>NW_024356504.1:23263297-24664845 GCF_014805655.1 Passer montanus | reverse complement strand
AAAAGAAAAAAAACAAAAAATTTTATGCAAGGAAAAAAAAAAAAAAAAAAAAAAAAAAAAAAAAGAATAATCTCTTTCCTTCTGCTAAGGCATGCTCTGACAGTGATATGTTTAACATTTCCCTGCACACAGAGGGCTACGAAGCATTAATACACACAATAAAGAGAACAGTTTGCTGTAGTTCCAAAGCATGGTTAGAACAGCACATCAGTTAATCACACTTTAGACATGTAAAAGCAGAAACACCAGCATCATTTGCTATAGAAACCAACGTGAAACCACTCCTTGCAACATGCACCTCTACTCCCAAGCCCTATTCAGAAAGAGTTAAAATATGAAATAAAATTATAAAGGCACCAATGATATTTTTATAACAGAGCTATCGCGAGTAAGCTGTATTTTAGAGAAACATTGCACATTTTGATGACTGTCAAAATTTACATAACTTACTCTACATGAATTAACTATGAGGTATAAAATGCAACTTTGGCTAAATAAACCCTCAGCAAGTATTTCAAGCACCGCTAGAATAACAGCAGACTGCAAGATTAAACAAAAAACAATGAATATTGAGTGAAGAGGTCTCCCCAATATTTAGTTATTGTTGTGAAATAAATTAAACAGTCGAGGACGATAATCTTTAGAAATACAGATGATAATTCTAGTTGCTATAGTACTTTTTATTTTTATTTTTAACGGGTGTTTGTCAATTTAGTGCCTAAAATCAAAACTCTGACATATTAGGGTAATGAACTGGGTCTGGGAATTACCAGAAAACACATAAATACTCGAATTTCTTGAAAACATGAAGTGTTAAGAGAAACAAATTCCAGTCTTTAACATCTGTCCTACAGATTCTTACCATTTATCTGCTGATCAAAATTTCGAATGGTGCCAAAAAAAATCATGAAGTCAAAAGGACTTGGTGGGGGGAATCTTTGTTTCTCTCTAAAAGCCTAAAAGTTATACTCAACTGCAGCACAAAGAGTAAAGAGGTTGTTATTCATATTAACTACATTTACATTCCTATCGCAACATCCAGAGAGCTAATAGTGGGGTTATTAACATAACAAACGTAAATGTTCTATATAAATAATACTGTTTCAGGCCAGCAACCGCTCATCTGACAGCATTTAGGCACAGGCTCAACATCTGTTTATGAACACTTTGCCTAATGATATCATCAGATATCATTAAGTGCGGCAGAATACAGCACAGAGGCAGGTGCAGCTGCCTTCAGTACCCATCACAGAGGAAGAAAAGAGCTGCATTCCCGATCCGAAAACCCATCATTAGGACAATTTTCTTCGACAAACCAGCCCTGTGATTTCAATCTGTATATCACCTGTAATTGTAGTTTTTAGCAAGAAGCTGATTCTATACATTTAGCGACGAATCACGTTGATGGCCTGAATACTGGAAACACATTTGTGCTACCAGCTGCGGCAGCTTTTTTTAGAGCCTGTGTTAACAAAATACTGCTAACAAGGCAATGCTTGGAGTGCAGCTTTGTTTCTCTTTCTTGTTCATAGTGTTTAGATGTGCATAATTATGGAGATTAGCAATTGATTGCTTCTCAATAATAATTGATTATTGGTCACTGAACCTTCCCCAAAGCACTTTGCTGAAGGTGAGGACAGGTGATAAGTTCATTCTCAGCACATCCAGGAAACCGAAAGGAAAGGTCCAAAAGAACCTTCGATTTGTACATCAGTTTCCATGATAAACAGACCAAAGGAATAATAGAATATCCCAAAGCCTCGTTTGCCCGGAGGCAAATTGTAGAGATCATAGCAAGCCTGCAGAATTCTCCCTGTGGACTATGTAAGAAACATACATCATTTTTATATATGTCAGTTGTTCTTTGATTTGAAAATATTTCTACCCATTTAATTTATCTTTTTCAGTCAGTTTTCTTAAATTGTACAATTTAAGGCTTATATCAAAGAATGAATATCATTTCTGAATACCCCGAAAATGAAACAAACTGACAAAATAATGCAAGTCTCTTTAGCAGAAATGTACAAATATTGAGGCATCTATTGTCACTGACTTCAAAATCACTATACCCTTTTGATCTGCTTTATATCCATCAAAATTTTGGTCTGTAGTGACTGGCTTGATGCAACGTAACATAATGTTGGGAATATAACATGATGCCACAGCTAAAATTTAAAGGCGAATGCTCTTATTTTTGGCTTAATCACCCACTGTCAATTTGGACAGCAAATATCCAATTTAAATTTATTGGAGTGCATGGAAGCCACTCAGACAATAAAGTATCCGTAGCGTTCGTAAAATGGTAAACATCGTTTCTTCTTGGCTGTTCACAAGTATTTTGAACAGTTGAGACCCATTTTTCTACCCTATTCCGTTTACAGGAAAAAAAATGTAATTGTAAGCCTGACATATCATACCATTTATCTTTAGATAACCTTTTTTTTATTGAAATGTAGAATTTTGCAAGGACATTCCTCCTCTCTGGCAGAGTGAACTTTACAACCTGATTCATGAAAAATGCAGTTTGTTTAAAGTTAGCCTGCTCCATTTCGAGAAGATTTTTGTGCTAAAATGAGAAACAGATTGCACAATTATGATTCAGAAGGAAAATGCCCAAGATAGAGGGCTGGGGTTTAAGCAAGAGGAGGTGCCAGGACCAGAGTCGGGGCTGGGTTTCTGCTCCAGGAAGTATTGCACATCATGAATGTGCTCATTTTTAAGAGGGTCTCGGTCAGCCTTTGTGTTGTTTTCCTTAAAGGCAGTGCAACAGTAGCAAAAAACTCAAATTACACATCACATGCATGATCCAACCCAGCACCAAGGGCTGTTCCATGCTTACACCAAACCACTTTTTACCAACTCCTTCATGTGGACTTGAAAGGAGAAGGTGCACAAACCAAAATATTTTAGATAGCAGCAGGTATTTTCATGACTCTAGACAAAAACCTAAAAACCATGGATGTTCTGTATCTGTGCACTCTACAGAAGGGGCTTTCTTTCTAAAGCAGCTTTAATTCAACCTCTGTTTGTGCACACAATTAGATGAGGAGATAATTTCCAAGCACAATGACTTGCAGGTGCAAATAGTGATATAGATAACAAACTATCTGATCTGTGGGCACAGATAGATAGTTAGACATCTAGAATCCTTATGTGCAGCCATAAATAATTGCATCCTCAATTATTTATACAAATAAAGAGAGGAGGCCAGCCTGGATGAGGGGGAGAATTGAAGGGAGGAAAAAAATAAAAACAAGCACAAGCAGTAAAGCAAACCAGTACTTAATGCAGAGCAGGTTATTTTTGGTCCTAAGCCCCAACATTTTCAAAATACAGAGGCACCATTAGGATTTCATGTTACTGCCTCTCTGATGCCAAATAGGGATCCCTCATATTTTAAATACCAGGCCTTTTTTGAATTTCAGACTGCTGCAGGATTTGCACCAGAGCAGATGAAGCGATGTAGTTTCTCTTGTGCAAAATGAAGGTATGAACCAGTAATGTAAACAGTGAATTGCTTCAGCAAGTCTGAGGCTGGGTGAAAATGGTTCCTGCTACGTTTTGCATTAGGTTTTAATGTGTCTGTTAAACAAGTAAATTAATGTAACTGTAGAGACGGCTGACACTTTCTTCCTCCAAAAACATCCTCAAAACATCCCTTTTAGAAGAGACAAAGGCTAAACAGATTTTTATAAATTTGGGAAAAATCCTCAGCACAGACTACTCAGGCATAAAAATGCAAGTAATATTTATATTACATAAACTATACCATCATATGTGAGATATCTATATCTATCTATATATATACAGATATATTTACATACAAACTACTATAAACATTGTGAAGTTTGGAAAACAAATTATTCTGAAGTTTGCATAATGACTCTGTTCATTATCCGTTCCCTACATGCACAGAGAGAGATATGTATCTTTCATCACATGGACACATATAAACATTTTACATAGACATAGACGTTTACATTTGGGGCACAAATGACTGGCTTGCTGCAAAACTATCCAATGTTTCATTTTACTTTTCTCTAATTCATGTGCCACAGCACTTAGGTTCTATTTGGTATTGTGACAGACCCATGGGAAACAGAGGGTGTCATTCCTTCAGCTGAAGTGTCCACAGTGGGAAATTTTAGGAGACAAGATAAGTTCTGAAGTATCTACTAACTTGGTGTCATTATGCTGTGACTTCTTGGGGTCTCAAGTCAGACCCCCAGCATATGAGGACCATGTCAGTAGTGAGGAACCATAAAGACAAAAGCAAGGATTGGGGATGGGAAGAGTCGATTTGAGCACTGTGAGACAGACCTGAACTGTCTCTTCTTTCAATATCATTTGTTTTGGCTTTTTTTCCCCTGCAGTTCCCATACTAGTTCATTGGACACTTTCAGAATATGGAAGACACAGTCAAATCCCTGATTTACCCAAAGATTATTTTCTGCTTAATGAAGGATATAGGAGTGCTCTGATGAAAGCCAAGTGTGATCCCATCACTGAAGGCTCTATCATGATACCCATACATAAGTGCAGTGCTCATCTACATTCATGTAGGTCTGATATTTCCCAACTGCCTTGTTCAACCCACAATGACCTTTTCAAACGCTGTGTTTGTGACTTATTTTCTACCCTATGGCCTGAGATGAGAGGCTGTATGATGCACTCTTCTTGCTCCACCATTTATTTTCCTTTTTAGCCATCCCTTCCTCTTATGCCTGTCTTATCTTCTACACCCCTTCTCCTTTCTATTAATAAGCTTCCTCATGATACTTTCCTAAACTTTACATTTATCCCCAAAATAAAGGATTTAAACCAAAAAGAAAATACACAGCTTTAAAATGATGTCTTTAATTGTTTATGTTTCTCCTTTGTCTTAATTACATATACAGCTCTGTTCAGATGGCAACTACTCAGGGTAAAGAAAGTCTTTGAGCTCTAAATGTATATCTTAAAAGTGTCTGGCATGTTTTATGCTTTACTTTTAGATAAAAACTACATATAAATAACAGTAATTTTATTTAGGTTTATTTCTCATGTTATGCATGCAACTACTTGTGTGACTGTGTTGTTATGACAAAAGGCTTTTCCCTATGCAACATAATTTGGCTTTGATATCAACAGCAATGGTTGGAGAGGACCATCAATGGATCAGGTTCTCTTTTTTAATTGATAGATTATTATCCATAATTCTAGGGCAGTGCACTTAAAAACATGACTGACCATTTATAGCATTTGCCACCTGCTCCTGGTGCTTTACAATATTGACAGATCAGAGCAAACAACGTGTGCTAGGGACATTTTCATGGTTACTGCTGGATTTCAGACTTATATTCAATTTTAAGAGTGAGTTGGAAAAAATATCATTCATTTACTAGACATTCCTATGTTTAGCCTCTTTCTACACAAAATCAAACTCTTTTTTTTTTGTCTTCCAGGATAAGGCTGGCCTCAGAGGCAAAACATAGTGTAATTTGTTGAAAAGTCTCAAGCACAATATCTGATTTGTATGTAGCTCTCAAATATGATATTGTTTAAAGGCAAAAAAAATGTTACTCAAAAACCCATTAACTTAGACAACAGTACAGATCTGAGGAGGACTGTAAACAATGAATCTCTACTCAAGATAGCACCCACGGCTCAAATTCAGAAGAACTACAACCTACAAATACATTTTTTGGATTTTCTTTTGCATTGAAGAGAGTGAACCACCTTTATTTTTCAAGCTAAACACTTCTGCTTGGGGTAAGGGTTTTAGAAAACATGAAGCCAACATTAACCCATAAAGCAGTGTCTGCCCAAAGGCTCAAAGCTTAGAATGGAATCTTAAAAATGGCTGCTGATTTACTGGTTCCGGTGCTTAGTAATAAACAGTTTAGACACCTATAAACAACGATTTAATTGTGACATTGTTATCCTTTCCCATTTCACATCTTTCAGAATGATTTCAAGAGGACGGGGAGAATCTCAGACCTGCAGGTCTCCTGGTTCTGATACACTTCTCTTAGTAGATTGGGGTGGTTTCTGGAAGGAATTGCAGCTTCTGGTACAACCTAAGGGAGTCCTGCACTCCACCCAAAGGTGCTTCCTTTCTCCACATCCCAGAGAGAGCACTAAAATCCCTTCTGCTCTGGCTGTGCCATAAATCTGATTCCTCTGGCACAAGCAATGGCTCCTTTTATTTTTCCAAGGTTCCCACTAATAGAGGCAGCATGATGTCGGACACAGGTCATTAGATTTGTTTATGTTTCCAGTCTCTGCTCTTCCCCACAAATACTGAAATTTCCTTTTTTCCAGGGACAGGATTCTGGCATTATGATGTAAACCTGCTGCTGTCATAACTCCTAGACAAGCCCATGGTGGCTCAGCTGAGCTCCAAGGACAGCAGCACGGCTGGGGTTGCCTCACAGGGACCACCCACCCTCCAAAACAGCATTTCCCAATCTGCTGCAAGTATAATCCCATTTTCCTTCTCCAAATACCCAGCCTCGCCTTCTGGAAAGCGAGTAATATTTTTTCCTCTATTCATCTTAATTTTAGCTCTGATATTGTTAGCTACAACTTGAAATAGGAACAGAAATTGGACAAAACAAGATCTTAACCTTGACTGTATTGAACTTCAAGCGGTTTTAAAACCGTAGTTGAGTCAAATTTGGATTTCCATAGAAGTTGCTAATTATTTATACAAAATACGGGGGTGTCATCACACTTAGGAGTATCACAGTAACAGATACTGAAAAAATACACCATGTTTCTCCTGAACAGCAATCCCTTTGCAGGGCTTTATAGGAATTTTGTCTTTTAAATCATGAAAATATTTAGACTTTATGCTCCATTAGACGGACATGGAGAAAACAGAATGAATGAAGCTGGATTAAAATGGTGGAAGGTGATGTTAATTGGAATTTGAACATTTACATATTTTTCTCATTACTTTTTCAAGTAATATTTCTTAAAGGAGGCAATACATTGTCAATACAAATTCTCAATAGGAATGTGGCTTAATACCATGCAATTGGCTTTTTATCAAATTCCGCTGGAGCAACTTCTCTGCCATCTGAGCAGGTTTTTTGCTAAATGCCACTGAAGTGGCGTCACTTCAAAACAACACTAGGCAAGGTTTTGTTTGGTTTTGTGCTTTGTTTTTAGCACCCAAGGGACTTGAGCAGAGAGCACCACTGCCAGGCAGTAATTACAAGGAGGTGAGGTACCTAGGATTTACCATGGGCAGACGACCAGAGGTTCATGAATCGTGCTCTTTTCCTTTTATCCATATAAAAATGTCTTGAATTTGAGACCAACATCCATGTAATATTGTGAAGTACTCAATAACAACAAACTACCATATGTCATGCAACCCTGCCTACACTATTTGAAAACCAGTTAATACTTTTTCATTTACTGCTATGTACATGAAGGGAGGAGGAGAAGGCTGTAACTATCAAGCTCTTTTTCCCATTCTTGCAGAAATTTTAGGTTGCTGTAGTAATCAAACACTGTAATATTTATTCATGAGTACATTTGAAAATAACCTACAGACTTTCAACAGCTATATCAGGTA
The DNA here is from genome assembly GCF_014805655.1 of Passer montanus. Taxonomy (NCBI): domain Eukaryota; kingdom Metazoa; phylum Chordata; class Aves; order Passeriformes; family Passeridae; genus Passer; species Passer montanus. The sequence goes on along the minus strand of NW_024356504.1, from coordinate 24,657,278 downwards.
GTTAAACATGAAGTGCCCTCAAATACAGTTTCATCCCTGGTTTCCTTTGTGTACACTCAGTTTGAGATAACCATACTGAATTGTATATAAATTAAGTTTCCTATCATTTAGCCATAATTTAACATATTTGACAAATCCCTAAAGTTAAAAGGCATCATGGTACCTGTGCTATTCAAAATTATCCATTTGGGAGGAACCTGCTCTGTGAAGAACAGATTAAAGATGGCATTTTCATCTTTTATTGAGAATTTCTTATGCTTTATACAATTCAACACCAATTTTTAGCAGCAGAGTAAATATTCTATGTGTCCTTTACTTAGTAGCAACACTGGGTCTGTGGAAGACAATATAAAATCTTGAAACTAATAAAAAACACTTCCAGAATGAAGGCTCAAAATAATTCATTGACAAAAAGAAAGAAATAATACATGTACTTTTGATTTAGAGTGATCATGTTCTGAAATAACCTTAATTTAATAGATAAAATATACCAATGATTTTGTAAAATTGTAAAGAGATACTACCGCTTTTGTAAAATTTGATGGGAAGATATGTTATCTATTGTTTCCACTTCTAATATACATGTGTAAAGCATTTACTAGAGTACTGCTTTATAAACAGCACAAGATGGAAGTATCTGAACACTTAGGTTGTCACCTTAAAACAAACTGTCACACATTTTTCTTCACACATTTGAAACCCAACTTATCAACCTTAACAAGTGTTGTTATCAAAAGAATTTTGGTGCCTTTGTTCTTTCCCTTTTGCAAGTAAATTACACTTTTAGGATTTATTAAGACAAGAAACAATTTTTGAATAGCAGGTCAAAACTCTCTATGGAAAAATTCTCATTACTTTCTAGCCTGAAGCAGTATTTACCACTCCAACTTATCCATCTTTTTCCTGTTTTTTATATATCTATATTTCCAGAATCTTGTTTCTGTGCCTAATGCTATAACATTGCAGCAGTTTGTTCAAAGCAACACTCTTATTTTTGCTCTTAGCCGGTGCTATACAAACCCTGATCAATTATTGAAGTGTAAGCCCTGAAGTAACACAGCCATTACTGCAGCAGGCAGATAAAAATGGAACACTTTTAGCTACAGTATATTTACTTTAGAGTTTCAGCAAACAAACCAACAAGTTAAACTACCTTGTCTTTCACTTTGTTTGATGTACTAATATTTCCTGCATGTTCAAAAGTCTTTCTTTTAAAACAAAGTTACTGAAATGTTATGGCTGCTTGTTTGTGAGGACACCTAAGCTTAAATATTTGCATGAAACAGCCTTGAGATATAGAAAATTCAGCATTAAAGCAGTACAAATCTAATACAGAAGCTGCTATCTGTAGTGCCATAAGAGCCACAGTTTTTTATGAGCTGTCTGGTATTTAAGTTCGCCAAACTGCAGAGCCTGCATATTGTAATGACATTAAAAATGATGCTGGGAGGTATCTTAAACAACAAACAACATCACTGAGGAAAGTATTCATTAAAGACAAGAAAGAAAAATCAAATTAGAGGTGTTGGAAATTTCTCATGGAAATCAACTGCTAATCACTTGTGGACTTTTCTCCTTCTGCAGCTCACTTCTCTCCACACAAAGGAGTGCCCAAGATGCAGTTTTTTGTTGAAATGCTTTCTTATGTAATTATACAGAGTCTATTTCATAGCGACGCCAGTTCAAGACTACAACTATTCATCTTCTGATGGCGCTGCATGTGCATCTGCACACAAGATATAATGTTTTTCAGTTTAAATGTCTGTTCTGGGTTTTAAGGACTAAATGATAGTGAAGATGACTGGAAACGTTCCAGAATTTCCTATATAAACTGCTTAGAAAAACCAAAAATTAGTACTTATGCTACAGAACTAATAATGTTTGACATTTGCATTTTATCACTTACGGCATGAAGAGCGGGAAGAACTTGTCCCAGGAAGTTTGGGGGGGAAACGATAAAAAAACTCAGTTTTAGAAATGGATGTTTAAAAAAAGCCTGCGTAGTTTTTGCTCAGTTTTCAGCTGTTCTTTTTCTCCAGCTCCCAGAGGAAAGCAGGCCGTGTGGCTCGCAAACACCATACGTGAACAGCTTAAGAGAAGTGATCTCATGAATACACAAGTGTGCCACCACGTCCCACTTGGAGGCATGTGATAACTGGATATAGTAGCCATGGGTAAAAAAAGCTCCATCTACTTAGGTGTCTTCACAGGTTTGGACAAAAAAACAAATCCAGTATCATGACAAACCCAGTTCATGGTTGGGGTTTTTTTTGTTTTTTTTTTTCACTCTTTACAGGCAAGAGAGAGAAGTGGCTGATGGACCTGGGATTGTTCAGCCTGGAGAAAAGGAGGCTGAAGGGGGACCTTCTCACTGTCTCCAACTCCCTAACAGGATGGTGCAGCCAGTTGAGGATCAGTCTCTTTTCCCAAATGACAACAGAGTGAGAGGAAACAGCCTCAAGTTGCAGCAGGGGAGGTTTAAATTCAATTTAGGAAGAATATCTTCACTGAAATGGTGGTTGGGCATTGGAAAAGACTACCCAGAGAAGTGGTGGTATCACTGGTCCTGGAAGTATTCAAAAATGAGTAGGTGTGGTGCTTAGGGATATATTTTACTGGAAGACATGGCAGTGGAAAGTTAATGGTTGGACTACTCAATGTTCTTAGAGGTCTTTTCCAACCTTAATGGTTCTTACATCCTTGAGGACATTCACAAATATTTTGACCAACACTGGCAGCACTACTGGTCCACACAAGTACTATGTGTAGGGTTGATAATAAGCCCCTTTCCTCAAACACCTGAATTTGCCAAATTCATTCCAGCTTTGAAAACAAAGAAGAAACCATTCCTGCTCAGCCACAAAGACAACAAAGCAGCTAGTGACATCTGCAAATTGTGGAATCCTGGGGCCACTCTGGTCCTATTGGAGGCTGGTTCCATTCCAGCTGATAGGAAGCAGCCAGGCAGGAACTCTCTCCTTGTGCAGGTATGCACAGATGAGCTCTGCTCTTACCACACAACTTCATGATCATTTCTGGACATGGCATGAAAATAGCCATTCAAATATGGGGCAGCCAACACAATTACATGTACACATAGATACGCATCCATACAGAGGATGTAGAAAGTACAATTTCAAGTTAAAAACAACCACAGCCCATATTTAAGCCTCATCTATAGGCAATTGCTAACCCAGACAAACTGTCTCTGTTCACCCTCCATTTCAATAAACCTTATATTTTAAAAAATGGTAATCACAATGAATGTAAACAACTCTTTTATCTTTCACTTTATTTTTATAGGCAGTACATCTGAGCCTGGTAACATATTCAAGGTATGCCTCAAACACTTGGAAGCAAAAACCTTTTCATTTGAACATTCAATTCACTAAAAGTGAGGTAGCCAATTTGTTGTTGCAAGCGTCTGTGCTATTATTTTTAGAGCTTTCTGGCAGACAGCTTATGAAAGGTGGCTTGTATAAAGCAGCAACATAATTTGAAAAAGTGCAAAAAGGGAATCTATAGTGATGCATGTCTTTGTGAAACTGCTCTGTATTTGAATATTGCACAGGATAGCTGAAACAGGCTGCTTGGATTTATGAGGTGTGAAGCTATGTCTCATAATGATTAACATTAGAATCACAATTTAGACCTGAGGTCAGACTCCAGATACTACATTAACCTTCTTATTTTTTAGAAAATCTGGAGATCTTCTTATCATTAGAGCCTTTATTGAAACAAAGATGCTCTGCTTGCTTCACATGAGTAGGGAAAGTAAGATGAAGTCTTTGAAACTTTACTTCTCTTTCCTGTGAGAATGCTTATCACTTCTCAGAAGAGCTCTGTATGCTTATGTATGGACTATAAAAAATGCCTGATTTTCACAAAACTTACCTAAACTAATCCAAAACACAGGTAGCCTCTCTTGCAGTTATCAATTTAGGCAGATATGCAATGCAATAACTGCAGTGCAATACCAGATTAACAACCCTCTAAACCCTGAATATTCTGCTATTCTGTGTGATCAAGCTCATGAAAAGAAAAAATTTGCTTATGACCTGCCTTTTATAACCACTGCACTGGTTTATAACAAGCACTTATATATATATAAAATATAAAACATTGGTTTTATAACAAGCACTGGATGAGAGCCACTGGAAGAAAGGCTGCCTTGGGGAGAGTGCCATCATGTTGTACAAAACATGATGAAGAACAAAAGATCCTCAAGAACAGGGTTCAGCTGGTTGTGGAGAGCTTGGGGAGTGAATGGAAGTCAATGGATGCTTTGTTTTGATATTTGTCCCACAGTTTACTTGCCATGAGCACTTGGTTGGTAACTCTTAGAAGCCCTGCTCCTGCTGCAGTTTAAGGTTCCTGGAGTCACGAGGAAGCCTTTGAGTCTAACGTGGCTGTGTAGGTTATTCTGGGCAGACAATAAACCTTTTTTGCATTTTCCAGGAGCACAAGGTCTACCGTACACGAGCACTGTTACAATTCTGCACACACGTGGTAAATCTGCTGTTCCTTAGAGCTGCCAGACTTGCCCGCTTAGGGCAGGTGTGACCCACGCTGACCTGCAGGACACCAGTTATTTCACACCCTCAGAGAACACCACTGCACTGCCCCTCCCTCTGCCCAGAAAGACTTCTCAAACTTAGCTCCAAATAAAACCTTCCCTCTCAGTCCCTCCAGGATGCAACAGAGGGAAAAGGAAACTTAAAACAGACAAGGTGAAACTAAATCCCTATATACATGAAATATAGTTATTAAAACAACCAACCCCACCTCCTCCCTCAGCTGCAACTAAAATCCTTCCCTTTGCTCCATTCCATCTCCATTCTGAGAATCATGTTATATCCCAGAATAGTTTGGGTTGGAAAGGATCAATCTTGTTCCTACACCCCTGCCATGGGCAGGGACACCTTCCACTAGAGACCAGGTTGCTCCAACCCCCATCCAACCTGGCCTTGGACACTTCCAGGGGTGGAATGGCCACAGCTAAATTCATATTTCCTTCCCTTATTGAAAAAAAAAAAAAGACTGAATAAACTAATTTCTATCCATCTTTCCATGTAGTTTCACTGCACATAGTTTTGCTTATGACTTAGAATATTGAGGTATTTGTTTGAAAACTAAAAGCTGCTGAGCAGGTGAATCATAACCAACCCAGATGCACTTCCACAGGTCTAAGCAGATCACAGGAAAATGGTTGAGTCAGGAATCTGTGACTAAAATACTTATCAGATTCTAAAATGACTGCAAGGCAGTGCTCCAAACGCAGCTCCTGGCTCTCAGTTAAAGAAGAAGCTGCTACAAAAATGTGAGCAAATCATCCTAAATTTTGGAAGTCAAAAATTTATAAACAGTCCCAATGATGGCCCATGTGGCATCATCATGTATTCAAAAGATGCATGTCTTCAAGTGGTAGCGCTGAATGTTTTACTGAGGAATAAACTACAGTACATAAGGATAGTGAACAGAAATACTGATATTGTAGGGAGTAAGTTCAAAGGATGAATGCCTATGAATACCTATGAATGCACGGAATCTGTAAAGCAAAATAAATCCCTTTAAACTAGTTGTCAATTCGAATGAAAATTGATAATTTATATTTCTCATTGACAGGAGTTCTAAAACATATCCCAAGCAAAAAAAAAAAAAAAATGCAGAAACATTAATAAAACCTCTAGATTTCATAGTGAGTATTCTCTTTGTGTTATGACACTTGACCTGCTGTGGGCACAATGGAGAATAACTCTAATTTTGAATATTCATTATATCTTTTTTTTTAAAAAAAACCCTAACACAACATTTTAGTGTCACACAGCAATGAAAGCTATTCATGGGCCAAAACCCAGTCACTTAGGTTTACCCTAGTCTGATGATTATACATCAAAATGTCAAAAGATATGTATTTACCAGGTTTGATGAAGAAAATCTGACAAATACTATTTAAGATAAGTGGTGTTTTGTCCTGATTGTTTTCAAATGAATGAAGGGTAACCTAATGCCCTGCTACTTTGGTGGAGCACTAAATGGCTTCAAAAACTCTTATTTACACAATGCATTGGTACACACTAGAAAAGGAGAATTGAAGCAGGCATGTTCATTTATAAATGTATCCTAGGTATATGTAGTTGGAATTACAAGAGGAAATGGAACAAAATAACCCAGATGAACCAATCACTGTTTACATTTCTTTGTTGTCTTTTCACAGTTTGATATATCATCCCAGTCACCCCCATTTTCTTGGCACCACTTTGATTTTTAAAACTGTAAATGTTTCTGCTAGCATCAAATTTACTGAGATATATAATTTGCTAGAGGTGGATCACATAGCAAAGATTTTAACAATTTTCCAGGGTGCAGTAATATATGCAAGTATTCTACCAAAAACCCTCACATATCTGAAGTTTTTGTGTGAAAAGAAAGTTACCCATACATATTTAAAGTCTTATTAGAGTCCCTGGTTCTGGTTATTTTCATCAACACTAAAGCTGTGTGGTGTGAAACAACAGGTCTTCATTAGTGCAAAGATGCATGGACAGAGATTAAGAGGAAGAGGATTTATGCTGAATTTTTGGGTTCTCCATAATCTCTGAAATTAGGAGTCCTCTAGAAGAGGGAATTCTGTTACTGAACCCAAGTTTACCACCTACCCTGTGATCTTGTTCATAGACATCCATGTACATACACACAAAGCCAGCAATATCTGAGCAAGTTTGAGTACTTGAGGAGATCAAGTCATGGCAGCAAGGAATTCACTGAATTCCTTCACTGAAAGAGTGCTCAAGAATTGGAACGGGCTGCCTTGGGAAGCTGTGGAACCACCATCCCTGGAAGCATTAAAGAAATGTGTGGATGTGATGATTAAAGAGTTTAGTGGTGGACCAGGCAGAGTTAGGTTAATGGGTGGGCTGGGTGATCTAAGAAGTTTTTTTCAGCCTTAACAATTCTATGAATTTTTGGAGTACATAAAACTGGCTTTATTTCTCCACATTTATCATGCAATTCCCTGCTTGGTCTCGGGAGGAATAATCTGCAGTGACCACACAACACTTTGAGTCTTCTTTCCCTACACAACTGTTCAGCTGCATGGCTCACATCACCATGGTGTTAAAGCATCCCCCCTGCACACTCACCACCACCACTGCTGATTATAGTTGCAATTGTTTAGACGTTCTGATTCATAGGTTTAAAGCTGAAAAACGTGGATTCAACAAAAAGCTAAACTAAACCCTGAACAGATTTTTTAACAGGTCTAAGATATTTCAATAAGCTTTGAACAAAACAGTCATTTAACTTTGTGCAGCTATGGGTAATGCTTCCTGAAATAGTCAGAATAAGTAAAAAAATCCACTTATTAAAGGACTTTTATGAAGGAGTCTGAATTTAGAGGAAAGTACTAGAGGTGCTAACAGGCAATTTTTTATCAGGCATTCAGCTGAATTTTTCATGCCAAAGAAGATTAGGTGACTCTTAGTACTTTATTCCTCCAAGCTGGGGCCTACTCTAGAGATCTGAACTTTGTACTTTCAGATTTTGGCCCTAGGACAGAACTCATTTGTTCAAGGAACTGGAAGACAAAGTAGCATAGGACTGAGTCAGGTACAATGGGACGCTGAAAGATCTGAACTAAGTAGAACCAGAAATTATATTGCAAGGATGCTTGCCTTCCACTGAACACGTTAATTGCCAAGACTGTCAGTCCTTTGTAATAATTAAGTAGTATTAAAGTTCTCTCTCACGGGAAATTGTACAGCTTTCATCATGTAGTTCAGCATGAAAGTTGCTGCTCACCACATCATCTGCCCCAGAGCAAGGGATATTGAGGGCAGAGAGGAGCATACTGCTACATGGGACACAAAGTCACGTCAATGGGTGTGACAAACCCTCATTTACAGCTCCATTTGGAAATCAGAGAGTTGGTCTGCCCATTACTGTGAAAAAGAATAAAGAGCACAAAATTGTCCCTCATGTTCCGCCCTCAGTCCAATCTCCCTCTTCCACCTGCAAAGGTCCAGCAGGAGCCCAGGGGAGAGGCTCTCTGCAGGGCATTACAGGGGAGGATGGCACTCAGGCTGGTGGCACTGAAAGAAATGAAGCCAGAACTGAAGCCTAGCAAATGCAACCAAAAAAATCCCATTCATTTAAATGAAACTTGGATCTGTCTCTTGGCAACTGGTGTGTCAGACACTCAGCTGAAAACCCACTGGCAAAGCCGGGCAGGCGGCTGTGGTTCACAGCCACACTTCCCTCAGGTGGCTCTGGAGGACACCACGCCCCTTCCAATGGCACTGGGGGGGACAGGACACACCTGAGCATCAACATGAACATTTTCTTCCTCTCAGGCTGCAAACTAAAATCCATCACTGCTGCAGCTTTGACTTTGAGATAGAGGCAGTACATCCATGTGCAGAGCATGACCCTTCTGTCCCTTTTGTTCTCTTTTAGGAGATGGAACACGACCATCTTTGACATGGAAGGTCAAATGTGCACCTTGGGTTTGCTCCTGGTAATGAAGGCTCCGCTCTTGAAAGTAGTGATGCAAAATAACTTAATTAATAGCTGGGCTGGATATAATCTGTGGAAAGTATTTCTGACAGATGGTTTTCATTCTCTTTGCAAAGCCCAGTGTTTTCAGCTGTCTTTTACAGTTCATACCTTACTAGGCACAAAATCATTGAGATTTTGCCCAATTAGTCCTTTTTGCTCTTTTAAAATATTTGGTATGACTCTAGACCAGATATATATATATATCTCCCACACATGCAAATGATTCATAGGCGTTTTCAAAAAATGTTCTTCTATAAATGCAAACATTTGTGTTCTATCATTATATTGTTTCTGCACAATGAAAGGAGAATTTAAAATATAACAGAGAATGCTATTAGAATGTGCTCAGTTGTGTGATCATTTGGCAAAATGGACAAATGTCTCCTAAAGAGTATGTTGAGGTTCCCCAAACAAATTTTACTGGTAACATAAGGCAGGTTGGAGTAAATTCCAGCCATGAAACTCTAGTTCATTAATTTTCTACACCAACTGTCTCTTGCTAATTCCACTCACATAATAAACAGCCTAATAAAAATATACTTTCCTTCTTGGTCTCCATCTGAGAATATTTATAGATGCTGTGTAATATTGACAGGGATCTGGTCATTTTTTTGTGTGTGTGTGCTTTAGCAGAAATTTGAAAGGAGGTTTATACTCACATCAAAAAACAGGAGTGATATTGTGCTTTGTGATTCTAAGGTGATGTAATTTGTCTACTGTTGTTTCTGCCAACTGGTGACCAGACACTAGAGCTGACTTAACCAGTAAGCAGAGTCTACCATCTGGTGGCTGGAGTTGCTGAGTGTACATCCTACACATTCCTGCATCGAGATTCCAGTGGGACCTTTGTCACTGCTAGACAGCACTTTTCTCCCATAAGAGGAGTCATGAGGCACCTTCAGCCTGATAATCTTGTCCCTCCTAAAGATTTTTTTTAGTGTAATTTACATATCTGTCCACAGCAGATTTTCCAAAAAAGCTGGATGAGCTTCTTCATGACTATTTGGCCACTCTTTTCCATGGATTCTGATTGATGTCTTTGTGCATAAAAATAGTCCTGTTGTAGTATTTGATGTTAATTGATCAACAAATTAAATTTTATGAAGTTGTAACATCAGCCTAATCTGACAAATTTCCATCTCTTTTCCTTGCTATTCACTATCTCTGCTATACAAGGACCCATTCCCAGAATCTAATACATCATGACAGGAATTGCCACTGAAATCTGAATAATTTTGAGTGAATCACCATTACTGGCCACAGTAAATACCAAAATATTATGTTTTAAACACACACATAGCCAAATTACCAGGGATATTTATGCGTATCATTGACACACTGAGGGGTAATCAAAGTTAGAAACAATAAACCAAACTTGCTCTTAGTGATTAATCAATTGTATTTCTCGTTCAAGGAATCAAAGAGTGACTGGCAGGGGCTGTATACTATAAGTCAGTGTAAGAGCTGAGATCTCATTTATCTTTTCAGATACACTTTAATACAAGAACAACAGAAAGCTGAAACTATCTTCATGTTAGGTAGAGGGCTGAAATGTCTGCAAATAATTTAAACCATATTAGAGTATGATAATGTTGACAGTAACAAGATAGGAATGACTGAAACAATCTAAACACTGAGGCACTAAAGTGGCTTCTAAGTACCTAAACATAAGATTGCTGCCAAGCAAAAGACATCCAAAAAGCAGAAAAACGCGTGATGTTCAAAAAGGATATAAAGGATGACTTCATCACAAGTTCCTATTGTGCCTCTTGGTGCACAGGCTCGCGTTTTGCATATCCTCTTTTCTCTGCAATGACTGCACCCGATTAGTCTCTTCAACACACAGCCTAACAATAGGAAACGCTATCCACAAATGGGTTATTTCACACAATAAAAGAAAATCTTACTGAACTATCTTCTGAAAATGATGTACAAAAGGCTGTTAAACAACATGCATCTGGCAAGTCAAATGGTTCAGATGGCACACAAATAAATCCACATACTATTGCTGATTTCCAACTATTAAGACATCTGCTGAAAATCCTCCAGTTAATAGGAGCACAAAATAGCTTCTTCCAGACTTGCCTATTTCCCTTATCTATCACGTATCCGTGGATGGAGCAGGGATCAATCACTGTCTATAACAACCAACTTGGTAGTGATTTCCCAGCCACGGTGGGCAAAGGCATCACTCATCTGGTGCTGTTCATTGGGACTTTTCTCCCCCTGGTTCACGTCCTATTGCTTCCCAGGGTCAGATAAGCAAAACCAAAATGTGCTAACTGGGATTCTTAAGAAATCCATTGTGAACCAAAGAGGCAAAATCTCTTACAGAGCTTTAACTAGATGGAGTTCTGCTTAGGTCAGGCATAAAAAAACCAAAAGAAAAAGACAGGAGCGTGTGAGTGCACAAGTGGAAGAGCAGAAATCCCTCGGCATCAATGCCAGATCCCACTGCCTTAAGATTCATATCATCATTCCATGGTTAATGCCTGACTATGATATTTTGACAAGGAGAGGATCTAGACACCGAGGTGTAATGAAACTGATTAAAGCAATAACAAAGTCTTACAAAGCAGCACGCAGAAACTACAACTGAAAACTACTGTCATACACTAAGTAAGAGTCATTTAAGGACACAGACATTAGCAACGAAACACTATTCATGCAAATACAGTCAAAAAACGAAAAGATCCCCAAAGTACAAGTGTCAGCCTTAACTTCTACAGACCCTCAGTATAGTTTTGATTATAGGAAAGACCTGTGGTCCACTTAAAAATTTCTGGGGTGTCTTAGCTCACAGAAGGATGCAGTATTCAGAATATTTCTTGTCCTGCAGAAAGCAGAAAGGGAATTGCACGATAGATATTCTACCTTGTCTCTCTCTGACAAGCTGTGGAAGATTACTGCAAATGGGTAATTTTGATTTATTTTTTTATAGATATATTTTTTAATCCATACAAACAGTAGTCAGCACTGAGTCTGAGACTTAACAGTTTGCACATTTTTCTGAGTAGTTACACTCCTATATCTATCTCTAAAGGGAATTTTAGACAGTATATGGTTTTTTTTTCCTGACTTACACCTGTAAAACTGTTTGAATATCAAACTGCTGTCACTAATCAGAGGAGTTACACAGTCACAGAGTCTGTCCTCACACCAGGTACCATAATTTTAATCAGTTTCCTGAAGAATAAGAATGATCACAGTGAGGTTAAATAAACTTAATTTAACTCAGTAGACAGAGATGTCACAAGATGCTTACAATCCCTTTGTTATAAGTATTTGCATAATTTCATTGGGATAACTGGTAAACCTGCAATTATTTTTTTTCCAGGACTGTTTAACATTCCTTGATCTTTTTATATTTATTTTCCTGGGGAAAGACATGCAGGTGTGGGCAAAAACATGAAAAAAATATTTGAGAGATTCTACACATTTTCCTCAGGGAACAGGAAAAGTAAAGACAGCTCCAGTCAGCAACAAAAGGCACTGTCCCTCCAAAGCATCCAGGTGCTCAGGAATGGCAAGGAGTAGCCACGTGCTTGAGTGCAGCTTCTTTAGAAGCTTCTGCTGCCTCAGATCCCTGAAGGAAGCACGACTAAGCAAGGATGACTAATGATAATTTTGAATTTTCCCTCTGAACTGCATTCTTTTCATTAGGCTTATCATAACAATGATATTTTTAAGGCTGTGGGATTTGTATCGCAGCTTGCAATAGATTTTCTGACAAGACAGTTGAACACTATAAAAACAAAAGGAGCAGTAGATGCAAAGGTGGGGAAAAGACAGCAGAAAGGAAGAATCAAAAGCAGAGAGAACAAAGGAAAGAGATTCACTGAGCAGTTTGTACCTTACAGTCAAGCAATAAGGCACAGTTACCATCAATAAACTCCTGATAAAGCAGTTGGAGATGAATTAACGAAAGTTCAAAGCAAGATGAGCAAAGGACTTTAGATTAATTTTGTGTTTAGAGAATTCAGGGTGTAGAGAAATACAAAGTATAGAGATCATGGCAGTGCCTGTGGTGCTTTTTAAGACTTTGTAGCTTGTGGTAAGACGTGGCTCTGTCTCTAAACTTTTCTCTCATAGTGAGCACTTTTTCTCATCCTATTGCACTGAGCATCATTGTGTATCCCCTCATTCCCATGCCAGATTTGGGTTTTCCACCATTATCAACAAAGTTGTTAGTGCTACAGACTCCCCTTGGCCTCCACATGGTGCACTGGGACAGAGGCTGGGAGCTGCATCATCTCTGTTGTGTCAAGAGTGAAGGAGCAGAGGAGAAGAGCAATGAGAGGGAATAACTTCTTCTCCCCTCCCTTCCCCCCTTTCCCATATGAACATGATGACTCATTATGACGGAAGTGTAATAAACGTCTAAAAAGGCAACCACAAAACATGTATTTTTTTTCTGACAGGCACAGATACATTAAAAAAAAAAATCCCTGAAAAAATCTCACACATTCAATGATATAGGATTAAATTATCCACTGCCAGCTTTTGGGGCAATATTTAAACATTACATCCTACAATGAAGCTCAGTTCTAAACTGCTGTATCAGATTTATAGAGGTAAACAGCACAAACTCAAAGTGCAGCAGCAATGTAATGTCTTTATGTTTCAGCAAGGCTATCAGTTAAAGTAAAATAAATTTTAAAAAAAGAGACTTTTTTCTTTCCTTACTGTAACTCAAAACTACACCAATCCTGGAGAAATGGAAACTACTCTAAGTTTTCTCCTTGGGAGAAACTTGCTCTCTTTAGTTTTTTGGTGAGCAGACCATGCTCCTTGTGATCTGGTATCCCTGTCTCATCTGCAAGGACCAGGAATTACATGAGGAACTTTCCAGCTTTGGAGGATGAGGGATGGAGGCACCAAACCCGTGGTGTGCTGGGGAGAGGCTGCCCCCTGCACCCCACTGCTCCCAGTTCTGCAGGCAAGGTTAAGCACATGTAAATTAAAAACTGCAAGCTATTTTTGTATAAAGTTGGTATTACTAATTTGCTAGCTATGACAATTTCACACAGAAACCCTTTTGTTGGAAACTGAGTTTCTCATGTAATAATTAGCTGTGGAATATTACCCCAAACAGGTGTCTGTAGCCTGTCAAAGTCAGAACAGGTGATTTAGAATTAGCGTATTAAAAGAACTGTGAATTAGCGAAGCAAAAACGTGTTAATTTCTTGTTCCATCTGTTAATATGAATTCACTGCCAAATATTTTACTTTGTAGAACTGTGCTGGGATTGGCAAGAACATACACTATAAAAAAAAAAAGTTTAAAGGCCTGAATGTTTAAAAATCATGACATACGTTACTGCAAAAATAACTTCTACATTTGAGCAAGGTTTTTCTTTTGTATCTTTTAAAACTTCATAGTGAAGAATACCATATAATCCATAAAATTAAGCTAAAAGCTCTCACACACACACACAAAAAAAAAAATTTAAGGCTTTCAAAACCAAGTCGGAATGCAGTGTCATGAGAAAATGCAAGAAAAATATTATGAATTGGCTTAAATAAAAAACTACAGTCAATGTCTTTATTCTGCCTTGAGAGTATTCAAATACTCAAGAGCTTTGGAATGCAAATTTCTAGGCACAATACTGGTATCTACCTGTAAAGCTCTTGTCCTATCTGTGCAGCAACACAGACCCCATGAACGTGCCATACCTCAAAGTCCCTTGTGAGAATGAATGCCAACAATCCCCCAAACTCCTATTTTACAATTCTGATTCTTCACAGTAGTATTTAAAGCTGTATGGCACCCATCTTTTTATTCTAATCCCCATTTTTGTTCATTTTTCCCTTCTCCCTGGAAGCTGTCATACTCCTGAGCTGAAGGAGAATCTGGAATATGGTTGGATGGTCAGTATTGCAAACCCACTGCACAAAAATGTGGCTTTAAAGACAGCTTTTAATGATTCCATAGTTGGCATTTTCTACTAGCAAAACCTAAGTCTTCATGGCACTACTGCTCTAAAAAAAAAAAAAAAGGGAGAATATTTTTAAAGCATTTTAAATATAATTGCCCAGCAATGTATTATATATATCCATCAACTATTAATGAACATCAGGTATAAATGTCCAACTCCTAGTATATATGACTAATGACTGCAATATATTTCCTAGTGTCTTTACTTTTCTGAGCTTTGCAGAGAAATGCTCAGTTATGTGTTTGCTCCCTGCTGTGCCTTGGTGCTTCTCCTATCCCATTCCTGCCCTCTTTGGAGCCTGGTTTCAACAACTGATTTCTTCTATCAGTCACTACTTGCCCTATCCTGGAGAACATCTTGCAAGAATTCACTCACAAACATCAAGGTTATGGCTCCAGTCCATATTTTTTATGACATTCAACTGTTTAAATTCAATAATTTGCCCTTAGCCCTTTATTTTTTCAGGAAGGTGACAAGGTGCAGAAGCTCAGAGGAAGATCACACATGGAAAGGGATGAAGGAGAAAGCCAATGATGTGGAAATGTAAAGAAAACTGTCAATGACCTTTCTCTTGGTCCATTGCTTCTCAAAAATAAGTCATAAAGCTAATTCTGAGCACATAGGAGTCTTTGTTGTGCCAAGGTACGAGGCCGCCAGCCTTCAGGGACAAAAATCAATTTGCACTAAAATTATCTTAGGAGACAAACACTGACCCTGGAAGTGCGCAAGGCCAGGCTGGATGGGACCTGGAGCAACCTGATCTAGTGGAAGCTGTCCTTTCCCATGGCAGGGGGTGAAACTGGATGGATTTTAAAGTCCCTTCCAACCCACGACATTCTAGGATTCTGTGAATCTATGATTTAAATATTTTGTTTCCCAGTCTATCCCCTCCTCACACATCCTGATTCAACAAATAAAGAGATTTGTGGCTTTTTCCCTCAAACTTGCATGCAGGACACCACCCTGCCCCCAGGCTTGTTGTTACTTCAGCATCTTTCCACAAACTGGGTTTTCTAGCAGGAGGAAATCACAGATATTTCCCATATTGCCACTTGGATTGCGGGAGAGTGGAAAGATGCACACCCAATTACTGCAAAGCATTTCCAGCAAAGCTCAGAGATACGCAGCAGGTTCTTAACTGCAAATGATATGATAGGTAGTTTCTCCTCCCTAGTTTTCTGCCACATCCAAGAGATTAATACTTACATGAATCATCTGTAATGACTAGCATAATTTAGGGAAGTGAATGAGATTTTCTGCATTATTTATATTATGAACTCACAAGAATATGAATGGTGGCTTATGTAAATTCAAACCATGTTTACAGTAGCAAAGTGCAGGGAAAGACCAGCAAGGGTTAAGCTGATATTTCCAGAGCTGGAGCTCTTTGTATCAACACTCTATTGCTTATTGCTTTAGTGCTGAGTGATGTGAGTTACAGCCTATGAACTACATATGGGAAACTTTTATTGTTTTCCACATTTGAATGGAAAAATAATTATGTCGCTCACATCTTTCACATACTTAAAGTAAATGCATCAAATTCTTTCTCAGGGTGTGGGCCTGAATTCTTATATTAAAAAAAAAAGGCTGCCGAAGTTTTGACCTTCATGTAATAAAGATTCTTTTTCTCCTTCTTTCTCTTATTTTTTTTTTAATGCTTGATAATTCAACCTAAATGTCAGCTTCGGCTTTAAAATAGAACACATCTATTTGCTCATAATATTTAAGAAATACAATGTCATTATACTGTTATCAGTGGTAAAACATGTCTAATCTTGATATAGCATCACCTTTAACAAATGCTTGTGGGAAAAAAACTAGCGAATGCATAAAACATTTTATGTAGTTTTAAAATATACAATACATTAAAGTTTTAGTTGACTTATCTGAAAAGACATATTTTTGGCACATAAATAAAAAAAGGCAAGGGAAGAACTTGTCAGAAGGCAAATAAAGTATGTAAATTAAATCAAAGGTAAGGCAGCTACACTTTTTGTATAAATAACTGTGTTAACAGATTTTTATGCATATTACAATATATTCAGATGTATTACTTCTGCAAAAACAAATTCATTGCTTCTCTCCAAAAACCAGATTAAAACAATTTATTTTATAAAATTTGGATGGATAGGATAAGAAACGTAATAGCTATCTATGGAAAATAAATATAAAAATTATTCAAGCTCCATCTACTTTATGTTAGTAATGAGATGCACTTCATTCAAATTCCTTTCAATTGAAACAGTGCTGAGAAAGCAGGAACATGATTCTGTAGGAAATGATTTCTAATCTTCATGATAACATACCAATATAATACAATTATTTACAATTGACTAAGAGTTAATTCCAATAGTATAACATCTTTCTTGCAAAAATGTCAGCTTTTATTGATGAAACAAACTAAGAATAAAACATTTTTACTTGTAGTCTAACTGTGCTGTTTTTCATTCTGTTAACCAAAACAACACAGCAATACTGTAAACAAAAAAATAGCATCAAACTGGCTGTGTTTGCATGATTTTATCAAGAATCAAAAGGAGTAGAGGGAAAGGCTTTGAGATTTTTAAAGCATTAAAAATAGTTTGAGAAAATAAATTATTCTTTGTTTTGGTTGTTTATTTGGGGGGATTATATATTTTTTAAGGTAATGAGCATTAATTCAGTCAGAAGACATCACTGTGGATCACATGGCAGGATCAGGTAACCTTATAAAAGTAATTGCAATCGTGTTGCAACATTCATATTTTCAAATGTCCAACTGTCATGGTGGGTCTTTTTGTTGTTGTTTTGGAAAATTAATCTAAGCACCACTTAAATAAATAGTGAACATTTAATCTTCTCCCTGTATAGTGAATTTATGATGAACGTGGCAGGACTATTTTCACTGGAGTTTGAATGTTATTTTACTCAGCAATTCTCTTGCCTCAGAACACTTCAGTAATGTACCCTAATATTCCTACAAAGAAGGAAATATGTTTTAACTACTTCTCTGTCTAACATTCTGGGGACAATTGTCAAACACTCCTTAAGTTATCAGAAATAGAAGAATTTCTATTTGCAGCTACACATTTGCAGCTACAATAGTGAACATTTAATCTTCTCCCTGTATAGTGAATTTATGATGAACGTGGCAGGACTTTTTTCACTGGAGTTTGAATGTTATTTTACTCAGCAATTCTCTTGCCTCAGAACACTTCAGTAATGTACCCTAATATTCCTACAAAGAAGGAAATATGTTTTAACTACTTCTCTGTCTAACATTCTGGGGACAATTGTCAAACACTCCTTAAGTTATCAGAAATAGAAGAATTTCTATTTGCAGCTACACAGGTGTTTGTGCAGCATTTTGAGCTCCTTTGTCACAGCCACCGACATGCTGACCCAACCCCACCCCTCACACTGAGTACCTGTTCTGTTCTTACAACACACCTGAAATGAGGATTCACCAAGGCAGCCTGAGGGGAAAACTGTCACAGAATCGTAAAATGGTTTAGATTGGAAGGGAACTGAAAATTCCACCCCCTGCCATGGGCAGGGACACCTTCCACGATCCCAGGCTGTTCCAAGCTGACCTTGGACACTTCAAGGGATCCAGGGGCAGCCACAGCTTCTCTGGGCACACTGTGCCAGGACCTCACCACCCTCACATTATCTATTAAAATATATTAAATGTAAGACATAAGAAGAGAAATAATCAGTTTTGGTATAAAGTGCCACACAACACATAAGCAAGATGCAGTGCTGGGCTGAAGACCGTCGGTGGATACTCCTCTACTGTAAAGCCTAGATTTCCCCTCCCACCTTCTGTTGTGCAACTGTTTGCAAAGATACTATTATTTTAACTCTTTTCCAATGTCAAAGCAAGGACACAAACCCACAAATAACTGAAACTTGGAACAAAAGAAGCTTTTACATTCAGCTCGCACGGGGCTGCCCTGCTGAACTCCTTCCACTAATACTGAAAAGCATGAACAAGTATGCCCTTCTAAACAAAATACAGCAACTCTGCCTTATCTCCTCACATGGGCTGTCCCCACAAACTCAAATGCTAACACAATAAAAGGAAACAGGTGGCTGAGAGAAATATCTTATATCCTCCAAAGCAGCTGCCCTACAAGAAATTCAATCTAGGTGTCCCGAACAAGCTGCCTTTTCATCAAAGAATGCTTGCACCAGAGATACACAGCATACCTACTCAGAACATATCCTCTATTGTACTTTCTGCCACCAACTGGTTCCCTTTGATTGGCACAATTTTGGCAGGTATTAATATTTGTGTTTTTTAAAAACGGCGTTTAATTTGTTTACAACAGGTGCTTACTTTCCATTGGCACAGAGGAGCCGTTGTTCCCCAAGGCCCCGGGACAGGACTGGAAGTCTCACGTTACTGGTTTTCTCCTAGGAGCACAGCAGGAATGATTGAATTGACCTCCCAAGTTTCAGCAATCTGAACTATTTGAAGTGCAGGATGCAGCACTGCAGCAAGTTGGATGTGTGAGAAAGGATTTACATAGGTGATGACTGACAGGGCAAACCCCTTGCACGAGGAGAAAAGGGTTTTACCATGAAACTGTGTATTACCACTGTAATCTCTGAATTCTTCAGGACAGAATGGGAACTGGCATGCAGGTACCAAGTATTTCCAACTACGTAAATTAAAAGTTGAAGCCTTCATGATGAAGAAAAACAATTATTCTGTTTAAACACCACTAAAAATCCGTAAGACTGTGATGTCACTTGAATAGCTACTTATAATATTAAACATATACCAACATGGATTTCCAAACAACCACTCTGCAACACCCCCAGCCTAGAGCTTAAAAAATATTAAATATCTCAAGCCTTTCACTTTGGTCCTGAAACCATGCAGACTTTACTAAATCTGCCCTGGAAAGCATGGAGAATTATCTTTTAGATATGGACAGATACGCTTCAGACATGCATCTCTGTGAGCTCTCAACTTTCTTTTTGGCATTATCAATAAAATATTTTCATTTTATATTAAACAGCAGAATATATCTGAAGCATACCACCACTAATCTAAATATATTTCTTTGCAAATTTGTAGAGATCTCAGTGTTTAATATGTGAGTGAAAACCTGCTTAAAGAGTTTCAAATCCTAAAGTTGCTATTGAATCCATGAGAATTTAAGAAAAGTTGTGATATGTGATGCTAGGAGATGGGAGCTTGTTGTGGAAATGTTCTCTCAACACCAGCATGGAAAGGCAAATGGAGTCTGAGGGGGCATAAGGTGGACAGGTAAAAAAAATAAAGAGCTCAGAGTACTCTAAGTCATTAAATTCACTTGTCACTGGTATGATCCCCATCCTGCCCTGGTGCATCTGCTGTGATTGACAAAAATTCTTTTACTCTCCATCCTCTGGGAAGAGGAAGGTGGACAAAGGACTAAGCAGAGATTCTTGACAACATACAAGTTATTGACTGACAGTCCTAAAATCTAGCAATATGTCTGTTCAGTCAAGACATTGCATATGAGGAAAAATATACAAATAGATCTGGAATAGTGAAGATTTTGTGGATTAAATTAAATAGCCACACAGTTCACATTTTGCTGTGCTGGGTTTGACCATGCCTTGAACACCCAGGTTTCTTCCTTGTGCTATATATATATATACATATATATATTTAAAGAAAAATATAATTGTTGTAATAGCAAAATATGTGACTTTTTGAAATTAGCTGCTGATCATAGACAGCAGCTCTTAGCTGCAGCTGTTTCCATCATGACACTAATTCCCCATTCATTTGAATGGGGCTTAATGGTGCTGTCATAATAATCTTATTGTGACACCAATGGAAGTTCATGGAGACAATGCAACAATGTTAAGATTAAATAAATTGATGTCCCTACTGTGATATGTTTAGCATCATATGCTGAAATTTCTATATTTGGGGAGCTTAATTATATAGAATTTATTAGTCTGACATATTAACCTCATCTTTATGGCTTCCTCAAAAGCTTCCAGATTTAATTAAATAATTCTCGATAGCTGCACAAGCTATTGACTTCTCTTGAATGTATTCATGAGTCTTCTCTGTTCAGCAGAAAACCTAGTGTCAGGTTGTAATGGTAAAGCATTCCTGGCATGTCATTGTCCTGTTGGAAACCCAGAAGTCCAGCTGGCTGTAGTTTTTTGTGAAACCCTACACTTTACAGATGATTAATGAACCACATTTTAGATGACTGTACGAATGAAAACCCTGGGTTTGTGCTGTAAGACCCAGGAATACAGCAATAGGTGGAAGAGAACTTCTTGAAATTGGAGAAACCATGTCAAATAGAAAAGAAACATGTAGACAGATTTTTGGAACTGACCACAGTACATATTATAAAAAGATACTGATCAGCCACTCAAAACTTTAGACTACAGAATTAACAAGTATTGTTCCCACTGTCAAAAATTTAATCCCATTTTGATTTTACTTCACATCTCTGCTTAAGGCTTGCATTGAAAAGCATATTGGATGTTAGCTCAATCTGTGGAAATATCAATTTCATAATCAGAATCTCAATATGGGCGAACTGTGCACTTCACTTCTAAAATTATTAAGTTTCAAAAAATGTAAAGGGAGCAACAAAGTGTTCCCGAGCCTTGATCCTTATCTGCAACCACAGGTGCCTGCTCTCCCCAAGGCAGAGGTATCTCACAGTTTTTGACGAGCACTGTAATATTCCCTGTCAATTTTACATTCTGCTTGGCAGCAGTGGAAACCTGACAGGCATCAGCAGAGTGATTGGCAGTACCATGGCTGATAATGCGAGTCAAAGCAATTGGCAACAGCACCACTATCCCCCTCACAGAGTCCAGAATTTGCTTCTAGTCTCACAGGTGACCTTTGATGATACAGGCTGGAAGGTCATGGAAAGGAGATGACTTTTTATGTCCCTTAAAAATTGTTGCTGGTATATTTATCTATTTTTTTCATGCCTTATTAGAAGTTGAACTAAAGCAGCCCCATCAGCTGCAGGCACAAACCTCATTGCCTTGTAGGGGCTGCGTGGCCTTGGATGTAGGAACAGTAACTTTCCCTTTTTACCTGATTCTTGACTTTCTATTTACGTCTTTGATTTCCGCAATTGGAAAAAAATAACATAGTGAAGCCTTTCTGGATATTGCTCTGAAGAATAATCAGTTAATGTTCACAGTGACAGGTACACATCCATCACTTGATATCTGTCCAGTCTCAGCCCTGCACCTACCATTGGATTCCCATGTGATCACAAAGTTTTTGTCAGAAAATTCAAGTCATGGGTTCAAAAAGAGCTCTTTTTCAGTCATGAGCTCTTCTTCAAAATCTCCAAAGCATTCAAAATTTAATAACAGAACCTCAAGCAGGGGTAAACATTTAAATATTGGAGGAGAAAGGATAGGTAACTTTTGAAGAGGAGCAAGGGAATGGGACCTAATTCATTTTGGTTTGAAAAAAAAAACAAACAAACAACAGTCACAAAAAGGCTTGGGCTGATCTTCCTTATTTTACCCTCACCCTCTATTCCTACCAATCCAGCTGTCCCCCCCCCAAACAATTCCATCTTTTTCATTGTAGTTGAAATACAACAAAACACACATCCAAATCCATCCTAGCTAAAGCATAGATATGATATTTTGTTTAGATTTCATAACTATCATTTCATATCTTAATGTTTTCTTTTTTTCATGAGTACTTTGTAAGTGTGTTATGAAAATGCTGCCGTGGTGGACAGAGATATTTCCATCACCAGGAGGCAGAACTGAATTGAGAGGGATGACAGGACCTAGTCAAACACGCCTTGTGTTGCTGGCCTGCTGTGCCAGCTCTCTGTTGATGTACCTAGAAAACAGAGGTTTTGAGATCAATGTCATCTAATGTCATTTTTCAAGCCCCTAAAGCCTTTTGTCCTCACTTTGCTTGTCACCAAGCAAGACCCTTGTTTGACATGACAGTAGGTTTGAATAAAGGCATTTATTATTCCAAAATATTCTGATCCCTTCAGCCTGTCCTTTCATCATAAATAACTCCTCATTTTTTTCATATTCCACTAAAATTAAAACAAGATGAAAACTCCCTGCATTTAATGTAGTCAGGGTTAGCTGGTTCCAAGAAGAATATTTCAAGAATTTTTTCCCCAAGTGCTCTTACTTAGCTCACTATAAATTGGATTGCAGCACCTAGGAAAACCAGGGAAACTGAAGAATTGCTTAGTTTGAAGCCTCTCCACTGCACATCCTTTACATTTTCCTTCAGACAAGGTTTATACCCCCTAAACTGCTGCGGTGTTTGTTGCAATCCACAAAGATTTAAAATTCATCAAACAGACAAAGTGTACATTTAATACTCACATGAGGGAATACAGAATGCCTTTCAATACATCAAACTCCTAAACCTTTTACATCTTTCATTTTTAAGCTACATGGATTTTGATTTGTACAATTTTAAAAATATTCTGAAGCCTAGTCAATCTAACACTAAAAAGCACTGTTGCACAGTAAGAAATCAAGAAATACAATTCAGCAAACCTGCTATAGTTGGTCCCCAGGGAAGTTTTTTTCCAATTCTGTTTGTCATAGCCCAGATCCATCATGTCATGCTAGCCTAACTTACTACTTCTGTCTTTTTTTCTATTTTTTTTCCTTTTCTTTCTCTTTTACCCTTTTTTTTTTTTTTGGCACACTCCAACTATTTTCTGTTAAACTAGTGCTGTCACAAGAAAACATATAAAAATGCTCTTTTGCAAACATACTGTTTGGTCTCTACTGAACTCTCCAGAGCCACGGATTTCTCTCACTGTCTTTATCAGGGGTGAATGTTGACAGATCACTGAACCTTACTGTCAGCGGTGACAGGCTTAAAGCTGTTTTGTGCAAGGTGGAGAAAAAACAAAAAAGGTTTCTCTGCCTTGCATCTAGAAGGTCCCTGATTTAACAACAAAGGCTTATGTTCAAAGATGATTAGCTTAAAGGCATTTCAGAGAGTTTTGATTGTTGCAGCAGTTGGGTGTCTTGCTACTGGGTGAAATATGTATTCCCCTGAGAACAAAGGCGGCAGCAATCCTATTCTGCTGAGATGGCAACTTTAATAATTCCATGTATTTATCAGTATTGTGTCAAGATCTTAAGGATTTTGCCCTTCAGGTGAAGTTGGAGGTAGATGGAATGGACACGGTGCTGAACAGTCCCACTAAGATATACATGGAAAATGACCTGTAAGGCCCTGGGGGAGAGATAGAAAAGATTCCCAAGTATCCGAATACACATAACATAGATTAATGTCTTTGAGCTTTACAAAAGGAACTCTGAGCTTTCCATACTGGGTTTTAGCCTATGCATAAAGTGATGAGGCCAGGTGCTTTTCACCCATACAGAGAAGCATTAAAAAAAGTCTTAATAATGTAAATTATCCAGCACTGTTTTCACACAGAAGTTAAGCCAGGAAAAAAAAAAAAGAAAAAAAAGAATGCAGCTTAAGCACTGAATGCACTGGAAATAATAACATTTCATATTCACTGTTGTGCCTTTTATATATAAAAAAAAGGCTAAACTTGAAATATAAATAATGGGATTTGCTGAAAAAAAATAATTGGAGAGATTATTGCAGCTGTAAGTATTATGGGCAGGGCTTGAGTGAGCAGAGATATTCCATATGTAAACTCATACAAAAAATGAACACCTCTGTACCTCTGGACAAACATTTTCTGTAAGCTCACTCTACATGCCCAGGGTCAGTGACACCAGGACAGATTTCACTGTCCCACAGGGATAATGACCAACAGGGAGAAACTATTCATTTGGTCAGGATATATCTCTCTCTTCATGCACCATCAGAGAGACGTAGGGGACTTTCAGGAGGAAATGCCTCCTAATTAATGATAGTTCAGAGCCTTATGAAGTGTGAAAGACTGTCTAGAGGAATGTGTAACATAAGCATGATTCTGAAGGAGCAAGCAGAAGAGCAATAAAGCAATAAAAACGTAGGACTAATATGCAGGACAGACGGGCAGGTAGCTGGAGGAATTCTGAGATCAGATTTTAAAATATTTTCATATCCTAAAGATATCACTTCATGCAATTACAAGATCACAGTAGGCCTTTCTCTTTCAGTGCTTTGAAATTTCCATATTTTAAGGAAAATACACCTTTTCTTTTAGATATTTACTCCATCAAGGCTGCTGTTTATGTTATTAACCATGTTTCATTAATCAAGATCTCATGATGCTTCAGGAATTGCCAAGGATTCAGGGTTATACATGACACTGCAGTGGTTGCATCAACATACTAGCAGGCAGTAAGAATTAACTGGAAAATTATTAGAAGTTGTTTTCATCAATATTTACGAGATACACATTTCATATTATTAAGGATTTTTTTTAGAATTGGATGCCAATAAAAGAGAATAACTCAAGCCTTCTAACACCACAACACGACAAAATGGCAGAAATATCAGAAAGAAACTTCGCTAATGCTGAAAGCTGCTCCCAGACTGATTTTCAAACATATCAATTCTCTCCTGACATGTTTGTCTCATGATGTGTCAAGTGGCAGAGCTGTGCCACTGGCCACAGCTGCTGAGCCAACACAAATGCATCCCTGGACTTCTCCTGGCACAGCTGTGCCCACAGGATCCCGGGATCCTGGCACCCCCCAGTGCTGCTGAGCACGGCTGAGCTGTGCCATGGGACAGGATGTGCAGGCTGGCAGGTCCTCAGCAGGCTCAGCTCTTATGGAGTCTCTGTGGACCAAGCCTCCTCATCTCCGGGATCAGGACTAAAGAGACATTTGTATTCGTTTTGTGTGAGGTTTCATGACGGCTAAACACAGAATGCAGTAATAAAATCCAGAGCAATAATTTGTAGGCTAAAGTATTCTTTTTCCCCTTTTCTTTTCTCCTTTCTCTTTCTTTCCTTTCTCCTTTCCTTTTCTTTCCTAGCAAAGGATTTAAAAAAGTATGGATGTCCCTTGCTTTCCAAAATGTAACTCCATATTTTCAAATTACTGAAAATAATGGCCCTTCGCACTTCAAAATATGTTGCCTACAGGCCTATTACCCCTCCAAAATTGGTTCATTATAGAGCCAAAGCTCTGCACTGAGTCTCTGCAGGAATGACAGAAGGGTGGGATTACAGGAGCAGCTGCAGCCCAGCAGGAGTTCTGATGCACAGAACACCCGCCCATCCCAGGGCTGTACCAGGGTACCAGTTGTGGCAATTCGCAGCCCTCTCCTCCTCCCTATTCCCAGGGCACCTGCACCAAGCCCTGGACTACAAATCTGCAATTTTTATTTGTTAATTCAGAGCTCCCCAAAGGTGATCTGAGATGTCAGGGACATCCATGGAAGTTACCTTGAAATAGGCAGAGGGAAATTAATTTCTGGGGTTGGAAAGACCTTGAAACACCATTTCTCCAGACAACATCTCCGAGAGAGACCCCCAAACTACCCAGCCTGGTTTCCAAAGCTGTTCCCCACCAGCTGACCAACACGGGCTTGGACCTAACGAGAAGCATCTCAGTCTGCTCAGATGTAATATTCTATGAGCCAGGTGTGCTCGTGGCACAGAAAAGCTGTACCTGGAGAGGGCAATTTGTGTCCAAACCTGCGCCAGGCTTTTCTCCCTCACTCCATGCCCAATCCTCCTGCAGTGGTGGCACAGATGGGGAGTGTCTTGTGGGATGGGAATCACTGGTGCTCTGCCATCCTGCAGCGCAACTGCTCTGCTTCTATCCAAGGACCAGCAATCTTGTTTTCCTGAAAGCCTTTTCAGATGATATGTGCACATGGCATCTGTTTGCAATGTATATTTGCCATTAGTGTTTTTGAGTGGGAATGGTGGGGTCCGTATGGCACAGAACATAAGGATTGCCGTGGTAATTAGTCATTATTTGGACTAGCAGAATAACTGCTATCAAAGACTCTTAATTCACTCCCATTCTAACGCACCCGACACGCATTTTCTTTGTTTCTGCCCTTTATCTGAAGTATTTTTTGCTCTGAAAGCACTGTTGATATTTATCATTTGCCTGACACATTAATCTATGTAGGAAAGTATAACATTTTTTAGGAAAGTTTTGCTTTCCACATTTTTTGAGGATTACACATTTTGCATTACAAAACAACATCTAAATATCTCTAAATCACCATGAGTTTAAGGAAAGCTACAAAACCAAGAAAGAGTAACACCTCCATAGCACAGTATATCTAGAAAAAACACAAACCAGATGATTTACCTGCGGCTTCTGTTCTCCGAGACCTGTTTACTCTGCATATATTCACAGCCTGGGCCTAGTTTCTGAAAGTCAGATTTTTTAATTCAGAAGGTTTTTAATTCTCAGTTCTCACAGCAGGTGTGCCCGGTGTGCCCACAGCTTTTGCGTCACCCGGGAAAGAGCTTTGAGAGCTCAAGCTCAGGAATTCTGTGCCGAGGAGGGCAAATACACTTCAGAGAGAAAGGCCATAGAAACTTCTCTTTCTCCTCTGACCACCTGTGCATTTCTAGGAGTGTTCCCCAGCTCCTGTGAGGCTGAGGAAGGGCATCCCACTGCAAATGGTGAATATGCAGTGGAGATACAAGAGAGAGCAGCTCCATGTCACAACAACCTGGAGAAGGATGAGCCTGACTGAAGCACACAGCTCCTTAGCACAACTCAAACCCAGGGGAGGAGAATAGCAAAGCTGTCTCAAGCCAGAAGGATGGACATTTCAACAAAAGGTAAGGCTCAGTACCTTTGTTCACAGCAAGTGACATGGACAAGGAGGTGGGATAAGTGCACAAAGTGGGACAGACACAAGCACTCTGGTCTTACCTATGACAAGGGCCTTTTTTGTCCTCTCAAAGGAAATAAACCAGGAAAAATACCCTGAACTTCCCACTACACGTACATGGAGGGGAAGGATTGAGTCTCAGCACTCCCCCTCACCCTCCTGCACCACATGGGTGATGGTGCCAGTGCCACCACCAGTGCCAGTGATGGCCATGGCAGGGTCCTAGAGAAGCACAAGGCCTTTCCTTTGAGGCTTTGAAGTCTGGAGATGAGCAAAACAGTGTTTGATGTTGAGTAATTATGTTAAGTGGGCAGGTGGGAGCCAGATGCTAAAGAACAGCTTCAGATGTGAAGGCACTGGTGCCCCAGTGCTTTGTCTGGACTCGTATGTGGATTAAATATATATCAAATATATTTAAACATTAAAAAAAAAAACCTTAAGAAGTTATGCTGAAAGCATGCTAGTGAGAAGCAGAGTATGTAACACTGGTTGCCATATTGGCTTGTCTGGAGCATTTGGATAAAATTTGTACATTTGTATATTTTATGTTGGATTATCATTTCTTACTGTTTCCACATGTTCTTTCATAGGGAAAATAATGCATGATCAAATGGTAAGGCCTATTTTTAAACTGCCTTTATGCAATTGAACTGAAAATATTAGTTTATCTTGTGCTATTCTGTCAAGCAGTATTATACTGATTAAGTTTTTTAAATATTATTGCTGCAGATGGAGTATACATAACCTGCATTTATACTCCATTTCATGTGCCTGCATCTTGAATCTTGACAAACTTTGAATTTTTGACCATAGCTTCATGAAGGATCAGAATGTCATAACCCCTTTAGTCAATATTTTGAAAGGCTAATTTGAGTGAGTAATTGCATTCCAGTTCAGAAGAATATTAAAATAACTAGTTTATGTGAATACATCCATCCTAATGGAAATATACATTCCAGAAGAGTTGGAAGAATTAGCTTAATATCGTTGCTGTATAAAATTCAATGACTTGAGCTTTCAGGCAGGGCTGCACAGGCAGACTGAAAACATTTTGGCTCGCTCGGGTTTGCATCCACTGTATCTGCTTCCAATCTCAAATTCCAATAAACGAACAACAAAGAAATCAAAAGGAAACTGTGTGGCTCGCCAGCTTGAACCTTGCTTGCAGAGAAACCAGACAAAACCACACAGTGTGAGGAAACAAACATAAAAACACAGTGTAATATGTTTTCTATTGTTTCTGCCAAAAAAACATCAATTGGTCCAGATCCACACAAAATCTGCCTTCTTCTGCTTAAACGTACCCCACGCTCACTGAAGGGCTGGTGAGATTTCGTGCACTTTAAAGTCAACAAGGCCAAGTTGTGGTGCAACCTTCATTTTGTTTCATTAAAAAAAAATACCACACACAGACATCTCAGAATGAGAGACAAATTCCTAGACAATTAAAACAACTCCTCGTGCTCGTATTCAGCTTCCTTTTGCTCTGTACAGTGTCTGCTACCCTCATGCATAGCTGGGAAATCAGCAGCTCCTATCCAAACAAGAAGCTTGAGCAGCATTAATAATACAACAGCACAAAAAAGAAATCCTAAAGGTTTACAGTTGAAGATGGGTTCTAAGCTGGAAGCACCCATGGTGCAGGAACAAACCAAATGCTTTTGTTGGCTTGACCTTGAGTTAAGAGATGGTGACTAACCTGAAGATACCACGTGGCAGAAAATTGGGGTTTTTTTCAGCTTCTCAGGTGTACTTATTTTTAACATAAAAGCCTCTGGCTTTCATAGGCACCAAAGAAAAAAGAAATTACAAATTCTTTGTAACCATCACTGCCCTCCTCAAAGTTAAATACTGTTACAGATGGGAACAGAAGGACTTTTTGCTGCAGGACAGTGATCCCACACTGCACATCTGGAGCACATCTCCTGCACCCTGAGTGGCAGCGGGGACTGCGAGCATCAGATGCCATTAGCCAGAAAATGTGTTAGCACAAAGAAATTATGAGAAGTGTGCTACACGGTCAGATGTAAGGAAAAGCACCATTTGTAGATTTGTTAGTCAATTAGGCTTTATTTTAAGTGATTCCCCCAAGGCTTCCTGAGGTAGGAGCATTTGTTTTCCTTCATTTCACCTAAGCCTGCTACAATTCAGTGACTGCAGAGTTCTATAAAGTCTCAATATTTTGGTTCTCAGACCTGTCACTCAGAGCATCACCTATGCCTTGACCTCTGTTCTGAGCCTTGCTAAATAACCACGTAACACCCACCACTGATGCAGCCCAAAAAAAAAGGAGGAGAAGAAAAAAAAAGGAGGAGAAAAAAAAAACAAATAAAAACTGACACAAAACTATCAAGCATCATTCTGTAAATGTTCTCAACCTGTCATTTATATTATTAATTAAATGAAGACTATAGTGTGATCATTTTGGTTAACAAATAGCCCTGGGCAAGATGGGTAGCTTACAACACCTCTCTGAGCTCCACCTTTAGGAGGCATGTTACCCTTTCCATCTCCTACTTTAAAGTTGACTTCTGGAGTTTCCAGTACTTCAAAGAAAAAAAAAATCCCTCACTCCTCAGCAAACAAATCTTGGTATACATAAATAAAAGGCATTTGGGAAAAACCCAAATAATTTCTAGTCCATAGTGCTTACCTACTGCTAATACTTTGTTCTCCAATCAGAGGGTATATTAAATGGAAAAATGCCACACTGTAACTAGCAGAACAGATCACAGGATGAAATTGATTGGCATCACCTAATTAAACTGAGATAAAATAGAAAATAAATTCATAGAAATCTAAGTCAATTTGCTAAGTGAAAAGACTGAGAAAAAAAAAGTTGAATAGTTTACTTGAAATGAATTATCTAACTATGCAATTTCAGTAAAAATACTGCAGATATTTCAAAGTTACATATTTACTAGAAAGATCTTCAAAAATCTTTTTAAAAAGTAAAATGTCTGCTGAACTTTTCTGACATTTACAAAAGTAATTAATTAATATGATTAAGCAAATTAGGCTGAGGCAAAGTCTGACTGATTGTAAAGCATGCTGCAAGAGCCACCTGTTTGCTAGAAAGATTAGATACTATAGTGCTGGCAGCTAGAAAAAAACAGAGAATTATGAAAGTTAACATCTATATATACTGATCTTTGAGATCTGTCTTTTCTAACATGCTTCACCAGATTATCCCAGCTTCACCTGACAGAAGAATTGTCCATAAGTCATTTTTGTTTGGGAAAAAGCACTGGTGATTAAGCAAAAATAAAAACGCTGCTAACCAGGTCAGTAAGGGTGTTTATGGATCTGATTCCTAATTGGCACTGGTGATTAAGCAAAAATAAAAACGCTGCTAACCAGTCAGCAAGAGTGTTTATGGATCTGATTCCTAATTAGGTACATCAGCTCTTCTAGCCAGTTCCCAAAGTCAAGGAAAATCCCAGCAGTAGACACTTTCTCTATAGATTTGCTCTCCTTCACCTTGAGGGCAGCTGTGAATGTTCCTGCTGCATAAACACAATATCTCAATTTAGCAGTCAAGAAGCAAAACTTCTGGTAGGACTAATTGCCATGAGGTGCTGTAAAACATGCAGTTGGAGGATACCAATCCCTGGTGATCATTTACAACTTGGAACAAAACTTGAAAACCAGTCAGAGAGGTACTTTTTTGCTATTTTATAAGGTTTTATTACTCCTGTTAACACAAGGTCCCAGTCATACATCATAAATTATGGTTGGAGCAAACCCATCACCTCTCTCAGTAGGACCCTGCAGTGAGTCTAAGTGGGGAGACATCACACCCAGCTCTAAAAGACTTAGAGGAGATGTCTTGTCTTCATGGTTAAGTGTCAGAAGACTTGAGAGAACCCAGATGCTATTGAGTGAGGAAGGGATGAGGACTGGAGCAGGAGTGTAGACTTTTGTGTTCATAGTGCAGGCACAACAGCTCTGGGCATTGTCCTGTACAAGCCCAGCATATCAGAGACCATGAGCTCTGGAGAGGAGGCAGGAGATGGAAAAGAATAATTTTCCAAAAGGCAAAGGAGCAGATAAAGGTGTGGAGAAGAGCAGAAATCGCAGCAACCCTGAATAACCAGATTTTGAGGACAGCCTCTGGTGAGGACAGCCTAGTGACCAGGAAAGGACAAGGGCCATCAGTTCCATGCAGTTATATCAATCCCACTAATTTTTCCACAGAAATGATGCTTAGTGCTCACCCTGTACCCTGGAGGCTTAGCTGAGGTTAGCACAGAGCCCTGTGTGTTGGATTGCCACCTCTGAAATAACACATTGGGCAAGAACCAATTTTGCAAATCACAGTCCTGCAAAGGGAAAATGCTAACAAATGGACGTGCCTGTGAGAAAGAAAATGCTGGATATAGAAATTAGCAGAGCTGATTGCTAGGTATGCTCAATTAGGAGTGTATATATGGACTTTTCTAGGAATAGCTTTAGGCACGCTCAGCCCTGCTGCTTGTGCTATATTTCTGCCATACAGATTAACTAAACACAATGTTAAGAGATGCAAAAAAACCTGTGATTTGAAAGTTCTGACATAAACAGTCCCTGAAAAAGAAGCAAACAGAGCACACATTGTCTATGCCATTTGTGAGCCAGTGGATCTAATGGTTCACTTACTTTACAACCTGCTTTGGAATAATTTGGCACATCTCTAATTTTAACAAGCTTCAGTGGGATTAGATAAAATGCAGACTTTGTTTACATCAATTAACACTCAAAGAAGTACAAAAGAACTTGTTAACTGCATTTATGAACAAAAAGTAGCAGAGTGAGAGTTTGTCCAAACGAAGTTACTGTTCAACTTGCTCAGATTGGCACAGTTGTCTCTGAAAGCCTAAAACCAAGAACCCAAGAAGGGAGCTGCATTTTCAAAGAGGCAGATGTGTATTTTTAATTACATCGGCAGATCTAATCAACATTTGTGATAGCTGCATTTCCAGGTTTGCATACATCAGACTCACAGAGATTACTTCTTCCCTCCACATGCCATGTACACATTCACTGAGTCAAGTGGAAAACCAAAACCATTGCAGGCAAGCTGACAAATACATTGGCCATTGATACTTTATTATTCCTGTTTCCAATTATTTTACCCCACTGGCGTATTATTATTCCTATTCCCAATTATTTTGCCTTGACTGATTATAAGCAAATCCTTCTCTACATGCTCCAGAGCTGGAAAGAAAATGTGGATGACTTCAAACCTAGCCCTAATAAATGGACACATCATATATGCCAAATAAAAGGTTTTCAAATAGCAATTATATTAATAAAGACACAGAGGAAAAGGGGGTAAAAATAAGGGTTTAAAAAGTGAGGGAAGGAAAAAAGTGCACTATGGAATATACTATACCATGCAAGTAGTATATAGTACATATTAGCTGAATTCTGATAAGAATATTTTTTTTTCACCATAAATATTTTGCCCCTTGCATCACATCATTTCCAGAGATCTGTGTGTTCAAACTTCTGGACAACACAAGAGAGACCTCCAGAAAGTTTTGTGACTCTCCCAGGATCAGCCACTTCTAAGGAAGCTTCCTGCTCCCTTCTCAGGTGCTACAGGCACCACATCTTTTCCATCTTTTCCCCATTAATAGCTCAGGGATTCATAAAACAATGTTGTCACTATATCACAACGTTCTTAGTTGCATTTTCCATGTAGTCAAGAGACCTGGGCACTACAGAAATGGGGTTTTTTTTGTCACTCCAGCAGAGTGCCATTATAATTAGAAATGATCAGCAGAGCTGAGCTGCTGTCACTGGTGAGAGCACTGCTGGTCAGTGCCGTGTCCCCAGTCCTGGGGACACCACAACTTCCCCCTCCTGACAGGACAAAATTAACTCTCACAACCTAATAACCAGCCTGCTGCTGCACTAACAATGGCAAAAGGTGTCTGGAGCAGCCTGGTGTGCTCAAGCATTTTGGATCAGAGCCCTGCTGAACTGCAACAAGAGATAGAATCAATTCCTTCCAGAGGCTCTGCATTCCAGTTTGCCACACAAAGCTCAGACAAGCAAGGGAAAGCAAGGAAAGGGTCTTTAATTAATGGAGCCACACTTGCTGTACCACAAACTTTCTTCCTTAAGGTTGGGGGGATATTAAGGAAAAAAAGAAGATTTTTATATTCATAGGAATAGAAAAAAGAGAATTCAAGAGCAAGAGGAACTATATACCATCAAATGTAGCTTATACACAACTGATTTTTTTCTTTTTTTTTAACAGTGAAAGTAGTGAAAACTTAAGAAAGTAACAAGCAGGAAAATGTTCCTCTAAGGTGAAAAAAACCAAGATTATTGTAAGTAAAGACAATTCTCAAATTTTTAAGCATAATTATGGCATTTCCAGAGTCATGGTTTAAATAAAGTTTTTTGAACACCACTTAGAGCAACAAGGATGTTCAGACCTGGAGTCTCTTTTCCACTACCACCCTACTAGTGGAAGTTGGTGAAACCATGACAGCCCAAGCAAACAGCCATGCACACACTAAATATTCAATAAATTTTGCTCATAGAGGCCACATGAAATAGCCTGTAAGTATTAACACAGATACCTAATGCACAGATAACCAGCTATGTAACCCAGTTCCAAAATCCCCTCTAAAGAAAACCGGCTCTAAATGCAGAATATCACAGCACATACAGATTAATTCCTGATAGGTATCCAAACCCTGGACAATCTAATAGCAGCTTAGCATTGATTGCATGCTACACAACAATTTAGGTTTTGTTTTCCATTAGTAAACACCTCAAATTACATGAAAGGGAGAAAAAGTTCCCTAGATACAAGCATTAAATATTTATCAGCCTTATGTCTGTTCTGTCACCACGCCTCTGAGAAAGTCCATTAATTAAATACTTTAGAAACGATTAAAACACTTCCTTAGAACTTATTGGCACCTGTTAATTCACTGACCCTACGAGGCTATGGCAGTAAATGTCTTGTTTGATTGCTTCTCTTACCAATAAATCAGCAGCTTAAAGACAAAGGAGACATGATGCAACTCCATGTACACAACATTGCCTTAAAACACAAAAGCCAGTATCTAGAGGCAGAGAAACAGAACATTTATGTAGACAGGGCAGCACAAATAATCTATTTAACCTAATCTTTTAATTACAGGAAACATCTCGTAGCAAGACATACAAGAGCAATGAAATGACCCAGAGCTAGAAATCAAGATGATATATTTGTGCATGTGAAAGTAACACCAGCAGAATTCATAAAAGAAAACCTCCTTGGGCATTATTATCTTTCCATCAGGATACACTGTCATCACATTGAGAACAGGAGAAAAAAAAATGGTTTAAAATATGTTGTTAAAATACAAATAAAGGGAAAAGGAAAAGAAAACAAGAGCAGAGAAAGGTAAAATTAGAAGCGGGGGGAATGCAGGTGAAAAGAAATCTCAGTTTGAATTATAAAAACGGAGCATCTTAGGATTGGGGAGAGAAAAGAAATAAGGGACAGACCCCAATAGCTTGGCACAGCACAGCACCCACTCCAGTGCAGAAGCTGCAGCGATTTGGGTGTCATTATTTACTCGGTAACAAACTACTCAGCAGAGAGGGGGGTTCAAATCTGGCCCTGCCTGGGCAGTATGCAAATCTTCTCCCACTCCTCTGCAAGCTTTTAAGGATAGCTGGCAGAGAGTCCCCTGAAGAGTCCTGGCAATGCCACAGTCTGCAGTGGGAAACGAGCATCTTGCAAAGAACCCCTGAGATCCTCCTACCCCCTCAAATCTGCGCGAGAGGAGAAGTGTTGCCTGCAAGGGGGAGCGAGACGGAGCGTGTGTGCAGGAGAGGGAGAGAAAAATACTGCTGGTAATTATAAAAGAGTCCTGAAATGCCAGGAGATGGGAGGGAATAATTGATCCTAAACAAAAATAATGACAATAAATTGCGCGCTCCTCGCTGCGTGTAATGTTTTCTCCACTCCCCCATTTGTGGTGTTTTGACCCTTTGTTCGGATCCTTTACCTTGCTGCATTGAAGTTATTATGGAATATTTGAAAAAATTGGCTTCCCTTCCTTTGATCTCTACTATTGGATTACATTCTTCCCACTGCCTGCACACAGTTCTTCACTCCCACATTCATTTTCCCCATTTCTTTGTTTACATTCAATTTTACCATATTTCTTCACACTTTTCTACATGGGTAAAGCCTATGTTATGTTCCAACACACATTACTCTCTCTCTTTCCTTACTTTGCACTTTTTAACTGATCATGTAGAATATTTGTTTCCAGAATGACAACAAAAAAAAAATCCAAACAAAACAGAAAAAGAAGAAAAAAAAATAAAAGAGAAGAAAAAGAAGAAAAATGTATGCAATGGTGAAAACATGTTCCTTTTCACTACAACTGCAGCCCTTGCTGAATTGTGCTGCCATTGTTTTCCAACAGAACTTGCATTTCCAAACTTGGGAATTCCCATCAGTCTGTCTGACAGAATTTTCCTGTTTTTTCTCAGAAGGTGTGCATTTTTCAAATGCCAGTAACATACCACTACAGAATTTCCCAGGAGTAACAGCTTGGTTTGAGGGACTCTTATTCAAAAGCCTTACTTCAAAAAAAGTCATTTGAAACAGAAGAACCAAAACTGATTATTTACATTCTATAAATCAAAACAAAACTACAACCAATGCATTTCAAAATATTGCTATAATTATTTTCTACACGCTGATAAATTGCTGGACATACTTTCCTGAGTGCTGGTTGGCAATTCCTCGAGCACTAAACACAATGTTTATTTAATTTTAGATTGTGAATATAATTATTAAAAGTGTGATTCCAAATCATTAAAAAAAAGAAAAAAAAAAGAATATACAGGGGAAAAGGAAAAAAAAAAAAGACAAACGACAAACCAAACACAAGGGGAGCATATTTCAGATGTATTACAGTGTTTTTAAACCTCTGTTGCACTTCATGGAAAGGTCTGTTTCCAGGGTGGAACTGGTTGACTCAGTCCCAGGGGATGGAGGAGATCAGGCCCATCAGGGGCAGAGCATCCCAAGCCAGGTGACAAAGCTGGGAGACACAGCAATGGCCACTGTGACACTTTGGGGGTGCAGGAGAAGCTGCAAAGCTCAGGAGCAGCTCTCCCAACAATCCTGACTCCATTCCCTAAAATATATTGAAATGGCAAAGATGTGAAAATGTATTCACCTCACTTTTCTCAGCATTGACAGAAGACAATGTGTGTTATACCCAAAAATTTTCTGAATAAAGTGTATTTTTTTTCTTTATAATCTATGTACCATCATGCTCCCCTCTCCAACAGTAAACGTCAAGGGATATTAAAAGATGCAGAGTCATAACACAGTATTGCAAGTATGGAGAAACACAGTTCTTATCTCAGACTCCCACATTCACACCCAAAATTTTCCTTTTGTGGCCTCTCAGAGCGGGATGGGGCTGTGCCAGCCAAGGACCACCTCACACAAAGCCAGCCCTATCAGCTCATAAAGTGAAAAGAAGGAAAAAAGAATCATCATGGTACAATTTGCACCTGCACAGATGTGTGTGTTCTACACCCAGTGTAAATCAGGAGAGTTTGGGTGAAACTGGTGCATTAACATCAACAGAGGAAGTCTTGTGACCCTCAGCCAAAATCCAGCATGCCCAGTCTTTAACAGGCAGCCCCATAAGGAAGAGATGGATGGATGGGAATGGACTTTGCTACCACAACTAAAATGAGAGGTAAAAACCCCAGCCAATCCACTGCATATTGATTTACGTACTGCAGGATGAAGTATTGAAAGAAATAGATATTTGTCCTTTCAACCTCTTGCTCCATGGCCCCTGCTTTGTTTTCTCCTTTTAACTTTACCACACATTAACAATTTTTCTGAATTAATTCAAGGCATTTCTGGCAGCACGTCATTCAAATTTATCCATTTTTAATTGTTTTTCAGTGGCAGCAATGGTTGAAACTGAATTCTGCTTCGTCTGCTTGAGAGCTGGGCATGGGTGGTAACAGGTTATTTCAACAGTTCAGGGTAAAAATGGGATCATTCACTTAACTCTGCAGTATCAGTGCAATTCATCTCAGTCCATAACAGATGACATGTTCAATAGAATATGTAAAGTATGCCTCCACCTAGTGATGACTATGTACAAATAATAGAAAATAATAATAATTATTCTATTACTTAAGAGAGTCACAGTAATTGGCTCCCATTTTACCAAATTAAAATGTGCTCTCATGCAAATATTCACATACACAAATGCACACTTTGCCTCCAGAAAAATTAGTTTAAAGCTCAATCTGTGACAATTTACCTGCAAACTCTGACTTGAGGGAGGCTAAACACATTCCAGGTTTTAAGCAGATTAAAATTTCAAATAATAATATATTTGTAGCAATCACAACTATTACGAGGACAAAATAAAAAAAATGGGGGTGTGACTGAAGTGCTGCAGATTTTAAGTGTTAAAATTGTCTGATAATTTAAGTTTGATAGACTATTTCTAGATGAAATGGCAAACAAACCACATCCCCCCCTTGCAACTTTGTTTGCCAAAGAAAATGTTTGCTAAACTTCTTGGATCATTGTGCCTTACAGATGCAATTGCAGATGTAGTGGCTGAAATTCCTAGGAATTTTTTTTTACCCCAAATCAGAGCAGAGGTTATGAAAGTAACAATAAAAACTAAAAATAAATTATTTTTAAAAAATACACAGGCAACAAAAAATTCCAACAAAACATCCTAACAGTAAAAAACCTCAACATTCCAGAACTCAAGAAATCCAGCCCTTGAACTCAATCTCAAATTTTTACCAACTCCCATAATCCATATAAAAATAGTCTCTAACTGGGATCAATTGCAGGCGCATCCTCAAAATCAATAAACTTGCGGAGGAGGTTTGAAAAGTCAGGGTCCCTGGTGGAAAACGTTCTTGTGGGCTTTCCTTTCATCTGGGAGCCACCTTAAATGTCTTCTCAGGCCCACTGGTCTTGCATTACCATTTCAAAAAAGTCTCCCCATCCCATTAGTGGTCCATGAATCACAGTTTAGGAATTCCCGCTCAGCTGAAAACCAGAGGTGTTGTATCTAAAAGAGGGCAGGTCACTGCCTGCAGTTCCCCCCTTGAATTTAAATTGCCTCCCATTGTCCATATAACACCTTCAAACATCCAAAAAAACATCCTGTCTGCAAAGAAATCACTCCTACACAAAAAATGTGAATCCCAAACCTCTCCTCTGGCATCCCTCTGCACACAAATTCAGAGAGAGGACAGCCAAGGCTCCCCATGCCCAGCCAATTCCAAATATCTGCCTCAGCCATTAAAGAGAAACACAAAAAAATGGAGTCAAGTGGCTTCGCCAAGATTTTAAAAAATGTAGTGGCTGAATACAGAAATACCAGCCCCAAACATGTAAACAAGTCAGATTTGATTATCTCTGAGTGACTTCATTTAGGATTCGTTTTTCTCTTTTTCTTTTCTTTTTTTTTTTTTCCTCCAAGAGTTTGATAAATTAAGGGAATGTTTGGGCACCTATCAAGATACTATTTTTTTCCGCTCATATTAGCTTACATTAAATTTTTAAAAAAACCCCAAACATGAAAAATCATAATGCTCTTAAATTAATTTAACTGTTTTCCATTAGGAGAAGCACTAAACCTTAAAATACTAAAGAACCAGGAAATCCAGTCTTCTTTTGCATTTCTTACATTTTTCTTTCAACTGTTGATTGCCAGAAAATACTATTTTCCCTGGGTCATAAATGCACAAAACAGAGCACCAAGGGCCACACTCACATCAGAGGTGCTTTATCAAGTTATCACCCTACTGACTATCTGTAGCCATAATTCTCATTACATGCTTTATCTTGAAGCAGCTAGTCCTTGTGAAGCTATTTACCTTTTCCCTACCAGCTGATCAGAAGAGAATTGCTATTTTAAAGCATAAATTTACTACCTAAGGAATAATTTAGAGAACACAGGTCTATGGGGATATTATTTTTAAAAAAATTAATATTGGTTGGTTCAGAAACTAGTTAAATGAATGTTAATTACGGAATAGTTTGGGTTGGAAGGGAAAGGTCACCTGTTCCAACCTCCTGCTGTGGGCAGGGGCACCTTCCTTTAGAGCAGCTACTGGTCTGAGTTACTCAACCAGGCACCGACTTTGGCTGAAAGATGTTTTTAAAATGCTCAGTGTCACCAGAGTGCCCTGCAGGACGAGTCCATGGGGAAAGGGAGAGCCTTGGTGGCACCGGGAGCAGACTGGACAGCGCTGGCTGCCTCCGCTGCCCACATCCCTGCCCACATCACTGTTCACATCCCTGACTACATCCACTGCCACATCCAGTACCCACCTCCACTGCCCTCATTGCTGTTCACATCCCTGCCTGCATCCACGGCCCACATCCACTGCCCTTACAGCTGCTCACATCCCTGCCCACCTTCCCTCTCCACATTCCTACCCACATCCACTGCCCACTTCCCACTTCCACTGCTTGCATCCCTGCCCACAACACTGTTCATAACCCCTGCCAGCATCCCTGCCCACCTTCCCTGCCTACATCCACTGCCCACATCCTCTGCCTGCATCCCTGCCCACCTTTTCCCTGTCTACATCCACTGCCCTCATCGCTGTTCACATCCCTGCCTACCTCCCCTGTCCACATTCTTATCCACATCCACTGCCCACTTCCATTGCTTGCATCCCTCCCCACTTCCACTGTCTGCGTGCTCTGCCCATCTTCCCTGCCTACACCACTGTTCACACCTCTGCCTGCATCCCTGCCCACTTGCACTGCCTGTATCCCTGCCTACACCACTGTTCACATCCCTGCCTGCATCCCTGCCCACATCCAATGCCCACATCGCTGTTCATATCCCCTGCCCACATCCACTGCCCTCATCCCCTGGTGCATCCCTGCCTACATCTCCACCCACCTTCCCTGCCCACATCCAATGCCCACATCGCTGTCCATACCCCTGCCCACCTTCCCTGTCTGCATCCACTGCCCTCATCCCCTGGGATGCATCCCTGGTGCATCACCCTGGTGCATCCCTGCCTGCATCCCTGCCCGCCCGTGCGCTGCCCACGAGATGGCAGCAATATGTTTATGAATAATGCAGCAGAGGCTGCAGCCCCATTTCGCATGTGGGAGCTGCAAAGCGCCGCTCGCTCCTTCAGCTGCAAAACAAAATAACACCGCCCGAGCCCCCTCCTCCCCTCCCCAACCGCACAACCCTCTGTGAATTGGGCCAAAAAAAAAAAAAAAAAAAAAGGGGAAAAAAAATAAGCTGCTCTTTTGTCACACTGCCCGGGCTGCTTTCTCATGTGGGGTCAGCGTTTTCCAAAGCACAAGGTGCTTCCTCTGCTCTCACAGATTTCTCCAGGTCCTTGTGCTCAGCCGTGCTTCTGTCCCTGACAAAATTATGTCACACGCACATTAAGCATTAACTGCTGCTATGTTTTATTCCTGCAGCACAGAAAATGCCTGTGGCTTGAAATAAATATTTTCTTTTCTGATGGACAAATAACATCTGCACTGGTGAAAGCTGCAAGCGTGGCTGTCACAGGCTAAGTGATTCAGATAATTTCTTGAGAAGCACATGTGTATGAGCACACACAGGCACTCGTACCTATCACAGGCACTCACGTATCAGCACTTGGATTTGCCAAAAGATGGGCTCTTAAAAAGCATAGTGAGCTATTATAACCATCACTTTCAGCAGACAGACTTCTACACACACATTATGTCAGACTGGGGGAACACAGATCATGAGTTTTTAAAATCAGCTTGCTTTCATGGAAAATTAGGCTTTTCAATTGGATTTTGGAGTTGTCCAGCATTTAGCAAAGCCATGGGCTGCAGTGGGTACCACACAGAGGTGATGTGCAGTGCACGGACAGCAGCAGCACAGCACCCTGTGCAGGGCAGCTTCTGCTCCAGCCAGGCTTTCAAGACTTTCCAAAATCTCCATGAGTTGTTGAAGTTACACTTTTCAAGAGATATTTTTTGTCTTGAATTTTTTTTAGGACAATAATGGAAAAAAAAAAAAAAAAAAAGTAGTACCTGCCCAGGTAAGATCATCTTTAGCTACGAAACAGCCAAAGTTTTTTGAGAACTTGGACTCTTATTTCATGAAGCCAACTATAACAAAATATTGCTTATCAGGAGCGGACCTTACTATTGCTGAAAAGTAACAACTTTTTCACATAATTAAAAAAGTGGTAATTAGGATTTCAATTTTCTTCTTTTAATAATGATAACAACAAAATACTAATGTTCTGCTAGTGTTGCCACAAAATACACAAGGCCTTTTTGACATAACTGAGGGGTTTGTTTAACCCCAAAGCAGACTCAGCAAGGGAGAGAAACAGATTAACTATAATTTTGTGGCACCTCTAACTTAACTGCTTGGTTTGTCCTTTTTATGAATAAAGTTGCTGTTCCTTGAAATCCTTGAAATCCCATTAGGTTAAATTGATAGAGAAGTTCCTTCAAATTCCATTACAGAGACTCAGTTTCCCAAACTTTTTAAATGCACAGAGTTGTCATTTGAGTGCCCTCCTGTTGATCACTTCTCTATTTCCAAATTGATTATAGCTTGAATATTGAAATATCAAAATATTGAAATGTTTTTGTATATGTTACAGAAAAGTTTTTTTTTCATTTTTGTTAAGGTTTCCTATGCAAATGAAGCCGAATTCCTTACAGTTTGTGTAAAGCTTTGCTTGTATCACAGAGGTAATGACATCTGTCCCTCTTTCTGTCACTTTTTTTTGAGAGAAACAGGCTTTATTAATGATATTCCTTAGAACATGAATCACATCAAGAATTTCTGTGTCCATCACTGAGTAATTACTGAGCAATCTGAATTCCAGTTAATTTTCCATATGTTCTTTGGGCTAACATGAGTAAAATCAGATTGAAGAGAGAGACACTGGTGAGAAAAGCCTGACCATTTCTCACCCAACACTTCTGAAACAAAGGTGGAACTGTATATTCCAGAGTGCTCCAGTTACCAGGCTCTTGCTTATTCTCAATTAGATAAATATCTTTTCTCAGCTGATTTTTCTGCCTGTTCAGATTTTTACTAACCAGGAACACCTCCCTGGGTCCCAAGAGCAGCTACTGTCAACACAGGTGATGTGGTTACTGTTAAATCTGCCTTTTCCATACGTAAAAAATAAATTCAAAGACAATAAATAAAATTACCAAGGATATCTAAAGGTCTCTCTTCATCATCACCTTAAAATATTATATTAAAGCCTTTAGAAGACAAAGTGACTTCTTAATTTTATAAAGTTTAAAATGCGTATTGTGTGAAATTTCCTATTTCCTGCAAAACTTTCCTCACAATCAAAGCTGGTTTTCCTCTTTCACTATGTGCTATCACTCTTACTTTTCTGTTTTGATCACCAAAAAAATGCATTAAAACTTACAAGATCTTCAAAATGAAAGAAATTAAGAAAAGGACAACTGAATACATGAAAAAAAAAATCATTCATGGGTTTTGTTGGAATTAGGTTACAACAGAAAATAGTAGATATGTTGAGAAGTCAGAAGATTAACTGCATTCATGGATTACTGAATACTGATTACTGGTTTTACTGAATATTTTGGGAGGAGCTTTGTCAGTAAGGTCATTAAAAAGCCAGTTAGAAGAGAGAGCTAGAACCATAATTGTGAGGCTGTTCCACATTGCTGTGTTCAAGATCTCCCATTTACAACAATAAAAAGAGTATTTATGTAAAATCAGAGAATGGTTTGGATGGAAGGGACCTTAACTGGCATCGTTCCATGGGCAGGGGCACCTTCCACTCCCACCCCTATCCAACCTGACCTTGGACACTTCCAAGGATCCAGAGGCAGCCACAGCTTCTGTGAGCAACCTGTGCCAGGGCCTCCCCACCCTCATAAGGAAAAATTATTTCCCAATATCCCATCTAAATCTGCCCTCTGGCA
This sequence comes from Passer montanus, assembly GCF_014805655.1. Taxonomy (NCBI): domain Eukaryota; kingdom Metazoa; phylum Chordata; class Aves; order Passeriformes; family Passeridae; genus Passer; species Passer montanus. The sequence goes on along the minus strand of NW_024356504.1, from coordinate 24,614,069 downwards.
ATGGGAAACAACTTCCCTTTGTCCTGGAACTCCAGGTGCTCAAAGTGCAGGTCCCACCTCCCTCAAACTGCTGGCCACGCTTCTTTTTGAAGATGAAAACCATTTCTTGGTTTTGTGTTTAAAAAAAAAAAAGTAATTTTAAGTTTGTTTTGTTAAGAACCTCTTTCTGACACCACCTAACAACTGTGATGTGGCCAAGTCTTTTAATTAGGCAACAGCATATTCAGGTCTCTGGGATAAAAATTAAACCTCATCCACAGCAGTGAGGTCCAGAAGTGGACAAAATGGTGTTTTAAGATCACAAGACATCCATCAAATGCATAGCAGATTAAAAAACAGCAAAGGGTCCTGCACAACTTGGATTTGAAATCAAGAGCCCTCTCAGGCTCAGGAAATGGGACTAACTCTGGGATAGGTTTTGGGTGGGAACAGGCTCCAGCTGCTGATAAGGACCACCACAAGCCTGTAAGGTGGCTTTTTTAGATTTCCCTCCTCTGTGCAGCACTTATGTTCAAAAACACACAAAGAAACCCAAACACCAATCCCAACCCAAGCCCCTCCACGTCGCGCTCTCAGTGCTTCCTCTAGAGAGATCGTGGAAACAAAAATGATCCCTCCCATGGCAAAAAGCAGCAACTTAAACCATTCCTGGGAGGCATCCAGACACTATCCTGATCCTGTAGTATGTAGAACAAAATAGCTTATCATTCAGATTACTCGCTTGGACAAAGCTGGAGAGCTTCAAGGACAAGGGAGTTACCCAGGATCAACGCCATAAATGTTATTATATATGAAACAGCTGCAAGATAAATTCTTTCATATTACACATAGGTGCAGATGTACTTTCAGCTGTCTTGCTGGTGGAGCAGTGTAAGGCTTATAGAGCTTTCTCAGTTTGTAAAATAGTCTTAGTTGTGTAGGATTGAGTAACCCCTTACAGCTGCGGTGCATTGAAACAAAAAACGGTATCACACCACATCTGTGGCAAGAGCCCAGCCATAGAACTCCAGAAATTCCTCATATGAAACCTTCCTAAAAGTGAACTTGGTGAACGGGGTAAAATTATGACTAAAGAAACCAAAAAGTGCCTGTTAGTTAAATGAACTGCGCTATTAAGAGAACAAAGACGCTTCATCGATTTATAAATATGCTGCTGGCGACCTTTTTTGTGCTTTTCACCTCTCTCCTAGATTTCCTCTTCTTTTTTGAATTATCTGAGAGAAATCTCCCAAAACCTCTTCAAGGAAATAGTGTACAACCACAGGACTTTGTGCTAATGAACCCCCAGAATTAAAAATCCAGAGGTCAAGAGCACATCTTCCATGGAGTCTGGGCTGAATTTCAAATTAAAAAGCTGTTTGACATAGAGAAGAGGTTCAGTAAAACAGGGGGAAGAATAAGACCCAGTTGAAAAGTTTACTAAAAGTAGGAAATTCGGCATATTGGGAAAAAAAAAATCTGCAAACTAGCCTAGTTACTGGTGTTTCCAACACCATATCAACACTGACTGAAAAGCAGCCCATTAAGTTAGTTTCTTTTTTGATAACTCACATCAAAACACACCTACCCAATATCAAACTAAGCCAAAAAAAGGCAAGAGGAGAACAACAAAGTGACACAGGGGCTGTTTCTGTTCCAGTTGCTGACTGACAACACTGCCATCCCTTAACATGGTTTTATTTAGTTATTACAACCATCTTTCTGTAAATGACACTTAGGATTATTTAAGATTATGTTGTAATCCTTTTAATCCTCAGTGCTTTAAATTTCAGGCTAAACACCAAAGAGCAAACTAGCACTTAGCAGAAATATTTAAAGCATGTGATTTAAACATAAATCTTCTTTTATTCAGCACTCCTCCGATGAAGACCTAGTGCATCACATCACTCAGCCAGCAAGAACAAACAGTACCGTGTCTCACTGCAAGCTGCTACCTTACCCCACACCATGGGAAGCTGTTTCTAACCAGGTCTTTTCCTTGGTGCCAGCTACACCATCAATTAAATAAATGAAAGGAAACCAGGAGGTTATAGTCTATGAGATGTGCATATTTTCAGTTACTGTTGAGGAAAAAAAAATACCCCTACATAATGTGTTCATCAAGAACAGAAATAGATTGCATGCACAAATTGGATAGTGTGAGACAGATCAGACTTATCCTGTTAAAAAGGGAGTAGCTCAATTAAAATGAGAGGAGTAACACTGCTGAAAACATCATGATCAAGACCAGAAACCCAAATCTTCCTGCCTGAATATCATTCACTTGCAGTTCCCTCTTTTTTTCTCCGTGCATCGATCACATTTCCAATTAGTTTTTCTTTATGATACTCCTATGCTCCATCTTCTTGCTGCTATCCATTAACTGTCATCTGCTTAGATTTTAAATCCAAGATTTCCTTCTTTTTCTTCAACCCAAAATTTCAATAGTCTTTTTCCATTTATGATCTATAATTCATGAACTCAAATTGAGTACCCTGACTAAATCAAACTCAAAATTCTGCACCTACTCCTCACATAACACATTAGCACAAAGCAACCACGGAATGAGAAAAGAAGGTTTTATTAGAAGGTAATGAAACAAAACACCAACTATGTTTTGATGGGCTTTGAAGATATAATTATACTTATTTCTGATAATTTCAGAGTTAAGCAGTTAATGTATTTAATCAAATAGCAATGCAATGCATCTATATTTAGGTTGAAAAAAAATAAAGAAAGCATTAAAGAAAGACACCCATGATGTTTTCATTAGAACAAACCTATGAATAAGTAGACACACACTATCAATTTTATTCCCACCCACGAGGAATAAGTAGATCAGAAGTGTTTCCTGAAATATTCAGCTCCCAGGTACAAACTGACCTCTCTGCTTTCGAACTGGCCTTGGATTCCCTCCAGACTATCTCACAAATCCTCGCTCCCTCTCCAGTCCCCTTCCCACTCTATCTGCTCATGTAGCACCAGTCTTGTTCAGTCCCTTCCTCTCCCAAAATGTCACCACTACTGGTGCCAAAGCCTTCTCCTCTTTCGCTCTTACCATCTGGCACAATCTTCTTGTAGCTCTCTGTCTAAACAATGCTCCATCCCTCTTCAAAATGTGTCTTAACATATGTCCTTCCTCCCATGCTTTTACTTCTTAATGTCTCTCCCACTCACTTATTGGCTTGATGAAGACACATTTTAATGGGTTCAAACAGTAGTGCATGAGTTTCCTTTCTCACATTATTCTGATTCAGTTACACCTCACACGAACAGAAGTGAGAAGAAAATGCACTGCGGAGCCTTCGTAACACCAGTTTGGTAAATCAATAACAGAGCTTCGTTTGTCTTTACTTTGGAAATGTATTAGCTCAAATGAATCACCGCCCTGAAACGCGTTTCCAAACAGGAATTTTGCTTATTGCAAAATGAGAAATAAACCCTAGAAGCTCAGAAGACCTGTCAGTGTGCTCAGGGGGTTACAGGAGTGAAGGCTAAGGTTATACTTAATCACATTCCAAGTGAAAAAGCTGAAGATTGACAGCAAAAACCAAAATATTTATTCTAAAAATACCTAGGAAATGACAAAGCCCCAAGTGTTGTCTCAAGACAACCTGAAAGATGTGGGGGGTATAGAAGCATAAGTCTCGCTGTCTCAGAAAAGAGGAACATTTCTAAATATTGCATGTGCTTTAGAAAGATGTCTAGAAAAATAAACCTTGAAAAAACCTCTGTAACACCCAGTTGACCCAAAGAGATTTCTTTTTAAAAAGCCATGTAGAGGCCCTTAGGGGTTTTTTTATGTGTAGTGGGTTTTTTTTCCTTCCATCCCAGACCCAGACACAGTTGGTTCCTCCAGCATGTTTCATTGGTCATGATGCCAAAGGACTCTCTGGTAACTAACAGGATCTTGACCCTGACATGTTCCTTTCTGCATCTCTCCCCACTTTATTGCTTGTATTATACCATTTTAAATGTTAGAACTCTGGGAAACAACTTGGCTCATAGAGAATAATATTTTGATGTGGCTTGATGCAACATTTAGTGAAACAGAAAAAGACAACAAATCCTTTCTACTGATATTCATGGGAGCTGGATTATGTCCAAAACCTGAAGATGTTGCAATAAACTATTTTAGCCCCTAGATCCTGGAATGTTAACCTTGCAGTAATGCTTTTCCCCTCCTTTCATCTTCTTGGGCCTTGATCCTCCCTTTCAATTCAATGGGATTTGGACGAAGGAATTAAATAATATTATTTTCCATCAATGAAGAATAGTCCTGTGAGAAATACATGTCCCTCTCTGCTGGCCCTGACAGAGGCAAGCTTTTAAAATCCTCCCCTCCCCTTGCAGAAGTGAACCTGGGTCATCACCGTCTGAGGACCCTGAGCAGCAATAAAAATAAACAGAGAAACCGCACTGCGCTGGAGCCGTGCTTGTATAAGCAGTTTGAAGAAGTTGTGTTTATGGAAGTCCTCTAGGTCAAGATTCTAGGCCTGAACCCAAAGCAATTACCTACTAAGTTTTAAAAACAAATTGAATATAGAGCATTAATCAATAAATCAACAGGTTCTCAAGTGTTTAGGAGACTCAGTCATCAGAAATCCTTCTCTTAGAAAAATAGTAAACCGATGCTGGATAAAGTGTTACACTCCTTTACTGGTAAGAAAAATGCTGTATTAAATCAGGATCTAGTTATTAAAACTAAGGAAATAAAGCCTACCTCTTCACAGAGTTCAGACTCAAATGAGCAGTGGAATGCTTTGCCCCTTACCTGAAAGACATTCTTTCTGCTGGATTTCTCTGAGGTCCACTCTATGCGAGCACCACACAAATCCACACACTCAGGTTTATATCCCGGCTTCTGGAAAGGAAAAGAAAAAAAAATCAACATGAATATGGCCTGACTTCTCACAAATGGGGACAGTTATCAGATAAAACAAGAATAGATCACGTTAAAGTGACAGGTTGTTGTAGCACAGCTGCTGATATTACTGAAAAGAGCTCATTATATGCCCTGGTATTGTTAAATAACCACTCTTGGGGTGTCTTAGTTCAGAAACAAGGTTCTTATATTAGAACATAATCTTAAAAACAATTAAATGGTTTAAAAAACAGTCTGGTGTAACATATAGTAGATCAAAACACAGATGCAGACACATGGACCAGCTATTTTCAATGCTTACTTTGCCAAACCTCTTGAAGAGTCATTGAGTTTAAAGGAAAAAATTTTGTGGGTTTTCCAAATGCAAATTTAAACTGATGCAACTGGAAAGGACAGAAATTGGACAAGAACATACATCGTATCTCTAAGACAAGCTATCTCCTTTCTCCAAACAAATTATCATTTCCTGCTCCTAAAAAAAGAAGAAAAGGCTTCGAGGGCATGTGTGACACCCAGAAAGAGCTCAGCACAAGGGCTGATACTTCTCAGTGTCAGTCCACGCATCCTGGAGTGACACAGCTCTGCCTCCCCTGCTCCTCCATATGGATGCAAGGAATTCAAAGAGCAGATTTGTTTGCCTGTATCATTTACGTTGCTGGGAGTTGGTGTAAAGCACAATAATCCTCATTTGCCATCGAAGCTCCTTCTCCAGGGACTCTGCTTGTGCAGCAGTTCTGGCAAAGCCTGTGTAGTTCAGAGTAGGCTTTGTAGATTGGGTTGCTGCACATCCTACTCAACAGTAAAAATACTACTGTTAAAGTAAAAAGCACCACTAACTGCCTTTTGGGGTAGGTGATGGAGTGATAGCCACATAATTTAATTAATCAGCCTGATGCAGCTGTTTTCTCTGCTGCTCTTAAGCCGTAGTTACCCTAAAAATGTCATTATTGATACAAAAAACAGACTTTATAGAGTTAAGAATGGCCAGTCCAGCACCAGCCACAGATTCAGCTTTCCAAAAACTACTCGCTGGATTTCTCTGATGTTGTTATTAAAGGCTAAAATATGTGTGTTCTCCAGGATGCCTTTGAGATGGGAGGAAGAGAACCTATTTAGGTTAAAAGAAGCAAAGAGATCCTGGTCAAGTGATTTGCAGGCATAGTGTCTGGAAGTTTTCAGTACTGGGATTGTAATTATATTCTCCATTTGCCAAACCATAAAACCACAGTGGTTAAGCTCCACTGAAACTGACAGTCCTGTGTGCCTTCGTTCCTTTCTTCTTATTATTATTAATTTTTTTTTAATAGAAGAAATATACTCTTCAAAACAGAAGGATGTTCTTGTGGTTAAACCACTGGAAGAAAAGAACTTGGATTTCTTTTTCCCCACCTTTGCCTCAAATTTCCTGCCTGGCCTCTGACAAGAGCTTAGTCTTTTCAAATTTTTAATAGCAGATCAAAACTGCAGCATTGAGACTTGATTTTGCAAAAAATGTTGGGAAATTTAGTCAGCTAATATTTGCATGGCAAAAATTATGAAGTTGGGAAAAAAACCCCCAAGCACTAATATATTAATGCAAAAATATATTCAAACTGTGGAGGAAATGAATGAGTTCTCAATATTCCAATACTTTTATAAATAGGGTTATGAGGCTCAGATCATCTCCAGGACTCCATGCAATGCACCACACAGGCAGGTCTGCAACTCATCAGGAACACACAAGACAGGCTTCTCAAAGTGGGCAATCTTGCTTTCTCTGAAAAAAAGATTACCCTCATGGGTAGTTTGAGTTGGAAAATACTTTCACAAAGAGGGGCAGCTGTATTCCACCAGCAGAAAGAGTTGCGAAATTTTGGAAACGCATTATGAGATTAAAAGAAGAGATTAACATGCAGACAAAGAAACAAAAATAGTTTTTTGATAATGAACATTACAGGGCTACAGAGCATTTTCCTCAGGAAAACTGGAACACTGAAGGGAGAAAAAAAACAATGAAGCCTAGAGAGTTGTTGCAGGAAGATGGAACAGTGAACTCAGTAGTATCTCTAATTTCTATTATTGTACAAAAATATATGCAACAGCAGAAGCTGGACCCTTCTGTGCACCCAGTGAACACAGAGTGCAATCTTGCTGCTGTTGCAGTATTCTGGAGTTTGTTTACAGCTCTGATTTTGTAATAAGCAGAAGAAAAGTACAAGCATGTGCATGTCCCTCTCCAGAAAGGATGGGATGCAGGCTTGTGGTGTAGGGAAGATGAACAGGCTTCTGCTATGTGCAATAATTATTTGGGTCAGTCTCTTTCTCTAGAGGAAATAAATATGAATTGAGCAACCTGGTCTAGTGGAAGGTTTCCCTCCTCACAGCAGGGGAGTGGAACAAAATTATCTTTAAGGTCCCTTCCAACCCAAACTCTATGATTCTATGAAAACTTATCCTTTGGAGAATTTATCAGTTTTGACCACAATATGTCTAAGAACTCATCAGTATGGCATAAAAGATGAAGCTTCTGATGAAAACTTCATGCTAAATCATTCACAGAATTCCCAGAATCACCAGGTTAGAAGAGACCTTCAGGATCATCCAGTCCAACCCAACCCCAACACCTCACCTAAACCCTGGCACCCAGTGCCACATCCAGGCTTTGTTAAACACACCCAGGGATGGGGACTCCACCACCTCCCTGGGCAGCCATTCCAGAACTCTTTATCACCCTTTCTATGAAATATTTTTCCTAATATCCAACCTGTATTTCCCTTGATGCAGCCTGACTCTGTGTCCTCTGGTTCTGCCAGTGCTGCCTGGAGAAGGATCCCAGCCCCAGCTGAGCACAGGCATCTTTCAGGAGTTGTGGAGAGTGGTAAGGTCACCCCTGAGTCTCCTTTTCTCCAGGCTGAGCATCCCCAGCTCCCTTTTCAGAGTCATTGAGCCTGAAACTGCCCATCATTCTTCTGCTGCACACCTGGGGAGCACCCACTGAAATCCAACAGAACTCCAGAAAATGTACAAGGAAATTCATTTTGGCCTAAACATTTCCCTGCTGCAGAGTTCGCTTCCCAGGTTATGCAACACTCAGAGACCCTGGGAGAGAGCGAGTTAAGGTGACTGGGAAGCCTGAGCTCTCCATGTCCTTGCTTTGTGCTCTGCAGTCAGAGCAATTATGTTATATCAATGTTGTTGCAGGGGGTTATGCTGTAAATTGATACAAGTGTCTGCTAAGATGAAATCTTCCTAAACATGAATATGGATTTCAGCAGCATTTTCACTCACTAAATTACTTTGCAGATGGGCTAATAACCTGAGGTTAAAATAACCTCTGTTGAATAAACTATCTGAGGGAATAAACTGACTACATTTTCTTGGTCAGAAAGACCAACTGATGATAGAATTAAATGCTGGTAAGGAAGAATGGAGATGTGATTCATTTAGACCACAGTGCCCTTAATTTAAAATAAAGAGCTAGTCAAATTCATAAGAATGGTTAAAAAAAACCCAAACAAACAAACCAAAAAAAAAGTGCACTAAAGCCAGGACCATAAAAAAAAAAAAAAAACCAAGGCAGCAGCAAAAGCTAATGATTTAGCTACATGGGATGCAAACTTGAATTTTCAGTAGTATTTGTAAACAATCTCATTTTCTGAATCTCTCCTCTGTGTGCTTTAATTGCTGTGCTCTATTACTTCCAATAACTCCAGATTTTGTCACCAACTTCACCAGAATGCAAAGCAATGGATCCCAGTCCTCTCCATGCAAAGCAAGAGCAAAGTGGCCACAGTGAGTCCTGCACTTACAGTCATACACAGGAACACCAAAACCTTTTAGATATTGCCAGTTCTTTGATTAAAACATTAGTAAAGATTTAGACAAATAGTTTTAGATCACCTCTAAATGCTATTTAGTTCCACTGTCATGAAAAGAGGTATTAGAGGTGCTCTCATTTCCCTCTCTCCTGCTGCCTTTGTTTTGTGAGGTATCATTCCTCTTTTAATGATGCTGTCTTAGTCCAAAATTTTACTCAAAGTACAGTATTTAATAATTAATAATTAATGAATTAATATCTTTAGAATACAAAGGGACTTTAATATTCTTGTTAAGTCACATCATTTTCCTGTTAACAATAAAAATGCTTTGTAATAATTCATACTATCATGGATGAACATAGCTTCTCTTACATTATTTAATTAATGGTTGAGCTCCCCCATTTCCAAAGTAAACAAAAACTGGGAAAATAAAATAAAATCAGAAAACAAATGGCTTTTAATGAATCTTTTTTTTTGTATTAGTCCCTTTCCACTATCAAAATTATATCTGGTTAAGTGGTTTGCAAAGGAAATAAGCACTGCATTTACTTTATCAGATGAGATAAGCATGGCAGTTTAGCTTTTTTTGACATGCAAAACTTGAGTTTAGGAAATTGAGTTATAAGATTATGAACACTGACAGCTCTTGTTGTTTTCAAGCTTTACCCAATTTGTTTATTTACTGTTGCATTTAAGTTTTATGCAACAGACAGCAAATGTAACTTCAACAGATTTTTCTCACCTAGTGAACGTTAAGTTCACAGCCCCAATGTTTAAATCTAGCATGGAATAAAACAAACAAAAAAAAATTTTTTTGCCCTCCCTATAATGAGAAAAATACAGGTTCAATATGTGTATTTTCTTCCTAACACAGGAGATTTTATCTCACTGATAAAATGAGCACTGGTGGTGACTGAGGCTTCAGGGAAAGGGACTGACCTCTCAGAAGGTCCCGTTTCATAACCCACCATCACTTTTTTAGTTAAACTGTTTGAGATCTGGGCCAAAAATCCCATTCTCCAGGCAGGTCTGGTTTTGTATACAAATCTCTAAAGAGCTAATAGGGATTTTAACCATGCTGAGGAGTCTCAGAGCAAAATCAAGCCTCCTGTGTGTTAAATTTCCACCAGTTCATCTATCCCCTGAAATTTGGGTAATGACTTGCAAAGAGAGGGAAGAGGTAGAAGACAGAGGTGCAAGACAGTATAAGAATAGTTCTAATAAGCTTTCCACCAGTTCATTTATCCCCTGAAATTTGGGTAATGACTTGCAAAGGGAGGGAAGAGGTAGAACACAGAAGTGCAAGATAGTAAATTATAGGAATAGTTCTAAGTTCACCTTAGACATTTTTCTTTTTCTTAATAACATAAAAATCAACTTCAAGAAAAACAGGTGATTCTGAAAATAATAATAATTCAAGCTTTTCTGTTTTCATGGCTGCAGAGAAATTGTATTTTCCAGCTGGACTAGCATAATCACAAGCAGAAAGTTCCAGATTTCACCCTTTATTTATTTGTATTATTTCATATCTTAGTTCTGGGGTCCTTTTTCTACAAAGCTCAAAAAATGTAAGGCATGAAAAGGTGCTCTTCAAGGCTGATTTTATGACAGGTGGCATTGATAGATCTAGGATTTATAGAAGAATGGTTTGCATCACCTGCCACAGGGAAAAATAACTTATTGTTTGTGACTCCTGCCAAAGAGAGCACCTTTGCGGCCACCCATCAAGCCAATGAGATTTGGCAGGTTCGATCAGGCCTTGAGAGCCTTTCACAACAGGGCTTTGTCAAACCTGTCCCTTCATTGCCCACAGTGTCACAGAGCCACCAAATTTCCCTTCTGCTGCCCACGCTGAGGTTTGGCTGTGCCCAGCACTGAGGGGACCGCTCGCACAGCGGACCTGTCACTTGTCCCCAGACGGAGATTGGTGGCCTTTCCTTGGGGCACAATAAAAAGGTACTGCAAATTTCACTTTGTAGTAACTACAGGCTACAGAAATTGCATTAGCTGCATTAGATGGAGTCGTAGAAATATTCAGGAAGGTTAGCGGGATATGGTGGATGTCACATTTATACTGCGATAAAAAATCACTTTGCTAACTTATAATGTTTTCTGCTTTGGTAACACCCTATATTAAGGTGCCGCTTATAAATAATTTATTATTATTTATTAATGTATAAACCACTTTATAGGATGGTAGATAACAACTTAAATTCATGTATTAAAGATGCACATGCATGGTTTAATACAATTTACGCCTCACAATATCCTTTGCAACAGATTCTCATCGCATCATCTGTTCAGCATTTATTACTAATGCATTTTATAACATACTTTATAATACATTATTTGAGGAAGTAGCTGCATTTAGTGATCATTTTCATAAATAAGAATAAAGCATTTATAAGTGGCACCTTAATTTAAAGTGTTACCTTCACATTACTGGGTAGTCACTCACCATTTGTCTCACTTTGCAATTACTCTCGAAATGCACCTCTTAATAAAGGACATGCTGTGTCCTATTTCTTCACATACACTACATCTGATTAAGAGTCTATCAAGGCATTTTTCCTTCAGCTGCTTTCAAACCTTTGAAGTTGCCAGCTCAGTCTAAATTTGTCTTCTGTAAACACCAAACTTTTTTCTATTGAAATAACAGTTGCCAGGAGACTGAGGATATTGGATGGTTGATTGCCTACCAGGTTGGCCATCGCCGGCTGCTTGGACTCTTTGTAGAATTCCATCTTCCGAGCAGTAAGAACAATCCAGGAGGTGGACCAATTTTTCCTTGCAGGAGGTAAAAGATATTTCATTTGTAGACTTGGCTTTTAATTATTAAAACATAATACATATTAATATGTATATGTCAGAAACAAAAATGGTCTAAAGTCAACACTGTCAACAAACTTCCATCAACACTGATGGAATTGCATCACCCTAATCATACCCAAAATGTAACCTATCAAAGCTTGAAGGGCTTCTCTCTCCTCATTCACATTTTGAAGCCCATTTGTGTTTCTTTTTTGCCATGGTGTCAAATGAAAACAGTGGGATTATTCACACATGCTCAAAGTTCACAAGAAGAGGACTCTGAAATAGCTGGTGCCCTTCTGGTACCTAATACTTAAAATAAAACTGAGAAGGAAAAATGTTGATCTGACTAGACAGAGCTCATTAACAGGTCTATTTTGAAAGGTCCCAAATGCTGTCTCCTTTTGCCTAAATTAAAAGTTTACACAAGTGCAAGGAAGATAAGAACAATATCTGAGCAAGGTTTGAGTAACCATTAAATATCAAGAGTTCACGGTGCAGCCCTAGAGAGCTGACAAACTGCTGGGGATAGGGAGAAGTAAAAATACACATAGATATGTGAAAGAATGACCCCTGATAGGGAAAAACATAATATTCAACTCAGAGGAAAATGCTATTATATATGTTATCTATAACAGGTTTCAAACCACTACATAACCATAAACCTGATCTGATAAAAAGCTATTTTTAGATCAACAGCTCAGGTTTAACTTTTGAATTTAGGGGTCATAACATCTGATATTTACAGGAAAATTCATAAACCCACTATTGATCTGCTTCACATGGTGAATATGAATCTATTGGTATGCACTACTTCAGATCTTCATAATTTTTCTGTATTTTTTCTTTCCATTTAAAAGAGGTCCTGCAAGTGTACAAAGGTGTAAGTGGTCAAGTGTGCTATGTGCAGATTTAAACAAACTTTCCTATGAGTTGGATAGGCTGGATGAGTATGGATTACCAAGGGACTCAATGGTAATACACCTTGGAATATATCTTAAATCCAGTACCACTTTATACCAAACGACCCCAGTTATGGATAGAATGGGTCACCCACAGCTCCTCTGGGCAACCTTTGCCAGGGCCTCACCTCCCTCACAGGCAAGAATTTCTTCCTAATATCCCATCTGACCCTGCTCTCTGTCAGTTTGAAGCCATTCCCCCTTTGCCTGTCATTCCAGTCCCTTGTCCAAAGTCCCTCTCCAGCTCTCTTGAATCCCCTTTGGCTCTGTCACACTCCCACGTTATACCTTAATTTCTTGCCACCATCTGCTATTTTTGCTTTTAGAAGATATCCTTCCTTTGCCACTACCTGCAAGAAAGGAAGAAGGAAAGTCATAACCACATTATTTCTTGAGCTGAATAAAACTACTTAATACATACATAGGAGTCTGCATCCAGATTCTCTAGTGTGGGGGATCTTACCACTAATTCTCAGTTTAATCACCTCGTTTTTCTGGTATGTTCCATTCTTTTGAATATTTGCAAACAATATTCAAACAACACTTAAAGTCAACTACTGCACAAAATTAACCACAATAAAAATCCAATAAAGTTTTATTTTATTCAATTGATTTAGAAAAAAATTATGTAAGTGTGGGCAAAGTTTCTAGCTATGAGTAAAAGAGGATTTTAAATGCATTGCAGGTAAATTATGTTAAAAATATAATTTTATATATTGTGTTTCATTGCTAGCTGTGAGGGACACAGCACACTACACCATGCTTGAGTTTTGGTGTATTAGAAGCAAGACCTAGGCTTGATTTTTTTTTCTTTTTTTTTGCATTTCAATTCATGCTCTTACACCTCTCTGAACACCTTCCTTAAGCCAGACCCTTTGCAGACCCTTGGCTGAAACATCCTATTTTTCAGCTGCGATAGGAGTTATTCTTGTCTATATAAATTTATATTTAAAAGCTAAAACCCAAAGAAATCAAGATGACTGTTTTTCAGCCAAACCCAACAAACTTCCATCTCATCAGGTCTCATCAACTAAGGATGTCTCAACTGTGTCACTAATGAGAAAAAGAAACAAAATTGTGATTAAGAGCAAGTCTGGTTTTGCTTTCAAACACTACTGAGCCAGTGCCCGACTTGGATATTAGAAACTCCACATGGTCTTTGTAGTAAATTGCATCACAAGGCAATTTCATAACAATTTCAATAGAATTTTGCTGTCTGCAAAGCCATTAAATAGCAATAAAACATGCTTTAAGAGGCAATATAAGGATTTTTAAATCAAACATGTCTGTTATTTTGACTGTACAAAACAGCATTATTTTAACAGCGTAGTATATTTCACAATTTCCTCAGATTTTGGCGGTGGTTGATATACGACATGTAAAGACATATATACTGTGTAGATATCTGTTTGTACCTGTGGAAAGGCCTGTAGGCCCTTGGACAGTGATTTAAGTGACATTTTCAAATGGGTACAGGAGGATCAGCGTGTGCTTTGTCTGTAATTTGTACTTATCTCATGTAAATTCCTGTCATGCATATCATTACCACAGAAAACCCAGAGAGAAAGTGTGCAGGGATTATTGTGCAGAGTTATGTCACTATTTATCTAGTGATGGATGGGTGAACTAGCAGAGCTAAAATAAGATTTAATCCTCATCTCCACCTACTTCTCCATTTTTTCCCCCCCTTACACTGTATTTTTCTTCCCCTTCTAACCTTCCTTTTTTGTGGTATAAAACTTCTGGTCATTGGCCAGGGCCAGAGATGCCAAACATCATATGAGAAAAGTTATTATTTTTAATATTTCTATCCATCTGGAAACAGACACTGGGAGGAGCATTGGCTAACCATTCAAGCTGTTGATTGCTTCTCTGAATCAGATCCCAAATCTCATGTTTTCAAAGTTTACAAACCACTTTCCCAAACTGCTATCTTAACCAATCCATTGGTTGAAAAATATTATTTTTCAACATCAGATCCGAATCACCTTTTTTGTCAATCTTGGGAAGTTAAGAACTGGATGTGCTTCCAGATGAAAATGTTGCTGCTCAGTCATATTTTCCTTATAATTGTCTTCAGCTAGGATATCAAATTCACTAACAAATATTGGGTATATAAAATATCCTGACTTAAATTACATAGCTCAAATCCACCATTTGCTATAAATTAAATGGCTCGAAATTGAACAGTAAAAAACTACAAGAGCTGCAGTTATCATGAGCCCTCTCAATGCTAAGAAAACTCCTTTCACATGCATTGCTTTAATTAAATTAGTACAGGTGCTGTACTTAAAATTAGCATGGCCTCCTGTAATTGATAACGTGCACAGTTTTCTCTGTAATTAATATAAAGGGCATGCATGGAATTATGGAAAAACTACCACAAAGTAAAATAAAAATATATCTAGGATGACCCCAATATTTTTATAATTTTTTTGGGGGGTGCTGCATTCCCCTTGTTTAACATCCGTTAATATCCCCCTTTTCTATGCTACTTTTTTCCAAGAAAACCCTTCTAGGACAGCTCAGGATCAACTTTCCATACTTCTACAAATGGATGATATTGGATTGAAAAGAATTCCAAATATATCCTAATGATACATTCTGATTCTGTCTCAATAAATATCATCATCTGTTGTTAAGCTGCTGCCCTTCCTGCACCTTTTCAACATGTGGAAGGTTGATAAAATGACCCAAAATGCCCTGAAGAATTAGCATAGAAATAAGAAAATGTAATTATTTTGTGGAGTTTGTGTTGATTTATTTTTAAATTGTTTTTAGAAGAATAGTACAGATGAAAGTACATAGTGTAAATATTTGAGTTTCTAAATAAGAAATAAAAAAATACTCTCATTGTCATGGGCTAATATTGTTAGAAACTATAAGAAAACATAATTATCACTGTGTCACAGGTTTCATAATTTTCTTGAGTAGGATTCAAACGTCCTGAATGTACCTAATCCTGAAAAGTTTGTGTAAGTAACAGTACTGCTGATACCAAACTTTCTTTAATTAATCTGTATTTGCATATTCATTTTATTTTAGCAGAAAAACATCTGTTTCTCATTCCCTCTAGATTCTTATAATGTCAAGAATTTATTGTTTTTAATTTCATTATAATATTTCTTATACAAATGAATAATAATATTAAAAACACCTTAATAAGGGCAAAGAGAGGTCAAAGACTTCATCATAATCCTTTATGCCAAATATTAACACAGATGAAACCTCAGTCAAGTACAACAGAATCAACAGCAAAGTCAAATCATATAAATGACTTTTCACCTTCTAAAATTCTTCTTTTTATTGATTAATCAAAGTCCCTCACATCCCTTAACATCTTGAGGCATCCAAATCCTCACATATTCATTCCTTAGTAAAGCAAGTGCAAAATTTACATTATCAATAAATAACCAGAGTGATTTATCAGCTCCACAGAGCAATTCCTTACCGTGGGATCCTGGGTGCTGATGATGTCTGTAAACGTCAAGTTGTGCTGGGAAAGATTTCTTCTGTGACGGTTTAGCTGAAAAAGAAGAAGAAATATTTACGTTCAGACAGGATTCAAACACATCCAGGTAAAGGTGGACCCACACATTTAATTACAGGGCACACACAGGGTGGAGGTTTGGGGTTTCTTTCTGGTGTTCCTCTGAGCCCTGGGTATTTAAAATGTACAGATGATACACTCTGGTATAAAACTCTGTTATAAATGTGTTTCTTTGTGATGTCATATTGGAAAATTTACCCAAAAATTAATCAGCTGATAATAATAACCTAAATTATGTGGGGCTTTTTCTCATTAGGAACCTCAAAAATGGTTTAACTGCTTAGGTGCTCTTAAACCCATTTTAGAGAAATAGGAAAGCTGTGATTTTAACTTGAAGGCCACAAAAAGCAAAACAATGAAGAAACCAGAAAACAATTGGGCACAAGCACACAAAAATCCAACAAGTTTAAACTGCTTTAAAGGCTGTTTCTAAAGTCTCCATGATTGAAAGGTTACAGCAATACTGGACTCTGACTCTACAATTGCTCCCAAATACTGAGTCCTTGATTTCCTCCAATTCTCCCTTTTCTTTGAGGAAGACAATGTAATCAACTGAGACTTAATTCTGAAAAATTATTGCTTTATTCCAGAAACTATTAAAACAAAAGTTACTTCACAAATCACGCATTTGGCAGAGCTCAATAGCATTTTACTTCCTTGAAAATCTGCAACAAAGAACAGATCACTCAAACGTATGCAAGTGTATGTGAATACATATATACACACACACAAAACTTTTACTGTTTAAATTCAGTATCAACCAAAAAATATATAATTATGAGCTGAGATCCTGTAAAATTTAGTGATTATTTCCTCTTTTAGCTGAAGCCACAAAGCAAACAACAAAATATAGTCTCAACTAGTTTCCACTGTATTCATCATAATGCATTCTCTTTTCCCCTATTAAAAGAGAGTTAACCAAAAGTCATAATGTATTCTGTTTATATTCAAGTGTCTGAATATAGAAAATGTTCTTAATTAATCCAGAGGGCCATGCTCAAAAAACAGTTAAACATATTATGATCCCATATTTTTTCTCCACACATTGCTTTCATGTTTATTTGTAAGCACTAAGGTTTTTAAGCCTTGAAATCTATATCCTAGATATTGCTCTACTCTCCTAGTCAGAGCTAATGAGCTTAATGAATTACCAGTTCTAAATTTAATACAAACATTTCAAAGAAAGAGATAAAACATTCTTCACAATTCAAAAGTTTCTCTGACCTATTTATGAAGAATATCACTTAACAATTTCATTAAGGGTGAGTAACAGCTGGTGACATGGCTGTGTCCTAAAGTGTTTTTCTCTCTTAATATTCTGCATCTTAAGCAATCGAGCTTTCATAAGAAATACTTTAGTTAGTGGCAGTCCCTCCTTTGGGGAGAAAAAAAATGTCAGACCACATTTTCTGTATTTTGCAATCTTGTTTTCAGGAGTGTCATGTTCCTGTTTTATTAGCATGTAGGGTAAACAAGAATGATTTGCTGATGCTATTGAGAGAACTTCTAAGATTACAGTCCTTCTATTTAGATTTTGGACGGAGCTTAATATTAATGCAGGCAGAGACGTGTATATAAATTCAAAATAAATTAATTCCATTTATCTTTTTCTTTATCTTTACTGTTAGACAACTCTGAAGGTTCTGTAGTGCCTGAGACATATAGCTAAACTATTCAGGTCTAGATCACAGGAACTCTTTCTCACCCAGATCCCCCACATCCTAATTATTCCTCAACATACAACAGAGTGAATTGCCTGGCGATGACTTCTCAAATATATTCTTCATGCATCCAAATTCAATAACAAGGCACACCACCACTCCACAGTGCCTGCTTTAGCATTCAGCTGCTCTCTCCAGGAGCCCCACAGGGCTGTTGGGGGCCCTGTGTGCAACTTTGTGAAGTGTGGAGCACCGAGCTGAGCTCTCGGCCGCTCTCTGGTTCAGCGAGCAGAGCATTTGCAAAATAAATGCTCACGTTTGATACTTGCTAGAAAATAATTTATCCAGAGAATTTATCCTAAATCCATTCACATCAGAATGAAGAAATGAGTAAAAAGTCCTCTTTTTGCAGGCCTAGAAAATTATTGGGGTGGTGTAATTAAGGACACTATTCAAGATTTCCAGGAAATAGGAAACAACTAAGGAAAATAAAATTCCAGGTGTGGATGCTATTATGTCCTTTAAGAAACCTCTTTATGTATGCAATGAAGAAATACTAGGGAAAACTGCATGAAGGCAAGGAAAAGAGTAAAACTCTTACACAATTATTTAATTGATACTTTTGCTAGAAAGGTGTTTCTTTTTGGTAGCCTACTAATATGCAATCTCATGCAAAGAAAGTCTTCAAGCTCCAAAGTCTGAACCTAATTACAATTATACAACCAAATCCACAATTATGTAGGCCAAGATCCAGCTCTTCTGGAAAAAGACTCCAAATATTTTGTTCACAAGTGAAATTAATGGAAACTTAATAAAGTTCTTTCTGTTTTCTACCAGCCTTTTGGTTTAGAAATAGAACTTCAAAGAAAATTAATCAAAACTACTTGAAAAAAAGAAACAGTATCATCAGAGCAAATACATTCTTTGAGACTGATATGATAAATTTCCAACAGGGCTGATGGAAATTTGGTCTTAAATATATTTTACAAATATGAGTGAATAGGTTAGTTGTATCACTTCTCCTAAGATAAATCCAGTTGAAAGTTAAAATGTTTTCAGCAGAACCTGGGTGACAGCAGTCAAGATGGCCATGTTTCAATATACTCACAATTTTCAGTGAAGTACCAAAGTATTCAAAGGGAGGTGTAGGCTCTGTTATTTTCATTCTTTCATTCAGCTTTTAATAGATAGAGCATAAAAGAGAGGGGTTGAGCATTTTTTCCTCCATAGTTCCATTTGATTACCATAATAAACTCAAGAAAAACCTAAATAATATCTGTCACAAGTCCTCTACCTCACCTCCTAGGGTACGATGAAAGGCAGAGATTTACAGGAGAAGTTTGTGAGATCCCTTTTTGGGAAAGGCAGCTTATCAGCAGTTTTCTGATTTGATGAACATTCTTCAGTCAGCAACAATGTCACCTGCAGCACTAAAAATCCACTCTGCGAGCGCTGGCAAGTCTGTGGGCAAGTCTGGTTTTGTTAAATTCAGCCTGAGCTGCCCCCCCTTCCCTTAGCTAAAGGGGATCCATCTCCTACCAGAGTTATTTCAGCATCTAAGCACTAATCCGTCATCATCCTTCCCACAAAGGCAAAGCCTCCACTCCGTGTGCCTGGTACCCCAGTGTGAAGGGACAACCATCTGACAGCTGCTGTTTGAACAGGGAGGTAAAACACAGGAACCTGATGTTTCATTTAATTTCTCTCTGTGTTCCCGTTTGTTCTTTAAATTCTCCCTCTTTTTCTGGGGATTCATCATGGCTAAGTCAGCACTACTCTTCACAGAGTGTGGCACTGATTTAAAAAGAAAGTTGGAGGATCCATTTGCTTTTTTTTTTTTTTATTTCCCATTACAGGCATATTTCTAACCTAATTCATCTCGTCTATGAGAAGCAGCAGACTTCTTTTTGATTTCCACCAAACCTAACAAAACCAACCGGCATTACTCAAAATGCGGCTCCAGTGCAAAGCACAGACAATTAATTATTTCCTGAAATGTCATTCTGAATTCACTTGTATCCCTAAGTAATTAAGATAATTGTATGACCTTTCTAGGTGGCTTTCGAGATTGTCAAGTAAGTTATTCACCACAGATTATTTATCCACAAACATCACCTACAAGTAGCCTGGGAAAACCATGGTTTTCTCAAACAAGCAGCACCTGGTCCAACAGAGCTCTGCTTTGGATGGGAAACCCTAAACTGGCATCTACCTGCTGTTTTTCTCCATCATTCACAGTATTACTGTGCCAAGGAGATGGTTCTCATGGAGGGTTTGATAGATTTCTACCAAAACCCCTTCATGCTGTTCATGGTTTGACCTTTCTTTTTAGGGCTCTAACTGTTGTTTTGTTTCATCCTGCCGACACTGCAACCATGTATGTGGAGATTCCTTTATAATTATCAAAAAAAAGAGAGAAATCCCCTACTGTTGAGCCCTACTGCTGCCCGATGCTCTGCTCTGGATCCAATCCAGCAAAGCACTCTGCAGTGGCTTTAAGTGTTTTTCTGGATCAGGGCCAGAACACTCCATTCTTTACAGGATCGAACTTACTGGTGGCAGCTTGAAAGTTTTGCAATAAAAGTACAAACTAGTCACATAAACTTTTGTGGAAACCATTCCCTCAACAGAGAAGGAGGGGTGACACCTGATTTAGTGATGTCTGTGGTCATTTCATCCCCAGTCACTCCCAAACTGCAGTGACAGCTCATAATCGCTCAGATAAAGAAACTTAACAGAAATGTATTGTAGCATTTCTTAATGGCCACATCCCTTGAAAGACACCTATGTAAAGGCAATGGCAAGGAGAATCCTGTAACATCTCACTCACTGCCATGCTCTAAGTGACTTCTTGGGCAGTATGGCAAGTCCATCGTTATCTACAGAAATTATTTGGAAACAGCTGAGCTATGATATGATTTCATGTCAGCTGTGAAAGGCACTGAGGAAATCCCACAGGCCTCCCCACTCAGAGATGCCCCTTTGTCATTTTCAAGGGCATTTCATGACACGAAAATTGTGAGAGCCTTCAAAGTGACAGAGGGCAGGGTTAGATTATAGGTCAGGAAGAAATCCTCCCCTCACCCAAGGATGGTGAGACCCTGGCATGGGGTGCCCAGAAAAGCTGTGGCTGCCCCATCCCTGGAAGTGTCCAAGGCCAGGTTGGACAGGGCTTGGAGCCACCTGGGATAGTGGAAGGTGTAAGGAATTTCTGTCCATTATCAAGAAGTAGAGGATGTCAAGAAACAGCATCAATTTTCCCATTCCTCCCTCACACTGCTGAAGATGCTCCCAGTGCAACCAAACGGTGCCATTTCTCAGTGAAAGACCCCTTCCAGCCCTGGGGAAAGCTCCATGTCCCAGTGGGATCCCTGCCCACAGCCACTGGCACTCCTGCCTTGCTCTGGAGCTCTCCTAATACCATCCTCCTGAGGATTACATTAGAACCATATAGTTTATGGGTTTTTTCCCCCGCTTCCTTGTCTCAAAGAAGTTTCTTCAGGAAAAAAGGTAATGAGACTAAAGGCAGTATAATATGATATTAAGTCTCATCACCTTTATGCCAAGTCTTGCAAGAGAGAGAGAGACACAAATTGCAGTTTCAGTCCTGCCCCCACCAGCCCAGATTTGCTCCTCACCCTCCATCCCCAGGCTCCTGAAAACTCATTACCATGCAGGTGACCAAACGCTTTGCTCAGGAGCAGGAACTTGCATGGATGGAGCTTTTGTGTGCTGGCTACAGACCAGATAATCTCTCCATGCATCATTTAATAAGAAAACCACTTCACAGTCCTCACAGGCCTACATTACATATGACATACTCTCAGCAGAATCTGCAGCCTGAAATCGGCGGAGGGAAGAGAAAAAGCAGCAAGCAGGATTGTGCTGCCTTCGCCCTGTGCGCCTCCCTTTGAGCACACTGCCCTCTACACTCAGCTCACTTCTCCAGAGCCTCTGAAAATAATGATAATGGTTTTGCTTCCCTTGACCCCTTGCTCCCTTATAAATCAGAATCCTATAGACCTTTCCCACAGTGCGAGGGTCCTCCTTTGTATCCGAGCCTGTGAAGGTGGGTATTTTTTATCAAGGCAATATAACCACCTGGGCGTGCTGCTCCCTGGCTTCAGGACTTGCTGTAGACGAGCACCACGGTGCCTCTGCTGGGGGAGTATCTCCATTTATCTTCATTCATGAAAGAAGAGCAAAATAATTACTCAGATCCTAGTTTAAATTTCAGCCCAGTATTAAGATGAGCTCATTCTCTGTGATCAGAGAATCATTAATCACGAGTTTGATTACCATGCAGGGCCTGTTTGAAACTATGTTGCCTTCTTTCCCCAAATTATTGAAGGGGTGTTCTAAATTTGAGGTATCCAGTTTAGGCTAATATTTCAGTGCAAGAATTAGCCTTCCCTGGTACTTTTCTCCGTTAATGGCTTGTTGTTTCCCATGAGCAGATTTTTCCCTAGAGTGGGAGCCCTTTTGTTCCTCTCTAGTCACTCAAATGGCCTTTGAAATTTGTCCAATTGATCCTTGCTTTGAGGGAGTCCCAGCTGATGTAGCTGGCTTCATTTTTAGCATTTTCAGGAGCAGTAGAAGTGCCAAAAGCCTATGTAGAAGAAGAGACAGCTACAAAAGGTCCTTACCACCCATATGTGTTCAAGGAATCCTAGGGCTGCTCTAAATTCGACTGCGGGTCACTTGGATTCGTGTACCTTGGGATCCAACCATCACAAAGGAACCAACAGCTGTGCTGCCTCTAATCCGCAGGATTTCCAACTGGAAATCAAACTGGAACCCGGTCTCTATGCTTCAATATGCTTTAATTGCATTAAATACAATCCTCATTGATTCTAGCAAAGAACATTAAAAGTGGGACTCCTGATGTATTTCTATTTGCCTTTTCTGTTACAGCCTGTAATATGCAACAAAATGCAGAAAGGTACACACTGTGACAGCATTCATCCAGCCATACATAAAAAGGTATATTATGAAATCTAATGTATTGATAAGTTTCCTATTCTGATTTTTCTATTCATCACACAGCCATTACTTTTGGTTCACTGTGATATTTTAATATATTTATCTAAATTATTGCAGATGATTTGGTAAAATTACAGATGAGTAGTGCAGCAATGGTAGATAAAATATGGAGTAAAAACAGCAGGAATAAAAATGCAATAACTATCAGAGCTTCACTGTTCTTTGCCTCTGACATCTACGTCTGCAAAACTGCTCTTTGATGTTATGGGTATAAAAGGTAAAAATCAAAGCTAATACAGACATAGAGTAATGATAGATTATCTTTTCATGTCCCCTCTGGATCTTAGAAAAATAAAGACAATAAATGTGAGAACTCAGCTGTGACAGCAAACTGTGTCAGCAACTCTGACCTGAAATTGCACCCCAGAACTGTAGTCTCAGGGTAAAAGGAAAGCAAAAAAATATCATTAAAACTTACTAAGTAAATGTGCAAAAACATCTACAAGAATTTCCTTTACAAAATCACATCCAGCACATACACTACAATCAAAATTCTCTGAACAGCTCTCTCCTGAAAGGACTGTCTTACAGAAAAGCGTAATTAACATTGATGTCACACTCCTGCAAGTCATCCATTGCTGTTTGCCATATAAATAGCCTTGTAGAAAATAATATTAATATTCCTAGACAAATGCTCAGTCCTCTCTAGTGGACCCCACATTAGCACACTGCTTTATCCTGCCTACCTAATTCCTTCTTTCAGATTTAAACAAGCCAAAAACTCACCTTATGCTACTGCAGAAGCAATTTTTATTTTTTGAAGGTTAATCCAACTCAGCAGGATTTAGGGATGGCACTTTTGCTTGGTCGTAGGCATGTTGGCTCAGGCCAGACAGCTGTTTGGACATTCTCCACTGGGAATCTTGCCCTCAACACCCACAGTTGATGCACATACATGGTCTACTGGCTGCCTACTTCCATGCCCATCTGTTCAGATGGCATGGTGCCCACTCACAAGTTCGCTGGATCCTTGCCCTTAGTGTGTAGATGCCAGGCAATGATGGGCTTAGATGGGCAGCCTGCAAAATACTGAAAGTGATCATTTTTTTCCTGTAGGAAGTCCTTCCTCTGCAATAGCACTGAAGCATGGGCACCACATGCTACCCTACACTTAATAACACCTGTGGACATATATGTGCCAGGAATGGAAAGGGAGGGGGGGGGGAATGTGCTTGGGGGGGAAATACAAAGTGGAATGAGACAAAAAAATTGCAAGGATTCCTGTGTAAGAATATATTCTCCATTGCCCTGGCAGTGGAGGGACACCCAGGGTAACTGGGAACAAGGAGGCTCAAACATCAGAGCAGCACAGCCGTGGCCACACTGTCCAGAGCCCAGCCTGGTTTACCCTGATTCCCACTTCTGATACCCAACTTCCTTCACCACTACCTTGGGTACTGCACACCACTCACTACACACTCAAAGAGTATAAAAACCAAAACCAAATCCTACCAAAACCAGTGTGAACTACACCCAGACCTGTCTAAACTTCAACACACATTCCATATACACCACACAGCAAAAAATATTCCATGGGAAGCCATGGCACCAGTAAAGGTAGATAGGAAATAAGTCATTTTAACAAAGGTCCATTTTAACTTGTGTCATTGCCCTTTAGAAAAATAACTGAGAAAATCCTATTTGGTAACAAGAGATTATTTCACATAATTTAGTAGATAAGAAAAGTTTCTCTTTTTTTTTTCCAAGTCCAAAAATCAACCTTATTACAGCTATATTAGGACAAAGCAGCAATTTAAATTAAAATATAATTTTCTTCCCTTGTTCAATTAACAGCAAATCAATATACAGCAAAAATTTTATTGCTTGGAATAAGATACTCAAAAAATTAGTACTTTGTTAAACTATTCCAAAAGGATACATTTTATTTACATTTTTATTGAAATTATTTGTACTTTGTGCCTATAAATCCCCAGGGGTCCACAGGCCATCCATTCTTTAGTTGCTCATGCATTGTTTGGGAGTCTTTAGAAAAGTCGTAGAGACTCTGATTAGATAAATTAAACCTTTAGAAGAAGGAGGGAGGGGGAAATCAAAGGGTGCTCAAGCAGAGAATATTTCCATTGTAGTCTTTCAGGAATCCTCCTTCCTACCAACACTGTGGTGACCAAACTATCAATCTTACAAACATGCATGGAAAAATTAAGAAACCGAGTAACGAGTACCCATGAAACACATTGATAAAATTATTCCAACAAGTGGGTTTTTTTCTCTTTTTTCTTCCCCTTCCCGAGTGCACCCCAACAAGGCTCCAACAATGCTCCAACAATTTTGGGTGCATGCGAGCAGGCTGGAAAGAGAGATGAATCTACAAGGCTGGATCTGCAGCCTGGCTCAGGGCTCTCATGGAGTCAGCAGTGTGCTGAGCTTGGAGGCACACTTAAGCTGTGTCTAACTTAGTGTTTACTCTGGGGTGACTGGATCTGAGCGCTCTGTCCCTACCCCAGAGAATTGTTTGCTGTGCGGAGACATCAGTCTTGTCTTTGAGCATGCTCCACTGAGTCACTCATGTGTGGCTGCTTGATCTGTTTGGGTCTGGACATATTGTCAAATCCTTGTGTCCAAGTTCCATGGGAGCAGTGCCGAAAAAGTCCTGGCTTCAGAATGGAATTAGATTTATACAGAACACAAGCCAAAATAGTCGCTATGAACATCCGGTGACAAAAATCAAAGAATCGTAATAAAAGTGGTTTGCTTTGACTCTCAAGCTTAGTTCAACTTCTTTAATCTAAAGGGAAAAAAAAAAACACTAAGACCAACTCCTTTCTAGCTTTTAGGCTCTTGATTCCAGGCAAAGCAGAGGCGAAACATTGGCTTTTACAATGCAAAGCCCTTTGTTTTCCTCTGCGCAGAAATTCTCACAAAGAACCTTTTTGTGTGATTGAAAGGAGTATCTTCTAACACAGGTCACGGCTGACAGCCCCATAGCTAAATCTTATTAAAAACTGTTCAGAGACCAAAATTAGAGACTGTAATACAGAACCACTTGGATACCTGTCAGATTGATAATATCTAGATGACCATCTAGCTTGCCACCTGCTCTCCCTTCCCTTTGCACTAATAACCTGAATAAGCTTGTGAATACTTTTTCCCCAGTCCTGTTGGCTCATATTAGTCTTTCATACCATCAAGACCTGCAATCTCTTAAAAAAGTCAGTTTTGCTTATTAGAATTGTTCAGAGGAGCAAATTACAGATTGCAGCACAAGAAAGGATGAAGCAAAGTTTTCAAACAGATTTTCCCAGGTGCCATTACAAGCATTAACACGAAAGAAAGAGTAATCAAGATAATAACTGATCTACTTCAAGTAGCTTTTTAAGCAAATGACTAATTTTGCAAAGGTCAATTAGCAGGATGACTCCTTCCTATTAGATCTGACACCACAATATCGAGCTAGGAAAAGAATGAAAATATTTAAAAGCCTAACTTTTCTCCCCTCTTCCTTGGAGATTTCTCAGTTTTATATTTAATCACAACCTTGCAGCAAACCAGGTAGGACAGCAGTGATTGCTAGTGCTGCTACGCAGCCATGGGATTCTCCACTTACAATGTGCCTTCATTTCACACAAAATTAATATCCTAGCATTTTTACCACAACCTGCTGACACAGTAAAACTATGGTAATGTAAAGGTTAGGGCTTGGTTAGGGTTTTTTCAAATACCAAAGTTAGTTCTTCAAATTTGTATCAGACTTCAGGACTCATGAGGAGATTCTTTGTCATACACATTCCCCCCAAAAAAAAAAGTACAATCTATTTGTGTCTTGGCAAAATTAGAACTACAGTTGCAAAACTCTATTCTTCATATTGCTTAAGTGCTATTTCATTATTTTCCCTTCAGAGACATAGAGACATTTCAAAAAATCTACTCCCAGACGTGGGCCATGTCCTGAAGAGAACACTGGGGACAGGGAATTTTCCTGATCCACACTGAACCTCCTGGTATTACTCCTGTGGCATCACACTGACAGCAAACCACATAATGCTAACACAGCAGATAAAGAAAGGAAGAAATGGAATTATCCTGTTTGAAACTTCTGAAGCGTCTAGACAGACTGAAAATTGCCCCTAATTCGATTTTCCTAATTCTGTTCTAATATTAAAAAGTCACCTATTTTTCAAAATGTTTTAAAAAATACTCTCAGCAATACAGACATCATTCACTGCCATCCAAGATGTGGGCAGTGTACAAAGGCAGCACTTACCCCAGAGAAGTAATTCACCTTTTTAAAAACCCCAAAATTATACATCTATATAATTAATTCAAAAACCTCAACCAACCATCCAGCAACTCAAGAAAACAAATGAACCAAACATTGTTAGAAGCTTTGGTTGCACACAAAACCAGGACTTTAACTTCATATTTCCGTGCATATATCAGGTTGTACATATATTTATACCACACTCTCAGCAAAGTCACCAATATACATCGTGTAATGCAGGGAAAAAGGTTTTGATTTATCACTTCTGTGCTTGGTTTCTTCCTCTTTCAGCCCCAGCTCAACAGAGGCTTTCAAACAGCACCTGCCACCAGATCGCTTTGCTTCTCCACCCCACGACATGGATGAGGAATCAAGATGGCACCACTTACAAAAATGTTTATATAAATATTTTATCCAAACTATGCTGGACTTAGCATATGCTGGATATTTCTCTCTGAAATCTCCCTGGAAGGGACACATTTCTTGGTTGAAGGCATGAAAACACAATGAATTTACCAATTCTCTTGGTAGTTTCCCACTAGTCTTTTGCAAAATGTGCTGTAATTCTCATTTTATTTTGGGGGGGTTCCAACTTCCTGACATTTCATCTTGTATACCCATTTCCCACTACATTAGAGAACTCTGGTGCCCAATGTTGTCCAATAACGTAGGAAAGAGAGAAATAATTTGCCTTTCAATTTCTTTCAATAATTTAAACATGCAGAAGTCTGTAGGTCCTTCATCGTCAAGACAATTTTCCTAACCTCACTTTTGTTGTTGTTGTTTTTTCCTCTTCCTTGCAGAATCTTAATTATTTTAGAATCACTATTCTGACTTTCTACTCATCAGTACCACTGATATGAACATTTGCCATCTCCCTGCTTCATTTTCACTCACAATGGTCAGCTCAAACTTCTTGACCCCAAAACACCCACAAAAGCAAAATCACAGAACACAGTTCCTAATTCTGGGTGCAGCATGGCTTGTTTCCCATATATACATACATTTGGATAAATTAAAATGCACTTTCAGCCATTAAGCCATCCAGATCACTCTCCACGAGTGCCTTTACCCAGACCTATTTGCCAGTCCATCAATCTTTGCTTTATTTTCAAATGTTATTAGAACTGTTCTATTTACTTCCATATCATGGATAAAAAGAGTGATTAGTGTCAAGCTTAATACTAGTCCCTGGAGAACAACTCTAAAAATTCACCCAGTTGATGATGATTCCCCAGGGACTACTTTCCAAAACGTGTAAATTAATCAGTTCTTAATCCATTTAATGTGTGCTTCACTGATACAGCACATAACTAATATTTAATCAGAATGTCACATACTATTAAGCCGAGTGACTTAAAAACTTTCACTGCACAAGTATGGCTCCTTTTCCAACCAGACTTACATCAAAAAATAATCCATTTGGTTGCATTTTTAAAATTTGTTAATTTTTTTTCATTTATTATGATTGACATCAATGATATTCCTATTTTTTAATTGAACCCTGGAACACTTTTCCATTAATTGACCCAATACTCTTACAGGATAATTTGACTGTGAAATTTTCCAAGTCATGCCATTTTCCCTTTCTGACTACTGGCATAATGATTGTCCCCTTTATTAATTTTCTAATTTCCATGACAACTAAATATTTACAATTTAAATGAACAGACCACCGCAGAAAACTATGCAAGGTTGTAGTAAGACATTTATTTAGGTTTCCTAAATTTTTGCCAGATATTGCTAGTTTCTTCTGAAATGAACATTCAACAGGCTTTGAGACATCAATAGGATACAAAGTTCATCATCACTTTCTCAGAATCAAACCATGTGATTTTAGGAAAACACCAAACAACAACCACAAAACCCCACAAATATTTATTCATTATTCTGGCTTTTCCTGCATCACTCTTCTAAGCCTCATCATCTTAGCAGTGAGTCTGTAGCAGCACAGAATTAAGCTCTTAAAAATAGAGATAAAACAAGTTATCAAAATTATTCCTGTGCACGGAGTTCAGAACTTAAAGATTTTGGAAACCTTCAGGACTCAGGGAATGCCCCCCTTTTGTCCAGCAATGCAGGGATTGCAGAATTTCTCTCAGGGTACAATACCTGGGCTGAAGTTGGTTGTAGGGAAGGTTTTATACACATTTTAACATTTGGCTGCTTTCCACTGTGTAAAGGACCTGTCTTTGCCTGTAACAAGTGCCATCACAAAAACCAGTCAATTAGCCAATATAGCCCAGTTTGTCACTGCCTAGATTCAGTAACTACAGATTTATAAACTGCTGAATGCACAGTACACCTGATAGAACAAAACTATCTGGACTCTACAGCTTCCACATGCTAAAATAATGAAGTTGATTTTACAGTACCCTGTGTTTTATACAATCACCTCTTTTTCTATGAGGAAAAATCAAAAATGGATATTTTTGATTTGCCAAATGAAAAATGGGATATTTTCTCTCATTTATACAGGTGCACATACAACCAGGAATGCAGAGGCATTCCTGCGTACTGGGTCACACTGATTTTTTAAACATCTTGCAGGTTTATGCATGTGTGTGGTTACAGTGGAGCATAAGGGAAGATAAATCCACCTAAATTATAATTCCTTCAGTCACTTATTACACATTGCCATAGAAACGAATTCGCAAACTATTTTCCATGTGGCTCTAAAAGTATCCAAATTCATCTTAAAACGTTTTACTGTCGGTATACAAAGGGCCATTCACTTCCCAGCTCAAATACCCAAAATACTGTAAATGGAGTCTGACCTAAATAAATGCTGCTCCAGATCTGAAGATCATCAGATCCATTACACAAAGCCATTCAGGCACAGACAGAGTGGTGGTTGCAAATGTTCAGATAGATTAGCATAAAGGCACATGTATCTCTAATAGGTTAATAAGTACAACCAGTGGGAAGTGAAAATGGTTGTTTGCCTATAGACTACTGTGAGAGTTCATCATTTATGGGGGGAGTGCACACAGAAACGTGTGACAGTGATTTCTCTTCCCCCGCTCCGCAAAACGCCATTATTTTAATAATTATTGACAGATTAGGAAGTAGCCAAATGGCGTGGATGGAATTTTCTTGAAATGGTTTGGAACTGCTTTGCAAGTGATATTTTGCAAGCCTAACACCCCCTGTTTTGTAGGTCACACGGATATCCACAGA
This sequence comes from Passer montanus, assembly GCF_014805655.1. Classification (NCBI taxonomy): domain Eukaryota; kingdom Metazoa; phylum Chordata; class Aves; order Passeriformes; family Passeridae; genus Passer; species Passer montanus. Next base: position 24,583,982 of record NW_024356504.1, on the reverse strand, counting down.
CTGTGGATACTGAAGGCGCTTGTCCTTCAGCCTTCTGCCTCACCACATGATTGAGCATCCATATACCTTACAACCATACACCCTGTCGAGTGTTATTCTCTTACATATCACAATTTACCTCGCTTCCTCCACTCAAACATGCAACCAAGCTGAGCAACAAGCTGCTTCAGCTGCCATGTCATTTCAGTTTTTACACATCTTCTCTTTTTATGTGTGCTCTACATCTCCGTGATGTCTCATCTCCCCGTTCCACTGCCATAGGCTACGAGTCAGGAACAAAGCTCAGGCTCAATGTCAAACAGAGTGAAAATGGGAAAATATCATAGAAGAGAAAATTAATGGGCACAAACACAGCTCTGAAACTTCCACCCTTGTGGGCTTTGCAACTTCCCATCATTTCTTGGCAAAATATGAAGGAGAAGGGAGTAATGGTACTTCTACAGAAAATGTCTCAAAAAGGTATTTAGCTAAGGAAAATATAAAGTTATGCTTGCATATTAAAAAGTAAATAGTCTTGTAAATGCGCAATCAGGCCCTTTAATTTGAAAAAATAATTTATTTCCACTTTCCATAATTTTCCTGCTGTCCCTCTTTCCTTGCTTGACCACCATGGTTTACAGAGGTTCATGTTTCCAAAAATGCCTCAGTAATAAAGAGTCCCAAGTCTGACACACAGGAACAGACCCTGAGGCTGGAATCATGGCTCCTCTGCATGAACTGAGGTCTTGCTCTCATTTCAAACAGGGAAATTTCAAGGAGAAACACACACGAAATCTCTCTTGTCAACAGGTTTGCTAGTTATGTCTTTAAAACAAATATGGTGCCTTTCAACTTTTCTCACTGGGTTTTTTTTCTATAATAAAATTTTTGGTTATCAGGGAAATTATGATGTTTTCAACCCACATCATAAAAATCAAAATTAACCACATACCCCACAAATCCCAGTACTCTAGAAATGGTTGATCCTACCCACATGGACATGGCTGGCAAGTTCCATTGTATGGAATCAAGGTCTTGGATATCATTAGATATTTGGCGACTGTGAAATCTAACTCATGGCCTAAGACTTTTTAAAAAATATAGATTGTATTTTTCTGAAAAAAACAAACAAACAAAAAAAAACAACCAAAAAAACAGAAATCCCAGGTTGCAATAATGCAAAGGAAAAATGGGATGCTTCAGTTTTACTCTTTCTGAAAAAAACAAACAAACAAACAAAAAAAAAACCAAAAAAACCAGAAATCCCAGGGTGCAATAATGCAGAGGAAAAATGGGATGCTTCAGTTTTACTTTTAAATGGTAGAATTATCTTGCTCTAGAAAATATAGTATTGTTTAGAAACCTGTATCTCTCACCCCCAAATGAGCTATTTTTTTTTAATAGCACTCCTGTTTTTGTCAGTAGCCAAAATCCAATTCAAACACAAATGATAGTATGTCAAATATTAACATTGGTATTTATCTGGATCCAGGTACTTGATTTATCAGCTAAATTATTTATCCAAGAGGTAACACCATACTTCATGTAACCCCATTTCATATTATGTGCAAACCTTACCTGAATATATTATGTGCAACCTTAATAAACCTTTTCACTTTTCAATTTCAGTCCTTCATTTTTTCACTGTTTGAAACATATAATTTATTTTTTGTACTAACATGCCATAACTGAGCTTATTGCAAACTGTATACATACTTGTTAATATCTTTCAGATGAGCAAATCAGAGTCAAAAACTAAAATGTCTTTTTTTTTGGGTGGGGGGTGAATTCATTCATGATGCATTTTCAGTCTGTTTATTAAGTAATCATATCTGGGTACAAGTGTCAACACAATTTACGTTTTGAATAATGTGAAGCAGATAACCTCAATTAACAAGTAATTAGAGTCATTTTCCTATTAAGCAGTTTCCCTAATTGTTTTTGAAACCTGGAACTAAAATTGTAATAAATAATAAGAGGCCAAAACATGTCCGTGCATTAGTTTAATCCAGGCTCTTCCAGTGGAGCCTGGGAAAAAAATCAGCAGAAATAAGGGCTGACTCCTCATGAGATATTGAGAAAAGAGGGAAATATTTTGTAGCTGTGGACTCTTCATAGTGTACTCTTCAGTTGGTTTTTTTGGTTTTTGTTTTTTAATTGATATTATTTCCTTTCCCTCTCTTTTTTCACCCCCATGATTTCATATATGAACTTTTAACACATGGGATATTTGATTTAATCATTGCTGTGGACTGACTTGAGCCCATCAGGGAAAAGCCACTCCCCAGTGAACACAGAGGGTGTGATCTCAGCTGAACTACATTTTATAGTAATACAAATTAATTTGATCCCTTGCATCCTACCTTGTGAGCACACCATGACTCTCTCTATGTAAAATAATAAATATCAACCTGTTTCTTAACACAAATAGAACAATTTGTGTATTTGCTGCTGGTCACAAAAAAAATGTTCATTATTTGAATACCAGTCTTTAAATTGATACCTGTCATATCTCAAGTTCAAGAAATAAGCTTAGAGAACATAAAAATTCCACATGTATTTCTCTGCTCACACCGCATGGTCTCATGGAAAACACCTAGGCTGCACTCTGTCGCAACCAAAAATGGGGGAAAATAATTTTCTAGCTGAAAACAAGAAAAGATCCAGCAGCTGCTCCTCACCCAGAGCCAAAATAAATAAGTGAACTAAAAACTAACAGAAAAGCTACACAGAAATCTCAGGGAAAAAAAAAATGAAAAAGGGAAAAGAGCAGGTGCAATAGTATGGGGCTGCCCCATTCCTGGACTTGTCCAAGACCAGGTTAGATGCAGCTCTGAGCAACCTGGTCTGGTGGAAGGTGTCCCAGCCCATGGCAGGGGATGGAACTGGATGAGCTGTATTGTCCCTTCCAGCCCAAACCATTCCCTGGTTTTATGATTCTATTCTCTTCACCCACAAACTCCAGCCTAAGCCAGAGCCTCCTGACCTGCATTAACATTCAACACAATTTCAGCTGCTAGGAGATGCCATTTTCACCTGAAGGAGAGGAAAGAGATGGAATTCTTACAGCCCATGAAGGAAGCAAGCTCCTCAAAAAGGCTCTTGGCACATTTCTAACTAGACTTCACCCTCCACCCCACAAACACTTGGCTGTTGGCTTTAAGTCTACAGGAAATTTTGCCAGCCTTGGAAGAGTACAAGATTTCTATTTACTCCATTTTTTACAAAATTTCAATAAAGCAGCAAATCAAAACCAGACCCCTCAAAATAAAAATTAAACACCCTAGGAAGACAGCCTGAGAAATTCCAGGAAAAAACTGGCAGCTACAGAAGGACATGATCTGTCCAGAAGGAATACAAACATTTAAATAACTTGCTGGAAATTAGACTTTGTGAAAAATACCATTGATTCCTTTCAAGTCATTTTATTAAAAGGTCTATTAATGCTTGGCTTGCACTTTGTGGCCATGAGAGATGTTGGAGCAAAGAGCTATCAAAGGTGGCTATCAAAGTTGGGTTTTTTCCATTTAACTTTCTCTAACTATTAAGCTGCTCATTTTGTGGAGACAATCATTAGTGTCTTTAATGTGAAACAAAGCTTCTGGATAAGAGCTGCTAGCTGAAGATCAATATGAAAGATATCATTTCAGTTACAGCTTTAATAACTGTAACAATAGGGAGCCTGGCATTGCAGGCTTTATGCATTAATGTAATTTAGAATCTACCAGGTACAAATCTTATCAAACATTAGCAGTGGCTGCGTTGGGATTTTCTAGGTAAGAAAACTGTGTGATAAATGGGAAGTATTTGAAAGGTAAACTTTCATGTAATCAGGCTCATCTGCCATAAAAACATGAAAGAATTTACATGAAGAAAGTGAAATAAATAAACCAAAACAGCTTCTGGAAAAAGGATGGACATTTTTAAGGAGCTAGTGGTTCATGTGCTCAGAGTGCACTAGAATGTCTCTCTTGTTTATACCAACACAAATATGATCCACAAAACTGGAATTTCAGCCAAATTCAGTGCAACTAAAGACTTTATGCAAACCACCATACACAGAAAAACAAACCTACCTGGATGTACAGTCAGCTAAACCCCAAAACCAACGAGGAGCTTTTCCCCTGGCTGCCAATAAAGCACCAGCACCAGAGACCAGGAGCACAACCCTTCCTCCAACCACAATTTACAGCTCCACCCAGAAAATTTGCATTTCCCACCCCATTTCTTCCCACCCACCTGTCTCCAAATCTCTCTGCTCCCTGCTTGCTCCATGCTTTTCACAATGGGCCCAGTTGCCCCAACCTTTTCCAGGTTTTTGATATTTGCATGGTGGTGTCATCCTTAGTCTGCTGCAACAGTTTATCTACAACCATGTTATTTCTTTTCACAACTCTTCAATTTCTTGATTAAAATTAAATTTAAAAAAACAAAATGCAAAACTCAACACACCACCAAAGGGAAAAAAAAAGAAGAAAAGAAAATCAGGCCTGAAAATGTTAAACCACAAATTTTGGATCCTCCCAGCAAAGTTGTTCTTAAAACCTGACGCAACCAATTGGCAGTTCTTTAAACAATTTGTTTAACTTCTGTCCAAATGTCTTCAGGTTTTAGTGCTTACAGGTGGCTACTTTAGATTTACACTTTAATTTTGAGAAAGATCTAAACTGGGAACACTGAATTTTCGGTTTATCATTTGCTGATAAAAAATGGAAAGCTCAAAGTTAAAGTAGCCAACTACTGGAAAGAGTTGGCACCTGGCATTTTAATTTTTAAACAATGGGGGGGGGGGGTTTGGAATGATGTTATAAAGTAAGAGTCTGACTTCAGGACCACAATCAAGAAGAATGAGCTCTTAAAGATGACAGAATCACTGATGGGAATCTCAGTTGGTCCAAAATCCAGGTTTGGTCCAAATAAATAAACAAAAGTTTGGATGCTTGTCTGGGTTTTCTACCTGCCTTGGGGCTAGAGATGTCATGAGAACAGATTCTCTCATCACAGCTGCAGCACTTCCAGTCCTGGCCCTGGATGGAATATCCAGGAGAACAATCTTTCTTACAGAGCTCTGGGGCAGGGGAGGGGAATAAGGGAAAATAGGATGAGGATTTCACAGTCTTTCCAATTTGATTCCAAAACTGAGGTAAGATCCAGAGATTAGAAAGGAAAACACATTTTTTACTCTACTTGGGTTTTGGCTGTAGTCTTCAATGCTACTTTTTACTGCAACTGGCAGAGTGTGTGGCAGCTCAGAGTCAATAATCACAAAAAAGAAAGGTGCAACTGCTTCTAAAGTTTAGGCATATTCAGTACTGTCCTAAAATAACAAACATAACTTAGTTGTATTGTTCTATGACATGTAAGTGAAAAAAAAAGATTTTTTTTTTTCAAAGGCTGTATATTGAGAAATTAAGCTCCTTCTTCCACTCAAGGTGCTGGGTTCTGGGCCCTTTGAAGAGGGAGGTTCCAATCCAGCTGTGTGTCTATGCAGGCACACAACTAGAATCATGGATGATAAAGACCTATTTCCATTAAGGCTATGAATCACACCAAACAGGAAATCAAACAGAAAATAAAATATTACCATGTTAACATGACAGGATCAGATCCTGAAAAAAAAAATAAAATAAAGAAAGGTTGACTTCAAAGGAAATTTGATCTGATTTAGGGCAGGAGAATTCTGCTGTCAACTATTTGTCTAAGAATAGGCACATTGCCTAACAAGGACACTCTTGTCTGTTTTAAAACCCCTTCTCATCGCATTAAACAACATTTATTAAGCGTGTGCATACACAGTGAAATAGCACATGTATTTAGGGCATGCACAAAGTAATTCGATCCCCATTTCATCTCATTGGTACTGCAAATGTTTCACTGCAGTAATAAAACAGACAAAAAAAATAAAACCTAAAAAAACCCCTGGTTCTTTACCTCTGCTGTCATGTTGCATTGGGTCACTCGGTGCCACATGATGTGATATCATGTAGCTCAATGCAAGGAGACACATGTCCCTTCTCATTGGAAATTTAAAGAAATGGAGCTTACTTTTCCCCTTTGGGAAGCTATGCAGGTCAGGTGCCCAAGACTAGCTATGGGAAGTTTGATATAATCTCAGTTTCAGTACCTACATATTTCAAATCTGACGGCATTTTTGAAAGGAAATGTGTTAGATGCCACAATTCAGCTGTAACACAGTATTTAATAAAGATAGCGTAAAAGGAATATAATTCCACAGCTTATGTTCCCTGTCACGGTGTGCACTGACACAGATTTCCAGAGAGACTCCTTTAAACAACACTTTTTAAGCATACTTTTTGAAATATACAGCATGGAACACAAAGGCCCTCAGAGAAACCTAACGCTGCTGAAAGCACAGGGGTATAGAATCAAGGGAAGAGAACTGATTAATGATGAAGCCAAAATAAGGTTTTTTTGGATGAAAAATAGTGAAACAGTTAAGCACAGAGAATATAGATAAGGCAAATGTACAGGACCTGGGGCCAAGTTCTCCTCTCAGTTACACTAGCATAATTGTGGAATAATTCTGTTTTAATTAATAGAGTTAATATGATGAGAATGGAATTATCTACATAAAGAGCATGATTGAAACGTTACAGTTGAACCAGCTTTGAGGCAGCCTCTTTAATGCATGGAAAAGAAATACACATTCTCCACAGTCCCACTTTACAGGTAGAGAAACAGAAAAAAGTACTAAAAAATCCCTTTGGCTGGCAAATGTCCAGGCTGGGACCAGGGAAAAATGACAAATTCCAGTCCAGCTCCTTCTCCACTTGGTTTTTGTAATGAATAAATCAAACTGAAGGCTGTCTTGGAAGCCAAGTGAAATATTATGTGTATAAAATTATCTTGCTAACATCATGGCGTGTTACTGTCTTATTCCTGAATAAAAAAGATGCAGCTTTATACTGTGTTGGTCTGTTTAGCATCATGATGGCAACTTCAGTGTCATTAATGTGTCTTTGTATTTGGATGCCACTTCTTAGAGGATAAAACAGTCAAAAAAGAGATTTTATGAAATAAAATTTTCCTGCTGGTAAAAAGCACAAGGATATATTGGTATGGACTCTGAAATGATGGTAATACAAAAGCACTGAGATGAATGTTATTTGAATCAGATGTTAAGGTAGAGAAAACAATATTATTTGGAGGGTTGTTTCAAACCTCATGTCCAAGTTTTCTTAGTCTGCTGCATTGACTTACCAGGACAACTCAAAGCCACACTCTGCAGAGATTTGGAGCAAGGAAGTTTTGAGCTACAAACTCCTGATTCAACTCCATGATGGTTCCTTGGGTTTGAACAAGATAAGGTGAGGGAGAGGAACATTTAGAGTTCGCCTCATCTCCCCATTTTCACCCATTTCTGATGGAAAGAATGAAGAGAGGTGTCTGTTACTCCTTTTTCCTTCTAAGTTCCTGTTGGTTCCACAGCCCCAGTCCCCAGCTGTCAGTGAGAAATGAGAGCCTCAGTCTGCCCTTAACAAGTGCTCTGCCCTTAAACAAGACATCACATTTTATATGATGTGGACCAAAATTTATATTAGCACGAATTTCCACTGCTCTTCTATAGATTATAATAAATCGATAATTACTAATCCAGAAACTCCCATTTACACCTTTTCTTTCCTGTGTTCTGTGAAGAACTACCAACACTATCTTAGAAGATATTTTTTGAGTGTTTCTCTGTGTACTTTCCTATCAGTGTCTTGATGTTAACAAATGAGGGTGGGAGTGAGAGAGTGGCCAAATATCTTGAAGGGTGAGTTCAGGGTTCCTAGTGCTGCCTCAAGCTCTCACAAGGTCCTGCCCTGAGCAGTGACACCCCAAAGCCCCAGATCCTTGAGAAGAACCAGCACTGCCATCTCATGTCTCCACACTGCCAGCATCAGACACTAAAAAGGCTGCTAAGAGATTAAAAGAAAATATGGAACAAAAGAAGTCAAGCATGAGTTTTAGATGGTAAATTAAATAATATTTTCATAACCAAGTTTTCACTTTTTCCCCCTCAAGACATACATTACAACAGAGAGAAGTGTCTCATCTGAAAAGAAAAAAACACTCTTTAATTTTTTTACCCTTTTTTAGATGTCCTATCAGCTTAAAAATATTTTTATATGTATCTACACCAAGCTTTCTATGAAACTAAAAGGGATTTGTAGACTTTGAGGAATGCATTGATCTTCTCACAAACCACCCAAATTGTAGAAAACTCTATTAATGATAAAGAAAATGTTGCATATTTTCACTAGATGTTAGGAAAACAACGGGGTGGGGGGAGGTATTTGTAAGGAGGATGCAAAACTTCCTAACAGAGATGCAATGCTTCGTAACAGAGCATTCAGTTAGGAGGGTATTTTAATATTGAACATCCTTTCAAAGAATTCCATTTTCAAGCAGCGCATGATGGGAACGCCAATGTTTTAGAGACAGCTGATCCTCCAGCTAGCATGTCCCCAATTTTTAAAGGGGAAAAAAAAAATAAAAAGGGGAAGGGGAAGGAAAGGGGGGCTGGAAGGGCGTTTGGCACGGGGTTGTGGGTCCGTGGCATCAGCTGCTCCAGCTGCAATCCCTGGTGCTGCTCTGCCCCCTGGTGCTGCCGCGGCCGCAGAGCATCCCCCGCCGAGCATCCCCCGCTGTCACTTCTCACTTCTCCGCCAAGTTCAAGGTCAGTGCCTAGCTATTTTCAGCTCATCTCTTCTTGATCCATGCAGAGAAATGACAAGGTAACGTGATTTGGGGTCAGCTGTATTACAGGAACCGTTACATAAACGGAGAAAGTGGAAATCAATCCCGGCTGACAGTGTCTTCGGGATAATCAGCGCTCACTCCATGCCGCTGTCAGCTCTCCTGCATCAAACACCATGTTACTTCTGTCACATCTCCTTAACAAAACCAGAGTCTCACTTTTGGCAAAGTAAATAAATATTTCACTTGGGCTTGCATTTAATTCATTGTTTGGAGAACTTTAACACTTTGGACTTGCAAAGAGTCCCCATTTGGAGGAGAAAAGACAGCTTACCCTGTCACGTCCATTATTGCTTGCAAAGGGCACTGGCAAAGATACAGTGGACTCTTATGAAACACCCCATTCCTCATATTTTGTGCTTGATTTCTTTAAGCAGACGATTGTCCTCCAAATCTCCGTCACCGAGCGGACCTCGGCTTCCCAAAGTGCTTCACCTAACCCACGGTCACCCCGGCCCCAGCCCCATCACAGCTCTTCCCCCTAACGTTCTAGGACACCTTCCCTCAATTTGTCTGATTATTATTGCTTTATCTGAGCCATTTCCTCCCCTAAGCAGACATCTTCCCTAACGCAGAATTATGAACATATCATTTCACAAGATGCGCCGCGTTAGCCGCGTCTCGGTGACAGCACATGGTGCGTCGGTTTAGGGGGAGAGCAGCGATTCCATCCCACCCACCTTGTGCTCCCATGGAACTGCCAAGCCCGCCGAGCTCCGCCGAGGAACAATTTGCCATAATATTAGTTGTCAGTAAATTCAAAGACGGAGCTCCTAAAGCTATAAAATGGATTAGAAGCAATTTAAAAAAGAATTAACAAACTAGAGTAAGAGTATACTGTCAACAAACAAATGCTTCATCATAGCACTGTAATTTGGAATTTTAATTACCCCTCTGCTTCTGTAACAAAACAATGTCTGAACTGGCAGCCATTTGAATCTCTCACAGGTCATTGAGCATTCTAGTTAATTACTCTATGAATAGCCTGTTTTTCTCCCCTCTGGAAACACGTTTCTAATGGCAGTCAAGGTCTGACAAATGTGTCATCTACATAATTAGCTAGGAAGCAACACAAAACATTAAACATGCTTTGTGCCGACAACTATCAAAACATTTCATTTGTTGTCAATTATTCATTACTTTGTAGGTTCTGAAGGGGTTGTTATTATGAAAATAAGTCCAGATGCTAACAAGGTTAGAGTTTTTTATTCAAATTAGTAATCAGAGGACTAACTTTAAAAAATGTGTCTTGTGTACGTTTATGGCAGCGTTCAATCAGCACTAAATTATAAACGAATTTAGCTAAGTTCAAGTGAAAATAGCCATGGCAGAGCACATACACTAATTTGTGGAGTTGCAGCTCTCTTTGAAGTTTTAGGATCTAAGCTGAAGTAGCAAACTTTCAGAACCTTTGGCAAGACTAATTTGTGCTTGGTAAATAGAGTAAAGATTTTCACAGCGTGAGATAATGTAAGATTGAAAAAAAAAAAAAAGGAAAAAAAAATGGAGGTTTTTGAACCTTTTTTCTACCCTTCTGTCACACTGAGTAAAAGTCAAAATCAGCAATTCTGACCCCTATAATATCTTGTCTGAACTTCGGTTTGGCTTAACAAGGAAGCCAAACCAGTTACATTCACCACTCCCTTAATAGAGCTGAAATGAATTTATCCTTGCTTTCAAGAAGAAATAGGTGCTGGTTATTTCCTTTTTCTATGATCTCATTATGATGCTGCCTGTCAAGCAACACAGCTGAAATTGTACAGTGAAACTGTGGGGAGGAGAAATAAATGGGGAGTTGAACAATAAAATTAACTTCTTCCTTTTTAGCCAGGATTATTTCAGCTGAAGTGCTATGATGTAAATATACAATAAAGAATAACTTCTCACAGGGCATATTTAAGAAAATAGAAATGAAAAAAATGTTATTCACAAAAGCAAAAGGCTTGTTTTGAACCTGAAAACACAGGTTCACACAAAATATTGGTCCTGTAAAAAGGTTGGGAGGCAAATCTGAGAAAAATCACTTATTAAAGGTCAGCTGAGCCCTAAAATGGGCTCATGCATTAATATTCCACTTTCAGCTTTTAAGTCAGAGGACTTTATGGTATGGAGAACATACATAAGCACAGAGGGGCACATCTGTGCAGGCTGAGGGCCTCTGCCCTGGAGCCAGAGCAGCTCCTCAGGTAGGGAGCAAGGGACACAGGCACTGAAATGGGTGAAAAACTGGAGCCAAGGGCCGAAGGAGACAGTCTGTGAGCACCACGCTCAGCAGAAAGTACATCTACATTTTCACAGCACAAAACCAGTCTGAATACAGTAAGGGCACATATGACACACTTCATTTCTCGTTTTCCTGCCCTGGAAAGGATAATGACTAATGTTGCTAAACAGACTTGTTTTAATTTAGAAATATTCATGCTCAAGAAGTGAAACTGGACTGTGTTTGTGGACCCACAGCTTTCACACCTACCCTGAAATGCTTGGAGCTAATAAGGTGTAAGTTTGCATTTATTAATAATTCCCACCCTTGTCATGGGAAACTCATATATTTTTCAGTATCTGTCCCAGTGCTATTACAAGATTTGTGTACACCTTGAAGGGAAAACAGCATTTTTCTTTTATAGAGACAAACGTGGCTGCATCTATAACAGACCAGTGTATGATGACAAATTTTGCAGAGAATAAAGCCTGGGCAGTCACTATTAGATCACAGCAAAGAGAATATTCAAATCTGCATCAGGAGAAGGTTTTCTGCTTTTAGAAATTTTTTCTTGGAGGAAATAGCAAATCTTGACAAAATAAGTAAACTTGGGGAAGAAAAAAAAAAGAGCTATCTTCAAAACTTTCCCTAAATAAACTACACTATAAAAGAAGCTCTGATGATCTCGCAGAGATTGAAATAATCCCTTTTTGAGCTAAAACTACCCATAGCAATGAAACTGAAAATACTCTAAAAGAGGGCTGGAGACTGTCTTGTAATTAACATTAAACAGATAACATATTTACGAGGAAGTCAAAATATTTTGGAAGCCGATAATCCTGTAAGCCTTAACGTGGTATAAAAACAACAAATAAATGCAAAGTGTTACTGTTACACATGCCTGCCTGATCAATGGTTTTCACATATTGATCTATAAATGGAGTTGACAGTCTGTGTTGGCTGCACATTTTCCAAGCAGCTCTATTTTTGTACAAAACCAATACGGGCAATTACCTTTGTTTGAGATGCCAAGTCTTATCAATTCAATGTGATTTAGTGTCATTTTAATTAAATATCAGGATCTACTTCAGGACAATCTATACAAACAAAGCCTCAAACTTGACTATAAGCTTGATTTGAAGTAAACATGTACAAGCCCTGCAATTTCAAAATATGGCTCAAAAACTCTGCTAAACAGAAGGTTTATATTTTTAGCAAATTTATTTCTGTCTTTTTGGCTAGCCATAACTTTGGCAAGTGTTCTATGATCACAGGAGTAAGAAACAAAAGAAGATTGCTTCCCATTTCTCTGATAATGTATTAAGGAGATAAATAAACCTACCAGTTTGTTTAACCTAATCAGAGAAAGCTCTAATACATTAACATTTTGGAATGTCTAAATAGGTTCTAATTCTTAATATAGACACCGATAAAAAAGACATTTCATTGTTTGAAGTTGTTCTGAATGAAGCAAAATGCACTTCCCGGGGTTTAACAGATGAAAATAGCAAATATTCATTTACATTGCTAGTTCAGACAATACCATTAAGCACAGAAAGAGCCCTCACTTGCCACAGCCTGTGTCCAGCTTCATGATTTGTGCTCTTTAGACTCTACATTAATATCAATTTCAACCTTTGTACAAAGCTCAGGCATTTCCATTGAAATAAATAACATAAATCCCAATAATCTCTTGCTTGTTTAGTTCCTGCCTCCCACATTTGCATCTACACCACTATAAAATTCACACGTGCATATGGCCCTGCTGATGTATGATGCACATCCTTCCCTGTCACCCTACGGAAAATAATCTGTTCACCTTCAAAAGTATAGCCCCAGGTGTGCTCAAAACCACCACAGCACATGCCTCAGACTGCAGCAAATCCCTCAGAGAAAATTAGGCATTTTTCTCCTCCATAAATCACCACTCATCTTTCTACCTTTGTGCCTGGTTTACGCCCTTTATTGTCCAGAGTGGGCATTTCCTCTTTCCAAATAAGTTCTAGAAATCTATATTTCTATTGATTGTTCAAAATGTGCCAAAGGCTGATTGCCTTAATCCACTAAAGTCAGTAGGTTTTGCATAAGTTGAGTAAAAAGGATTTGACCCATTTATTAATAGAACAGAGTGTATTGCACACACCAAACATGGACAGCAAAAGGGTGGTATGAAATCCTTTATTCAGCTGCTTCTAGTTTTTTCAAAAGAAAAATCTCTCCAATAACAGGACAAAAAATAGTCAATGTGAAATAGAAAATAAACATAATCAATGGATGCCTCATGGATTATATCCATCATCTAAACAGAGGCAGACCGTGAAAACAGAAAATTTCCAAGTAGAAAGATGAGGATAAATCCTATTTCTCTTCAAGCACAAAATAATTAGCTTTGATTAATATTCTGGTAATATGTGTCTTTTAGCAGAGATCTGCGTGCCTCTAAATGCAGAAGTGAAGACTGTGTAGAAAAGTGCAATGGGAGGAGAGCCTTGATTTTTAAAATAACATTAATAAATTTATATATATATATACACATATATGCCTGTGTCAGCTGGACCCTTCTTTTTCAAGACACTTGGAAGGATAGGAGCTACTCCCCTGCGTTACTTTCCCCCAAATCCTTCCCAAGTCACATGCCCAGATATGTCAGCACACGGCTGATACACACAATTGGTATTTCACTGTTCCTTTAGCTCGCTGCGTTTAAAGCCCACAGTTGAAAGCATTTGGATCCTTAGGAATTTTGCTTTTACTTTGGGCGTTAGCAAACAACTTTAAGAGGCTTATTTAAGTAAATACGCCCAAACACTTTCAGCCTGTCAATATCTAGTCAGAAAATTCTGCATGGCAAAAAGAGATGAAAAGAATTGAAACAGAAAGGAAATTAGTAGCATGGCAAGCTTTCAATCTATTATGTCGGAGCCAAGTTTGCTTGGTAAAATGACATATACTCGGTAAAATTCCGCTTTTATGTAATTAGCTACTAAACAAATGCAACACAAAGCAACTTTCCAGCTCCCAGCCAGTGAACATATATTGCACCTGGTGTGGTTGTTGGGATACAGCAGTGAATATTTATGTCTAATTTAACTTTTTAGAGCCCTTGCTCTGTAACCGTCCAGCATACTATCCCCCAAACTAAAGTTATGTAACAAGGTAATATCAACAATGAGAAACTGCATGATAAAATCCTGCCCAAAAGTGAAAAATGCTAATTTTGTCTCATTTAGCAGCTGGATACAGAAATGCTCATTAGTTTTAAGAGGGTTAATCCTTTTAACTTTTGCATATTGATATGCCAATTATGCCTAATTGTACAAGAGGCATCAGTCAAGGTAATAGTGCATAAACACATGAAAGTTATTAAGTACATCCCAACATGTAATAAAGTAGGTGTTAATTGGTAGCTGAGTTCTGCAGGCTATTGAGGTGGATAATTCATTGAGAGATGGATCACTTGTAATTTCTCTACATAATTCCTTTTGCAGTCTCATGCTGTGATGTTTTCATGCTTGTCAAAAACAACTGCAGCCTAGTGCCTTTTGTTAAACACAGCCAATAAAATGTTAGGCACCATTAAATATACTTAACTTTTAAACTTTTTCAAAGGTACAGTTCTTCCTGGTATTACATTACAGTATTCCCAGTGAATTATTGTAAGCAGTGTTCCAAGTTTTTGGTGGAGGAACACTGCAAGTCAGATAAAAGGAGGGAACGTATGCAGTGTGTCTGGGGCAAAGAATATAATTTAAATAAATGGTAAATTAGTATCTTATCAGCTGTTAAGATCTAACCAGATTTTTCACTTTAGAAATATCAGGAGAAATTAGTTAAGTTACACCTGAAAAATTAATCACTAGAGTAACATATTTCTAAATAAGTCTAAATTTTGGGGTTTAATTTTGAGTTAAATGGAAATACTGAAGGTCTTGTGGCTTTCCTCCATTTAATAACTTCGTCAAAAGGCTGAATATTTCATAGGAATCCATTACATCAACAGCAAAAAAATAATGGTTGGCATGGTTGTGAGAAGTGGCTGAGAGCTGGGACTCTGTCCCCAGCTAACAGAGTTTTCCCCCTCATTTGCATTCTCTGAGAACAAAATGGATCTGGAGTCCAAAAAAGTGGCTAACATTGCATAAATAATTTTGTAACATCATATGGCCTCAGCTGCAAGTTGCCACCATTATGGAAGAAAATTAACCAGGGGAGACTCATACCAATCAGTTTGTTTAGTAGCTCACAAGGAGTACAGGGGCAGGGATGCAACTGGCAATAGAGTTCATCGCTAACTATTTAATTTAAAAAAAAATTCTAATGGATAAAAAAACGACTCAACTCCTTTGACTGTTTACTATTGAAATAACAGCATACGTTCAGTGTCTGATTTTTGTACAATTCATTGAGTCTTACAGCAAGACTTTTCTTTTTGTTACAAAGTTATTTGCAGAGTTTGAAATTTCCATTTCTTTTCTTCTGTCTGCTTTTGAAGTTTGCCTTTTGAGAAACTGTGATATGTATCTGAAAGTGCCATTCTCTACTTACTTAAGCCTTACTTAAGTGCTGTTACAACTGAGAGTTGAAATGCTGAGTAGATGTTATGATCAAGGCCACCAAAGCCAAATTCTGTATTTTGTGAAGGAAAATTGTTATTCCAATGCCTAGAGATACTCCTAAAAATGTATTAGTGACTTTAAATCCCTCCTTTCAAAGGATGAGAGTGGAACCAGTGTCTTAACAAGCATAAATAAAACTGTAGATTTTCTTAAAAAATTGAAAAACTCAGAAAATATTAGGAGTGTTTTACTTACGGGCTCGGCGACTTTCACATTCTCAGAGAGAATCATAGATTTGCTTTGGCTCAGCCTGTCGTGGTGACTGTTGGAATTTTTGATCCTCATTTGAACAGCCCCAGTGCTATGGTGGGAAGGATTAGGCTTTTCAGAGGCTGTATCAGAAGTTGAAGACCTTTCCATGGTTGCTGGGTTGACCTGAAGAATGTGAAATAAGAGCATTAATCTAGGGACTCCTCATACAAAAACGTATCAGTGCCAGGTCTGTGTCATACCAGTCAGGAGAAGAAGCTGAGTTGTCTTGCTGGCAAGATCTTGATCATCTTTGAACACCAGGATAACTATCAGCTGTGTCAGCCTGCAGTTTTATTATTGTCCTTATCACCCTCCCATCCAAACTGCCTTGGAAGAGTTAGTTTATGTAAAAGATTATCCTTATCTCAAAAGCCATTCTCCTCCATGGTGTAATCTCCCTGCAAGCCTCTGCCACGTCCAGCTGGCAGCCACTCCACTTTGTCTTTGGCCCTGCTCACACGACACATTTTAAATCTTGCAAAGGGAAAGGACACGCTGTGAAGCCAATTAACATATCTTACCTCCACAGTCCCACATGGGCCAGCTACAAGTGCATCTCAGGGCCATGCTGCAACCCTGCTAGTGTCCCAGAGCCAAACCTGGAGCTGATAAAATAGCCCTTAATTTTCACAATCCACCAGCAGTATGGACGAGATTTTTGTTTCTCTGTCCATTTTTAAAATCTGAAATTGAGAAATAGCTGAGCTCTCAAGCCCTTGGATGGGGAGTGGACCTAGAGGGATCACAGTGCTGCTGTTCAAACTCCCATTTTAGTGTTAGAACAACTCAACTCACTCCCTTCTAGCTATTCAATACATTTTTTGTAGGCAAAAGTTGCTTTATATTTCCTGTAGAAAACAGCAAGACAGTGATGTACAACACTTGCTCTGTTTTCCTCCCCCCTCGCTCACCCTCGTACTACTACATGTAGCTCGTGGGTGCAGCAATCTACTGAGAGTCACAAAAAAACTGGCTCTTTATATTGCTGTGTAACCACATGAGAAAATGTGTAAGGAAGAAATACTATACAAGCTGAAAAAGCTGGTTTCCCAACTATGGAGCCAGGGAAATGGAAATCCATTTAAGTGCAGTTATAGTATAAACTGTTGAAGAATCAGCGTTTTCCAAACGGGTTGGAGAGCATGGCTATTTCTAGCAACATCCTGGCAACTTCTGAAGATTAAATTCCTTGATTTCAAGAAAGCCCATTACTATGAAGACATCAGAGCAGAGAACACAACATCCTGGTGTGAGGGTGGGAGAGGGAGATGGGGAGCTCTGCTGCACATCTCTGGGCAGGACCTCAGCCTGGGCAGGTGGGAGGACACAGCTCCCACAGCTTCAGCCTCTCAGCACTGATAAAACCATCCCTCACAGGAAAATGCCCTAAATGTAGAGGATGATAATAACAGGTAGTGCAGCCAGAATGGCTGAGGGTGGAAGAGACCTTAGTAGGTCATGTGGTTCAACCTGTTCAAGCAAGAACACCTAGAAGTGGTTGGCCTGTGTCCAGAAGGCTTTTCATAGAACCACAGATTTTTTGGGGGATTGGATCAGATAAAGATCACACATTTCCAACTCCCCTGGCGTGGGCTGGGACCTTCAGGGGAATTTATATGCATTCATGATAGCACTCTTGATAAAAGAAAGGAAGTCCTTTAATATTAGCCCATTACTCACTCAACATGATGTGCCATGATAGAAACACTGAACTTAATCCAAAAGAATCCACACCAAAAACAAAGCTTGTGCCCATTGGCTGTTTCCTGCATTGACTCAGTTACTCAAGGATCCCCACGGAAGTTGAATCTCAGGTTATAGAAATTAGATTAAAGCTCTTTCATGTTACTTAGGACATGCCGCTGCAGAGCTGGTGTATTGTACTTGAGAAAACTCTTTCATGGATCTTTGGTGGGCAGCACTGTGTGTTCTGCCTCCCCAAGACACTTCTCACCACCCTTCAGAGCAGTCAGCACCCAAATCCATGTCACAGGGATACTTTGCCATTTTGGCAGGAAGGACTGCAGCAGCTCCAAGAAGGAAATTATTTTTTTTTCCTCCTCCTAAACTTGGAGAGTCAAACCATTTTGTATTTCATGTTGGTATCAAATCAAAATTGCTTCTCAACAGATTTTCAGTAGGCTCCAGGCTGGAGAGCGGATCAGACTCGAGAGACGAGAGCAGCGCTGGCTCTGTCACGGATCCAATGTTTGGCTGGAGCACATTGCTCAGATTTTCTTCTGAAATCTCCCACCTATAAAGCTCTGACATATCCCTTCTCGGGAGCATTATGAGTTTTAATTAGGTAGTCTCTGTCTGGTGTCGTCAGTACACGACGTGCCATAAAAAAGTTTAATAGTGTGACAAAGTCATGCCCTGGATCACAAGTAGGGACACAGTCAGTAAAAGGCAGGGCTGTGAAGACTTCTGAAACTCATGGTTCTAATCTCATTGAACCTTGGTTAATTTTCCTGAAAATTTGAACTAATTTGCATACCTCAGAGTATTACAAGGAGTCTTTCCAAGATACTAAAATTACAGGAACTACTATAAAAGAAAACAAAAACAAGACCCAGAATGGAGCATTTCCACCATTAGATTTGTCTTAGTGTAAAACACAGCGAGATCCTGCAGAATATGGAGGAGGTCTGGCATAATATGGAAGAAAGGTACAAAAATTGTGCCCTTAGGATTTTCAGGTAGGAATCCTTTGCTGTCCAAGCTCCAGGCAGGCTCCTGACAGCGTTACCAGCCCTACGTGCCAGTAGATGGCACCCTGAATATGAGCTCCACAAATGCAACAGCATGGCATTTGCATTTGCAAGGAGGGTTTGGTAATCCTCGTAATCTGCCCTGCCCCTATTGTTTGTTCGCTTTTTTGTTCTTTTTTTGAGGGGTTTTTTTTGTGTGTTTTTTTTTTTGTTTTTTTTTTTTTTTTAATAACAGAGGGGAAGGCCATCAGGAAACAGATAAAATATTGTCAGAAAACATAAAAAGGAACCTATCTTCTGCATTTATGAGTTGGTGCTTCCAAATTGTTATTAGAAGCGTCAGGGCCAAGTTTGGGCCCATTTTGCAGGGGAATTTGTTTTGCTTCCTTTGGAAGGCAGAGCTGCCAAGCCCCGTGCAACTGCTTGTGTGGCACTCCATGTCCATTATATAATTATCTAATTTGCCTTTTGGCAAATAGTTAGCATCTGGATATAAATTTCAGTTTTGAAACCTCCCACGGTCGATTTGCTAGAGGAAGGCATTAAACCAAGACAGAATTTCTCCTCCTCTCCACCTTGTTGTTTAGAGTGCTCCTGCAGTAAAGGGGCAGGACAACTTTGAGACATTAACCTAAGAGAAGGGAAGCAAGGATACACACTCATAATTCCTCTTGGAAATACGTGGTTTGGTGCACTGTGGAACAGAAGGGACAGGCTGGAAAAGGGTGAGGAATAGAGGGGCAAGAAGAATCCTTGACATGAGGACAGATGGATGATGCAGGGAGAGAAAACTGATTCATAGAGTGGGGGAAAGAGGTTGCAGTAGGAATGAGGAAGGAGAAATTTAATTTCTGGAGAGTTGGTGAATCACTTACTTATGGGGTAAGAAACACCACCAAGCTGAAGGAACAAAATCACATTTTTGGTTGCAGCAGCAAAACCAATTCAGTCCTACACAACCAGTCAGTTTCGGAGGTACTTCAGGAGGTCAAAAGCCTTCTTGGAAGGAAGAACTGGTTCATCCTTTAATAAAATTTGCAGCCTCAGTGGGCCAACTCTCGCAGTGACTTTTCCCACAGATGGGTCCATGTGTTTGGAATGCTCCAGGAGGATGTAAGTCTGCTCCAGCAAGTAGCATAGCAACCTCATAGTGCAGCAGATTGAGTTAAGCCAGAGCTCAGGCACCAGCTACAGGGGAGAGCTGGCTGATAAACATTCAAGTGGCATTTGACAGTTCCTAAAGAGTTTAAAACTCCAATTTCTAAATGTACAGCTGACTTTCAAACACATGGTGTGGAAATTATGAGGGTTGTAGAGGTGAAAAACAGAAAGGTTATTGAGGATACAAATCCATAGACAGCAAAGCCATCCCACTTCTGAGAATCCAGCCCAGGTTTAGAGAATTGAACAGCAAATGGTGAGGATCAGATCTCCTCCTTCCCCACAAAGTAGTGGGAATAACCAAAACTATTCACCAGAAGATTTTCTGTAATGTTTCATTTAAAAGTAGAGCTTTCACAGAATCATTATATTTGATAGTGAAAATATGTCAATTATTTTTGTTTCATGGGGAAAAAATATTTTCTGTCCTTTTGAAAATAGAAAGGACATGACAAAATAAACAAAACGAAACCAAACCCTTCTGTTGCTATTTAGAGTTTCTATCAAAAAACCAAATATACTTTTTAGGTTTTTGAAAAAATGAAGATAGTGAATTGCTCTTATCCCTACCACTCTTGCATGTCTTGTAGTTGAACTGTGGTTTCTGTCTCAGAATGACGGTCTGTAAGTACTGCCCTCCTACAGCATGCCATGGACCTAGAATGAGTTTCATATTGAATTTATCAGCATTTTAATCCATTTTATACATGCTGCTTTGTCCAAAAAATGAGCCTGTAATGAGTGGACTGACTTGTATTAGCCAAGAACTTTATTTCCTGAGTTTTACTGCAGTACTGGTAAAGTCAGTATGTAGATTTTCTACAAAGCAGAGAAATAATTCTTCAAAAAACAAGAAGATAGCAGTATTTCCAAATTTTGGCCTGAGCTATGCCTACATTTCCTACAGCTACATACAGTAGAAGACAGAATGGAAATTACAATTAATCAGCATCTTGTACCAGAGAAGCTGTGGCTGCCCCTGAAAATGTCCAAGGCCAGGCTGGATGGGGCTTGGAGCAACCTGGGATAGTGGAAGTGTCCCTGCCCATGGCTGGGGGTTGGAACAAGATGATCTTTAAAAAGTCCCTTCCAATACACATCATTCTAGGTTTCTATAATTAAACAGTTGTAACAAGCACTTTTCTCCAAAAAAGTGGAAAAAAGGCTAATTAATAGAACTCAAATTTGTTATTCAGGATTATGACTTTAAAATAATATATTTTTCAGTATTTCTAAATAAGCTTTTAATTTCTCCCACGTTTTCTCCTTATGACTTGCACCACTGTCAAATCAGAAGCATAATGAGCATGAAAGTTCTCGACACAGCAGAGTGCAAACACTGCAAAACTGAAGTGCATCTTGTTGCATTGACTAATTTAAGTACTTTGCTCAAGAACACACAGTACTTGAAGAGCATGGACAAAACCTAATGCAAAATATCACAGAAGAATAAAAATGAGCATTAGGTTCAGCATCACAGCAGACCTGTGAGCCTGCAAAACCACAAAAATGGAAGCAGAAGTTGCAGTTAACAACGGAAAAAAACAAGAGAATGCCAGACACGTGGTGAGTTGGAGCACTCCTGTTAAGGAGAACGTGCCTGTGAAAGTGCTTATCACCAAAATCAACACACCTATAAAAATAGTGCTGCTGTTAGGTTTTGCCCTTGGCCTGTGCCATGCTGATATCTCTGCAGAGGCACAGCTCAGGGCAGCGAGTGCTTGAACACACACACAACGATGGAAAATAAAGGTGCACAAATGAAAAAACTACATGTAAAGAGAGAGGATAGCCAGTAAATTGCTCCATAGTTTTGGGGTTTTTTTCTGGGTTTTTCTGTTGTTTTTTTTTTTAATAATTCCTATCTGCACTTCGCTGTGTCTATTTTATTTCAGCCCCCTGTGGCCAGGGCAGGGACACACACAGGAAAGGCTGCTGAGGGATACACTGTCCTGGGCTGGTGCTCAGGGGTGTCCTGAAGCCAGTTATCTGAGTACTGGAGAACAGAGAAATCCATTGGACTGATAATACAAAGCAGATATAACCTTCCTATGCCTTTTCGTTTGAAAAAAAAAAATTAAAAAAAGATCAGGTATTCAGGAAGCAGAATTAATTTCAACCCTCACTCCTTTAATCAAAGCAGGAGATCAGTTATGACAGAACATCAGCACTGCTCTTTACCCCACTTTTGTCTCTTTATATCATATAGACAATAAACCAGAATTTAGTGACAGGTTCAGCCTGCTGTAAAGTGTTAAATGTCCTAAACTCAGCAGCTCAGTTTCCCTTATCACCCAAAATCGCAATCTCATCTCTAACTTGATGCACCCTACAAAAACCATGTTCATCAGCATTAATCATCACACTCTCTTTTAATTTTTTACCCTGTTGCAGCCATATTAGAGTTTGGCTGGTGTCTCAGAACAGAAAACACACAGAGCAAGGATCATGGAGGTCCTCTAAAAGCTGGCTTTGTAATTTCTCTTTTCTGGTCCAGTACTTGTGGACTTTCTGCAAATAAAAGCAGAAATGGCCCACTCCAATTTATATGTACAGTCACCCAACTCTCTGCTGTGGTCAAAGAGAAGAGCAAATAATCTTTTATGCTTTGTCTGGAGCCATATCTCACTGTCCAGCATTTCTCTGTCACCATGTGTGGCTTAAGCTGCCTGAACCATTATTCACAGTTTTTTATGCTCTGAGGTATATCATTCAGTCTCTATGAAGGATGCACCTAAAGGCAAATTTCTCAACACAGCCTGACCCAAATCATAGAATCATAGAATAATTGAGCTTGGAAAATGCCTCAAACACCATCCACTGACAGGTCCATCACTAAACCAAGTCCTGAAGCATCACATCTCCATGTTTTTGAACACTTCTGGGCACTGTGATTCCACCACTTTCCTAGGCAGCCTGTTCCAATGCTTGATCACCCTTTCAAGCGAAGGAACTTCCCCTAAAATCCAATATAAACCTCCCCAACACAACTTTCAGCTATTTCCTCTTGTCCTATCAGTTAGAAGACCATCTAAGTAGTTACTCAATAGTAGTCACTCAGAGTAAAGCATTAAACAAGTCTCTAGGCTGAAAAACCTGTTATCTGTGAGATTTTAACCTGATCCTTGGTGTGATGACAATTTCAACCTATCTGATTTATTCTTTTATATTAAAAGAGAGCTATATTTTACAACTCTTGTTTAGCAACTACATAATTCTCACAACAGAAATCTCATGCACCAACCTAATATCCAGTAGGAACAAAATGTCTTTTCATGTAACATAATTCCTTTCTGGCTTGTGCAATACAGAAAAGGTGGTTCCAGGCAGGTCTTACAGGCCTGATTGTGATTTTGAGTTCCCAGTGAACCAGCTGAGGCTGATGGAATTACAGCTGAGCAACAGCAACATTAAGAACCCCTGAGGAGGAGAGACAAAGCATTCATTGCATTATGGATCAGGCAAGGAAATGCACTTTGTAACAAGAGGGAAGGGCACAGACTTGCCCCACTGTACAGAATCAATGGTTTTGTTTAATTTTGGGTCTAAGAACATACTTAAAGTTTGGTTTTTTGATGACTCAGTTCCTAAGAATTAAAGTATTGGAGCATGGTGCTTCATTTCTCTTTCCTGAGGGTTTTCCACACAAATTAGGGATATTTTATTCTCTACTTACAGCAGGTCAGACCCACATAAATACAGTCTGCACCCCACAATACCTTACAGACTTGTACAATTGCTGCTTCAATGATTTCCTGTGTGTTGACAGATGGGCCAAAACTATGAGTGGCTTATTGATGTGAAGATTGACTTCAGCCTTTTTCTATTTTTTCAACAAGTAATAGCACACTACAAAATAATTTTTCAAAAAGGATAAAATATAATAACAAAAGGCTTATATCAAGTCAGAGTTTCTAGCAAGTGGCAGAAAAATGTCTTATCCAAATATATTCAATGGAAATATTATTAATCTTTACAAATTTTTTGCTTGATTTTCCTCCAGGATTGGATGGAAAGAAACATGAAGAAAGAAAATGTATGTGCCTCTTCTGGACTGGTAATCGTTATTAATGAAGGGCCTAAAGACCTTCTTTGTGTTATTCTGGAATTTCATAGAAGATGATAACCCCAGAGTCTGTTCCCTTCTATACACAGATAAACCCTTAAAAAAGCAGGACAGATGACAAAGGAAAACAGGGAAAATCTGCTTGGTCTCTATAGGGCAGAGACCTGCTCCCTCTGGAAATGCATTCCTGTCTGGCTGGAAATGTTCTGAGAATTAAAAAGAGAGAAGAATGGGAGAGTTACTATTCCAAAGTTGTGTGGATACAATGACAAACCCTTCACATCCACATATTATGACTCCAGATCCAACTCTAATCCTGTATTGCTCCATGACCTGCTGTCTGCAGGTCTTCCCTGCACAAATAAAACTTTCTTGGAAATATCACTGGGATATTATTGAAAACAACAAAACCACGTTTAATAGGGTAAAGCAAAGTCATCAAGTGACTTTATGGTCATGCCTCCTCTTAGCACTACTTAGTTTCCTAATTATGTTACATGGGAAAGTCTCAGCAAAGGTAGCAGTTGTTTCAAAAGTTCTTCTGTCCCAATTTATCATATGGGATAGCATAATGGAGTCTATTTTCACCATTCCCATGTCAATTCACTAGCTCAGCTTCCAGTGGAACTTGAAGCTAAAAGTATCCTTTGTGTACAGTTTGGCCTGCATATGTTCTGGGAACAGTTGTCCATAGTAGAAATTCAGTTGAATATGTAAAAGAACATGCCTGAGGAAAAAAAAAAAATGAAAAAAAAAAAAAAGCCACTTCTAGGTCTTCCTGCTGGCAGCACCTTTCATTTCTTTCTGGATTGCTTCTGATCCACAACACCTGCCTCTATTTTCTGTGCTGTGCAAGCTAGACTACAATCCTTCTTTTGGAGAATACTGGTTCCACAGATGCAGTATTAAAAACCAATCTGAGTGTCATCCCATGCACAGCACTTCCAATGCTTCCTATGGCCCTGAACAGCAGGGCTAAAATGGTTTGGACATTAGACCAATGGCATTAAGTAATTTACAGCAGCATAAAACTCAGTAACAATTTATAATTCATGCATTTAATCGGTTTAACACTAAATATGACCTAATAAGTGCGAGAGGAGAATGCTTGGTTATTCCTGACCTGTCCTACTCATAAGGAGAAAAAAATTTTCTTCTACCTCCGTCCTTTACTCTAAAGTTTTACTTACTCCAGATAAATATAGAGTAGAGCCATGGCTTTGCAAACACCTCAAGACTGACCAGTCTAAACTCATTTCACACCTGCACCTGATGCTTGTTTCATGGTAACTTTTTAGTTTAAAGCTGTCTAATTCTGAATTTAAAAAAAAAAAAAATCAATGTTTTCTCTAGGAAGATCACATAAGAATCACAAATTTTCCCCGGTGCTTGAAAGAAATCTGTTCCTATAGCCTAAATGTTCAGAAAAGTGTTGTTACTTTTAATGTTGCCAGATCTGGAGTGATGAGATACTATGGGAAAGGTTATTCTTGCAGTATTTACAGATACAAGCAGAAGCAGAAGTGACAGAAATTTCAAAGTAAGGCTGCTTGAAATACTTCCAGCTCAATTTTGCAGAACTTCTCCTCACAGAGATTTGGATATTCATCCAAGCTTTCCATGCTTACCTGAACTAGACATGTGGTGATGGTAATTTTGGAACAGCCCAAACTCTCTGGAGAAGTAGAAGAGTTTGTACCACAAGACAAACTGATGTATTAGAAAAATATTTTTTAAACACCTGAAAGCTTGCTGCAGATAGCCAAAGAAACAAACTTCCTGTAAGTTCTAAACTTCAGAGCTTTGCCACCAGAAATTTTGGGCTGAATTTGACAGGGGCAGGACTGTCACAAGGCCTGCTTGGGTCGGGTGTGACAGCCCCTTTGTGCCCTCCCCACAGCTCCACTGGATGATTCACTGGGAGGAAGCATTTAATGTTCATCACTGAGTAAAACTACACACAAGTTTTAGCCCTCCAGCCCTCAGTTCCTGCAGCAGCACCAGAGAAAATGCCTTCTTGAGTTCTGTAATGCCTTTGGTGAAGCAGCAACAGCAGTTTTAACCTCTTAGAGTATCTGAGAGTTCCTCAGCTTAGCAGTTTCAATGCACATTTGCTATGTCTTAATGCTTTTTGCAGTTCCATATACCCATCATCCCACAGAAGACATCTGTCAAACTGAGATACCGAGATTGTTGAATACCAAAAGGCTTTAAATCTTCTCAGACTTTAAAAATAAATGAAAGAATAACGTGAATTTATGCTAAACTTATTTCTCTTTTTGTTTAAAACTTACAATAAATTTTTTTAAAATTTTTTTTTGGCTGACCCTGCCTGCCTCAATAGTTCTACAGAGAGGAGACTTGTCCTTTACCCGGGCAGAGAGATGCCCTCCCTCCCACTCCTCCGGATGATGTTTGACTTCCTGTGCTGTGCACATGAAACAGTCCCTCCCACCCTCTCCCCATCTCCCATCAGCTATATCTGCAGCAGTTTTTGTGCTGTGTGATCCTGCAGCTGTTCCCTTGCTTCTTCTCACTGCTCCCACTTCCCATCTGAGGGAGGAAAAAAAAATCCTCCAGACACTTTTAATCTGTTCCCACACTCCATCCCCACTTTCCCCTGCAGAGCTCCTGGTGCTGCACTTCCAAGAGACGCTGCTGTGAAATGCAGCAGAGACGGCACCTACAGCTCCAGGAGAAAACTTCTGAGCTGTGGCAGGAACCAGGAGGGGAAATTCTTTGTGGTTTGCTTTGAGCAAGCCCCTCTTCTGCATTTCACGGGGCCCCCAGTTTGCTTTCTCCTGCAGCAGGAGTGCCTGCCCCAGCAGGCTGCTCCCCAGCTCACATGGCAAGGAGGAGACAAAGGCCCTTGTTCTGGGTGATAACATCTGATATCACATCGTGCAGCTGAGATGTCTGCACTGGGAAATACCAAGGGTGCTGTGCTGCCAAAAAAGTCAATTTCATAGACTCATGTAATGGTTTGGGCTGCAAAGGACCTTAAAGATCATCTATTTCCAACTCCCCTGACATGATTGCTGTGATGATGCACGTAGTTTGAGCATAGGCTCTGTTAGTTATATTTAAATATTTTGCTGCAAATGAAATTCTTTAGCAAGGGACTAGAGAACTTTATCTCACTGAGGTGGTTCAGGGTGATTCCAGGAAACTTTGTACACATTTTCTGCAGACCAGAAGGTGACAGCCACCTGTGTCCCCCCCCCAGATGTGCTACACAGAGCCAAAGCAAACACCAATGGCACCAGGAACACAGCAGAGCCACCTGCAAGCACCAACACTCACAGTGAGACAGTCACAGACATTCATCGGCCCCAGCACTGTTCAAAAAATAGCAAAAGTACTTAATGACTACTGCATTTTCCACTGGGTTTATGAGGTAGCATCCTCAAACCCCTTTTTGGATGAAACAGCTGCTCTCAGCTCAAATGAACCTCTGCAGTCCTGTGCACCTGAGTTAAAATGTCCTTAGACTGCATCAGCATTGTGCCCTAAACACCTGAATCTTGCTGCAGGGTACAACTCTGATAAGAAATATCTTCATTTAACTTCTTTCATTCTTTTATTCAATATATTCTTATATTCTATATATTATATAGAATATAATTTTTGTTCCATGACTCTGATAAGAAATATCTTCATTTAACTTCCTTCATTCTTTTATTCTATACAATTTTCGCTCCACATCTTAAGAGATTCCCTCCTTTCAGCTACCCCCACTCTAAGAAAGGTTTCACAAAACACCCAAACTTCAGAAGAAAATGAAAGCTAGAAAGGAAGTTTTCAAACTCAAACTCTGTGCAGCAATTCTGAATGTCTCAGGTGTCTGTGACTGCATCCTACACAAGCAGGAGCTAATGCTGGACTGTCCAAAGGAAATTCAAGAATAGGTTGAAGACATCACTTCCTCTAAGCTTCTGCTGAAGCTCGAGGCACTCCTTGCCTTTTCCAGGGTTTAGGATTAATCAAGGAGGAGGAACTGACATGCTTTCACTTGGGCTGTTTCTGCTTTCTTTGGCACTCCCAGAGCAGATAGATTAATGGTGGATGGATTAATGCTAAATGGGTTAATTCTAAATCTAAAAATCATCACAAGAATTTGATTACTGGTTACTATACTTTGTTGGGTGTTTTTGTTGTTTTTTCCCCCGATAAATTAACCAAGAATGCAATGTACTGCTGATAATGTTAGTCTCTCTGGATCAAACCTCAGCACTACCCAGCCCAACACACAAATGGCAGCATGTGCCAGAACCCTGGGAGATGGAAAGGCTGAGGTGACACCCTCCCAGGTGTAAAATATTGATTAATTCATAGCAAAACTATTTCCTAGGAATACATTTTTGAGAGAGAAATGCATTTTTGAGGAGGCTTCTGCTGGTGTTTGCTGTGGGTGACCATGGTGTGGCCATGGGGCCCTCCTGTGATGTGTCTGGGCTTGGCTCTGAGCCCCAGCTGCAGCAGAGACACCAGAAAGCTGAGAGCCCCTGACACCCAGCAGGCTGGGGACAGACCCACCAGCCATGGAGGTGGCAGAACCCTCTCAGAGACAGAGCTCCAGGGCTTCAACTGCTTTCACAAAATATCTTTGTCATTTCCTTCCTCACCCCGGAAGGAAGAGAATTTGTAACATCCTGAGTAGCAAATAAACAAGTTCAGGTGCCAGGGCTGTGTCCTGCCCAAGAGCACTTTCGGTAACTGGTATCTGCTTCAGCACCAAATACAGAAGAGGTTTAGCTCAGGGTGTGGCAGAAAAAGAAATCCAAAACAAAGAGCAGGCACATCTTTGACACATATCTCTTTAGGTCTAAACCACATTCACTTTAGGTTTAGCTCAGGGTGTGGCAGAAAAAGAAATCCAAAACAAAGAACAAGCACATATTTGACACAGGTCTAAACCACATTCACTTCTGTGTTGCCTTCCTCCTCATCTCAAGTTGCAGGTGTACTGAAAACTGATGGATGCTTTGCAGAAGGAATCTTAAGTCCCTTTAAGTTCATCTGCTCGAGGACTGTGACTGCTTAGTGTATCAGGCACAAGGTTTGGAAGAAATATTCATGAACACCACAGTAGAAACCCACAATACCCAGCTCAACAGCAAGTGAATGGTTTAATATCTGCCAGTCTTCAATGTCAGGAAGAGTTATATGGATCTTAAACAACCCACCACCAACCACAGCATCATGAACAGTTATTTTATTGAAGAAATGCTTCAGTAAACACCTGAGCACTCCCTGAGCTAATGAAACACACACAGTAGCTTAGCAGATAATTTGGAGAACACAAATATCTGTTTAAACCTCTGTTACCTTTCTTACTTAATTCTGAAAACATTTCTCATAAGTAAGATGAGTGAAAATATAGACAAATTAATAGAAAAAGGTCAAAAATTTTAGGCATATATGAATTTTGGTTCCTATTTTCTGCAAACATGATTTATTTTACATGTGCCAGATGTCAACAATTCCAGATTACCTCAATTTGAACCAATAATGCCCTGAAAAATTTCTCCAGCATGGCCTGGCTGCTTCCACTGACAGCTCTTGCATGGCCATTGTCAGTTTGCAACATCTAAACTATCTGTGCCCAGAAAATTATTTCCTAACCTTCTTAATGAAAATCCAAGTGCTTTCCTTTTGCTCCTGTCTCAGCCAGCATGGAAGTTTGTAAACCAGGGAGCTTCAAGTTGTGACAAAGATGATGCAAGACTCTGTGACACTCACTCTTTAGGTAAAAAATAGCTCAGCATTGAGGAAGTCCCAGTGTAAATGAGGAGCTAGCAGTGCTTGTTTTGTAGTGAGCCTCCAAAACAACCTTTTTATAGTATTTCTCAAAGCAGGGAGGACTGACAGAGGCATGCTGAGGGCGTGAAGGCACCATCCTCACACCCAGCACAGCAAGGAAACCATCTCTGTCCTTCAGGGGCAGGTGAGAGGGAAATTCAGATTCACTGGTGGAAGCAGACCCACCTTAAGAGAAGGTTTCAGAGCAGATAACACCAAAATCTCCTCACCTCGCCCAGAACCCCAAATGCTGAAGGCAGCAAGGCTTTCAGCCCACCCTGACCTCAGAGGTCACGACACCAGTCTGATGGTGACTAAAGCTGTTGGAAGCCACCACAGAATGGAAAAGGGACAGTTTTGTGCAGGTTGTGTAGCCAGGTAGGGAAATCTGCTGCAGTGCTCTGAAAGGCACTAGAACTACCATGGAAAATCTGGGCCTAAATTGCATCCAATCTGCTTTCCTCAATATTTATACTACCAAAAAATGAAATCAGGAAAACCATATGCATATAACAGGATCCATCAGCACTGATTTCTGCCTTTGTAGCACTGAGAAACAGGTTTCATGCATCCCATATGGAACTCTTAGGAGGTAAGTGGAAGGTAGAGACTTAGGCTGCAGCTCAGGTGATGCTGTATTTTGTTTTTAAAAGCGATCAGCCCAAACAGCACCAATAGAGGATTAGCACAGATTCTGTACAACTGCTGCGCTTCAGGTTAAAAGTTAGGAGCACACTTAAGTACTGACAGACTTCTTCAATAACAAGAGATGGGTTTTAGCTCCACACAGGCTTTAACAGCTCATTAAATGGTTAACAGCTCATTAAATGGTTAACAACTCACACTGATTGATCTGATACAGCACAGAGCTATCTAAGAAAAAAAAAAAAGAAAAATAAGTATCAGAATTACACATAGTGAGCATTAAAAAAACCCATAAGCTCTGCCTATAGCCCACTGTCCTGGATGTGATTGAGTAAAACACATCCCAATACAGCAGTTACCATGGCTCACAGCTTAGTAGCAGAGACCCAAGTTTTGGGCAGCACAGCCAAAGCCATTCTCACTGCAGCACTGGAGGTCACAAAGGGAAATCCATCCCACTGCATGAGATGGTGCTTCTTAAACCCTTCCTGAAGCTCATCGCTGCAAAGAAGTAATAATTGATGGGACCAGACACAGAAAGAGAAATCCAAACCAGAGCTGCTGGAATTCTCCAGCACCACGTTGGAGGTTGTGGACTTTTGACACCAGGAGGAGAATTCAAACATGCCTCTGTCACCATTTTATTTTCTGTTTCCTGTTTCACTCCAGGTACGGAGGAACATACCCAAGGCCAGGATATAGCCCCTGGTGACAGGGACTACTAAAAGTCATGCACTCAAGCTTGGTTGGAAGAAGGAGAACCTCTTCCAAACCAGGAGGTCTTTGTGTCAAAGCAAAAAAGAAGTTTCTACAACAAATGCTGTGAAAAAACCACAATTCAATAATGGAGTATAGCAGGAGCTTTAAAATACAGAGTGCTTCTGCTGTTCACTCTCTTTGGAAAAGAAAATGAACAAATGTACATCACAGATGTAATTGGATGGAGAGGTAAACTGAACAAGACATGCTGCTTTAAAATGAATTTGCTTTGGACACAAAGAGGTAAGTTGCAGAGAAAGGGACAAAATAAAGACATAAAACTCTGAGAATTCAAACTGCTTCACCAAATCTCACAGCTCTTTGGAAAATGCATTTTAAATTACTCTAAGACTCTGTAGCAGAAACATAAAAATCACGACAAACACAGCCCAGGAAGAGAACATATTCTTTTTATACAATTTCCCTGTCTGTGCTGATTTGTGTAAGCAGGCAGGACAGCTTTTTTTTATTCTCCAAAAAGTACAGAAAATATGAAATGTGATCTTCCAACATTACACTAAAATCTGTCTCCAATTAGTATGCACAATTCCAAAATGAGCTCCGAGCCACGTGTGATATCTTTCAACTCTGACCCATATTTCCAAAAAAACCCCAAGTTGCCTGTTTGGAGAAGGCAATCAGTTACAAACAGGAGCACAAGTCACAAAGTTTGCAGCAAGCTATGTGTTACTGGGATAAAAAACCTTCAGCATGAAACAAGCTAATTCTGGCTCTTCTCTCCTTTATGTGGCCCATAATCAAAGTGCTTTATTGTGTTATTTGAGCATCTTCCTGAATTACTATTTCTTTGCAAAGCTGTGCAGGCCAAAAAGTTGTTTGCCTACCAACAGCAAAGCAAAGGTGTCTTTGCTGAGGGAAAGCTTTGAGGACAGGTCATACAACCCTTTTCTGGCCAGCTCTGAAGGATGAATTAGTCTGGGTTTAAACAGCCCATGCAGGAAACACACAGCCATGACATCTCCACTGAAGAGCTCCACCATCAACTGCCCATAGAAAAACCCAGGATATTTTATGTAAAATGTCCTTTATGCCCCATGATCTTTTCCTAGCTGACAAATAATAGAGTGGTATCAAACTTCTTGATATTGAGTAGGGCAAGAAATCCCTCTATCAACATCTTCAGACTCTAGAAGTACCAAAACAACTACATACCTGCCTTTAGCACTGACTTTTACAGTATCCATGGCTACTAATCACATCCCTCATGGTCACCAGCACAGGAGCCAGTTCATCAGACAGTGCTAAACTGCACTCAGGAAGGGCAAATGCTGGGAAAAATGATCTAATCTCATTTTCCAGCCACTGCCACAAACTTTTCTACATTTTTGGGGAAAGCTAGTTAGTTCCAGCTGGGGTAGGAGAAGGTATTAGTGGTTTGGGGTACTAGACAAGATCAGGTAAAGTTGCCGCTTGCCTAGAATACTCACATTTGCTAAACTGTGAGCATTCATTTAAAACATCATTTCTCATCTATATCCTCTACACTTTTCTCATTGCTTTCAAATTCACAAAGGAGTATAGAAATAAAGTAATTGTGCAATTAAACCAACCTGATCTGAATGCCTACAAAACGCTCGTAGCTATCATTATTTTAAAATTTTTCAGCAACAGGTTTCCCAAACTGCACTGAGATGGATCAGAGGCTCCTTACCTGCAGCCTCAGGGACGTTGTCATCTCATCTCAAGCCGCCATCAACGAGCAACAGTTTTAACTATTTCAAAAGAACGGAAAAGATCAAGGTCACATGTCTAGAGACAGCACTTGAGTTAGTCCCACAGCTCATACAGAGTGAAAAAAGCAGGGAAAAAGTAAAATAAAACCACTTCCTGCAAGAGCAGAAGTGAACCATCTCACCAATGAGCAACTTGCTGCTAGAGGTTAGTGTAAAATTCTTCTGGATTGGAGAAAAAAAAAGATATTTTAAAGTATGAAAATAAAGCAAAGCAGGTTCTTTGTGAAAATTGCAGCAAACAGAGAAGGTTAGCTTTTGTAAAAGGTAAAGATGAGGTTTAAAAGGAAATACTGAAAGGAATTACGATTCTAAGCCTTAAGACAACTTCCCTTTTCTTGCCTTCAATGAAACCCTTTGAGTACTGAAATAAATAGCTTGCAACAAATCTGCTTTGCTATTTTGAAATATAGCTTTAGTAAGCAGGACACTTACTGTACTGTTATTTAGGTTAATAAAGTAGCAAGTTCTGGACAATCAGAGAGTTTGCTTCTAAAAAAAAGCCTGGCAGAGGTCAGACAGGGCAAACACTTCTGTTTCTTGAACTTTCTGCTTTAAGACTTCTCCACGAAGCAGCCCTTGGAGAAGCAGGGGCGCACACAGCTGCTGCCCTGCGTCACTTCCCGCAGCATCCCACACCCCAATGGTCCCTCCCAGGCAGGGGGAACCCAGAGAACCACCAGATTCAGGCACAGCTCTGGGCCTCTGGGGCTCTGGAAACGCCCCTTCCTTGTAAATGTCTTCATCAGCATCTGCCACGTGGCTGGTTTTTTTCTTTCAGCAAGGAACAATCATATTTTTCTGGTATTTCTAGGTCATGTTGCAAACTGGAGCAGCGGGGATTCCCGTGCAGGGCAGGGTGGTGGTGCTGTGGGCACAATCACGGTGCTGCTCAGGCTGAAGAGCTCTCTGGTCATGCTTTGGTAGAGAAAGGGGTCCTTTTGTAGTTGTTCTTTCAGCAAGGAACAATCATATTTTTCTGGTATCTCTAGGTCATGTTGCAAACTGGAGCAGCGGGGATTCCCGTGCAGGGCAGGGTGGTGGTGCTGTGGGCACAATCACGGTGCTGCTCAGGCTGAAGAGCTCTCTGGTAATGCTTTGGTAGAGAAAGGGGTCCTTTTTCAGTTGTGTGCCACCAAAAAAAAAAAAAACCCCAAAAAGAAAAAACCAAAAAAAAATAAACCACCAAACACCACACAACCTGAGAAAATCATGGCTGTCCTGATATTCAGGGTTTTGTCCCAACAGCAAGGTAAAATGAGCTCTGTTGAGAAGTGGAGCTCCTCAATAAGCTCTGTCCCATCTGTGCAGAGGTCGAGCAACAAAGTCCCCCTAAAGGAGAATCCCACAGAAGAACCCATGGTTGAAATAGAGGGAAACAGAGATAATGGAGAGAGCAAAGCCATCCTAATGGGAGAAAAAGGGGTCCTTTTTTTTGTGTGTCCCAAAAAAAAAAAAAAAAAAAAAACCAAAAAAAAAAACAAACCACCACCAAACACCATACAACCTGAGAAAATCATGGCTGTCCTGATATTCAGGGTTTTGTCCCAACAGCAAGGTAAAATGAGCTCTGTTGAGAAGTGGAGCTCCTCAATAAGCTCTGTCCCATCTGTGCAGAGGTCGAGCAACAAAGTCCCCCTAAAGGAGAATCCCACAGAAGAACCCATGGTTGAAATAGAGGGAAACAGAGATAATGGAGAGAGCAAAGCCATCCTAATGGGGACAGGAAACGAGGGGTGGGCTCTGTGCCTGCACTGCAGCCTGGGGAGCCCTACAAGGGATTGTGACAAGGCTGCAAAGAAAGGTCTGATTTGCAGGTGGGTCATTTCCTACTGCAGCAAGAAAAAAGATGCAAAAAAGTTCCTGTAAAGAGGAGCTTTAGTTCACCATACATTTACTGAAGCAGTGGGGAAGCAAGAGTTTCAGGGACTCAAGGTAAATCCAGCGATGAACAGGGGGACACAGCCCTGCTGAAGGGATGGCAGAGCTCCTAGGCTACACAGTGACCCTTTTATTATTATTTGTTTTTTAGTAACTTCTACAAGATCCATTTCATGGCCAAAGATCCAGTTTTGCCAAAGGCCACACAAAGCCAGAACCAAGACTCTCCTTGTTTCCAAATGTGTGCCGAGAGTCAGCACATAGGGACCAGCAGGAGAGGGAGCTGAACAGCACAACAGCTGCTCTTCACTGTTCTAAACTATCATTTCTTTGGAGGCACTGCATTTCAGGGATGTATTTTAAAGTTGGACTTTTGAATTAAAAATGTGAATGTCTATGAATCATGATGAGGGGTTTCTACCAGGTTTGAGGAGGTGAGAGAGCTATACAGTATTTTTCTGTGAACTAACCATTTGTAGTAACCACTTCAGAAGCACTAATTAACTGCTAACTTTTTTAAAAGCAGTATATATGCCAACTGATTTTGTCATACGAAATAAATTTTAATTTAAAAATCTATTGTTGTTGTGTGGATCTCAAGATTTTCCTCAAATAAAATCAATGGAAGCACTTTTACAAAATATTTGTGAGCAGTGTGGACAACAGAACCACTAAAATATGAAGAGCCATCATCAAACCTGTGAAATGCTGCAGCAGAAGTTGCCTGTGTTACCTGGTCCAAACCCTAGATGACTGGGGACATGACATTTTTCATGAAAACATCTTTCACCGCACACCTAACATTTCACTCGAGCTGCAGACTGCGTCTGAGCTCCTTCACATCCATTTGACAGTATGTCAGCAGTGACAAAATTCTATAAAAGGATGGCAGCTTTGCATACAGCTCAAACTTATGCAGCACAAGCTTCCTGTGTGATCTCTGAAAGGCTGAAAATACTTTAGATGTGGGAAAAGAAAAAAAAAAAAAGCCAGTTGAACGAAATCTAAGCGCTCATTTAATCTAAGTAAAACTAAGCAGGAAACAGAAGCTGCATAGGCACTACCTGGAGCAGATTGCTGTGCAATAGGTTGGCCCTTGTGTTTGCTGTGCAAGTTAAAGATGGAGCATCATTTCTGAGGCGCTGATTTCTTGTCCCTGCTTCAGTGGCTGATGGCGTCATTGCCTCTGAGACGTGTCACCAGGCTGGTGAGCATCCAGATTGCCTCATCTCATACCTCAGAGAATTAAAGCTAAAAAAGCTGGTTTAAAAAATCACTGTTGACTGAAGGTGCTGAATGCCCAGCAAATGCTGTCAAATCTGTTATAACAAATTCAAGAGGTATCATGAGCTTCCTCAGGTGCATAAGCAGCTACTCTGAGACATTCTGGACCAGCAGTCTCCTGAGGGGGAAAGCAAACTTGACTTTTTCTGTCATTTTTAGCCTAGTTCAGCCTTTACTCCCTGTTGTGATGACTGGCAGGCAGCCTGGTGTCTGGCTTGTACATAATGCAGACACCCAGTAGCAAAACTAATTCAGTGCTTAAATCAAGCCATAACAGACAATACAAACCTGACAGCACACAGGCACAGGCCTGGAAGGACAACTGTGCCTTGTTGGATGAATGTGTTCATTGCCTTTTTGCAGAAGAAAATAATTTTTGATTAATTAAAATGCCTAAAGAGCCAAAACTTTTCAATTCATTGGGAAAAAACCCTAGGAAACCAGAAGACTCAGTGATGATCGTGGAATGGTTTGGTTTGGAAGGGCCCTCAAAAATCATCCAGTTCCAAGCTCTTGCCATGGGCAGGGACATCTTCCACTAAACCAGATTGGTCCAAGCCCCATTCAGCCTGGCATTGGACAGTTAAAAAATAATGATTTTTTTCCCCACATCTTTCATCAGACAAATGTCATTTTTTCATAAATTTTAGAACATTTTAAAAGGAGAAAAAATACTTTATTTTCTGCATGGCCAGTTATTCATATACTTGCTCATAGCAATCATTTGCTCAGAATGCTGATGCCCATTCAGCAGCCATTATTTTTTACTTTTTTTGCTACGAGGGCCTTGAATATTTAATCCCAGCAAAAATGTTTCTGGAAGCACATTCTGATGTGTCAAGAAGGCCAAGCTTGTGGCCATGTAACAGCTCCAACAGCTCACAGCCCAAGTGAGCAGCAGCCTCTGATATCACCTGCTTGGGCTGTAAGTGCTCATTATCCAGGAGCCTGAATGTAAATGTCAATGTAAATATATAGAAATGGCTGAATTCACACAGTCCTCTCAACCACAATGTGCATTATAAACATTCTGATGCCATCTTCCAAACCCTTTTAGTCTGAGCTGACTTTTCCCCCCAAACAATCCATTTCACTTACCACAGCCTTCAAAGTGCAAGAGATGTTTTAACAAAGTGGTCACAGGTGGTAGGAAATAGATCTTTAGAGATTCTCCAGCACTTTAATGTTGGCTCTGTGGAAGGAACATATGTGCTGTGACTTGAGGTCTAAAACCCAGAACATTTACATTTTAGCAGAAAAATGATCTTGCATTAAATCACTTAATAGCTGAGCCACTGAAGTTTTGACAACAGATAGACTGTAGAAAGCAGCAGAGAAGTTTAGGATAGAACTCTCTGAACATTTACTCCAAATAAACTTTATTTTGTCTTAAAATAAGATTTGGATTTAGGAGTATTCACAGCTAAGAAAAAAACCTGCATGTTTTGGTTTAACCTCATTATTTTTCAAGCTTAGTTACTGCTATCTTTTCATTGTTAAAGAAAAAAAAAATAGGACACTAAAGTTAACAAAAACTACTGGGTAAGAAAGTTCTATAAAAATCCAAACAAGTCTTTTTCTCTCTCTTTCCCAGGTGTTTTTACAGACCTTACCATTTATTTTAAAAGCCAGCCTTGCCTAGAGCTATATTTAATAACTTAGAAAAGCCACTCCAATCCATTGTATAGCCATACTGTACTAAAAAAAGAGACAAAACCCCAGCATATGTTGATGCATTATGTAAAGACTTTCCTTGACAGGATTTAGTTACATGCAAGCTTGAAATGCAGTGTAAATGTATTTTCTGGAGTTCTAAAAGTACTACAATACCAAACTGCCAAAAAAGGTGGTTTTACACACTTTATCACACAATAAAGAACCTTAAAGGAAAAGGGTTGTGCTCTCTGGGAGACAATATCTTCATCTATAAACCTTTGATCAAGTCAGAGCTACAAAAACAGTCAACGTTTTCATGGTGAAGGAAGATTCTGGAAGGAATATGTCAGTCCTTAGCACAAAAATGATGCTCAGCCAGTGTTGTTCTACCTCTGTTGAAAGAGTTTCAGCTACCTGGTGAATAGTTTCCAGTGGAGAAAGTCCCAAATCCTGTAAAACCCCATGATGAGGATGAACAGAGAGGATGATGTTCTGAGATATTTTCTCCTTCTGCTTCAGCCTTTGAGGAAAATCAGTCTCATTTCTACAGTACCAAAGTCCCCATTCACAATAAATAACTAAACAAATAAACATAAGCAAGCAGCCAAACAAGCTATTCACAAAAACAATGTGTCCCCATCCAATCTAGTGGAAATAAGAATTGCTGAAGCCTTTTCCTGTCTCTTGCTAACAGAGGCTTTATCCAAGTGGCAGCTCTGCTCTCACCCATGCTGCCTCCCAGAGAGCATCAGAACTGTCCAGGCACTGGTGCCAGGAAAAAGAAAGCAACAAATTCAAGGGAGAGTCAGTTGCAGGATGTCAAACTCCTCTGCAGACAGATGAATGTCCTCTCTTGTGTCCAGAAGCTTTCAGGGGAGACTGTGCTGCATGGAATGGACTGGGAAACATCAAATAAATCAGTTTATCAAAGACTTGAAGCAGTTAGTTGAATTAATTAATTCCGTATGTCAGTTCCAATCCCTTCCTGCGATTTTATTTGCTCATGTAATACACAGATCCTTCGAGTTTGTGTGCATGGCTCTATCCCTTTGCCCTTTTCCTCAGCTCCCTCCTTCTGGCAGGCAATTGCTGTATTCTCACAGGATCTGGGAGATGTCAGAAAATCAGGTTATTGGTGAATGGGTGAATCCAGATCTGAGGAAGGAAAAAAAGAAAAAAAAAAAAAAGAAAATAAGAAGGGCATATTCAGAGCAACTCATAGCCACCAAGCTGAGCATTAGATATGTTTGGCTGTTTGCACTTCTTGGAAGACTTAGTCACAGCAGCCACCTACAGAAAATAAGAATGCCCTTACTCAGAGCACTTCAAAATGTGTGTGGAAATACAACGAATTTCAGCTTGCTCCAAGCACACAAAAATAGAAAACAGATAGCCCTCATTCTATAGCTCTTGAGCTTGTTCCAGTTTTTCAGTTCCTTTTCATTCTATAGTCTGTGGTCTCTGAAGTCAGAAACTTCCTTTTCCCTTGTTTCTCAAGGCCATGTTGTCCTCTTTGCTCTGGCCCACGCCTGTAATATTGGGTTTTTTGGGCCCCTTTTAATTTTGTTAATCTGCCAAGTCTGATAGAGACTCTCCTGAAGCAGGTGCCCAGCACTGTCTTACCCTGATGCTGCAGCCACCTCCGTAGGTTTTCATGGAAGAATCACCTCCAGGCTGCAGCAGAAGGAGCCTGGAGCTATGTTTTACAACATCTCCACTCTTGCATGAGGTGTGTGGGGGGTGTTTAGCAGAATTATTGCAATGCTAATTTCTT
The DNA here is from genome assembly GCF_014805655.1 of Passer montanus. NCBI lineage: Eukaryota > Metazoa > Chordata > Aves > Passeriformes > Passeridae > Passer > Passer montanus. The sequence goes on along the minus strand of NW_024356504.1, from coordinate 24,544,679 downwards.
CTGAGCCAGAATTGGACCTTCTGAGCTGTGAGAAATGTTCATCCAGACCCATTATTTCCATAAGTCCAGGCAAGCCCTGCAACAAGACAAAGTGTAATATCAGCAGTTCCAAAGAAAATGGTATTTAGAGCTATGTAATAATTTTACGAGTATTTAGGATGTAGGAGATAGTGAGAGAAGGAGTCTCTGTTGCATCCTCTGGGTTTTTATAAAGGCTTAATTAATTACAAACCTTTCAGTCCACCTCCCCACCTGTGTCATCAGCTCACCTTTATTTCAAGCTGCAGTTATTGTAACCCTTCTAATTCTTCTGAGCAAAAAAACCACTAAACATTAGGCTTGTTGGGAAAAATACTCTCCATGAGGCTTTTTAATCCTGTTTTATTCTTCCTGTGTAACGGGGTCTGCAAAACCAACTTGCACTCATTACTTATTTTTTCACAGAGCCAAGAGTTCTTTTTGATAACCTTTAACAGCGACAGTCGATGGAGGCACCAGCCCCTCTCCCCCTGTGCATAAGCTTGCAAATCTAAAATAGGGCCTTAATGAAAAGAAATTTAAATATTATAACTCTGCAGTATATGTCATTATGATATATTGAATGCAAAGCAGCTGTTCCTGACAGATTTGGCATATAACAGGGGTAAAGTAATTTTACACAAATCATTATGTTCATTATTTTAAATTAATAGATTAAAATTAGTCAGTGATGTTTTGTAAGGCCATCTTACCCGCAGAGCCCTTTATCCTTAAATTCTAAGAGGTTTTTTTTTGTTGTTTCTCCTCAATATTCTGTGCAGAGAGGACGTAAATGCCCTGATCACTTGCAGCATAAGCCCCTAAATTCATGGCTGTTGAGCCTTTTCCAATATAAGCACCTGAAGAAAAGGTACTTAAGGGAAATAGAAAATGACATCATTTTTTTCCTGATCTTTTGAAGAATGATTTTTTTCCCCCCACCATCCTACAGGAACAGATTCTGGACTAATTTTTCCTACCAAAGGCTTTAAAGTCTAAAATTCATCAAACATCTTGTCCTCAGAGACAATGTCATCCAAGTTCAAAGGATCTATAGCCCAGCAAAGCTGATGTCTTATTTCAGAGCTAACGCCTTTGTTTTCACTGAATGTTTGATTTCATCAAATTAAACCACTGCTTACACTTCCCATAAATGTGAAAAAAAAAATAAATTAAAGACAGAATCAAATGCTTCTCTGGAGAGGAGCACACATATACATACACATGCATGTACATGTATATCATATACATTATTTTAGTATGTTTTTCTAATGTTTTTTCAGGATGGACCTGTTATATATGTCATTAGGTTTTTCATATGCTTTTGAAGAGACTTTGAATTGAAAATAGTAGCCTACCAAGACATTTGTTTTAATGATCATCATTATAATTAAGAGCATGCTTTTCATAACTAAATATAAAAAGAATTTTTTTCAAGTTAAGTCTGGGTCTGATTACTGATGGAACAATTTCAAGATCTTTTGTTGAGAAGCATTTCAATATTCATTCAGAAAAATGTCAGAAGATCAGACTTCAACAGAGAACTTTGGTGATTCATACTTCTTCTGGTATTTTATCACTTCGGCTTTAATATCCAGTTAAAGAGAGAAAGTTTGAATAAAACAAGAATACTAATGAAAATCAAGCAGTCATATGCTACATCATCTTCCACAGAACTTAGGATATTCCAAAAATTGACATGTAGCTTTATCCTTCATCCATATCTCATACAGAGCAATGCAGAATATTTCATTTAGTAGTTACATTTGAAAAGTTGAGAGTAACTTCTCAAAATTCAGTGTACTTGTCACTGCTGTATTAATGTAGAAAAAATTTATCTTTTCTAATCCAAGTTCTTTCAAAATCAAATAAAACTTAAATGTCATAATGAGGTTTATAAAGTCATTAAATTAATCTGGCACTGTACTGTATTGAAACTAGAAGTCAAACAAAAATCAGGGAAATAGTTTAGTGGTGGACTTGGCAGCATCAGGTCTAAGGTTGGACTCAGTGCCCTCAAAGTCTTGTCCAACTGATTCCATGATTGCATAAATGATTCCATGATTCTATAATAAGTGGGATTTTCACATCAGTTTAAAAATAAGAAAAAAACCCACACTGTCAGGGTCAATGAAGAGAACTCGGAAGCAGGTGAATATGTTCTTTCACTCACAATTCCTCTAAATGAGAACTTGGCGTTTTTTCTCTATAAGCAGGAGCAGTACAGAAAAGTCCAGAAGCATCCTTAAAAAGGAAGGCCCACAGATTACCCAGTTGTGAGGTGTTTTCCACAGAAGAGGAGAAGAATTGGCAGCATCTGTTGTCATTGTGGTCTCAGTGGTTTAAATTAGATATCACAAAACAACATCTGATCATTTTGCACAAACCTTCAGCTATGATAAAACTGCTTCCATTTCTTGACTGAAGAATGGCCATATCTGAATACTGCCTTTAACCTCCCAGGTGAAAATTAAAATAACACACTCATTAAGAAGAAACAGGGTGCTGTGTGCTCAGTGAATAAAACAGAAAATACAAGAAAAAATATTACAAGCGTGTTTCTGCTGAGATCCATTGGTGACACTGAGAAACTCCAAGTTCTTAATGACCTGTGCTCGGGTGTCAGAGGGAACTTTGCAGATTTCCTTTCCCAATTACCTTTGGAACAGCCACCCCAGCCCAGGCTTACAAAACTGAGGCACCAGGAACATCCTTGGAGTAGAAAAGTTGCCGGTTGAACTCAGGAGGTTGGATTTGGCCCCTACTGCCAAAATTATGTGGCAACCCCCACCCCACCACACTTCATTCATGTCTTCAAATTCATCCCTTGCACAGGGATGATACAACTGCCACTCACTTTTATTTCAGACGAAGGGGTCCCGGTGCTGTTTGCCCCCACGGTCATTTCAGAAGCCTGTATAAATCTTCCTCCACATGGGAATAATTTTGAACATATTGAATAATGATTTTTCTATGTCTCTGCCACTTTGATGTAGCCTCTGAGGAGAAGGAACTATCCTGGACAGACCACTTGGTCATGTTTTAACAATTTGAGGATCACTTCAAAATTCCTCAGTAAAATATAAGGTAAAAAAATAAAAAAAGAACATCAGAATTAAGTTCAGTTGATGAGGCCCCACCCCCCTCCCAAAATTATAATGTAGCAACTTTTTGAACATATACTTGAAATTCACAATTCGTTCCTAATTTTAAAGCTGTATTTTATCATTTGATTAATTGCTTAAAACTGTACACAAAGATAAAGGGAACTTTGAAATTCATACCTTGGAGTATTAACATGTACTCAGGACTAGATGTAAAATGTCAGAGAGAAAAAAGATCTAATGAACTCTTTATTGGTGAAATACAGTATTGCAGCTGCCCAGAATTTTAAAAGGTTTGTAGCAAGCTCCAAAGCCAAATAACTACAGAAGTTTACTTACAGCAGGACTCTCATTCAGCATTTCCAATCTCTTCTTCCAGGGTTCTTTTAACATTAATAAAATGTCCAGAGAAAAAATAATAAAAGAAAAAAGTGCAACCGCAGAAGAATTTTTCTGTCTAGAAAATTACACTACCATAAGTTTTCCTTTTCCCTGATGTCTTCTCTGCCATAATAATGGTTTCAGGATTTAAATCCTTTGCTGCTATTGTGACTTCAAAGCCTTAAAACTGCAATTGAATGAAGTAGTTCATCTGTCATTATTCAAATATGAAGCAATTATGATGAAATAAAGATAGAATTCCATTGAGAAATACCCCAATCAATTCTCACTTATATTTAACTAGAAACATAAAACCATGCTTAGAAGAGTAAGTTTAGGAAATAAAAACTCGGGATATAAAAAATATGAATTACTGATCTATAACTTACTCATTTCTGAATAAGCTGTCTAAATATATTTCACAAATATTGACAAAAGTTTAAGCTTACGATGCAAAACTGTCTCTCAGCTGGTCTCAGAGAGTGAGCAGCTTTTCAGAAATAGATTTGCACCAGCTTGAGGGTCCAGAGGTTCAGATGGGAACCTGCAGAGGTTTTGGGGGGGTCTCTGGGTAGGTCAGCTCCTCCTGAAGTGTGTTTTATAGGAAGTAACACACCTGCCTGAGCCATGGCTTCATTATAACAGTGAACGTGGCAGTGCTGGGTGGGTGGTTGGACTCGAGGATCTTGGAGTTCTTTTCAAACCTCAGCGATTCTGTGACTCAGGGAAAGGTATTAAAATAAAATATTGATGTGGCTGCTTTGATGTCAACACATTGTCAGGCCCCTCTGTGGATTTAGCCCCAAAATGTTTCTTTTCACCTTTTTGAACCCAGGGGCTGGAATTTCACAGAGAATTCCCACTGTACCCAGTTCTGTTTGGGAATATCTAACACAGGTTAAAAAGTTAATTATTTTGTTTTAGTCTCTTCCATCCTTTCTTGCACTTTCTTGTTTAATCTACCAATGTATAATGATTTGCTGGTGAAATGAAATCAAGATGGGTCCTGTCACTGTCAGATAAGGACATTTTGGGGTTTAAGCTCTTCAAACGAGCCACATCCTTCCCATTCTCAGTAATGCCACAAGCTCAGGTGAAAAAATTACTGTCGTGCTTTTTCCTTCACTCAGAGTAGATTTCTCTTTTGGAAGACAAAGGCATCCTTTGCTGCTTGTGAAGGGAGACTTTGCCTTGTCTTTGGTGTTCCCATGGCAGAACAGGGCTAAAAACACACAGATGGATCACATAGTATTTCTTCCTCATATTTTCAACAGTTGCAGTGAGCTTAAGAGTTCTGTACATTTTAAATGTTGTTGTGCTGAAAAAGATCACACACAACCAGGGATCTGCATACTCACATTTGCCTTCATTTTGTAGGCATTTTTTCACTCTACCTGGGTATCAATTTTCTGTCATCTACACATCCTCATGTCCTGCAGTTCAATTTGGAAAATGTAATTTCTTCAGACAATCCAAGAATGAAATGTTATCACAATTAGAAAGCTGTGGTACTTAGTACTGAATTTTAAATCAGAGATGTAACTAGCAAGAAGCATTCGGGGTATATACAATTAATTGTTTCACACATAATTATTCCTGATATTACTCTAACTGTGATAACTTAAAGCATTTGAAAAAGCAGACTGCAATATTCTTCTTTTTTTTTTCCACTGAAGCTCTTTCCCTTGATATTCTTTTGCTAAATAATATGTAAAATACTGACACCTAATGTTAACTTCCAGTATTATTCATTTTGCAAAACTTTTACCTCAGGTAGGGAAAGATCATGTGAAACTGGTGCTTATGCTGCAATTTTGTTTCAGTAAAATGATTAAACTGCAATATAAGCTTCCCTTGCTTTTTGGAAATAATTTTCTGAATTTATTTATATATATATGCCTATAAACGCAAGGAGCTTTCAGTTTTATTATCACAAGTCACAGATAAAAAAGAGATAAAAACTCAAAACAGTTGAAATAAGTGAGTTTTGATGCACTGAATTTAATCTAATCCATCAAATGGAACACAAATACATATTAGTAAAGTCAATATTTGTACCTTTAGCCTGAAATGATACTAAAAGACAAAATATTATCAAACATTTATTATTAATCTATTAGCCTTTGCAACCTGAACTGCATATATTCAGTACTTACCTACTATGTTTTCCTCTGAGACACAAACAAGAGGTTCACTTTCCTCTGAGACACAAACAATTATTTTCACAGTGTGTGAATCAAAGGCAGATCTCAAAATTCTCAAAAATCACTGTTTATCTCCCCAGAACTGCCAAGACAGCTTGTCCAAACCTGAGGTCTAAATGCGATTTAGAAAGAGGTTTTGGAATTCTTACTCCTCTTGGGTTTGAGCTGATACCACAATAAGGTATTTTATAATATGATCGACATCTAGATCTGAATTTATATTAAGCTTGCCTAACTTTAAGGTGGAAGAGTGAGCTGGCATTTGTACACAAGTGCTGCAAAGGCACTGACACTGAGTCCAACCCCTTTTCAACACTGTGGACCTGCACATTTTTACATTCAGTGCTTTTTGCATCAACTGTCACTTCATGGAAAACAGTCCTTCTCTAATATCAGCTAAAGTGAGCTGAGCTGCAGGTGCAAGGATAAAAATAAACCCACAAAAATACAGATACCTGGCCTGCATCATGACCCAGCTCAGCTGAACCAAGGAGAGATGACGTCAGTGCAATCAAAACCTCTTGAGTGAGACAGAGCTTTCCAACTGATTAAGACTCCTGTGCTATTCTTTATAACAATATTCTGGTTAAAGGAGCTCTTTACATGTCTTTCTCTTCACGTGTGTGAAGAGAATGTGCTAAAAATACTAACAAATGCTGTATTTGCAGTTCTTTCAGCCTTCCCCTGCGTATTACAACCAATGAAATAGGCATCAGTGCAGCAAGGGTTTTAACACTACACATTTTTGGGGAATTTTAGAGAGCAGGTAGGTGCTGTGGAGGCCCTTGGGTTTCCTTGTGCAGCAGGAGGTGCTCTAAGGGTGTGAAAGTTTCACCAGCAAAAGCAACTCCAAGAGAAACTAGAGAAGACCTCACTCCCCCTTTACATGTCTTTCTCTTCACGTGTGTGAAGAGAATGTGCTAAAAATACTAACAAATGCTGTATTTGCAGTTCTTTCAGCCTTCCCCTGCGTATTACAACCAATGAAATAGGCATCAGTGCAGCAAGGGTTTTAACACTACACATTTTTGGGGAATTTTAGAGAGCAGGTAGGTGCTGTGGAGGCCCTTGGGTTTCCTTGTGCAGCAGGAGGTGCTCTAAGGGTGTGAGAGTTTCAACCAGCAAAAGCAAGAAACTAGAGAAGACCTCACTCCCCCCAAAATCCTTCCTCACTCTTGAAGCAGAATAAAGAGTATCATGGAATCAGAGTACTTTGGGTTGGAATGGTCCTTTTAAGGGGTCCCCCTGCCAAGGCAGGGGCACCCAGAGCAGGCTGCTCAGAGCCCCATCCAACCTGGCCTCGAATGTTTCCAGGGATGCATCCACCACCCCTCTGTTCCAGTGTTTCAGCACTTTCACTGTAAAGAACTGCTTTGTTATATCTGTCCTAAATCCACCCTTCTCCAGTTGAAAACCATCCCCCTTGTCCTACCACACCAGTTTGTCCCTGTCTTTATTACAGGCTCCCTTCACATATTCAAAGGATGCAATTTTCTAAGTGTTTCACACCAAAAATGAGACACATTGAACATCATCAGAGAGGAAGTTTCAGCTGATTCTTGGAAAACGCTGCGTGAATAGCTACAGACTTTAGGGCTTAATTGCCAATTATGCCAAGGTGTTATTTATGCCTTAAAACAACTTTGGATAAAGAGTTGCTGAAATGTAAGCAGTTTTTCTAAGTTGCTCTTGCCTGCCTGGTGCAAATCTCTGTAAAAATTCGGGCCACACGGTGAGCTAACAATGAGATGTTTTGCTGCTGCTTAAAGAGCTCAGGGTTCATTTTGCCTAATCCCAACTAAGCCTCAATAAAGCTGCAGGGAGTGCTCGTACAGCCCTTCACGCTGCCTTACACGGGTCTACAACTCTCCTCAGCTTCCTCCAGCTCCTCCTCTCCAACAGGACTTCCTAGCAAGATAAAATGTTTTGTTTTGGCCAACTGTATCACACCAAAGAAGGTATCTGCAATGTAAATTCACTCTTCAATTAAATCATTCATTAAAGCAAAATTTCAAAATATTGGGCCCTTTGAAAAACTTGGTGTGCAGCAGTTTTGAAACAATTCTTCAACTTTTACTTTTCAAGTATACCCTGTACTTTAAATAGAATTACTAAATTAAAAATGTAAATTGGACTGTATCTTTTAACAGTTGGCAATTTGTCTATTTTCCACATTTTATTATGCATAATTTTTATAATAAAGAAGGGATTTTTTTTTCATCCCTGTTCTAGTTGATAGCAATTTTTCCATGCTTCTCAAGGCTAATGCAATAAAACTACATAAAATGTTTAAGAAGAGCCCCATTAAAATATACAAAGCATACTAATTCATGAAGTCAAAGTCAAAGCAGAGTGGAAATATGAGCTTTAATAAAACTATGTCTGTTGTAAATAACTATTCAAGCACAGTCATTTTTTTGCAAATTGCATGGGATATAGCTCGGTCTACTCGAAGCAAAGAATCACTCAGCAGGATAAATGCATCTTAGTCAGAAATAGATTAAAAGGTACAGCTGAGCCATCAATAAGAACCAGATAGCACAGTATTATTTGCTGTTTGTTTTGAGGATGTAATTGCAGATCCCAGGATTTCAATAAATCTGTGCACATCAAGGAAGGAATTGTAGAGAGGAACTGGAGCAATGCGAAGAGCGTTTGGTTCTCGCATGTCACACTGCAAAACAGAGAGGGAGCATTCAGTAAATTCAGGTCACTTCTTGTCTATCTGTCAGGCTCTATTTTTAAATGCCACAACTTGTCTTCAAGGAAGAATGACTGGACTGACAAGGAAGCACATGCAAAAACCTTTGGGATGCTCAAGGAGCTACAGTGAGGAGCATGATTGTGAAAAATTTAGTAAGAAGAGTAGTTTTGCCTAAAAAATGATGCAAAGCTCAGGATGGGCAGGACTTTAGCAGTGCCATTGTGGGCTTCAAACCAAGTATGTAGCCCCAAAATTCACTTCAATGCCTATAGCAACCCATCGTTGAAAAGGCATAGAGGTGACAAAAAAAGAAAAAAAAAGCACAAAATTCCCCCATTCCAGTATGTGAGTGTCTTGTTCTAAAGGTACAAGTAATGGCACAGGCATTGCAGTATTTTTCTTCCCCTCACTGTGATTTTGAACATTTTCCTGAATATAATAATCTCTTATATTTGAAAAATATCACTGCATTGCAAAGACAAGCCAACAGTGTGAGGCCCCGTGCCCTGTTAAAAGCAGGAGTTCCTGGAATTCCCTGGCAGCACCAAAGCAGCAGCAGCATACGTAACCTAACAGAGGTGCCCTTTGGGGAGACAAGTGACCAGCAGAAATAAAACTTCTATCTCGTTTATATGGCATTATGCTATCAGCCTCACCTCCCAGCACATCTAAATCACCCAATGTATGGCCCTAAATTACACTTTTATTCTTTTGGAGCAGTGCTCGATGGTAACTGTGCCATCACAAGGAAGTGCTGCTCAGTGGCTGCTCTTTCTGAGTGCTAGAACACACCTCTAGGGAAATGGCAGCTTTTCCATTGCTCCATGACAGTGCTTCACAAAGCTTTGGTCATTTGTGGATCATGAAGGGGACTGATGTAGGTTCAAAGTTCCTTGTTGTGTAAATCTGTAGCTGTGCCTCCTGTCCTAATGCACCCATGATACAGCTCTAACCTCAGCAGTGACTCCAGAACTACTGGAAATAAGTCAACAGTGAAAGGGCAATACAGTCCTAACAAATAATTTATAAAATAACTCTATGTATTTGATTGCTTGCACAAGTAAAAATTGAAATTGTAAGAAATCGTCATCAGTCCTAATGGGTTTTTTCCCTTATATGAGACTACACTTGAATAAAAGCAAATTAATAGTTTGTTACTTGTAAAGAAGATGAGGTTTTATTTACTTACAGCCACTCCTCTCTTCTCCAGCTCTTTAAACACAGATTTGATTGGAAGGGAAAACGACAGAGTGAGCTGGCATCCTCTCTCCTCAATCTGGGAGGGTGTGATTATTCTTACAAAGGGCTTCTCTGGATTTGTTTTATCCTCACTGTAGTAGTGCTTTATCAGGTATTCCAGGTAACCAGTGAGTAGAACAGATTTCCTCCTCAATGCTTTCATTGTAGTTTGACTAAAAACCTGTGATGATTTGAAATCATTAGAATGAGAATGCTGTAGAAAATGAAAAGGAAATAAAGATAGATTTCTATATACATTATCACTGGAATCAAGTAGTAACACCAGAGAGACATTTTACATAAATATGCCAGGATTGGGCTTTGGAAAACACAGGATAATGTGTTTTAGATAATGACAGATATTTGTGCCTACTGTTTAGAAGTTTCATAAACATCTATGTCTGCAGAAACAACTTGCATACAAAGCCAGTTTGCACAGAGAGCATTCCTCTGCATGTCTAAAGAGAATCCATAAATCCTCTGTAGGTACAACAGGGCTGAATGAAACTCAAAATCTCATGAAAGTTTTCCATTGCATGTACCTTTAATACACACATTCCCCCTCTCTACATCTCCCTGAAAGGAGGGTGTAGCCAGGTGGGGTTTGGTCTCCTCTCCCAGGAAACAATTGATAGGAAAAGAGGGAACAGCCTCAAGTGGCACCAGAAGAGACTTAGTTTGGATATTAGGAAGAATTTCCTAACTAAGAGAGCGGTCAAGCACTGGAATGGGCTGTCCATGGCAGGAATCACTGTCCCTGGAAGTGTTCCAAACCATGTAGGTGTGGCACTTGAGGACATGGTTTGGTGGTGGGCATAGCAGTGATGGTTTAATGGTTGGACACAATTATCTCAGAGGTCTTTTCCAAACTAAATGATTCTACTAATCAAATCCAAGGGCCAAGACTGAAACATCATGACTGGTGTAGAAATTCTTGTCTGTGAAAGCACAAAATGCATACTAAGATTGACTTTACAGCTTTAAGTCTTGTGCAGGGTTCCTCTCTCTAACCCACATGAATTAAAAAAGAAAATCGCTGAATTATTTTTCAATAGCTCTGTGCTCTTGCACAGCTACAAGAACCAGTGAGTTTCAGACACTCAAAATATCATGAGGCATGCAAAAATGACTGCTTGAAAATGGCAGTGCTGTTTGGCCACACAAACAAGACCAATGTGTTAGAGGAGTTTGGGAGCAGAAGGTGAGACATCTTCTGCTTTTGCTCTGGAAAGGCTCCATTACAGGGAATGATGGAAATGAAACCCCAGAAACAATTTACCCCTGCTTCCTCAAATCTCCCTTTCCTTCTTCCCATGGAATTAGCTGCAGGGGGACATGATAAGGATACAGAGATGCAAGTGCCCAACAGCCACTTCAGATCACATCCTGGCACATCAGTGCTTGTGGACAGCTCTTTCTGCACTGACTGCAGCTGCAAATCAGAGGCAAAGCAGTGCCCTGGATGAAAATCCATGATCTTCACTCTCAAGAAATCACTGTTTCACACTAGAGAAGTAACAATTTTAAGGTTGCATATATCATTACCTGGGAAAGTGTAAAGAGAGCTACCTGAGGAATCCTACTCAAAATATAACTAATTCTGGTTTCCAGGAGCATGTGGAAATAATGGTTTTGTAGAACATCCCAAATCTCACTCTCTGATGCTATCACAACCACTAGATGCTGCACAAAACCGAGTACCCCTGCATTTGTGCTTGTGAAATGGAATGTGGATGCTGTAAGACAGACTTTTCATACGTGTAAATGTGCCAGGGACCAGAGCCACCAAGCAGTCAGCAGTTGCACAGGTCAACAAAAATCTAGGATGCTTCCCTCTCCACCCAGGCAGGCAGAGCAGGCACAGAATTGTTCAGTGCATTACTAGAGGGAAAACAGACCTGCCTCCTATTCCTCCAGGATTTGCAGGAGTGTGAGGGATGGATCTCCTTAGGCTGCATGCAAAAATCTGCTTCCACAGGCTTTGTGCAAGGAATACTTGGTCTCCTGGGTGAAATTTTTTGAAAAAGGTCTTTAAAATGTGTCTGTAGAGCGCTCCCCTTTTTTCCATAAAAGGCAGCAGCTAGTGCCATAACAGTCACTTTAAGCATTATTGAGGAATAACATCCATTAACACTTGCAGTTTTCATTGTTTCCATTGGAAACACTGCCTTCTGCTTAATGTGTCCCAGTGAAGGTGGCATGCAATTTCACTAGCCAGCTCTTGCCAGACATGAAAACTACTTTGTTTCCCACTGTATTAGAGCAATTAGCACTGGGAAATCCTGGCTGTGCCAAAAGGTAATGTGGGCAGGGGAAGGGGAGGCAGTGGAAACTGCTCAGCCCTCATTGTTGCAGGCTCCCTGCAGTGGGCTAAATGACACCAGCCCACACAAACCCGAGCACACACAATCTGGGTCATGGCAGAACAGCTTTCAGCTTATCTCAAAGGTCACATAAAGTTTAAAACAATATATTGGATGTTTAAGAACTAAAAAAAATAAATTGTCAGGCGGAACAAGAAGCATGGCTGTGCCCTTTGCAGTCCTTCAGTGTTGCATGTAAGATGGAGAGATCATAACCGGCAATTTTCTGACTTTGTTTGCTTAAGATGCTGTTTTTTCAGTAAATACAGAAGAGAGATGTGGACACAGCTCTTTGTTCCAGCATCGTCTCAGCCATTCCACTAGAATTAATGGAATGCTAACCAGAAATAAATTTCTGCCATTTCTATGCTGGTGGCAAAACCTTGCTACCCAAGGCTGCCTTGAAAACCAGTTGAGGATGATTTTATAGTAGGATATATTGCATACAACAGGTAAATCTGAATAACACCACCTTTTTTGAGACACAGAGACTGAAGTCTGATTTCAGGGGTGAGCCATCCCCATGAGAAATGCTGGAATATCTTGATATGAAACAGCTTGATATAAAATATCTTGATATGGGGAACAGTTCCATGCCCTCAAGCAGGGATGGGCTGTGCTCTCCAAAATGGATCAGAGGATTTCAGCACATGGATCACACCTTCAGAGGAGGAATTATCTCTGTATGTCAGGACTGCCCTTCCCACAGCCACAGTGTCAGTGATTCATGCAGAGATAAGTCAGAGGTGGGCTTTGCTCCTTTGACCACCAGAAAACTAATGATTCAATGAACGAAAAGACAGCTTGGAGCTATGCCACACTCATGGATTCTTTTTTTAGGAAACATTTGCAGATAGTTTCTGTCCCTTCTGCTTGTAACCAAAGGCAGAACAGATTCCTTGAGCCACTGGATCAGTTGATACAGTACAGCCAGGACACCTAATTTTCTTTCATAAAGAATATAAGTCTGCTTTGCTAGTGGAATATATGAAACAACAGCTCTAAATGCAACTTTTCAGGCTTACATGATTCCTTCATAGGAAGATGCTGAGCATAATCCTCCCCGTAAGTAGTATTGAGACAAGGCACTGTTGGACTTGGTGATCTCAGAGATCTCTTCCAATTTTAATTATTCGATGATTTTGAGCCATGAATATTTCTATGGGATAAAGGTGCTGTTTGTACTGAGCTCCTAAAAGCAGGGACAAACACATTGCCAGAGTTCAGGTTTGGAGGTGCAAACCTAAAATACTCTCAGTCCAACTCAGGGTTCTCCAGCAGAATTTGTGAGAGACATGGGGAGATGAGCATATTCATTAAAGGCCATGGTCTGTCAGGGCTGTGGAGTTATTTTGTTTGCTTTTCATTACTTCTCCCCTTCCATGTTCAAATATTTCACAGTTTTCTTTAAGGGAGACAGCAATAACACACATAACATTCATTAAACATTTTTATACTCTTAAATTCAGCCTCAAAGTAAAGCAATTACTTACCTCTAAACTGGCTTGCAGAGCACAGACCAGTAAAATTGGAGGATTTGATAACCGGAATCCATTAATTCCTTCACTTAGTTGTAATTCTGGAAAATGAATAACTTATATTAGTGTTTTTGATTTCTTCATTTTAATGGATTGGACCTTATCTTGAAGTCTGTCCTCACGCAGTAAAATATTTCCCTAATGTGGCCCGTAGGAATCGGTCATTAAAAGGAAATAGTAATCTATTCCCAGCTAATACTTTCAACTTCGAGAGAAGCCCAATTTTATCCAGCAGAAGACCTCATTAGCAGCTTCATGGAAACCAGAGAACTGCAATTAATTTGTTTAAATGGTGTGTGCTAAAACCACCTTTACACTTGAATCTCTTTTAAGGCTGGCACGAGGCAGAGGAATTCCAAGTCAGCAGAGGCACGCTCACGCGGAGCAGGGAATCGCGTTCCTTCACTTTATTGAGCTGATGAGACACATGGGAGGCTGCATATGCAGCTAAGTGTAGCTTCAGGCCAAGGAGAGGAGCTGCCTAGACTTTGGGCTGTGAATTTTCACAAAATCCATTTAATAAATCTACAAAAGCCTCGCTGTAAGTTCTGTGTCACCGTTGATATTTCATGCTCCAGCACCAGAGCGGGAGGACACGGCGGAGGAAACGCTGTTCACGCACAGCAGACTGGCTAATTTTACAATGCCCAACTTCTCCCCTGTAAACTGCTCATGGAAATGAATAAACAACGTTTTTTCTTCTTCTAGCAGTATTTCAAGGCAATTTGTGTCTCCTGCTGGCTTTCCATAGTGCCACTCTTTTGCATTTGGTCTGAAAACAAAGAGCAGACTGAGGCTATTAGAGAGGTGCTCTCCAGCCAAAGCCACATCAACAGGCGCTGCCACAGAAAATTAAAAATATATTAAAAAACAAAACAACCAATCAAACCAAAAAGCTCCTTTCTCATCCTGATCCCTCAGGATATTCTCTCTGCCATAGTTTAAACTGGAGCTGAACATTCTAGCTGTCAGATTTGGAAAGAAGTTCTCATTTTGTGTTGGGACAATAAACACTATTTCAGAGCAGGTTTGTCTTACAACCCATCCGTCCCTAGTGTAGGAAATTTGGAGATGCTGAAACATTAGTGGGATTTCATGACTTCTGTCAGGTTGCCTTACCTGAATTTGTATAATTTATCATTAATTCCAGTAGAACTAATGCTGAAGAAAGATATTACCCCAGTGACTGATAGCAGATCCTTGCTCCTCAGAGACTTATGAATTTAATTCACTGAGATACTTTGAAAGTTTCATCCATATTCTATATCTGCTTTTTGAAGGTATTTCAGCAAAATGTCTAGGAGCAGACAGTCAAACCTTTCTGCCCACACACAAATTTATTACAACATTTATTTTGTTAACTCCACTGCCTCACATATTTAGGATGAGGAAATGCAAAGTTCTGTCCTCCTCAAACTGCTACAGAAGTGAAGCTGGTTATATATTAATAAATCAAATAAGGTAAAATTGAAAGTGTATAAATACATACTGTTTTCCATGAGGAATCGTGTTTTGAAGTCATGGCCCCACCAGCCTATTAGCCTAAGATTTTTTAAAGAAAATAAATTAATAGCAATCTTAATATCTTTTAATTTAGCTTCAGTATTAAGAATTATATAGGATTGAGCAATATATAAATTTCTAATAATATATTTTATTTCTAACAATGACATAAAAATGCAATAAATTCTATAAAGAGTTAGCACTAAAAACTTAACATTACCAATTGAGAATTTCTCTTTTACTGCAAATAATAAAACACATCACATCTTTCAATTAACTATTGATTTTAACAGTATCCATTTTCTCTGAATTCACGTCAAAAACCAAAAAATAGTACAGAAATATTTCCACTGTTTGGTTCCAAGATATTAAATTCAAAACATTCTCCCCTGCTCTTAAACTTAATGAATACTGAAAGCAAAAAGGAGTTATAAAATCTGACTTAATTTCACCAAGAAAAGGATATTTTGGTGAACAACAAGCAAACAGGACTTTGGAAAGAAGATTGTGTGGGCATTGTCCTTACTGTGAGACCAGTGTGAATTCTGCATACACTTTTATTTTCCTGAACTAAACTTATTCTTGAAAAAACTTTCTTTAAAATAAAAACCAAACCAGTTAAATGCTATATTCCCTTTTTTAAGATCATCTTCTGAAAAAAAAACCCAAAAACATAAAATTATTTAAAAAATAATATGTCTGAGCTTGGACATTAAAACAACATTACATTACTAACTCATATTTAATGGAAACTATGTATGAGAGCATTGCTACAAACAGTTTTCTAAAGCAGCTGGATGCACTGGATCACCTACTGCCAGGACATTGCAGATAAAACCAATATTGCAAAATCAGGGACTTTTTCCCCACCTCCCTTGGGCTCTCCACTTCTTATCTCAGCACACAGTGATATCAGTGATTAATAATGCCACTACTACTTGAGATTCCCCTGTATCAATGCTTTTACAATATCAAGAAGTCCCCATCACAGACTCCTGAATTTCTCAGCTCTCCAGATTCTCCACTTCTTATCTCAGCACACAGTGATATCAGTGATTAATAATGCCACTACTACTTGAGATTCCCCTGTATCAATGCTTTTACAATATCAAGAAGTCCCCCATCACAGACTCCCTCCTGAATTTCTCAGCTCTCCAGACCTGGACATGTTGGACACCATTTCTACCAAGGCTTCGCTCATTTTTACCTATGCCAGATAGCAAAATTTTAGGGGTGAAGCCTGACAAAACTTGTAATGATAAAAAAATCTGTATGCAAAGGTCACAGTAGATCAGCCTTCCTGGAAGGAAACAGGGCAAAGAAAGTCATGGCCCCTCCCTAAAGCAGCATTTTCCAGTTTGCTTAAAAGAGCTGAGCTCTGCAGAATTAAGATCACATTTGAGTTAGAAACTTGTTATATGAATACTGCAGAGTGTAAAATAAAGTAGTTCGTATTTCTGTATAACAACACAGATTTTATGTTTACTTCTGTGAGCTGCATCTAAACAGAGGCTCTACAGAAAAGGATGTTTTTTTCTTTATTGCTGCATGATGTTTTTATTATTCTGAGACCCATGAAAATTAATAGTGCAATATACATCCATTTTAAATGAGATATTACATTGCCAAAATGAATACACCCCAAATAAAGTACAACAGAGCCTCTGCCCAAGTGACTCTGTTACTGATGCTTTGAATCATAAAAGATATTTCAGTTATTTTATAGGAACTCTATAATATATAGATAACATTGTTCTGAAAACCCTGAATATTGCATGTTCCTGCAACAATCTGCTGATATCAATACCTACACACATTCTATGAATTTCAAAGGTTTGAAGCAGAAAAGATATTCAAAAGGAAATAAAACATCTGGACAAATAGTCTGTGAAGGAGAAAACAATACTATGTTCCACTTGGACCACACCCAGAAAGCAAAGACAAAATACAGATCAATCAGACCATTATCCAGATCAGGGCTGATGAAAAGCTCCCTGGTTGCACTTCAAATGCTCAAAACTCACTAATTCTGAAGTTGGCTTCAACCCAGATCTCAGCTGCAGCACCACGGAGGCAACTTGGAAAGTGAAATTTCAAAACTTTTCCAAAATGACAGAATGAAGGATTTTTCTTAAAAACACAGTTTTAGCTGTCTTGCCCTTTCCTACCATAATCTGACAATTTGCTTTTCCTCTTTTTTATTTTTTCTCTTTTGGCTGTTCTAGAACTTCAGAGGTGTCACTGCAGGATGTGCACTTTGAGGCAGCTCTGGTCCTACACTCTCATTGATCTAATGGTCCATATGGATGTCACGTTATTTGACATTTAAGTTGACAGGCTTCAAAATGTGGAAATTAACAAAATCTTCACAAATTATAGCGATTTGCTGTTTACAATTTTCTGTGAAAATTTTGAAATGAAGGTTGCCACCGCTATGCCAAATTTCAACCTGTTGTGATGGGAGAGAGCTAAGGTGTTAAACCCCAAACATAACGCTTTATAAATGCTCACTAAAAATAATAGGCAATAAAACTGCACATTAACTTACTGCAGTAAAATTTCTTATTAAAGAGTTGTTACTCTGCATGCAAAGTGAGCATTTTGAACTGCAGTCGCCATTTCAACTGTTCCTGCCTCAAAAACAAAGGCACCAAGATCTAAATAGTTTCTGAATTCCAACCCATAACTTTTGGCAAAATATGTAAAGGGGAAGGCTCTGAAAAGCCATATATGATGTGCCTGTGATTAAAACCACCTTAAACATGCTAGCAATGGGACTGTCAAGTTACATGCTTCCCATGGCAGATAAAACCCATTGTGGGAAATGTGTTAAAATCAGTATCTAGGGAGATAAAGGTCTAATTTAGCAAATGTTCCACTACAAATTAAAAAATGCAAATTTATCCAAACTGAGCCCTTGTTTTAACACATCATTAATAAAAATCGTTATCTCAGTGATAGGTTTTGGTTGCAGCACCCTGCTGCCAGTCCCAGGTATCCCCAGCAGCCCCCCAAGGCTGGCCAGCACAGATGCTCCTGGAACACCTCCACAGAGAACATCTCTCCATCCTGGAGCAAAGCATATTTGATATCCATCAAGAAATCATGCCTAAAATGAGAGTAAATTAGTGCCAAACTAGCTGTGTCTTTTTCTGCAAGGTGAGCATGTTCTTACAAGCCCATTTCTGTTAGAAAATAACCTTTTAAATAGATTGTTCCATTCTGTGCCTCAAATAAAACCATGGCCATCAGAAAATGCCTTGGGTTGGAAGGCACATTGAAAAGCATCTCTTTCCAAGCCCTGCCATGGGCAGGGACAACTTCCACTGGACCAGGTTCCTGAAGGACCCATCCAACCTGTGCCATATAAAATTTAAAGAAACTGTTATTAGCTCAGTTTCATGAAAAAAGTAAGAATATAATTAAATATTGCTGAAAGGTTTTTTAATTCTTTTTGTTTTGTTTTGTTTTTCTCCAAAATTTTCTCTTGTTTTACAAATCAATGAACAAAGGTTTACTGAGCTGGAAAATGACTGCAGAAAGGAGCAGCATCCTCTTATTTAGTCATACTCTCTTTAAGGACATTTACACCAGGGAACAATCCCTTCAATAACTATTTTTATTTAGCTCATTTTCATCCTTCATATCTGTCTGCATTAGACTGAAGCACTGGTTATTCATAACTTGAGTCATCTCATTTGTAGTTGTACTAATGATGCAGGAGTGCAGGATATAATGATTGTGATGTATGTGCACTGTAAACATCAAAGAAGATCCAGTTAAAGAACACAGAAATAATACAAAAAAAAATTCTTCTGACCTTTGCTTCAGCATTACAGATGATCATGCTACTCATTTATAATTTACAGCCTGGAGCAACACGGGTCTCATTTCCCTTCTCAGCAAGAAAAAGAGACAGAAACTCTTGAGTAGTGATACAGAAAACATGGAAATGCCATTAATGTGGCCCAGCTTTTACAGTTCAGGGCAATGTGTTGAAGTATCCTGTCATTATATTGTGTGAGATAATCATTTCACATCCAGAGGAAAGCAAGTTGAAAAGCTACAGGAATACAGTGTGAAATTTGTAATACTTGATTTTACATCTTCCAGCTTCCCTGGGCATGGAGCAGTTTGTTTCCTCTCCCTTATCAGGTCACAAAGCGAGCTGGAAATTTCATAGTCATTATTTAGATTATATTAGGAGCATATACCAGCAAAGCATGTTATGTTTATGAAAGGATGGATTAAGCCAAATCATAAATGGGCAGTTTGGGGCCAGGCTGTGTCCACAAAGGAGCTGATGTAGCTGCTGGGTGGCAGCTAAGCTCTTCATTCACACATTGCTTTAATTTTGCAAAAGCATCCAGGTGTTGGCAAAGATTTCTTTGATTTTTTTCATGCTACTGTTCCAGCCATGAGAAAGAATCAGCTCTGAGGAGTTAATGAGACTTGTCACTGCTCCCAAAGTTCATTACACAGAGCCAGGCGGATCCTATGCCATGTCTGCAGAGGCAGCCTTGTGCAGGGAAAAGAATGAAAGGGCCAAAAATAATAATTAAGTTCAGTTTCCATCCTATATGTCCATGGCACAGCTGGCTGGTTGAGGAGCACATCTGTGTCTCAAGGCACCCTGAAGACCTAAGATGGGCAAGCAACAGACGCTGTCACAAGTTTAGAGGAAAGAGGTTGTGATTTAAATATCACTCTTTAAGCAGGAAACATGTGACAAAAACAACCGTGAGGTCTTAGAAATTAAACTACAAAAGGACATAGAAAGCCTGGAGGCTGGAGCCAGCCTGGAGCTAGGAACAATCCTTATCAGACCATGCTGAACCATTGTCATTCTGCCTAGGAGAACATGGTGGTACCATCCAAAGCCCAAGCTTTCATATTTCAAATTCCAGTATTAAAAAGACCCAAACCAAGCCAAAGAAATAAAACCCCAAACCAACAAATGGTACAATCAACTCCTCAAACCCAAAACCATTTCTAAACATGCCTTATACCCATATATGAATCTCCAGTTCAACTGAAAGTTTAATTCCATATTCTGAGGAAAATTCCTCCAGTTTCCTGGGCTCTGTGTATTGCAATACAGATAGAAAAAGTACCCAGCACTCAGGTCCTCAGCAAGAGCATCTCCTCATGCTGCTGCACTCAGTCAAAGGTCAATCCCAAAAACCAAACTCACAGAAACAGTTCTTTCACCCCCTCAAATCTACCTTGCTCTCACCCAGACCTGCAAACATCTCTGCAGAACCTCTGAGCACAGACCTGGTCCCCAGGCTCAACAGCTGGGCTCAACTCTTTGCATTCTACTCTGCATTAATTTTACTGCAGCTTTCTAATTGCATTTTTTATATGTTTTAATTTAACGTCTATGGCATTAATTTTATTGCAAGCACATGAGCCTGATTGTGTTTCTTTGGATTCAATGCCAAAACTCAGAATAAATAGAATGACACATACACACACCAACTCAGAAAACAGAAAAACCTGCTCGTTGCTTTACATGGCATATTTTTGGCTCACTGGCTGGAGTTTGAGAAGGAGTTTCAATTTTCTTTGCTATCACAGACTTGTCGGATCACTGATGAGTCATTTGGTCTCTCCATGCCTCAAGCCCTCATCTCTAGGAATTCTGCTCAGGACTGCTCTAACTCTGCAGTGAGGGATGAGATATTTGTTAAAATGTACTCATATATTTAACAATGAGGACCATGTAAGGATTTATGTGGAGCATCTTATACAGGACTTTTTGATATGCAGATAAGAAAAGGGGATTTGAAGGTAAAGCTGATGTCACTTGGTTTTTTCCCTTCCTGTCAGCCTTTCCCCAAATTAGCACCTCACCCTCCAAAGTTGTTGCCAGTGTTAGGTTTCTATTCATTTCAGAATCTAATATTTTTCTTGCTCTAGATCACTTAACTGGCATTTCTGATAAGGCTTAAAAAAATTTAAAAATCAATATTTCTATTGCTTAATTCCACATGGTATTTTACAGCTATGCTGAAACAAAGCAAACCCAAGTGGATGGACAATGTTATTCCAGCCCACCCCACCCTCTCCACACTAAGCACCTCAGCAGGGTCCTGCTCTCACCCAGAGCTTCCCTGCTGACAGCTCACTGAAAGGGAGAAAAGACATTTCAAATGATATTTGAGATGACGAGGGGTCTGTTTAATCAAAACAAAGAATAATGGAAAAATAACTCCTGGTTTCATCACTGAAATCAAAAATTCAGTGATTTTAACCCTCTTGTGTAGGTGAAATTCTTCCCACACTGAGAAGCTGTCTGTTATGGAGTATCCCCACAGTATATATCTATAAGGGCTAGGATTTGCACAGGGGATTAAGGGACTTATAGCAACTACCCCTGTTAGACTTCAGCAATATTTCCAACCTAACTCTCACAGTCTCCTTCAGAAAACCTTGCCAAGATTGCCAGAAGCTATATTTAAAGCCTTTTTTTTTTTTTCTTCATTTATATCTTTTTAGCTATCCTTTATCCCAAATGGTAAGCTTGGACTTGTTTCATTATTCTCTTCTGTGCAGTGCCTGTTAATTTTAAGTAGGATCTGTTGTTAGGATTTGAAAAGCTTTTGAAGCCCAGGTAATTATTAGCCTCAGACTTCTGTAGTTTAGGACTTGCTCACACTCTGCTGCTTTCCTTACCCTTTTCAACTCATTATAAATGTTTCCTAATTATTAAGCATATGTGACTTGTGAGCGGCGCCATATATTATTAATGGGCCAGTCTCTTAGAACTCAGTGGAAAAAATCAAAACTCCTTATGAAAAGTTGCTACTGTAAAAGTAGTAACTTTTCATATTTAATATCAATGAGGCTTTACTTTGTCAAAGGACCAAAGTAATGTGATTGTATTAGAGGCTAATAGCATGACATTTTTCTTCTGTTAAGAGGCTTGCACTTTCAGTACCATCTAAAGGGAGACAATTTTTCTCCTCTATTTTGAGGCTTGTCTTGGTTAAAAAATAGCTAAACTCACTTTCTGCCTAGCAGCAAGTTTTAACAGCAAAGACCCAAATCCAGAAAAACAGTCTCATAATTTAAACAATGACACTTAACTATGCAACTGCAATGGATGGAATTAAGAAACTTCTAGATTTGAGTGATCACCCTCTTTCCAAAAGTAGCTGGGCAGCTCTCAGCTCCCTGAGCTTTGCTGTTCTTCGGGGTGGGTGATTTAACAAAACTGTTGCCACAATTAGAGAGGCTCTCGGGTGAAAAACCTGGGCTGTTTGGTCAGTGAAGCACAAGGTGATTTGCAGCTCGTGGGTACTTGGAGACAGAGGGTGCACACACTCTTCCTGGATTGATTTTTACCTTGTTAGTGCTTTAGGCTCGACACAAGTGGGAATACACCAATTTCAGCACGTCCATCCATATTACCCCTCCAGGTCAAAACAAAAGGAGATTGAGTTCAGTTTTGCAGCAGGAAACAAGTTGCTGTGGCCAGGGCATGAGGAAGAGGAATGGCTGCAATGCTGCCAATCCAATCAGGGCCCTTTGGAGCCTCACAGAGCTCTCCACCAAACCTCTGAGGCGCTTGCGACAAGGGACAATAATTTCATTCGCCATGATTAGGCAAAAGAAAGGTACGATCCAACAGCAGACAAAATGGGAGCCTAAATTAAATCCCAGGAGAAGATTTCACAAAAAAACAAACCCCCTAAGGCTAATGAAGTTGAATTAAAAACTGTTAAATCAGCTTACGAACAACTATTATCACAAAGTGCTCATATAACACTTTCACTGGCCAAATATCAGATATATGAAAAGGGGGAATACAGCCAACAGTATGTTCACACATTTAGTAAGGGGAAATTGAATATTCTGCCTAACACCAGAAATTAAAAATCAAGCAGGGAGCCAATTTACTCATAGAGATATTAATAAAGTTCTCAGTGATTTTTATAAAGTACTGAATAGCTCTCAATTATTTTATGGTGATAAAAAAAAGACATGTTATATTCTTTAAGAATTCCATAATTTGTTTTATAGGCTGTTTCAAATAGATTAAATTAAACAAGTGAAAGCAACAATCCCTCCTAGAGCTACTTTTAAATGTGAATTCTGACTTAAAGGAGACTTGGGTAGTTTTGATTACTATGATACATTTACTGAACTGTACAGTCTCTGCAATTCCTTGAATAAATCTTTCAGGGTAGGATATCTAGATATATTTCTAAATAATAAATATATCTGACTGAAATACAATATAAAATTTTTAAGATCTGGGAAGTCTTTTTTGTTTTTGAATAGCTTGATCACAATATTAATGCCAGACCTTTATCTTATCAGAATCCTTATTAACTAAAATGTAAGGTATCACCTCGGCTCTTTGCCTGAAACAAGAAACAGTCCACATTAAATGAGGTTTTTTTATAGCAGTGGCTAGAACTGATTGAATTCATAGTTTCAAGTACCAGCAAATTGGCCACAGAATCCAGTAGTTGTGTTACAAAACATTTACTAAGTGAGACTGAAGGAGGAAAACTCAGATGTAGTCTTCTCAGCTGAAGTCTAAGACATGAAATAATTAAGGGAAAATAGAAATGGGCATCTTTCAGAGTTGTTTTAAAGAGTTTCTCTTCAAAAAGATTAAATTTCATCCATCACTATAAAACAAGAACAATATGACTTAGAGGCCTTTCTTTATTGTGCTGCAGTTGTCCAAATTTTCAGTAGCACATACATTTAAGAATTTTATGGGGTCTAAAACACATTTGACATGAGTCCAATGTAAGTATGTCATGTTTGACATGAGCTCCAGGCTCTTCTCACTGCAGAAACAGGTGAGAAGCATCAAATAAGGACATTTATATGAACTTATTCTCCTGTCAAAAAAGACTGTACCTGCAACTCTACCTTCAACACACACTGACAAAATCCCACAGTGTGTTGCTCAAAAGTCATCTTAGAAAGCTGTCAGTGAAAACAGAGGGATGCTGAAAAACTAGATTTCAGTAGGAAACTATTCCATTTTTGCTCAATAAACTGTACACAGCTAAAGAAAACACTAAATAATTCTTCACATTGAGCAGCTGTTTTTCATGGCATGGGACAGAAAGAACCTAACATTTTCCCAAAACTGTTGCACTGCTGTGATTAGATCAGTGAATTGATGTCATGCTGACTGAGAAATTAGGGAAAGGAAAAGGAAAGGGAAGATTCTGTGTTTCTCCCAGCATCTCCCTAGAAACTCCTCTTCAGACACTTGAGTGAGCTCTCTACAGCTGGAACTGCCCTGCAGTTTCCACACAGTGGAAGGCAGCAAGAGGCAGCTGCCAGCAAGCACTGAAAATTACTCCGGTGAAAAATGAGGAGTAGTCACTGTGACAGTAAAAATTTACCAGCAGCGACAAAGAGGTGTGAAAGTAAGTATTTCACAAATGGAAAGTGAGAGGAAGGATGGCTTACAGCGAGTGGGCAAGAATAGACAATATATGTCATAAAGGCCTCTGGGAAGCTCGTGATTGAAAGACATGCAGAGATGGGTAAGAAATAAAAGACAACAGGCTGTGGATGTCTTTTGCTGGACTTTAAGATAAAATAGATTTGATTAAGGGAGACAAAAGAAGAAGAAAAATATGAAGGTTTCTGACCTGGTGAGACCTTATCTTGGCTGAGTGTTGGAAAGAAGTTTTAACCAGGAGAAAGAGGGAGTATGAGTACTAGAAACTCCATGAACTTGTGGAAACAAATAGGCACAAGTGGTAAACCAAGGACAAAAAAAAAAAAAAAAAGTCAAACCTTTTCATAATGCCCCCATGCACAAATCCAGAATACCAGCTTAGCAAAAAGTAACAAGACTGAATTATTTCCTTAAGCTGAGCAATGACCTTTGAAAATGCTTATGGTTTGAGTCAGGTGCTGGCTGAGACATGAATCACAACATGAGCTGTGTGTGTGACCCCAGAGCTGCAGCTAAAGCCAGAGAGGTGCTCAGCCAGGTCAGGGACACAAACAGCTCTGGGAGACATCCCAGGCACAAAACCCCATCTGAACACGTAGCTGAGAATTACAGGAACATACTCCAGGGGACAGAAATGGAGAGAAAACTGGTGGCTATTAATGGCACAAAAGCATAAAGGCTCTTGCTGGTGCTTTCAGCTTAAAGCAATTTCAAGCCATACCATGACCTCAAAGAACATTCTATAAGGAGAAATTAGACACAATTTCCCACTGTGGTCTAATGAACCAATACAAAAGCATGAGCAAATCTCATTTTTAAAGGGCATGTGCAAACTACAGGTTTAACTGAGAATCTTAGGAGGAAAGCTTCGTAGAAAGTTCCAAAATTTCTGAAGTAGAAAAAGTGAAAAATTATCAAACACTGAAAGTGAGTCAACATCTCGTAGGAAATCCCAGATGCAAAATTGCATTAGTTCCAGCACATTTCTGCACAGAGGTAAGCTAGCTCTTAGTGGAAACAGCAGAAGATTTACTAGAGGTGTTTTTCATTAAAAATAAACTCTTTCCTCTCTAATATAGAAAGGTTCTGTGAGGTGGCTACAGAAACACACAGAGTAATAGGTAAGAAAATAAATAACTCCTCTTTTTGTGACTTACTAAAAAGGCAGGCAAAGAAGGTTTTCTTTCTATTAATTCAGCAGGAAGGATGTTTGATGCTTTGTATTATTGGGAAAAATCAAGACACAGCAAAGTGCTTTATAAACTACCTGCCTGGAAGTGGAGAACTGAGGCACACTGAGCAGGCAGATAACAGCACACGGCCTTTGAAATGCAAGGGAAAATCACAGCAACCACCCAGACTCCAAGGAGAGCCCCAGGATCCCTTCCTTGCTAGTTAGCAGGATGCAAGAGTCTCCCCCAGGCTACATTCACCTTTCCATCAGGCTAAGCCGTTGGTTCCTTTCATGTGTTTGAGCAGTTGTGTCTTACACCATCCATGAGAAAGCTCCAGGCACTGCAGATGGGAAAGCAAATGTGGAAGGAACAGAGCCACCTCCCTGTCATTCCCGAGGCTGGGAGTGGGACAGGACCACGGCACAGCACACCAAGTGATGTCCCTTCAGCGTGATCCAGGAGGAAAAATGCATGGGAGTGCACTTAGGGAATGAGAGCAGCACATTTCTTCCACATTCGTCCCACAGGTGATGTGGAGTTCACACACAGAGTCTTTACAATCACCCCAAAATCCTACCAGGGCAAAGGTGACAAAACAAAGAGAAAGACCTTCAAGAAGGAAAGAACAAGAAGGATATTTATAATGAGAAAAGATGTGAGATTGCTTGAAGATATAGCTTAATTACAAGGAAGGATTTGAAGGAAGAGTGAGAGAAAATGCTTGATAGAGAACAAGGAGACAATCATGGGAGCCACATAAAAGGAGCCGAAGAAAAAGAATGGGAATAGATGATGTGAGTGCACATTAACCTCTCATTTTTTCTCCCAGAGACTCACTCCAAAGTTAAAAAATGCTCTTGGATATTTGCCATGCAGTTGGTGAATCCGAGAACACACCCCTGCAGGCCCATCATGGGTCTAGATTGGCCTAATAAATCACTTGTCCCAAGACAATGCAATTAAGCCTAATTAGCCGATAGCTTTATTCCTAAACAGTCTCTTCCCAAGGGAGGTTTTAACTTTTGGTTTCTAAATTAGCTCAAGGAGCTAAATTGCTCTCATCTCCTTGGCAAAGCAACAGTTCATTTCTACCTTAGCACAGGATACTTCATGCACTCGGGGGACACGTGTTCACTGCACGAGTAGTTTATTTACATTAGCCCTCAATCTGAGTCCAGTAGGACCAGGGAAAACCCTTCTGGAAACAGCAGCATGGTCACTGCCATCTGTCACCACTGACTTTCCCACCTGGCTGCACTCAGCACAGCTTCCCTACGAGTCTCTATGCTGCTTCTCCAGATCCGCTCCTTGACCAGGACAAGGTGCTCTGTTCTGAAAAAGTTTCCAGTAGTGCTGAGATGCTCAGAGGAGACAAAATCAAGGGGTCAGTCAGAAATGGACCATCTTGGCCTATTATCTGAGTAAAGTCCGAATAGAAGACTCAGTCTGAGTCAAGAAATTCTTCCCTGTGAGGGTGGGCAGGGCCTGGCACTGGGTGCCCACAGAAGCTGTGGCTGCCTCTGGATCCCTGGCAGTGTCCAAGGTCAGGTTGGACGGGGCTTGGAGCACCTTGGGATAGTGGAAGTTGTCCCTGCCCATGGCAGGGGTTGGAATGAGATGAGCTTTAAGGTCCCTCCCAACCAAAATCACTCCATAATCCCATGATTCCTAGAAGCATTCTAAAGATCAACATTAGTTCTTTCCAGTACAGTAAAACAATCTTCCAAATCCTTTTATGACTGTCCTTTGCTTCCAACTCACGCTTCTCCAAAGTTACATTATTTTCAGCAGTTTTACGGAAGATTCAGATCTTTATTTCGGGGATTATGTGACTCTAATTCAAAAAAAGACTAATGTAATATCTCCTCATAAATCAAGAAAATGAGCAAAGAAAAGCTCAGTGAGAGCTACCAGTCCTAGAAGGTGTAGAGTAACCTCTTGCATAATAGTTACTGGAGAGAGAAGGTTTGAACTGGAGCAGGAAGGGGATCCAGAGCACCTGGGGAAAATGGGAAGGGGAAAGTATAAAGAGCTGGAGTAGCATATTTCTGTTTGTTTGACACCAGGGTTAGAGTTGACATACCAAAAAAGCTATGCAGGTCTCTATAAAGGAGTAGCAGGAAGCTGTTTGTGCTTTGGCATTTTCATTGGCATCAAAATACTAAAAGGGGAAACAGTGTAAGCAAAAGAGCTGATATCTCACCTCTGTCTGTGAAGAAATTGGCTGAAGATGCCTTTTGTTCCTCAAAGCTAATATGAAATTGTTACCTTTTTGCTTCTTGCTCTTTTAAAGTTTTTTTTTGTTTTGTTCTGTTTTGTTTTGTTTTTTATCCTATGGTAAAAGCCAACACATTCTTTGGACATTTGCTGCTTCCTGCACATGCAGCATTTCTTCACATCACAGAAACTTTTTATTGTTAAACACTACCTGCTGCTAGTGTGGGCTAAAGTCTTGATAAATCCCTTCATTTTAAACACTGCACAGTCTTCATTTAATCCTCTGCAAGGATTTATCTATTATTTTCCTGACTGCTTTACATACATTTATTTCCCTTTCATCTGTTTAAACTGTGCCTTATTTTTACTTAGTTTGCTGTCTCAGGGCTCTGCAAATTTGTCACTTCCTGTCCCTTTCACCCCCTGACAGCAGAGCTGAGCCTACTGCCCATCTACAGCTGCAAACACCCTGCTGGGAACACCTGACTCAAACATCTTCTCCCCCAGGTGCTCACAAACATTCACGTTTCATTACAGCCAAATTGCTTGGGAATTTAAGTTACCCTTTTCATAAATGGAGAATTAGGGAGGGAGCAAAAAATTTCAAAAATTAAAATAGAAACTTTTCTGGAGCTCAAACAGCTAGACAGGCAAAATTTCAGTATTAGTAAGTCACCTCAGTGCTCTCTGTGTGTTGGAAACCTCTCCCCTGCAACACTTACATGGAAACCTGGTGGCACAGGCTCAGCTTGCATTGACCTGATGGTTTCAGTAGTATTTCATAGCTCTGCTCCCTCCAGGTCCTTTTCTTTTATTTGAAACCTTCCCATAAAGAAATCACTCTCACACAATTAGCTAGGAATATATTGCGTTGTGATATATAGAGCAGGTATTAAAAAAGCTATTTGAGTATTAAGGGAGACTTCAAAGGAGGTGAGATCACGGGAGAATGGGGCTAGATCAGACCCATATATGTCAGATTGATTCAGTTTTGCTGCTCTAAGGACAAAGATGGGGACGAGCAAAGCGCTACACAGGCTTGGGTAGAGATGTTAACTGGGCTGGTTACAACATGTCACTTTTAGACCCATGGCCCCTGCAGTGAATTAGAGAATCATGCCAAGCTAAGCCAAGGTGCTTGCAGGACTGCAGGGTAGTGTTTGCAATGACACAAAACAACAGCAGGGTATAGGAGATTCTATCACCCTCAGTTTCCATCTGATCTAAAGATCAACCTCTGCCCTCAGGCATAAATCCTTTCCCCAGACACTGAGTTCCCAACTTTATGACACTTGTGGGAAGCTTGCACTTCCATGAAGAAGAGTGGGACTGGTTGGCCTTTTGCCTCATGTAGTGATGGCAAGGCTATTAAATACTTTAAAAATTCTATCCCAAGTTGCATTAAAAAAAAAACAAACCACAAATAAATGTTTTGTTGTTAGAGGGAGTAGCTGGAGAAGAACCCTGTTTCTTAAATTTGACATAAGACAAAGCATACTCACAAATTTAGGCAAAGTTCAACCAAAATATCTAAATTCCTTTGGTGATATGGAGTAGCTGGGTTTGGGGGCATTAAAAATGAAATATTGGACGAGCTGTTTTATTTTCAACAAGTCCTTTTTGCCCCAGCCTCAGACAGTAAAAGACAAATGTTCTGCCTCCCTGAATTACTGTCAGAACACACATTTTCCCATTAAGACACAATAGATTATTTCCATATTAAAATAACTACCTTGTCGATAACTTGCAGGAAATATGAAGGATGAGACAAATTAGAAAAATTTATATAGGTGAGCATAAAGTGACTCACACAAAACCAGCCATGAGTTAGAACAGTTTTTCAGACAGCTCACACGACAAAAGGGTGTCAGCTGGATTGGAATTTAATTTCCTGCTCATGTGTGGGCTGAGGTGCAAAGAAACAAGTGGTTGGTGCCTCTGTTCTTGACTGAAGTTGTGTGGCCACTGGGTGTCATCCTTGATTCAGTTGACAGCCAGAAACTCTGCAGCTACAGCGCAGAGCCTGCAACTTCCCCAGCAGTTAAATTCCACTCTATTTGATTGTACAACATACAGCAAATTGCTCTGCATTTAAATCAGCTATACAATTGAATACTTTGACATAGACAAATTCTCCTTTGTCTCAGTGCCTTATTTGGAGACCTGAAATGGCTGGTTGCTGCAGGAAAGAAAGAATAGTAGTGCAACAGGGGCATAGGAACTACAGACAATTTGATGAGTGATTATCAAATCTTGGGAAATATTAAATAACTATGATTAAATAATGCAGAGGGTCGATGCAGGAAGTTTGGAATTATATCTAATTTGTCCCCAAGCTGGAGAAGCCTATTCCATATAGGTAATTTAATTTAAGATATTCAGTATCCAGATTCAGTGCACAAATTAATGACTATGTATAAAGGAGCTGGTTCAGGGAAAACTAATCTATACTCCTACCTACAATACCAAGCTAGTATCCTCAGAAAAGTTCCAAAATGGCATCAAGGAGGAAAAAAAGACTGAAGGTTCTTGATATTTAATTCGTTCCACCTATAGCTGTTCTGTAATTTTTCATATTTTTCCACTGTTTGGCATCTTCCCAGTTCCCCACAACCAGGATCCATGGGAGCCACACAACCAGGTGTGGCCATGGGATCAATGCCTGCACCTGGCAACAGGGGAGCAGGAAAGAGCCTTTCCAGAAGAAATATCCAGATATCCAGTAAGTTTTGCCCGTGCTCACATATAAGTTTGGAATCGGCTCACAACAGGTCATATGTCATCCTAATGAGTTTTCTGTTATGGGTGACTGAAAAGAACTTATCAGCATTATTTTGTTATCTCCTGGGAGTCTAGACAGTCTGAAACCAGCACACAGTGCAGCAAAGCTGCTTATTATAATATCATTTGTCTCTGGAACCTGATTTAGATTGCGTTCTTCAAGCTAAAATAAAAAGAAGTGCCAGCAATTTCTCCAAGCATTACAGCCAGAAATGTTTACATTTGTCAGTGCATTAAAATTATT
The DNA here is from genome assembly GCF_014805655.1 of Passer montanus. Classification (NCBI taxonomy): domain Eukaryota; kingdom Metazoa; phylum Chordata; class Aves; order Passeriformes; family Passeridae; genus Passer; species Passer montanus. The sequence continues at coordinate 24,513,766 of NW_024356504.1, read as the reverse complement.
TATCCCACTTTTCTTAATATACAGAGTATAGCCATAAAATGGTTTAAATAACAGGTATTTTTGTTAATGCAGCTAACCTCAGCTGATAGCTCAGCTTTCCATGGATTATACAGTCTTTCAGAACAGATCTCCATGTAATACATCCTAGCTTTACCAGTGGAATATAATTTTAATGAAAACATGCCACTACTAAAGACCTATTAGGCACAGAGTTGAAACTGTCTTTGATTTTGTTCACCAACCAAAGACTTCAATGATTATTTAAAATCCATTTTTAAAGGAAGATGTTAAATATTCTCTTTATATTAAGCAGCCTCATAGACATGATTTAGGATGCTTGTTTTAAATATTACCAACACTCTCTTTTATGGTTCTATTTAGTTAAGAACTGATAGCAGACTTAAAGGAGGAAATGCATTTTAGATGTGAGCATGTGCATTAGCAATTTCAAAATTTACTAAAGTTAGTGTAAAGCAACCCATCTGAAGTAACAAAGCCAGATAACCAAATTGTCTAAATGTTTACTACACCTTTCATTGAAGCAATAAATCAGTAACAAATGTTACCCCAATGAGTTCTTATTGAAACAGGAGTTTTCTTCTGTTTCTATAAATATATGCACAGATGCACATGCCCATATTCTATGGCTAGGAATCTACACAATTTCACTTTCATATCTCAATTCTGAAAGGGAAGCTGCTTTCCCATTTAAACTTCACAGAACCTTTTATTTGGGAATTTATTATTACAAATACTTACGCTGGCTTAATAGTCTTGGAATGCTTTTCATGAATGTAGGCACCAGCAAGGCCTCCTGCTCCAGAATTTAAATACTGCAAAGAATAAATCAACATGTATATCTCGTGCTCATTATCTGTAAAATATCACTTTCCTTCCCTCACCCTGATCTATAAAACAACCAATTTTAACATTTCTAGTGGTTTCTAGATGGAGATCTTAGCATTTGTAACAAAGTGCTGATGGAGATAAAAGCAGATATCATTTTTCAGATTAGTTTTAAAAGTATCTCTCTTGGCTTATGTACGGTATTTGAAGTCTAAGAGGCCAGAAAAATAAAGTACATCTAAAACAGGTCCATATATATTTGCTATATATATATATATATAGCAAAGTCATCAAACAATTTATCTGACTATGTCTGACAAGTCTTAATCTTACTTTGAGTCAAAGGAACTAAAGATACCTTGCTCTGTGATCTGAAATTATGAAAGTTAAACAAGAATATTCTCTTATTTAGGGACCATTTCATAAAATATTATAGCTGTGAGACCTTCTTGGTGTGAGAATTAAGAGAAGAGACCCTGATCCCATCCCTGATCTGTCCACAGGGCAGATATTTAACCACCACCACCATCCATCCCTCATCCACAAGACCTTGTAGGTCATTGCCACTTTTTGGAGCCACTCATAACAAAGGCACTATTAAAGTCAGTGTCCATCTCTTTGTTGTGGAGAATTCAAGGATTCAGCCAAGTCTTGCTCAGCTGTTCAGGTGCAGCTCTTATTCCCCTGACCTGTGTGCTGACCCATGAGATAAGTGACATTATGGAAAGCAGTCTCCAGCCATGAATCTGTTTTACCTTGTAGGAGCACCAGCAGGCAAAATCCACTCCCCAGTCATGCAAATGAAGCTCTACATTCCCAACAGCATGAGCCAGGTCAAATCCAACAAGGCATCCCTGCAGGAAAAAGATGATTATTAGGTTACTTATTAAGATAATCATCACTGTGATATTATTTTGAAATAAGTCCTTCAAAGCTTAACTTGCTCTCAGTATGTGCAGGCTACCTAGAGTCTTTTTACAGAAACAGAGAGTGATAGGATAAGTGGGAATGGATTTAAACTCAAAGAGAAGAGATTTAGGTTAGCTCTTAGAAAGAAATTTTTCTTCTTTTCAGTTACTCAGAGAAAGTGTGGATGCCCCATTCCTGGGAGGGTTCAAGGCCAAGCTGGATTGGGCCTTGAGCAACCTGGGATAGTGGAAAGTGTCCCTGCCCATGGTAAAGGGGTGGGACAAGTCGATCCTGAAGGTCCCTTCCAACCCAAACCCTTCTATGATTAATCTATCAAGTCCCATCTCTTCTTAGTGATTACTAGAAATAAGTTTTCTACACCACAGATACACTAAGAGATCACCAATTTTTCTGTGATTTTTCTTCAAGGATGCTTGGATAGGGTTTACACCTCTGAGATTCTGATTGTGCAGGGAAGTAGAATCACTTGAAACAAGTATTGAGAACAAATGTATAAATACAAATACTTCCTGTATGGCACAACAACCCCCAGGCAGAGACAAAGCAGTAATGGTCATAATGATGCCAGTTACCCATGAACAATTACATTCCAATACATATTCTTGCTCAAGGTGTCCCTGGTATTTAAACAAGGAGGGCCTTGCTCTCTGGGAATCCAAATGGATGAGACAGCAGCTTATGCAATGCCTTGATCTTTAAGAACTTTCATACTTGTCTTTAAAAAGAAGGAATCTGTCTTTTCTCTGTGAAAAGCCTTGTATTTGCCATATCCACAATTTTCACAGGACACTGGGAAAAAGTGGGGGGAAAACCCCAATATCGAAGGACTGAGAGATTTTTAGATCTAAAAGTATGAGTTTTACACATGAAATAACCACTGGATGGCAGCATTTTTAAACTAAAAAGTTATTCTAAGCTTTGCTATTTATTTAAGAGCAGAGAAATAAAACTGCTTTTTGTTCCTGGACTACAAATTAAATGCTATTTTACATTTTTCTTTTAAAACACAAACAGCTTGCTTGCAAGCAGCAGGGTAGGAATAAGAGTGAGAGCACAGGCTTCAGAAAAATCAACGTCCAATAATAAAACAAAGGGTTTTTTTAAGAATCTCCTGCTGTTTCTTGCATGGAGGGAGTCTTAACTAAATTATTTAAGCAGTACTTTGGTATATTTAATCTTCTGTATAAACTAGATAACAATTTGTACAGAGCAGCATTTTAAGAAGATGTGACACGTTAATTCTAATGGAGACATTTGTGAAGTTATCAGCTTGAAAAATTACTCCAAAACGATGGGAAGAAAAGTCATTGTCATAGCATTTGCATGATCTAAATGTTGCAACTAGAGTCCCAATAAACAGCCATGGTGGCTTGATTTCACAGGGACACAGAGAACTGAGTTAAGAGAAATCAACTGACATGGTGAAGCTAATGCAGAGAGGCTGGGACACACTGAATTCCAATGGGAATGCTCTCATTCAGGGACAAAATGGCTTTGGATCAGAGAAATAAGCTACAGCAAAGTAAAGTCAATTGCCAATGAATGAGGAGGTTCTCACAGGGTTTTAAGGCATTAACTTCAAAACTTCAGTTGACTGGATTTAAACCTTAACAGGTACGTACATCCCATACAAACTGTTGGAAGCAATTCTATGACAGATGCACTGGTTTCAGTGGAAACCAGGAATAACAGGTGAGGATCTTGCATAATGTGTGCGTCTGGCTGTACATTAACAAAACTGAAACAAACAAAAAAAAACCCCATAAAACCCCAACCCCCCAAAAAAAAAAAAAAAAGAAGTTGCTCATAAAGAAAAAGCATGTAAAAAATTTATTCAATAAATCATGTGCCAAAACTAGGTGTCCTACCCTTGTCTGTACGCCATATACTCTATAAAACATCATGTTCAACCACACAATATCAAATTATGAAAATACAGTAGGTGGAAGATAGGAGGAGACACCTTGGGACACTTGGATGCCCTCACAGTAACGAGGCTCCATAACCACATCCACACTTGTGACCTTGACATGGACAAATGTTCTTGGGCAGTGACAGTGGCCACAACAGATCACCTTGAACAAAAAGGAAGGTCATTGACATAATACCCATGGGCCATCCTCCTGAAATCCTTTAGCTGTTCCTCACCACTTCGAAATTGGTTGGCAGATCCTACTGGGCACTGTTTAACAATATTGAGGCATGGGAAATTCGGGTTCAGTGCTGGCAGGGTTCCTGCATCGTCTCAGAAACGCCCACTCGCACCAGTTTGTTCGAGTCGTCATCTGCAAGATGGGTTGTGCTGGTTTGCTTTCCCAGGGAGGTGTCTGGCACTTGAGTCACACAAACAGCAAATGTTTAGCCACACAGATTGCATGGAAAAAGTAAAACAAACTGAAGCAGCTCTCCCTGCACAAGCCACGCAGAACCAGGACTGCGTGGGAACGGCGCTTCCCCAGGCTGGGGGGAAACAGAGCTCTCCATCTGCTCCGGGCAAAGGAGAGGACATGTGCTCTCCCCTGCCTCTTCTGTTTTATTCTAACATCTAAAAGTCATTTCTGCCAAGTGTCTGGGTAGCTGCTGATAACCAGCAGGTAACAACTCAGCATGGACAATGACATTTGGAGAGAGGGAGAGAAATGACAGCTTCACGCCAGCAAAGCTGGGACATTTAGAAAGAGAGACAGGAAAAGAAATGAAGATGAAGGATCTTAAAGCTCTTCCTACTGGGACTCAAGAGATTAAAATATTTTACATAACTGTACAGAGTCAGTGGAAAGTACGATATAACTTATGAAATGAAAATTGTGTTTGAAAGGTAGAGTCTCCTAAAAGTCAGCCATTTCTTCACTTGTAGAAGAATAAAACAACTTGGCTTCCCCCATTCTCTAGAGCAAGCTTGAAAGTATGAAACAAGGAAAACTGTTACATCCTCCTCAGCCTGCTGATGAGTCTCTTGCACAATACGTAGTAATTTCGATTTATCTGAGAGACCTTAGACGGAAAAATAGCCTGAGGTAATTTTTCAAGCTTAATTTAGTTCATTTAATATTTAATGACTTAATGAAGCTGTCTATGTGCAGAGCTTTCACTCTGGGAGGAATCTTAATGTACGCAGAGAACTTAGGAAATTGGCTTAAAAAATGTAAAAGGAAATCAGTAACTTAATTCATAAATGATTGACCTCAAGAATCCTAGGACATTTTCCAGGCCTCCAGAGCTCACAGCTGAAATCTCTAGTCAAGCCCTGATAGGGCACAACACTGTGGGACTTTATTTCAACAGTACATTAAAAGAATTATTAAGACCATCTGCGTAGGACTTTTCTCTCTGACATACTGGCTGACAAGTGATTTTTTTTTTCTCCTCTCTTCTTCTCAAATAGCATTTTCACCTTGTATTTTCCCCTTCTGACTCATTTGCTTGTCAGCTCTCCCCAGCCTATTTTCTGTTCAGAAGTGCAGGGTCATTCACCACCCTTCATCCCTGGGAAGGAGAGGCTTGCATTTTTGCTATAAACATGATTTTTCAGTCTTGTCTGCTTTTAAAAGAACTTTCAGCCTATCTGTGACAATATGTTGACTAGAAAACTATTCTGGATTCAGCAGGTCCAGAAGCTCTTGAAGGAGATATGGTAAGTCCAATTAAAGACATGTATAGATACCTAGATGCTAATGACTCTGCTTCAGCAGTTGTTTGTGTTTTCCTCTAATCCAACAGCAGCTCCTAACCCCAGCTTTGGCCTGGGAAAAGAGGAGAGGAGCCAGTTCTTTGGAAACCCCCACTTTTCAGGCATTTTGATAACCAGAAGCCCAGAGTCCAAGATAAGCAGCAGGGAACAGAAATACTTCTTACCAACAGAAACACTTCATGAATCAACGATTTTGTGGCTATTCAAGTAAATATTTGTCATACCCAGATGTTGAAGTGTGGTGTAACAGTTTCTTACATAGAGGGTTTGTATAAACATATAAACATCACTTAACCTGTGGGCAGAATCTGTAAGGACATTGAGCTGAGTGTATCCGACAGGAGGGAAATAAAAACACGGCTGGCTCATGTTTATCAAGCCTTAAGGGTACTCAAACAGTTCTTCAGGTTGAATTAATTTTGCTTTTTCAGTAAACTAATGATATTTTAGTTCGTTAATCTACCTGGATCTCGACCCTGCATATTCAAACCACTAGAAATTCAATTCAATGGGCTTTTTTTTCTCTCTCTTGAAAAATCTGTGGAAGAGATTCATGTCTACATTATGTCATTTCTAACAGGCATTCAGATGGAAACAGGCCTTTGACATCTACCTGTTCCTGCTGGAATGCTGAATTGCTGTCACAAATTGTTCTCCTCTTCAGGAACATGATACAGACTCTGGGTAAAGTGTGTGGTGTTTTTGTATGCATCCCTGTGGAAGCCCATACCTCTGAGTTATTATTATTATTATTATTTGCACTGCCTTGCAGAAATTTTAATCTTTCTCCACCAAGTCCTGGTTATCTCCTCAGATTTTATAAACATCAGATGCATTTTCCCTCTGTATAATAAGCTGTGAGTGACTACTCTCTCCCAGAACACCACTTTGGGGCAGTTTAGAGCTATCAGTGAAACTGCATCTCTTCCACATATCCAAGTCTGCAGCCCACAGTCCAGAAAGCATCTTGGGAGAGGTGGTAAAGCGATAGGTTTTTCCCAGGTTGTTCATCTTTATGGAAAGGAAGGAAGATTTCTCTCTATCTCAGACACCTTTCAGACACATCACGGAGCGGCTTTCTGGGAAGCAGCACTGAAGACATGTAGGTGTTGGCAGCTCTGCTGCCACCGGGAGAGAGAGAGAGAAGAGCAGTGGGTGGCATCGTCCTGTTAATAACCTGTCTTCCCTTTCTAACATTCCAACACGGTGGAATTGTGATTTTTTTGTGGTCAGCAAAGTTCTGGCAGACACTCCAGGAAAGCACCATGACGGTGTTGCTTTTGGAGCTCCTGCACAAACCCACTTCCCCTGCAGCTGACTCCCCACATTTCTTTTCACCCTGCTTTTCTCCATCCCTGTCAGAAGTTGGTTTTGTTTTGTGCTGTTTTTAACACTGGGTTTTAACACCAGGTGCTGCTCTGTGAGAACATTCCCTTTTTACATCCCACGGGCCCTGCACCAGCTCTCACACCTGCTCTGCTCTCCCAGGGGGCACTTTACCATCTCTTGCTGTCAGCATAACTTACGCCCTGACGTCCAGAAAAAATTCCACTGCCAAACCTACAGCTACAGAAGATGTACAGTGTGCTGTGAGGCAGGAACCTCTCCAGCGAGTTAAACCATTAAATATAAAGAGTTAGCTGGTTTGCCAAAAACCCAGTGATAACAAATAAGTTTACCCTTCAGTGGTTTAATCTTGCATGAGATAAGCTGCATCCAGTAAAAGGCTGCCAGCATAGAAAGTCTGGTGACCTCCTGTTGATAAGACAACTTAATTAAAAACTATTTTCTCCTGGATTCCTAAGGCAATTGAGATGGGTAAAGAGTTTTACAGCTGTGTCCACAGAACACACTGCCTGCAAGATCTGAAGGCTGAGTCATCACTAAAATACACTCATCTTGTGATGTTGATGTGCTCCACATTGTGCCTGTCTCCAGAAAACTCATCAGTGCAGTCTGAGCAGTGCTGGCTCCGTGGGGATCTCACCCCCCTGCTCAGGGGGGCAAAATCTGCCATAACACAGCTACAGGAAAGGAGGAAAATCAGAAAAGTCTCATGCTGAAAAAGTTCAGAAAAAGCTCAGAAATCTTACACAAACTAACTTTCAAAGACAGCTTAGAGCTGTGATTGCCTCCTCCTCCTCCTTCATTGAGGCTCTTGGCATTCTACCCTTCAAGAAAAGCCATGTCAAAGTTAATAGTCATGAATTACCTTTTCCAAATAGTTTAACATTCATCTGCCTGAAAGATTGCTCCCACAGGGATATTTCTTCATGCAGCACACATTCCCCAAAGGTCTGGGCACAGACATTTTACCAGAGACCTACAAATTTCTGTGTTTTGTTCCACACAAAAAAAAACAAAAAAAAACACAACAAAACCCAGAACAACTGATTTCACAGAGAAAACTGATGTAAAATTGGTATGGAAATGACACATCTGGAGCAGTCCTACCTTTTTTTGGCCAGCCCTTGTTATTCTAGGGATGTCAAACAACTGTCCCGTGTAGTACTGCACCCCACTGAACAGAATGACAGCAATAGAGTCCCCTTCCTTCTCAATTACAGACAGGATATCTTCAGTCCTCAAGGTCTCCTCCCCCTAAAACAAAGTTAAAGGACACATTTTACATCAACTCTGGCAGAAATGGCATTGCCATCCCTTATTTCATAATCTATATTTTACCATGAAGGGAGATCAAAAGCAAACCCTTCTCTTGGTAATGATATACAAAGGTAGAGCTATGAAGTAACCTACGAGTAAGTAACCTCAAAAAAACAATCACTAGCAAGTGAGCCTTGGAGGTGCCTGTTATAAAACATCTATTCACTTCATACTCTAACATGCTTCATACCCTTTAGTATTTCTGACAGTTTTAATTTACAGTCAGAAATTCCTGGTGCAGACAGAATATCTAATGATTTTAAGTGGCATCTGAAATTTGTGACACCCACAAGGTTTGAAAGTTGTCTATCAGCTTCACTCTTTACTTTTCTGATAAACTTGGTATCCCACAGGAAGCTATTATATATCTGACATATTCATATTTCAAAAACAATGTCTCACATCATCAAAAGTACAAAAATCCCCAAACCTGTGGTCATTAAATATAGAAGAATTTCAACCACAAGGAAAAAAAATATAACCTCATTTTTGATTCTTTGCAGGAAAATTACTGCCCCATCCTCCTCCTGTCTTCCTAGCAAGGGATCTTGTAAAACATACCACCACCTAGGGATCAATTAGGCAGTGAAAACCTAGAATTAAATTAGACTTGTTACTGAAAAAAGCTTGGGCAAGATGGTTGAATTGCGAGGGACTGTTATTATCTCAACAATCTCTGCAAATCTATCAAGCGTTCAGGAGTGGGCTCTTTACTCACAAGATGACTCAGATTTCAGAAGCAAAAGGTCACCCTCAGTTTATAGTTAGGTGACAAAGTTCTTAATGCTGCAGAAGTGAAGCGAGGCAGCATTTCAAATTAATCTGAATTGCATATTACCAAGAGCAGACCTTTCCCTCAGCCCGTGCTGATGCAGACACAGTGGTGCTGGTGTTATGGCAATCTCTTACCTCAGGACATTCAAAGGACACTGGGAATTCTCAATGAGTCAAAATCATATTTTGCAGGTGACTCAGGATGCTGCCAGTTTTTTTTGGAAACAGGAAAAATAGAGAGAATAGCTTTTTTGTTGTGTTTGTTGTTCTTCTGGGAAAGTTAACTATTGAATCAGCAATTATAAAGTGGGGTCTTAATGTCAAAAATATGTGCTGAAGCACATCTGTTTATGATTCATAAATTTTATCTACATTTTAATGCACAGATTACAACTTCTGCACTAGAATATTTGAGAATATTCACATGAAAGGTGATTCTGCCCTTGGTGGCAGAGAGCAGAAGTGACAGATTCCTCACCAACCTGCCGTGGCTGCAGCAGGACCATGCTTTTCTCCACATCCAGCCCATGCAGTCGGAGCTGGGACTCCATAGCATACTGGAAGAGAATTCCATGCAGACAGCATTAACTCAAAAACATGATAAACAACTACAAGGAAAAAAAGGACAAACACATCATAACTTGAGAAAGCTGTTAAGATGCCTTGCCTTTCACTAAAAGTAATGCTTGAAAGCATAATCCAACTCCACTGAGAAATTCACAGATTTTCTTTGGATTAAAAAACATCTGAATTTAATTCACATAAGAATTAATTTAATGCCTTTTGCAAGGACAAAGTCAAAGCCTGAATGCCACAGGATAAATCCATGGAGCAGAATGAGGGTGGGGACAGAGCCCTTAATATCTAATGACAGTGAGTGGCATCCCTGCCCATGGCAGGGGTGGGAACATGATGATTTTGAAGTTCTTTACAACTTAAAGCATTCTGTGGTTCTGTGGTGTGATGGATGCACTTCACCAGAGGCCAGAAAGCCAAACCTTCCTTGGGATAACAGCCAAGGAGGACTGAGCATCCCTTCTCCAGGAGCCCTGGGTACCCCCATGCCCTGCTGCCAACACAAAGGAGGTTTGGCCAGCACAGACATCCTGCCCTGTGACATTCTCACCTCTTCTATTTGCTGCACAGCTGGAGGGAAATAAGAGCTTTAAACTCTCAAGCTATTTAAAAAATCCTAACTGTCGATTTTATCGATAAATAATGGTCCTGGAGATCAAATAACAATCATCAAATAACAATCATCAAATAGCAGTATAAAAGAGTTTAAAATTTCATGACAGGAACTGAAGTGATGGCAGTTGCAGGGATTATTACTGAAGTGCCATAGAAATTTAAGAGGATGGAGTGTAAATGTACAAGTGCATGTGGAACAAATGTAGGATTAATCTGAACATTACTTAGAATAAAAACAATTTGAGGTGTATACATCTGTGCCAGCATCTTCATTACAAATAAACCTGTTAGTAGCTCGAGTCACTTTTATTGCACCTTAGAGATCAAATTTGTTATCAATTTCCAGGAGTTTACGGTGCTGATGATAAAGTAGCAGTGCCCCACAAACCCAAAGATTAATTTGCTTGAAGCTCTGATGCACAGGCTATTGTCTCTTATTTTATAGCAGACAAATTATGTTTGAACTAGTAATCTAAATTGCTAAGAACAAACATTTCCATCTCTGTCTGGGGATATATAAGTGTTAATGTTGTGAGTTTGTATTGATTTGATTTCATAAAGTAAAACAGCAACAAGAATTAATAAAACATTTACAACTTTAGTTGATTTAGGCCAGTAGTTTGCTAGATGTCTTTAAAAAGACTAATAAATCAATGCACCCATTCATTCTTTTACTCATGCAATACTTCTTATTTGAACAAAAGGAATAAAGCTACAATCTGTAAAGTATGCTGAGCTCAAAAGTTTCTGACAGATTTTTTTATTGTAATGTTACTTGGACAAGATGAGCTAATAAATATTCAAATCATACTACTGATATTCTTTGGGAAAATATGATTAATAATACAAATATAGTGAAATATTAATTTCTTACATGGTCAGATGGAAAGGCTTTTGCTTCTAGAAGAATTTTATAACGTCTTGGAGTAGGCTTAAAGAAAGATAGCTGTTAAGGAAAAAAAAAAGACAGAAATATTGAAATTTATCTAAGCAGAGATGAGAAAGATTCTCCCAGCATATAACTTAATAAAGACTGCTTTACTGTCATGCAGACCTACAGAGATTCTCCCAGAAATTACAAATATTTCTTCGTCCATATAACATTTATCAAAGTAGCAAAGTGTTATAATACTGTATTTCACATATCCATAACAAAGGCCACCAAAACCCAGCAGTGAAAACTTGCGCTTACAAGAATCAATGGCAGTGCTTTGACTGCAGCCAGGCAAGCTGGGATTTCACCCAGCTCCATCCAGAAATCAAAAGCAGCAGCTGAAGAGTAGCAGGCAGTGAAATAGAATTAGATTTACATCTCTGCCCTTAAACTTTTGTTATGGAATCATCCTTTACTCCAAAACAAGGCTGACCAAAGACCTGATCTCAGCACCTGCAGGTGCGTGATCTTTTCTTCTCAGGTCCTGGCAAGCTGGGCTGGCCACAGTGCCAGGAGGACTATGAAGAATTACAAGCCCTCCTGCTCAATTTAGCTTGGATTACACAGCCCTCTGCATGGTCTGTGTACTCCAGAAATTCACACCTAATTCAGGGCAGAGTAGCCACCTGAATTCACTGTACTGAGCCCCACCCTGCTCCATGTTCATTAATTTTAAAAGGTCCAGAGGAGCAGATCCGAGCGATAAACCTTGTTGTGAGAGCCACACAAAGGGAAGCTTCACATCTACACTCAGTTGAACCTGAAATATTGGAGAGCCAGAGACAGGCTCTATGCAGCCACAGGGACACCTGAGCATAAATATGACACATTTATGGTTGCTATGGCATGCAAGTCAAAATGCTTCAGCACATTTTAGGCACATATCAAATAGCCTAAATCTAAGTGTCATCTCTTGTATGCAGCTGCATTTTAAGCTTTACTGATATTACAGCTTTGTCTGGCTCACAGTTGAGCTCCTGTTTCCTTAACTTTGAAATTTGCCATGGAATTGAAATTATAGAAGTTACTTGTAAATGTTTCTTAAATAATAAGATTTCCTCTGGCAACTGACATAGAACACACATGAGAACAGCTGAAACTTCCCCTACAGAGTCCTTGAAAATATTTCTCTGTCCAGCTTTCCTGTTCAGTATTTACTCAGGCCGGGTCTTGCACATACATTATTCAAGATACAACCCCCAAGGCTTAAAAACTTAATCTGTCTCCCAGAGCTGTCTCTGTGAGGTCCTCAGAAAACACTTTGCTTACACACACACAAAGAAAGGAGAAAAATACCTGTCAACATAAGATCAAATATTCATCATAAAGACATACCATCTGAAGGTGCAAGTTAACAGTCAGCCCATTCATTAAGGCTATTTCTTGTCTTTTGGCTCCTGAAATAATAAAAAAAAAGATAAAAAGTTTGAAAAATTGTTGGAGTTTTTCTTTAAAATTTCAGAGAAATATAGAACAGTGGGGAGAAAGCAAAAGCATGAATTCAGTCAATGTCTTTCCAAAGCATGGAAAGGAAACAAATGTTTGAGGTGTCATCAAAGTGAAATGAAAAGATTTCTTGTCTACACTGCACTCACAGGAAAATATTTATTTTTTCAGGTCAGACACAGAAAACAAAAAAAACAAAACTAAATCTTTCCATTTCCCAGCAAACCACCAGTGGATTTATTATCTTGAATACCTCAGACAAGTGAGGTCACAAAGACTATATGTAAAGCAAGACTTGAAGACTTATTTTTGTCAAAGTTCATATATAACACAAGTGAGAAAACATATTGAGATAATCATCTGTTGTAAGTGGTTACTGTAATGTCAAGATAAATCTCATTCCTAATTAAAAAATGCAATAAGCAAAGTTGACCTATTGGATATAACAGACCATTATTAATGTAGCAGCTTCACAAGAAGCCATACCCGCATTACTCCAAGGAGGATAATAACAGATGCCTTTAGACTACAGCTAATCACAGGCAGAGCTAATTAGGAACAACTAATTGTTGTTAGCAAGTATTTAGTAACAAATTCTCCAGCATTTGTCAAGCCCTGGTGAAAGGTTTTAGGTAGGACAGGGAATTGTGTGTTGGGCAGCACCAAGACATGGAGAAAATCAGTTCCTGTTTCCTTCTGGTAAGGAAATGCTTGCTGTCTGTTGTTGAAAAAGAGAAATTCATTCTTGAGACAAATCCATATTTTGAGAGTCTTCTTCAGATGGGAGGTGTGTTCATGCACCTGGTCCTGATCCTCACTCAGGCACAGATTCAGCAAACATGGAGAGGTTGCAGAGAGGGAAGGATGAAGAGAAGTGTAAGCAGGCAGGGAGGGCAACAGCCACTTTTGGAATCAATAGAGGGGAAGGAAAAGATGATTTTGGGATATAAAAGGGTAAGGGACCCACAAGAAAAGGAAAGCTGAATCCTGAATTTCTCCTGTCCCTGCCTTGGGGGACACCTGACACACTGCCACCGTATCCTAAACAGTTGAAATTTGCAGAGTGATTGCTTTGTCAGTGTGGGAAAAAAGATATAACCATGGGTTTAACCCAATACAGGCAAATATGGCCAAAGAACAGGGAAACCTATAATTACAATCAATTCATACATTCCTCCCAAGCAGGCCTTAGCTTCTGCCAGCCCAGGAAAACCAAGCACTGTTCTCAATGAGCTGTTCAAGGACATTTCCACTTGTTGCTGAAATCTTCAGGTTTTGGACAGAAGGATTTGGAAAACAGGGTCAGTGACTGGGAATGATCAGTCCCTGGGGATGAGCCACACAAAAATGAGATGTCATGAATAAGCTCCCTCCTCCTTCAGACACCAGGAACATCATCAAATTTGTAGAAAGAAATATATGAAGGACTAGTTCTTCATAGGGAAAAATAAGCTTTTTTCTTCACTTAAACTACTCTCCCTTTGCTTTCTTTTCTTCCCTCTGCATCTTAAGGTTCCATGCTGCTGGAAGAGGTCACCTTGGGGTTGTTCTATTGCAGATCCAGGAGACAGCTAGAGAGAGTGATTGCAGCTCAAAACAGTATTATTTGCAGTCCTAATATTTCTATGGAACTCTTGAGGCTGAAAAAAGGGACAGGATCAAGAAATAGTATTGTTCTTATTTGTCCCTCTGCTCCTTCTGTGAAATCTGTGGCTTTCACAGCAAATTCTGCACAAGCAACCCTCTGCCTGCTGTACTGATTCTGTATAAAACAAATGGTTAATCTGTAGATCACTTTTAGCTGCATGTTAGCATCCCAAATTAAATATGACACTACATTTGTCATGTAAGTCTTGGTCTTCCGTAAATTATATATTTATTAAAAGCCTTCCATTATTGAATTTCATGCCCACAAAACAAACCTCATCCATGTCATTGGAAAACTGTTATCCTTTATAACCTGCACTGCATTTCAGAAAACAACCTTTCCATGATCCAATTAACCTATTACAATATTCAAAGACCTGGCACACGGGAGACAAAATTATGTTTGCCTTCCTTATTTCCTAACTTTATACCATATCTCCAGGACAGGCTAAAACCTGTATGTTCTGCATGATAAATCTCCTCTTTAATAAAAGGAAGCAGTGTTTGCAAAGTACAACTTCAGAGACAATTATGATTGCGTTAGGCAGACACTGCCATCCTTCTCCTCTCTGACTGCTGGGGAAGTCTGATCCTCGCTGGAGTAAGTAAAAAGCTTTTTGTAAAATGATTGGAAAAAGGCTAAGGGCCCCAATTTTGAAAACATTTTGGTTATTTCAAATAATCCTTATCACTCAAAGTCACTCCAAATCTGCTCAGCGTTCAGTCTTCCCTCAACAGAGACCTGCCCGAGCCCATCGTGGAGCAGCAGCCACACAGTTAATCTTGTTCCATCAGAAGGTGATCCTGCCAAGGTTGTAATGTTTTAATAAAGTCTGGTAGCAGAGGCAGAGATTGCCTTCACTGCCTTCTGCCACTTGGTGTGAGTGCAGGAAAAAAGCTTTGGCCTCCACTGACCTTGACTCTTTATTTCACAACGTATTTACTACTGTAACTTTCACTGAACAAGAAAATGTGACTGCCTTTAATAAGCAAGGTGCTCGTGCACTATAAACCATTAAGCAGACAAAGGTGTTTTACAGTTCTGGGCCCATTCCTGAATAAGTTTTAGTTGTTACCACTGCTTAGGGTGAGAAATGACAACTCTTCTCCTCCTCCTCCTCCAAAGCACATTCAATACTGAATAAAAAACACAATAAAATTCTATTATTGTTCTTACATTAATGTCAATAAGAAAGTAATTCAGAATTCATTCAGCTACCTACTCGTACATAATCAATATTATTCTTTGTTGGAAAATGGTACTTAAGCATAAATTGTGAGGGCTGGAACTTTAAGATCCCTTCCAACCTACATCACTTCATTAATCTGTGGAATACTACATTGAAAAGAGCATGTTAACATAGCTTTTTTCCCCTCCATTTATCCTTTTAGCCCCTTCACCATTGCCTACAATTTTAAAAATTGGAATTTACTATGATACATCCATTATCTGAGAAATATTTTCATCTGTGTTCTAAGAATCACTCACCTGTGTCCTGAAAAAAGAGCCATGAGAGTATTTTCTAAACAAAACCCTGCACGCAAATTTGAGGGCCAGATGTGAGCCAGATGTGAGCCTAGACCACAATTTATTTTCTAAACAAAACCCTGCACGCAAATTTCACGCAAATTTGAGGGCCAGATGTGAGCCTAGACCACAATTTCCAATTTCATCAAACAAACCCCAAAAATTCTGGAGAACAGAATCCAAACCATGCCTTTTATCTTTGAGAAAAACAACAGGAAGCACTTCCCAGGAAATAATTTTAAAACAAAACAAAAAAAAAAATAGATTAGTGTTAACGTAACTTCAGTCATAATTTTTAATTGAATATTTTTTTACCATGAAGAAAATTATAATAAGTTCACTGTGGTTAAACAATGGTGATGTAAAAGCACTGGTGTCACATGGAGCTTGGTAAATAAAAGGAAAGTAAGGAGATGGATGAGCAATTAGCTGAAATTTAAGCGAAGCTCTCATTTCCATCTCCTTACACCTACAGTGAATCTTGTAGTTAAATTAATATTAAAATAGAGACTTAGTTGGCAGCCTCTACAAGACAGATGGTTAAGGGTAAAAGGGTCCCAGCCTCGTTCTCTGCTTTCTGCAGTGACTCTTAACCTACAGCTGAGGCCAGAGGGACCCTGGCAGGGGCAGTGGCAGCAGGTCAGGGCTCTGCCTGCCTCAGGGCTCCACATTCTGCAAACAAAGCAGAGGCAAACAGCCACAGAGGTGATGCAGAGAAAGATGATAACTCAGAGGCTTCCAGCTGTCCTTTGGGCTCTCTCTCTCCTGGTTATGTGAAGAACATCAGTGGTCATACCTTGATTACTAATTGGGGTGCCTGGGAATATGACATAAGAGAAATTCTTGTCTGCCTGCTTAGTTAAATTCAAGGTTTCCAGCTGAAAATTCCAAGGCACCTTTCCACATTTTCCTAGTTGTACCCCACCAGAACAAGAATATCCACTGGCCAAGGAAGATGGGTCATACTGGAGAAACCCCTAAATCAGCTGTGTTCAGCATTTCAACACCCTCCACTCCCTTTATATTTCCACATTTTTATGTCCTATGATGCTTACCAGATGACGTGCTGAGCTTGCCCTTGAGTGTAATGAAAGCAAGAGAAGTAACTTCTTAACCTCTTGAGCAGCACCCGGTACAACAACAGCAACTTACAAAATCAGACCTCCCAATCTGCATTTTGAGATTTTTATTTCATTGTGCAGATGGGATTTTCTACATAGCTCAGTGGTGCCCAGTGTAGACACACTTATATTTGTATTATCTCAGAGTTTACATCATGGATAGACCAACTACAACAATAATTTATTGCATTTGTTCTGCTCCAATAATAACACCCACAATTTTAGCTATTTGGAAACTTCATAAAGAATTCAGAGAGGGATTTTATTTATAAGTTTATAAATAAACTTGTCATGAAACATTCTTTAATGTCTCTGCTCCCAATTGCTCCAACCCCATTTGCTTTTCTTGAAGGAGAAAACCCATAATTTTCTCATTGAACACTTGTCTGCAGTTGGAGGAGAAATTACGATACAATATCTAGAATACAGTAGGTCAACATAAGGGTAATATTTTTCTTTAGTGATGGCACAAATGAATGCCTGATAATTCAGTTCTGATAGTCACTATTGAGAGTTGCCTTCAACACCTACATTGAAATATGGGCCAGATCTCCCCAAAATCTACTAACCTAGCCTTGACAACAGGTGGGAGGGCTGGGGAGAAAAAGACCCTGCCAAGATAATTTCTCTTCCCCCTTTAGAGACAACTCTGAAGGAAATCCCAGTGAAAGATTATTTCAGCAACTACATGGAGTAAGAAGTGATAGAGGAGGTTTGCATTCCCACTCAGCTGACTTCTTTCACGGCAAATTCACCAGGAGGAATCTCCAGAGCTCCTCAATCTCTGGAATAACCAGAAGCACTTCCTGCCAAAGTCCTGCAGCACTGCAGGCTCCTCAAGGGGGACAGCAGGGACATGGGAACACATCAATAGCAGGTCCTGCCCCAATTATCTGCTTCATTGCCATAAGCAGCTCTCAAATATGAGTCTGGATTTAGTGGCAGGGAAAAGAGGAAAAACAGAAAATTTCTAAATAGAAATAATTTATCAAAGGGGAAGGTTCATAATTTTACTTCTGGAAGAGCGACTGAGACTCTACAATACCAAATGCCTTTAAAAGGGCTTCACGTGTTAGTCCAAGTGGTTTATGATGCTCCAAGAAAACCCTCTGCTGGAATTAGTTTCATGATATGCACATCACACACATTCACCCCCTAAAACACTTGCAGCCTTAAAATAAAATTCTTGTCCTTGTCCATGCACAGGAAAACCTGCTTTCAAATATAAGAATAAAAGGAGCTAAATACAGAGTTTCAGGTTTTTGAGTTTTAAAAGAAACTAAACTTGTTTTTATTTCTGGAGAAAGGTTTTGCCCTGCGTGTCACACCTACCAACCAGCTCAGTCATCAGGTCCAGGATGCACTCATCTCCCAAAGCCCACGGGCGCTTGCCATTGAAATGGCCATGGACACCTCTGAAAAGGAATGGAAAAAATTATGAAAATGTGTGATATTCTACTTGGATCAGACCTAAGAACCACATCTGATTTGGACACTCCACATTTGGAGGGCGAGACTTACCTAAGCTGAGCACAACACTTTTCTCATACCATTAAACCTCAGAGCAAAGGCAATTTATTGGTTTATGACAGGATTTCAGTTGCTTGAAAATTATTTATTTTGGCCCACAAAATTCCTCTGGAAATTCCTCAGAGTAAAGATAATAGCTTTTTCATGAACCCCCTGAAAGTGGTTGCATGGGTTCTGGAAGACTCTGGGGACAGGAAAGCTGGGACAGGGCATTCCAGTGTGGGATGGCACCTGCTAAGCCAGGCTCACTGCACAGAGAGCAGAGCTCACCCCACAGAATTCCCCAACCTGCATTTCTGGCTGGACATTACATGGTGCAGAGGATGATAGACTTAAATACTGCCTTGCACCCACACAGGAATATTTCTTGTCAGAAACAATTTCCATCCTGCTGCATCTCCTGTCGAAGAAGATGCAGAAGAGCTCACTCTTCTGCATAAACCGGAGGGTATTTCATGCAGGGGCTGCACAGAGAGCAGAGCTCACCCCACAGAATTCCCCAACCTGCATTTCTGGCTGGACATTACATGGTGCAGAGGATGATAGACTTAAATACTGCCTTGCACCCAGACAGGAATATTTCTTGTCAGAAACAATTTCCATCCTTCTGCATCTCCTGTCTGAGCTCACTCTTCTGCATAAACCAGAGGGTATTTCATGCAGGGTCAGGTGCTTTCCTGCATCCACAGAGCTGCTTGCTAATTTTTATTGCTTCTCTTCTCCCTGAAAAATTGTTCTAGATCTCAGTGTGCACCAAGCTTTTTGAGTTGACAAAGGCTATTTTTAAACTTTATATTGCAAACTGCTCCTGTCTGCTGGGGATCATATGGTCACCTTAAGCTCAAGTGTGCTACTACTCTAAAGTGACAGATGTGTAAATTCAGTTCTGGATTAAGTGCTCTGAACTAAATTTTCCTTCAATTTTGACAGAGAAGAAAACTTCTAAATTTTCTTATATATCTGCTATGCATATATAAATAAAAGTTGCCTATTTTCTTAAACATGCAGGGTGTAGAGTACAGATTTAAATGCAAATGGAGGCAGATTGAGAAAAGTAATAATTGTGCTAATCCAGGGAAACATTGCTCTGGGCTCCCATCTCACACTGGATGATTTTCATATTTGCTGAACACCATGGGGTACTTGTGGAGCTGGAAACACCAGGCTGCATGAGGCTGAGTATAAAGCTGTTTCAAAATAAGGACAAAGCCAGTAGGAAGCCGGGTAGAGTGCAGAAGAAGACCTAAAAGCTTTGATGTGAGAAAAAAGGAAAAAAAAAGTAGTAAACCTTTTAAAGAAGAACTAGCTCACAACATTCACTCAAAATCACAGGAGGACAGCTGGCAGATTAAGGCATGAGAAAGGAGGATGCATGAGACACTACCCCATCCTCAAGGCTATTTAAAAGATTGGTTTCCCCTATCCACCTCATAGTTTTCCTTCTCAGGTAGAGTTTCATTCTGTCTCTTGCAAAAATTACCTGGGTGTTTTACAGTCTGACCCTTTTTGATTGACTTGGGTCTAATTCTTGCCTCATAGGGATATTTCCAAAAAATAACTAAAATCCTAAAAAAATAAGGGATCTGATGCTTTTAAAAAGCACAGTTGTATTAACCATTTTGAGCCTCTCATCTTTACAAAGCACCATTAAATTTTGGGCTAGATTAGGGAGTGCAAAGGTACAAATGAACATACCATTTTGAGCCTCTCATCCTTACAAAGCACCATTAAATTTTGGGCTAGATTAGGTCAACAGCTGAAGGAGTGCAAAGGTACAAATGAACACCTCTTACAGATAAAATAACATCCTCATGCTCAGCAAGTCCAATCCCACGCTGACAAGGAGGACCCTGCTCCTCAGTTTGGATGAGGTCCTGGTACAGCAGCTGACTGCTTTCCTCCATTTTACAATGGCTCTCTGATGAGCCCTCGACAGCAGAGATCAGGCAGTGTGAAATAGCCCTCATTTACAAGAGCATTTCATAGATGAGGAATAAAGGCAGTGGGTGGGGAGGGGAGAAAATGTGTGAGGGGCAGGAGTAGTGCTAAAATTTCCTCCCTTCTATCAGCCCACAATGCAGCTGCATTCCCTGAAGACAGGGGTCTATGTTTCACAAACAGCAAGACATTTATTG
This sequence comes from Passer montanus, assembly GCF_014805655.1. Taxonomy (NCBI): domain Eukaryota; kingdom Metazoa; phylum Chordata; class Aves; order Passeriformes; family Passeridae; genus Passer; species Passer montanus. The sequence goes on along the minus strand of NW_024356504.1, from coordinate 24,493,329 downwards.
GTAATTTCCTGCCTTATTCTTAACTGTAATAGAGTGATCAAGGGACTTTAAGATAATACAGACTGTTAAAATAAAACCCCCAAAGATTTTCAGTGGCTCCCAGCCTGAGGGAATCTGTATTTCTGAAAGAGGATAGCAAATATAATAAGATGGGGAAAATAAGTCCTAACTACCTATGGGATTCTCTTTCATTAGCTTTCCCTGATTTTATAGCCATTAGTGTCATCCTAACGGGAATTTACTAATGAAAGTTCTCTCTGTCAGCACACAGGACTAACAGAATTTCAGAATAAATTTCCAAGTTATCAGGAAAACAGTTGTGAGATTTTGGTCATGAGAATGTTTTATTTTGAGAAGAAAACATGGACATTTAACCATATTGAAAGAAGGGAGAGGCAGCATTCATTATTATTCTTATTATTATTATTATGGCATAGCTTACAGCTTGCCTCCCTCTTGATGGCCAATATAAATGCCAAGAGACAAAAATTATTGCCTCTAAAATGGTAGTTAAAAGCATATTCTTGGACCCTTTTTTTATTTTAATCACATGAAACTCTGTAGACTTTGCTGATGGCACAATACATCCTATTACACTTAGGTTGTAAAATTCTATGCTCTGCCTCAGAGAATTTATATCTCTGTATATTATGCCACCCCTCTCTCAGCTCTGGTAGGCACTGGGGGTAATAATCTTTAAGGACACAAGTGCAGTGCTCCTGGCATTCCCCTCATACATGGAGAGCCTTTTCCCCCACTCCACTGCACCCTAGGTAGCAAAAGAGATTTAAATTGAGGTATCCAAATTAATGAATACAAAATTTCACCCATCAAATCACAGAGCATCAGACAAACAGATATTTCTTCAACTTCTATGAGAGTTTCTCATTGTGCAAATTAATTTTTAGTCAGTTACCATTTTATTTTCAGTTTGGCAGGAAATCACAATTCCACATTTTATTCGCTGAGGACTGGTTGATTTAAAGCTTGCTAGGGGAGCTAGAAACACATTTTTTGAGATGATCCCAGGGTTTCAAAGGCGGTGAGAAAAAGAATTTAAATTAATTGCCATCTTCAGGAATCTTCTGCGTTCATCCAAATCTTGTACAAGTGCAAATTTCCTTCTTGCTCCTTTGCCAAAAATGATGCAAGGTATTTAATGAGCCAGTACAGACTCCTAAGTTGGACCAAGGTTTCAGGCAAAGAAACAGCCAAAGAAAGGGAAGACATATCAAAAGAAAAAGAACTGTGTGGACCAGCAGATTAAAGAAAAAAACTAAGAATTCCAGGGCATTAAAACAGGAATTTGCAGCTCTACCACACTACCTGGTGAAAGGCAGAGTCCTGAGAATGGCAGGAGAGGTGGGGATGTCCAACAGGGCTTGACCATGCTGCACTCCTGTTTGCAGCCTTCTCATATCTTGCAGGATTAGTTCAGCACACAGACCCAAAGATGCCTTCTGACTTGCTGAAAATAGTCTTTGCTACTGCAAGTGTTACATTATAAAGCCTTCCTCAAACTGGGAGGTTGCTAATATCCTATGTCTATGTCAGCCTCTTGCCACACCACTTCAATGCTTAAAGTATATATAAGTTTTATTTCTAGCGTCAAATTATTAATTCCTTGTTGATATTTACTATGCCAACATGCTTTTCATAGAAGTGGCTCCTTCCCTCCCCTACACTGATACATCCACAGAGAACAATAATTTTTCCTTTCAGTCTTAATTTTGCTCAACAGCTCCAGTCCTCAAGACTTGCGTGCAGCAGGTTCCCCACTCCCCAGTCACCCTGCCAGCCCTTCACAGGAGCACAACTGGCTACAGCAGGCTCCCTTCTGTTTTAATTGTTCCACTTTAATGAGTTATTCAGTCGAGAGACATTGCCTGCTGCAGTGAGTATGCTCACACACAGTAATGATTCTATAAAATATTTTAATTACTTAACCAGTTCTGGCAGAGCAGAGGGGAAAACAAGGCACTGCAGAGCATCTCTTGGCCTTCATCCAACCAAAAAAAGTCCCTTCAAGTTTGGACTTTTAAAACATTGAGTTATTGGCTACTCTAGGCTAAACATGAGTGAACAACTCTTCATCCCTTTTCACCCCTTATTCAATAAATCTTGGATATAGCTGAAATCATAACTGAAAGATGAAGCCTCAGAGGCTGCTTTTAAATCCATACTAAGAATGCCAGTGGCTTGGATTTGTAATCTTGCTACATTAGCATAAGGAACAGTGGAAAGGGGTATGGAGAGGAAGAATACAAAATACAAATCCAGAGAAGGTATGTGGGAGGCAGATGTAGGATGAGAGCTGGAACCCACCAGTTAAAGTGGAGGTGAGGGAATGGAACTAAGCAGTAAGAGGAAACACAACAAGAAAGAGGCTTTTCCATGCTTTTCTCTCCCAGCTGTTTGTCTGAGAGTTACCATCACTACTTGGAGATAAAGCTACAACTCCCCTGCCCTTGACCAGCAGTGGGTAATCTTCCTTTTCACTCTTGGCCTTAACTACGAGCAGTGAAAGCCATTTAAATAGACTCACAGCTCTTTGAGAGGAGTCCCAAGACACAACAAACAGAAAATGCAATAAACCAATTTATAAGAAAGCCAGAATCTATACCATTGCTGACTTGATGGATGTTCCTAATTTGCATGCCATTTCCTAGATCTTGCTACTTATTTATCTAAGCCAGAGCCACTACATCCCACACTGCTGACACAACAGCCATTGAACAGCCTTCAGCTGGGAGCAGCTACCACCTTAGACTGGGTTTTGCTAAGCTGTCCTTGGTGACTGGAATAAAAGTACTCACTTTGTACCATTTCAGCCACCTATTCCTTTACATTCCATTCACCACCTTCTCTAAGCATACACTGTTCCCCTCAAAATTAACTTGATCCTACCCTGGCTGTCTCAGCTCTTTAGGTTCAGGATTTTATTCTGTTTCTTTGTTGATCTTAATTTGAGGGGTTTTGCTTAGTTGGTACTTTGGTTTTGTTTTAATTTGTTTTGAAACTTTCTGATTTATTCTGGGTAAGGCTTTTGAGGCCAAGCTGTGGTTTTGGCCCACAGCCTTTCTAGTTTTGCTCCCTCTCTTGTAGTGGCTTGAAACCAATGTTCAGCCATTTTTCCCCCTTAGACACAGATCCTGAAGGCACTTTTGATCTGAAGGAACACACTGCCTACCTTTTTCTTCCAGGTTTTTACAGTCACTGAGGAAAAACTCATCTTTCGCTGCAGCAAAGACAAACACAAGAATAGAAGTGAGGCAGTGTAAAGATACAGTGGAGGAGCTGAAATACGTTTGCAGTCCCAGTGCATCACTCTAAGAATGTTATCTGACTTCTGCCTTTTGAAGGAGCTCAGCTGTTTCCCTGACAAAGTGGCATAATAGCACAGAAATGGACAGGATTGCAATTTTTTCAAACGACTGGAGAAACTGCATTGCTGTGCTGCCTGAATAACCAGAAGGAACGAGCTCTTCCCAAAGTTCCACTCCTTCCCACTCATTCTCAGCCTTCTCACCTATAAGAATACAGGTGAAAAATAGGAATCAATAGAGCATATTGATGAGCTCCCAGCATTCATACATTTACAAGTGGAAGAGCAGCTACAGATTTCTCACATTTGCATTGAGAAGCCTCCATCTCGACCGCTCCTGCTGAAACAAGGCTGCCCACTTAGCAGAATTCATTTTTCCTCTTCTGCCTCTCCATATTTCCTCTGCTCTCTCACCATGAAATCACATCTGTTCCACTCATATCCCGCACCCTATAAAAGAGTTCATCTCTTGCCCAGCTCACTCACTCATCTGGATGTTATTTTCCTTTCCCACCTTCAGTTCCCTGTTTTTTACTCATCATTTTCCTTACTCATCCCTGCTCCAGCTGCTCAGGCAGGTGCTGGAGATCTCAAAGCACAGACTCTTAATGGAACAGAACATAATATTAAAAAAACCTAAATAAAGAGCAAAAAAAGCTTTTTCTTTCCCCCATGTATATCAAAAAGTTCCCCATTTGTTATGATGACAGTGTGCCTTTCCTGCAACATGGCTTTCTTTTATCCTGTCTCTTTTACATCAGGTTGATTTAGCAAAGCTTGTTGCAATTCACACTCGGCTCCTTATTGAGATGATATTGAGAAGACAGGAATGTTTCTTTCTAAATAAAATTAACTTGTCAGGCAGAGACCTGCTTTAACAGGAGCCAAAAACCTGCCAGCATGGGCTGCAGCATCACCTGCATTCAGTGCTTTTTCAAGGGGAACTGCTCGTTGCAAGGCCTGGAGTCAATCACATGCAGTTAAAAACATTAATTATAAAATCACAGGACCTGGAACCCCACCATATTCACCAGCAAGCAGCAGCAACCAAATAGGTTTGTGTGCTTTGTAAGGACATTTTATAAACATTGCAGGGTGGGGAGGGTTAAACTGCACAGGTCTTCCAGGTGAGCCAAGCAGAGCCACCACACACAGCACAGCTATCACAGCTGAAAGGGTCTATTCACCTGTTTTACTGCTCCTGCCTTTAAAAGAGATATAAACAGCACTAGGGAAACACTGAACATGTTTTACTCCTGGGCTGCAGCACTTTTAATGCACTCCTCTGCTGCTCAAGCAGTTCCAAGGAAGATCCCAGAATAAAAAGCTCCTCTGAAGCACAGGTCAGCATCTGGCACACCCTGCAGGGTACTCACGTCCGAGCCCACTTGTCCAGTTCTTCATCCAAGTAAGTTTTAACTTTTTTTGGCTGGAGTCCAAGAGAATTCCCAATAAAGTACACACAGCTCTCCTCTCCATTCACCAGGGTCAGGTCAGCTGTGGAGAAACAGAATGCACGTGGGACTGAGCACAGCAGGGTCAGCATGTGGGACTGAGCACTGGAGGGTCAGCACAGCACACGTGGACACAGCACAGGAGGGCCAGCAGCTGTGGGACACCCCCCAAGACACCTGTGCCACCCCCAGAGCTCTGTCTGTCCTCCATCCCCAGGCACATAACAGTCCCCACATGCTAACAGTGGTGTCAGACCCTGACCTCTCTCCCAGAACATCACTCAGGTAACCCTGAATTGCACCTAAGAAGACAATTTGTAAGCAACTATTCACCTTTTCCTCCTACAATTTTTGGAGCTGATGAGAGTTCAGACACCACTAAGTGCCCAGCTCTCAGGGGCTGTGTGAGAAGCAGCCACAAGCACTGATTTTATCAGGTATGTAACCAACAGTGAGTATTTTCCCAACCAGGCTATCCACTTTTCTTCCACCACCAGTATATGCCTACTCTCAGTGATGAAGCCTACTGGAATCATGCATTTAACAAAATCTAGGACTAGGTAAATCTTGTGTCTTTCATGTAAGTTGTCCCTGAATGATTAAATCTCTATTTAGAAAAAAAATGTAATTGTTGAGGAGAGTATTTTAAAGCAGTCTTAAAAGCTCTTGTCAGCAAATACTGTGGGCTGCACTTCATGTCATCATCTGAGGAGAAGGAGGAAATCTATGTTGACAAACCCTTTCAATGATTAGGAGAAAAGCAAGGCAGTAGAAATTTATAAATAATAGCTCTAGTGAGGTTCTGAACAATCTAATTACCCTGTGTCATCATCTATCAATCCAAACACAGCCTTCTTCTGTTATTTCTCATGCTAGAGATTCTTGGAGGGACAAGTGATGGTGACCTTCTAGAAGTGGTAATTTGCATTTGTCTATACCCATACTTACAATAACCCTGAAAGCTAATATCACATATAATTTTGATAAATATAATTGATATCCCTCAGAATAAGGATCAAATGAATGAGCATGTTAAGATACATGCTAAAAATGAACCATAAGATTGCAATTCAGTCTGTGAAAATTTTGTAAGGCCTGTAGAAAAACAGCCTGGAAAAGGTTTCTTACTGCCTTTTGCACTAACAATTACCAATTTCATTGAACTTCCCCATAAACACATTTTTCAGGAGTATAGACAACTTGGGTAATTTCTTAATTAAAGTTTTAGAGGCTTTTAAAAAGCATAAGTCAGGGAGCAATCTCAGCCTAATCTGTTTTGCAGATACTCTGTCTGTTTTTCATCTCCATTGTAATATGAATGAAAACAGAGAGGCATAAATATCATCCATGCCCCCAAATTGATTCTATTAAAAGTTCTTTTCCTACCAAGAAACACAATAACACTGTCCCCCTGGGGTTAGAGAGAAGGATCCTTGCTCAAGAATCTGGAGCTCGATCTCACCAATACTCAACAAGCAGTAAAAGAGGTGAGGAATTATCAGCAAGGCAGTTTTTCTTACACCACAGTCCTTTCTAAATAAAAACAGCCCTGTTCACTGTTTGAGAGACAGGACATTGCCTTTTTTATAAAGTTATTTTAACACCTTTATGCCTGTTCCTTCGGATATTCTTTTCTTGATGTATTATCAACTCTAAATCTGGATTAACTTTTTCCCTTTAGACAAAAAGGTCTTTACTTCCCTCTCCCTGACACCACTAAAAGATTCATTTTGGACCATTGCTGCTCATTTTTTTACCATCTTTTTAATTTCTCCTTATCAGCACCTCCTCATGCTCCAACAATTCTACATTCACTGTAATATTCTTTTTTCCTAGCGCTTGTCTTTCCCCAAATTACATTTATTTCTCACAGTATTGGCCCTTTTAATTCCTGAAGGTGCTATGGCTGATTTGAAATACATATTGAAATATTCTAACAGGAAATAAACACAACTGAGGAAATAAAGGCAAAGAATAAAAGAAACAATTATTGAAATGTGTTCTTAGAGTACCCTGGATCAAAAATACATTTGCATTAAGATTAATTAAATATATTATATATTCACACACCTACTCAGATTTCTGCAAACTGGCCAAATCTAATCACATACATTATTTTGCATACTAATTATACTCATTCATCTACATTAAAGATGCACTTCTATACTTTTTAAACCTAAAAGGAAAAACAAGTTTATTGTCAGAAATATTCAGTCCAAATAAAAGGGAAAAATGTAATGGGTTCATTAACCAGAAAGGAGGGACTAAATCTGCTTATCTGAGCCTTGTCCTTAGCTGAAGGATAAAAGATCTCCACTTCCACACCTGCCCGTACCCCCCTCACCAGCCCTCAAAAAGCCAGATTTTTATGGTTAACCACCACTTTTAACAATTTCTTCTGCACATACAGCTCAGCGCTTTCACTCCGGGGCATCTTTTTATTCCCAAGAAACCCAAACAACACCCTACTCCTTTAGCAGGTGACAAAGCACGAGCCATAGCCTTAATCAGATGTGGGAGTTGGTGCCCAGCTGCAGTCCAGGCATTTCTGCCTCCTCCTTCCCTTTAAGAGAGGTTAAAGAGACTTTGCTGTCAGCTCGGAGAAGAGCAACGGGATCCAAACATTTCCCTAAATCTTCTGCTGTCCTCTTTTCCTCATTTGCTCACCTGAGCTTTGCCCCTCATGCTTGTACATAAAACCTCCCAGATTTGCAGGGAGTTAGGCTGCTACTGGTTTCCTCTTGATGGATACAGCAAATAAACAGCCCTGACAGATTATAACTTGATAACTAAATTAAACTATTCTAATGACTTCCTAAATATTTTCCTGTACGTCATCTTACTGTTGTCTCCTATGGATGTTCTCATCTGCTTCTTGTAAGGTTTCATTTTAAAGCCTCATTGTAATGCTGTATGTAAATATATAAAGAATATTTGATGGCTAATATCTGGAATGACATTTATCTTCAGGAACGTGTTATCTGGCATCCGCTCCTGGGCGCAGATAAATGTCATGGCAGATCTGTCTCTATGGTATAGTCACACAATGTAAATATATATATATTTACACCCCTGCTGTTCTTCAGCAGGGAAGCTGTTCCTGATGACAGCTGAAGCACAGAAAGGAAGGACAGGAAAAAAAGGGGAGGGAAAACCCCCTCAATTTAGGAACACCAGAATGATGGGTTCTCTGTGCTTTTCAACTGCTTTGTACTTTATCTTCACTAAAACATATCTACCCACAGTCTGGGGACTAAATGTTATTGTAACTGCAGGGGGAAAACCCCACATCAGCAATCTTTGGGTCTAAATATTGTAGTAATTGAAAACCAAATAATAATGAAGTTGAAAGGGAAGAAACCAAAACTGTCACATGGGTTTCAAAACCTCTACATCTACTTCTCAGAAGATTCTTTAATCTAAAGCTGCTACAACTGTACACTGAAAAGTGACCTTTGGTGTCCTGTAGAGACATTTGACATTCTGCAGTCAAAGATCCAGCTGCTTCTGCTTGGGCTGGATTCCAGCAGCACCACTGCCATGGGAACATGCTCCTGCATCTTTCCAGGTTTAGTGGCACATCTTGCAGCACCGTGGTGGCAGCTCAAGGAGCTTTGAGTACAGAATAGTCAAATATCCAAACAAACAGAAGAAGTTTAGGAAATACTCTTAAGTGACCCAGGTAAAAAAGATGAAAATAAAAACTGGAAAATGTGAAAAATTAAAAAAAAAATGAAAAAGAAAAATTACAGGGGCACGGACGAAACACATAGTTTAAATATTTGCAAAGTGTCCAGTCCTGCTCTAAATAATAGAAACAGCACAACTCAAGGATTTAAATGTAGGGAAAGATAAGTCAATACCACCAGAACACAGAGAACTAAGATTTATCATCCCTGTGTCCCGAGGGCAGGAGCAGACTGCATTCCCAACACTCATCATAGCTCAGCAGGAAGATACTGAAGACAGACTGCTTCAAAAGATGTCCAGGAATTCAGACTACTGGCACCATTTTCTATCATAGTCCCTTTCTGGACACACTTTGGTGAATGCACCTGTAATTTCTCATTTACCATCAGTAATGTCCTTTCAGAAAAAGAAAATCTGCAGAAAATTCTGTCTGCATTCACTGGAAAATGAAAAAAAAAAATGTAAGGATGTTCTATCATATTTGTTCCTTTCATTTTCAAGAGATACATTTTGCCAAGGCAGGAAGGAAGGAGAATGACTGTGCCTGTGTGTGTTCATCATCTAAGGAAATAATCTGACATTTCTCCACTGTGCAGTGACCAGGGCTTGCAGAGCCAGCACAGCTTTTGCTCTCCAGGTAACGGAGATAAAAATAAACCCAGAAAGGGCTTGGAAAGCAGGAGGAGAGACCAGGACCTTGCTGCCTCCATAGGTGGCTGCTCCCAGGTGTCCCTGCATTAATTTGGCTAAACATGGTGGCTATTGCAGGTACCAAAAAAAAATTGGAGCTGGGTTTTTGGGTTTTTTGATGGTCTGGGAGTACTGACCCCAAGGAAATGCTTCCCTCTCAGCCTGCCACCCCCTTTTCCACCCCTCCTGCCTCCACACCAAGCCCTCCCCATGCCCAGACATGCCACAGGCTCCTCAAAGCAATCTGTGAAACAGAAAAGAAGGAGAAAAATGTCCAGAACAATTTCACATAGCTTCACTGAAGTCAGGTGCTGTCTATTTTTAGGCAATTCATGAGGAAAGTGGAAAATATCTTCAAATAAAAGGCTTCATTATGAATTATTTGCTCAGATCAATTATTTGTTCTGAGGCACAGTCTTCCATTTGGCCTCAGTGAGAAAATAGCTCCACCACCAGCAATAAGACATAAATGTTCACATAATATATATACTGCCTCTTTCATTAACTAAAATAATTGTAACCAGACAGATAATTCCAAGCTGAATCACACCAAGGAAGCAACTGCTCTGAACTACCCAAGCGAGGCTGCTGTTTCGAGCCATTAGACAGAAAAGCTCCTGCCTATAATTTTCAATCAGTCACTACATTGTTCAAAGCTGCTGACTGACAGCATAAGCACCACATAAGTACTGTATCCTCACATTTGATTCAGGATGGCAACGAGAACATAGAGCTTTTGGTGCTAGAATAAGCTGATGGATTGATTTAGCAACAGCGGGGACATTCTGTGCTCAGATATGACTACAATTGCTCAATTATCTCATAAGTGACGATGATTTCCAAAGACTTGTGATAAACACATGCCGAAGATGTGAAGCCCAGCCCTTTCCCCCTCCCTCACCCTCAGTAGCAATTATAACTCTCACTTGGAGGCAGATCCTTGACTTTGGGGACATAGAAACATTCCCGAAAATGCTTTAACTCATCTTTTTCATCTAAGTGGAAAGCAAGTTTTTTGTCCGTGGGACTGCATCCGAGCTGCAAGGCAGTTTGTTCCAAAATGCTTGCTGGGTGCATAGGAGAAGATGGATCCATTTTCAGGTCATTCAATTTCACCTGAAAATCAGAAATGGCAGTTTAGCTTCTGCAGTTTGCATAGTCACGAGTGGCTGATAAGCAGCCACTAAAGCAGCACCGTTCAAGATCCAAACTTACTTGATTTAAAGCTTTTAAAAAGTGAAGTGTCTGAATAGAATAGTAAACCTGATCAAATATTTCCAAGGCAACATATTGCTGTAACCCCCAAAGGGTTTTTTCCTTCTCTTCTACAGACACAAAGCTCTTCCCTTTTTAAACTTTATCAGCCTCTTCTAAGTTTTCCCACCAGACTGACAGCAGCTCCAAATGCTGAAGTGTCACTCACAGTCTGGAGACGTCAAAGCCAGAGGCAGCATTATTGTTTCTGCAGTCTGAGCTCCTAAGAATAGCAGGTGCACACATACACTGAAGTTGTTTCCAGGCTGTGCAATGTTCAGCATTTTTTGCCTCAAAAATTGGAGGGGGTGTTTGTATACAGCCGTGCTCATGTGCAAGGGCAGAGCAGGCAGGATGCAGGTGTCAGGCAAACACAGCTTTCAAAATCAGGGCCTTGAATTAATATTTCCTTTCAGCTACACCAAATATCCTGCTGGTTTAGATCTGTTTCTTCTGGCAAATGAGAGAAGCCCAAGTGAAATCAGAAATATGACAGACCATCAATTCTAAGAGAACACCCAAAATTAACTGCAAAATTTACAAGCTCGTTGATGTTGATATGAAAACAGTCCTGTAGCTGTAATGCTCAGAGACACAACTGTGTTCCAGACAGCACTTGTGCACTTGGCTTTACAATTGGCAGAGAAGGTTTGCAGCACATACTCTGCACTTTGGGGCAAGACTTCCCTGCTGTGTTTTGTGGCAGCAGGCAGCCAAGAGGCTCAGGGAGGTTCTTGGTGGCTGCCCCAGTTTAGGGAAATGTGTAGTTACACAACATTCTCTGCGTTTTTAACATCCCCAAGAGTCTTGGTGCAAAGAAATCCTCGAGGGGATAAACTGAAATAGGCTAGATTAGCACATAACGAGGAATGCAGGGCCACTAGAGAATATCACTTTTTGTCTCTGTTTCAGAAAGAAAACTCTTCAAGCACTAATCTTCCATAAGCTCTCATTTCTTAAAGCCAAAATATCCTACATATATCTATCAGAAACAAGCTGTGGATAGAACAACAGATGACTATTGAGAAGAGCTTTGTCAACACATATGGGAAGGACAACGGTTGGTATTTAAATATAAACTCCCCAAACAGCACAGCCTCCTTAGTGCTAGTTAACCCAAACCTGTTTATACTCTGGCCAAATGGCCAGCATGATGCTACTCACCTGCTTTAATCTGCTATAATTTGGTTTTATGACGAGAACATAATCTTTTACCTCTCCAGACCTGATATCTTACACAGTAACAATTTTTCCCCTCCCACCAGCACGCAGAGTTAAAACAAAAATAATAATAGCAACAGAGTTCTTTAAAACAATAAGTATGCATTTAGCTAATGTTCACCCTCCCCTGGGAGTTATTGGAGACATCTTATCCTCATTGTCCCCAAATTTGTCATTCCCACTCATTTACCTAATCATCATTATAGGTATAAAAAGGAAAATAAAATGGCAAACTGGGAGTTGTGTGTGATGCTCAAGTGGCCCCAACTCCCAAAGTGCCACCCCACTGAAAGCCCTGAGGGAGGTGTGACCAGGCTCCCTGTGCCCCAGGGAACTGCTCCTCAGTTCCTCCACAGCTGAGCAGCAGATCCAAGACCTCTGCTCCCTGCTGGGATGTCAGTCACAGATGTGCCTTCTGCGCCTGATTTGGCAGACACCAAGGAGGATGGCTTAGGGATCTCTAGTTCCCCCAGATGTTGTGAACCAACAAGAAAAGCAAGTTATGGTCACATCACTAATGCAATCACCTCATTATACACATAAAGTAACTTAAGTTTCACTTCTCCAAATTACAGGATTAATGAGAGCGTCTTTCCAAGCAATACTTGGATCAGCACTTGGAAAGCAGAACTAGGTTTTGTTTCCAAAGATTGTTTATTTGATTTACAACTCCAGCATGAATATCCCGATGCCATTATCAAGGCATGTCCAGCACATACATAATAAAGATAGAGCCCTCTATTTTTAATAATAAGTACTTAATCTAAATTATGTAAAAAAATCCTTAGATGAGGGGTTGAAACCCATGTCTCCCTGACTGTCTCCTTCTAGGTAAAATAATTGCCAGTGCAGTATTTTCTGTAAAATCTCCTTCCGACTCAAGTTAATGCCTGGATTTTTCCTTTTTTAGTTTTTTTATTTTACTCCCTGGTGACATACCTCCTGGAGGTAAGGAGCCTTTTCAGCTCTCTAAACAGATCAATCTTGAGTTAAGAATATTTGTTAAGTGATGCTCAGCCCTCACGGTCCCTAGGAAGTATTGCCATCACCTCTGTCCTCTTCTGAAAACAGCCTAAAGGGGGTTTGAGAGCCTCCAGCGTTCATCTCCTGGGACCACTGAGGTAATTGCCCTGAAATTTGTGATCAGGAGGTGGATGATAAGGGTGCTTGAAGGACTGTTTGTCATTATAACCCCATTCTTGTCATCCATCCTGTGGAATCCGTGCTCTACACCACATGAACACAGCACAGCTCCCTATGATTTATCTCAGGAGTTACCATTTTTCAGCAAGGACACCCGGTTACTGCAGTGGATTTGTGGCCATCATCTCCCAGGTCATCCACTGACCCACCTGGCAAGCACAGGTGGGTTTTGGTTCCATTTGAGGCCTGACCCAAACCTCACAGAAATCAGTAAGTGTCTCTATTACAGACAGCAATTCCTGGATCAGGCTCTTGGTTCCCTGTCATTGCTGCATCTGATCAATGACTTAAATTTATTGTGATTCATATTGATATTAGATTTTGACAAAAAAATATAATATTAAATATAGAGATCTAGAAGATAAAAGAAGATTAAGTGCTCAGGGGTATCTGATTTAATACAAATATTATTAAATAAGGTAAATCTACTAAAATAAAATCAATCAAAATCCTTTTGGGGAATGAAATCCCAGAGATCCAATTCTGAGACCAGCATAAGAAAGTACTTTTGCCCTTTGAGTGGGAATTAGGCTTCTCAGAGAGAAATCCCAGAAATGCTTGGGGTTGGCTTTTTCCACCCCACTTAACTCTGATTGGCATTATTGTATTTTTCTTTTCCAGAGTCCTGTGCAATTCTTTTACAGTAATTAATGAGTCATTTGTTGTTTTTCACATGTAGAACAAACACATTTGTATAAGAACAGCACACTTTATCTCCTTATAACGGAAAACAATATTCAGTAACATCTTCAAACTAAAATTCAGACCCATCAGAGGAAAATGCACTTCCCACTTTGATAAACATAGCTCCTAACCAATTTTTTATTTTTTTTAATGCAACTTAGAGAAAAAACCAAATATTTTAAGAGAAACAATTTGTCTCCACTACCTACTCCAAAAAAAGTTGTTCAGGTGTTTTCACATAATACCCGAACGGTTTGGGTTGGAAGGGATTTTAAAGGCCACTTTGTTCCAACCCCTGCCATGGGCAGAGACACCTCCCACTAGACCAGGCTTTCTTTCCTTGAAAATTTATTACAATTTTTGACTTAACAGATGATATGAAGTCAGTATATTTTTACTTTTTTCTTCTTTCTTTGTTCTTTTGCCCTTCCACAGGACTTGCTTGTACTACACCCTGATTCAATGTAAAAACTCAGCTATGACTGTAGGCAACCTTTTATATTCAAAAAGATCACATGCAACTTATATTAAGAAAAAAAGTAATTTTTCCATAATTTATCAGCCCAAATCAAACATTGGCCTCTACTACTTATCTCCCATTTTAAAGCTATGAAAGACAATGGGTGAGAATTAGTCAGGCACAAGTGACACGAATATCTGGGTGATTATTTCAGTTTTGTCCTTTATGCATAATTTACTGACTAAATTTAAAAAAAAAAGTGAATATTAGCAAGTCATCTTATCAAACCTCCTCAGGAAGGTCCATTATGCTTAATTATAAGAATGATAATTTGTCCTGGTTCAGATCCACTTATATCTTTATGGATCTCCCCTCTGTCTTGATGTCTTTGTAAAAAAGAAAAATTAAAAAAGAAAAAGTAAAGTTGCCTTAACCCTCCCCTTAAAAACATTTGCTTTAAATATTCCAAGATGTTACTCACAGTCTTCCTACCCAGCACAGTGCTGACAGGCACACAATGAATCCCTACTTTACGCTGTGTCCTCGAGGGAAAAGGGTTTATCATGGAAATGTCCTGCCCTTTCTGCCCTCCAATAGCTGCTCTCCGGGTTGGCAAACACAGCTCAGCCCACAGACCTTTGATATGTGGGGGCTGGTGTCCTAATGCACACTTTGGGGAGGAAAACTGGGGGTGTGCACACGTGTGAGCGGGGAAGTTTGCAGCACAGGTCCAGGCTGTCAAAATACACCCACTGAAAGCACCAATAGCGCCGTAATTGAGGCTGGTTTGGAAAACAAACAAAAGAGGAACTCCAGAGCTGCGCAACGTAAGGGCTGATCCTCTTCCCATCCTTACACCAAAGAAATTGCTTTGCTTGAGTATGATTGTGCAGAAAGAAGTTTCTGAAACAGCACAGCCCAAAACAGCATGCAGCCTAGATTACTTCAGGTTAAATACACTTCAGTGAATTTGTTTAAATTACGGAATCGGAGAGAAAGAAAAATCTAAATATTCATAACATCCCCAACAACAGACACGCAGCAGCAACCACCACTGTATAATTAAATAAGTTATACAACACAGTGTCACAGCTGCAGCAAGGGAATGTGACAGAGAGGAATTATAATAACCTCAGTTACTTAGAGTAATTTAGGCACTTATTGACCTTCGTGTCAAGAAGCGCTATGGTGCTAAAAGTAATTTTACATGGAAAACTCATCTTTTCTCCTCTACAGTGAAACCACGTTACCCTGTGGTCGGCAACCGCTCCTGGGAGGGGTGATGAAACTCCTGAGCAAACACTCATTGCTGCATGGAGAAACAGCCACAGTCACGTGCCTGGCTCCCCAGACTCTGACCCCACCAGCCACATGATCTCCGAGTTAACCAAAAACCAGGTGTATCAATAATTATTTGTCCTATTATTATCTTTTCCTTTGCCACCATGGCGGAATTTAAAGCACTGATTAAATTAAGAAGGCACCCCTCTTCCATATGGGCATGGGAAAATAAGCACAGCTGTAATGAAAGTGGTTTTAGACCAAACTCTTTTACTTTCATGAACGAGACAATCAATAGTGGAGCAGCAAGGAGCCAGTAGTGTTTGCAACCACATGGCAGAGGGAGTGGTGGGAATTTACATGGAATGCTGATTTGCCAGGGTGGAAAACAGAAGAACTGAAGGTGAAATCAGGAGTGAAAAGAGTTGATATCTCTCTTTTCTTTATAAACATTATCTCAAACCAGCCACGTGTTTGCTCAATCCCCTCCATTCAAGCTTGAGTGACACCTATTGCTACACGCGGCTAGAACACAGGAATATGGGACAAGAAAAAATGTTTCCATCCGGCCTCTGTCAAGCTTCAGAAGAGGGTTAAAAAAAAAAAAAAAGGCAATAAAAACCACCAAAACATATAACGGAACTGTGAGGAGAGATATAGGGGCAGGAGGGTCAGAGTTGTGGGCTAACAATATAATTCAGAGATACATCTCCATCCTGGAGTTCTGTGTGCCCAGACCCCTGCAGTAATGCTTGTTTATTATCTGGATTTCCATTTTCAGTAAGCACCAATAGATGTGACACTCTTGAACTGTAACATTTCATCTTCTTTGCTAGAAAAAATCCCAACAAAACAACCACACAGAGCACTTAATATTGACCCAAAATAGAGCTGACCTCTATCCATCAGTTCCTGGAGTATCATTGCCCTCTTTTGCACTGTCAAATGACTTTTTCTGGGGCTTCTCACTAACTCAGTTTGTTTACTCCACCAGCAAGACAATGGGACTGCTGCTCAAGAAACTTTATCCTGCCAGGAGTCTGGTCTGGGAAAGAAGCAGGAGATTGGGGCACTTCAGCTACTGAAGCAAAAGGGATCCAAAGTCAAACACAGCCCAAAAGGGGTTTCTATTTCTTGTTTGGTTGGCCATTTAGGTCAAACCAATCTGAAATACACTGCAACTTTTCAATTTGCCTTTGGAAATAAAACTGCACAAACAGTGGAGTGAAAATTTCCACACTGCATTTCCCTTTGAATGAGCATCGTGCATTTGAATCTTGATTGTGGATGGTGGCAGGAAAGCAGCTGTGCTGGCAAAGCCCATATGCTGGCAGACTTTTATGAGAATTGGAATATTGACCCCTTTTTCCCCAACTATCCTTCTCAACCCTTCTGCTGGAATGAAAGGATAACAGAGAGAAAATCCTTTGCCCCTAAGTTCAAGGATCAAACATCAGCAAACATATAGCCTGGATACATTTTTTTTTAGCTGCAGAATAAGTAAAATGGTCTGGGATTTTTTTTTCTTTTTTCTTGGTGGGTTTGTTTTTAGTTTGCCCCTAAGTTCAAGGATCAAACATCAATCATTTTTTTTTTGTTTTGTTTTTGTTCTTGTTGCTTTTTGGGGTTTGGGGGGTTTTTTTGGTGTTTGTTTGGTTTTTTTTCTTTTTCCTTTTTTTTCCCCTGTGTTGCTGTGAAGCAGCCAGAGGACAGGAAGAAGAGAAGGACCTGCTGTAAATTACAGCAAGACCAATGTACAGGGGAGTGAGGCCACACGAGATGGCCAAAGTCCCAGGGGGCACAGGTCTATGAGGCAGAGAATGAAACCGAGAGCAGCTCAGCTCTCACCCTCTCAAAGGAGCTGTTAAGAGCATGATGGGAAGGCAGGGACATCTGACAGTTTAGAGGAGGAAAAAGAAGAATAAAAGGAGCTCTGTGTGTCTGTAACTAAGGGCTGTGCAAGGTACATGTGTCAGAGAAGGGGTTGAGGGGTGGGCAGGAAAACACATTTCCCATACCAGCAGCTCCCTTGCCTTGTAACCACATTGAGCACCCACTGCCAGCCACATCCTTGGGTGGGCTGACAGTGCTTTACCTCAGCCTGCCCCCAGTTATTTACTGTGCCCATCTGCCACCCATCACTGCCCCTCCCAGACTGACCAGAGACCACTCAAGCTTTGTCCCTTGACCAGAAGGCACTGTGTGAGCTTTTCCACAGGAACACCAGTAAAAGTTGTAACAAATTCATTTAACAAAACATATGTCTTCTTCTGAAGGCATGTGACAACAACAAATAACCAAGGGCACCCTAAAGCAAAGTCAGCCCGTGCCAGATGGGATGCCAGGACACTGGGTCCACCAGGTCATGAAAGCTTATCTTGGCACTGCTAGCCCTGAGCCTTCTTGCTGTCAAGAGGATAAAATGATCCAGCAAAAAAAGGAGGATTCTCTGTAACAGGAACAGGCAGGTCTTACCCACAATGAGACGGCCTGGAAGACCCTCAGGCAGGAAAACTGTGGTTCTTACAGTCAGGAAAGGAGCAGCAAAGCAGTGACTGTCCAAGCAGCACATGCTGCACCTGCAGCACGGACTCTGCTCAGGCACAGATGCTCAGAAAAACCAGGATTGTCTGTATTTACAAGGCAAGCCCCACAGCTATTTTTTAAAGCATGCCATCTGCACCGTGTGATGGCACGATGCATTTCACCTCAGGCTTCACAGCAATCGCTCAGTAAACAACAGCATAAAACCTTTGGTCTCCTCCCTGCTGAGCTTGCTATAACAACTTTCTTATCACTTTTGTTTTCTCTCCACTCCATCAACAGCCCTGCTCTGACCGAAAACTTTGCTGTTACCTCATGTCACATTTAAACCCTGTGTGATAAGGATGCCC
Organism: Passer montanus; assembly: GCF_014805655.1. Taxonomy (NCBI): domain Eukaryota; kingdom Metazoa; phylum Chordata; class Aves; order Passeriformes; family Passeridae; genus Passer; species Passer montanus. The sequence continues at coordinate 24,475,173 of NW_024356504.1, read as the reverse complement.
TACACCTGCACCTCACTTAACTGGTTCTCCTCCCTCCCTCTCAGCCCCAGCTGAGTTGCTTTTTCCCTCTGAAGTTATTTGAAGGGAACATGTATATCTGACCTTTTTGCAGGAGTGGATAGCTCTGGCCATCTGATTTTAAGTTTTGGTCTTCTGATTAAGACTAAAAAACCTCACTCAGTCCATTAAACTTTACTTTATAGAGACTTCACACCCTATAATGATGATCCAGTGTTTATTTTTTTTATTTATTTATGAAGCAGTCATTAGTAGCTCCTGCTAAATAATTAATTGCTCTTTGAGTAGCCAAAATGAGCTCCAGAAACCTTCCTCCCTGTCTGAGTGGATTTTCCCTATTTTCTTTTCAGTCAGACTGTTAGGCACATCTTATCTAAATAGATATGGGTTTTTACTGTTATGTCACCTGATCCTAGTATTGTTTTTCTTCAGGCTCTGTATTAATAATAATTTTCATTTCTTTCTGAGTCATTAAACATAATATTTGTCTTTTGAAATCTATTTGCAAAGTAGCGCCTCTATGAAAAAAAAAAAAAAGAAAAAAAAGAAAAAAAATCACAGGAATATGAAATTATTTACTTTTCTACAGTAACATTTAAGGAGAACTATTGCACTGCTGCACTGATAATAGTAATACCCAGAGAGGGACAATAAGGGAATGAGAGTCAAGTGATTTCCACATAAAGGAAACAAGAGCAGTAACTCCCCACGGCTCTGATAACTCCATGGTAGCTGCAGCAGCAGGAGAGCACATTTTGAATAGATGAAATTTCCTTGTGTGTCTCCAAGTTAGCTGCTACTAATAAAAGATGACTGTAGCCCGGGTGCCCTCACCTGCATTTCCAGCCTGGATGCACACACACATTGGTTTTTTTAAAAGCCTATTGCTATAAGGAATGGGTTATCTCTGTTGTTGATCTTAATATTTTACAAAGAATAAGAGATTTCCCCCACCTCTGCTCAAATATTTAGTTCAATGTTTGCTCCGGATAAGGACAAGGACAAGCAAGTACATTTGGAGCGGTTTACACCAAAGGCAGGGACAGGAGGGGGAACGTGTCTGTCCCTACCTGAAGGAGCAGTAGTGTGATGGCCAAGGAGGCATTTGAGAGACTGAAAGAAAATTGGGGGATGTGGGATCCCCTTTTCTCATGGCAGCTGTTTGCTATGTGTTATAAAACCCTAAAAATCAAACAGAGCACCTTGGGGATGGATTTCCAGCAAACCTCCTAACTGCTCCTACTGCAAGGTGCTTCCAAAGATGTTTCCGTATCAGATGTAGCCTCTTTCTACCTAGCCAGTTTGCTCATCTCCCAAGAGACCAGCTGCATGTCCAGATCTCACAGAACAACACAACCACCAACTTCTCCATCTGCCCGTGGCACATTTCCTGCTGTGGTCACAGAGCTTCTGAGAAAGGGGAAATCAGACACCAGCTGCAATAGGAAAACAACAACACCTCACTGAAAGGTTTCCCACAACACCAGAACTTTACTTTTATCCTAAATGTTTTGTGTAGCACGTCTTTTATGATGCTCTTCACACCACTGCAGGCTGACAAATAGCTGAGGACAGGAACTGAGCTGAGGCAGACAAACGATCCTGGTACCTTTCCCCTCCTTCCCCCTTCCCTTGTTTGCAGCTCCATAAAAGTGAATGCACTTCACACTTTTCACTCCTGTTTTTAAGCTCCTGCGGCAGGAACAAGGCTCAGAGATGGGGAAAGGAAGAAAAGGCAGGACAGAAAATAACAAGCTGAGCTTGTACTACATGCAGGGTCTATGAAAAGTGGAATAAAAAATAAAATAAAATAAAATAAAATAAAATAAAATAAAATAAAATAAAATAAAATAAAATAAAATAAAATATAATCCAAAGGCCACACATAGCACAATAAAGGTTAATCACATCGATTAGGTCCCTCCAAAAGCTGGAATTGTCAGGCTGGACTCTGCCTGATTTAAATAGCGTGCTACTGTTCTGGATGGCCTGGAATGAGCAGAGGTACCAACAGCACATAAAGGATGGTGACAAAGCGGTGTGTGACACCTGAGGGAGTCCAGCAGTGGCTTAGGAAGGGGATATAGTCACACATATCCTGTGATAAGAAACTCATTCTGCAGCTTTCTCTCCGAGAGGGTTTAACAGCACACACAGAAACAGCGGCATTCTCCTTGGCACAGCTGAACATCCTGGGAAACTCTAACGCCAAATAACACGAGAAAAGCAACAAGCTTTAAGGCCACCAGGGCACAGCACGGCTCATGCAAAGGGCCAGAGGTGAGGAGAAAACCTTGAGCTTTATTCACAAACCCAGCAGGCTGCACAGGACACAGCAGCACCAAACTCTGTCCAGGGGAACAAGCAGGTTCTTGTGCTGCTCCGAGGAGGTTTTTGCTATCCTCACACTCACTCCTCCTTCCCCCAGCCCCAGAGGCCAACCTCCCAGCCCTCCCTGAGCACAGCTTTTATCTTTGCTTGATTCACTAATAAACTGATTAGGCAGCAGATCAGACCACAAACCGGCCAAGGTTTAAACAAAGCTTTAGCCAACATTGAACTGCATATTGATATTTATAATCCCCAGATAACCCTTTGTTTGCCCCCTCCCTGGTTCCAGGCTGTGACTCAGCAGGCACAGGGCTCCATTAATATTCCCAGAGCGTTTCCTTTCCACTGGCTGTCTCCCTTGTGCTGTGATCAGACCTATCAGGATGTGGTGAATTGCTCTGAGGAAGGTTACAGGTCTCCATAGGGACTGCTCATGATCTTTGAAAAATGCATTTCCCTCTAGCAAGCTATAAATGCTTATGAGAGTTGCTAAAGATCACTCAAAATAGATTATTGAACACTTTGATGCTGCACTCTCATTTTGTGTTATCATATACTTAAAGTATATTAAAAGATTCCCTAAATGCCAAGTGCATTTGCCTGGAAGAGATTTGTGTTTTCCAAAGCCAGAAGAAAATATCTTTGTATCATTCAGGATATGTAATGCTTTTTTCTGCTATCCTGCTGAATGGATTATAAGTGGTTGACAGTACTCTTTTTTGGGTTTTTTTCCCCTTCTTTTTTTTCCCTTCCCCCAGAACCACTGACTGTTGTGATAGACTTTAGTTAACTTCTTTGGATTGTTTTTTGTCTCACTAACAGTCCGCAGTCAAAATGAAAAATAAGAACCTTCTGGATCCTGCCTTGATAAGGTCAGGCTGTAGAATTTTTCTTTCCAGCAATTTAGCCAGGCTCTCTCCTTGCAGAATACATTTACTTGGTAATAAACATCTCCAGACAGCCAGGCTGTACAGACTGGAAACAATTAAGCCAAAATTGGAGAAAGCAGCACATGAATAAGTATTTCACTTTTCAATGAAATTAGACTGAAAATTTCAGGAGCAAAGAAAGCAACAACATTTTCAAATTGTATTAATTAGACAGATTTGTAAAAACCTGTGCTCATGCAAGTACCTTATGCATATTTTAATATCAAACGATGAAGAAAATGTGCTGGATAATCACAAGCCTTTGGTGCTGTCCTGCTGAGGTCAAGCACCAGACACACACAGATATTTAGGGAACATAATTCAATATCTAGTAGGAACAACAAAGAAGTTTAGCTATATTCCTTGGCTTTACAAAAAGAACTCTGCTAAACAACAGGTGAAAAGGGTTAGTAACTAAAGTAGAATAAGATTAAAGTGCAGTTTATTCCAGAAATGAATTTAAAGTTTATGAAAAGCCTCATCTCTCAGGTAAACAATGAAATAAATGTTTACATGTCCTAACTGGTTAGAGATCCAAGTAAAATTCCTTTGTAACAACCCAGAGTTTTTCTACCCTCACAAACACTTCACCAGATCCTAAATTCCACAGTTTTCCAATTTTTGCATAAAGGCACTTATTGCAAATCCACCACCTGTTTGCGTGCAGTAAGAGAACAAAAAGCATCTGTTCTGTTATTTTTAATTAGTTTATCCTCCTACACCTCCTCTGTCCAACATCCTCAAATAGTTTAGATGTAAATTCTTAAATAATTTAGAACTGAAAAATTACACATCATGTTTGTGACATCATTTGGTGTGATTTTCTCAAGAGTCTCAAAACTGGCACAAAATTAAACTTGGTTTTAGAAAGAACTTTTCTTTTTTTCAGTTTGGAAAGTTCACAGCATTTTCCAGAAGAATTAATGAACATTGCTAATAGCTTGATCCAAGTTATAAGGCATTAGGAGGACACAAGCAGGAGGAAAGGCAATATATAACCTTTAGAGGAGACAATTAGAGATCAATTATTAGAGCCAGAGAAGAGCATTTGAAAGCAGCTTCTTCATTAATCAAAGATTATCTCAAATTAGAATGTTTAATTATTTGCCACAGTTCCTTGTATTTTCTTCTACATAAATAAAAAAGGCAGGAGCTTTTTGAAAGCTGCTAGGTTTTGAACATTCAATTTTAACATGATTTTAAACCTAAAATACCAAATATTTTTAAAAATAGGTAACAGTGAAATTGCATAACTCAGGCGATTACATTGAAGATGCACAACTGATGATTTTTATATTCTAAATCTATTGGGTTAATCTATTAATCTATTTGGATGTCCAGATACCTGGAAAAATTATTTTAATACAAATTGTAATAAAGGGAAAGATGGGAGCATCCCATGCACTGTAGTGGCCTGGGGCAGGATCCAAGGGTTTGATGTTAGATTTAGATTGAATTTGTAGGTGGCTGAGTTTTAGATTCTCAAACAACTGAGCACATCCAAAACCTCGAGTGGGAGGCAGCATCACCAGCAGGCACAGGAGGGGTGATCAGAGCAGCTGGTGGGCAGAAAGTGCTGGGCAATGCTCCAGATGGGAGCTGCACAACCTGCTGGAGGCTGGGTCAGCTTTACCTTCTGTCTGTTTAACCCAGAAATAAGTTTTGCACCTTCAGGATTGGTTCTGAGAGCAAAGAGGAGAGAAGAAGCAGAGTTTGTTTTCAGAAGCTGCATTTACTCCTCCACATCCCTGCTCCTGGGCTGTGCTGTCTGCAGCATGGACAGACAGCAGGACAGAGCTCCCCTTTGCTTTTAGTGAGTTTTTAGCTAGCTGAGGCAGAGAAGTTCCCTGGAGTGTGGTTTTTCTTTTCTTTGGAGCTGTTTAAACCTGCTCTGGACTGAAGATCACTGGCAGCTCACACCCGTGGCCCGGCAGGCCAGGCCTGGGCCCTGACATTTTCTGATAAGAGACTGAGTGAGCCAAGCTACAGCCCACCAAGGGGACTTTGTGACTTTGTCATCTCTTTTATAGCAGCAAAAGGTTTTATTGTTTAATATTGTTCAATTTTTTTGTGCTGGTGAATGCTTTGGCTGTTAAATAAACCAGTTTGTTCCACTTTTCTCCAAGGAAATCTTTTCCCGAACAAGTTAGAGGAGAGGCTGCTTCAATCTGCTTTCTTGAGGAACCTCTTTGGAAATTCTCTCCCAAATTTGCCCTAAACCAGGACATCTTCCCTGGCCTGGTGGCCACCATTGACCAAATCAGCACAGGCTTTTGTAAGTCCTGACAGCTGAGACGAGAGCTGGGAGAAGATACACCCAGAGAGCAGGAAAGGCCTTTTGCAAACAGGGATTTTGGGCTAACACGGGGCAAAGAGAGCTTTGCTGAGACCACTCTGCAGTCCAGACAGTTGTGGTTCAGCAGGAACGACTGCTACTCATCGTCAGAGGAGCTGGAGCAGGGCAGGTCCCTGCTGAAACATCCCTAAAACCTCCTGTCCCCACGGACACTCTCCAGCCTTCCCAGGGCTCTGAGGGAATGCCATCTGCTGGCTGCTCCTGAGGGACAGACCGGTCAGCCTGTGCCTGCCACACTCACCAACCATCTCCTGGGAGGGAGAAAAATGCTTGGTGACCACAGCCCCAGCTGTCCACCACCTGATTCCTGCTCATGGACCTTCTCAGGAACCGTGTCCCAGCAGTTATTCTTTAGTGACAGCCAGACACAGATGCAGATCCAGGCTGGGGACCCAAGCTGTTTCCTTTATGAGATAATTTTCTTAAACAGACACTTTTTTCCTCTTGGCCAACCCCATACTCAGGCCACAATAAAGTTATTTTATGTCTTTATTCCTTCATAAGGTGTATCCTGAACTTGGATACAGGCTTTCTTCTCCTGTATGACCTTCTCTCCTTGCAAGGCCCCGTCCTTTGTTTGTCAGGTTAGGATGACCCCAGGCATGTCCAGAGTAATTCAAACTAGGTTTTTAGAGTCATTGAATCATTTAGCTTGAAAAGACCTTAAGATCATTGAGTCCAGCAATTCCCCCAGCAGTGCCAAGTCTACCATTAACCCATGTCCCCAGGTGCCACAACTACACACCTTAAACACCTCCAGGGATGGTGACTCAAGCACTGCCCTGAGCAGCCTGTTGCAGTGTTTGATAGCTCTTTCAGGGAATAAATGTTCCCTGAAATCCAGTATAAATCTTCCCTGGTGCAACTCGAGGCCGTTCCCTCTCCTCCTGTCCCTGTTCCCTGGGAGCAGAGCCTGACCCCCACGGCTGTCCCCTCCTGTCAGGAGTTGTGCAGAGCCACAGGGTCTCCCCTGAGCCTTCTTTTCTCCAGGCTGAGCCCCTTCCCTCTGTCATGTCCCTCCATCCAGCTCCAGAAGATGCTGCTCTCCATGCAGTCACAACATCTTTTGCACAAGAGGTGGTGGAAGACACTCTTTGCTAAAACATGAAGAAACAAAAGCCTCTTTCATTCCCCTGCTAGTTTTTGCCCCAGAAATTATTGTTATTCTACAATTTTCTTTAATGAAGTAAAGGCAGAATGTGCTTACTACTGAAGCTGAACAAGTTTATACCAGACAGAGATTTTGAGAGCCAGAGCCCATAAAAATGGTTTGCTGACATATATGCACAGGCTGCACATTTCTGGCACAAAGCAAGTCTCACTTGACCTTGGAGGAAAGAGTTTCCAACAATTTAACACCAAGGGCTCATCCATGTGTGTGTTTCCACCAGCTTTACCTGCCTGTGAGCTCTCCACTATCCTTCTCCTATATAAGTGTTGAAAAACTGAGGCCATGAAGTCACATTCAGTTGCAGAACTAAGTTTAAGAGAAAATTTTTGCAGCAGGGTGCATCTTGTCATTATGGAAGTTCAGATCCTAAAGGATCCCAATATGTCCCCACAGCCTCTATAAGCTATGACAAAAAATAAAAGAGAGTGATCGCATTAATGAAAGGCGGTGAAGCTCTGGTCGGGATTTCAAGTTGTCCCACTCTGGTATATGTATTAACCTACTTTTGAAAATAAAATACTTGGCTGGTGCAATTCTTACTGTATTTCCCATTTAAGAGGAAAAAAAAGAAAAAGAAAAAAACAAGAAAACAAAACCAAAGTTAAAAAAGACCAAAAAACCTGCTGTTCAGTTATCTGAAAACTGGCTGGATGCATGTTGAGGTATGTCTACAGTATATCAGGCTTAACCCAAAAATGTCCTCAGATATTTCCTCTGCGCTCCATTACAAAAGCCTGAAAATAGAGTTTATTAGAGCTTTACTAAAGACAACACCATAATTTTGATGTCTCAGGTTTGATTGGAAAAACACATCCCTGCAGGTTATCCCTAACTCTTATTAATCAATACCTAATCTTGTTCTGTATCACAAAGAAATATTACTATTTTCAAGCCTCTCAGAGCAGAGCTAAGATGCAGCATCTGCCAGGTAAGAGCCAGTCCTGCCAGCCAAGCTCTCAGCCTCACCACAGGCTTTTTCTGCAGTTCCTCTAGTGCAAAAGATCTATAAATACCACCAATAAAAACGCTTTCATATCCTCCCAGTGCAAGTCTTAGGGATTTCACTGCTGGAGTAATACCCTGCATCCTCCAGAAGGTTATATTTTATGGGGGAAAAATGAAATAAATAAATAAATAAATAAATAAATAAATTTATATATATGTTGAGCTAAAAGTCTTCAATACCACAGCAAGCACTACTCATGATATCAGTCTGAAACGACTGAGGGCTGCAGTGATACCACTCATGATTGTGCTGAGGGTGGAGTGGCTGCTCAGCACTCAGCACAGCTACAAAGCCAGGTGTCCCTGCTCCTGCAGGAGACACTGTCCTGCAGAGGGGCAGGTTCCCATCAGGAAGCAGCAGTGACCCCATGCACAAAGAAATTGAGTCATGGAGTCCATAGGATAATAAATTCTGAATTAAAATCCTACTAATAAGTAAGGAAATTCTATTCTGGGGAAATATTCATTATGGAAACAGCCCATGTATATGTGCATACAAATGGAATTTAATATTTAAATATGAATGTTTTAACACCAATTCAGTAATGAGGGGGGTTTTGGTTTTAAATGTCTGCTATCAGATGCTGGAGCAATTAACAGCATGTTGTGAAAATGACATTCTCTAATCCTCTCTTTCTCCTGACTAAAGAAGGACAAATGTGATTAGCACAAAACACATACACCTGCATAGGAACATTTTCTAATTATTCACGTGGCTTTAAAGGATCCCTGGCATCTCCTAACGTGATGAAAACTGAAGATAAACAGTACATGCCCCTGGGAAAAGAGTGCAAATCCTTTCCCGTTTCCCTTGAAATGAAACTTTTGGCCTTGTTATGGCAAAGAAATAAAATTGAACACACAGTTTTATGAAGGTTTAAAGTCTTCTCTTGTGTTGGCCACATATTTCCAGCACCTCTCTCATGCCAATACCGATTATCAAGTTGTTTAAAAATTGTTTAAAAATTAATCTTATACCTTTTTTTTTTTAATTTATTCTACCTTAGCTTTCAGGTTATTATCCAGGTGTCCAGAAGATCACTCCAAAGTTGGGCTGCTGGATTATGTGGGAGAACTGTGGATGTTTGCACAGATAGAAGAGGGGTGAAGAGATGACAAATTCAGCCCTAACTTGGACCTTTCAATCTAATTGCAAACCAGAAATTGCTGATTTACTCTCACCTGAGGTAACAGAGATGCCCATATTACACAAGGACCCCTGCAATCTTTCATGGTGTGTTTGCACCCATTAACTGCAGTGTAAAACCACACAATATCATAAAACAAATTGGTTCTGTCTGCAAATGGGAGAGACAAACTTGTTAGAGAAGATGGAAATCTCTGCATTTCACTCAGAAACAAGCTTTACAGCTTAGCCATAAATACCCAAAAATCTTGCTTTCTAATAGAACTGTGATACAAGTTAATATATTTTGTTTGTAGGTGGCACATGAAGAAGTAGAAAATCTGATGTGTCCCCACGGCAAACATACAGCTGGAAACTGCTATTGTTGTTTTTTATACAGTTTACCTGCACAGGATCAAGCTCAATCTAGTGCCAGCTGAGAATTAACTCAGTCCCAATGTTTATTACAGTAGCACACAAAATAAATTAAATCATATCTGTATTGCCATAAAATTATGGTTTATAGTTTTGAGGTGGCAATGCTAAGTAAATATTTATGAATTTCTTAGAATAGTGATTTTGAATAATAGTTATTTCACAATTTACTTTGATTAATTTGCTGATGGAAACATTTTATGTTTTTCCTATTACTTCTGTTTTAATGGAAGAATATCCTTATTGTCCTATTCTATTTCAAATAATTACGTTATACTGAGATAGCTTCAACAATTCACAAACCATTCAGAAAAAAAGCCCAAAATGAATGCAGTTATTAAAGTGACATTAAGTCCTTTAATAATCATTTTTGGTCAGGGCAGATGTGTTATAAATAAATTCAAATGCTGTATTAACCTTAAATTAAAAAACAGAAAAATCACAGTCAGCAAGAAAATTGGATATCTTACCAAACTTTGCTTTGCAACTTCTGAATTCCCTAAGAGGATTTTACTGGAAGTGATACTTAACCTTTAGATGTCATGATCCTGGAATGGCCAGGTGTACACTTCTACAGCCAGGCCAATTATCTTCAATTAAGCAATAAATGTGCAAGGCTTGTTCTGTGCCAGTAGAAATCCCTCAGATTTATACCACACCTTCAGAAATGCTCTAAGAGTTAAAAAACAGAATCACTTTCCAGTAAGATCTTAATGAAACACACCTTTATGTAACTTCACCATTTAATAATTTTAATTTAGATTTTTTTTTATTAAGTTTTACATCAGCCTTAAAGAATAAAAGTGCTTGGCTCTCCTAACTTGAAATAGAAAGCATATTGCTCTAGTGCCTTACAGGAGTGTCTTAACTGCCCACCACGGATATTTCTTCTAGACAATGACCATATAAAAGATGAAAATGTTGAGTATGTTCATTGTAAAACACCAAATTTTTTGGAGCAATTCATTTTTTTGGAATTTACTCTAAAAGATTGCAATCACCTACCCTGCAGAAACAACAATAATATATCTGCAACACAACTTTTCACGTGGTACTTTGGGGGTAGTTATTGAACAGGAAGAAGAAATAGACAGAGACACATGCTGAGAGGTTTTTTAAGATGCAGCAAAAATGTTATTTAATTTTCTTCAGAAGTAACATATTCTACTCAGGTGATTTTAGTGATCAAAAGGCATTAATTGCAAAGGTATAAAATAGGGGCTATATGAGCTACCCTGGTGTTATCAGGACACAAAAGAAAACATCCAACAGGTGGGAGGAAAGTGAGATACACTGCTCTCACTGATTTTAATGGGGTGTTTATGGACTACTTTGCTTTATAACACAATCCTAGAGTGCACAGAACTTTTGAGATTCCCAGAAATGCCCCCAAAAAAAAAAAAAAAAGAATTTTTAGTGTGCAGTGAGAGAAAGCAATACAGGAAAAATAAACCACAAGTGATTTGACAAAATGCTGCATGGCATTTACTACCATCTGATGTGCCTTTTAAGCACACTTATTCTCTCATTCCTCCAACATGTGTTTCCAAAAATGAGTCTTGCAAATAGCAATGAAATCAAAGACCACTTCCTTACTAACTGGCATCACTTTTTATATCACTTTTTGTCCATAGCCACTTTTATTTACATTTTTTTATTAAATTGCAGGACCAGGTAAGTCCTTCTTTATATAATATCACCACTAAATCACTGATCCATAAAAATCAGGCAAAACCATAATGCAGAGGACAGCCCACAGCTCCAGCTCATCTCTGGGATTCACATAGCCACACTCAGAGCAAATAACTCAGATTTCTATATTCCCAGGGCCAATGCAAAGGGTTGAGTCTCAGCAACCACATTCTGAGAACTATGGTCTGCCAAATTTGCAGGAGACAAGGTTAAAAAATCCAATCTATTTAATGCTACTTCTGCATGTGGGTCCTCTGTTGGTACATGAAGTGTTTTCCGTGTTTTATATTGCTCTCTGTGTGTGAAATTAAATGCACGTTGACTGGCACTGTGAAATTTGGGTTTAATCACACTCAAAACAGGCAGAAAACATTCCCAAGCTCCAGCCACCTGGGCAAGGGATAGCACAGATTGCTGGATGGAGCCCCCAGCCATATTTCCCTGTCCTCCATCTTACTGACACAAGGGAACTCACTGGCTTAGCATTAACCAGAAAAACAGAAAACAACTGCACCAGCTGCCAGGCAGCCTCAGAGGAAACACCCCATTATTTACCGCAGTGAGAAATTCTTTATTTTACCCTTAAACATTTTCAAACATTTTAGGATTCATTCTTTACAATTTGTTAAATGAAGCTGCAAGGTTTTGGGTATTTTCCGTTCCATATTTAAAAATCCTCTGCTGACAGGACTATATTTTGCTGTAAGTTTGCAAATGTAGTATATCCATAGATGTCTATTATGACCATGCCACAGAATGAGGTTTTAACATCATCTTAAAAGAACCTCTTTGTTCATTGGACTCTCCACTTCTCCCCAGTTTGGGTGGTGAGTGTGAGAGACTCACACTCTTCTCAGAGGAAACTTTCTGTGGAGTTTCAAAAGCAGGTAGTGAACAGCTCTAATAACCACACTCCTCTCAGAGTCTCTAAATCCTTCCAGCAATGTCTTTGCCGGGCACTCAGTAGAGATAAAAAGGATTTCGCTAAAAATATCAGCCTACTCCTCCCTGTTACCTTCTGTGGCTGGGAATTTAAAAATTCAGTCATTGCTGAGGTGTCTGTGATGGAAACATGGGTCTTTACTCCTGAATGAAGGGAATGGAGGTGATTCCTTTAGCATAATTTAAAATCAATCACAAGGGCTACAAATGAATCAATTTCTCATATTGGTCTTCTTGGGCTCTATCCAAATGAATTTCCTGGATTTTTTTCTTTAACTTTATAATGACATTAAAGAAACACAATAAACATGCATTTAAATCAGAGCCTTCTGTGTAATCTAAGTGATCCAACTCAGGACAGAGAGAAAGAGCTGTGCTGTTATGGGGCCTTTATTTCATAGGTGGTTTTTTCCTTATGGTGAGTTATTTTATAATGCAGTGCTTTATTGCTGTGGCACCGGTAATTACAATACAATTTCTTATCAACTAAATAAAATATCAGAAATACGTATTTTTGACATTTTTGTTAAACCCTATTGGGAATTAGTTAGCGGTTTGCAACAGCACCTCTTTCTCTGAAAAAAAATGAATTTCTGTACAGTACACGTTAGGTAGAGCATGTTACCTTCGTACCTAGCCAGCACATACAACACAGCCTGCAGCTGAATCACATCTACAAGTTACAGTGACAGCATCAGAGAGTCAGGAGGAGTTAGAGAGCTGTGCAGTAAAGTTCCACACGCTTCTGCACCCTTTCTTGAACCAGCAGCAACACTGTTCCCTTTCCAAGGTGAGCTGTTGGGAGGAATTATGCAACTACCCCAATATTATCCCCATATCCATCTAATCTTATCCATCTAAATCTCAGGTTGTGCCAAGGAAGGTTTAGGTTGGATTTTAGGAACAATTTCTTCACCAGAAGAGTTGCCAATCCCTGGCACAGCTGCCCAGGGCAGTGGTGGAATCCCTATCCCTGGAGGGATTAAAAAACCGTGTGGATGTGGCACATAGGGACATGGGGCAGTTGTGGCCCTGGCAGTGCTGGGGGATGGTTGGACTCAATGGTCTCAAGGGTTTTTCCAACCTAAAAGGATCTGTGATCCTCTGGATCTCACCCAAACAGTGAGAAGAGCAGCTGCCTCACAGCAGCTTCATTGGGCATACAACTCTCCAACAAAACATGTTAAAAAAGACAAAAACCATGGCAACTTCACCTGATTTGGTTTTCTTCCCAGAGCAGAACCTGAGCATCCACAGAGGAGCTGTAGCTCTCAGCATCCTTCCCAAGAATGAGCATATCATGAACAGGAGGAACACAAAAGCAGAAAGGTGAAAAATCAACATAAGGGTGCTTCTAAAGAAGCCTTATCACCAGCACCTGAGATGTCAGAATTAAGAAAAAGCCTCCAATTTGAAATTTAAACACTCTGACCACTGCTGCTGCCCCACAGCATCACCTTGGTGAGCTATTATAGAACAGATATGCAAAGGACAAAATTAAATTACAGACAATTACGCACTTAGCATTTCTTAATTCTGAAGTGTTTACCTTCCCAATTAAAATACTGCTTATCCAATAAGGTTATTTTGTATCTGATATATGCTTTATGAATATATATGGAGCTATGGTAATAAAATCAATGTAAACTTCTCAAAAATATTTAATTTGTTTCTGTTATTAAATGAAGCCAGTGGATCTTTTACTCTCTATGTGTATAGCTATTCATCTCACTTTTATGATCCACCTTGGTTATTTTTTATTTCTTTGTCCTGCTTTGATCAGGCTCATGACTGATTAAAATCAGGAAGTCCATCCTTGAAAAGTGTCTGTTCTGATTAAGTTTTTGAAAATATTAACATTATTCAGGATTTGGCTTTTTTGCACATACTCAGGACAGTGAAGCTAGGATTCTTTTCAGCAATCCCAGAACTAATTTTTATTTGTGATGAATATCAATTTCTTTCTCAAAATGAGATTTCTCATAGAATGCCTCCCAGTTTCACATTTTTAATAGGAATTTGCCATTGATAAGATTTGTAAATTTCAAGGACATTTCAAACTTGTCAGCAGGAAGCCACCACTATTATGTCACTCAAACTTTATGACAACACAGCCCTGATATTACTGACAGATGTCTGAAGAGCAAGTCACCTGTTACATCCAGCAGTTTGTAGCTGACACTTTTTTGATTTTATATACTAGAACTGCACTATACAATAATTTAAACCTATTTCTCTCTTCAATGGCTTTGAAACAGATAAAGCCCTCTGTTACACAAGCCAGACAATTTTTACACTGTGGCAGTGCATCCCACATTTTTCTCTTCTGCAAGGGTTTTACTCACAGCAGGAGCAAAACACCTATTTAATATCATCCAAGGTAAAACTCGCACATTTTTTTGTGTTCAATTTACCAAGAAATGCAGTGAGGTCCTAAACATTTAAAGTGAATTACCCTACGTGTCTCTGTATCTTGCTGAACGGTTTGCCAATTCAAAGGGATGTCAGGAAGAAGCAACATTAGACTAACGGCCGTGTGCATTGATTTTCTGAAAGATTTGGTATTGCAAAATTGTGAGGAGAAAAACTAGGCTTCAGAAATTTGCTTGACATAAGGGAATGAGTGGTGGACATTCATTAATCAAAGTCTATAAGGACTTTATTAATAACCCTGTCCAATAAGTTTTAAAGGAAAACAATGATATTTTAAAGCATTTAGAATATTTAGTGTACCTGCAGGAATTGCCTTTGTTAGAAACTGTCTTCAGGCTAAAGCTCCACTAATAAAATGAAAATTGCTGATATCAGTTTGAGTAAAATATAAGAGTTATTTGGACTGAGCTAATGAAAGAATCTGAGAGCAGTCCTTTGGAGCTTTCCTGGTGACACAGCTTTCCTTTTCTCGTGACACAACAGCACCCCAGGGTAGTAGACCAGATGATGGTGTAAAAATGAAAAGAAAAAAAGAAAAGGAAGAGACCTCAAGTTCATCTTATTTGCTTCCTTCAATGACTTGATGTAAACAACAGCTTGGGTTTTAATACATGGGGTGCAAAACAATTATTTAGATTTTTTTTCATGGTGAACCTATAAATTTTTGTAATTAGTCAATGAAATGCTGGCAGTCAAGCCTGTCTCTCTCATCTGAACTAATCCAGAGAGTGAACCCAGTGTTTTAGGAAGAATGTCAGATTTTGGGGTTAAAGTTTTATTCCACTCTAATTCTTAAATGTAACAAAATGTTACTTGGAAGCCATTAACAAAAAAAGGTCATTCTAAGCTATAAAATTATTCAGGGAGAAATTATTCTAGAGACAAATATACAATGTTGATAATTACATTGTTAGATAATTAAATTAACCAAACTTTCTGTAGTGGAAGGCTTATCCTGAACTTTGGTGCATATCATATAAAATTATTTTTGTATGACATAAATAAATATCTAAATGAACACAAACTTTTATGACTATTCAACCAAATAGAAAATGTGTTTTTCAGTTTAAATAATGCTTATTTTTCAGCTGCATTGTCTTCTTCTTTCTCTGCAAGATCATTGTGCGCAGCATTTGATGAGGACCTCCACAAAACATTTTGCTTAAAAATGAACAAATATCCTCTACTTCGGTGCTTTAGTCCTGCTGAATTTGTGAAGATGTCATTAAAATACGACTTTTTTTTTTTTTAAGACCTTGGTGTAGAACCACTAAATTGTCTTTACTGTACTCACCTCCTCAGCAGTGCTCAGTGAGAGCAATCAGGCTGTATTTTCCACTCATGCTGATGTAAATCACAAATAAATCATTTGCAGCCAGCCGGCGTGACCAGTGAGAACAGGTTCCCAGCTGTTCAGCATGGGCTTAGGCAGGAAAGATGTGTTGGACTCGGTGGTTCGCGCTAAAACGAGTAAAGAGCAGCTTTATCTCTGCTCCTGGTTTACAGGACATGCCTGGAATTTGGGGGTTTCTAACAGGTTTTATCACTTTGTCCTTCCCTGAATGCTTACAGAGAGCTAATTACCGTGAGTAGGAGTTGTGATCCCATTCAGGCGCTGACTCAGACCTCGGTTCTCCCTGAGCATCCTTCCCTTTATCCTACCCACACACAATTGCGGCAATTCACTGACAAACCGCGGGGTTAGGGTTCAATTTTACCATTCCTTTGGACTCATTTCCTCGGGATTTAAGCTGAAATTCCAAACCCCGAGCACCTCCAAGTACCTGGTCCTTTCTTCCACTGCAGTTGTCCCACCATCTGCCTCAGAGCTGCCTTTTCCAGCTTGTCCCAGGAATTGGCAGAGTTTGGAGAAGAGGAACGATGGAAGCATCAAACAGCACTTTACATTTATTTCTGCCTTATTTATCCTATACATTTATATTGGTTATTCTGAATATAACATTTTATACTTTGAGAAGAGACAAGTAAGGCTGGGCCTGGGCAGAGTTTGTAAATTGTCCCCACACAGTGACCGATGGATGTACATCCAACCTCGTACAGCTCGAGTGCGTGCAAACATCAAAATCAAATTTCATTTGTCCTCTATCAAATAAGACAGAGAGTGCTGTATTCTTTGAGTAATCAGTGTTATCTGCTCAGGCACTGATATTTCTGATCTCCTAAACTCTGTTAGCCTGGCCCTGGGAAGAATTTTCTCTGTGATTAGAGAGTGGGGATAATGTGGTCAAAAGAAAAGAATGGTTGTATCAGTGCATGTACACAACTGCCTCTGTCTTAGCATTGATACTGGGAAAACAGATCCCTCCTGGTAGGCATCCTGAAATCTGGGATGAAGGAAGTGTTAATAAAGCAACATTGAATTAGAGCTGCTTTCCCAGCTCTAAATTTACCAAAATTTATCTAAAATTTCTCAATGCAAACAGACATGTAATATCAAATCCCACTTGTGAAAGAAAATATTCTCCCCAGAACCTGCTCAATCTCTGATTAATAAAGTTATAGATTTAATTAAACTAAAGCATTATTTTTTTTCTTTAGTATCTGACTTTCTAGGGAATAAAACACAATAGTTTGGGTCTTTCAAAAAGCATATCTTCCTAATCTTGTATTTCCATTCAATAAAGCAGATGCATTAGGGGACCAAGGCCTTATTCAATCTAAGCATTTAAATTACTTAATGGAAAGTAAAACAGAGGCAAAACTTTCAGCTGATGGCAGCCCTGAGCATCCATGGGCTTAATCGACCTCTCTGTGGGCAATATCCATCAGTCACAGCCAGGCTCCACACCCGAGGGCTGAGGGGGGCTCAGTGCCTGGTGCAGAGCCCAGCCCTGAGGGTTCCACACACACTTCAGGGCTCAGCTGCTCTGAGCCAAGAAGGCCAAGGGCTCCTGCCTGGATCAGGAATGGAGTGCCCAGCAGGAGCAGGGATGTCATTCTGCCCATGTCCCTACACTGGTGAGGGCACACTTCCAGTGCTGTGCCCAGTTCTGGGCCTTCAGTTTGGGAAGGACGTTGAGACCCTTGAGCCCATCCAGAGGGGGCAATCAGGCTGGAGAGGGGCTTCAAACACAAACCCTGTGAGGAACCACCGAGGGAGCTGGGGATGCTCAGCCTGGAGAAAAGGAGACTCAGGGGTGACCTTACCACTCTCCACAACTCCTGAAAGGTGCCTGTGCTCAGCTGGGGCTGGGCTCTGTCTCCAGACACCGACAGAACCAGAGCATACAGCCTCAAGGTGCACCAAGGGAAATTTAGCTTGGCTATTAGGAAGAAGTTTTTCATAGAAAGGGTGATAAAGTTCTGGAATGGCTGCCCAGGGGATTGGTGCAGTCACCATCCCTGGGTGTGTTTAACAAAGCCTGGATGTAGCACTAGCTGCCAGGGTTGAGTTGGGGTGTTGGGGCTGGGCTAGATTCAATGATCTTAAACGTCTCTTCCAACCCAGTGACTCTGTGAAATCTGTGAGTTTTCATTACCTGCCTGCTGTAATTACACTCCATGGCACCCAGGCTCTCTCTGTGCTGACTTCTGGACCCTACAGATCACCTTAAGGCATTTGAGACCTTTTTACCATCCTTGGTGCAGTCAGGGCTTGGCTCGTGCTTCCACCACCATTAGCCTTTCACTTTTAGCCTGGCTTAGTTTAAAACTTAATTAGGGCTTAGTGTCTGCCTTTATAAATAGGTATCTGTGTGGTTTTTATTACTAAAGAGTTATATTTTCCACAAAAAAACCCCCCAACTTTCTGAATGAGTCTTTATATGAACACTTCAATTTTTAAACAGACATAGCAGCAGCAAGAACAGTGAGAGTTCAGCATTTCTTAACTCCTGGAATCAGGAATCGTTCAAGCAAGTAAACTCAAAACAGCTGTGGTAATTGGCTGAAATTGCCACTTTTAATGACACAAATTATACCAGAGTGATGTTTAATGAAAGCTACAATTCCCAGCTTCTATATGCAAAATTTAAAACATTCTCCTAAATTGTGTTGACCTCTCTTGTTTAATATCCTGCTAATCATTGAAAATTGGAAACAAATGCTTCAATTAAGAGACAATTAATTGACAATTAATTCAACAATAAGCAGATGGCCAGAAAGAGCATCCTGCTATTAAATGAATCAAATGTGAGAGGGAGCATTTGACCTTTCTTATGTAAAGCTCCCCTCCTCGAAAAAAATGCTTTTCCCGAAAAAAACAAAATGTGTGGATTTTTTTGTCTCTTACTCTGCAGAGCTATAACTTTGAAAAATGAAAATAAAAAGCTTATTTACATCAGTATTTTGGTCTAGGGGATAGGAATTGTGAATTAGGAGTGAAATAAGGAGCAACAGCATGCACAAGTGCAAGAGGATTTACAATAGCTCTTGCACCCCAAGGCCTAATAGAAGAAAATAAAGCCGCCATTATCATCAAAACTGCAGATGATCTCATAAAGGGCTTGTCTACACGGGGAGGTCAGCACAGAACAAGCTCTGTTATGAATTTTAAGTGCAGTTGAAACTTTTCCTGGCTCCCCGTGCAGGGGGGCAGCTGCTCTTCCACGGTTCCTGTGGATGAGGCACAGAGAGGGGCTGGGGCAGGAGCGCGTTACCCAAAACTGCAGCGAGGCACCCTGAGCAAACACAGCTCAGGCAGGGCCTTCTGCAGGGTGGGGTGAGGCAGTTCAGCACCCCACGAGGGAAAAGGCTCTTCATTCACTTCTTTACTCTTTCCCTTATAGCATCCCCATGCAGATCAGCCTGGTGTGCCTCTTGATGTACATCACATTGATGTACATCACAGAATGGGCTGGGCTGGAGGGGATCTTAAAGCCCAACTCATCCCAGCCCCTGCCATGGTCAGGGACACCTTCCACTACCCCAGGGTGCTCAGAAACCTGTCCAGCCTGGCCTTGGACACTTCCAGGGATCCAGGGGCAGCAACAAATTTTCTGGGCACCCTGTGCCAGGGCCTCCCCACCTTCACTAGGAACAATTCCTTCCTAAAAACACATCTAACCCTGCCCTCTGGCAGTGGGAAGCCATCCCTGCTGTCCTATCCCTCCAAACCCTTGCCCAAAGTCTCTCTCCTGCTCTCTTGGAACCTCTTTAGGACTCTAAAATCTTCCTGGAGCATTCTCAAGGCTGAACAATCCCAGCTCTCTTGTCCCTTTGCAGGGCTGTATGAGGGGAAGGCTTGAACTCCATACCAAAAGTCCCTTGGCAAGTCAAGGTTTCACTCTACATACCTCAAAAACTCAAAGCTAAAATCTCAGTGGCAGTGGGGATATTTTCAGATAACTTGAGAAAATGGTCCTTTTCCAGCTTATTGCTTCTTTGATAAAATGTGTAAAATTATAATTTAGTTCAGAGAACCATTGTATGTGTAAATAAGAATTTATGGTAAAGTTGTAATGCAGTACATAAAACAGGAAAACCACTTGTCCCATGCAGAAAGAATTGTGTATATGAATTACTAAGATATTAATTTTGTTAGCAAATAAATTGCAAAAATTAAATTGATGAAGTAAAAAAAAAAAAGAGTTGACAAAGAAAAAGGTTCCTTTAAAAGAACTCAAGCTACAGATAAACCAAAATTTCTGTTCTACAATTTTTTACTTAACCTATAGTTAAAAAAAATAACATGGTTAATGATTAAAACTCATAAATAAATAATTCCTGCCATCTATGGCACTGCAGGCACTCTACCCTGCCTCTGTTTCATTTGATGTTGTATTTTATGCAGTCTGACTATGATTTCACTGGTAATTTATACTGCATAAACCTTGACACCTGGGTGGCAGGAGCAGTAAGCTGAGCTTTCTGGGGCTTTGGCATAGGTAAAGCAGGCAGGTTAATCATTGCTTATACCTGGAGCTGTCTGGACTCTGTTAATATTCATCAGGTGCTCCTGCCCTTTATTTCTGTGCTGTCTCTTAATCCCACCATGAGAGCAACCTAATCCAAAAGTCGGAGCAGCAAGACCATTAAGCAAATTCATGAATGCTTTCTTCATAATATTCATCTTTCCTATGTCAACATAATAAGGATGTTTTTTTCCTTTAATATTAATAACACATTTGTACTTGAAAAAGGTGGGTTTTTTCAAGAATTCCAGAAGTTAAACAACCAAATAAAAGTCTCTGTGGAAAATCAGTTGTAGTCTGTGAGTTGTGCTTGGTGTGCCCTGGAAAGGACTTCCTGAACTGGTGAGATTCTGGGTAAAAATTGGCATAATTTAGACAAGAAATGTGCAGATAGAAATAATTAAACTGGCTTTCTCCAGGTAATTCATGGGAAGTGGAAGTCAGTGGAGCTGGAAATACACTCTACTGTTGTTTCAAGAAACAAGCCAGAAAGAGGAGAGGAAAAGCAATAATTTCAATGCTAATAAAACCAGAGTCCTTAAATATTTTGTTATCTGAGAAGGAACCAGGCAGAAATGTGGTGACAGAGAGGTGGCTCCTGGTGGAGCCTCCAGGGGTGGCAGAGCTCAGAACTGGGGGCCAGAAACAATCAGAGTTTAGTAGCACCAATGTTCTTTTAGTCAGGATAAACCTCCCAGCCAGACCCCTCAAATCTTAAAGATGAATTATTTTAGTAATGCATGTCTTTGATTCCTCTTCAGTTTGCTCCTTCTCCTGCTTAGTACATGAGACTGTGAGATAATAATGACATGTTGTAAATAAATGTATGATGTTCAGAGGCATAATGTATTTTTTTTTCTCATATACAGACTTTTTGTACTTGAATAGTGACCTTTTTTTTACCTAAGTCACTCTCTCAGTGCTTTCATGTTCAAGAAGAGAGGTCTAGTTACTGATTGTTGGATTATCTTGCATCTACAAGGATTTAGTTAAACTTCCTGAGTTAGTGAACTCTAAAAACCACTTTAAAATTATAGCACTGGTTCAAGTTTCTTTTTTAATTAAATTTTAAACAATTCACCAGCAGTTTTGTGCCTGTCTCCTCATTTGAAATATCTCAATCCATTCCCAGTTGTCATGCTCAGAGTGCTGGGTCTGTACACTCATTATCAGATACCAGAGAGACGGCAAAAGGAATATCAAAAACCCAAAACAATCAAACAAAAAAAGAAAAAAAAGGGAGAAGATACTGAATATAGTTTAGGAAAATTCATATCTAAATATGTGTCAAGTTTTTCTTCACATATCATTGCTATTTTAAAATATTTTAGATTGTCTTCTGATATCAAAAATGCAAATGTATTTTCAAATGAGTACTTGTATTATTAATAACTTAACACTTGTTTTATGCTTGCAATAAGGAAGACCAGGTATTTTAACTTTTTTTCACTTTCATCTTTCTAGTTCATAATACCTTTTAAAGCTTTATACTGTAACAGGATTTGAAAAAGTGAAAAGCAAACAAAAAGAACAAAACAAAAAAAAATCAACTCCAAACAAATGTATTAAAAACATGGAAGTAAAATTTTTAGGTTAATATAAAGTAAATGTTCTTGAGACATTTGTTATTTTTAATTGGCACGCCAAAAAGAGATTAGAAAAAAGTTTACCTCATCTAGAAAGAACAACTTCCACTGATAGTCAAGTTGTATAATGTGAATTTTAGTAAACATTCTTTTTTCCAAAATAAGTCGTCTCATTTTCTGAAGATTGTGAAAAGAGCTTTTGTTCTGAGTGCTATAATTTTGTCTACTATTGCTAAGATTAGACATCCTTTGATTTTCTGAAAGTTATTTGCAAATTGTTTAATGCCAGTAGTACACAAGAAATTTAGAAGAAATGGGGGGTTATTAAATCCACACTGGAACTTCCAAATGTCTGGAAAAACAGCTGTCATAACCATTAATAGAGCTTTTATTTGTAAATATTAATTGTTAAATTATTGTTGGAATAATCTGGAGATGTTCCAAATGATCAGAAGATACCTGATAACACCCCCTTGTCAATGTTTTAACAGAATGCACACGATCATCTGTGTAATTCTATTTCTTAGCCTTTTATTCTAGGCTCAGTCTTATTCTCTAATGACACCGAAATTGAGGGTTTGACTAATACAGTCCCCATCCCTCTGTAGCAATGATAATGTGAAGAAATTGAAGAGGGCTCAACACTGCACTGAGATCCAACAGCCAGACACATTTAAATATCTATGCTGACAAATTCAAATATGGTTGATTTCCTTTGTCCATGAAGGTATTTGAAATAATAAAATGCATAAATAAGAATGTCTTTACTATTTAATCTTTAAGAAATACAGAGGCAAATTCTTTCCCTACACTTGTGGGAATTCCTATGAAGCCAGTACATTCCAAGAGACAGATGTGGGACCAGAGACCTAAATGAACCCAAATACAGTGAGGGCTCGTGTTCAGTTTTGCAAATTAAAAAAAAAAAAAAAAAAAAAGGTAAAAAGAAAGAAATTAACAGAACTAAAGTCTTTTGCCTTCATTTTTCTTTGTTTCTTACTGGAACATAGGCTTAACTGGGGTTTTTTTGTAGCCCTTCATCAAGTCTTGGCAGCTTATCTGCAGCTCCAAGGCAGGATACAGGTTAGCAGGGAATTAGCTCTGTGTCATCTTCACTTGAGACCAAAAAAACATTCAGTCAGCTCATGAAAGATATAGTAGACCTGGCAGTTTATTACAAATCCTGTGCACTCCTCAGCAGTCCCAGGCAGCAGGTACACCCCTGCAGCTCAATTCAGGGATGCACAGAGGATAATGTTCCCTTTAGATCCAACTCTGTTCTTTGCTAATCTCCTGTCAGCCAAATTCTCCTTGCTCTTCTCCATTTCGCACCGTATTTCATTTTGGAAATCCTTAATTAGCCACTGAGGCAGGTTAAAAAAAAAATTGACACAACTGATGAGTCAGCATTTCAGCTAACAATTGCCGAAGTTTTTGGGTATTTTTTTAAGTCCCAAACTCAAGAAGACTCTGGCTCTGCAGCACACTTTCTGGGGCTTTGAAATGCAAATCACTAAGTCCAGTAGACTGAAACTCAATCTGAATTACTCAGAAGTGTCAGAACAACAAAGGCTATGAAAGTGCAGTGCCCTATTTAACAAACCTTTGTGAAGAGATCATGGTGGAGAAAGTGTGGAGTTTGTCACCTGAAAGTTTTTAAAAACTTTTCTGCATAATCACAACTGCCAGACCTTTCTGAGCAAGGATTAGATAACACAGATATAAAAGTTCATCCAGTTCTCCAAAGACAATCCTAACAGTTTTATATAATGTGATTTAAGAGTGGTGGTGCAGAGTGTGAAGAGCATGACAAGGGCCATTTGAGGGCCAAATCCTCAAACCCAGCTTTATTCAGCCATGATTTCTGCAGCTCACATCCTGCCTGTGATGCACATGAAATGTCCTTAGTCCCAGTGAAGTTCCACCTCTGCAAGGAGACATGAGGAAATGTATGAGAATCCCCTTGTCTGGATGCTTCCCTGACAGACTGCTTCCTCCCATGCAATAATTAGCAGGCATTGATTCACCATAACTATTTGTTCCTGTAAAATTTTGGAGAGCCACGGGCCTTCAAAGCCCACACCAGAAATATCCCACGCAGTCATTAACTGTGTGATTCACCAAATTTAAATGCTGCACAAAAATATCCATGTGGACAATCATTTCCAGATATGTGACATCTGATTTCCTTCTTTTCCAGAGCTTGAATTTAAATATACCCATGAAATCCCCTCATTTGCCATGTGGTTTCCTTGTTCCCTCACAGATATGGGGCTACCTCCTGTTTTCCCAGCTGCTCCTGCTCATTTCCCCTCTCCAGGTCTCACACTCAGCACAGTGGCCTAAACCCTCCTGCAAGTTGTCAGGTACATCATTCCACTAATAAAACACCTCACAGGACAGACCCCTTTCCTTAGGAGAAGAGAATAAAGAGGTAGAAAAGATACACTGGGATCTGCTTCACATTTACTCAGCATTATGCCAGTAAATTTACAAAGCAAAATAGCCCTGACTGTGCTGGGAAGGCTTTTCAGAGAAGACATCAAGGTTCATCTCGAGGAGAGTGCTTTGCAATATGACTGGAAAGGTCTGTTGGCTTCCTGACACACTGATAATACTTCTGGGTGTTCAATGTGGTGGCTACTGCCATTGGGGGCTCAAAGATGCTTGGCAGAGTTCTGGGTGGCAGCCAGAACCTGCCCGTCCTCCTGCTCCACCTGGGCACAGAGTGGTTTGCCCTGCAAGCAGAGCCAGGCTGTATTTCCATGTGGGTTCACTCCAGAGAAAGGGCACAACCACAACACCTACAGCAGCTCCTTGCAGAGCTGAGTTGATGTTCCCACCAGGCTTTTCTACCTTGCAACCCATAGATCAGTGCAGGCTGCTGAGTTTCTCACCTAATTATACCCATTTGGGATCTCTAAACACAGTTTCCTACTAACACAGCCAGGAGCCCCTTTTCAGATGAAAAGAGCAACTCCCTGCTTTATGTGAGGTGAAGCCTTAGGTCAGCCTTTTGCTGCTACAAAACACAGATGAGCTCAGCAAAGGTCTTTTAAGCAAACAGACCTTCTTAGACCTAATTTCAACCACCAGTGGAGAGTTTGTGCCATCATTCTTTCCAACCAGTCAACATCTGTGAGCTCAGCCATTTTGTCTCCCCAATAAGTTACCTCAGATCAGCACTGTCAAAAATATAAATAACATCTTTATCTCATCCCATTGCCATTCCTACAACAGGTAGAGAGCTGGAGCATCCTGCTGGAATAGCAGACAGAAATTCATCCTCTTGTTTGAGCCCGAACACCTGTGCACCATCTCACTTGCATGAAATGGTTATTTGGCAATTTATAAACAGAGCTCTGAGACTAATACCTGTGTGCTCTATGGCTGCCTGTTTACCCCCAGCTCCTGTTTGGCATCTCCCGTCTATTTAAAGGAAAAAAAAAAAACAACAAACCCAAACAACAAGAAAACAAAACAAATTATATGAGTAATGAAAGACTGTGCCATGAGATACCTGCCCAGAACAGAGCGATTAATTCAAATTAGCATAGGGACTTTAGTGGGCCACGGGGACACAATGATTTATGTGAGATACACTTCATGCTAGAATAACAAAGGAGACTTACTCACTTCCATCTATTACAGCAATTAGAGAGGAAAAAAAATTAAAAAGGACGTACAATATTTCCATGGAGGTTAAGATAAAGGTACATCTATATCAGTCCTTGGTGCCCATGGTTTCAACCCAAAATTCACCCTCAGCACTTCCTAAATCTTCTCAGCGCCCATCCCTGCAGACACGAGCCTGTCTCCCCTCTCCCCAGCAGGTTTCACGTGCCTCTATCACACCTTCTCAAAGGGAAGTAAAACAAGTGTGGGGAAAGTGCAAACAAACAGAAGCTGCCACATACATGTTCTGGAAGAGCTTATTCCTGTGTGGGAAGTGCTACTGTGTGATAAAGGACTTTTATATCTGGGTGAGTGTAATGCCCTGGGATTGTGCCAGCAGTGCCAAAAATGGAGATTTTCACAGCCCTGGTTAATCTGGGTACAGAAACCTTGTGCAGGCCAAAATTAGATTTAGTTTATATTAACACTGCTCATTGCTCACAGTGAAAGTTATATTGCTCAGAAGGAAACCTTTGTGTGTCATATAGGTGTACTGTGACCTAAGGTACCTACTTGGTATCCACAAGGTGAACAAATATTCCATGAAAAATTTCTGATTTGAATTACCACGTGCAATTTGGGGTTTTTTTTAACCATGCATTTTTAATGAATGTGAAAATGACCTGACTAAACCCTAGAAATTTATATTAATAAGGATCAATCAGTAAATAAAAGCATCCAAATGCAATGTTGTCCCCTATGGCCAGAGACAATACCTTGTATTTGCCTTAGCACAGTGAAGTCACTGAACTGATAAATAAATAACAACCAGACCCAAGACTACTGTCATCATGATGTGCCAAAGAAAACAACACACCACATTTACCAGGAACAAAGGCAAAAACAATACCTGGCATAATATGGTTTGCAAGATAAAATTTAACTATCCTCTGAAGTAATTAGCAAGTACACGAAGCTGGTAAGCAGAGAAAAAGGGACATCTCCTGTTCTGCATCTCAGGCTGTCAGCCACGGATCAGGAGTGAGAACCTGCCTGACAGTGACAAGGCACAGCGGAAAGCGTGGCACCGCTCGGCTGGCAGGATTTCATCAAACCACAGCTCCTTCAGAAGGGCAAATTAGCTGTTCTTGTTCTTCTTCCTGCCCCTCCTAAAATATGCTGTCTGCGTCCAAATAGAGACATCGGGACACGAGACAGCTGGGCTGTCAGGGATGCTGCTAACCCAGATCTGTCAAGGTGAGCATGTGAGAGACTTCAGCTCTCCATAGGCTGGGTGGAGGAAGAGAAGTCTGGGCTGTCGGTGCTAAGCTGCTGCCGCCAGGGAGTCAGGAAACTTCCTGAATACACAACTTACTCAACTTTTTGTGCCCTGTGAGGATGCTGCCCGCAGGTACCCGCATGGAGGGCCTGCTGCTAAGGCAAGATAAAAATCATGGCTTGCTCTGTAGAGCCAGGATTGTCCCACACCCAGCAGGTTTTCTTTACCTGGGACTCAGGTACCCACAGCACTACTGTGATTGAACTCTCTGAACAGAAAAGAACTCTCCTGCAAACCCAGGAGCATTTGATCTGCTTTTAGTTTTTCTGTAGCAGAAAATCCTTTAAGGCTCTGTCCTACAGGTGTTGGCACCCTTTGGGGTGAAATGTTAAAATCCTGTCTGCTCCATTTAAGAGCTGGTGGTGCTTTGGTTACAAGCTGGAGTTCACCACCACCTCCCTGGCTTCTCCCAGAGATAAACTTTAAATTTTGACACTGTTTTCTAAAGGTTCTCGTTGAAATTCAAGTTTTGCACATTTCTGGACTTTGCATGCACAGACAGAATCACCACTGTAGAGGAGAGAAAAAAAATTGTTGAAATAAGAGTTAGAGAGCATCCTGTGAAGAAAAGACTACACTGGTAAGTGATGTCCTGACACATGCTCAGCAGATGCCTTTTCCAGAGGAACCTGGTCAATATTAGGATGAGTTAAGAGAATACTTAGAGAAAGCAATAGGTGTTTTCAAAATGGATGGGCCATTAGCAGCAGATAATTGAATACCTGTGGTTAAGAAGAGCCATTGAGTTCAATAGGAGCTGCACATACATCTGAAGCCAACACAGGCTTTTGACAGAGCCTGGATAAGGTGATGTGGAAGCAGAAGATTTCTGAACAACAGGCAAAAGAAAGCTCTAGGTTACAATAAAAAATCGGGGGTGAAAAGCAAACAAACAAACAAACCACAAACTGAAGCTAAAATATTTTCAGCGTGACCAAACTTTTTCCAAAATAAAAAGCTTGGGTGGAAATTTGTGGTTCACTCTCTTTGGTGCTGCTTTGTAGATAGAGTCCCCCTTTGTTCAGGTCTGGTCTGGGTAAAAACAAAGTACTGGAATGTTTCACCAGGTGTAGCCCTTCATCTTCTACCATTTATGATGAGGAAAGTTGTATGCATATTTATATATAACTCATAGAACGTTCGGAATTTAAATTCAGTGTTCCTTGGGTCACTGAATTTTGTTCCTGTCCAAAGAATAAGAAAACTGCTCCTACATCAAGATATTCTTGCTTGCTCAAGAGCTTTGACATCCTCCAGGCCAAAAAATGAGGCTTGTCAAGGGTTTTATACAATTTAATAATCTCCCATAGGGAGATGACGGAATTCTCATGACAACCTGAATAAAGGGTTTTTTGGAATACACACTTCTGGCAGACACAGGTGGATCCCATTTCAGCTCTTTGCAAATCCAGCAAGTGCTGCAGGACCTCTTCTGCTGCCTTGGCATCGTCTTCTGGCCTGTGAGCAACCTCCAGCCTCCAAGGCAAATGAATGCAGTAATGATCCTCCAAGCAATAATGAAGCAGCACAGGCAGCACAGGACTGAGATCAGCTTCTCACTGACTTACAGCAAAGCACCCAGCCTGGTGGGGACCTGTGTGTAGGGTCACAGCAATGGATAAAGTCAAAAAGAAGATTTCACAGACTTCCTTCATGCTGTGAGCGTTGACTTCCCTGATAGGGAGGTCCCAGAGCTGACCTGAGCCATTTGGCTCTTTCTCTCTGACCTTACACCATACCTGTTACCCCTTTTACATTGCTTAGCACACATCTTCTCAATTTTTTTCTTCTCTTTTTCTTTGGCTTCAGCTGCCATACATTTGATTATCTCCCTGCTTAACTGAAAAAGGCATTCCACATATTCCTGTTGCTTTTGCTTTGGCATTAATTATGCCCTGTTTTTGTCTTGAATTTGGATTCTGGCTGTACATTTGCAAAGTGGATTTGCTGGGAATTCATGCAGCATCATTTGTCAGCAGCTGCTCTCCAAAACTGCCTCCTGAAGAAGATCCTGTGCCAGACAAAAAAGCCTGCAAAGTTTGAAGGGGCTGCACAGAACTTACAAGATTTTCTCCTAATGAAAAGTTTAATATTTGTATTAAGTATTTGAAATAGAAGGTGAATTTATTCAGCCTCAATACTATTTTCCTGTATATTTTGTTGATATGCAAAGGTATTTCTTTGCTGCTTCCCAATACTTTTCCTGTATTCCTATAAATCCGTTGATTACAGTTGTAAAATACAGATTAGCTCTCAATTTTCTTGAAGACAGTGTTAGGACTTAATCTATAACACTCTTCCCAATACATTTGAAAAAGGCAGAATTGAGAATTTCAGAGATATAAAGCATACTAATGTCTGTGTTATGTGACACTTCACAGACATTTTTCCCAAAATAAAAATGGTTAATTTAATCAAACTTGGATTTTGAATCTCCAGTCACTGATAGATGGATGTTCCCCTGATAGAAAATAACATTTAACTGACATCGATACAGACAAAAAAAAAAGCTTTCTATCTCCTAGCTTTGGTTGTACTTGACCCATTTTGTTTTGAATAACTACTTTTGAGAGCTAAAATAATCACAGATTCACTCTGGTTCTCAGTTAATTTTTCTGATGCATTTTTGCCAATCCCACAGGTTGTGCATGTGGGCCAGAAGCACAAACGACATGGCACAAACTACCCCAATAATCTTAAACACAAATATTTTGAGGCAATTCCAGAATGATATATTGGTCTCCCAAAGGTGGTTTACAGTCACAGTTTTGTTTACAGATTATTCCTTTGTAATAGCTAAATATTTTTCTGGTAGTGAAAACGGAGGATGTTATATTTATCACTTGAGAGATGTTGAATATAAAATTGCAACCTGCATTATTCAGCTTTGTGTGAGGTCTAGCAGCACCAAAAATTCTTTTTAGCCTGAAAAATGTCTGTGGAAGGCTCCATTTGTATCAGGAATTAAATAGAGAATGAGAAACTTGACCACTTGAAAATAATTTGTGTCTCTCCCCCAGCCTCTACTTAGTCTTAGTCTTTTCCTAAAAAATAATTAGCTATTGTGAAAAATGCTCACAGAAGTTCTGCACACTGAAAAGAAGAGGGGAAAAAAATCACAGATTTTTATCCTTGCAGCTGACAAGGAAGAAATGACTGTGAGCCAGTATGCTTTGCAGATTTGGGAACACCTTGTGCAAGGGCAGTGGTGTCAGTGATGCTGCTGGTCCTTTTGGGAGCAGTGACCTTTGCAAAGAGCAGCAGCACCCACAAACACTAAATTAGAAAGACAGAAGAGGAACACACAGAGTCCATAAACCTGGAACCAGCTGTTTAGAAAGTAGCCCATAAATATGAGAACCCAGCTCACGGAGCAGTGGCAGCTCTCTGCCAGGCAATGTCACCAGGAGCTGTGCCCTTCCACTACAGAGCAGAGATGTTTTTAATATATTTATATACTTTTTTTTCCAGTCCATCAGGATTTGTGCTTGTGCTCTGCGAATCCATCAGGCAGCTCTGAAGGCATAACAATAGCTGGTCAAGGACGGAGCACACAATGTCTTTTCACAAGGGGCAAAGGCAATCAAGAGATTTCACACATATTTGTGCTGCCTGAGAAACATCCTTAATGTGTGGGGACACAGACAAGGGTAAGAGCAAGAAAGATAAATTATCTTGCTCCTAGCTACAGTCAGCCTGTGGATAGAAGCAGATTGACACAGTTGAGTACAAGCACTACGAGCCAGAGACTGTAAATACCTGTTAGAGTGCAAGCTGAGCTGAGCAAGGAAAAATGTCTGTCTCCTTCCTCCTAACCCTTCTGCTCATCTTTATCTGTCTCTCCTGGTAATTTTATCATCCTTCTCAGAGAGCAGAGAGGGGATGGAAAGGGTAAGTGGCATTTCTAACCCCAACGCTGGATATTAAGGGTGAGGTATTTAAATCGGCAAGATAGATTTAAGAGTCATCAGCCTTCGGAGACAAGCACTTAGATTAGCAGCTCTAAAAACTCTTCAGGAATTACATCTAAAGCAACCCAGACAAAGCTTCCCAGTAATCCCATTTTTGCACATTTGCAGAAATGCATTGAGGAGGCTAAAAAACATTCAGCCCTCAGAAACCCCATAGCTCAAGTGGCTACTGCTGCAGACTTTGGCTAATTACACTGCCAGGTGTGGATGCTACAGAAAGATTTAGGTCTGAGAAGAAAAATGATGAAAATTTGAACTATTCCTATTTTCCCTCCTCCTAAGTTCTTCTGTTTCTGCATATGTTGTGAAACTGCTTCTGCTTGGTGATGGCTGAGGCTTGTGCAGAGAATGGGACACACTGGGAGAACATCTCACTGGATTCATGTCTGACACTGCACCATCACTCCTGAGCAGATTGAGATAGCAGGAATTGACCAGATACAGCCAAGAAAATAAGGGACAACCTGTAGGATTCCTTGTGCCCTTAGCACTTGTGTATAGCAAAGCCTGCACTTTGGACCTGCCCCAGGACAAAGCTCACTGAGCTGCTTTCACAGGATGGTCCCAGCAGATCACCCCTATATGGGGCACAGAGAGCTTTGGGATTGCCTCGTGGAAACCCAGATCTAGCAAAAGGTCACTAAGAAGCTGATAGTGCTGCTGTGCCCAGGACCTGGCTTTCCTCATCATTCAAACTGCAAAATGGAATTCTCTTTTACTCCATTCCAAAGGGCGTGTGCAGGTTTCCCTTCATGGAAGGTCAAGGGGCAGAGAGCAGCTGAGTGTCTAAACCTTGTCCTGTCATTCACAGGGAACAAGGAGGGCATGAAAGCCTGGAAATACTTCCATTAATTTATAATGGAATTATGCTCAGCTATAGCTATGACTAACCTAATGAGGGCTGCATCTGGGAACATCCCCGAGAATCTTTCAGCAGAGGCCCTGTTCTACAAGCAGATGTGGGCCACAGCTCACTGCAAACGTGTGTAATGGACAGGAAAAGTGGGAGTCTTGCTGGTCACTTTGTCTGCTGACATTCCTGCACTGGAAAAGACGTGGGAGAGCTCTTTGTACTGAGGAATTGATGTCCTGAATTCCAGGAGCAGCATGGTGATCATCTGGACACACGGCCATATGGCAGGTCATGTGTGCCAGGAGAAGCTCCCAGGAGAGGAGTTTCCACCTTCAGAATATGACTGCTCATCACTGTCCTCCAGATTGCAACAGGCAAGACACAGAGCACCCCATCAGACTCGCAGAGAGGTTTATCAGAGAGCTAACATGTTATGTACGTAGGAAATTCAGTGCAATATTGAAATAGGAATAAAATAGAATTCATTGGAATAATATTATCAATGTATCTTGAAATGCAGCAGCAATACAGCTTGATAGTCTCCAATTGAATATTCTTGTTTTGTTTCACTTCAACATCTGAATTTTCTTTTCTTACTTTGATTTGGAACTCATTTCAAGTACAAAGAATTTACTACAAAACAGGGAAAAAAAGTTGCTCATCGGTCAAAGGCAAACTCTTTGCATTTAACATGGAAACAGCTCCTCACAACAGTGTAAATCCCTGATCAAAAGATAAATTTCTTTTTTTTTTTAATCAAATATTAGTGATTACTGTAAGGATCACTGCAAACACCAGCTTCATGAGCGTTAGAGGAGCCTACTGAACTCAGGATCTAAGCAGACATGCTAATAACCCTAAATTAGACTAGAGTTTACTGAATATTAAGATTGCTGAATATTAAACAGGAAACTTGTAAATTCCAACACAGCTGATCATCCTCTAAATGAGCCAGTGAATAAAATCATTCCTGAAGTGCTCAAGTTCATGTACTGTTGAATTTAATTTTTCATCTCTGATTGAAGAGCAGAATGACTCTGTGTTTTCTTAGTTTTTATCTCCATGGAGAGCTAAAGACAGCTACTGTCATCTTGTATGCTAGGTCTGTCACTCTTGGGACATCTTGCAGCGGGAGCCTAAGTGTATTCAATTTTTAAGTGAAGTCTTCTCAAATGCAAGATACAAGCTGTGAAAAAAAATCTTACCAAAAGAGGAAATAAGAAATTAATTGCTCAAGTTGCAAGTCAGAGGAAAAGGCACACTTCTCTGCTGTTTAATTTGCAGAGAGAAGGAAAACAGAAGAAAAATCACAACCAAATGCAACATTTCATCATTAAAACCA
Source organism: Passer montanus (assembly GCF_014805655.1). Lineage (NCBI taxonomy): Eukaryota > Metazoa > Chordata > Aves > Passeriformes > Passeridae > Passer > Passer montanus. Next base: position 24,442,156 of record NW_024356504.1, on the reverse strand, counting down.
CAATTAAATCAAAACATCAGAAATAATGTCTGCTGGCTGTAATTAAAACTCAAGGCACAGGAGTGAGTGCCTTCAAGGCAGCTCTCATTGCCTGCCAGAACCCATATGTTTGCTTAGGTACCAGGTTGAGAGCTGCTTAAGAAATGCTGACACACATATTCAGTTGATACATTAGTGGACTGAGTGTAAACAGCAACAAATACATTTTTACTTGTGAAAATAGATAAGTTAATTACATTTTTTTGTGTTTATATATATTATATATATATATATATATATATATATATATATATATATATAAACACTTTTCATTAGTACAATGAAGAGTGGCCTGGAGACAGGAAGCTATAAATAAGATAAAAGGGATTCTGTGCTGTACCTGAAAACTCTTCATCCCACCCTTCCTCTTCTTTTTTCACCTTGTTTTGTTCAAACAGGCTTTGAGTGAACAATTGCATCAACCTGGGTCTAGCTGCCCATCCACAGGAGCCCTCAGGAATTTCCCCAGTCCCCAGGGATGTGGCTCAGCCCAGCTGGAGAAAGATCCTCAGACATTTTTTGTTTGGGTGATGTCCCAAAACACCTGTGCATTACCCAAACCAGCTTGGTGGTACTGAGTGAGCCCATAAACTAAAGTATTGGACTAGTAAGAGCTTAATTTTTTTGTGCTGGAGGAAGTGTGTCATAACCAATGCTTTTCTATTAAAAATTAATTGTCTCAAGCAGCGTGACACTAAAACTTAAATTTGCAGCTCATTCTTTTAAGGTGCTGAACTGCATGGCTTTAATCCCCCGAGGCATTAGTGCAGGTACTTAAAGTTTGTACGAGTGTAGTCTTATTGATGTAAGCACTTGGTTAAAAGGGGCCAGATTACAAAGCTTCTTTGAGGATCTAGCCCCGAGCAGTGAAAAGAAACAGTTCAGGCCAGAGACATCAGAGTGGGCTAGAGCCCACATGTGTTATTTGCATTTGGAATGAAAGCATTTTAAGAATTTAATCACTTTTGAAAAGCATTGTGCAAAGACGATCCCCAGTCATTTTGAGGAACTAAGTCCTCTTAAATTCTAATTCTTACCCTTCTGCTTATTCACAAAATAGCTTTAAGGAATATCTTGGCGTGCCTCAGCTTTTCCATCCCTACAATACGTACCTCAAAGGGCCATTGTGCCTGTCATTAAATAGTGCTGGGAAAGCACTCTGAATATCTGCACTGGTATATATATTCCAGGAGAAATTATTACTGTAGCATTAGTACCATATGAAGTTTGATATAAATCCATGAACTATACCATTGGTTACAATTCTTTGAACACTATCTCCTGCATAAAGATATTAAGTGAAAGAAATAGTTGACTACTTTAGAACATAGTTCTCTAAAACCTTTATTCTCACAGCTATATTATATTAAAATGTCAGAATATATCCAAACCCCTATTTTTATTTTAAGCTTGGCTGATTTATTGATGGCTGTGCTTAATTTTTAAAACATTTTCTCCTTTAGAAATTAGTCTTCTGTCAACCTCTCTAATGTACACAATCTGGAGTCACAGCATTCATTTTAAGCAGCTTAGCATTAATGTTTAATTCTGCAGTCCTTACCCTGGCTGTGCAGAACAGTTTGATAGTTTATGTCTTTTGCAATCAGTAGTTAGCATACATTGATGTATTCTCCACTGTACTGATAGTAAGTTGCTGTTCTCTCACACTCTTATTTTTTCCTGGGTTTTCCCCCTTAATTTCTACCTGGTTTAAGATACTTGATTTTTCATTAATAAGTAATTTTGAGAGCCAGCAAATAAAATGCTGAAGGACACAGGATCTCTGGCTCCTCACTGAATGCTGGAGTTCTCGAGATGTTTTTGAATCAGATGGTTAGGGCACCTGTGGGCATGGCAGGTTTATTTTCTTCTGTGGGTCATGGAATGGTTTGGGTTAGGAGGGACCCTAAAACCAGTTCCAAGCCCCTGCTGGGGGCAGGGACACCTTGCACTAGACCAGGCTGCTCCAAACTCCATCCAGTCTGGCCTTGGGGTGTCCCTTGAGCACCAAGGGCTTTAGCCCCCCAGCTCTTAGTGTTGTGAATAGCTCCTGTCCCACAGAGCAGACCTTCACCCAGGGATTGTTCTTGTTTCAACAAGCAGAAACAATGCATTAAGCCTCTCTCACCCTTCATGTAGGACAGAATAAACCATGGGGTGCCTTATGCACTGATACATCGTCCCCAGGAGAATTGAGGCTGGCTTAAGTACATGCTTTTCTTCATTTTTCATATTTCTGCCTACAGCTGTACATGTCAAACACCTACACTTCTTATACACCCCGGGCTTTGCTGTCTGCTAGAATCCACACTCAAGCAGCCCACTTTTCACACGAGAGATTTAAGGCTGCTGCTCTGAAGTACAGGAGATTGGGTAGGTGAGTGTATGCTTAACATTAGTCCGTGCTCATCTGCTGTTAAACCTAATAGGACTCGGTACTTGTTTAATGTTAATTATACCCTTACGTGGTTTATGGATTGGGGCCTGGATCACTTATTTGATTACAATTAGGCCTGTGATTGCATGTTCACTGAGCTGAGACCAGCAATGAGCCTGAGTGCTTGTCTACTCCGCCCTGCCCTCCTTTGGAGTTACAGAAGTCACTCCACTGGCAGTGCTGAGAGGTTTCTCTTAGCCTCATGGTAATGATGGATTAAAAAATAAAAATACCATTACTCCTTTTCTCAGTGCCTTGTGACAATGAACAGATAGAGCTGTCTCAATGAGAGGGTGAGCAAACCATCTCCAAAACACAAACCTTTTACATCTTTGGTACATGAATATATACATGCATTACTCCCATCCAGAGAAGCTGTAAACAAGATGAACTCTTCTAACCTCAGTCAAAACTGTCAAACTGAAAACCAGAGAACAAATGCTCTGGTGAAAAGGAAGAGGTAGAGCAAACTTCAGCGGAGTCACAAAATCTCACACCTTCCACTGTGAAAAGCAAAAACTCAAGGGAAGAAATTCCCATCCTGCTAAACACTAACAGGCTTAGAGCTCAGTGTGACTGCATCAATTTAACTCTTTCTTGCAGAGTCAAAACCCACTGTCAGCTGGAAACAATATTAATTATAGAGGCAAAAAATTCAGAATTCATTTTATGCAGGGCAATGCTTACAGAGTTTTTTAAATAGTTAATTTCCTCATGCAAACTGTCTTCTCTAGACAAAACACAAGAAGAAAAACCCTGATATCCTCATCATAATGGTCTTGTGGGTAAGGTAACAGATTGGGAGTCACTCCCAAGGTCTGTGTCCTTTTTGTGTCTTATCTTTGAGAGACAGATTGTGAACCAGTTATTCTCATTGATGAGTAGCACTTGCACTAGTTGCCCCATACAAAATAATGATACAGCTCATGCAGGCACTCATCCATCACTGCAAAAAAGACACTCTCAATGTAACCTTTAGGTTGAAAGAGATGTTCAGGGAAGTCACTATCTCCTCCTGCATTTAGCACAAAGGTCTCCCTGCAGCTGCCATGTCAAAGGATCTGCAATATAAGTAAAGACAACCTCAACAGTAGCCAGAAAATATCTTTCTGGAATATTTAAGTAAAGGCTATTGCAGGCAAAATATTAAAATATTTTCTGCTGTAAAATCATTGCCATCCACGTCCCTACATCTCAATAATCTTAGAGGTCTTTTCCAACCTAAACTGTTCTATGATTTTGTTTGAGGCCTCAAGGACAAATTTGAGTCTAAAATATAAAAGAAAATAAATAGTTAAATACGGATTCATACACAAAAGATTAGTTCTTTTTTTATTTCCATAAATGGCGATCATTCAAACTATCAATCATCTGGAGAGGAAGAATCAGCAGGCAATCTAATTCAAGGAATTAGATTGTAATGTCTGATGTAGATCTACCAGTTAATTTAAATAATGAGTCACCTGGTAGGCAATCAAATCTAGGTCAGGACATTTAGCAGGCTGAAAATAATGAGTCTAACAGCAACAGAGCTAACAAAACAATCCAGATAATAATGACAGCACAGAATGACAGTCCTAACGTAATCAGACAGTGTGCACAAACTGTAAATAGACAGAGTAAAGAGAATGAACTTGTGTAGGGAGGCAAAACATGTTCTCCAATGAAACTATTATAGAAGAATTATGTTTGGTTAAAAGGAAGCATAGTGACAATCACAGTGAGGACATGCAATATTTATGTGCTCTGACTGCATCTACGATACCAGTGAAAGCCTTCTTTCCCAGGTTTTTAGTTTGTTTTGCTTTGTATGAAAAGCAAACACTGTAAAATTTGATTGTTGTTGGATTTAGGAAGTGAGGCCCCCCCATTTTCCTACTGTCCTTTCTTGGCATTTCCTTGAAATAATTTTTGATCTTGATTTTAGAAATTGCATCTCAGTTCAAGAAAATAAGACTGGAGGAGAAATAAAGTAAATGTTCAAAAGCAGCTCCCCCTGCAGTCCCCTCTGCCCCGGATCAGGATATTGGAGACACAACTATGCCAGGTAGCAGGGACAGGGAATTCTACACCAGCATCTTCCACAAGTCCCTCACCTAACAGATTCTTGGAGCCCTGCACCTTGTGCTCCCCGAGGCTGTCACCTCCCACAGGCACTTCTGCTCCTGAAAAGCACGAGCAGGAGATGTGTTTGAGTGGGAAACACTAGATGTCAGCAGCCCGCCTTGCTCTCCAAAGGGTGCTGCCTGTTCAAGAAGAGTTTGTAGTTTATCCATCTGCTCCTCTCTGGATGCACAGTTCCCAAATTATGGGATTTTTATCTCCACAGTGTCCTGATTGTGTCCAGCTGCCACAAAGTGCTTTCTTGTGTGTGATTTCAGCATTGTTCATTCACACAAGCAGAGGGTAATGTGTTCTGTTGGTGTGTCAGGAAGTTGGGGTCTGAAAATTCTCTTTTGTACAACCCACAGCGCAAAGCATGTCACTGACTCTGCCAGGGAGGTCAGACCCTCTTTTCCAAGTGCCCTGCTCCAGAAATTTAAGAATTCTAGAATCCTTAAGATTGGAAAAGTCCTCTAGGATCATCAAGTTCCCATTAACCCAGCACTGCCAAGCCCACTTCTAACCCACATCCCCGAGTGCCTCATCATGCACCTCTTTTAAATCCCTGCAGGGATGGTGACCCCTCAAGCAGTGCCCTGGGCAGCCTGTTCCAAAGCCTGACCTATGTTTCAGTTTGGAGGGGGTTTTGTGGCTTTTTTGGGTTCTTTTTGTTCTTCTTTTGTTCTTTGAGATCAGCTCTTTGTTAGCAATGACACTACCAAGTTTTTCAGACAAAATGTGGAATGGCGACAGATTTACCTATTGAGATGAATTTTATAATCCATTACCCATATGATGCTCCAGGCAGCTGGAGCTCTGCTGGCTTGTCACTAATGCTGGGCTGTTGGGTTTATTCAGCTTAAACTAATCAGGGAGCATATAGGAGATGACTATCAAATAAATATCCTTCAACTTCAGCATCTCATTATGCCTTCAAACCTGGCATCTCATTATGTCCTAAAATGAATGATGGCACTACTTACCATAACTCCAGGTAGCTAGCTAATGCTGAACAGCCAATTTTTTCCCCTTTGTGAGCTGATTATTTAGTTTATAATTACAATTTCAGTTTTAAAAGCATTGTTGTGTTCCACTGACAGATTTTAAAAAGTGTACGGCTTTGTAGCTCAGCTTTATGTTTTCCAAGTATGTCATGGACTACTTCAAGAGAATCTGTGGGAGCTCTTGTGATTCCTTACATCATGACTTTTTTTTCTTTGAAAAGTCAAAAGAGAATGATCAGACTTTATTGTTACCTACATCAGTGAGAATTATCTCTGCCTATGAACTGGACCTACTGTGGTGATAAGGCAGTACCTGGTAGCTACTTGCAAAAACTTAATCAGATTTCAGAAATGAAAAATGGGTGAAGAGTCTAAACTGGGGTTTATTGAAATGCAAAAATTTCATCTTCTAATATAATTTAGTTATTTCTTTTAGGACTTCTGAGCTCTGCTGCAAGACAAGTGGTGAGAGGAAGAAGAGATTGCAGATAAGTCCATCTTTCCTATTCTGCTGTACTGTGTGTAGACTATCCACATTATTCAAAGTCAGATGTCTGTTTTGATGTTCTTATTATTTAATTTTATGTTAATCTGGTTTATGTTTTCTCAAAGATAACAGGAACTCCCTAATATATCAGAGAAGTGGTCTTCAATGCACAAAGAAGGTTGTGGAGTGTTTTGAGGTCCACTTCAATGAAGGGACCCTTATATAATGAGAAATAATAGCTAAAAGCTGGCCTGAAGGTTTTAGAATACACAAGAAAGCACCAATCTGTACAGACAAGATGGAAATCACAACCTTATCCCTAATTCACATATTTAATTTATATAATTTGTTTCACCACTTTTGGAGACTGTCACATCTGGAGACTCTTCCACAACTGGAGAGTAGCACCTTTAAGCTGTAAATTGTAACATTTGGCTAGCAGGGCCTCTAAAGTGCTAATCCCAGAAATAGCAATTTTCCTCTTTTTACACATACTTTAGAGTTTTTTGTATGCCTGAAATAGTAATGCCATATGTAATTCTCTTTCTAGCCAAGCCTACTTAAAATGCTCGCTCAGAAGTAATAAGTGCAATATTTTTTCTAATCAGGTCCCCTTGGAATGAAATCATGGAAAAACTGTTCCTGCCAGCTCATGCTGATTACCTGTGTGTCTCATTACTCTAAACCCTATCTGACAGCCACACAGTCGTAACTGTCTTTCAACAAGAGCTACCACCGAGTCTTTTGAAATAATTTCATTTCAATTTTAGCTGGTTCTAGCTTAAACAGCACATTTAATTGCCTAATAAGCAGTTCATAAGAAGAACATAATTTCAAAGTAAAATGTTGGACCTACCCGGTCTTTGACAGTGAGGGAAATTAGAGATGCCTTTTAAGTCCTCCGGTGCAAGTTATTCTGTAGCAGAGGAATCAGCAATCTGGAAACTCGTTAGAATACTGATTGTACTTTCAAAGTATGCACAGAATTAAAAAATAATAATAATAAAAATTACTGTAAATATTAAGCAATTACTGGAAGCAGAAGGTAGAATATTTTAACTGTTTCAGAAGTAGCAGTAGGCTCCAAAGTAATAAGAATCCCAGCAGGTTTGTTTTGTCTATAGGGAAGCCTGCCCACACCACTGGAAACTGTTATTTTATTACAGATAAAATATCTGAATAAATGCATAGTGTACCATGTGCAGGGGCTAATTTTTCCTGATCATCCATGAAGCAAAGACAACAGAACTCAGTCCATGTGGTTTTCCTTTTAGCCCCATTATCTGTGCCTAATGAACTCCCAGTTCCAGAATTCTGCATTATCTCGAGGAATCCCAGAGATGACAGACTGGACTGAGCTGTATCAAATCCCTGAGTTAAACAGGGAAATTCCCTCAGGACTTACAGCAGGTGGACTTCAACCACCAGTGTTGGAATATCTCACCTCCACTGCTTTGTCCCCACGTGTCCTTGGGTCTGTGCATATGGGATTGATCCTCTTGGCCGCTTGCAAGACCCACATCTGGCAGGGGAAATCCAGGCTGCAAGGGAAAGCAGGCAGGGAAGAGGGCAGGAGGGCCAGAGTCCTTCAGCCTGGAGCTGGGACATTTTCCTTTGGAAAATCTTCTGGGGTTCATCACATCCAAACAAAGCATGGCCACAGACCTCAAGTCCTAATTCACCAGGTGAGCAAGTCCCTCACCTTCCGGATTTTTTGTCATGTTGAGTCCTCAATTAATTAAACATGAAGTCCTAAAGCCTCCCAAGGCAGAGATAATGGCTAAGAAACTGCCCCTTTTTTGTCCATTTTGCATGGCAGAGCTGCTGATTTTTCTAGACAATGTGTTTTCCTGCCAGTGTGAATATTTCTAGGATGCATAAAAACTTCTGGCAAGTTCCTGAGGAGTGAAAAGTGGCTGACAGACACAATAAACTACTAACATGGGCATTTATTTGACATCCAGGAATGTTTTCTGTATCTGAAAGACAGTAAAGCCAGTTACTACAGGAAATACTCTATAGAAAGGCAATGAAATCAATTAAGATTTGTAATGGAAATGCTTTTCTATTGAAACAAGAAACTCTAGCTGTAAAGAACAAAGTTAAATAAAATTGCATAGCAATATTTAGGAAATATTAGTAAATACAAAAATACTGCTGAAGAAAAAAAATTTTCTTTGCCCATCAGCTCAAAAAAGAATTGCCTGATTTTACTCCCAGAAAATGAGGAAATAATTTCGTCTATGAACATTGAAAAACTGATAAACTAGAAGTGTAAACTATGAAGTCATAAATCAAATACAAAACAAATTTCAGAACTGATCAAACAATAACTCATTTTCTGCTATAGATTTCTCTATATGTTTGCCTGTGACATACTCTTTTAACCTGTCTTTTTCTGTGCTTTTTGAAATTATGCTACATTCAGCTCCGCAAGAAAATTCTTATTAGTGAAAGCATTAATCATTGGTTAATTGTAATTACTTAGCCTGTGGAAAATTTGGGAACGGAATTAGACTGTGACTACAAGTCAAATAAAGTTTGCTTTTCCTATTGATTTAAACATTTTTGAGACAGATGTCGAGGATGGTTTGCTTGGCATTTTAGCTTTGGTTTTGTTTTTTTTTTTGATGCTTGGTCAATGTGCTGAATAATAATTGAACTCACTCTCTACACATATTTTTGTATCCCATAGAAGTTACCTTGTAATCATCAATTTTCTTAACGATAGAGGACAGCACATATATTGCTTTTCCAATAAACTTGCACAAATGTACAAACCAAGATATTTTTGAGCTTCTATAATTTTTGTTGTTGAACTGAATGTTCCTGACAATATTAAAAATTATTTAAAGCCTGCACTGCACACTTTGATACCTTCTGTAAAGACATTTAAGCTTTTTTCAGTGTCACAGTCCAATGCTCTTTCCTTTATTTATGCTTGGAAGGGCAGAGCCTCAACAGGGTATCAGTGCTGGGAAAGGGCACTGCCTGCATCTGACTCTGGGTTTTCTTCAGTCAGTCAGGAATGTGAAAGTGAAGATCAAGGACTTAATTTTTCCATCATTGGAGTTATTGTCTTTTTTCCTTTCCCTTTTTTTTTTAATCACCTCAAATGTTGATGACTTCAACTATTAAAAGTATCTTCATTTTTTCAATTTTTTTTTTTTTTAAACTGGATGAGGATCCTTTCAGAACTAATCAACCCCATCATGGTAAAATTTTGCCAAAAAATATATATTTTTAAACTCTGAATGACAGCGTAGAGAACTTTTCCTGACAAATCATAATGTCATAACTTAATAATATTTATTTTTATAGCAGATAAATATTTCATGAACATTTAACGTTACTACAAATTTTTTTCCATGGTTTCCTGAACCAGCCACACATTACCACTTCCAGTGGTAGATTATTTCTCTTTCCTAAAGTCTGTTTTTCTAAACTTAAGTCTGAATAATAACAGCCTTATTTTCTTGTCCATTCAGATTTCAAATATAAAGTTAATGACAACTTATTATTCATGCAGTTTGAATCTCTTGTGAAATACTTGCTTTTAAAAGAATGTCTGAGAATATTCCCAAATGGGAGGGGAAAAAAGCATATTTATTTAGAACAATTTGAGCTGTTTCATTTTAAATTCCATGCCAAAATGCTTCCGCAGTTCCCACCATGACCTCCCATAACATGAGTCATCAGAGATAACTATATCTATTATTATGCTGCAAAAAGGTAGGAGGTTTTGCTTTTTCAAGCACTTTTAGCTAACTTTTCCCCCATTTCCAGTGCAGGCTAAGGTAATAATTTATCGCTTGGCAGAAAATTACATGACTTCCACAGTGACTCATCTATGCTGCTTGGGTTTTACATGAAAGCAGCTGTATAGCACAAGTTTTCCCCACATTTTAACCTGATTTATTCTTAGGTTGAAGATTTTGATGTTTTTTGGGATAACAAGTTGGGTAACAAAGTGAAGAGGTTTTGACGTTACTAGTTTTAGGCTCTTCAGCTCTGAGCTGCTGAGGGAAGAGCAGACAGACAAACCTGACCAACTTCCTGAGCTCTCCTCCATCCCAGCTTCTCCAGAAATCTCTGCTGGCCACCAGCTCAACTCCTACTTGCATTCCTTACTAAAGCATTTGCAGAAAAGCCATGTTTTTCCTTTTATTTCATCTGTCTTTTTATATGGGGATGATACAATAAAACCCATTAACGAGTTTGCAAAGTCCTCCTAATACTCACAGAATTGTCCAGTCCATAAGGAAGGTCTTGGATGCAGGTCATAGGCCAGATTTCATCAAGCCTTGCAGGTCATTGTATGGGAAGGAGGACTCCTGTAATGAACATCACATCAATAAATAAAACCACATTGTCTTTTTGAGAATTCTTTCCTAGAAAGAAGCATAGTAATAATGAGTATATTCTTACTTACAGAATTCACAAACTAAAGCCATGATTCAAAGCAAAAACTTCAGAAGAGGATGGATACAGAGTATCAGAAGTCAAGACTTAGTAAATAATTATAAAGGACAATATCAGCAAAACATTGCATTGGTGTCTCTACATTTGCTCATGCTATAATTAATCCAGCCCAAATCCTTTTGTAAAAGAAATAAACTAGTAAGATAATTTTAATGAGTTTTAAATTGGTGTTATGCTTTGCATTCCCTCTAAATCTAAATATTGGTAATAATCTCTCTACCAAAATATTTTCTTCTATTATATTTTCAATAACTGCAGTGTATGCAAGCCAAGATATGAGTTAGTGAATAGAGAGAAACATTGGGTAATAGATCATTAAACTTAGGCCCTATTTTAATCTTCATTTCTAAAGGTTTCCCTTTCTTTACATTTTATTCATTTTGCATTTCCTGCTTGCAACAAGCAAATTCAGCAAACATTATTTATCAGAGTTCCTTTGTAGGCAAAGAACAGCCTGGGTTTCCTGATGTGTTGTGGAGGACAAACCAAGGAGGCAGATTCCTCAAAAATAAATGGTTGATGCCCGAGTTAGTGATGTATTTCTTTAAACATAGTGGAATTATCCTTAAAAACTGCAAGGACACATAATAAAGTGTCCCAAGAGGAGACTAACTCATGCTCTGACCTTTTATACCAGTTTGGTTATAGTAGGTACTCAATTACCCAATTAAAAGAAAGAATGAGAGAGAGAGAGAGAAGAAAATGGGTATAAATCCATAGCAATATCATCTTGATGCCTCTGATTCCTGAACTGAGTTACACCTTATTCAGAGGCTACAATGAGGCCCTCAAAAGCAAAAATTCTAAGTGCCACAATATTTCTGAAAAAATATTCTGACTGGAATTAAACTTTTTTGATAAACAACCCTTTTTATGAAACTGATATTTTTTCCTGTTATGTAATACCTGAGTTTTCCTGCCCACTTCTTACTTTCTTGTCTTCATAAACCTGGAAATAAGCAATATGTCCTGGTTTGAAAGGAGGAGGAGATACCTTACATCAAAGAGTAAACAACTCATTTCTATCTCAGTAAATGAGGTCATTTTGCTATTTCTCCACTCTGCTTTATTCTTTCTTTCCCTGGATACTGAACTCTGAAACTAAATTATCCCTACTTCCTTTTCTGAAGGACTGAAAAGGCAAATTCTGTGTACATCATAATTTGCAACAACCACAGGGGTTTAAATTTTGTAGCCCATACGTAAAGGCAACATTTTCTTCTAGTTAAAAGAACTTCTTTCTCTAGCATTACAATGTGTTATTTAATTGCATTGTAGATTCCATTTCTTAGCTGGGCAGGTTGCAAAGCCCTATCAACAATTTTAAAAAGTATTATTTTTTTCATAAGATACCCAAAGGAATATTTTCATACTAAAACCAGTATTTTCAAAAATATCTAGTTATTTTTGGTTTATTTGATCACTGTTTGTTTGCCAAACATGCTGGATACGTCTGTGGAGGACATTCATTGCTCTTATTTAAAACTGGAGGTGTTCATCAGTTTTCAGATTCCAAGCTCCTTTTTTTCTTGGCATCACTGAAGTCAGGCTGAGTTCTCTTGTTGTGTCAGTGGTTCCACGCTCAAGTCTATAAATTCATGTGACATTGGAAAGTCTAAATTCCATCAATGTCATCAATCATGAACTGATGAATAACAAAGAGTTTTCAAGGATTTCTTATCCAACAATATTCTGTTGCAAAAGAAACACAAAATCATCTTTGTTACACCCAAGACTGATGCTAGTACACACCGAGCGAGATTCTTTACTTAAGTAAGAATTACTTGTGTCACTAAAAAAAGTTGGAAGGCTGGCACTAATATTTGTTACCATGGTACAATTACTTTCATAACTGAGAAAACATTGTTCAGTTTTATTTTCAAAAGAAATTATTGTCTTTTTTCCAAAATTCCATCATTAATCTTTGTAAAGAATGGCTGAGGACTGAATAGAATTATGACCCCCTTCTGTCAGGAAGAGAAAGATTAGAATTACAATACTCTTCTGTCAGGAAGAGAAACATTAGATTACACTTCATATTTTATGTGAAGAAAATTGTGGCTACTTTGGACATAAATATAGCCTCTAAGAAGAAAAAATACTGAATTTGGATTGCCAGTGCAATGCTATTATGCCAGAGTAATATAATATCCCCACAGATATGATAGGTGCTTTCAGAAAAGTCCAGCTATGCAACATGATACACTACACTGCAGATGAAACCTTCTCTTAATATATAACCTGCATAACAATTTCAGTGTAATAAACGGTGGGTGGATTTCTTGTTATTGATTTTACCATCCCAGGCAGTTGGAGGTCATCATGCATTTACACAGGAAATACTACAAATCCCAGTGGTCATAAGTTCGTTACCTCAGCCTATTTTTCTGGGGTTTTTTTCTAAATAGTTGGTACAGCAGTAAACATGGAGAATAATAATCCTTACTGCTTAGCAATTTCTTTTATTGTCCTTTCTATTATATACAATCTTTTGGTGGGAAAGCCCTTAAGAGAAACCAAATCAATAGGAGACTATGAAACTGTAATAGGAGTCTACAAAAATCACTCCAAGAACCATCAGATATAATAGAAAGTGATTATACCTCCATAGGGCTTTTCTTTCTAGGGAAAAAAGACTAATAATTATAGAAAAAGGTAAAAAAGCTTGTTTGCTGTTACTTAGGTTGTGTTATATTCTAACAGGTGCTGAGGGAGGGAAGGTGCCACTGTGATTCTGAACATAAAAGCACAGGAAAAGCTCAGCCCTCAGAGGAGGACTTGCTTCCCAAAGGACTCATGGAAGACTCTTCCAGGGTGTCCAAACTCTTCAAAAGGGAAAATGATATTAAATGGAAAATACTGGAATGCTGAGGAGTTTTTTTTCTCCAGGCAGTCTGAGATCACTAAGTGTTAAAGTTCCAAAGCAATTCCTGAGATCCTGTGTTGCACCAGGGCTGTTCAGAGAATAGGCAGGTGAAACAGCTCCTTCATCCAGCCACCAGTACTTCTCTATTTATCTCCAGGAAGGAAATCCCAGAAGAAAGAGCTTTAGGTTTTTGCACAACTCTTTTTGCAGGTCTTTGGTATCAGCCTGCACACTCTGTCACAGTTTGAGAGCTTTATCTCTGCAGGGTTCCTTCCTGATATGGCCCATGCTGATGAGCTGATGACTCACTAAAGATCTAACACCAAGAGCACCACAAAGTTATTCTCATTTCATTTCTATTCAATGATATTCTTAAAACCTTTCAAGAAGTTTGAGAGGTGATGATAGCATAGGTCCTGATCCAAACTTACCTACAGGCAGTAAGAACTTAGACTTTGACTTATTTAATCCTGATTGAGCTAGATAATAAAGCCAGTGCTGAATTTTAAGTGTGCAAATAGTTCTATATTATGCATACAAATCCCTTTCCAGATTAGGCTAAATGTTAATCAGTAAAACACCAGTAGAACTCCCCCAATCAGCTTCCTTTTCACAATTAAGAAATTCACATTGGGGAGACTCAGAATGACTACTTCAAAATCATATTCAAAGGTAAGTGAAAGTTTCAAAGATCTGCTGGGCTGGACACTGGAATATTCCCTGTCAATTGTTGTACTTCTGAAACCTGTGACCATGGGCTCTTCCTCACATGGTTTAACTTGTGGTATCTCATGGAGGTGCTTTGAATCACTGTCTAAATACCTGTCTTTCCTGTACAGCCTGCTGGGGCTCTAGCTTTGGATAGCTAAATTATCTAAGTTAAATGCCCAGAGAATATGAAATACATGGTGAACCATGTATTCATGGTGGACAAATGTGATGAAATACATGGTGAACCCTGTGGTGAAGAAATGATTTGTCAAACCCCACACTCTTCCACATCACTGCAAATTTATTGAACTGGATGGAATTAAGTCCAATGTGTACTATGTATTTGAATCTGGATTAATACTCAAATAATTTTTGTACCTGTACATTGACAGTGGAAACTATTTTTTGGCAAAGTTTATTTGACTAAATATCTAAACCAACCTGGACCAAGAGCTGAAGTGACTCACAGCAGTTGCAACAGCAAGGAATGTTCTCTTTTCCTTCACATCCCAGCCACAGGAGCACCACTCAGCCCATATATTCATCAGAGTGTTTTAGTGTACCTTTTAAATTGTCATCATTCTCTCTGCTCCATTAATAGAACTATCTGCATGAAAGAAAGAACAAATTGTCTTCTAACTGGTCTATTACAAGGTACATTAATGAAGATAGGGGAACTTTATTAGTGCTTTAATGGTGTACCTGTTCACTTGACGTTGTCTTGGGTGTTATTGTTGTAAGGGGCTGCTTGACAGGCATCAAAGTGCTGCCAGGTACAACAAACAATGCAGTAGAAAGCAACTTTTATGCTTGTACAGTTCTTTTTCCTTGTAAAACAAGTATTTTCCAAGCAACATTTACCACCAGTCATTTGATGGCCACTGATATTTGGCCATCTTAAATGTAGTTGCCAAGCCAGGCGCTTCAAGTTTCATATCCTTGTAAAGTGACTTTTTTTTTTTTTTAACAAAAAAACAGTTGTAAAATAAATTCAGAGGAGCAGAGCATTAACTTAATGTTTTATCACATTAACTAAACTATATCCTGTAAAAAAACTGCACTATAAAACACTGCATTAAAGTTAATGCAAGACTGAATATTATACATGGGATATCCACTGCAATTTAGATCCTCACTAGGACTAAGCTTCCGTGGATACCCTTGAGAAATTGGCTTGACTAAACATAAGAAAATTAAACCTTGTATTAAGGAGGAAAATGACCTTCCAGCACATGGGTCATACATAGTTTTTTGTCTTTTTTTTTTTTAAAAGGTTGGCCATCATCATTGAGTATAGGAAATGAAAAGATAAATTAAAATTCCTTGTTTCCTTGTTACAGTTGTTATCCACAGATCAGCAAAGGGTAAGGGCCACCCTGGGATGGTCTGGGTGTAAAAGTCATGTATAGAGTACAAAAATGTATTAATTTCATAGTGATTTCTCACACTTCCTAAAGCATCATCATGGTGTCTTTTGTTAAAAACATTTTCAGCCATTTCCTGACAAGATCAGCAAATTGTTTGTGCTTCAATAAACTATTACAGAGCAGGCAAATATTATAAACCCACAATATTTACTTTGCAAATATAAAGATAAATTTGTTGTTGCTCATATGACTCGGTTCTGTAAATTTATTGCTATAAATGTATATCTAAATTATACATATAAATATATGCAATATATTGGATAAGGTTCCTGTCCTTTCATAAACAATCCAAAATAATGGGAATTAAAGTCAAAATGTGAAAATAAACTGATTCTAAAGAGAAATATTTTAAGGAGATGAGAGAGAGAGAAGTACCAATCTGATATTCACATTTCATATTTGTGAAATTTATATGATTAAACACAACAATGACTTTTCAATGACTAAAACTCCCTTTTTCTCTGCCAAAGTAAGCAGAATAATTTTGGGGTTTGTTTTTTTGTTGGGAGAGTACATGTTTAGTTTTGTTTGTTTGTTTATTTGCTTGGGGGTTTTTATCATAAATCACCACATTGAATTCTAAATGCTTTGTCCTTGTCTTCCTTTGTGGAAGAAACACAGAAAAACTACTGAAAAGTAAGGTAAAATTAAAAAAACCTTTTGAGAGATTATGTCTTGCTCTTTTTTCTGTTTTAAAGCGAATAATTGCAAGTGGGGGCAGGAATATCTGGAACCACCTTGTTCAGTGGGCCCTACCAGTGACCAGGACCTACCAGTGAGGTTGGGATAAACATTTACAAGTGTGCATGGAACAGATATCTTTGACATGACCTAATTTCCCTCCATATTCACAATCTGTTCGTTCATAATCATTTATCAGCTCATGTGTTTTTTTAACAAAATATTTTGTCAGAAAGGTTTGAAGAAAGCTTAGTCTGGTAAAAGGCTTTAAACATCTCAGAAGTACAATGAGGTTGAAGTTAGCATTAATGTTTATATGCATGAAAATCATTATTGTCTGAGCATTTTATACTGCTTTTTTCTTCCAAGTTGATAACATAGGCTGACGTACCATGATGCATTTTTTATTAAGTGCTTGATTATTCAGTTTGATTTCCTGGAGGCTTTGTGTCTAATTTACAGAAGGAGTGGATCAGCTTCAACTTTGTATAGAAAACTGGAAATAAGTTTGGAAATAGTGGAAATAATCTTATGGAGACCTGTTATGGTGTGACATGATTATATGGGGCCGATCTTCATGAGGCTGTAGAAATAATCTCAGTTCCTGAAAAGTGGAAGAGCATATCAGACTGTGAGGAATATATAAAAATGAATGCAAACTTTATGCAAAATCCTCAAAATTTAAGAAGGAAAAGACACAATGCCATCAGATTTAACTCCCATTTTGATGTTGATTTTGCAACATCTATATTGCAAAGACTAAAATATCTCCTAGCTGCAATTATGCAATTTTCATTACAGAGTTCAGCACTATTGTAGCCACATTTTCTAGTCTAGACAGAGGACTATTAACTATTCCAATTTTACAACAGGTGAAAGTGACCCAAACGAAATCTTCTCTGGTGGTAAATTTATTATTATTTTTTTCAAAATCCACCTTCTCAAGGTTTATAAAGATATAATTTTATTGAAATGCTGGATCACATAATTTGCACTCTGCTATAGTGTACACCTTGGCAGGTTGAATGTAATTCACATATTGCTTAATATCATATAAATGTTTATAAGCAAAAAATATTAAGATGGAGTGCATGGCTGCCAGTGAAATATTCCTGTAGAAGTTATGAGAAAGATCTTTTGCAAGAAAACAGCAGTATCAAACCTTTGACTAAATCTTGATTAATTATCAGTAATCATGATGTTCACTATCAGAAATGCATGAAATCTTCCACTAAGTTTATTTTGTATCATTCACAGCTTGGGTAAAACCCAATTTAAAATTTTGTGTTTGAACACATACACTGAAGGAGATTCAGGTATCTGCAGTGTAATTTCTCATTTTCCTATTTTTTATATCACATATGCTTGTTTTATAGGTATATTTCTGTTGCTGTTAGAGGTGATTAGAGTTTCGGAGTGAAATGTACATTTCAAGTATACAATTAAGAAAAAATTAATGTCATACAAAAGCAATCATATATGTACTGTGGTAGAAAGCCTTTATTGGATTTTGAGTTGGAAAAGCTTGCGTGGAAAGTGGCCAAAAAATGGAGGCAAATTACATCAACATAGATTTATCTCTGCGCTTAGTTCAATGTTTTGTAATCCTGATACAAATACACAGTTTATTTTAAACCACAAAGCACAGCAAACATGATCAGATGGAAAGACTCAACCAATTTCTTTCAGTTATTAGGCCTCTGACATTCATAAATCACCAGAAAGGCTGACCAGATATTCTGAAGCCCATCCAATTTATCATAGCACAGATAGGTTACATTTTCTAAACTTGCTTGTTCATTCTGATTATTATAATAATTTGAAATGCCAAAGTAAATCACAGAATACCAGGTTGGAAGAGATCTCAAGGATCATCTGGGCCAACCTTTCTTGGCAAAGGCACATCCTAGACATGGCCCAGCATCCTGTCCAGACAACTCTTAAAAGTGTCCAGCATTGGTGAATATTGACTGTGACTATTCCAATATTTATATTGATTTCACCAGGACAGTATTTCTTGCCATTAGAAGCATTGTCTAATGTTTAATTTCTTTTCCCCTCAGGTTTGGCGCCAGCCCAGGAAGCCATCTGTGCGTGGCGTTAAACATGTACTCACTTTACTCTGAGTTTAAGCATTTAAATAATGCACTTAAATGTCTTTTGCCTCAACATCAGCAATTTTTAGAGAATTGATTGTAGCTGGACCTGCTGTCACCTGCAGTTTCTGACCCAACCCACCTGTTCCAGCCACCTCCACCCTCACCAGGTTGTGTACCCCCTTGCACTGTAAAAATGTGTACAGCTCATCAAAAAATGCATTTCATTACCTTCACATCTTCCAATTACAGGCTGAGTTTGAGATGCACTAGTAAAACTGAAACTATGTTTTGCAGAACAGAAAAATATTTGGAAAAAAGTCTTAAACGTGATGTCAATCAGAAAAAAAATTGTTGCTTTCATGGATTCTGCTGGTTTGTTGTGTTTCACAAAAAGAACAAAGCCCCTTCCCAGAGTTTAATGGGTGGCATGTGCCTCCAGCTATGCAGCAGAATAAATGGTGCTCCAAAAGTTTTTTGTCCTAATTATACAGCTGTTTAGAAAATATATAACATTTATAGAGACATGTGTATCAAAAGTTAGAAGTGGTGCCTCTTGGCAGGCTGGTACACTCAGGTGTCAAGTCAACCTACGCTCATCTAAACACTGCCAGAAATAGCAGAGGAAAAGGGAAAACTTTGCTATTTACCGAAGAGTAAAGTTCATTTCAATAATATTCCTGATTCTTGCTGCTGCCCGTTCTCCTTTCTGAGCTCCACAATTTATTTTTTTTTCATTTTTGTACAGTTCCTCTGGGATTCACAGAGCTAAATGCTCTTCATAAGATTCCTCAGAGAATTTCCTCATCTCAAGTGCTAAGGAAAAGGTCTGTCCCATGAGTTTGCCACTGAATTGGTGATGGGTCTCATTTTGATGCCTCCTTTCTCTGCTTCCCCTGACTGAGCTCTTGAGTCAACAAAGCCACCACCATCTCTTTGCATTAAAGACTCTCCAAGTTTTTTTTCCACAGTTGACTATCACTCCTGTCATTAAAATTTTATGGATGAACGCTCTGCATGCATCCAATAATGTTTCCAAGAGCCCTATTGCCTTCCATTATTAATTAAAAGATTGGAGGAAGACTGACTAAGTCTTTGAAGTAGGAGCTATAAGAAACCATGTCTAAAACGGTTCAAAATTGTTGTAACAATTATAAAATGTAGATACATTTCATATATTGCATAAAAATATATAAACATAAAAGAACTGAAGAAATTCTTTGCTCTGAGGGTGACGAGGCACAGGGTGCCCAGAGAAGCTGTGGCTGCCCCTGCATCCCTGGAAGTGCCCAAGGCCAGGCTGGACAGGGCTTGGAGCAACCTGGGGTAGTGGAAGGTGTCCCTGAGTATGGCAGGGGGTGGAATGGGATGATTTTTAGGGTCCTTCCAACCCAAAACCTTTGATGATCTTAAGTAAAGTTAAATAATATAAACTATTATAACCATTCTCATTTCTCTAATATTTATAAATTATAAAATTATAGAAATTCAAAATTATTAATATATTATATATAGAAATTATCTATATATAAAGTAAGTGTTTAAATTTATAGCACAGTACCACCCAGGGCTATCAGCCAAGAACCTGATTTCCACAGTGTTAGGCATATATTAACACAAAATTAAAGCAAAATTTTTCTGTGCAGAACTTTCAAGATGGCTGAAAAAAAAAAGAAAAGAATGGTGTATCTTTAAATAGTAATTAATATTTTTCTGTGTAATAATTCTATGCAAGAAGTGTGATCATGGAGAAAACAACAAGAAATGAGAGTGAGCATGAGAGTGAAAAAATACTTTGGCTGTCCAGGTACCAATTCCTCTCTGAACAGTGGCCCATGAAATCAGGGAGGGTTTGAAAGACAGTGCCACTTACTGAGTAAAGAGACAATCCAAACACCTTAATCTCAGAGGATTACAACCAGTGCAAATGGAAACAAACTTTCCAGCTCCTTTCCAAATTAAACAATTAACTCTAATATTCACACCCTCGGAGACATTTCAGTTGAGCTAGCATGTCTAATTTATAATCGATGATTAACAGAAGATGCAACTAATTTGTCTTTGTTATTTGATTTTTCCCCAGTCAAATTTACTCAGTAAAATGGATTGAAACAATGTTCTAAAGGCTGGTAAGCATTGAATTAGAAATCTGGTATGTGGCTTCATTGTAGGCCAGCATTAAATAGATGTATTACAGGACACTATCTCTTGCCTTGAGTAGTTTTAACAAATTAATTTTGACCCGTGAGCTTAATAAAGTCTGTTAAGTAGGGCCATTCTCTCTGTTAAGTTAAACAGAGATTGAATATTTAATTATTTTAATTGTCTGATAAATTTGAAATTGAGAAAGTAACGGTCCTGCAAATCTTAAAAAATACATTTTCAACCCTGTGTGTAATTAAGCATTACTATTGTGATTTTACTGCAGTCAAGAGGTCACAAAGTCAAGCCCAGTCACCCCTGATGGAATGAGAATTGCACATTATATCAAGAAAAATAGTTTTCCAGAGGTTAAAGTACCAGTTCAGGGAAACTAAGATACATTTGCAGGAGTATTTAGAATGGTGATTAGGCAGCAGAAGAGCTAACACAGATGGGCAGCCTCAATAATGGTAAAATACACCTTACTGAAATGGGCAGTGGTTGTTCTTATGGTAAAGGAAATGAAACTTTAGTAGTTTGTGTATGAAGAACTATCACTTTCACAGTTATCTTCTACACTAAATAAATTTAGAGATGGGGGAGCTGTCCCAGAACCCACTGCTAGATCCAGCATTACACTAAATAAATTTAGAGATGGGGGAGCTGTCCCAGAACCCACTGATGATCCAGCATGGTTCAGTGTACCCTCTGAAGGGTACACTGAGGGTTCAGTGTACCCTCTCAACTCTCCCAGTTCCCAGTCAGTCCCCTGTTCTTTTCTGGGAGGATTAACAGGTTTTTGGCAAAAACTTACCCTAATACACATCAGCAAATCTCACATACACAGAAATCATTGCTTGCACTCAGCTTAAGCTGGCAGTGCCACTGACAGGACCATGTCCTGCATCCCTCCCCCAGCCTTGGGCATCTGTTTTGTGACGCTCGTCCCCAAAGATCTGCTGAACAGCAAAATTCCTGCATTGTCCCAAAGCAGTGGGGTGCAGGGAATGAGGAAACATCAGGAGCAGAGGTAAAGCTGGAATGAAACCTGCAGAAAGCAGTGTTTGATTATCCAGCTCCAGCTCAAACATCAAGATTTTGAGCAATCTGATTTCTGAGCAGCACCACTGAAGTCAATAAAAAATGAGACTGACATTTCCTAGAAAGTTCTTAAAAATAAAAAAAAAAGCTTAACAAGGATCATGAATGAACAGACAGAAAAGTGACCTACATCACAGCTAGATATTTTCCTGCAACACTTTTTCCCAAATTATTTGAATGGAAATCGTCTACAATTTACGGGCATGCAATGGAACAGGCCTCTTAGACAAATATATCCTGAATTTGCTATCTTTTAATTTTACATAATAATCCAATAAGAACACAAGCTGACTCAACTGCAGTTATTAGGTCTAATCTCTTCAAGTAATTATTTTACTAAGAAAAAAATAGAAGTATTTCTGAAAGTGCTCTCTCCAGAGGATGGTTCTACACTGGACATCAGACAGAAACTAATCAGCCACAGTAAAATAAGGAGGAAAAAAAGCAGCTACAGTCACTATGCTGAGAAGTCATCCCTGTTAAAATCAATACTGTGATTAATGTTAAAACACAGGAGATCAGAATCCATCATGCAATATTTTTCCTGTCTGTGCTGTTATTTTTATAGCTGAATTTTGCTATGCTGAACTGCTTCACATCTGAATAATTGCTGGAAAGGAGCTCCAGCCCTTTCTGGAGAAACAAAGGCAGACTGAGGTTTGTACTTGCACAGGAAGAAAGAGGATGAGAAGGGAAAACTGAGTGAAAGCAAATCTGTGTTATTTATATGAACTGCAGAGCACGAACTAAACCACACAACCTGGCAGGCAATTCCTGCTGAAATTGCTGCAAAATCTTTCAAGGTTTCCTGAGATGAAGTTCCTCACTCTCTGCTGCAGACACCCCCACTCTGGTGACCCTGGACCTCCCTGCTGAAGGACTGGTGGTCACAGCATTTCTCCCCCGTGCCTCGTGCTGCTCTTTTCTGAATTCATTTTCCACTGCAACAAGAGCCATGTCCTCAATTTCCATCCCCTGAAAAGCAAACACTGCAAAGCAACCATGATGCATTGACAGATAATTTTAAAAGACAGGATCAAGTTCATATAATTAAAAAGTATCTGTTCAGAATATTTCAGGCTTTCAGTTTCTCCTTTTTTTTAATTTAAAGTCTTTGATTGCTGCAATAAGAATGACCTTGATACATAATAAATATATTGGTTGTCTGGTAGTTTAACATGAAGTTGCAATGTAGGGTAGAAAAATTGTTTTTTCTTAGATTCTTAGATTAAAATCACAAGTCTTGCATCTACTAGTAGAAGTTGTTCTCGCCCATGGCAGGGAACTGGAACTAGATTATTTTGAAGATTTAATCTAACCCAAACCATTCTATGGTTTTAAATTTGAAAAACTTGATTGGTGGCGCAGCAATATTCACTGTATGGAAACATGACTGAACACATTCTGCGAGAACACAAATAACCTTTTCTACCCTTAAAGCTACAGAAAATAGTCATTAATTCCAGCTAATCCCCATCCCCACCCACCTACAGTGACTGAGATGTTTCACAGCACTGTGCTGGGAGCACACTGGTGAGTACCATCAACTTCATAAAGAGTGAAA
The DNA here is from genome assembly GCF_014805655.1 of Passer montanus. Taxonomy (NCBI): domain Eukaryota; kingdom Metazoa; phylum Chordata; class Aves; order Passeriformes; family Passeridae; genus Passer; species Passer montanus. The sequence continues at coordinate 24,419,016 of NW_024356504.1, read as the reverse complement.
ACCATTCGTGGAACACCTCAGTTACTGAGTGCAAACTTCTGAGCCCCATACAGGGAAAACAATCACTCTAAAGGAACTAACAAGGAATAACCTCCCTTAGATATGAAAAAAATACAACAGAGTTCTCTTGTACTTAAAAACTATGCACAAGAAAATAAGAAAAACAATTCATTCTCCTATTTCTGCTTGGCTGGGCTCTCTGTTTATAAACAGACCACAGAGATGTGGCAGTCTAGCTTACTGTGTCCTCAGTTTTCTCCCTCTTCCACAACAATAGCCCATAATATTATTGTTTTCTAAACAATTGAGGTGATTTGCATTTGCCTTAAAACTGTCATGGGCTGAACATGTTTTTACATCCCTTTTGGTCTCACTACACTTATATATAAAAACTGCAGAAGCGTTGTCAGTGGATATTTTACAAATTTGCTGAAGACTATTATTTAACCATGCTAATTATAACAATAAATGATTTAGCATTAATTATAAAGTCATATAGTAGAGAAGTACACATATTTTATACACCTAGCAGATTTTATTAGGCAGCTATATTGGGCTCTGGTTTTCATCATCTCACAGAGGTTTATGCATCAAAGATTTCAGTTTGACACTTGCTTTTTTCCGTTCCATTTTATAATATTATTGATGTATTATTAAACAATGGAAGATTTTGAACACATATGTTGATAAACAGAAAAGGAGCTTTGTTTTCCATAGGAACATTGTTTTTTATCTTTTCTTCATTGAATTGTCAAGACTGCGTACTTAATCACAGCTGGATGTTGGGCCTCATCTTGAACACCATAAAATCAACGAGAGTTTTGCAACTGATTTTTATTGGAATGGGACCGAGCACAGTATTGGTAATGTGCAACTTATAAATGCCATTTGCACACATATCAATTTTATTAACTCCCTTAGTATGGAATTTTCAGAATGTAATAGTTTGGCAGGCATTACTTTAGATTTATAGTGCTCCAGGATGACACTATTAAGCCACATTCACACCTCTGAAAATTGCTATAGCAACGGACTAGGACCAGTTCTTCCTCCACACTGGTGGGTGAGAATTATCTCAACAAGTGAGGCTCCTGCTGCCGCCTTTTGGGGGACGTTGCTTCAGGAAAAGGTGCCTATGTGAGATGTATCCACCAACAAAAACACATACAAATAAATATAGATGCAAACAGCACGAGCAGATGGTCACAAACCGGTGGAGCAGAGATGATATGGAAAGGCATGGAATGTGTGGGACTGCCTAAGCAAACTGCTCGAGTGGATTTCTCTTTGGGAAGAGATGTCTTCTGAACGGGGGAACAGGACCAGGCTGCCCAGAGAAGCAGGGATATCACCATTCCTGGAGGTGTTCAAGAGACAGAAGTGGCACTTGGGCACGAGGCTTAGTGTGAACTTGGTGCTGTGTTAATGACTGGACTCTGATTTTAAAGGCTTTTTCTGATGTCAATGATTCTGATTCTAACCTATGAATCTTTCATCTTCTACAGACGTGAAAAAAGACAAAACCTGGGAAGGAGGTTTGAGCACTCCTTAAAATATCAATTCCTGTTAAAGAGAGAGGTGACAGACCAGTCTGGCTGTCAGTGCGGCCTCCAAAACTCTGCACAAGCCACATCCGACCTTGCCAGAGCCCTTCTGCCATGGCAGGGGAAATATCCACCCCTCATCCCTGAGAGGTTCTGAGTGAAACAAACAGAAGCGCTGAACAGACATGGGAAGATGAAGTCAAGCTTCACTTGAAGTCAAGGGCACTGATGGAGAGAAACCTCAGGCCTGAAACTTCCACTCACCTTCATGGAGGAGCAGAGATAATCCAGGGAGAGACTGCTTTCTTTGGGGGAAGAAATGAGAATTCTCCCTTTGTCTGAGAGAGCAGATCACTAAAGAAAATCTGGAAGAATGACAATCTCCTGTTGCTATTTCCAGCACTTAGAAGTTTGTGTTTATCCTGGCTGCGAAACCATCTTAAAACACCAAATATTAAGGGACCATAATTTTTTATAAGATTACTTTTAACTATTTCTTCATACTTTTAACTAATCTTTACATTTCTATTTGCCCAGGGGAAAAAAAAAAAAAAGCATCTCTGAATGCGATGGCCTGTCAACTATTGTACTGCTTAGTGGAATTTCAGAATTCCATTTCCTCTATAACTGCAACACTTGGTAGAGCCTGAGTCACTTTTTTGGCAATGATGTCACTCCTGACTAATGCTGAATCATGCTGGCAGTGATGCTGTTTCATAATTTTCTAGCAGAAAAACTACAAGCAACACTTTCTCCAAACTATGACTAAAGATCAATTTGTGTACACAACAAAAATAAAACTCATTCTATACTTCTGAGTTTTAGATGTCCTCTAAAGAGTTACCTAATTTTGAATTGTTACTTCCTAAAGAATTTCTGAGCAATTGCTTTTTGGTAAGATTATAGAGGTACAGGTAAAGCTAGCAAAAGAAAGCTTTTGAAATAAAGAGATTTAAAAGCCAGAGGAGTGAGTTCAGTGGCTGGAGGTGGAATGCAACCATCACAAAAATTTCTTTGCTTTTTGTTCTTTGAGAGATGGTAGAAATGTTTCCCTCTTCCTCAAAAGGTTGGAGGGCAAAACCTGGTGGCTTCAAATGGGTGGCCTGTCTTCCCTGTTTTCTAACCACTGAGAAACAGATTCTCTCTCTTTCTGCAGTAATTTCAATTAGACAATAATACAAAGAGATTCCACATCCAGAGAGAGAAAACTCTTGTCCTCCCAGGCACACCAAGACAAGTGCTGACAGGGGCATAAATCCCATCGCCTTAAATCAGCTGTGCTGGGTCTGGCCCAAAGCTCTTATGATTCATTGTGCTTCAAGGTTTTAAATAAAATGTCAAACCATTGCCATGGCCACTGCCATCAGCTATGTCACCATCCTGGCTCCATGTGTCCCCTGGCTTGTCACTGCATCATGAGCATGGGGTGATACCAGCAAACACTTACTGAAGGGGACTTGAAAGGAAAAAGTGAAAAATTAATTTAAAATTTGCAAGAGAAATAGTGTTGTCTTTACCTTGCAAAATATACTGCATGGAGCTTAAGATGCAGCTGTTCCATCACAACTTCACTGCATCTTTGCTTGTGCCCGCACAAAACCTGAGTTCTCCTCTAAGCTCTCATTTCTTGAGGCACTGCTGTGCTCCCATGGATGAATTTTGAAAATGTGGTTTAGCTCACCAGCCGTGGAGCTTACTCTTTCCTTTTCTTGCTAAACTGATCATGTCCTTAAAGTGAATGCAGTCTCACATGCACTTAGACATTCCTGCAGAACACATTGCATACTGCAAAGATGATATAATTTGTTCATATTTGTTGACAGACCACTGGTCAGGAATAACTAAAATAATTAAAAGACCCTTCATTAGGAAAAGCAGGAAAAAAACCCAACCAGTAGTGAAGTACAAAGACAGGAAAACTACTTTTAAAGTTTTAAAAGAACTAAGGGCAAAAATAGGAGTCTACTAACAATTTTTCTGTGAAAATAATTTTAAAATATTTGGAATCTGGGGCAGTACTCCCCATGACAGTGATAAATAGCACACATTCTTTCCAACACACTTCAGCTCCTGTCAGCTTAGTTCTGCCTTCCCATGTTTGACTGTCTTTGTTCTTCCTATGGATCAAGGTCTGGAGTTATTCTAGAATAACTGGAATGTGTCTCTGCCCATGGCAAGGGAATTGGAAGTAGAGGATCCTTCCAACCTAAAAAACACTCTATAATTCTGTGCCAGCTGCATAAACTGCATATTATGATCTGAGAAAATTCTGCCAGTGCTTCTTCTCTTTAACCAGTTTCCTCTCAGATAGGTTGCTCAGATTTGCTCTCCCAAACTTCCCCACTATTTCAGCTAGTCTCTTAAATCTCTGTTTCCTGCAGACTGATCTCTGACAAAGCTCTTTTCTCAACAAAGCCATTCCAAGGATTACTAAACGACAAATCACTATTGAAAGTATTTCACGCCTAAACCTCGAAGTGAGCTAAACATGATTTATCTTTAAAAAGAAAAAAAACCAAAACCAAAACAAACAAACAGAAATAAAAACCCCAACAGTCTTTGGATTGACACAGAATACAGTCAGGAAAAAATAAAGAACAGGCATTCATTTGGAGCAAAGGGAAATATCAATGCAGGTTACAAGCACTGGATATTTGTGCTTGTGTTTTCCTAGGCTGGATTATAGTTATTATTAATTGCATGTCTAAACCTAAGTCCCCACTCTTTAATGTGCAGACAGACTTGTAAAAATAGGTGTTGCTAAATGCTACTGTCTTTATAAAGACCTCTACAAAAACACAAACCAGTGACTGCAATACTGGTTCTTATTTTCTGTTTTTCTTAAATGTGCATCAGTGGGTTTTCTCTCTCAAAAGCAGATTGCTTATTCAAAGGAAGGCTGGCTATGTGCTACACAGGCTCGCTTTAAAGTAAGAACAAATTTTCTGCTTCCTTTTAATCTATCTGTAAACTGTGAAGTCTGCCATCAAGTAGCTCCATATTAGTTGTGGGTGTTAAAACCTGTCAATCATGCAAGATAATTTAAATTCGTAGGTTTCTTAGACACTGATTTTCTCCCAGATATCGAGTTATCTCCTTCTTAAAAAGGATACAATAACTTGAGACACCTGTAGGAAAAAAACACATGAAGATTATGAAGCTTGTGGGTTTGTTCCCATGTATAATTTGGTGTTATTCTTAAATTTCCATATAAAGTCTCTTTTATAGGAGTTATTTTCATTTATGGTGATTAAAACTTCAGGACTACAGTTACAAATTTTCTAGTACACAGGGAAAAAAAGAAAAGAAACCATTCTGTAATCAATTGTCTTCAACATGTGGGGTGCAATCTCTTTTAATGGCAAAAAATTCCCTACCAGGTGAGACCCTTGATCCATTGAATCCAGCTGGGAGAGCCTGCATGACTTCTGTGGTTCACAGCCTTCTCCAACACCCACATTTCCTGGGTTAGGGACATTATTGCTGACATCTCTGCCTGTTTCCTTCCATCAGTATATTTTTATGAACATGGATTTTTCTAACCCTTTTTGAGCAGGCTGATGCTGTCTGTCTCCTTGACCTCCAGAGGCAGCCACTTCCAGACCTCACCTGTACAGCAACCAAAAAATTCCTTTCTTTTGTAGGTTTGGAAGATTTTCTTCTCATTCTGATGAGTTTCAGAACCAAGTGTGCCTTGTATTAAAATGCTCCTTTGGTCTCTCCAGAGCCCAGAACTCCAAGAGCACAGGGAAAAGCACTTCTCTCTTTTCCTGGGGTTTTCCAGCATATCACTGTGTCCATGAAAGCCCCTGTCCTGTGTGAGGGTACAGACTCTTCCAGTCCTTCCAGCTCTATCAAATCACAGAATTTTCACATCTTCTCTTTCTCTGAGTCTCTCCATTTACCTCCAGTCCCACAGTAAAAAGTCTCCCACCCTTTGCACAGCCTCCCCTTTCTCCCTGCAAGGACATCCATGGCAGTGATGCAACCTCTGCCTGCAGCAGAGAACCCATGGCGGGTGTGGGGTGTGGATCAGAACTTGGCTCTGCTGGAGACCCTTTAGCAGCAAACACAACAAAACCAAAGGAAAAAATTATTTCTTCAAAGCAGCAGTTCCCAGGAAACACCAATGCAGTGACATGATGTGTCAATAAATTTAATTTAACCATTAAAATTAATCTAAGGATGACCTCTGCAAAAGTAGGATATAAATATAAGCCTCTAAGAGCAGTGATTTAGATTAAATATCCTTCTCTTGTGGTTTCCTGATAGCACACAGCAAACCCCACTGACTAGTCAACATAAACACCTAAAGAATTAAATGGAATAAGGAGAGCAAACAAAAAACCCAACAAACCAAAATCAAAAAAGGCTGGATTTGTTTAGCTTGGTTTTCTGAACTAATACCTAAAGCTTGCTTTAACTGTTTTTCTAATTTAGATAGATGCCACTTGGAGGCACTCTTATACTATTCTTACTTGAAGTTTCTCAGAAGCTCTTCATGCAGGGAAAAAGTAATTTTTTTTTTATTTCTTTTTTTCTTCTAATAATCATCTGGAAATGGGTAATTAACAATGGTTTGGGTAGTTAAACTTTGACATTACTTGTATTTATTACCCTGTAACTTTGTCAGAGGTAAATAGTCCCCTATACTCTCAGTAAAACTGACTTAATTCCCTTATGCAACGGGTGATAAGCTGTGTCTGTGATGCAATGCTGGCTCAAAGAAGTGGCTAGAAAGGATTACAAACTGCCAACTTACACGGATTATTCACTTTAAAACTGTGTGGGGTTTTATCATTTCAGATTTGAAATTAAGCACCCAGTTTATCATTATATCCCTTATATATTAAATTATATAAAATTATCTTTGAGAAGCAGATAAAAGTATTTCTGTTTTATAGGCACATATAATCTCCCAATTTTGATTGCATTTAGATATGGAACTTTGGAATACATTTCAGTGTATTTGGAGCATTGTAAATTTTTTCTCAGTCTAAGCAGGGGTGACATTTTGCAAAGCACTGTAGGAGGACTTTTAAAATTCTTATGTAATGTGTTCATTAATTTTCAATAGCTCACCAACCAAAAAATTAATCAGGCTAAAAGAAAGCTTGGCCATTACTTGCAAGGCAACACCTTGCACCATGGGAAAGAACTACAAGAGGGAGAAAAGGAATTGGAAGAGTGTTTTCCTTAGTAAAGGATGCATAAAAAGGGAACTGGTCTACTACCATAAAAAAAGAAAAACCATGATTCACGAAGTCAGGGACTGAGTCCTTTCCACCCTCACCCTGGGATGAGCACCCACTCTCCTGTCCCACCTCACACCTCTGCAGTGGTCAGCCAAACATCAGGGAATGATGCAGTTCCCAGTGATCATTCTGCTGAGGATGTGCTGTAAATCCCACCAGCACGGCCTTGTGGCACCAAGCAAACAGCAATTTTACAGGTTCCTCTCACTGCAAATGACCATTTCACACAGCTCAACTGTGCAGTTCAAAACCCATCTGAACAGAGATGTACCTCACTTCTCAGGGAACTCATCTTCCCAAAGAAATCCTTGCATATGCTCTAGATAAATATTAGGAGTTCCTCAGAGTGAGAGAGATTAGTACATACTGTACTTGAGCAGAGCATAAGTCTAAATAGTGAGTGGTGAGGGATAATACCTGCCTGGGGAGCCATCAGGACAAAGTGTGCTTACAGAGAATGATGGCTTTCAGCAGCATCAGAAAGAAGGCAGCAAGAGGAAACGTCTGCATAGGGAGGATGGGAGAGAGATGAAAGCCAGAGAAGTCCAGTGCCATGAAAAGGGCAAAGGCAAATGGATATTAACCCTTTGGAAATCTTCCTTCTCTGCTGACATCCAGCTTTTTGAGGGCTACGTTTCTTTTGCAACATGCACCGACCACAACTTTCCAGCCTGGTTCTTTCCTGACATAGGAGCAGCCACAGAGTCCCAGAGCAGCAGTGCCAGATCCCACATCCCAGCTCCAACAGCAGGGAAAAGCCAAAGCCTCTGCCCATCCCATCCCATCCCATCCCATCCCATCCCATCCCATCCCATCCCATCCCATCCCATCCCATCATCCCATCCCATCCCATCCCCCAGCACCCACCAGAAGTTCTTTCCAAGCCCACAGAGGATTCATCTTTAATCAATGTGTGCAGCTTCTATTTGAACTTACTCTCTTTTCTGTGCCTTTTTATATTCTCCTCTCTGCTGAAGGCACCTAAGCTGAGCATGTACAACATATGGAAGTAATAGTGACTGTGAAAAAGCAATGGAGAGAGCACAAATTTTCCCCACATTCTGTAGCAGGAGTTTCAAAGCTTATCCCACACTCCATAGCTTATTTGTTTTGAATCTGCCACCTCCTACTCAACCCTCTATCTCCCATCACTTGAAATTTTATTTTTTTTATTTTGCCCTTTTCCCCTTCCCTTTCTATTTGCTTATATTTTCTCTCTTTCACTCTACACCTAACCATTTCCCTGTTCTTCTCTACATTTATTTTTCTCTCCAGTTTCTACAGCTCTCTCTCTTGTTTCAGGCACACAATATTGGCATTAAAATATTGTCTGAAAAATTAAGGAGGAATTGGAAAGTCGTATTCCCTAAGAGGCAGGATTTCTTACTTGTCTTATTCTATTTAGACAAATCTTCTGACACTATTCAAAATTCAGAATTGTATTGAGTAAACTCCTAAACACTTTCTTCAGCGAAGTAGATGGTTTGCCACATCCTTTCTTTGCCACATCTTTCCTTGATCTTTGACTGCTAAAGACTTTTCACATGACAGAAAGACCTAAATGGAACTTGACCTAAGCCAAGCACTTATACAGAAGTCAAATTTCCTGAGAACAAAGTGGTGGAGGCAGCACAAAGGACCTGATGATTGATTTAATGAACACATCTGTCTGTGAGGTGTTACTCCACTGTCAGTTCAGTTAAACTTGGTTTTCTCAGCAGCTCTCCATTAAGGATGGTCTGGAGTCAAAACCATTGCAGTTGCTGGATAGTGGGGGCATCAGACCCTGGCATTAAGGACTCATAAATATCCTTTCTTTGCTGCTGTTTCATGGAAGCTCAGTAGGCACCTCCATGGCTTCATGGTAAAAGGATGCAGGCCCTGCAGAGGAGAGGTCAGCTCATAGGGGCCAACCTCCCACTTAAAGGTGGTTAAAAGTTTCCTTTTAGCCAAGACTTCATCCACCCTCAGGTCACCAAATGATTTATGATTTTACATCCAAACCAGTCCCTGATGCTAATTTGACAAGCCAACTGGTGAATCCTAAAACACTTTCCTGTTAAAGACTAGACAGAGTTGAAACTGTGCATTAGGGCGTCAGTCACAGAAACCATCTGTTCTAACAGAGCTTTTTGTTCTCTCCAAATTCAAGCTTTCTGAATGAGATGCTGTTTTATAAAATACTGACAAGAATCAGTATACAAGAAATTACCTATTCAGCATCTCTAAGAGATGGTAATTGACAGTAGTCAGTTAAGAAGTAAAGATGTTTTGAATGATTAACATTAGGGAGGATGAGTTATGGAGTCTCTTTGTTAACTCTGTATTAAATTAACCTTCCTAGCACTTACAGTTTCAGAATTGCTTTGCAAAACACTACAAATGAGCCTTAAGTGCAAGGCATTGTTTCCCATGGCTAGTCACAACAGTCATAAAATAAATCTGGGGTCTGGATAAGCTTTGCTGCCTTTCTTCAAGACAATATCCTGGAGTAATTTTATTTTTGCCCACGAATGACTCACTATCACCTCCATCTTTTCATTTATCACTCTAATCTTTCAAAACTAAGGAAGAGTGACTCAGAGAAAGGCTTTTCCCCCACGACAGCAGTCAATGAGAGAAGATTGCCCACCTCCAACCTCATAGGTTTGCAAGATCCAAGTGGATCAAGCCCCAGACAAGTGAGTCAGACCCCAGGTTGACCCTTCTGGAACAGGAAGTCTGACCCAAGACCTGCTGGGGCCCCTTTCCTACCTAAATTACCCTGCTACCCTCAAATCCCAACACAGGCAGCTTGTACCAGTGTCTCTGATTGACAATTCATAGACATCAGGCTGTTCCTGCCTTGTCTTCAATACCCCAATGCTCTCTAACCCTCATAAAGTTTAAGGCAGACATTTTATTATTTCCCACCAAACTTCAACTCTGATCTCTGATTTGCCCCCTTTAGCAGAGCTGACACTGAATTACCTTACCAGGGTTTTCTGTAGTAAAAAAAATTAATTTCCTAGAATTTCTTCCTTTCAGACTCTCTCTAAAGATAGTTTGGATTGATAGTAGATTGTCATGCAGAGAAATACCAATATTTTAATCACAGTTATTTTGAAATTTCCTGCCCCTCAGTAGCTACCTGGCATTGCCATACCAAACCTCTCACAGAAAAAAAAAATAAAAAAAATCATGAGCTTCTTTTTGGATACCTGAAAGCTGAGGAGTCACTTTTCTATTCTGAGAACACAATTTACATAGATAAAACAGATAATACCCAGAACTCAAGCAGAAGGAACAATTTCATATCAGACTGCTCTTAATATATAATGAGATTTGTCTTAACTTTATTGTGAAAGTAATAGCTACCAACTTTCTTTACAATGTATTTCCCATACCAGAAAGTAAATTTTTCTCCCTCTCTTTACATTCATAGAAATGGCATGAAGTTCTATTCTTTTGGTGAAGCACCTGAGGCTGCTTTCATCAAATCACAGATGGGTTGGGTTGGAGAGGACCATAAAGATCATCTTGATCATGGGCCGGGACACTTTCCTCTAACCCAGATTGCTCTAAGTCCTGTCCAACCTGGCCTTGGATACTTCCAGGGGGCAGCCACAGTGTCTCTGGGGAATCTGTGCCAGGGCCTCACCACCTTCACAGGGAACAATCTCTTCCCACTATCCCAGCTAGCCTGGCCCTCTGCCAGTGTGAATCCATTGCCCCTTGCCCTGTCATGCATGCCCATATTCCAGCGTTCCTCTCCAGCTCTCTTGGAGCCCCCTTAGGTATTTGAAGGGGATCCAAGATCTCCCCAGAGCCTTCTCCAGGCTGAACACCCCAACCTTCCCAGCCTGGCTACAGACCAGAAGGGCTTCAGCCCTCTGGGTATCTCTGTGGCCTCCTCTGGACCTCCTCCAGCTCATCCAGTCCTTCTTGTGCTGGGGACCCCCCAGCTGGGTGCAGAGCCCTGAGTGGGGGTCTGACTTTTGAGAAGAATCTATCCATTTACATCTTCCCTGTATGTGTTGAAATACAAAATAAGAAAATGGGCGAGCGAACATAACGCTACAAATATATTTTTCTGCATTAAAAAAGAATGACATTACAAGTATCTGTTACATTACAGCAGAGTGTTCCTTTATCAGCAGGCTGTGAAGCTGAGGCTGCTCTAGGTGTTCTCTGCAAGGCTGCTCAACAGACTGCAGGGATAGAACAGACCTCCACTCTGTGAAATCCTGCTGACAGCTCCGAGCGGAATGCTGCAGTTCCTTGTCCCCTTAAGATAACACAATTGCTTGGATGCACAGCATCTTATGCAGTTTATGAGGCAGTGATCAATCTCTGATTGACAATTCTAATTAGCAGCTCTCTTATGTGCAACATTATGGCATTTTATAGCAACTTTCTCCTGGATATTAAACCTCCAGAACCATCTTACACGAAATAAAGTACTTTATAGATAATTTGATACCCAATGCTATCAATTCTGTTTGTTTATACTGAAAGGCTTTGTTGGTATTATAATATGCTGGTTTTGATATAAAAATTCATATCTTTAATACCCAGCAATATCTTTTAAGGCCTCAGCTTTTCTTTTCTGAAGAGCTCTTGGCATTCGAGGCTGATTCAGGAGGAGGACTACTGTGTCCTATTATTGCTATTTCCAGAACTCTGTGCATTCCAGGTATGAGGTTTCGTACATTTAGAAATGAAGATTATTTTCCTCCCTCCAACAGCAGTGATTCATAATGGAATACCAAAATCATAAGAAAAAATGACATCTGTTTAAAAATTCGGTTCTCTGTTACAGTCACAATGACATATCACATTTTGCTTGGCTGAAAACAGCTATAAAATGGTGCTCATTTGAGATGTGTATGAAACATCTAAACAGATTTGTCATGGAACAACAACTTTCCCCCCCAAACTCACCCCAAACTAGGCAACAGTTGCACAGCAGGGTCATTCCTGAGCATCCCCTTTAGCATCTGTAACTAGCAGACCAAAGTCCCTCAGAAATACAGGAAATAAGCTTGGGTTGGAGCCACTGAATTCCTCACCTGTACTAAATATGAGTTTGTTTCAGGGTATTTTTTTTTCCTCCCTGATATTTCTTTTGGAAAACTAGGCTTTCCATCATACAGAAGGTGATAAATTACTGAGAAAAACACAGTATCTTTTCTTGTCATGTGTGTGGCTTGTACCACAGATCTGTTTTCCCTGGTGTTCTTGAAGGGAGAGACAGTATATAAAATAAAGTTTTCCTCCTCCCTCCCCAGAAATCCCTAAGCAGTAATTTGAGCTTAAATGTTACCTTAAGCCTACTTTAAATTAACCACCCTACACTTCTAAAACTAAATTTAAAGATGAGGAATCAGCAAAAATTCTGTAACAACACCAAAAGAAAAAAAAAATAAAAAAGATTGTAAAGTACAGATAAGGAGGTTGATGATATATACACTTGAAATACCAGATATCAGCAGACAGAATGCAAAGCACAGCAGGGCAGTTACAACTCAGTGTGATTCATCTTTTAAATGATAAGACTTCTCTAATTTTATGAAGTATCTGTCATATCAAATGCTTCCTAGTCCCATGAAAAATTTCTTTGCTTTCCATCCCTTAGGATTTTGATGTACAGTACAGTGCTGCCTTAATATCAGGATTAATGCTGGAATTATAAATAAACCACTCAATATTTAGGGCTATTGATGGTGGTAAGTGACACCCTGAAAGTTGAATTTCCACACTGAACAGTAACTTTACAGTATTGCACAAACCAGGAGCTGTACAGGGACGATCTCTATTTTATTCAGAAGGGAGAGGGCCTGAAGAGCCATTGATTTCAAACTTATTTTGCAAGTTTTCATTTAAATATCATAAATCCACCCAGTAAATTGAGAAAATACATTTTTTTTTCCCTTTGGAAATTAATCGGGAGGCAATTTATATGCATATATCTAATACATAGCCACACAGACTTATAAAAATGTGATTTGAGGGGAGAGATTGTATTGCATTAATAAAAGCAAAGATAAAAATTCAAATAGGAGCTTCAGCATAACCAGTCCCTTCAAGTCACATCGACTGTGCAGGAGTTCAGCCACCCAAGCTGCCCTTTGGCTTTTCCTGCAGGTCATCCTCCTGCTCTGGGGCAGCTCCTGCTCCCTGGCTCAGGGATTTCTCCTTCAGCTGCCAGCCCCAGCCGCTGTTTGCACAGCCAGGTGCTCTGCTCATCCTCTGCTAACGAGGCATTTCTTCTGCTCCACTGAAAAACTTTGTCTTCTGCTATTTTGGCAGGCTTCACTCCCTCCTACCTACGCCTTCTCACCCTCATCTCCCTCCTCTCCTGCCAAAACACACCTTTCCTGAGCCACTTTTTCTCCATTTCATTTCCATGCCTCTCATATAAAGTGATTCCTGTGGGAATCATTCAAATACTCCTGGTCCCCAAACATCAGGCAGAACCTCTGGTACACGCTTAGAGTTATGTTTTACCTTTAAACTGAGTTTTGCCATGACACAAAACAATTTGTGTTGGATGTTTTCACTCAGCCTGTTAAAGAATGGGGGATCTTGTTTAAATTTAAACAGGACTTTCCCTGCTATACATCAAAACCCCACAAAATGACCCGAATTTTCTTCATATGTTAAACAACAATAATCAGAAGTGGAAAAGAATGCATTTAATACCCAACAGCACTGTACCTGAGGGAGGATCAGCGTCACCCACCCTGGAGTCATTGTTAAATTTGGCATCACTAACACGGCCACAGACGAGGATAAATCTTCCTTCTCATCCGCATTCAGGCGCGGTTTAGAGCAGCTCTGCCTGTTCTACACTTCTGCTTTTCTCTGCTGACTTTGGGTAGAGAGAGGCATAAAATATGCAACACAGACCCCTGGTGCAAACTGGAGGATGTGTGGTTACTCCTGCTTTGATGGAGGGAAAATATGTTCCTCTCATCTATTCTCCTTGGACCGCAAAGGCAGGAAAAGGGAAGGCCATGGTACGCCTTTGGAAAGGAGAGTGCTGTTAGGCCAAGCAAGTGAGTCCAGAAATAAAAAAAGACATTAAAAATAGTTCTAGTCATTGATTAAAATAGTGTGATATTCCCTATGGAGCAGAAATACTTCTACAGTTTTAAGGTGTTTAACTTATGACGTTAAGGTTATGTTTGAACAGTGCAACACACCTCAAACCTCACTCAGAAATCAAATTTGCTAAATAACTACTGGAAAGCCTCAAGCATATTTTAAATAACAGCCATAGTTTTTTATGCAATATCTATAGACCTACAGTCAAAATGACACATGAGTAATGTAGCATGTAAGCAACACTCACGGTAAGGAATTTATTTTATTCTACTTTTTTCAATACATAAATAGACACACAAAACAGATCAACTTTTTTGTATATCCTAATATTTTTCAACTTCTGTTGTTAATATTTTTTTTAATATTCAGTTCACGTGACAATCCAAAATTAAGGCATTTACATATAAAGGACAGTAAAACATAAAACATTAATTTTGCATTTTAACATTAATTTTATCTCACATACTTTATGCCACTTCATAAAATTTAAAGCTTTTAAATTTTTAGGCTTCACTTATATTGAGTTTTAGCACTTGTCTTATTTAAAATAGACATTCAGTACAGGAGATATAATTTAAGATGACTTGTAAAATGTATAGACAAAGCATCTTCTGACGTGTGTCCTATGCCAGGTTGATTTTACTGACATGCCCTCAAAAATTAGCTTGCCCTTGACAAGGAAATTATTTCAAAATGCTCTTTTATTTTTCTTTATCACTGTATACAAGGGAAACAGGTTAACAGAAAACTCAATTGCCCAAGATGATCTAAGAACTCAGAGGTAAAGATCCAGACTGAATATGCATCTTCCAGCTCTTCAAACACCAATGCATTCCCAAGAGATCTTATCCTATATCATATCAGTTAAAAAAACCCCAGAAGATAAATGGCAGGCATGTCAGACAGCAGCCCTGCCTGCTGTTTTCCCTAGTTAGAAATGCAAACAAGAATTGACCTGTGCCACTTCTGATCTCAAACCAGTTATCAGAGTGCATCTCCTTCAGCAGCCAGGCCAAGGGAACTCGAGTCAATGACCGTGGATAAAAGCTTTTCCGATAAACCCTCAATCCATTAAATCAAATGGCGACTTTAAATTGATGGAGATTATAATAAATTATTTCTTAATCCTGATGTATCAATCTATCATAGGTGGTGGCACAGCGCAACGAGCAGCGGCACTAAAAGCTTTATGAAAGTCATCTCCCTCAGAGCTCAGCGGGTGGGAGAGGAGCTGCAGCAGGGGACAGAGGAGGGAGAGGTCACAACTCCTGTGCAAGGAAGAACCAGATGTTGGCACCTCGCTGGGAAAAGGGACTCTGATAAAGGTTCCCATCGTGGCACAGAGGCTGACAGTGTCATAGAAAGGAGCAGTCCACTCTAGTGACTTTGAGGAGCAGAAGGAACAGGATAGTCCCCCAGTTTGGGGAACATTTACAGTTGTTAGTTATCCTATCGTTAGTAACAAGATTGAGAAGCACAGAGACCCTTTAGTCTGCTGCTGGCACACTGCTAAGTCTGAACTCTGCTCGCTTATGGTTATCATACTAATTCAGGGAATGACAAGAATGAACTCTTTTTGGAGCATGCTCACAGCTATTTCCTAAATAATGAAAATTGAAATAGTTTCTTTCAAAGCTCTTGGAATTAATTAGAAAAGGAAGTGGCAACTCTAAGGAACATTTATTTAATTATTTTTTAACCAAACTATTCTTATGCAAGCAATATACAATGAAAACATTCAGATCCAAGCCTGGTCATTCCATTACTATTTTACGTTTCTGCCTGAAGCATTTCTCCTGGATTCAGGCACTTCACTGCCAGCTGGTGAAATGAGGTGTTGGTTTTGATCCACTGTACTGGATCCCCATTATCCGAGGCTGTTTCTCCACTAACACAAAGGAAAGAGGGATAATGACTCCAAGGAAGTGCCTGAAGTGGGACAGCTTAAAGGGCTACACCTCTGGCCATCTCCAAGTATTCCTGGCTGTGCAACCTTCCCCTTCCTTGTCTGAAATTCCAACATGTGTTGGCTGGGATGGTGTTCTCTCCTTACACTTGCTGACTTTCACTGTTGTGGGAGCTTCCCAATAATTTATATTTCTCTAAGCACACATGGTTTGGCATCAGGACAGCAACAGCATTACAAACCCACCTTCCTTTCACACTGAATGTTAAGAGCTTAAAAAGACCAAATGAGTTTTTCTACAATTTCTGGAGAGTTTGGTCCAGTGAATACACAAAGACCTTTACGTTACAGCCTTTGCTTCACAGGTCAGCTGAGCTCTTTATCTACCTGTCTTGTACACTCTGAGCTGCAACATTTGAGAGCTCTAAACCCAAATGTGAACCAAAGAAATGTTTGACTTTGAGCTGCATTTTACTTCAGAGATTTTCTATGCACCACTGCACACACACAAAAGGCAAATCTGATGGGAATACTGCATGAAAGGGTGTTGTCATCAGGTTTTGAGACCACTGTTGAAGACTCAAGACTTCAGATAAAAGCTCAAAATTTTGAAGTCTTCCTTGTAGTTAGTAATTTATATTTACACAGCCAGACAAGCAACTCATAACATTTTACATTTCTTCTAGAAATAAATCTTGCAACATCTGTGCGAGATAGAAACTTAAATATAGTTATTTTACAGATGAGGAAACTTAAGCACAGAGAAAAGTGCATGACTAAGAAATTGACATTTACTTTCAGTGTCTAAAATGGACTCTCAGGCATCTAAATGATGGCTTAAGTAGTCACATTCAGAAATGAGCATTTTGCTCCAATTAAAAAAAAAAAAGAGCTGTCAGGTATAAAAATACATAAACCTCTAAAAATAACCTAGTTAACATCTTAGGCTGATTTAAAGACTTACAACTTCTACCTGGTGACTTTCCAAACAGCAGCCCTGGGGGAAAGCAGAGATCTAAATATTAATAACAGGATTTCTGCCACTGGACCTACTATTATTATAAAGAAAAGTGATTATTTTTGGCTTAAAAGTGTATGGTTGGGATGTTTATTTATCACCTTGGTAAATGAGAAAAAAAAAAAAGCCAGAAACTTCAATTCACAAATAGAAGCACAGTAAGACAGTTACCAACTACTATTGCCAAGAGTTGGTCCATCTCATGGTGAAAAATATAGGTCTCATAGCTACTAAAGAATTTTTTTTGTAATTTTTTATAACAGGACATGCTTAAATAATTTTTTTTTTTAGATATGAGGCATCTTTATGTTTTCCCTAAGTGTCAACCCAAGGTATGCATTTAATTTTGATTTTTTTGTATCTTCAGAGCTTGGTCACGCCACCTTCACACACCTGCCACTTCCCAAACCTCTTTTCTTCTCCTTGAGCACAGAAGATGGCCCAGACAATGCAGCAATCATTCAAATCACATCTCCAGCACACACGCTGGATCTGCTATGGCTCGCGCTGCTTCTATCCCTTGCAATAAATTTTAATCAGATACTTTGTACCCTGTTGTACTCTTGTCTGAAACCATCCAAAGTGCTGTTGTTGCTAAGGAAACCACTTCCCGTTATCCTCACGCTCATCTCCACTGCCTCCTTCCCTCCCTTTCCCTCTCCCCATGTTTTCCTTGGCTCCAAGGGTCAACCCTGGCACCACTGAGCCATTTACCCCCTCATACCTTGGGGTGCAAACTCCCTTGAAGCACATAAGGAATCCCTGCAACCAGAATTGGTGATATTTAAAGTGTGACCATCCTTGCACAGGCCCATTATTTAATTAGTCCCTGCACAGCAGGGAACAAGCCAATCCCAATGGCTGCAACAGTGAGGAGAAGCTCTAACCCACTGTGGAAAAAAAAAAAAAAAAAGGGCAAAAATTCAGCTCTGGTCTCTTCTTGCAGGAGAAGAAAGAAGAAATATGTGGAATGGAATATATGGGCTGGATAAGCAAATGTTTGGGTACTTCTCCTAAGGAGTGAAGTTTCAGACCCCTGCATTCTCCTCTGCAGAACTCTCCCACCACAAGAACCCCACTAGAGGAAGAGTTGTTTACCTCTTTCAGAGAAATCAAGTCCCCTGAGCCATTTGACTGCAGAATTGATTTCTGACCCTTTGCTTCCTTCCAGGCTCCTGGAGTTTAAATCATGAGGAAGGATGCTCGTGTTGGGAGTTTTATCTTCTCAAAGCTGTGAGTGGCACTAGTCCCTGCACAGCAGGGAACAAGCCAATCCCAATGGCTGCAACAGTGAGGAGAAGCTCTAACCCACTGTGGAAAAAAAAAAAAAAGGCAAAAATTCAGCTCTGGTCTCTTCTTGCAGGAGAAGAAAGAAGAAATATGTGGAATGGAATATATGGGCTGGATAAGCAAATGTTTGGGTACTTCTCCTAAGGAGTGAAGTTTCAGACCCCTGCATTCTCCTCTGCAGAACTCTCCCACCACAAGAACCCCACTAGAGGAAGAGTTGTTTACCTCTTTCAGAGAAATCAAGTCCCCTGAGCCATTTGACTGCAGAATTGATTTCTGACCCTTTGCTTCCTTCCAGGCTCCTGGAGTTTAAATCATGAGGAAGGATGCTCGTGTTGGGAGTTTTATCTTCTCAAAGCTCTGAGTGCAGAGCATGGTTCCATCACCACAAGCACAAGGGGAAAATAAGGAAAGGGGAAATTTGGCTTTTGCCATGACCATGCTGCATGCCCAGAAGCAGAACTAAGCCAGGCTGCTAACTGAAAGAGGCAAGGGGAAGCACAGCAAGGAAACAAAGTCAACAATCATCAGAGAGCTTTCTTCTACTGGAATGGATAAAATAGCATTTGAATAGCATTTCAAGACTTATTTGGTAAGTTTTTTCAGGGAAAAGGAAATTCATTCAACACACACCATTCCCTAATGGAAAGGCCCCTTTAACTATATATTGTGGCTGGCAGTAATGGGAATTTTGACACATTTGCCCTTTTTCTACACTCATTACTCTGCTTTTGCTTTTAACCACACTCAGCTTTGTACAGGGGGGTGTAGAAGAAGCAAAAGGCAAAACTCAGAGCTAAAGAGCAAACAGCCTCTAATATTATAGAGCTTTCTCTGTGTTTTTGCTTTCCCCAACTAAGCCTCCCTGCCACTAGTATTGAGTGTGAGGGACCTGCTGGGTCTGTTGCAGTTGTCCTATTGACTTTCTCTGGATGAATAAGTTCCTGTCAAGAGCAGCACTAAATATCCACTTTAGAAAAGCACTTTTAGCCATAAAGAGCACATTTTCCCTTCCTTTCTAGAGTCAGAGCCAGCGCTGCAAAGCACAATGAGAATGCAGTCTTTGGAGACAGATATAATTATAAGTAAATACTTCACAGGCATTAATTAGCAACATTTTTTCACCTGTGGTTTGTATAGGGAGTCAAACATCCCCCAGCAGAATTTGCTGCTGCTCCTATACTTGCTACCAACACTTCACAAGTAATAATTACACCAAGCCCTTGTACTGAACCAAGATTCAGATGCTAGAATAAAATGAATCTAAATCCTTAGTTGTGGATTTTTAATTTTTTTTTTTACTCAAAAGCAGCTAAAATACAGATTTTGAATCAACTGCATGGCAGCCTCTTAATACTTTCTTGTGGTCAGAGCTGAATCAGGGATAGACTCTTTGCCAAAAAAATTCACAAAATTCTGGAATGCTTATTTGGGATTTCAGCTAATTTTCTGAAAAAAATCATTGAGAGGAGCAAAGCAATGGCTCATCTGCATTCAGCATCAGTGCCATAAGATGAAGGTTAAAGAAAAAACTGTACAGAAACAGGATAGCAGAGGAGACAAAAATAAAGGCCAGTGTATTGGTCTACAGCCTTGCAGAACAGCAGAGCAAATGCTCAGTGAGGAGCACAAGCCATGGGTCTGTGTTTGCCAGCAAAGAGAACAGCCAGTTTCTTTGGGCTGTGCATGTCCAAAGGCTCTGCAGTTTTAAATCAAAGGCTGCTGCTCTCACCCAGCTAGACAATACATTACTGATATAATACAGTAAAGGGCCTTAAAGAATTCCTGAAATTATTTTTCATGCAATAAATTTCAGAATTCTTGACTCACTTGGCAAAGTTCTTCCCTTTCCTTTAGGCACAAAACATAAAAGAAGTTGTTCCCTTGCTTTGTTGGGGTGATGTTCAGAGTTAAGGTTCCCATGCTGAATACAGAATGGAAATCCCACAGAGAAGCTCATGCATATATTGCTAAATTATGACAGAGGTTTTATTCTGGAGAGTATTATCATCAATAAACCTACACGTTATAGAAAGTTCAGAGGCAGGTGGGCGAGAAACATCAATATATTCATCTGAAAACTAAGTTAAATGTTAGAAAGCCTGGATTTGTTTTGCATAAGCCTTGGAACGTGTGCCACCAGCGTGGCCCTGGAGCAGCTTCAGGAAGCACTGGCTGTGAACACAGACTGGTGAAAGCAGCACAGCCACTTATGGCTGTGACTCAGCATCATGAGTGTCTCCTGACACATAGCCTGCTGCCACCACGTACTCCAAGGGCTCCTTCAGTCAAGCAGCAGAACCTGTGTTTTCATTCCTAAACACCTCCAGATTTGCTTATGAGGGCCTAGATCACCTCGTCCCTTAGCTGGGCAGAGGGGAACATTCACATAACCACCTCCAGATTTCCATCTGAGATGCAGAGTTCACTGTTTGAACATATGAATATGCAGTCAGGAGCTGTCAAAAAATCATGCAGCTATTCACTGGAACAAACAAGAGAGGAGAAATGTCTTAATATCAGAGCTGGCTTGACATTTCCCAGCATAACCAGGTCTGGCTGTGGCCTGCAAGAAATCAATTCACAGAGAAGCCACAAATATCAGCTAATGCCTTGGTTCATAAACTTTTATCTGTGCTGGTATGAAAGACCTATTAAAGTAAATAGGGCGAGAGCCTCAGGCTCAGTTTGAGGGCCCAGAGCAGGTAAGAAGTCAAGCAGGCTCTTTGAAGTCTCCCTGGGGAAAAGACCAGGGATATCACTTGGAAAACAGTCCTAAAATTTTTTCTTCATATACATTTCCCCTATTTCCCATACCCTGGACAGCCTGAACTAAAGAGATTGTTTAGTGCCTTAGTTTTGGTGAAGGTCATATAAATATTGGTCACCGCTGGAGAAGTTCAAAAAACCTTTTAAACTGATGCCTTTTGTTTGGCACCAGTTAATTTTTATTCCCATATTTTGAAATTAAAAGTTCCCGATTCCACCTACTTGACAAATGATTTTGAGTATTGTGAAGAAGCTTTTCTAGGACTAGGTAAAACACTGGAAGATTTTTAAGGACTGCACTCCTTTAGATCTGTTATTTTTTACAGGAGGAAAGAAAGGTTAGAGTAGTGTATGGCATAAATAATTTCCAACTAATGACCTAAGACTTCAGGGTCAGGTCTTTCAGGAGTTTATTATTAATCTCTTGACTTCAACTGACTTGTGGTTTCATTTGTGGGATTTTTTTAAGAAAGAAAATAAGCAGGTCTTTCTCCTTTTAGAAAAACATTGTTAGTTTAGCTATATTCTCAGGTTTTCACAGATTAAGGTCTTGATTATGGTTTTCCTGAATGCATGGCATGTTTCTGATGAAGAGAAGGGCTAGAAAGCTATTTAAGTTGGTGACAGGATTTAACACTAATTGGGTCTACACTGGGGATTATTGTTACAGGTATTATTACAATGGAAATAGAGACAGCCAAGAGGACAAACATTTAGTGAAGATATGCACTAAATAGAACAGTGCTTGCAATAATTAATATTTCAGAAATCCATGAAACTAAATTGGCAGTAAAGAGGCAATTGCAACTTGGATTTCCAGCTTTCTGCTCTAAAACCAAGCAAGGTCAAGGATAGGATTAATTTCTTCAGTACAAGTTATGGCCTCAGTGACTGTTTAAATTTTATATGACCATAGTGTCAATAAAACAAATAGGAAGGGAAGAGACACAAGAAGAAAAAGAGTATTTTTATCATCTGAATGGGGAAAAAAAAATTTAAAATATCAAGACCCATTGGAATTTTCTCCATGGAATCATAGGATGAGTTGGGTTGGAAGTGACCTTAAAAGATCATATAGTTACAACCCCCCTGCCATGGGCAGGGATTTAATCAGTAAGTTGGTTTCAATACCCAGACAGTTCTTTACCAACAGTACAAATATTAGCTGCAGAACCTTACAGCAGGTGCTAAGCATGCAATATCTAAATATAAAGACAACATCTCTGTATAGTAATCAAAATATTACATTTTTAAAGATAAAGCCTACTGAAAACGGACTTTTTCAGAAACAGGTCTGATTTTCTGTCAGGTGCCCTTTACTCATGAACACGTAAAAGCAGCTCCCATTAAGGTGAAAAGCATGAATAACTGTTTAAAGATTGTAGTGGAAGAACTTTTATCTCTTTTTTTTTCCTTTTTTATTTCTTTTTTAATACGCTGAGAAGTTAAGGTATCTCCATTTGGAAATTGTTCCCTACAAATTCCACAGACTTCTGTGATGGCTGGAATGACCATGTGGTTTGCTAACCTGACCTTGGTGTCTTCTTTCTCTCAGGTGGAAGGAGGTAGCTGAACAAAACCCTTCCACTCTGGAGACAGACTTTGGAGCTGATTAGTCAGCCCCACACTTAAGTCTATTAATACTTACCACTATTGCCATGGTAGCAGGTTAAAGTTAGAAGTAACTAGGTTTGAATAATTTAAATATGCTAAAAATACCAACTTCTGGGCTTAAGTGGTTCTATTTGTCACCTATAATGACAATTGCCACCTATGCTAGAAAGTCTCCTTGGAAAGCTTAGTCTCAGCATGTGCAAAATTTTCTATGTGATCATGCTCCAAAATCTGTGTCATAGTTCCACCTGCAGACACCAAAACCAATAGTTGTTGTTTCTCAGATGTAGTGAATACACCCAGCTTGTTCTCTGTCATAAACCAAACCAAACCAGATAATTGGAAGGTTGAATCTAATTAGTTTGATTTGGAATGAGCCAGGCACCTCCAGATGAATTCATGTACAATTTCACAAGTTTCCCTTTTCCCACACATTTACATCGACACAGAGACCATAGGGGAAAAAAAAGAATAATAAGCTTAGAATTTAAGAAGGAGTTTTTCAGTGCAAATGTATAATAAAACCTACAAAAGATGCAAAGAATACTAAACTATATTTCACTACCATCTAAAAATATTGGCTATGCTTTGGAAAAAAAAACAACCCAAATCAATACCAACCAAACAACCAACCAACAAACTAATACACAAACCAAACTATAAAAATTTACACTGTTTTTCAGAAAGGTGGTAAGAAAAGTTATGTCTTCTACATCAGTGAAACCCAAATGTAAGGTAAAATTTGTTTTATTTCCAAGAATTTCTGACTTGGTGCTCCAGACTCACTAAATTAATGCAGTGTCAATTCCAATCAATCCAACCCTCTCACCTAAGTAAAATCCTGCAGGTACATTACTGTTTCCAGGACTGTTTGACAGCAATGGGAAAGATATAGGGCTCAGAGTTAACAAAAAAAATTCAAAACCACTTTCCATCTGTATTTAGCATAGACATCATATTTGAGATATTAGCTTGCCATCTTCATTTCTTAATTTAAAAAAAAAAAAACAAACAAAAACCTAACATTAAACATGTTCCTATTTTATCTTTCAACATGCAGATTGTAGATGCAGGCCTACTGGTAGCAGCCTACTGTAGGATGTGGCTGGATGACATGCAGGTGCAAGGAGGAAAGATAATTTTAACACCAAGGGATTACAGCTACAAATTTACCTATCAGTAGCCCAGCTGGGAAGCTGATTAATAACACTGGATTGAAGATTTTGAGCGAAAAGTAAAAAAAATGCAGAATACAGGAGGATATATGGTTGGCTCTGTGGTTTAATATAATTTGGGAATGGACAAGGTTTTTCACCTTCTAGGGGATTTAACATAAAAAAAAAAGACCTTTTTTTCTTATTTCTATTCCAGCCTATAGAAATGAAAACCTTTTTTTTAAATTTTATTTTAATATTCCCCCTTTGGGAATGGACAAGGTTTTTCACCTTCTAGGGGAATTTAACAAAAAAAAAAAAAATCGGAAAAAAAAAGAAAATTAAAAAGCACCTTTTTTCTTATTTCTATTCCAGCCTAAAGAAATGAATTTTTTAATTTTTTTTTTAATATTCCCCCTTCCCCATCCATCTGGTCCAACTCCTTCCTGCTGGTGAGACCATGAGGCCCTGGATCCACAAAGATCTGATCATCTACATTTGGCTGCAGCTGTGTCCATGTGTCTGTCCCAGCCCCTGAGGGGCAGAGCAGCCCTGTTTTGGTGGGGTATCACGAGGGACTGACTGTGAAATGGCCCACTATGAACTGGCTCTGTCAAGCTGCCCACCGTGCAGAACTGAGGCCCTGGCAGGTCCAGACCCTGCCTGGGCAAGCATTGAGTTTTCCTAAAATGATGTTATCACACACAGGAACAGGAGGCTAATTGGGAAACAGGGCTGCAGCAAGGAGCTTCCAGGAGGGATTTTAAAGATAAAGAAGAGCCAGCTAAGCCCACAGAACAAGCCAATACTGATAGCTGTGTGAAATGCAGATGCAGGGAGCCAGACATGTTTGAAACTTGAGCTGTTGTTGTGACCGTGGATTCCCAGCACTGCTTCATTTGCTGCCCCCATTAGATTGCCTCTCTGAGTTTCTGTGCTGGGCCAGCCTTCTCCTGGGATCATTACAAATATCTCAATTCAGTTTTCCAATAAAAATAGGAAAGTTGCAATTTGGCAGCACAGCTGCACTTATTGAAATAGCTCTGTCTCTGCTGGTGAGGGCTGCGAGGTGGAGAAGGAAGGGGAGAGGAGCAGCTGCAGTGCAGAGGAGCTGGTTGGAGACAAACACAAAAAAGGCAGGGAAAGACAAGGGGGCCTCACATCAGGAGAAGCCCCCAAGAGAAGCTGAGGTGATGCACATCAGCACAGGCTTTATTTCACTGTGTTCCTATTTAATGAATTAAGAAATCTTGTCTAAGTCAGAGCCAAGGCTGAGAGTTCACCCTCCTGCTCCATCCTGCTCTTTGACCTGTTCATGGTCCTCTGTACATTTATTGTACACAGATATATTTGGTATAATTCCAATAGATATTGTGTAGAATTACACATAACCAGCAGCCTCAGTATCTCATAAAACAAGCAAAACAAAGACATCTGTGCAGAGCAATCATAAAGGTGAGCATCACACTGAGGAGGTGCCACCCTTGCTGAACTCATGGGACAGCCTTTCACACCCTGTGTGTGCTGACCCACCTGTCACTCATGTTTCTCAACAAATTTAATTATATAAAATGAAGATTCTTATCAATGGGCAAGTATGACAAAGCTGTAGATGAACTTGCCCTTCAAAACAGATTTTGAAGGTCACCATTAGCAGTCTCAGCTGCCACAGTTTGAATTGGTACACCTAGGACTTCTGGCTTTATTTTTGCTCACAATAAGGTAAACAAAAGAATGAGAATATGAATTGTTAGCTAAAAAACCTGAAGGCAGAAGATGTAAAGATTCACAGAACAATTATGTTTATAATTCCAAAGGAACAGAAAAAGGAAAATCTACATTAAAAGGAAATGTCAGCACATGTGGAGAAATTGTCAAGACATTCTGTGGAATTAAAACAAAACAAAAAAACTCTTTAAAATTCAGGACAGCTGTTGTTAAAGGACAGCTTATTCAGGGCATAGTATCAAATAATCCTGATGCAGGGAAAATGGAAGAAATAGAGATCCAGGACCTCTTTAACAACCCAGATAATCAGAAAGGAATTGTATTTAAAGTGGAGTTGTGCTGAAAGTGGATATATAATTAAGGACAAGTGTAAATGAAAAGTACAAGTATGTAGGCATAGAATTGAAAAGACAGAGGCACAAAGCAAGTTATGACCGGCTAATGTAAGCAAAAGCAGGAAAACAGTTCTAGAAATGCAACATTCATAAGAGAAGATAAAGAGCCAACAAGTTCCCTTATTTTGGTTATAATAATGGCAAATGCAGGAAAACTGAAGTAGCCAAAACCTGCCTTTCTTCAGTTTTCACTTAGAGTAATTACAGCCAGATACTAAAACAATTAATTTTAACTGGGAGCTAAAAGCATAGCACAGGAATATGAAAAGGAAAGGTTGAAGAATATTTAAGTTAGACATATTTGAGTTCTAAAGACAAATGAAATGCACTGTAAAGTACTCAAGGAATTAACTTTAGCCATCTAAGAACCATTAGCAATTATCTTTGAGAATTCAGAGGGCAGGGAAGTCCTGGGGGACTGGGGAAGGGCAGAGAGAGCACCAGCTCTGCGAAGAGAAGACAGAAAGAAGGTCCAAGGATTTAAAGATCATACAACCTTGCTTTTGTATTTTGGAGTCTATTAGAACTGTGCTTAAAATGAGGAGATAAAAATGTGAACATTTAGTGTGTGAATGTCTGGAAAGCAGATTAACCCTGTCACCAACAAGAGACACTGCTGACACTGAGGAGCACGTGGGAAGCTGCAGATGCAGTCTGGTGAGACTGCTGATAGCAAAATCAACTCTCATCACTTTCATAAGTAAACTCAGAAAGGAAGGTCTCAGAGAAGTTCTTGTGAAGCATGTAGACAGCTGGTTTGAAAACAGCACTCAAAGCTTTTACCTTTGACCAGCCTCTAAAATGGAAAGATGCTGCCAGGGACTTTCCAGGGAAGGTCTGGATTTTGTTCTGCATTCTCGTGCTGGCTTTGGCTGGGGCAGGACTGATTCCCTTGTGGAGCTGCTGGAAGCTGTGCATGACCCAGGGACACAGCTGCTACTGCTGAGCAGGGACTGCACAGAGCCAGGGACAGTTCTGCTCCTCAGCCACCAGCAAGGGGGCTGGAAGGGCACCAGGAGCTGGGAAGGGGCACAGCTGGGACAGAAAACCCCGGTGGACCCAAGGAACATCCTGGAATATTTGGCATCATGCTCAGCATGTAACCTGGGGGGAAAAAAAGAGGGAACTGGGACCATTCTGAGCCCTGATTTCCTGGGGATGGCTGAACACCTGCCTGCCCATGAGCAGTGGTGGAGGAATTCCTTGATTTTCTTTTCTTTGCTTGCATGAACAGCTTTTGCTTTACCTATTAAACTTTTATCTCAACCCACAAGGTTCTCACTTCTCCAATTCTTTGCCCAAGCCACTGTGGGGAAAGTGAGTGGCTGTGCAGGGCTTAGCTGGCAGCTGTGGCTAAGCAACAACAGTTCTTTAGCAAGAGATGCATGTTTTGACAAATACAGCTGTTTGTGTGGTCCCAAAGTAGCAAACAGATAATAGAGTAGCATTTTGCTAGAGGACTGGGAACAGTTATTTTAAGTTGGAGGCATTTCTGGAAAGGTTGTCTTCCACGAAATGCTGCATGTAGTTACTGTGCTCAGCAAGCCTAAGTTACCTCCTGCTTCTGAAAGGAATCCTGCAGCAGAGCCAGGCACTGAGTGACAGTGCTGAGGACAGATATAAGGAGATGAGGATTTATCAGCTGAGATAAGGGGCTTTGGCTTCCTCATTAGTTACAGTCACTGTGGTTGAGCAACTGCATTGCCTCCTCCTCCTCCACACCAGGGGGGACAAAGCAAGCTACAAATGGCTGGGAATGCTGCATTTATCATCAGCTCCAATTCACTCCCAAGCTAAGCACTAGCAATGCAGTTGTATTTATAACTCATTCGGAGAGAAAAATAAAAATATTAATAGCCATTACAAAGAAGCAGCCATTTTGATGCAGTTTGATCAAACCCTATTTCTGATGTTGGGAATACAAGGAGCTTAGAGTCTCCACCACCCACAGAACAACACAACACATGCAGGAATATTTTTCTTGAGATCAGCCAAGTATAAGGACCAGGCAGACCAGGTAGGGGGTGCTCATCTAATATAGCAATATTGCTCTTGGTACTCAAAGCACATCTTACTACGGAATCAGAAAATATTTTATCCCTTTTGTTAGATTTCCTCCACAGACCCCTGCAGAAAAAGATAAAGGACACACTTTCCCTCATGAAATCAAAATACCTCTTGAAGGTGCTGCCTCAAAACCTTAAAGTTTGAAAGTCACAACAAGTAACAAAAGACCAATGAGTCACAGTAAGAGAATACAGCACAGGAAACAGACTCTACAACTGTCTTTTCCTAAAGGAAAAATAACTCTTGAGATTGGCCCTTTCGTAAAAGGAAATAAAACACATTATGCACCTTAAAGGGCCCAGTGTTAGATATTGTAGAATAATAGAAGGATAAAGGGTTGGAAGGGACCTTAAAGCTCATCCAGTCCCACCCCCTGCCATGCCAGGAACACCTTCCCCCATCCCGGGTGCTCCACCCTGGCCTTGGACACTTCCAGGGATCCAGGGGCAGCCACAGCTTCTCTGGGCACTTTGTGCCAGGGCATCACCACCATCACAGGGAGGAATTTCTCCCTGATATTGAACCTAAATTTTCCCTCCTACAATTTGTATCCACTACTCCTTGTCCTGTCACTGCAGTTCCTGGTGTATTTTTCCTTGCATGTCTACTGTTAAAAACAAATCTGTACACCTCTTCCCCCTACCAAGGGGATCACAGATATTTTTATGTATAATATGGCTTGACCCAGAAGAATATTAATTCAAGGAATACCTTGGCAGCAGAACTGAAGATAAAACTAAGGACAACACAGTAAATTTAAATTGTTGATATGATAGTTGCATATTCATTGAACCAAAGAGTTGCTGAGGTTTCCATATTGAGCTAAATTGGATTCACACAGAGGGGCATGAACAGTGTGAAAGGAGTTCTTCCTTACCAAAGCTCTTTCACTCTAAGCCTGAGGACCAGGAGTGAAGCAGCAGCAAAACCAGCCAAAAAAAAAGAAGAATGGATAAGATTAAGGCTATTACTTTTTTCCCTGCAGATATCTCAGCAAGCCAGTATGGGTACATGCACATGATATTTG
Organism: Passer montanus; assembly: GCF_014805655.1. Lineage (NCBI taxonomy): Eukaryota > Metazoa > Chordata > Aves > Passeriformes > Passeridae > Passer > Passer montanus. The sequence continues at coordinate 24,390,160 of NW_024356504.1, read as the reverse complement.
GAAAGAAAACAGCAAGGAGGGAAATGGGCTTGTGCTTCTTTCCTTCTCTGAAAGTATTTTCTGAAAATTCTTTCTGTGTGGAGTTAAGATTAGCCTTCCTAAGTCTGCCTGAATAACAAGGATGTTTAGCAGGAATGCTCTTGTCTTAAGGAGATTGGCAGGTTGAGAGGTTCACTTTAGCAAGATGTATTTTCTACAAACTCATTGAACCTCTGACACTGCTTAAAAATCATTAAGTTATTGCCTAAAATGCTCTATTTTTGTCATCAGTGTTATTCCCCGCAGCAGCTATTCTGTCACTCCAGAGTAGTTTAGCTTTAACTGAGACCAAACTTCTGGTGTAAACAGGAGCAGAGTTCTCCCCCCATCCTGCAGAAATATTGCAGCCCTGACACAGAGCATCAAGCCAGGTCACCATCCCTTTTTGTCCAAGTAATGAAGTGTTCCAAAGCCACATCCCCCTGGCATTGTATACACAGACACACATGCACAGATCCCACTGGGCACCGAGACTTCAAACTGCAATACAGCATTAAAAGGTATATTTTTCCTTCAAAGTCCATTTATAATTCCCACCAACGCTTAGGAGAGCTGTGCAAACCCATTAAGAAAGAGATGAATATACTTCCCTCCTGAGCACAGCCTTGAATTGCAAACCAAGAGCAGCTACAGAGGTCTGACACCTAAAAGTAAACTTGAAAATCTATATTTCTTGCAGAGATGCATCTTCTCCTCTCACTCCAGCAGTGCTACAGTACACTGTACTCTACTCACCTCTTCTGCCATCATACTGCAGATATAGCTTCTGTGGTCAAAGTTAAGAAGTGCTAATGATATTTAAAATCCATTTCCAGATCAGCCCTATCTGCATCTGTTTACTTGACTGAAAAAAATAAAATACATCTGTCTGCAATACTCATTTATTTTTCTATAGAAAAGTCATGCTAACATATATTCAAGGACCAGAGTTCTTCAGCAGGTTCCCAGGCTGTTTTGGTATTCATTTCCAGAGTGTTTTCCTGCTTTCTTTTATAACAACAATCATAACAGAACATACTTTGGAAAACAGGAACATAAAAGTCAGCTGATTATGCCCCTCATCCCCCCACCCCAGAGGCAGACAGGAGCTCTCACTTTTCACAGATAAAAAGCTGCTATTGAAAACACTTTTTGGTGGCCTTTTTCACCTCCGAGACTACAGATCTCTCATCAAGGCCAGGTTTGTTTCTTCAAACAAATCTCCAGGAGTCCAGTGATGCCAAACTCCTGCTGAAACACAAGTGTGGGCACCCAGTGGGATTGGCAATTTGTCCCTCACAGGTGAGATGGGAGCACACACCCGTTATTTGATAAGGATGTCCAGAATTACATCGAGTTTAGATGTGTGAGGAATTAACTTATAAGAAAAAAACAGCTCCTCATTTGTCTTTAAGGACGCAATGAATGAAATTCTATCAGTGGTCTCCTGAATAATTTCCTTGCAAAGACTAGAACAAGCATAAATTGGAGCAAAATGATAATTAATTATAATTTGCTTTACTTAAGAAAAACATTATTTTCTGGACTAGGTGTAGAGAAACTGCAGCTCTTTTCCACCTCAGTTACTCACCCACTGACTGATCTGTCCACATTGTTTTGTCACTCTACCTTATTTCTGGTTCCTGTACTGGTAAAAAGAGGGGGAATAATTTCTGATTTGAGTATTGTCAGATCAATTTGCCTTAAAGACAGCTGGACACACATAAGTTCATAAGAATTTTCAAAATGCTCAAGAAAATCTCCTATTCCCCATCAGCAAAGCTTCCAATTACACCACTACAATCTACAACTAACCTCTCAAATTCCCAACACACAGCAACTCCTTTAATTTTCAACATTTCACTGTCACTTACAGACAACTTGTGCAATTGTTCCATTGCACAAAGCACGTTTTCCTGCAGGTAGATGATGGTATAATACACACCAGTGGTGATGGAGCTCTTGCAGAAATCAGGGAGGTTTGTGTCAATCAAGTGACCCCAGGGAGCTCTTTGTTGCCCAGCTGCCATGAGGATGGCTCGTGGCTGTGTCTGTCCTTTTGAAAAATAGATTCTTCACATTCATCTAAGATGCTTGGACAGCAGTGCCCAGAAATGCTTCATTTATTCTCCACCATACACAAATCAACCCCTCAGGGCATGCTTGCTGCCACTGAGGATTGTCCAACCTCCTGCTTCAAAATTGATTTTTGCCTCTTAGAAAATTTAAAAGCCCCAACAGTACAAAATTTACAGCACAGTTGCACCACAGGTGCATTGGACAAGCTGCCCACGATGCACCACACATCTGAGCACATACTTCTGGTGAGTCTGCCTTGCTTTTGCCACCAATGGATGCAGCTGTGCTGGTTTGGTGATGCTTCTATATTTCATCCTAAATTAGCCCCACGTACTCACTTGCTAAAGGAAGAAGTGCTATCACAGGTGACAGGACACAGCAAGCTGAATGTAGACAGGTGTTCTTTTCCACTGGGGAAAAAAATCTTCAAACACAGAAAAGCTGTGCTGGGGTTTCAAGTTTCCTCATCAGAATTCAACACCACTCCAACACCTCCAGGGCGAACAAACACCATACAGGAAAGAGAGCTTGGTGAAGAGAGAAGCAAAGCAGGCTGTTTTAGGCACTGCACTTGATTCTCCTTCCCTTTCTCCTCAGCCATCCTTGCTTCCCCCTCAGCCCCACTCACCCTGAGAGGTCCCTGCCCCGGGGCTCCTCTGGAGCAGGTCAAGCCACATCTGCCCACATCTGTGTGTGTCAGAGCCCACGAGGCTCACACTGTATTTGCTGCCTCACAGCATCAGAAATGGTTTTTTTAGGGGGCAGTGGCAAAGGGCGAAGCCTGCTGGAGCCTCAGGGAATCAAAGGAGGAACAAAGCTTACTGAAACAGTTCCTGGTAACAGCAGCAGACTGAAAATCAACCTGTTTGTGGTTCTGCTTGGGTTGATGAACCTCCAGAGTCTGTGCATAACATGAGAAGAGAACAGGACACAGCTTTCCTATCAACTCGCAGATCAACTTTTAGATATTCCTCATGGTTTCAGGCTGCACTTTGTTCTAAACCCTCAATCCATGGTAATGGGCTAAGCAGGTGCTTCCTCTAATAGAAAATTGATTACACAGCAAGGTTTGGTGCAGAACTGAAACAGTATGGGAATTAAATGGCTATTTAGCAAGGAAAAATGATTAGCCATTGCAAATGCTAAGTTCTGATTTCACATAAGAGGTCAATGTTAAAAAAAAAAAATTTAAAAAATTAGTTCCAGCTTCATTGAAATACTGTTTTGACAGATGTGTTAGAGGGCTTGGGGAGGATCAGGAAAGCACAGGAGACTGCCTGGTGTCAGGTGCAAAACCCACTGCACCTAATGTCTGGAAAAAGAGTTCAGTTTTCATCCACCTTATGCCTCACCTGGCCACTTCCACCAGTGAAATGCAAAAAAATTGTCATGTAAGAGAAAAAGTCTACCTCTACACAGAATTTGCTTTGTCCACCTGTAGTGCTCCAGCAGAGCCAGTGTTGCCCACTCAACATCATGTAATTCATAAGGTGCTCTAGGGGAGCTTAAAGACAAAGTAGACTATTTGAGAAAGCACAGAGAAAGCAAAATCAGAAGAAATAAAAATAAGAACAAATGTGGCTAGATATAATCCATAAAATGGATAAGACTGAATATCTGTCAGGCCTTTTTTAATAAACATAAATACAACAACTATTCCAATGTGCAAACAACATGTTTATTTCCCAACCAAAATATTTCACATCCTAGCATTATTTAATAGAGACTTGTATTGTCCAAGGCAGAGAGGAAAGTCAAGGTCATGATGGGCAGATTTCAACGCTTTTGTTGAAAGAGGTAATGAAATAATAAAGAAGAATATACAAGCACTATCACAGTCTGGAAGACAGAAGGAAATAAGCAACAGAGTTGAAGGTTTCTTTGGTGTTTTGTTTTGGGTTTGTTTTGTTTTTTTCCCTTGAAATGGGAGTCTGAAATTTAAGGTGTCATGAACTCTACTCTTCATATTAAAAAAAAAACAAAACAAAACAAAACAAAAAACCAAACCAAACCAAAACAAACAAACAAACAAAAAAAATAACCCGAAACAGCATGTAGAGAAACAAGGATATCTTGTCCACCACAACACAACTTCTAGATCTGCTGCTTCTGAGAGGAAAAGACACCACATCTTTTCACAAAGGACTGCTGAGATGATTATTTCTGCACCTTCAGAGCCCCTTCCTCACAGCTGTCAGAGCAGGACAAATGCCCTCTGGGGATGAGAAATCTCTGTCCAACTGCTTCTCCTGCCACACCCATGCAAGCCATGCAGCCCCGGGAATGTATTCCCAGGGCTCTGGGAGCAGAACCTGGAGTGAGCACTTCCCACATTCACGTTTTTACCCGAGCTCACTGAATTGTGACTAATGACTCCAGTACAACGCTGCAGATCTTACACCCCGAACAAAATGAGAAAATCCTCACTTTACTCTCCCAGCCAATATATTTCAGGCTCGTGCATAATCAGTGCTGTACCTGGCTCTTGCCCAGGAGCCCTCTCAGAAAAGTCATCCATTTCCCAGATCTCCTCCACAACCACCAGTTAAAAAGGGAAGCTTCAAACTGAGAAATAGTCACTGTAGGTTTTTATGATTTTTTTAAAGGCATATTTACCTCCTATCATTAAACAGATAATATCATGTTAAAAATAGACTCAAATTACAGCCAACACTGCTCTTAAGTTTTCAGGAATCTGGCAAAAGTCAAGGGGAGAAACAGTTGGCAAAAGGAGAAAAGGTAAGAAGTCATTTTACTTTTTCCCTCACATCGGGTGGGGGTTGTGTTACAGGCTTTATGCATTGGAATGTCTACACTTAGTTCCCTCTCTTAAGCATGGATGTCAGAGCCACATCAGAGATTTTGATACTGACTTTCCACTGAAGCCTCAAAAGGCTGTCAAAAAACTATTTATTCTCTGTACTACTCAAGTTTAAGACTCATCTTCCAACCCACAATCCTGGGACAAATGAGTGCCTAAAGAAACAAGACACCTCAATTTTGAACTTTAACACAAATATTATTTTCACCAAGCCATAATTAAGAATATAAAGTTCAGCCTGCTACCTCCTGGGATTTCCTGAGACAAATATCCGCTGGGTGAGGAGCTTGGACACCTCACACTGGAATTTCTTCAGGGGTGTTCCTCCAGGTCCTGCCCTGTGATGTTCAACATCAACACAGCTCTCAGTGGGGAAAAACTGGTGGCCCTTGGTGGCATTTGACACATGTAGGTTGCTGTGTCCTGTTAGAGCTCGTGTATTCCCTCAGCCAGAGGTTAGGAGGCACAAACATTCCCTGTGGCTAAGTGCTTGTAATTAAACAGAGTGCTGAAGAAGCTAATTAAAAAAAATGTTTTGATGATAGCTGTGTAATACTTAATAACCTTCGTAGTGGAACAGCTGTGCAGAAAAATCTAAATTTGTGCATGCTTTTAGGAGTGTTATATCAATACTGTGCTGACATGACTGCAGGCACTAAGGAGCAGGAGAGAGGCTCAGCTTGGGTGGCTTTTGGGCTGTTCAGAAGGACAAAAAGTCACCTTACCTGCCCCCAGGGGAACCCTGCTCTGCAGCACTGCCTTCTGCAAGCACAGGGGCTATTGTAAATGTACTTATACCCTTATGGTAAACCTGGGTTTGGGCATTTTGAGTGCAAAAGTTGCATACAAGTGTATCCAGGTAAAAATCTAATTACCATCTCCTGGTGAGGAGCTTTCCTTTCATGACAGAAGTGGTTTTGGCTACTTATATATATATGTATATATACACATACACAGTCTCTCTCTCCCTTTGCTCTCTATGGGACTCAATTAAAAGCTAGGAATATTTGGATTCCACTCTGGTGTCAGCTCTGAGGAACCTGGTCTAGTGGAAGGTGTCTCTGTCCAGGGCAGAGGGGTTGGAAAAGGATTTTCTTTAAGGCCTCTTCCAACCCAGGCCACTCTGTGATTTTATGAATGAGGGTCACAGCACTACAGATAGGGATAATTTCTGAGCTAGCTCCCGCTCTCCAGATTCAGACATTTCCTCTTGTACCAAATCCTCACCCCCTACCAGTTCCTGGGACTCTGCATCTCACAGAACTCATGAAAAAACCCCCCCCAAAAAAATCACTTTCTCTGTGCCTTAACAGCACAATCAGCTTTCACAATACACAGAAGTCACAAACAGATCACTGTAAGGGACAGATTCCAAACAAATTTTTCAACTTCTTATGCACACAGAAAAACAGGGACAAAGAAAAATCAATAGCAATATGCTTAATAATATGTGCCTTAGCCACAGGCTGCAGCATGGGATGCAATATACATAAGGTAAACATCTTCAATGCAACACAGTTCAATAAAATGATAGATATTCCAAAAATAAAGTGTCCCCAAAGAAACAGAAAACATAATATCTGCCCCAAAAAAAGAGAAAATCCATGTAACCTCACCAGTGAGTGTACAATAATATATACCTTCAAGGCTAGCTTTGGAATAAAAAAGCCGTTTGGGAAAAAAAAAAGAAAAAGTAAAGTTTCCTCTATTGCAGAAAGACCAGGCAGCCCAGGGATGCTCACTAGAAGTGCTCAGCAGTGCTGACAGGGGATGCACTTCTGCATTGTAGGAAATAGATTTTTAGAGAGTTTTTAGGGTTTGATAGAAAATTTATACAGCGTGTATTTTTATGTTAATTTTGAGATAAGCAATATTGATTTAGAAATGTTATGGAATAGGATAGATAGTGTTGAGAGAGAAATAGAGTTAGAAAAAAGCTCCAAAGGATGATTTTGTAAATAAGGTTAGATATTTTGGAGAAATAGAATTATGAAAGATGTATTGTAGTAGGATTTATGAGGGGTTGTTTTAGATGATTGGTCTTAAGGTATTTATAATACAATGTGGTAAAAAGTTGATAGGTTAAGAAATGTTTATAGTGTATTGTAATTAGGAAATGGGTTTTGATTGTGATGGCATGAATTATGATATTTGTATTGTTTCACTCTTTTTTAATGAGACTGAAAATGGAATAAAAGTTTTTTAAACGTCTTCTGGTTACTTTAACTTAAGAAAAACGTATTCTCCAACACTGCATCAGGGCTGGGGCAGCTCCAGAACCTCCTGGGGGGTTCTTGGGGGAGACTGCAGTGGAGCCTCCCAGTCTGGGGGCAGGGCAGGAGCTTCCCAAGGGGAGCAAATCCCTCCGACAGCCCAGGATCTTCCGAGAGCAAACAACAGCAGTGCAAAGCCGAAAATAACACTTTAAAAAAGTACAACTTCCATTTCTGACAGCTTTCAAAGGGCCTTGTTCCTCCTGCACTTCTCACCTCTGTTCACTGTCACCTCGGGACTAATTTCACACAACATGGCCAAAGGTTCACCCGATCACAGCGTGGAAAGGAAACACAAATCCATCCTCACTGTCTGTTTGATGACCATCTGATTTTTAAAGCAATCCCCCGGTGCATGTGATTTGTAGGGGAGGATGTGATTTTGACAGTCACATCCCTCAATATTGCACATAAATTAAAAATACATCATGGACTTCTCAAAGGAAATCTCAAAACGCTTAGTCTGTTCTCTTGCAACAAGTCCAGCTAACTCCTTTTCAAGTATCTTCCTACTTAAAACTGATCTTCATTATTCCAGCCAACTGGCAAAGCCAGAAGCTGGGGGGGATGATGAATTAAGAAGCACTGGAGTTTCTGGTTGTTTAATATTTGCTTATGAAAGACTGAACTTTAGTTAAATGCGAGTGCTGAGAGTTTGGTCTAATTGCTGCTTTTTTTTCATCTTGCCAGGTTATTTGCTTTAATCCTGTCACCACAGTGACTTCCAGCACCTCATTATACCTTGGAGAACCAAGTTAACCAACAAAAAGAACTTGGCCAAGGTTTCTTGAACACTCTCTTAAGACATAAAAATGCAAAATTATAAAAACAATAGTTCAACAACAATAACAAAAAAAAAGACAACTCTTCATACGACTATTTTACTATTTTGCAAGAAAAAGTATTCTTCATGGCTGCAAGGCTTTTACTGAAAAATAATGTCTTTTGGATGGAAAAAGTTTCTTGAACCTTGAATGACTGAGCACCATTTTTCATTATGTTAATTTAAGTGGTAAATGGTTTGCCTGACTGACACTAATTGATGGCCCCTCCTGGGGCTTAATTGACACGAGCTTGTCTCTATAAACCTGCACTGTTAATCAGCTCCTTAGCCACTCTGGAAAATGTTTGCAGCTGAAGAAATGTCGGTGGGGGTTGCAGACAGACAACATTGATTTGAGTGAGGGTGATTTTCAGCACTCTAGTTGTGGTATTTCATTAAACTGATATTTCCCTGATTCCTTTCTAAAGCACAAATATCATGTCTTGCGTTGATTTTCTGCTGGATTTATTTTTGCTGTTGTTTGGGAAGCATTTCATTTAGCTGTTAAGTGTTTCCTTTGATCTTCTGCAGTAGGCTTAGATAATGAGATGTTAAATACTGGCTGAAAACATCTCGAATTAGCCACGATATCAAGTCATCCACAAGGCAAGAATCATCCTTTGCTACACCCATGTTATTCCTGTAGTGATATCGTATTTAGAAAATACAAGTGGGAGAAAAAATGTTATTTTAGTGATAGGACCAGTATCCTTTCTTCCTTTTCAGAGGCAGCACTAAATATTTTCTGAAGTTTCTCTCAACTATTAAATTACTCCAGTATTGAATTTCCCCAACAACTCTGTCCCTTGCTATAATATATTCACATTTTGATTGAAAAAACCCTTTTATAAACTGCTGTTTTCTATTCAAAATTGGCCTATAGCCACAGTTCCTTCTATCCCTGCCACCAGAGCTATTCCAAACTCCTCATTTTTAGTACATCTTTTACTTGCATTGGTTTTCCAATTTTTAAGAAATTCTGAGTGCACACAACGTATGTCATTACCTATTAATAATGGTACAATTATTGTAAACACTGAAGATAGATGGGATTCAGATATTCAGATTCCTCATTTATCATGCACAAAAAAGTGACTTTGTAGCATTCTCAATAGAAAGCAGGGAGTGTATCAAGGTACAACTTTGATTCACTTTACTGACAGGAGTGTTTGCTCTCTAAAAATATCAGACTAATGGTTAAAAGAAGTTTTAAAGAATAAAAATAGTTATTTACAAAATATGACCCCTTATTTTCCTGTCCATTGCAGATTGCAGGGATGCCTGGCAGAAGTGGGAAGTGCTCAGTAACAGCATGGGAGGTGATTTACACCAAGGCAAAGGCTACTCTACATGTTAGAAGGACTCAAAGTTTTATTCTCAAAAGATGTTTGGGATGATAAAGCAAGAGAGCCTAGTATTTTCTGAAATTAATTTGGTTCAAATATACAGTGCAATTCCACCTCATAATGTGCTTAGAAACCAGCTATAGACTTAAATTAAAGTTCTGCACAAACTAACCCACAGGATATTTTGGGGATGTGACTTTTCCTCTTGCCCTAAGGCCATGCTCCCAGCTCTGGGGCCCCAGGTACAGCACAGCCCCCAAAGCATTCCTGCTCCACTGATCTACAGCCACAGTGCTGCTGTAAAGACATTTCACTAACCCACCCTGCTCGCTCCACAACACTGGTTGCCACCACTTGGGTTTTCCAAACAAGCACCTCTAGATCACATTTTACTCTTGGGAGTAACACTTTAGAAATATCTTTAAAAGTACTTCACTATTCCCCTTCCAAACTCATCATAATTCTCCTGCTATGAAGCGCCTTGGAATAGTAACTAGATTTTGGAGGGGGGCTGCCCCGTGCTTAAATAATTCTTGCTATAAGGTCATAGAAGATGTAGACAAGTTGATAATAATGGTAATATTTGGTAGGTTCACAAAAATACTGAACTGCCTCCAATTTTATGACAGCTACCTGAGTGGGAAGCACACAGCAGTAAGCATGGCTAAATCCATTTTTATAGACATGTATATAAATTATTGGGATAAACTCATCAAAAGCACAGCAGGTTAACTGGTACACCAAGGGAAAAAAAAAATCTGATGATGTCCTAAAAACAGCAATACAAGCATGGCCTTTAAATTGTTAAATTATTTGGACAGTGAAAATTATGTACATAAAGATAAGCATGGGATGCATCCTGAATAATTTATTTCAGTTCAAGTTCTTGTTTCCTAAGAAGTCAAAACTTGTGGGTTGCTTTGAATTTACAAGTCATAATGGGCTGACCGAATTTATACCAGCACACTGCAAGTCTCCAGAACCATTTTTCACGTTGTTCACTTAACATCTCTTTCTTTGAGGGCTGGATTATTTAGCTGGGCATATGTGAAAAGATACCATATGCTGTCAGGAAGTTTATTTTTTTTAAGTTACACCAAGGTACAGAAAGATTGAAAAGATCTTAAGACAGGCTTGTGAAAACTTTAAATCATAAACCATTCCACAATGCATAAATCATACAATTGTTCAGATAGCAGCCCTCAGTTTACATCTGTTGAGCGAGCAGCTATCAAAGCTATTTCATATTTCTTCAGTTCTATTTGCCTGCTTCACAGTCTGCCCAGTGTTGTTTTCCTCTCCTCTCGCCTGGAATGCAATATATAAAATACACAGATATTGTTTGCTGTTACATCAGCTCAGTTTTGAGTGTTGAACAACAAAATGCTGAGAAATAAAGCAAATTTCAGACAGAAGAGGGAGAGAGTCACATGCTTCATCCACAAGTTATAGTTATACAGTAAAATCTGCCACTTCAGGGTTCAATCCCAAATTATCTATGCTCTTGCTGACAATCTCCCAATATATTTTACTAATATAACAAGAATTCTTCCTCATAAGCAATCTTCATTCTTACTCTTGTCCATGAGATGCTGAAAACCAGTCTCACACCAGCCAACACACACTGTATTTTACAGCAATTAATTATGCTGATGGACTTCAGACTAAGCATATCTCAGGCAGCCTAGGAGATCACAAGTCCAGCCCTAGAGTTGCACCTTGGCTGTGTTACCTGATCTAGAACAGATATAAAAATAATTCATCCAAAAGCTTTGCAGTGAGCAGAAATGCCTGCAGCAGCTGAGAAAGTTGTACCTGAAAACAAAGCTCTACAGTCAACCCTGACAAATTCCTCAAAATGCCTTTTCTAAGCAGATTACATAAATTATTTATAGATATGAAAGAGTGGTTGTGTCAAGTTTGCCTCGAGTTAGTTCAGGAATTGAAGGTTTTCTGAAGCCCCTTAGAGCTCAAACACCTTCCCCACTCCCCTGATGCTGTTGGGTGTAGATGTTAAACCAAGGCACTGCAAAGTCCTTCCTCCACTCTCAGCTGTGGTACCAGCTCCTGGAGCACCTTCACACCAAGCAGGATCCCTTATAAATCCCATAACCTGAAATATTTTCTTTTAAACACTCCAAAATCCACTTATTCCTATCTTAATGAGGCTGGGTTAAATGCAGGAAGCATTCAAAGTCCAGATAAAATCAAAATTTCAGAAGAATTTAAATGGGAAATGCAACCAAGCTTATTTAATATGCTCAATCCAACGTAAGCATAAAACCCCTTTTCTTTTCTGAATTTAGCAGCCAAACTTTAGACTCCAATTTAATCTAAAGTAGGCAGGAGCCTAGGTTTAATCCTTATCCTCAGGATTGCTTTCAAAGGCACAAATTTTGGATTGATTTGCCATTTTCTTGGGGATTCATTCACATCTCATCTCTCCTACTCTTGGACTTGTTCAGAAAGTTATTTTTCCTTCAAAGCTTCACCTATTTGAAAATATAGATTTCACTTTGGGAGTTCATTTTCCATATTTAAATGGATGGAAAACCAGAATTCCATTGAGCCAGAAAAGGCTCCCTCACCTCTTAAAGCCATTCACAAACCTAAACACTGAATGGTTCCAATCAGCCACAGAAAACGTTGACATGCAAACAAAAAATCATAGTTTAGAAATCTATAAACTTTAAACCCATTTATATAGTTAATGAGCTTTGATTAATGACTTTGGGGAAAATGGATGGTGCATAATCCTCGTCTTGAACATACCAAAATCAAAGAATTAAAACGCTGAAAGAGAGCTGGCATGTGTAATAACATTCATGGTGTAAAATATTAGGAGTTTTGACAGAATTGCAGTGTTTGCTAATTTACATGCCATGAACTACTCCAGCAAGCTCTGGGGATCTTTTTATGCTAATGGGATCTGGAGTAGACCAAAATGGAATTCCAAATAAACATATATATGTATGGGTCATAATCCAGTAACTGTAGTAAACACATCCTGAATAAAATTACAGAGGAGAACAACAAGAAATCTTTGAGCAAACCCTGGAGTGTTATTTGGGTATTTTACACAATCCAAAACACCCTTTGTGCATTTGTATATTCATGTCATAGAGGCACCATGCAGCAGTGCAGCCTTCAAGCAGGTACACAAGTTATCCTTGTGATACAGAATGGATTTAGGTAGGAAATTGAGTCCCTGTCCAAAGACTCAAGTGATCAACGCCAGAAGAATCAGTGGCTCAGGTTTCAAACAAGCCATTTCACCAAAGAGCTCCAACATGAAGTATTTGCATTGTCAAGTCAAAGGGAGTGGGTGCATTTCCAGTATTTTGTTTTAATAAATTAAAAATTGAGTTTTATTTTTATATAAGTTTTTTAAAGGATAAACTGTTTAATTAAGAAATTATATTTAAATAATTTTTATTTTTAACTTAATGACTAATTATTTGTGATTTGTAATGTGGATTTTTTTATTTAATTATATAATATTACTTAAACTTATGAAGAAGGAGGATTAATTTTTGTTTTAAAATTTTTATTCTGTTTCATATATATTATTAGATTTCAAAATTTTAAATGTTTTTAAATTTTAAGTTTTTTATTATGTGATAATATATTTTTATTTGATTAATTAGGATATAATTATTTTATTTAAATTTTATTTATTTTTAAATTTAAATAAATAAGACAATATACTTTTCTTTAAATTACAGACTCAGTTTTATTATTTAGTTTTGGAAGCTTTTTTCTATGGTCTTAGCTTAAATGTAGTGTTCTTTTGGGGGTTAGTGTTTGTCAGTATAGAAAGTCTAAAATTCTCAGTATTTAGGGTTCTAACAGTATATAGCCAGTAATTGTGAGCTGATCCACCCTGCTTTTCTAGACACACGAGTTTCTGCTAGAAAAATTAGTTTATCAGCTGGCTGGTCTAATTAATTTAATCTTTCAGCTCTGTAGCTGTCACAGTACAGAAATGAGATGCATGCAAGGAGACTCATTCCAAGTCAGCATTTTCTAGACCATAGAATTTGGTCTGAATACCAAAACTCTCCCAAGTCAAACCCTCAATGCTCATATCCCACTTCCTGGTCAAACATCCAGCCTTGGTTCACTGAGCACACCAGTGGTGTGCAGCTGTAGCCTTGCGGGGGCATTTCAAACCTGTCTTGACATAATCAATAAACCATTCTCCACAAAGAACAAGCAGAGTATTGGAAATAAACATCGGTGTCGCCAGGTCAGGCCCACGCTTGCTTTTCCAATTGCACTGCTGTACACTTTTGTACAAGGACTTTTTGCCCCTGAAGTTACGCTAAAGAGAGGTAAAATAAACCCTGACCCAGCAGCTCAGGCCACCAGCATGAGCTCTGCTGATGCTTTGATTAGTCAGAGGCTGATTATAAAGTCAAAGAATGGATTTCCCTGTGTGTTTCACATGTTGTCCCTATATCTGTTCTGCCAATTCACCCTTATTTTATTTTCTTAGTCAAACTAGGCAATGCCATTCCTGCATTGACCCTTCAGAGTTATCACCCATCTTCTTGTGGCTATTTTTAGGAAAATAATCTTTAGGGGAAATTTAAAAATACTCAGTAGGAACTCTCATACATTTTGCCACTCATCCTCTCATTTACACACAAGAAATGTGTGTAACACATTAAATGTGTGTATTCAACAAATATTGAATAATTTCTGGTTCAAAATAACTCCCTTAAATTTAAAAACTCATAAAGGAACTAGAGCTGACACTAAGAGTTCAGAACCAAGCTCTTCACTCACATCTACTGTAAAATGTTGGGAGACAAAAGAGTATCCCTGCTAAACTCTGCTTTCAAAGTGTCTCACCACACTTTTATACTGCAGCTTTTAAAATATAAGGACTAACTCTACACCACACATAATGCATTTGGCTTTTTCTTACACTTTTAAAAGTGACAGCTGCAATCAATTATCTTTTCTGATGACATTAGGAGTTGTCCTTATTAAACATTCCCAAGGAACACTCATAATTTATGGATTTCTTCTAAGATGCCAATCTAAGAGAAGGCAGGAATCCTGAGATCTACCCTAAATGCATTAATGAAAGAAACAAGACAGATCAAGAAGTTAAGTTCTATCTCAGAGCTGCATTTGTTTTCAGCAAGAGTAGTTATGAAACTTTGAAGTTCAGACCAATGTGGATAATTAGAGTAATTCACTTTATGAAGAAGCTCAGACACATGGAAAAGAGTTAATTTCTGACCATTCCATTTCATGGCTGCACATGCTGTGTGATCCTTCCCAGCAGATACAATCTGTGCTTTCCTCATCCTGGGTTACACAGCCAGCAAGACACACAAGATAAATAAGTCAGAAACCAATCCCACAAAAGCCAGGTAATATCTCTTTGTATCAGTGACCCAAGCTAGCCTAGAGCAGGTACAAGAAAAGAAAATGGAAAAGGGATGGAGCAGGAGGGCAGAGAATTCCTGACCCTTTCAGGGGATGCACTGACTGAAGTTAACCCCAGGTCCCCAAGAAACCACATCCTGGTTAAAATGGGCAAAACCATTGTGCAAGGTGGGCATGAATAAAGAGACCTTTTTCATTGTCAGTCCACTGAAATCCAAGCGAGGAAGACTGAAATAATCATCTCTTGCAGCCTACAGGTTGACATGATAACATTTTCAAACCAACACTGAATTTCTATCTTGATGCTCAGCACAACTGACCTTGTATCAGCAGCTGCTCCTGTCATCACATTAGCAGGAACCTCACTCATTAAAACATCTTCCCTTTTGTGCATTCCTGAAAAACATCCCAGATTAATATGTTGCTCAAATTCCTTGGGTTTAGAATTCTTTTATCTAAGAAAGAGTCTGCACAGTCTTTTAATAGATGCTTTGAAAGAAGAATCCTAAAGAGATAGCAAAAGTACTTCACAAAACCCACCAAGGCTCACTACTGCCATGGGAGGAGACCTTGGATGTTCTGTTTAAGCCTGGAGTTGATTCCTTCTCACAATAAAAGTGTTCACACCTGGGAAAAATACTTAGCTTTAGTATCAAGCTGCTGTTGTGCATTTCCAATACTGTTCTGTGTGCACAGTGCCTCCAATAAATGTAATAAAAAGAAGTAATGCACTGTTGTGCTGTGCTATGACCTCAGAAACACAGCAAGTGGGGTCAAAAGCACAAGAACCTCAGACATGGGGAAAGAAATGCAAGCAGATGGAGCAGCTCTAAGCATGTCAAGGCAAAGAAAAAAAATTAGATTAAAAAAAATCCAATGTGAATTAAAAAAAACCAAACCTTAAGGTGTTGCTCCTAGGGAAACTTAGGTTGGGTGAAGAAGGTAGAATTTCAGCTCCTGCTGTTATCTTCTCCAAGGTTCCCCATATCTGGCAAGGTATTGAAGAACCAGAAGAGCTGGAGTTAATTAATTTAATTCAAGTCTTAAGTAGTCAGTGCAATGATGCTACAAGAGACACATGGCCTCTCTTAATCAAAGCTGGAGAAATGAATCCCCACACTGGAGGGGGTGACATGCACTCTTCCCCAGTCTATCCAGCCTATTTTCCCATTTATTTAGATTATTCTGTATTTATGTGTGTATTTAGGTGAGATTTTCACTGTACTGAGCCATAAATGCTGGAGGAAAGAGTTTCTGCCTGTTCATAAACAGTGTACCAGGTGTCAGGGTTGCAATTCAGCTGTCAATGGCCAAGACTGAATTGTGATAATAGAGGCAGAATTGCATAAAGGAAGTTCTCATCACTCTTGAATTAGATTATTTCACCTTTGTCTTATTCAAGGTTTTCTCCTTTATAGAAAGGAAAAGAAAGCCTCAGTTCTGACTCTGACAAGTGATAAGGAAAATACGAACATGTTGGAGTGGAAAAAAGCGGCTTGTAACTCTGGCTGTGTCCCAAAAAATCTGTGTGATCTGGAGCAGCCCCTGTTCCCCCTTGTGCTTCTAGGGAGCTGACTCCCCTCACATGCATCCCAGAACCAGCAGCTATAAATAAAGTATACAACAAGAATGCAAACCTGCCAACAGAGTGTTTGGCAATCAGAGCTACCCCTCATTATATTTAAAACAACAAAAAATAATACAAGAATTAGATCCCAGGGAGAGCACAAAAAATAGTGGCAACTAACCTATAAAGACACCAAACCTCTCTGAATACCATTTTTAACTCCAAAGCATAAAGTTCTGTACTTTAAACTGATTTTTTTAAAAAAAGCAATGAGACATTGGTTCTGCCAGTAACAGCCACAGGAAAATGCAGCTTTCTGAAAAAGAGGAAAAGCTTATAATATTTTTTCTTTTTTTTTTTTTTAATTGTGTGTCCTTGGAAAACATCACTCAGTAATTATGCCTGTGCTGTTGCATATTTTCTGTGTTGCTCAGGCTCCTTTGTCTGAGCCAGGTGTCTACATGAAGGGAACAGATCCTCAAAAGCAGTTAATACCTCACAGCTCCACTTGATGAAGGCATTATCATCTCTGAAGAAACAGTCTCCTGATTTAACCATCGTTGCATTCACAAAGAAACTAATGCAAATAATTTATGCAGACAAGCTACCAACAGCTGCAGAAGGACCTGCCAGTGTGACCAGGAAAGTCACACTGGTCCTGGAGAATCTCCATTTTTAATTCCCCCTGCTCCAGCTGGAGGGTCACAGCTGACAAGAAGCAGGCAGAGAGCTTGGGAAAAATCCTGTGCCAAATGCTCTAAGATGCAGCAGGTCTTTCTAAGGGAGGGACCCATAACCAGGTGGACCAGAAGAAAAAGTAAACTAGAAATATTCACATTTCACTTGGCAAGTTCTTGTCATACACTAAGAAATAATTTTGGAGCACCTTAAAGGATAAAAATG
This sequence comes from Passer montanus, assembly GCF_014805655.1. Lineage (NCBI taxonomy): Eukaryota > Metazoa > Chordata > Aves > Passeriformes > Passeridae > Passer > Passer montanus. Next base: position 24,372,927 of record NW_024356504.1, on the reverse strand, counting down.
CCTTTTTAAAGGATTAATTGGGAATTTCAAAGGGCTCTTAAAGGGTTTAAGCATTCTTCCAGCACCACAGGGAAAGCAATAATTAGCTTTTCTCAGCCAACCTGTACTTTTGAGCACTGGAGAATAATGAAGTATTTTCCATATCCCTACCTCCACAACGTTTATCCTCATCCCTGTGAGCCAAGCTCAGCCAGCCAGGCTGCAGGTGGCTGTAGACTTTGCTAATGTTAAGAGAGGTATAGGCACTCCTTTGGGGGGAATTAACTGTGAAATATAGAGATCAACTAAGTAATTCTTAACCTTATTCTTTGTGGAACAATTCATTCACTTAAACTGCCCTTATTATGTTAATCCACCTAAAGCAAGTTTCATAACAAACAAGCAGCCACAACCATTTTCTCTCCTAAATAAAAACAAAACAGAATATGTAAGTGCATACATTTTGAAAGCTTTTTTTTTTTTTTTTTAAAGCTTCTTTACTAGCAATATCAGGATCAGTGGGAGGCAACACAGAGCACCAGTGAGACAGAATCTGCAGAGGTTTGCTTGGGTGAATTCATTATTGCTTGGCAAACTGAGCACTTTCCTCAGGAAATATTTTGTCCTTTGGAGTTTTTGATTTAAACATACTTAGTTGATGCAGCTTTTTCCAAAGTGTCTCTTTCTTAAAAGCGCCTCTGGCAAAAAGCAGAGGATAAAGGCACAGCAGAGCCAAGTAACCCAGGATGCACTTGCAGCCTCTGTGCCCCTGTTCCACCCCCAGGAGGCAAGGGCAGGAGGAAGGTGAACACGACCTTGGCTGTATTGTCCTTGGGCAATCACAATTTGGAGGGGGACACAATACACCAGGGGATCTGCACTGCCAATTTTCCTCAATTAAGGCTAAAAATGTGCAGTGTGTTTCCAAGGGAGCCCAACCACCCTCAGCCCACACCTGCCTCACCACCAGGCTTGCTGCAATCACCCCTCCTCTCCTTCACTGTTAAATGCTTTGCTTCCATCAGAGATGTAATTCCTGCCCTTGTCCTACAGAGCTGTCCCACCCTCATCTCCAAAGGGCCATCACATTAATAAATGTGGTGTCACAGCAGGATGGATGAAGTGTGTCTCAGGCTGACACTGCCTGCACACCGAGCTGGAGGGATGAGGTAAACCAGGTAAAAGCCTGGTAAAGACCAGGTAAAAAAGATATTTTCTATCATGAACATCAAGTAATGGACAAATCTTAGATCTCCTCTAAGAATTAAACTCATGGGAAAGGAATACAACTGTGTGGGGTAAGCTACATAAATCCATCTAGGTGAAAAACATTAATTTTGTACCTTGGGCATTTTTGGTGCCACAGTAGACCATGCAGACAGGTATGCAGGCTCCAGCACCTCATAGTAGAGGTTCTTAGTTTCCAGAGAGAAATAACTGGATTATCTGGATGAGCTGGGTTTATCCCAGCAGCCACATTGTGGTGTCCATCCAACACACTGAGGGAATTCATCCAGACCATGTCAGTCCCTGCTGCCTGACAATGCAACATCTGAGCTGGTGCAGTTTCAAAACCAGCATCCACACAGTGAGGGAAACCTCAGTGTTGCAAGAAATTGGAACTCCTAACAGCAAAGCTCCTCAGAGCCATCAGCTCCCTGCTCATCCAGTACAATTTTAAACTGTGAGAGCGTCCTGCAAGTCACAGTCACAGGGAGTCCCCACTCCTGGTCACTGCTACCAGTGACAGGAGCCCAAAGCTTTGCACAGGGGCTGGAACCTCCTCATTCGGTTTCTGGACACCTGACTCTGCAGAGCAGGACTGCACAGTGTAGGTTTGACAAAAAGCAGAGGCAAGAGCAGAAGAGGAAAGAGTTTATGTGGTTAAGCTGAGTGTGAACACCAGGGAGGTTGGACCTAAATATCAATATAACCTATTTCCTTCCAAGGATGTATTTCTTGCCCACTGAATGATCAGTTAATCCTCCTTTTTATTCTCCTCCCTTCAGTGAAACTCCCAAGTTATTGCAGGTGTTATCCAGGGACACAATATTCACAGTTCCATTTGCTTATGTTTTACTGCTCCCATTAAAATTTGTACAAAGTTTAGAGACTGAACTTGAATTGTGCCTTTACTGGAAGCAGCTTGAACCCCTCAGTTCTTCACTTTCATGCTACAAAATGAGGAATAACCCAGAACTCTCTGAATGAGAAATGAACCCCTTGCATAATTTCTTTTCCTTTTTTTTCCCTTCCCTTATTTTTCTTTCTCTCTGTCCCCAGCCTTGCTTTTTATATACCTTTCAAACCTCAGTATATGCATATACCTCATTTTGGGCTCATCTTGACTTGCTAATATCATATGCAATCCATGCCTTCCATCTCACCAAAGTGAATGCAGGAAAAGAGCAGAATGCTTTTTTTCTGAGATGTCATGTAACACAAGATATGCAAACTGTCTCTGATTGGAAAGAAGAGATTATTTTTCCTGTCAAATACATATGCTTTATGTACACTGCTTGTTAGAACAATGTTCAACAAACATTCCATTTTTAAAGGCTAGAATATGCTGAAAATGAGTTTTGCATGCAAAATCTTCATGCATAAGAAGAAAAATTGGAGTACTACACAGTGCATTCTGTTATTTCTGTTATCGGGAATGAACATGGGCAGCAAGAAGCTTCTGAGGGAGTGGAGACTGCCAAGTTCGTCTGTAGAATTTTGGGTTTGTCCTTTTTTTATAATGACCTGTGTGGTGGGGAGGGAAAATACACGGCAGCAGTGCCAGCCCTGGTGCCAGGGCTGAGAGGAGGGAGGAGCTGTTGTTGAGATGCAGCAGCTCTGTGCAGGCTCTGTGGCATCCACAGGATTCAGCCAATCTGTTCCTGCAGCTGCCAGTTTTATGCATGATTTACCTGGCTGGATGCAGCTCCTGCACCAGCGCTGCCAGCTCCTGGGTTGGAAAGCTGTGCTGCCAGGGCTGCTCAGAGCATCCACCCAGCCCTCTGCTGCCCCAGGAAAGGGAGGAGAAGGCCTCCAGGATTTTGGCCTGTTTGGGTTTTTTTTGTTTGTTTGGCTGGTTTTTCTAGGGTTTTTGTTGTTGTTGTTGTTTTCCCTGAGATTTTCTGTAGAGTTCTCAATGCTTACAGATTTTTGCTTTCATTTTCTATTTTTCCTCCAGATGGGCTTCTACTAAAGATTACACATAAACCAAGGAAACCACATATGAAAAAAGGCTTTTTTTAACCAGACAGTGGGACAGTACATGCACTTGTCATCCCTCCGTGAGGCATAGGCTATTAAAGATGTAATATTTCCACTATATCTCAGCTGCAGTGTAACAAGTGACTCCAGGTGAGTGTACGCAGCTGACCTTCCATAAGCATTTCCAATACCCTTCAAAATATCACATTATTTACCTGTTGTGGGAAAGTGTTCTTTAGTAACAGCACAAAGCAATCACAGTGGCTTTAGAGATTTTAAAGGTTTCCTAAGGAGCCACAAGTGTCTGTAAGATGCCCTTGGGGCTTCTGTTTTGCACTGTGATTGTGCAGTGTTTTATTTCTGTCATAAAGTGCATACAAAAGGAAAGGGAAAGAAGTAATCTCCTACAGCTGGAAACCAAATTACAAGACTCTCTTATAATAAGGAGAGATTTTCCCCAAAGTGACACAGTGGGACATTAAGTCTTTGAATTTGATCCTACCTAAATGAACAGGAAAAATTTCCATTGACTTTAGTGGTAAAGGATCAAACTCCAAAGGAGTTATTTAAAATATTATGTAGGTGATGTACAAGTGTGCTTCATATATGTTCATTAAGATTCTTTTTATCCCCTCCTTCCCTGTGAAAATGCTGCAGAAATATTATCAAGTTCTGTGATTACAGTGTGTGCTGATATGCCAAAGATATCTCTAAGAGCAGCGTTTCTGTTGAGGTGCTAACTCAGATGAGCTTTATATTAACTGGAGTTCACAAATAAGGTTTTGTTATCTCTGCTCCTGGCAATTGTCAGGGCACACTGAAGAATTATTAACATTCCTGCAATCAGCAAATGAAGCACAACACCTCGGTCGGTGCCTTCAGGATTCAGCATTATCCCTGACTACATTTCCAAACAGTTTCCTTCTAATCTACCTTTTAACACTACTTCCAGAAAACAAGGAAATAATACAGTGAGGAAGCAGAGTTTCTGAGGACTCTCTGGCATCTTGAATACTCTTTAAAGTAGGGAAAAAAAAAGTAATGGTACCTGCACACCATTACATTGGTGTTACTCACATCTAGGAAATTCAGCTTCTGTGGCTGATTTTACAGAAGTATTTCCTACTTTGCCACTCCATGAATACCACATGAAAAATATGGACCTGAGCTCAAATGCAGAGGAAATAGAAATTTTACAATTATTAAGGATGAAAATGAGTATTGTTTAAATTAATGCAATAAAAAAATGTTTGTAATCCACCTGAATTTACCTTTCCTATTTGCACTAAACTGAAGTTCCTGGCAATCACCTGCCTCAGGGTTGTATTCAGAATTTTATTTGAAGGAAGGAATTATAACATGTGAGGTCAAATTATTCAGTTTTATTGCAGTTAAACAATGTCCTGAAAAGACTTGGACTTATCCTGACTCTTCTTTAGCCATAGGATAGTTCATGAACTGCAGAACCAGGGTTTAGCTCCTTGGAATGTTTTGGAAAATCACACTTGTTTCATTATAAGGCCTGATCCAGAAAGTGCTTGTGTTCGTCTTCCTATTCACTACAACTGACTTTAGAAAATGTTTAATAGGAGTCAGAAAGTGATATGAGAGAAAGAGTACACTGTGTGGCTAGCTGGTAAAAAAAGAAATGAGGTAAGTCTGAGCTGATGGCTTGTCTTGAGAGACTCCTATGGGAGAGGATCATCCTTACATAAAAACTGTTAAGAACAGGCCTTCTAATTTTGTGGTAGTTGCTCAAGCTTTGTTCTTTCCACAAAAAGAATCTTTAGCTTACAGGGTAGGGTATAACATTGCGATATGGGATAAACCAGGCAGCTTCAGGACAACAACTGATGAAACTAAATAAATTCTGAAAGGTAAGGAAAAGAAAAAAAAAAAAAAAGGTCTTTTAAAAGTAGTGTCCTGGACATCCAAAGAAGATTATGATTTTGTAATTCAGTTTCTTAACAAAATCTTTGCTAATACTCGCATTCCTGTGAGCTCTGAAGTGCTGCATTCATACAGACAAGCAAGTCCAGTCTACCCTAACCTGAGCTGATCCCCTCCAAACCATTTCAGTAAAACCCGATCAGATCTCTAACAAAAGGAGCTGCAGTGGCTGTTTGACTCCTGGCAGTGACTTTTTCACTCTCTTCCCTTTTGTGGCTGCTTCTATGCAGCAGTGAGCTCATCACTGCCAGTCTGGCGCTGGGATCTCAAGATTTTTGCTCTCCTACTTAGCAGAGTTTTAGGTCAGTGCTTTGAATCACCTGCTTATGGGATCCTGAGTTATTTTAAAAAATAACTAAGGGCTGTGGCTGTGCACAAGTTAATGGCTGTGATGCTTTGGTGCTCCCAGGTGGGTGGTCTGGTCTCTGCCTTTTCCCATCTCTGGGATCCATCATCCCTCCTGCCAGCTCTTCTCCCCCTAGGTTTCTCTGTGAGCTTGCTCTGGATCACCTTGCAGGAACAACTCTTTTGCTGGGTACTTTTTCTACCACCATGTATAACTGGATTAGAATTGTAGAATTACCTCGTGGAGGTGTCTGCAGGGCAGCAAAGCTAGTATCAAATGCAGAGATGGAGGATGTAACCAGGAGATGGGAATATCAGGTAATATTGCTCTTTCCAGCAGAAATAAGCTCTTTTGTCAGCTCACCACCTCATTCCCACAGACATCTAATGGGTGCTGGAATACCTTCCACTCTGCTCCTTCCTAAAGCTGTTTTGTTAGGGTTGGAAACAACCTGCACAGCAGAGCAGCCTAAAATTGCTGTGCTTAGTCTAAAGCGGCCAAGAGGGAGACATATCCCCAATGGAGCCTCCCTGCCTTCAGCCAGGGCTCCCCATTTGGTGTCATTAATGTCACACACTCCTCTGCAGGGACCTCAGCTGGATTCCTTGAGGAGGGCAGCAAAAGCTCACATTATTATTATTATTATTATTATTATTATTATTATTATTATTACTATTACTATTACTATTACTATTATTATTACTGTTAAAATCACAGTCAGGATAGAATGACCCATCTTCCTGCTGAGAGACGTGTCACAGCTCCTCCCCAAAATGCAGAGAGCATCTCCCACTCCTGGTGCTGCTCCATCCCTTTAATCACCTGCATCAGAGACAGCCTGGTCTCCGCTTGGCTGCTACAGCTCTGCATCCTGTGTTAGGCTTGAACATGAATCTCTGCTCCAGGGGGATTATTGCACATTTTACATGAAACTCCCCAGCAGAAATAGCTGCTCTTTGAGGCAAGGACTGCACTCCAAGGTCTCTTGCTCCTTAACATCCCAACCACAAGCCTACAAAAGCTTCTTTCATGTTTTTTATCCTTTCTCACAACATATTTTGAATAGTTGATGCTGAGTGAGGCAGCTTGAGAAAGCGAGAGGTGCCTTCAACCTGCACAGTCTGTGTGCTGGTGGCTGGCTTGTGCTGCACAAATGGCAGCTCCAGGTTTTTCCAGGCAAAGTTGGGAATTCAGAATGTTGTTTTCCCTCAGGCAGGTGCTCTCCATAAGCTATGAAGAGAAGGGATGTCATACCACCTTCTCTGAAAGCAAAGAGGGAATGTGACTGTGTTTTCATCTTGGATGAAATTCACTTTTCCAGGGCTGGTAAAATGAGGTCACGGTGGGCACAAAGGGCCTTACAGCTCAACTGAGGGTAAAGAATTGTAGAATCATTCAGGTTGGAAAAGACCTCTGAGATCATCGAGTCTGACTTCTGCAGCCAGTCCTGGTGCAAAAGGAGAAAGAGAAAAGGTTGTAAAGTCACTCTGTCACATGTTCAGAGGCAGATCTTGCTGAAATATCTACAATAGTTTCTGGAAGGCTCTCGCATTAAAACTACTGCATTCAGATGCTTCATTAACAACTCCAGCTTTGATTGCTTGATATGTTTTCTGCTCAGTAATTTGAAGCCATAAATCACTGTTTAAGCTCCTAAAAATGAAGTGATCGTTAGGGAATTAAGAGTATATTACTGTCAGTAATATCTGATCCTTTGAGATGGGAAGAGCATCTTACACCACATAACATCTCTCTAACTATCTCTGTGGAGATTGTGGGGAAGGAACTGATTTTTTTTTTTTTTTAATGCAGATACTAGGCTCAGAATTCCAGAAGTGGAAACTGGGAATATTATGTTTACAAGAAGCCTGATAGTCTGAAATCCAAACAGCTTTTGCCTAGATATTTATTTTTTTTAAACACAGACATCATCAGTGGACGTTAGCTGAACTGGACTGCTGATTTTACCCAGAAATAAACAAAAATCCTGGTTTTGTGTATATTTAGAAGTAGGAAGAGTAACCAATCAGTCAATAAGATTGGCCTGGACTAGGCAATAGGTTAACCTTTCTGAAAAAGCATTTTTTCAGTTTTAGAGTTGGCTTCTTATTAGAGCAGACCAGGCTCTGTTTCCAAACAAGAAATCAGGTCTAAATTAGATACTGTATCACCTAAGAAAAAAAAAGAAACCAACAAGAATTAGACTGAGAACAGAATTTAAAACTCGGAATCAAAACTAAGAAACTAAGAGTTTAGACAGCTAAAGGCTGTAAGAGTAATCTAGAAGACTTTCACATTGTGGAGCCATTACTAGCAACTAGCTATTAGGAAATGCTAAACACATAACTGTGTTGGAAGCCTCAGCTCTCTCTGGAGATTAAATGCCAGGCTGAATCAGGTTGGAAAAAAAGGCATTCCCATTCCCTCCAGGCTCCCCAGCCTGCAGTATTTTCCCGAGGGTTTAAATCAAAAGTTCAAAAAGTTTAACTCTGCAGAAGTCCCAACTTCAGTGGCAAAGCCAAGCAAAAGCAGCACGACTCAACGCCCTGCTCTGGGTGAGCAGGCAGAATGTGCATTTTTCACCCCAGAAAGCACCACAGACAGGCAGCACTTGCACAGCTGTGGGGTCACAGGATGCAGCAGGGCAGGAGTCAGGCAGAATGAAGAGGGTGGGATATAAAACAAGCTGTGGTAGTCTGCCCATCAAGAAGCAGGAAACCTGTGCTCAAGTCCATGCTTGCTTCATTCTATAAGGGAGAAGAAGAGGGGTGTGTGAGGGATTTTGATCTGTTAATGATATAAAAGCATGGAGTTTGGGGTTTTTTTGTTTGGGTGTTTTTTTTTTTTTCCTTCACTCTTATTTAACTATACTGCACTAGCTTTGTCTCTGAAAGGGTTTCAAACCTCAGCTGTGCAGCATTGAAGATTTGTCACAAAACTGAAGGTTTGGCTGGGATCTTGTTTTCAGTTATCCTCTGAAATTTTTAGTAAAGTTCAATTTCATGTACTCATAACAATTTTATTTGTTTCCTGTTGAGTGACAGGCCAGGGATAAAAACATCTTTGAAGAACTGGGATTTTATTGGATACGAGTGCATGTTTTTCTTTCTTTCCTTGAGTTCCTTAGGCAGCGCCCAAAATTCAGACCATTTTGAGGTAAATTTGTGGTGGTAGCAAGATAAAATTGTAAGGGAACAACTACATAAAATTGCTAGAGAACAACTTCAGGTAATTTTTCAGGTATTTTTCAGGTAATTTTTGTTATCAATGACAGATTTTTCCAGCAGAAATGTGCCTCTACTGTGTGCTGCAATTCTTGTGACTTGGAGCTGCACTGCCAAAAGCACTGATTTCAGTGCACTGAGCCTGGGTGGTAAAGCAGCAGACTTTCATTAGGAAAAAACATTTAAAAATTAATTAACTAATGCTGCAAAATGTGAAAAATAATGGAGATGTAGTTAGATTTTCCACATGTCCTATTGAATCAATCTCTGATCTTGTTAGGGAAAATATAAAGCACCTGTCTTTGATAAGGGTGAATTACTTCTCCAGGACCAATTCTCCTGGCTTTTTGGAATTGGCATTGGATTTTTTTTTATGCAGAGTGTTGCTTGATTTAATTTCTGGCATGGTGACTTCTCTCCCTTGGTAGATTTTCAGCTGCTCAAGAAGTAGAAAGATGATGGATTCTGCCTCTCTGAGAAAATCTTCCTCAATGAAGCAAACTGGTGATTCCATCTAATTACAGACAGAATGAAAGAAGACCACACAGATAAGAAGTAAAAAAAAGAAAAAAAATTAAAATAGTTATTCAATGGCATTTAAGTCTTGTGTTAAATTTAATCGGAAAATAAAACATTTGACTGAGAACATACAAACATCACCAGACAGCTTCATGCCCAGACCTGGGTGGAAATAGTTAGAAAAGTTTAAATTAGGCTGAAGCTTTAAGCTTACTCCACATATATAAAAGTTTTGTAACAGAAGGAATACTTGCCTTCCATCTTTGTTATTGGCACAGAAGTTCTTTGGATAAACGGATGAGCTCAAACGTTGCCCATTTATCTACTAATGTATTAAATCAAGCTGTGGGCCTACATGGCTGAAGAGGCTGAAATGTTCATCACTTGTCTATAGGGACATTGAAAATTCTGTACAAAAAATACAAATAACATAAAGCAGGGAGTCATTTAAATGTTGACTTTGTCCATTAGGATGTGCAATGTAGAACAGCAAGTTTTAATTCCATATCCCATTTTTTTTCAGCAGGAAGATTGCTGCAGCTTATTACACTTCATTATGTATTTAGCAAAATCAGCAAACAATCCAGAACTGAATACTAATGAGGATCACACATGTGTGAAACGGTACAGGAGGAGGCAGAAGGATAGAATTGCAAGCTAAAAATCTTTGTAGGAAGAAGCGGCTCTCTAAAGCTTGCCTGTGATCATAAAATCATGGAATGGTTTGGTTTGGAAGAGACCTTAAAGAACACCTCATTCCAACCCCCTGCCATGGTCAGGAACACCTTCCACTAGACCAGGCTACTCCAAGCCCTGTCCAACCTGGCCTTGAGCACTTCCAGGGATGGGGCATCCTGATCCTTGCTCATGCAGACACAGCAGCCGTCTCAGCTGCTCATTAGCAGGGTAATTGCTTGAGTAATTATGACAAGAGTTGCCCAGATCTTAAGCCTGTTCTGCTAAATAAATTTGTACCTCTATAGTTGCACCTCTTGTGAGGCTGAGAGGCTCATTCAGCCCAGGGCTGAGAGTGGCACCTCAGTGCTTCCTTTCAGCTTCAATGAACATCTTGAAGGTACAAAAAGATCTTCTGAAAACAAGAAATGGGTAGATGAGAGAAGGAGTTTTAGAAGGAGCCGTGTCTTCCCTTCAGTGGAAGAGATCCAAGATCTCCATGCTGTCTTCCATCAGCCACACAAGTGTTGCCCACCCACCCATCCCTTTTACCAATAAAATTTCTCCCATTTTGCATTTTCAGCTGTTTCATGGATAATTTTAGATATCAGTGTTTCACTCTTTGAAAAACAAGATTTAGATACATTGTCCATGGAAAATACTTTCCAGACAAATGCCAACAAGGACAGGCAAGAAATAATAAAGATCGGTAGGGTGAATTATTCTCTGAACTGATCTTTGATCTATGCTGGATAAAACTTTAGCCAAAACCAAATGCCAAATTCATTTCTTCGTTCCTCAACTCCATTATCTGTACACCTGGAATATCAGTCTGCAGCTGATGGTGGCCATATTTTTTTGTAGACTCCTAGGAAATCCTCCAAAATAAATATTAATAATGTTTGAGCAGTATCAAGCTGTAAAAGCTGATGGAAAATCTTCCTGCCTAAGGTGACTCTGGTCCTTAGTGGCACCCCCAAGTGGTCCCCATCACCCAGGAGAGGCTGCAGCATCAGACTCCCACAGGTCAGGGGCTGAGGTCACTTCTGGAGTGTTCTGCCTCCCTCTGCACTGCCCTGACACAGTGTGGGATTCTCCAGGTGTTCTGGAACAGATTGATACCTGCTCCTTGGGACCTCTCAGAATCATGAAGATCTTGAGACCTGTGCATGCACCTTGTAGTTAAAAATCTGTGCAGAGGATATTTATTCACCTTAAGAAAATGAGTGTATTAATGTACTTTAAAAATATAAAGCACAGTTTCCCCTAAGAAGCCACAACTAATTTGTAGGGATTCTTACACAACTAATTATTGCATTACTCTCTGATTATTGAATTGAAAAAGTGCAGCTGTTGCTCTCCAATTTCTGTACAGTAAAATTTCCTTAAGTTTTCAAGATATCCAGAGGAATTTCCCTTACTGTGTCTTCATTTTCAATATATCCTCATCCTGCAATGTGATGCTGAGTGTAAGGTGTAAGGAAGAAGCTTTTTCTCTCCTCTGCAGTGCTGTCTGAATTCTCTAGGACTGCTGTATCTCATCTTGCATAACACAGCAGATGGGAGAGAGAACAGAGTGGGGCAGAATCCAGTAACATCCTTTGGATGGTTGGACTGGCAGATTGCAGGAAACTGTGTTGATGGTACCTGCCAAGTCACCAATCAGTCTGAATCAATTAATTGTCAAACTGGCACACAACTCCTAGCAGGAAGCTCCGTGTCTCATTTGGGTTGGTTTTCTTTGTGTTTTTATTTTTATCTATCAAATGCCACTTTGTTTTTGGGGTTTTTTTTTGGTTTTTTTTGCTTGTTTTAATAGCTACTCTTTTGAAGGTTCATCTTTTTGTTTACTGACATCTAGAGTATCCATGCTTCTTGTAAGTCTGTAGATAATGCATCAAAGTCAGTACTGCCTGGTTTTGCTGGTGTTTAACATTTTCTGGATAACAAATTGTTTTCAGGAAGTGAAAATATTATACAAGGGAAGATATGTTTAAGATATCAGAAGTTAAAGCATCACTGACAATACTGGAAAAAATGTTTTATTTCTTCATTAGCAACATCCTCTAGCCACTTAAAAGTTCTGGTTTCTATTTTTGTGTGTGCCTTTCTCCAGCAGTAATATTGCTGTTGGCTTCCCATAAATGACCTTGTTTATGTCTTCATATTTATTCATAGCACCAAGCTATGACATAGTATACAAATGTAATATTCACATTACTAACAGCATTTAAATTAAATATGGAGTGTAGCAGAGGCAGCTCTTCCCTGGGATAGTGAAGTCCATCACCACTATCCTTATTCCTGTTGGTAAAATCTTTTTCAGCCCCATATATCCCAGGGCAGGGGACATGACAGCCCCAGAAGTGCCCCATGGAGCACTTGTGTGCATCCCTACCACCCAGGAAGCACTGCAGCTGCTCTTTTTCTATATATTATTTTCTTCTGAGTTGTTTTTGGAGCAGATTTAGCTCTGCCTCACTTCCCTGCCTGCCCAAATGCCTGTGAAGGTGCAAGTCTCCAGCTCCAGCAAGCAGCAATGCTTCCCAGCACAGTGGGGACTCCTCATGTCCCCATATCCACTGGCACACAATCAGGGGGAGCTGATAAAAGCTGCTGTGGTGTGGACAGCAGACACCTGCCTGGCTGCCCCAGCACTCCCAAACCACCACATCCCCACTATTTTTGGGTAAAATATAGTGCTGTTCATAAGTGTGCTGGGAGCTGCAACATGAGCTCAATGCAAAGGGCTGCTCTTCTATGGACTCACTCAGCAAAAAAAAGTTAATTTTTCATAAAAGTAACTTTCTGAATTTTGTGGCTGTGGGGAAGACATGAAATGCTTGTAGGAGTGGGCCTGGCCTGTGGGAAGCAGGTGTTGCCTCCCAGCCCCGTTGCCATCGACGGTCTCAAGACATCTGTCATTGTGCAGGGAAAGGTGGTCTGAGCTCAGCGGAGGCACAGACGGAACGAGCCGAGCTTGTACCGCATGGAAAAGAGTTACAAATGTTTCAGAAGAGAAATCAGCCTTAAATACTGCAGCCTGCGCAGGGCCTGGGAGAATCTTCTTGTCTGAGATGGTCCCAAGGGTTTGACGCTGGGTGGAGAGGGCCAGAGGCACCCCTCAAGTGGTGATGGACTCTGGGTCCTGCCAGAGGCACCCCTCAAGTGGTGATGGACTCTGGGTCCTGCCAGAGGCACCCCTCAAGTGGTGATGGACTCTGGGTCCTGCCAGGCTCACATCAGCACTGTCAATGCCAGATCTTCACCAGGGTTGGATCTGGTGTCTCCATTTCTCTCAGTCATGTGGGCGCACAACATGGATTTTGTGTCATTGGAGAAAGACTGGAAGTCTCAGCATCCAATGGCAATGATGAGCAGGGCATCTCCTCATATAAATTTAACCCATCAAAACCTCCTGAATCAGCTGCATGGGTTCAGACCAGGCTCTGAACCTGAGGGGGCCACAGGGGTTGTAACCACGTAGCAGAAGCCCTGCCAGATGATTTCTGAGTGGGGATCTTCATGATCTGCCATATCCATGGTCTCACCCTTCTCCTAGACTGCAAAACATCACTCCTGCTCTTGTCAGAATGCAATGCACTGGGGCAATACTCACCTTGCATCTTGCAAACCCAAGCATGGGGGAGATCAATTGGACAAACCCCAAGAATAAAAGCTGAAATGATTTAAGGAGCACAGATTCTCTGACGACCAAAGTATAAAGGTGTAGGTGTGTGTCTGCTGTGGAGCTGAAACCATTGCACTCACAATCGAAGAATTTGAGAGCAAAGCTTTTCCTAGAGCCAAACAGCAGTGTGCCCTCATACAGAATTGCATATAAAATCTTAGTAATTTTTAATGTGTTTTAATCCAGCCTTTATGGTTTCTTTGGATACTTGCCACTCTCTTCCCATATCAGTGCATTATTGTATAATAAGTTAAATCTTTTACAAAGTTGCTTTATGTGGCTGAGTTTGAACTGCTGTACAAAGGATTTTTCCACTTATGAACTTGGTGGATGGTGACTCTTTCTCTACAGTTGTCCAATTAATTTTGTTCCTAAATGTGAATAAAAACCAACTTGTATCAGGATAGTTCCTGTTATACTTCAATGTGATTTTGATTACATTATGTTACAGAAGTAGCACTGGCCTTCCTTCAAGTCTAGGTGAGAAGCTAATTGGTTTCAAACTGTTTTAAATATGCTGAAGTTATAGTTGTCAATTATTTTTCTGGAACAATAATAATTTCTAAGATTGAACTCTGCTTTGTTAAAGGTCTTTAAAAGCTGAAATAATGAAATAACTTCCTTTTTTTCCTTGTTTTTCTCTGCTTTCACATTTAGAATCTTTTGGTTCCTGACCCCCACAGCCTGTTAATTTTGATCAGCTTTCCTTCTGAATTGAAAGTGGGCTCTCTTCTTATTTTTTTTTTTTTAATTAGTATTGTGTTAATGCATTTTACATTTCTTAAAAGTTACTTCAGGAGCTGATTCTGAAAGAGGCATGGCAACATCTTTAATAAGCTCTCTATTCATGCTTACGTTTAATGTCTTTTTACTGATTTAATCAATCATTTTGAAGCAGCATTGTGCCATCTTTGTGGGCATCTCTCAACAAACCAATTGCAAATTCTTTTTAATAGATATCTAAGGGTAATGTGTCATCACAAAGATTTAGCTATGGAAATGCAATAGTGCTGAACACGCACAGAATTTGCTCAAAATTTCAGCTGAGACTTATCCAAAATTATTATCCACTTCCCAAAAGGAGACATAGTTCTGCAAATCTTGCCTTAGGTGTGTGTGTTTGTCACAGCACCTCGTTCAGAATACACATCTGGCTACTCCCAGCTACAGCAGGCTTTTACTGTTTTTTGGGTAATATATTGTCACAGAACACTTATCACTTTTGATACATAATTATCTGTAAAACAGGGACTAGGATTTTGTTGGGTAAGGCCCAGCCATATGTGAAATCAGAACAAGGGTCATTTCCTTTAATGCCCTTTTATCTCTTTGGATGCTGCAACAATTACTGCCTGGAAAGAGGGAGGATAGGGCGTGAGAATGGGCACTCCAAGGTGTTCCAGACATCTGTTTGCCCAGACCAGCATGAAAGAAAAAAAAGAAACACTGAGAAATTCAACCAAAAACTAGAAAGTAATCCTCCCGAAAGGCACACAGCAAAACCCACCACCGAAAATGGAGCCTGTGCTGGTGAGGGATGGGATGCTGGTGGAGCAGAGTGGTTGGACTTCCTGATGGCAGAAAGGGGGTTTCCTTGTCTGTGAATGGCCAGAGCCATTTTTCCAGGGTTTTTTCCAGTTTTTTTTTTCCAGTTCTAGCACTCTGTCTTAATGGTGATTCATGGTTTAACTAATGGATCTGTGAATGGCCAGAGCCATTTTTCCAGGGTTTTTTCCAGTTTTTTTTCCAGTTTTAGCACTCTGTCTTACTGGTGATTCATGGTTTAACTAATGGTAATGAAGAGATTTCATGCTGAAGCCCAAGGGAGATAGCTTTAGTTTTGAAGGTTTTTACATGAACAGCCAATATTATTTCAGGTATTTATGAATATGGGATTCACCTTGGCAGATCAGATTGGCCCAGCACAAGATCTGTCTAACAACAGTGGCCAATACTGATGTCTGATACTGTCAAACACTTGGCTGGGTCTACAACTGCTCACCCTGACCCTGGGAAACCAGATAACTTCTCTCTTGATGTGCAAGAGAGATTTATGATGCTTATATATTCCCATTCTTTCAGTGTAACTGCAGATATTTTACTGGGGTATTCTTCTTTTATTTTCAAATGCAATTTCTCATCATCTTTGGATCTTACTGATCTTTGCTATGATGAACTGTTAGGCCGAGCTGCTGTCACTGCAGCTCCATGTGTTTACCTAGAAGGCTTCATTGAAAACAACTTTTATAAAGCCGGACACGCTGCTCTGCAAATCCAGAGCACAGACATCAGCTCCTGCTCCTGTTGACATCAGGGAACTGCTGCTGGTGCTGAACGTGGGAGAAAGAGGAGATCCTGAGGGTGTGGATTTTAACAGCTCTGGGCAAGGTACAAGGAAGTCATGATCAAAGCCATGGAGCATGAGGTGTGCAAGAGAGAGCTGCATGTCTGCTGCAGCCTCGCCAAGCTGCTACATGGCAGGCACAGGTGAGGAGAGGAGTGGCAGTAGCTCCAAATATCCTCTAAAGAACTACCTGCTTCTCCTACCTGCTCCTCTTCCCACTGACGTGCTGGATAAAGCAAACTAAAGGATCCAGGGGCCCCCTGCTCTGCTCACAGAAGAAAGAACCTGGAGCACATGGAGGGGAAATGGAACTTAGTTTTCTTGTTCTCTGGTGACTTTGCTCATGAGAGGCTCCTGCAGAGTATCATAAGGCCAGGACAAATGTTAGAAAGCTGAATTTGTGTATTGCTGGAGGTCCCTTCCAACTGAAAATATTCTTTCTATTCTCCATTCCATCCCATCCTATCCCATTCTATTCACCAAACACCCCCAAAAGAATGATCTGACAGAAGAGGAAGGGAGGAAGATTGTGCTGGGAGAGCTTTTTTTCTGGTTGGTTGGAAATGTACTTAGTGACTCCAGAGAGCAGGCTGCAAGCCCCAGAAAACAATTCTTTCTGCACATTGGGAGTATGAGCTGCTGCTGCAGGCTCTGCTTGCTCATTCTGTGAACGTGTCCCTGCCCTGATGAGGACAGACCACCTACTGAGAAGTGCAAGTGATTCTCTTTCCACACCAATTCATTTTTTGGCTCCTTCACTAAGATTAATTCCTCCCTTTGTATTTAACAGCATCTCCAACTAGCAAAACAAAACCAGCTTTATGAATAGCAGCAAACAATCTCCAGCCAGGTTGCCAGGTACTGTGGTGGCTTTGCAGGAGAGACATCTGTCTGATGGCAACGTGACCAAGACCAGCAACAGAGCAGAGTCACAGTCCCACGTGCCAACATCAAGCTGGTGTTGCCAGCCATGGACTAAAGGAGAAGTTGGGATTTTTTTCAGTTGTGTTACCACTGGTATGAAATTTCCTGTCTGTATCTAAAAACTGCTCTTTATTTGGCACTTGGTATAATAAATGCCCCAGAATGCAGTACAAAGCTTTAAAAGCAAAAGAGCCAGTTCTTGCCACTGAGCCTATGCACAGGCTTTTCTCCAAGGTCTTCTCCTAAACGATTTTGGAACAAACTTCAATCCCTGTAATAGTCACAGTCTGACAAAAAATATAAATTTAAAGTTTCTGAATAAAAGAAAAAAAGCCAAAAACATAATTATTCCTGAAACTGGAATGTAGGGCCAAAGTATTCGTCTCGCATCAGAACACACACCCAGCCATAAGTCCAAACCCACAATGGATGTATTCCTCACGTAAGGAAGGGTTGAATTCACACAAGAAAAGCTATTTTTGTAAGACTTTGGCTTTTGATGGCAGGATCTGAAATGTAATCTCTGCAATTTGAGGCTGAGCAGCTATGGAGCATATGTTGTGAAATGCAGAACAGAGTTTCTGACCCTCCATTCCAGCATTTTGCAGCCTCCTGCTCCCCGGCATCCTTCCCTGAGCCCTCGGGTCCCAGTTTGTGCACAAAGAGCCAGCTTTTCCCTCCTTTCCATGCCAGCCCCAATCTCATCTCCCTTCTAAATATGAGCTTGGCAGTGTTGAAAGCATTTGGTTGAAGTCTGTGTGTGTTTTAACCAGAACGCTTTTTCTCCGCAATCCCTTTACGTGCCAGACTGATTTGAAGTGTCTGATACAGGAATTACTTATTTCCCATTCCACACAGGGACTGCAATGCTCTTAAAAGGCACATTTCCACTGGAATAACCAAACCCATGCCAATACAGGTACAGTGGTGCAACTTCCTGGTGCTGGCAGTGCTTTTCTCCAGTTTGTTGCATCCCTCCTCGCCATGACAGCTCAACCTCTGCTTTGGTCACCTTTAGCACCTCCCACCCCTACTCCAGGGTGGACAGGGCCCATCAAACCTCCGTTATAATGTCCACAAGTCTATTTAAAATAAATTAAATCCACAGTCCAACCTTGAACTTCCAGCATGCCCTGAAGCTGGCTGAGCATCTCCTCCCATGCTCAGTTTGCGGTGTGCCTGTGTTTGTCCTTGTTGTACGAGTGGTTCCTGGTGAGACGTGACTGTCAGCCTTGCTGGAGACACAGACTAAATGTTTTGCACTTGTACAGCAGTGCACTCACTGGAGGAAATGTGCTGCACACCAGCCTGTGCTGGGTTAACAGGAAAAGGGAGTTTTCTCATCTCTTTGGAGCAGCTCGATCTGCAGTGTGGCGCATGATTTAGCAGCATTTGTGATGTTTCCCTGATTAATTCTCAGAAAGGTTTCTCAGCAACAGATGAAGGAAGGGAGACCATGAGCACTTTGCCACAGAAGAAACTTCTTTGTGTTGTTGTGTGGTGTCAAGTACTGGGATTTTTACTTTCCCCTTTGTAAGTGCACACAGAGGTCTCTGGCATTAAGTCACTTTTCTGTACATACATTCCTGACATAAGTAACTGGGTTAGAGGAGCTTCTGTGGCATGACATAAGGAAGGGCAAAAGTAATTTCTTAAAATTCTAGCAACTGGCTTTGAAACTCACAGTGATCACTTGGTTAAAACATTTCTCAAAGGATGTCAGGTCCAATGTTAGCAATTTATAGGATATATTCTGTGAATTTCTAGGCAAATCTCAAAGGAAAAGTGAAAATCAAGGTAGGACTTCTATTTTTACATTCTTGGACATGGAACATTTGTATTTACAATTAATTTCCACTGTTGCAGAAATTGCCTGCAAATATGTGTTTGAGCTTCTGTCTCATATGACCAGAAAATTTCATATTGGAATGTGACCCTCACAGATTTTTAATGTGCAACTTAAATAAGACAAAATATAATAAATGCATCATTTCCATTATTCCCTCCTACCTTTCAGCCCATAAAAGCCTATTCCTTTAAAAATTAGGCACAGTGCCTACAGAGAAAAAGTGTCATTAGCAAAAAAGCTTCATGCTTCCACTGAAACACAAAGTATCAGTAGAACTCATCTGTGATTGGAATTAAAATTGTACCTGAAGACTGCAGCACTTGTGCATCCTTCTGGAAAAATAAAGGTGGAGCCTCCATGGCAGGTTTCTCTTTGCACTCAAGGAAACTTCCCAGTAGGAGTGCTAGGAGGAAAGAGCTGGTATTTTCCTAAGGGTAGTAAACCAACTAGTTAATCCAAGGGAAATTCAGCTGAATAATTGTAAGCTGTTAAATCCTTAATTAAAGGACGATACAAAGGTATCTCAGTAGACACATACACACACAAAGGTATTTGTCTTCTCCTCAGTTCTAATAAAATTGTTGTTTAGACGGATTTATGAATTGACTTCAGGATTAGATGCTTCCCTTAGACATATCTTCATGGTCTGGGAATAAAATTAACACCACAGCAGAATGCAGATTCCAAAGTGAAAAAGAAGTTGAAGTACTAAAAAACTGAGAAACAAGGACAAGTGATTCATTGAGGGGTGACTCCTCTTAAGAAAGTAAAATCTAACAAAAGAAGTTGGTTTTCCTATTAATTACATCTCAAAAGCAGGACTTTGTGTGCAATTAATCCCAATTTTAGAGTGAATATTCTGTGTATGTGGATTATCACTGGGGTAAAGGTTTGCAAGACTGAGCTCCCAGCACACATTCTCAAGTCAGTACCAAATATTGAATTTTGGGGATTTCTGAGGAACCCACGATGAGTATTTGCAAAAGTCAGAGGGAGACATGTGCAGATGGGCCAAGACACAGATTTTGGTTCTCATGCCAGAGAGAGGGAGGAGATAGTGAGGACTGCAATCCCTGCTGCTCCATCCTGCACCCAGAGCTCAGCAATTTCCCCAGCTCAGCTCGTCCTCTGCTTTTCTTCCTGCCTGGGGGGCTGCCCTCAACATAAAAACCCTCAGCTCTTCCACTTCTCAGCTCTCCATCCTTCATACTGCAAGCAGGCAGCTCTGTGTGCTGAGGAACAGCTTGACAGTTTAAAGAAGTGTATAGGACCATCCATCATGAATATGAAGACTTGAAAGAATGTTTAATTTCACTTTCTTCAGGAAACCAGCAGCCCAAGATTCCAGCTGCTCAAAATATGTCAGCAGTGGCTGCAACTGCAGGGCCCTGAGAGGGAATTTGTAGAAGCCACGTGGATCCATACATCTGCTGCTTCTGTGCTGCTAAGTTGGGTCTCCATCTTTTATTGGTGTTTCATCCCACCCTTATTTATTTGATACTTACTGTCAAATTTTGTGAAGTACAAAACACAGCCCACCTTACAACAGCAGCAGTCCCAGTTCTCTCACAAAGTCATTTTAGAAGGTAAAGGGCAGCAGGGTTTCCATGTCCTTTCACCAGATGGCATCAATTAACACACCTTCTAACCCCAAATGTTAATATTTTATAAGACTGAGAGAACATTCACTTATTTTATTTCCCTTCCCACAAGCATACACTTGCAAAAATGTTTTCTAACTTATCTTAATTCATATCTCTTATTTCATAATTACCATTTTACTATTCTTTCTGCCCCTGTCATAGCTTAGTTGTGTTTTTTTGAAATTTAATCAAATAATAATTAAATTCTGAGGGTAACACCTCTGGTTATCTCTTCATAATTAAAGTTTACTTTTTTCTTCAGGAATATTTGAAAGGAAAAGGCAATTGCTTGTAAGAATGCATGCATATCATTTGTGGGTGTGTTTGATGACTGAAGTGACTTTGGCAGGGAATTCAGAGGAAATAAAATTTATGTATTCAGATACTAGGACTTTGGATTTTTTTCTTTTTTGATTTGGATTGGTAATTGGTTTCAAGAAGTCCCAACTACATGCCAAACGAAACCCAAGAGGCTTCTAGGCTTTGTGTCTTAAACATTGCTTTTGCTGAGCATGGTAGGTGCTACAAAGTGCTCTCTTTACCTTCCCTCACAGGTAGACTAAATTCTTTCCAAGATGTGTTCAAGAAAGACCCATCAATATTTGCTTAATGGGGTGCTGTTTTTTCCCTGAAATCCTAGGGAAAAAATCCAAATCTCACTTTGCTGGAGAGGAGTGAGACACAGTTAAAGCACTATTAATGCAGAGAGAGCGGTGCCCCAGCTACCATTCTGCTCAGACAACAATTTTTCTTTGCTCCAGTCCAGGATTACTTGGCATCTGAGATTTATAAAGGTAAAAAATAACCTGACACCATAACCCTTTCAATATTTCAGAGTTTACATTGACAAAATTGTTCTTAATATTTTATTGGACTATCTCCTCGCTAGACAGCTTGAGGATATTTTCCTCAAAATAAATAATGGTCAAGAAGATCTAAAATAATAGCTTTTCATTCTGGGGTTATTTACAGTCCCATGATTAAGTCATGAAACTGCAGAATACGCAAAGAGGTGATTATAACATTGTCACTGTCCAGCAAAGTGTCTGACAGGACCTAGCCGGGCCACAGCTTCCCCAGCTGTGACAGATGTGGCAGCAAAGAAAGACAACACAGTTTGAGTCTATCAGCAATGAAAAACAAGATTTCAAATGTGCTGTCAGAGACGAAGAGCGAAAATCATTCTGGTGCTAGAGAAAGTGATGAAAGTTTCCCCAAAGCTGAACTCGGAGCAGGGCAGAGGGAACAGTAAATAATCACTGCTTGTGCTACAGGCGGGGTGATGTGTTTGTTCTTGGTTACATGGAATAGTTCTGCAAGCAAAATGGGCTGTTAAGTATTGCACATCAGTACTTCTTACCTTATTAGATTACAAGGTTTTACAACGCTCTCCCAGAACCTGACTCCCTCTCCTTACACAAACCTTGACAACCATACAACATTTTACATTTAATTACTTGAGCTGAAACTGTTCCTTGAACAAAGGTTGTTTTCAAATTAATTAATCTGCTTCCTCCATATGTCACAATTCTCTTTTGTATCCCTCCTGATCTTTCAGACATGAACAAAACTCATCCAAGATCCATATGTCTCTATATTTGCTGTTGTTACGCACTTATACCTGGGGTTTTTTTAAACTTTCATTGAAAAGCTACTTTTAAACTAATAAAAAAAAATAAAGAAGCTTTTCACAATGTCACCTAGTCATAATATACTTTTTTTGTTATTGTTATGTGAGAACTGTTATCACCAGCATGAACACTAATCTCATTCATATAACAACTACCTAAGGAAGCTACTGGGCATTTGGACTTTTTAATGCAATCCAAGGGCTGGAATAATTTAAGCCCGTGGATAAACAGCAGGAACTCTGCAGGTCACTCTCTAGCTGCCCACAACAATAATATTCAGCAGAAGTTAACACCTAATCTAATTAGTTTCCTTGAGGGGGAGAAATATGAAAAAGGGAGAGAAGAATCTCTCTGGGTTTATAGTGTATATTTTTTAATCCTGTAATTAGCATTGCAGTGGCTTATCCTGGGAGCATGAGATAGTCAAAGCTATCAGCTTTGCTACCCAAATTAGAACTCTTAGTCTTTCCTGATTCAAACTATCTCAAAATAATTATAATAATAATATTTTATTGTTAAAAAAAAAAAAAGTCAGGAATCTCACAGCTGTCTTGTGAATTTTAAGACAAAAATGAGCACTCTGTTATCTTATAGTGGTTCTGAGACAAGCCTCTGGCATGCCCATATTTTCTCTCTGTAAAACAACAGGAAAAGTCCCCTGGGTCTGGGAAATCTTTGGGTCTCTTGGTTGAGCAAGGGCAGCTGTGACCCAGGAGAGGGTGAGCTCTTGAACAACTGCTGCTCCCACCTGAAATGGATTCAGCCATTCCCATTCTGGGAAGGTCTGGAGGTCACTGGATTAGCCAAATTTTCATTAATACAGTCACAAACATTAGAAAATTGTTCTCCCCAGCTCTTTGCAATCATGGGGTTTGCTATCAGAAAGCTGAAAGAAACTGGATTGTTTTCCCTACCCAAATTTTACTTCTCCTTTGGATAAAGGGAAAGAGAAAAAAAGCATCTATTGCCTGAATATAGCCCTCTGCACTGGAGTCTCATGGACAATTTTTATGGTTTAAACTTTGAAAAATAGAAAAAATAAAAAGACTGGTAACATCAAAGGTTGGCCTGGCTGGGTGTCATCATTGTGTGACACAAAAAAGTCAAGAAACCTTAAACAATTTGCTGATATTGTGCCTTCTGTGTTTTTAATTTCCTTTATTTTTAGATCAGCTCTTGAGTGCAAAGCTGTATATTGCTGCACCTAGATTTTTTAAAGTACAGGTGAATGATAGGAGTCAGCAGAAGTCGGAAAGACTCTCATTATGACAGCACTTTTGGGCATCAATACTTGAGTTCTGAATATTTCTGAATTTGGCATAATCTTTTTCAGGTCTTGGCAAAACAGTGTAGTTCCATCTTCAGGGGATGCACTGGCGCATGGGAAGAGCAGAGTTTGTGTTAACAGTAACACACCAGCTCATAAATTCAATTACATTGTTAGGATTCCACTGAGAATATTATTAATTTTGTATATTATAACAACATAATCACACAGGAAGTGTTGCATAAAAAGGAAAAAAAAAATATAGCAAACTTCTACTCCAAGGCTCCAAGGTGGATTTTTTCTTTTTTTTTTTTCTTTTATTATTTTTTCCATATTAAAAAGAGATAACAAAAAGTCCATGGTTTTCACTTCAGATTTTACCGTGTAATTCTGAGTGCACCTTAAACCATGAAGGATAAGGCATGGAATACCAAGAATTATCCATGCTGCAGCAAAAAGGAGACACTGCCAGCACAGTTTTTTTCACAGCTCTTCTTCACAAACAACAGCAAAAGAGGAAGATGGAGAAATGAGAGGAAGATGGTTTATTACTGGCAAGAGCTCCAAGTCTGGGAAGCCTGACACGTGACTCGAAATGTGACAGTTGAAATATATGAAATTTCAGAGTATTAGGAACATTATTCTGCATGTCTTATTGAAACACACTACACAATCATCTGCCACAAAAGTGGAGTGATTCAATTTTAAGGCAATTTAAAAATCAAATTGAGGACATCTCTCATTTGAAGTGAGTGAGACTTGGCAGGTCCTTTACAGACGAGAAGAGTTAAGCCCTGTTGCTCCCTGTAAAGTTCTGGATCACAGAGGTGGGAACCACAGAAGGGGAAAAAACAAAAACCTTTACAACTTCTATGACTGAGGGGAAAAGTGTGCCCTTGAAAACCAGGAAGGAGATTTTTGTGGGGTTTTTATCTCCAGATCAATGGGTTCTGAACAATACAGGTTGTTTATGTAGAAAGAAAAAAAATCTTAAGAGCACGGAACAGAAAAAACAGACACAAAGGATTTTTTTTTCTCAAAGAAGTCAATGAAAAATACGAATTCATTGCTAAAGAAGAAGCATTAGCAAAGTTCAGCAAAGAGCCAATGAACAACAGAGGAAAATGAAAGCACAAGAAATTTTGAAGGTAATCCCAATAAATGGATCCAATAATCTCAAACACAGGTGTGACTGAATGGGTTTGTAATTCAGATTATTAATGGGATTGAGACAAATCATGTGCTACACAGAAAAAAACCCTAAGTTTTGCAAAAATACCTGGTGATCAAATCCATTAATTTATTCAAGTGACTAAACACATACAAAAGGATCAAAGTAGATTTTTAAAAGCACATGGATATTTCCACATATTCTTGGCCCCAGTTTGAATTTTTAAATGACCTAGGGTCAGACTTGTGAAGTTATTCAACAGCTTAAAATATATACACAAGTACTAATGGGACCTACATAATTGCTTAACTAATTCAGTTACTTGACTTCTGTTAAAAATTTCAATTAATATATTCCACTGGGCTTTGAAAAGGAATTGGAAATGCTGAGAATTTATTCATTAAGAGCTCATCTTCATAATCTGGTGTGTAAGAAAAACAATGTTAAATTCTCTTTGCTGTCATCAGATGTATCTGTTGATCATCTAAATACGAGCAGTCTGAAGTTATTTTTGTACTCTAGACTATTCACTGCGACTTTATCAAACATGCCAAGGCAATTTCATTATTATTTCTCCTGACATAAAATTTGAGTTTTATCTTCAGATGTATCAATATGATTTTGGCTCCATCTGCACTTGCTAAGTAAAATTAATTGGAATCACATTTACCACGATCAAACTAAAATTAAATGAGATTGTTATACTGGAGACATGCATTTTTTTTTCTGTTTTAGGTAGAATTAAAACAGAGATCTTTCCTGCTCTTTCCTGGATGTGCTATTTTTTCTCTTAAACTCTTAAATCCAAAGAAATAGAAGGAATTCAGCATAAAACATTACTTTTTTTCTTTTCTCTATTACTGGTCAAAATCGTCGTGCAGTCGTTTTCATTTTAAAACCCCAATAAGAGAATTACAGGCTTTTCTATTTTTTGCAAAGGATACCATTTTGCAAATACACAGGGAAAATGATTAATAAAAATGGAGCACAGCACTGATTGAATATTAGTGTATGTGCTCAGCCACTAAGCCGGTCTGGGGGAGATGTGCTTTGTACTCAGGGCATTGTGCGCATTCAGAATGAGATAATCAGTTTAAAACTATCCAAGAACTTCTGAACTGTGGATTAACTTCCATCATCCTCTGCAGAAAGGGAGAGTGATTGCCATCCACTTGCTGCCAACACAATCCAGGGGAGGAATCCTCTGCCCTTTCTTCTCTATATACATAGAAATGGCATGGAAAGTTTAATTTATTTCTTGGTGAAGTACCTGAGGCTGTTTTCTTCAGATGAGAATGGTTTGTGTTGGAAGGGACAATAAAAATCATCTAATTCCACTCCCCTGCCATGGGACACCTTCCACTATTCCAGGTTGTTCAGAACCCCATCCAGCCTGGCCTTGGATACTTCCAGGGATCCAGGGGCAGCCACAGCTTCCCTGAATAACCCATGCCAGGCCCTCATCACCCTCATGGGGAAG
This sequence comes from Passer montanus, assembly GCF_014805655.1. Classification (NCBI taxonomy): domain Eukaryota; kingdom Metazoa; phylum Chordata; class Aves; order Passeriformes; family Passeridae; genus Passer; species Passer montanus. The sequence continues at coordinate 24,347,030 of NW_024356504.1, read as the reverse complement.
AATTTCTTCTTAATAACTAATCCCCTGCTCTCTGTCAGTTTAAAGCCTTTGCTCCTTGTCCTGTCACTCCAAGCTTTTGTCTCAAGTCCCTTTCTGTCTCTCTTGGAGCCCCTTTAGGCCCTGGAAAGGGCTCTAAGGTCTCCCAGGAGCCTTTTCTTCTCCAGGCTGGAAAACCCCAGCTCTCCCATCCTGTCTCTAGAGCAGAGGGGCCCCCTGCCCTCAGAACATCTCTGTGGCTCCCTCTGGACTCACTCCAGCAGGTCCATGTCCTTCTGATTTCCAGCGCCTCAGAGCTGGAGAGAGTTCCTGTGTTACCTATAATTATTTTGTGTCCACTGACAAGCCAGGAAGAGGAATACAAATTAACAAAACATTAAAATTATGTCAACAATTAATCTGCAAATCTTTTCTGCCTGGCGTGCTGCTATCTAACCCCTGATATCCTACATGAAATTCCATTTCTGCTGGCCCTCTCTAACCTTGACTTAATGGTCCATCTCCACCCTTCCTCCTTCCAAGCAAATTTTTCTGTCTGGATGCTTAAGACAGGACATAACAGTATTATTTTCCACTTTGATTTTTAGAAGGCATTCTGTTTCTGAAATACTTTCAATTAGTAAAACATGGCAAATTATGTCTAAGGCATCTCTCATTTCTGAAAAGAACACAAGCTTTCATCACTAACTTGTCAATGCTGTACTCTTGATCTGATGCACTTCTCCAAAGCATCACCTTTCTATTTGTTGTCAGGGACCACAAATCTGTGGCAAACATTTCAAAATGAGTGATAAGGTTAAAAACATCTTCTCTGAGTTTGTGTACAAACATTCTGCACATTCTCAAGCCTCCCTCTACCCAGATGGCTCTCTGTAGTCATAGATTTCATTCTTACACTGGTGCTGTGGTTGCTGTGCCTGTAAATGTTACAGCACCATGACAAAGCCCTAAATCACAGTGTGCTGTGAGTGCTGACTTAGTAACCAACAGAACGAGAGCTTTACTGCACCTCACAAAAGATCCATGGCTCCCCACATTTAACAAACTGCTGAAAGACCTGCAATTTAGATAGCAGGAACGAAGAAGTTCTGTGCTCTAGGTAGGCAGGAGATAAAGGGCTGTGAGGCAGAGGAAGGGAAAAGATAAAGAGCATCACTGTAAGACCAGTTTTTGATACTATCAATCCCATTTAACCATCTTCTTTTAGCTAAAATGTTTGTTTACAATGTCCTGGGGTTTTATTCCAAATGTCAAAGTGACAGGAATGATATGAAAAACATAGATTAGAAAGCAATTGCTCAAGTGCAGTGTCCTCTGAGGCAGAGAGTTTCTTTATGAAGCCTTGGTGAGAGGGAACATGATAGTGCTTTCATTCTCCACATTTCAAGACAGTTGACTACAGCAGCACTGCTAAAACCCTACTTGTCTCTACCCTACTTGTTCTAAGCAGCAACTGCGGTCTATACCATGCCAACCGTGGCTGTTCCTGGAGTTCACCTCAATGGAGGAAAGAGAAAATTCCTTCTCCCTGTCTTGACAGATCATGCCAAGGAGAGACCCTTGACCTTGGGTCATGGAGGTGGGTGACCTCACTCCCAGGGTGTTCAGAGTTGTTGTTCCTTGCAGCAGACTGGCAAGGTCTAAATGGTAGAATGCTTGGTTTGCAACCCCATGGGTTGGATATGACTCCTGTGGCCAAGCAGAGATCATGGGAAGAAAGCAGGATGCAGACAACATAGACCCTGTTTGGAACAAGGCAAGTAAGCATTTTCATAAATCAAAAGCTTCTACAAATTGCTGTGATTTTTTTGAGAAAGCATTCAAAAAATCGTTCTTTGCACAGCCACATGATCTATTTTAAATGTATATAAAACCAGCAGCCAGTTCTTTATTGTCTTAGCACCCAGTTTTGCAGCAAACCTACCAGCATAATCCCACTCGCTTGTAAATAACACTGATTTCTTCTCTCTTAGAGGTGCTGCTTGGAAAATGTTTTTACAAATAACTTTCACTGAACTTTAAAAGAAAGTTATGCATTATATTGCAAAAGGACTCAGCACCTTCAATTCTTGTTCTCTGCAGGAAATAATTAAAATAACCAAAGATGTTGCAATCATTTGGAGAGTTTAGCCAAGCCATGTCCATGCAACCATTGCTACAGGGTTTTATTGTATTCTAGGCAGTACCTGAGCTCACTGTGGGCGCATCCACACAGCTCAAGAAATAACCTAAACTCCAGAAAAGATCACAGGATTAGGCAAGCACACAGGCAAGGTGGGCAACCATGGGAATCCCAGGGCTTCCCAGTGGGTGAGAATCATGGAATCATTAAGGTTGGGAAACACCTCTAAGATCATCATATCAAATCATCAATATAAGCAAACAATTGCTAGACTTTTGAAAATGAGGACTCTGGACTGGATTATCAAGCGGTGGATAATTTTATGTTCTTGTATGGAGGCATTAATGGCAGCTCTGAGAGTTGTCTGGGTTTGCCCTGAACCCCTCACACTGCTGGCTGCAGTGCAGTGATTGACTGGGTAAAGGATGAGAGTCCAGCTCAGGGCAAAGGTGAGCAGAGCAGTTTAAACCACTCTTCAGCAGTCATTTAAACCAAACTGGAGGGAATTAGGTCATACAAGTTTACAGTCATACCAGCTACAGCTGAGGAGAGCTTTATAAAGCTGTCCTTGACACCTCTTAGCTTTTAGATATTCTTATCTCCTTGTTTCTTTATAACTCTGTCATTCAATCCACCATCCAACTGCCTCTTGCTCAGGAACAGCTCAGGCCAATTCTCTGGTTTTTGGGAAAAAAAAAAAAAAGATACTTAAAGAACAGAGAAATATGAGGGTTGGACCAGGGGCTCTGGCAGCAGGGGAGGAACAGGACTTTGAAAGAGTGGTGGCACAGCTGGATGTGACTGCAGCTGCTCTTCTTCCTCCTCCATGTGTGTGAGTTCTAAGCCTGATCCAGGGTTGAAAAACATCAACTGTTTGGTTAAAGACACACAGGGGAGCACCTGGAGAGGAGAAGCAACTGTGAAGATTCTGGTGTTGTGGTGAAAATTATCAACAGCTCTTGTAAGGATTAGATTGATATTTGTCCTTCTAACTTTGATCTGTCCAGTTATTTTATATAAATTAAACATCACACAATCACCTTAAAAAAACTTCTGCAACATTATGGGTTGATCTGAAATAGAAATAATGATATTTTGCATAAATTCTGCCTCAAATTTAGATTTGTATTTTTAGATTTGGAGTGTGCTCCTGTCTTTGGTGTGGTTGGTGATCCCTGTTTTGCTGGTCACCCCCCGTAACTGTATGAATTCACCACCTCAGAGACCTACTGATTTAGTCTGCAATAATAATATGTAATTGAAAAAAAAAAAAAAAGAGGAAAAAACCCCATAATTGTGCCCCCACACAATATCATGAATGTGTCCAGTTTGATCTGGTCTTATCTTGGGCTGTCTTGGGTAAGAGCGAGCAGGTTAGGCCCAGGATTAACAGGGGAGAAGGGCTGGTGTGGTGCCCATGTTCTTCCTGCTCTTACCTAAGCAGCAGCACAGCACAAATTACAGTGAAACCTCATGCTCCCATTGCACCCTCACAATGAAATGTTCAAGGAACCAGAGTGGGATCAGTGAAGGCATCACTCAGATATCCTTTTTTAATCAGGTGGTCCTCTCCAGCTTTCAAATCCTGAATGGGGGGATTTGAAGAAGCAGCACAAGAGACATAACCCAGTGTGTGGGTATAATTAAAAAAAGTAGCAGCATAATTAAAATGATAACGGAGGCAGAAAGGCAACCGGTTTTCGAAGGTGATTTGAGAAAGTACCAAGGTGAAATGGGATTTTTTCCATTAACTTTACTGAAGCTGGGTTTTCCCTACAAGTTTAACATCATCCTAGGTGTCCTAATTTTTTTATTTAATAGGAGCTCTACAGGTAAAAATCAATTAGATCATCATCATTGTGTGATACCTTCAAAAAAAAGGCAATAAAGTTGTCTTCCAGAAACATAATATTTTCATTTTAGAGCATAATGTTTATTTGATATCTCAGAGCATCATTTCAGCCTTCTACATGAAATAATATGTATGCAACGGAGTGATACAGAACAATGTGCTAAAAAACATTTCCGAAAGTTCAATTGCTCATAATGGCTTATATTGGCTATGCATATGTGCCTGCACAGGGGAAGGTTTCTTTCAGGGAAAAAAAAAAAAAAGAAAAAAAAGAAAAACTGGAAATTTGCAGTATTTGTTACACTTATCAGACTCGAACACCTTTAAGCGGTTTCCCATGAAAGATGTTTCTATGTGACCAAAAGCTGTTAATGGCAGTTTTTTGCTGGAGACCTCCAGCTATCTTTCTATAAAAGACTGAGGCTGTAAAGTCCTTGTCTCTGTGTCTGTTACAGACCAGGGAAATGCAGCTGCAGCGCTGCAGAAGGAGGAGCTGTGCTCGTGGGGTTGGTTTCCTTCAGAAGGGCAATGCTGTGCACCTTGTCTGCCTGTGTTTCCACAACAATCCACTACTGCTTAATAACAATCCATAATGTTCTAAAAATAATAAGCCTAGGAGGTCTGGAAAGCAAGGAAATAGAAAGGCTGTCACATTTTCTCCAGAGGGAATTGATACATTTTGTTGTGCTCTATTCCCCAAAGGGTACAGCAGATGTACAGGTACTAGGCTAGAAATTGTTATAATTACAAACCTGTATTCAGTTCCTCAGAGAGCTTTGAAATTTCAACATACAGTAGAAACTGGAGCTTTGAAGAGGAAAAAAAAAAATCCATATGCCTGAAGAACAATAGAGTACAGGATGATTTCCTGAATTATTTACTGCAGCAAGTCGATCATTAAGAAATACAACAGAACAACCAAAACTTACAAGAAGCACTGTAAATCTAAAGTACATCAAAAGCAAAAATTTCTGGCCCACAAAGGATTTTTTAATACATATATACAACTTTTGTTTTGCACTTTCTGCACAGAGTGGTTATATAAGGATCTATACAGACCAATATCACTCTTCTTCTCACCCCATCTCCATTGCCTGTGAATTGCAGCTATTTGTTTTCTGTGAGGGGAAAAGCCTTTATTAATGCTAACATAGGAAAATGAATTGAATTATTTATGTTGCTATGCAGCTAAAAAACAAAACAAAACAAAAAGCTTACTGTCTTACTCTATATTTGGAAACGGTCAATCATTGGTGATGGCAATAGAGGAGAAAAGGTTTTCAGGTCCTTGATGATTTCACTGAATCATTGATTCATGAAAGGGTCTGGTTTGGCTGTGGCTTTAACACTCATCTAATCCAAACTCCTTCCCATGGGCAGGGACAACTTCCACTATCCACCCTGTGCCAGGGCGTCCTCTCCTTCACAAGGAAGAATTTCTTCACAATATCCAACATAACCCAGCCCAATTTCAGAGTGAATCCATTCCCCCTTGGCCTGTCACTCCAGGCCTTTGTCCAAAGTCCCTATCCAGCTCTCCTGCAGCCCCTTACAAGGGTCCACAGTAGCTGTTCTATTTGGTCCCATGCCATTCTCTTAAGGCCACAAACCCATGGATAAATCCTCTGGTTTCTTGGGCACCTCCAAGACTTCCTGACATCAGTATGAGGCTCACAGACCTTCATCAGTACTTCTGGGATGCTCACATGTTCCTTCTAAATCAAGACATATAATTTGTCCTATCCTCTGGAGATGAGAACATTTCATGTAAATCCCAATTATTTGACAATCTGCATTGTTCAAATTTCATCCCTTCGTAGTACCACTGGAAATCCATATGAAAATTGAAATGCATTGTAAGATGGTTTCAAATTTCTCCTGGGAATTTGGGAAGAGCAGAGTTTCCTTGGGTTTAAGATTTTAACTCCCTGCTGTATTTACCTGAGGCCAATATGCTGCAGGGGAGTGCAGAAATCTCACAGGCAAACAGGGAGAAGCCTAAAGTGTCTGGTGCCTGGAGCATTTGGTGACTGACATAGCACCAAATTATTAATCCTGTGATAACAGCTTTAAATCAGATCCTGTGATGTCTGTCCTTCTCTTTTTAATTGCTGTCCCTGCTCTTATTTAAACTCTGACCTTTAGGAGACTTTGCTTAGGTAGGAAGAGTGAGGCAGGGGAAAGGAGAGAGCAGAGGAGAGAGGATGAGGAGGAGAAGGCAGGATGAGGGCAGAATGCCCAAGGCAAATGTTCAGAACTATTATCCAAGCCCAGGCAGCCATCACAGTGAATAGACATGACCTCCAGAACAGGTATCTCCAAACAGGACAAAGCAGGAACTGTGATTTTCCCATTTTTCATTCTGATTTCTAAACTGTTCTCAAATCACGTGTTATGTGCTACTCTTAGTGTGGGTTACAAATAACAGCTGAATCCAAATTGTTATTAAAATTGTTTGATAAATAATCTTTTATACCAGGAAAGCTTCAGTCTCATTGAAAACATGAGAGCTATTATACAATGGATTTTTGACAGGCTCACTGGAGCCCACTCTGATAAATCTATAGGGAAATCACTTTTTATTGCATTCTTACATATACAATAAATTGTGCTAGCATGGCTCTTAAGGAGAAGCCTTTGAAAGAAAAGTATTTGACGGTCAAAAAAAAAACCTACCAAACATAAACAAACTACTGAAAAATAACACCGAGAGAATATCCTGACACTTACATTTCTCAGAATTAAGCTGCAAGCAAGGGATTTCTCCCTACTTTGAAGGAAACTTCTGTAGTAACCTTTTCAAATTTTGCAAAGCCATAAGAGGATGTACTAGAATTTCAACGCCCTGTGTTTCATCTGGCATGGCTCTTCAATCTCTTCAATAATTTCTGGTGCCACAAAATGTCTTCATGTAACATAGCAACAGTTTCAGCAACTGTGCAGATTTAGAATCATCAAAAACATTGTAGTTTGGTCTAAATTGCATGGCTCCCTTCCCTCTTCTATACATTGCATAATGTGTAGGCGGATCATTTGTAAATAGATGTCTGTAGTCCCACAGAAAAAAAAAAAAAAAAAAGAAAAAAAAAAGAAAAAAAAGAGAATAATAATGATAAGACAATGTGAACAGATACTGCATCTGATTCTGGAAATCTCTACAAAGTATCTGGAATATCTTGGAAATGAAAAAATCCTGACACGGGGGTAAAATATCCTTTTCCTTCTGGGCACTTAATGACAACACATTCTTGGCCAAAATAATCAGATAGGAATAAATAAAGTGAAAATTATAAAATGAAGAAATATCTCTGGCTTGTGGAACTTGTGTTTTCTTATACAACATGCTGTGCTTCTAGAGGCCTTTCAAACAGATACTCAGGGTACAAGTTTGTGTTTCCAACAGGGCATGGAAACATGGATTGAGTGCAGAGAACACTTTGGGGAGTGCCAGAGCCTGGGGCGTGATGGTTCACAGGCAGGAGCTTCCACACAGAGCACAATTTCCTCACATCAAATAAACACTGCAATAGGATTTTCAGTATACTTTTAAGGTTACATATTTAAATAAGGAAATGTGTAGGATTGACTTGCTAAGGGTTTGATGTTTTCTCTTTATCTGTTTGAGAAAGGATGACATAATGATCTATCTTTAATTTGTGGAATGATGTAACTGTGCTCAGGGTCAGTGGATGGTCAGTGAGGGGAGATAAGTGCTGCAGTTACACTTCAGTGTATATAAACACTTATCTGTGTTCGAGTGTGTATAAAATGTATGTGAGCAAATGCAGCTTGAAGATAGAGACTCTACCCTGAAAGGAAACCTCTTTCTCATTTCTCTCTCTAATGTGCAAGTAGGTTCCAAAATTACAGCTGCAGGGAGTTCTCCTTCTTAGCAGAAGCTCCCCAGTCAGAGCAGGGGAAAGGAGCAGCCACACAGTGGGATGGGCCCCTCAGTGGGATGATACATTAAATGTCTCCTGATCACACTGAGATGAAATCAAAACTTCTAGAACACAAAATGAAGACCATGCTGCTCTGAAAACAATGAAGAATATTATTAAAAAACAAAAATCCCTCCTGTAGTTCAGTTGACTGACCTGAAATTTCCAATGAACACACACAATATCCAATAGCCAAGCATGTCTAAGTAGGTGGCACAGAGATGCCACCATGCTCTGCTCCCATCCCAGAGATGGGAACTGTTCTTGCCTCTGGATTCGAGCTGATGTACACCATTCCAGTGGCAAGTAAAAGCAGGACAAACTAGTGCATGCCCTAAACCAGCCTCTGCCAATGAGGATCACTCCCTTGTTGTTTTTACAGTTTCCCTCTCTTCCTGGAGCAGATGTGGAAGACACAGTTCTCACCCTTCAGCAGCCATTGAGATGTCCAGAACATGAGCTGATGGGAACCAGGTGAGCAATTATCTCATTCTGAATATTCAGTTTCTGGAAAGATCTAATTTTCCCTCTCAGACAGTGCATCCTAAAAAATATTGGTGAAGTGGAACATGGATGTGAATGTTACAAGAGCTGCAAAGTAAAAATTTACTGGTGGTGCTTGACTTCATCTTTAGCAAACAGCACATTGAAAGAGTAGGAGAAAGTGCAATCTAAAAATCTCATTTAAAAACAAATATATGTTCTTTCCATTAATTAAGTTCATTAGTTCTTGCAATTAATCTAATTGTAACTGGGATTTCAAACAAATAGTTGCTGGCAATATTAGCACAGAGAGCAACACTTGCCACAGCTGGAGGTCATAAGAACTTAAGGGCATTTTTCAGCCTCTTCCCTGAGTACCATTTTGGCAAGGAATAATTATGCAGAGTGAAAGCTGATGGATTGTTCTGATATCAGTGAAGCCTTCATGTCTTTTCACCAGATGTAAAGTGTAATCAGAATTTTTCAGAAGTACTTCTGAATGTCATTTTTACAGTTTTATTGGCAGCTTTTTAGAATCCATTTCCTGCCATACATGGAGTCACAAAGAGGCAGAATTGTAAAAATGCTGCACTTCTTTTCCTCCTTTTTCTTCAGCAGGGGGAAGATAGCAACAAGAAAGGGAAGACAGAATTGGTATCAGATGTGCAACACTGTGGGAACTTTGGTTGCCCTGTAAGCTGGCTGTAGGTTTTTTCCATGGCCTGATAGTGCCAGGTTGCCTATTATCTCAACTTTTGTAATTAAAATGTCTTTAGTCAGAAGTACCCGTGTATTGCTATGCTCACTGACTGAAAATTTCCCTTCATCAGCCTCCCCTGCCAAACACCTCATGCACGCTGTGCTCAGCACCTGGGACCTGTGGTTTACAGCAGCTCCCTATCCTGCAGAAAGGAATTATTTGGACTGCAGTCAGGGCTTGCAGTGGCAAAGCAGAGCTGATGGTGGCGTGGGGGAAGCGCAGCTGTGCCAATGGCAGCAGCACACGGAGCAGGGGAAGAGCTCAGCAAAAGGTTGCCCAGTTGTTTTTGTGGGCAATCCACACACCTGTCCAAACCTTGGAGAAGCTCATGGCCAATCACCAACCAACAATCATCACTGGATCTTTAATTAAAGTGCATCACTTTGGATTGCTGATATTGCACTGTTAATTTGGTGTTGGTAGATCAGCTGTAGGGACTGTTGTCACAGGCGACATTTGGGAGTCCACGGTGCCAGATCATAAAAAGATTGGCAGCACACAGCAATATTGAGAATCTTACACCTGTAAAGCTGTCAAATAATAGATAATGTATGTACTCATTGTCTCACAAAGCAGATAAAGAGAAAAGTTTATCAACAAGAAAGGATTTTGCCTGCTTGACTTCTCCAAATTGAAAAGAAAGATCCATATTGGCAAGATCTTTATCAACTGAAGGCTGTTTTCTGAAATCAGCAAGGACATTTTTGCTTCTCATGCTTCCTCTCACTGCTACACTGGGAGAATGAGCTCAGTCTTTGCTGTTCTGTTTTGCTCCTTAGTGAGCATTTTCACATCATGAAATGGGCCCTTTCCTTTCAGACTATACACAGGGGACAACTGGGCGTTGTTTCAGATCTGAATGCACAGTGAGGGGACAAAACTCAAACCATTCTCAGTGTGGCACAGTAAGGTATAATGGACTCACATTTCTGAAACATCAAGGCAGAAAGTGTTGCACAGAGGACAAAAAGTGCAGGTAGATGATGTGACACATCATGACCAGCCAGCAAACGCACCTTTGAAAAATATTTGGGTAGATATAAAGCCAGGAATCTTTTTTTTGTTGTTTGGTTTTTTTTGTTTGTTTGGTGTTTTTTTTGTTTGGTTGGTTGGTTGGGTTGTTTTTGCTTTGATAACATTACCTAAGAAACAAGGACGTATTAGAAACTATGGTTTTGACCTTGTTGGGAGTTAATGGGAGGGTAACTGTGAGCTGCTGATGTGGGATGACAGTTGTGGGTGCTGTTCTCCTAGGAGTTCTTTCACAGAAAACTAAAAAATTTGTCAAATCATGTTGTGAGTAACCCCAGGAGCAGAGCACCTGAACACACTGACATATTTGTTGGGTAGGAACTGTCCAAAGAGTTTGCCTTTGGTGCAGTTAATTAGCCCAGCAAGAGCTTGCAGAGCTAGAGATGAAATGATGCTCTGCAGTTTTTGCTCAATGATCTGCACAATGTGGTTACACTGGGAAATTATGCTTGAGCTTGGAAACAAATCAGTCTAACCCAGCTGTCTGCCTGTGCATCGTGCACACAGTGCAAACTCCACAAGCTCTTTGTCATGACTACTCACTTCTGAGTCTGCTAACTGCCTTTCCCATTCCTTGTCTCGTTTTAAGATGGATCTACCATTCCCTGAACCTTCTTGTTTACCTTGTTTGGCTTTTCTCTCACAGGCTTGGCATCCCTGCAGTGATAAAGTTGCTCATGAAGGTACAGAATTTCAATACCAATGTATCAGGAAAAAAAAATGCACCTAGTTATTATCGAAATATTAGTAGCCACACCAACAGCACTGCTTTTATGACAAAGTAGAATGGGGCTCCTAAATCTGCTTTCAGATTATTTCAGGCTGGTGAGATATTTTCCAGTGTGCTTAGCCTTGGTTCCAGATTTCTGCCCTGGTGTTTATGGCCAATGGGTAAATGGAAAATGAGAGGATGAACAGGAAAGCTGAATAACTTGCCATAAATTCCTGCAAGTGTTAGTGAACCTGGGAGAGTCCCTGGGGCAAAAAGCCTGAGACACAGGGTTTGTACCAGCTGACAATCTAGATAGGCAATGCTGTTATCAGCACTCTAAGAAGGTTTATTTCTATTCCTGCAATTTCAAGCAGGTCTTAAGTAGAAGGCAAGCATCTCTCATGTTTGCTGTCTGCTCAGCTGTGAATTTCATCAAGTCCAATGCAGTTCTTAGGCATTTAAGGAAGGAGCTTCTAAACCAGCAAAGTAAAAACTGAGCTCTAGTCAGAAATGCAGCAAAAACAACTTCTGAGGGTATAATCTATCTCCAAATCTGTTTTTCTTGGCTTTGTGTGATACAGAGCACCATGACCTTCTCCCACACACCCAAAAGAAAGGATATTTTGCTTTCAAGAAACCTTTCAACTTTTCTTTGACATCCCCAAGGTGCCTAAATAACAGAGTCAAGCTGTCCAACCTTGAAGTCAACTTAGCCAGCCTCCATTTTTCCAGACTCACACACCAATATGAAAAGAAAAACTGGCTCAAAGTCAATAGGTCTATGCATGCACTCAGGAAGATTTAAGTCAGTGTCGAACACAAGTACTTGATTTCAGGTTTAGCTGAGTACAATCAAAACTCTTGTCAGATAAAAGTCTTTAATTAGATTTATTTTTTTCCCCATACTATTTCTACGGTAACATTTATATTATCCATGAGAGCTGGTAATATCATTCTCCTTGCAGCATATTTACACTCTAACAAGCTCCTGTGTCAGTAAATGCACCCAGACAGAGAACATCAGTTGCCACCATCCCACAGCCAAGAGCCAAAACAAAAGAAAAAGGGCAAAGCTGTTAGTATATTTTTCCAACAAACTGAAGAAAAAGAGTCAATCATGAGAGCAAATGATTGCCACTCCATGAGAGATTGGAAGATTGCAGCTGCAGAATGTAAAATAATTTCATTGACCTGTTATTGGTTTGAAAAGATAAAGGGCTTTCTCTAGAAGTGCTTTAAAAATACACACACACACACACAGAAGGGTGACAGAAAGCTAAAAAGTTCAGTTGCAAGAATTTATACCAGCAGAGCTGTGATCTCTTGATGTGACCAGAAACAGGTTGTACCTGTCTCATGGCTGGTCAAGGAGTTTCTGAATGTCTGGGAAAAGAAGAGTAAGCCCTGTTAATTAAAGCTGGGACTGGGAGAAACGAATCAGTAAGAAATAAAGCAAGAGAGGTAATCAATGAGGAAGGAGGATTTTGCTGGTAGGCTGCAATTAGACTTCGAGGAAAAGGACACAGAGCAATTGATCATCTAGTAGCTCCCTGGCTATCCAGAAATATTTTGCTCTATTCGCTCTGAGGGCACAAATGTGGTAAACGTGGCAATCCTGCAGTCAAAGTTTTGAAACAGAAAGAAGTTGACACAGATAATTGTATTGAAGGAGGAAAAAAAAAATCAAACATTGAAAGCACCAACATGTATTGATAGTCACAGCATCTTGCTATTGGATATTGGGAAAGAGGAAAAATTGAATAATGGACAGAGATAAATGTTGAATTTTCTAGTATGATTTTAAAAAACAAAGAAGAATTGTGGGAAAAGGTTTCTCCTCAGCAAGACTGCTAGGATCAGGAAGCTTTTTTGACAAAAAGAAAAGAATAGACAAATAAGCAAACCAAGAAAAAGTGTAGAAAAGCACTAGATTTCTTTTTCTGCAGAAACCCTGAGGCACCCTGTAGCTGATGTGGATGCCTGCCTTTGAGGCTTTTGTGGGTGGAGATCCATTGAAATGGGATAGACCATTGTGAAAGTCTAGTTGGAATGGTTTTGGACCCAAATCTCATTATATGAAGTGAGTTCACATGTCAATATTGAAGTCTGTTCTGGCCCCTCCAGGGGGCCAGTACAACACTGTGGTAATGTCAAATTCCTGTTAGGTGGGGTGGCCTTGCAAACTTGGAACTAACTATCAACTCAGTTGTTTATTAACAACTCAACCAAGCCCCACAATTTTGTAGAAACTGGATTAACCTAATTTTCAACTTCCATCAGCCCAGTATACCTGCTGGATTATTCTTCACATAGGCTCTGGATTTTTAATTTTTGGTTTTTTCTGGTTTTTTGTTTGGGTTTTTTTTTTTGTTTTGTTTTCAAATTGTTCAACACCATATGACAAGTGACCCCAAGAGGTAAACCACTGGGGACACAGACCAGACTGGGGGAGCATATTACAGGACATAAATGGAAAGAAGAAGCTGTAAATTCCTAACACACTGACTTCCTTCCTCACCTTCACCACTGGGGCTCCTGGGATATATTGATGCCATTGAGGAAGTCACCTCTGTAACTGAAACCCAGAAAGGGCAAGTGCTGCATTCTCCTTGCAAGTTGTTTTCAGAGAGGTATTTCTCTGTTTTCCATTCTAGCAGGGCAGCCACAGCTGTTCATTCTGCTTTTCTTCTTTGTGAAATTAATGTTGTGAGTAAATGAAAAAAGTCACACCTAAAATATTTCTCCATCTGTAAAAATGGGAATAATATCATCTCCTTCACAGGGGTGTTGTACATCCCAATTATAGGTTTGGCACCCTCTGAGGCATCTCCTCTCTCTCAGTGTGGCTTGCTCAGCCCTCAGCTCCCTCCTCACGTGTTTGCACAGGAGCTGATCCTCAGCAACTTCTCATATGCCTTGATTTTGTTTAAAGCTGGTAGCCTAAAGCTCCTGTCTATCCTCTAAATTTCTAATCTATACGCCTGTACATCTTGAGTTTTACTCTGATACAGACTTCAGAAGAATCCATTAAAATATCAAATGTGTTGGATGATTATTTAAGGGCTTTTTTAGTAATATCCTCTAAAATTAAAACTTTAAAAGAGTTGTCAATGGCACTCGAGGACAGAATTCAGTGGTGGGCTTGACAGGGTTCATGGATTGGATTTGATGATCTTAGAGGTCTTTACCAGCCTAAATAATTCTGTGATTCTAATCATTGTACATCCTGTGGGTGCTGCTAAGTAAAATCCCAGGGCTGTCCAAGGGGGAGAATGTTCACACTGTGCTCCCTCAGCTCAAGGACCCACGGAGAGCCAATGCCATGCGTGCTGTGCTCTCTGCATGCTGAACTCAGATCCTGGCCACCCTCTCTGAAACTTTATGGAAATTATTTGGAACAGATTTTTTTTTTTTCTTTTTCTTCTACTTCCTTCAAGCTGATGTGAATTTGGATAAATTTTTTTGCAGGTTGCATTCTTCCTTTCCAACATGAAATGTGACATCTGTTGACAGCTGGGTGATATTTTCTTGACAGGAATGGGTTTTTTTTGGGGGGAAGAGGAATCAAATTTGGTGACATGAAACATTTAACAAATTTACTTTGCTTTCTCTGAGGAACTTGTGCTGAACAAATTTCATAAAAGCAGATAGGTTTGTGTTGACTTTACAGCAATAAAATCATAGCATGACATCTTAGTGAGCATTACTGTTGTGTAATGGAAGTGCATGTGGGCAAAAGATATTTAATAAGAAAATGTTTTAAAGACACTATACCTAGATTAAAAAAAAAAAGACAAAAGAAAACAACAACAACAAAAAAACCCCCCTGTCTCTTACAGCATTTTTCTCAGTGGAGAATGTTTTCCTAATAACATTTGAATGCTGGATATTCTCCACCATTGCAGAATAGAGGAATTACAATTCATATAGAAGATAATTGTCTTTAAAAATTAGTGGAGAAGGGATGTCAGTGTCATCTTTTCTCCCTATTGAACAAGCATGTTGCAACTTTTCCTGGGCAGGACAGGAGTGCTCCCTTCCCTGTCTGTGCTTTGTGCCTCCCACTGGAAATGGCACCCGGTGCATGAGGGTAGGGACACAGCTTTCCTATTTTATGCACATCCTTCTTACCAAGGGATGCTGTCTCTGCCATCCTGCACTGGTTCAAATCACAACCCCAGTAGGAAATAGAGATGCTTTGGTGTAAAACCAGACTAAGGAAGGGAAGAATTCAACATCCATATCTGAAGAGTTCCCGGTAACATGATTTTGCCTGTAGCAATGGTTTACCTTTGAGGTCACCTTTCTACAAAATTTACTTTCAACAATTCTATGCAGTTTCCCAAATATTTGGAATATATTTGCAGCAGTTCAGGGGAGTCAGGACTGTGAGGAAGTAAATTAGACACCCTCACCATCTTTGAACATCACAGTTTAAATATCCTTTTTCCTACCCAGTTGCATATCTACATGCACTTAAAATGGAATATTTTTTTTTCACTGAACTTCAGTATTTTTTTCAAAATTAGATATTAGATACAGTTTCACATGGCAGTGTGAGCAGTATGAGTGGTAGTGGCATAAGGGCTCTTCCCATCAGCCCAACTGTCCTTTCCAGAGGGTCCCAGGGCTGTGCTGAGCCCCTGCTGCATCCCTTCTCCCACCCTCCTGCCACCATTCCCAAATTGCTGCTTCGAGCACCTCTTTCCTTTGGTGGTTCCTCCCCCTGAAAAATGTGAGCACTTTGGTGAGTGTCAGACCAACCCTGATGGGATGAAAACCCTCAACAAAAAGATGATGATTACAGACTCATTAGGCCAACCTGTAGTGAAAGTGCTGTGACCAAATGTTCAGGACTTAGGGTGCCATAAATTTTCCTAAATGGGCAAGCAGTGTTTAAACAGGCTCTCACTTATTCTAGGTCAAGGTCATTAGGGAAGGATTCTCTCCTGTTGTAACTCATGTGGCAGAAACAGAGGTTGTATATTTTGGGGTCGCTTAATTTTTACTATTAAAAGATGGTCTCAAGCCAAAAAGCCTGGATGTGAAACTCAAGCTTTGAATCCAGGTTTGGTGCTATCAAAGTTACCTCTAAGAGCCAAGGGCAGTGGAACATAAAAAATGTTCCTCTTGGACATGAATTTCAAACTTCCATCTGAAAGATCTGGATCCTTGATTTTTCATTCACCTAAAGATGCACAATATCTCTGTGCAGAAGAACAACTTTGGTTTGCACCTCTTTGCTATGTGGGGAGCATAAGTAGTTTTATGTTAATTTTTTTCCTTGTTTTCAAGGTCAGACTGGATGGGATTCTGAACAACTTGGTCTAGTGGAAGATGTTCCTACCCATGACAGGGGGTTGAAATGAGATGGTCTTTAAGGTCCCTTCCAACCCAGGCCATTTTATCTGTGATTCATAAATAAAGAGAAGTGTAGTGTTTTCACAGCAGCAATTAATATTAAACATGCTACATATATAATTGATAGCGATGAGGACTGTGTAAATGAGGCCTGGGGTTTATGTTTCTTGGAGGGGTTTGTGTCTTTCATCCAAAACTGATTATTTGTTTTGCCCTGACTTTACTGCACCACATTAAACTCACTGGCACTGAGCCCACTGCCCTGTGCCTCTGTGGGGATGAGCAGAGCAACCTCCATGAAGGAAAGAGCAGCCTGGAGAGGGGAACAGTGTTATTGATGTCTCCCCTGTAGTAAGAGAAAATGATGCCCTCTGCACCCTCCACTGGGTCCTCCAGAGCTGCTGGACATCACTCAGATATTTCCCTGTAGGAACACCCAAATGGAAATCTTGGCCTCCTACAGGAAACCATTGGTAATAAAAAACCGATTAGTCCATACTGCTATGATTAATAGTGGAAATAGTGAAAATCTTTTTTATAATAATCCATGGGATTGCTAAGGTGGGCCCAAGTGTACCTGAGTGTTACCTTTGGACCATTTTTTCCTGTGTACTGCAGCTTTTTGTCAGCTGTATCAGGAGTTACTGTGCAGCTCTGGTCACCAGAGGGATAGGCAAAACAAGCTGAACAATAATAGAGACATTTGTGCAATTTCAACCACACTTGCCTTTGCTTCTTGAGTGACAAGTGGCAGGAAGCCAACTTTTCAGTGAGTGTTTGGAAAGAAGGGACGAGCTCATTGTACTCCTGTTCAAAAGATGCCCACAGGTGAGGGAATGGAACAATTCACCACTTCTGGAAGATTGAGAGGGGACATGATCTCCACCCTCAATACAGCATGGAGCTTAACACTGGGAATGAGGAGGAACTGCTGAACTTAATCATAGCACAAGAGGAAAACAAACAGAATAAAAGAATAAATGTTCATTAATGAATAGAGCTGAAAATCAGAAGGGTTTTAACTATTACAGGAGTGAAGTTATGAAAACATGTTTGGATATAAGTCTACATATCAGCAGAATCATTCCTAGAGATGCCTCTGCTGTATTTATCTGTCTTCTTTCATTCCTTTCTTTAAAATGAAAAAATGAATCAGAGAAATGCACTATTGACATAATGTCAGTCCCACGAGCTTGCCATGTTCTGCTGAGAAATAGCTACAGCTCCACACTTATTCACCTCAATGTTACTCTTAGATTTGCACATTTGCTCTCTCTTTTTTTTCCCTTTACTTATATTCTTGCTGCAATATCTTTCAAAGATTAAATAAATTGCTATTCAAAAGGCAACACTACAATTCTATTTATACTCCCAGGCTCCTCACCAAAACTCAATACTACAATGTAGTTTCTAAAAGTAAAAGAATTTGCCTTTTTTTTTTGTAAGATATGTTAATATAGAAAGGCTTTTGAAGGAGAAGGAACTTGAAAGACTCTCTAATGCTCTATTATTATCTAGTCCATAAAAAGGGTACCACAGCAGCACACCTTGCTGACTGTGCATATGACTATTTTTTTTTTTTTTTTTTTTTTTTTTTTTTTTTTTTTTTTTTTTTTACTTTAGGACATCTAACGAAAAATGAATTACACTATCAGTCATTTCACAAAATGGTTCTGGGGAAAGATTAAGATTCACCTGTGCATTTCCCTGAAGCACAGTCATTTGTGTATATACATGAAGCAAAATACATCTCTGCAATACTGGGCCATTATATAAAACTGTTTTCCACTAAATAAATATTCAGCAAATGGGCAATTTTGCACCTTTGATATTTTGCTTCTTGTGCTTGAAGGATTATTTTAGTTACTCTTCTTCATACCCAGTGAAATATAACTTGACTGAAGGACCTGGGAGCTCCTGCAGGTATTTCAGCTGGGAATATCGAAACGGAGTCTGATGTCTTGCCATGATTTCTGGATCTGTTTCAGCAAGCACACAAGGCAAAAACAGCATCTGCCACCCCACTGGGTGCTGCTGGATTCCTTAGGGCTCTACCCCTCTACCTGCTGGGTGTCTCTGTGGCTACAGGAACATGAGGGGGATGGACCACAGGGATGGGTAGTAGTGTCAGCCCTTACAGATATTCTCTTCTGCCTCTGTTAACAAACATAATATCTCTTACATACTTTAATCACTGGGTATTTTTTTCTCTAATGAACCATATTTGAAAAAAAAAAAATTGGACTCACACACATACACAGTGATATCTACTGATATTAATCAGACAAGATATTGCATATGCTCCAAGCCATGGAAATGTCTTAGTCTCCAAGGGCAGTTACAGATGTTGTGATCATTATTAAAGGAAAAGAAAGAAAGGAAAAAGAAAACAAGAACCTTAAACTGTCAAGGCTTTAGAAAGAGGTTTCTGAGGATATCTGGAGGTCTCTGGGAGGCAATGGGGAGCACAGCTTCTGCAGGGGTGCCTTCAGAGGAAACACACAGTGCTCCCTCCACCCAGCTGTGTGCCATGCTCACGTGGTACTGAGGGGTACTGAGGCTACACAAACCAGTATTCCATGGAAATGTAACTGTTGATCGGCTTGGAAACAAAAGCTGCAAATGTGCTTAGGAATATTTCTGCAGTCTTTTCTCAGGAGGTTTTAGCACAACACAGCTCTGGACAGGTCCTCTCTAGACATGTTTAGTGTCCAAGACTGAAGGGAGGCAGAGCTTTGCTCTGCAGACAGTGCCCCCAGAGTTTGAGCCTCAGTGTTGGGCAGGGGAGGCATAAAATAAACCAGGGGAAAAATCACCCCTTTTCAGTCCTTATTTTGTTTTAAGAAAACTGCACACTGCCAGAAATGAAAGCGTGAGAAACATCTGTGTTTTTTCATTTTTCTAGAACTGTTATTTGAGTGCTGTCTGATGCATATCCCACGCTTTTTTAAAAATTGTTTGCACCTTTTTAATTGAAAGATATTTCTTGTAGAATTTTCAAGCACTGCTTACTTTTCCTGCCATTGTAAGATGTTTTAAGTTTACAGGAGGAAAAGCAGTAACCATAAGACTTTTGAGGTGACTAGATAAACTAAACCACAAAAAGACCCTGTTACAAGGCATTACAGCAGGGAGAATCATCAGACAGGTGTATCATCCCCAAGAAGTCAGTGAAAGCAGAGGAGTGACAGGACAAATTATGTTCTATAAATTCAAATGGAGAGAAACTCTTACTAAGCATCTTGAATGTCTCATGAAATAAGAGGTCACTGAAAGATTGTTCTTGATTCTCTTGATAGGATCCCACCAAACACAAACACCTGCCTAGAGCTGGTGGGATGATATATCTATTCCTCCACTGCAACTTCTACACTTTTGTTTTGCGTCTCTGTCAAACATTGAACACAGCATCTTTACTCATTACCCTATAAATCTGCTGCAGTAACCTAGGAGTCATGAAATTGTCAATGTGTATTTATGGAATAGGTCTATTTTATCAGGGCTTTTTTCTGCCACATAGTTTAGTGCTTGTAGACTGAAACCTATTGAAATTCAGAAATATTTTCTGTAAATATATGTTTATCATACTGTTATTTAAATATATGAGACTGTACTCTATGTGTGGCTCCTGATACTTACATGCAAATTTCTTTTTAAAAGATGACGAAGCCAATTTAAACTGAAAGTAAAGAAAACAGTTCTTTGCTGAGACTTGCATGCCAAATTTGAGCCAGAAAGGATTTTAATACAGAACTCTTAGACTCACAAACCCTCAGAAACAGTATTTATAATGGAAATTTTGACAGCACCTTCAGTACAGCAGTGAAAATAACACCACCATAATGAAAAAGAAATGATGATAAACAGAATATATTATAAAGTAGGGTCTAACAAATTCATAGCCTTTAGTTTTGTCAGCAAGCTGGCGACAAGCAGTGAAATACAAAACAAGCCTTAGCTTTTAAATGAGAACAGCCTGAACTGCAAAAGGGATTCTGTAAAATAGATTAAGAAAATATAATACCACCCTTACTGCATAAAGCACTATTTTCATTAGGAACTTAATTCACATATTAACACTAAGAGCACTTAGAATGGAAGAAGTGAAAAATGTGGCTATCTGTCATTTTGGTAGAGTATTTTCTTCAAAAATACATTCTTGTTACATTTGCCAGGCAGGTTTGCTAATGCCTTTGTTTAAATATTCATATGTGGGCTTTTGAGCCTGATTCCCATGAAGAGAGACAGAGCCTGAGAGCTCCTGCTGAAGCAGCTCCGGGATGTGATCAATGGCACAACAGGGGGACAGACACAGGGGGATGTCCTGTCATCCCTCCTGTGGCATCCCAGTGCCTGCTCATGGCTGAGCACACCTACCCACACAGATATGTGCCCACAGGCTACTCAGGTGCCTGGCCTCTGCTAAAATTTCCAAACCAAATACTGGGACCCATCCCCTTCCCATATTTTTTAACCACATCCTCTGCATTATGGCTTCCAAAGGTAGCAGCAGAAGATGGGTTCCAGTGGTGGAATGTTGTGGTGTTGGGGATAGAGATCTTCCCCTGTCCAGTGACACACCAAAATAACATCTCCATGTGAAGGTGGAAACACTCACATAGAAATAAATGTGGCCTTTTAACCAATTTTTATTGGCATGAATACAACTATTAGCTTGCATAATGAGCCTGTGTATTAATATGTTAAACACGGGATTTTGTATTGATGGAAAAACCTGTATGCAATGGAAACACACATCTACAATAGAACTTGGGTTCTGTAAAAATATTGAAGATAAAAGACATCATCTAGGCACTGCTTTGTTCCCACATTTCATCTGCCTAATATAATGCAGTATTTGAAAAATGAAGTGTTGGACAAAAATTTCAGACCAAGGATGCCCTCCCTCTCCACTTGGAGTTAGGGGTTGGAATTGGGTGATCTTTCCAGATCACCTTCCAGACCAAGCCATTCTATTCCAGGTAAAACAGATACTCCTGAGTTTGCAATATATTTAATTTTTCTTTCAAGACAAATATCAAGGTTAATCCACTAAGAATATACATTGTTTCCTCTTGCTCCCATAACCTCACTACACAAGGCATTGCCATTTGTCGGCTAATATGAGCTGAGTTCTTCAAGGTGAAGAAATCTGTGGTCTCCTATATAATTTTGTAAATACAAAGTGAGAAATTTTATTTGTTTTATTTTTAAATTTACTTTGCTCTTCAGCACTATCTTCTATGTCAATTTATATAATGCCTCTCTCTAGCATGCTGGCAGTATATTTAGTAATCAAGATGCTATCTTTAACCTCTCTATTAATTTTCTCCTGGCAGTGTCCTCTTCACACTCCCAGCTGTGTCCATCGGGTTATCTGAATTTCATGCATGATCCATGCTATGTGGAATATCTCTCCACTTGTCCCTCAGCCTGTAAGTCCTCATAACCTTGGCAAGGTGTTCCTAGCACTTCAAAGTGCTGCATCATCTGTCCTATCCATGGATTAAAATTAAACCATCTGCATTGCTATTCTTGGCCAAGACATGACAGCGCCGAGGATGAGGCCTGAGGGCAGCAGTGCTGGGCCAAGGTCACCTCCAGACTCCTGGGGACCACAGCTGGTCAGGAGACAGCAATGGGATTTTGTCACCAAATGAGCCTTGGTGCCTCTTCCCATGACACTGGGACCAGATTGGGCAAAGCAGTAACCTCTGCAGAGATCTTACAACAAACAACGTGATAAACAGCAAAAACTGGGCTATTAAACATCACTTTACATGCTAACTCACTCAGCAGCTGACAAATGCAACTTCCATTCATTAGGGTGTGCCTGGGGAACAACAGGCTCTTCTCCTTTTGGCTGGTGATGATTTCCTTTGGCATTAACCACATTACCCACACATTATGTTCCATCTCTAATTTTCTATTAACTTATAACACTTTCTGGCCTCAGATGACCTAACCTGAATTCACTCTTCATTTGAGTGAAGATTTGAGTGAACATTTCTTGTCTGGGAGCACTGTGGGTGACACCATCAGTTAATCAGTTTCTAACTCTTCTGATGAAATCTTGCAGATATTTTCTACCCAGCATGTCTTGTATGCATAGGTTTTATAAATATCAAAACAGCTAGAAATTAACCCAGACTTTTTTTCTAATTGTGAATTTCAGCTTGTGCAGTCCTCTCCTCTTTGCCTTTATGAGTACATGCCTGTCTTAAGCAGAATATTGTTCTTAATCCCCTGCCTTTCTCATCTTACTCCTCCTGCTTTCTCTCCTATGTCAAACATAAACTTCTTGTTTCCTCCTCCGAAGCCATGTTGTATCTCCATCTCTGACCAGATCATACCGCTGGACTCCATTTTTAAAGGATTCATTTTTCAAGTTGGCACTTTGATGCTTTCTCCCATACTATCACTCCCTCTTTGCAGGAGCTTCCCATAAACATGAGAAAAAATAACTACTCCTCCTCCAGAATGTCCCTCAAACCTCTCTTTTCATGAAGTGACTGTTTTTCATTGGCTAGGGCCACACTGAGATATACTACACACCGTGTTAATCAATATTACCTCATTGCTTTCTCGTATTCACCATTCTTTTTTATTTATTTCTACATGTTTGCCTGTCTTACTTTGAGATTAGAAAATCATCTTTATGTCCTGCATGTTCACCTTATTTAGATAGCTGCCCACCTCTATGATGAGGTCTCATAGGCAATATAGTGACACTAAAAATAAAGAGTTATAGGCTTATAAAGACGTCCGCGAATCAGAAGCACTCTCCTAAAGGGAGCAGAGTGGAAATTTACTGGTGAACATTAAATCTCAACTGTTCTCTAATTTTAAAAAGATGGTACACCCAGACTCAGATGGAGATGTACTGGTGAGCAGCATGTGGTTTTTCATTAAGTATAGAGATATACTTTGAGTTATAGCTATGACTTGACTCATGTTTTACAGGAGAAAAGCACAGACCCTCTATAGGATTCATCTCTAGGTAAATATTCCTGTCTCTGTGAGCCCAACATTTCTCCCAACAAGGGGTCATACTTTAGTGCTTATTTCTGGAAGCAGACAAGGAAGCAAATTCCCAAAATGCTTTTCTTCCCTCTTCTTCAGGACAAATGTTTCCTGGTTGAATACTACATATAATGTAGCATACGTACTTGAATATGGACGAGTAAGTAATACAAGGCTCCCCACCTTTAACCAGTCACTGTCTGCAACCATTAGGATGAAAAATTGTGGTTGTTTTCCTATCTTACATTGCTCTGCATAATAACTAATACAGATAGGCATGGCAGGAGACACAGCATCACTGTAATACATTTTAGAGACAAAACTTTACACTGTGTTATTGACGAAAATGCCCCTGTTAAATTGGTGATGATACCACCTCCTTTTTATTGTTAGGGCAAAAAAAGTGGTAAGCTCAGATATTTTTTAATACTTCCTTACATATAAAGATGATGGAATGAAATAGAAAATCATGCAAACAAAACCTTCATCAGTCTGTCCTGGAGGCCAGCAAGATAATTTGGACAAGACCATGAAGGGCTGGATGAAGGAATGGGAACAAGTTACTGCTTCCAGGCTTTGTCAAACGGCTGTAGACTGTCCCTTTTTAAAATGTCCCTTTTTTATTATTTCAGACTGAATACACAACCTCGTATTTTTTTGTCTAGTTCATTGGAAAACAAAGTCTTGAGAAGAAGAATGAGAAAACCCATATTTGCTGTAATGCTGCTATGTTATTGAGCCATAATATTATGGCACAAAAAAATACACCACTTAAGAATCTGCTTTTTAAAAGCTGCCAGGATTTTTAACCTCATCTCAAAATGCAAGAGAGACCTCTTAAAATGTATGGCCTTAGTACATTGCAAATCTATTCATTTAGCAGTTGTATCAGACATATTTCTTTGTCAGCCACCCATTTAAGAGGGGATCATCTTAAAAGGCACTGACATAAATTGTTGCGCAGAAGATCGATCAGTTTAAAAGGTTTTTCCTTTTAACAGATCAGATATCTATTATATCTCACCATTTGGCATATGGAATTTCCATTGAATAATTTCAGTCTTTAATCACTTCTTTAAACACGTATTCATTTTAGAAGATTTCTCCCAGATTCCATGACCATGGCTTACTGAAGTGAGTTTTATGCTCGTGTGTTGTATCAAACAGATGTGACCAAATGGCCGGGACATTCTTCCTAAGAAACCAGTTTAATTAGCTGGGAAAGACCTTTGGTGTAAAGGTAGGGGTTATTCAGCTGAGGCAAGGAAAAGCAGTTCTACAAGGTAGGTCACAAATTAGCAAGATTTTGCTAATTATTCCTGAGCATACAGGTAAGCATTACACACCTCTAGAAGTCACGGCAGGGCAGTTGGTGGGATCCCATCCCCCCCAAGTTAATCACTGAATCAATTCCTGCAGATGTGCAAAAGAGTGCACATGGACTGTTGCTCTTTACTGCTCTGAAAATCACACTTCTTGACAGATATGTAATTGCTATTGTTTCTTGAAATTAGTTCATAAGAAAGATGCTGAAAACAGCAATCTGGTAAATAACTTTAATTGAATTCTAAGGGCAAAATGCTGTCAATCATTAGTCCCATTGGTAACACCTTTCTCTACAATCATTCCATTGATTTGTCTGAGATCACTGTTGAGATTTACATCGGGTGCCACACAAATAAACGACAGAGCAGAACTTCATCTGAGCACTGAAACATGGCACCAATGCTTCTTTCTCTTCCTCTCCTTCCCTTCCATCTTGCTCAGGCTGAGGGACTCCATCCTTTATTCCAGACCACCAATGCTTATCCATAGGGACATCAGAGAGGCTGAATGTGCTACTGCTGAGCGTCCATAACAGTAATTTTTTTCCCTTCCTCTCTGGGGACAGCCTGGAGACCAGAGCAAGTTCTCATGTTCAGTGGCCACAATCCATTTCTCCTCTGGAAGATGAGCATCCAATTCCCAAATAGCAATCCAACTACAATGCCACTTGGATATTATAAATAGTGGATAACAGAAGTATAAAGTTTCATCAATAGATTTTGTTTATACTGTTTCTTCTGTATGAATTCCGACTATTTATTTTTTCTCCTTGACCCGATAAAAGAATTATTTGACAGCTCCACAAACTTCAGACTCGCTGAGAATTAAACAAACTAACTGCAGTAGAACTATGATCTCATCAGCCTCCCACACATTTACTTTTGTGTTGTACTCATTTATATTGCATGCCTAATTAGTCAGGGGACATGACAATTACAAAATTAAACTACCAATAGATTTTTATTGAGTTCCTAAAGCTTTGAAAAAAAGCAACAGAATCAAAAAGAAAGGATTATGAATCAGAAAGTTGCTGGAAATTGTATAACCACAATCCCTCCTATTTAGAAGTCATCCAGTTATCTTTTCAAGACTACCAAAGAATTTTTAGCCTAAGTCTCAAAGCAAACCTAGATTCATACTGCTGCTGAGGGATTTTTTTTTATTATTTATAGTTTGTTTTCTCACAAAAGCCATATATAGAAAAAAAAAGCATTTCCATCCTTATTTCTTTTTTTTAGCATGCTTCCATAATCTGAACATTAACTAGAAGATGTCACATTTTATATGAGTTAGACAGATTCATAGAGTTTTGAAAGCAAGAATATCTCCTTATGAATGAAAGTTCAAACCCAAACTTAGACATTGTGCTGTAATTCCCTCTGAAGATTCACATACCACACATTTAATAACAACCTGAACTGACTCCATGTTTCTAAAACTAGACAATTTTTAGTATTCCAATAGCTATTTACAGAGAAGCTGTGCACTCCACATGCAATGCAGCGATGTGTTCATTCCCCTGAACCTCTCTTCTCTGCTAGGACTGTGCTCTTCTTCGAGCTCCTTGTTGACTGATACAAATTCCTTTTGAATGGTTGTTGATTGCATTTGACACAAAGGTCTGCTGGGGACAAAAGCTGCATAACTCAATGAAGATTCATTTTCTAAAGCCACCGATTTCCCAAGTGACAGCGGGGACACTTGTGCTAAAATTATTGTTTTCTTCATCCTTGCAAATTCCTCTTTATATCTCTGGCTTTTTTTCAGTTTGTGTGCATACAATTGTGTATGTACCAAATCTATCTGGAGAGTAGGAAGGAACAAGACTCTTTTTGTGCTTTTGTTTTGTTTTCTGGACCCTCAGCACAGCCCTTCAGATGATGTCCTTCATAGGAGATCTCTTTAGGAATCAGTAAGATTCCTGTGTTATATTCTGTTCTCCTCACAATCAGGACAACACTAACTAGCAACTACAAGGGGAGTAGAAGTTCTCCCAGCTCAAAACTTTCTCAGGGTCTCCTGGACACCCTAGGCAGTCAGGAAGTGAAGTATCCTGAAAAAATCCTGTCCAGGGGCTCCATTACTCCAGAAAATCCATATGTCAGAAGTCAGAGAGAGCAAATATATTTGTTCTGCATAGGTCAGACAGTCTGTGCACTAAAACTGATAACAAATAGCCATTTTTGTTTGCTCTGTGTCCTGTGAGAGTGGATGAATTGGCAATCAGCCCACCCACAAAACTATCTGCTTTGCATACCTTCAGTAGACATATTTTCCTTCTCCTTGTACATTTCCAGCTTCCCTCCTGATGGATTTTAACAGAATTTGTAGGAGCCTTTATTTCTGTTGTGTTCCAAGTGGCTCTTGTGAGGGAAGTTTGGGTCTTGCTGTGTCTCCATGAGTCCCTGAGGTAGGGGCACACTTTGTGAACTCAGGGTGATTTATCTCTCACCTGGAGAACTGCAGATACTGTCAGTAAACCCCACAACTAAGATTGTCCCATTGCCACAACACTGAATTCACTCTTCTCTTCTGCATCTATTCCAGGCCAAGACATGTTCAAATAACCACGTTGTTGGATTTTCCTGGGGAACCTCAATTTCCTCACTGCTCTCAGAATGTTCTTATTACACATCACATGGCCATATTTCTTCCCATTGCTTCCAGGATTATATTGTTTCTTACCATCCAGTACAACTGCAATTTGTGAAAAAATAATCACAAGCAATGCATCCAAATGCCTAACAAACTTTTTTTCCTACATTGCACTTATTACATTGTGTTTGTCATCCCTTGCATATTTTTTTCCTGTCATATTACCTTATGGAATATATATACTTGACATGAGATCTATCAGTGTGTCTGGCTCTTCAGCAAAAGTTCTAGTCATAAGCACAGAAAACAACTTGCTGAAATATTTTCCAAACATTCTCCTTCTGGTTTTCTATTGAGTGCCACTCACAAAAAAATTAGAAGGAAGTGAAAGCAATCTATCAGGAAAATGGAACAAATGCAGTTGAAGAAAAAAGATCTGTGTTTGGGGACATTTTTATCAGACTATTGGGGCTTTAGTTATGTGCCCAGGCAGAGTACATGCCCTAATAAAGCAGACAAAGCAGTGGGATTTTGAATTGGTTCCTTCAGGTTACAATTTTTTATTGGCAGGTGCAGGGAGTTATGTGGCACTTGTTATGTACTAATGATGAACAGCTCTTTCATGTACATAAACAAGGTGGTTTTGTAAAGAGATGCACGGCACACATTGGGAATTTAGAATATAACATTAGTTTCATCTCTAATATCAAACCTATGTCATAGGGCACTTTTCAAAAAAAACGAAAAAAATTAAAAAAAGCATTAGTAGGATGTGCTAGAGGCCCTCTGTGACGAAGGTAATAGCAGGTAATAGTTCCTAATCACAGAGAAGGAAGAATCTTTTGAATAATCAAAGGAGATTTGTGCTTACTTAGTATTTCAGAATTGTTTCTAACTTGGGGAAAGCACTGAGAGCCCCTCAGGAAAATCTGGCATGCTGTAATGCAAAGGCAGGATAAAGATTAGTACGTGTTTTCAAATATATATAAGAACAACTGCTGGTAGAATAAGAATTCAAACATTTCCTGTATTATGCTTGAAGGCATTCAAGCTGCCAGCCAATAGGTATAACAAGAAACTTCCCATTTTGCTATTATATTGTTGTGCTGTATAGGGTTTTTCTCTGAAGCATCTGGTATGGGTTATTGTCAAAATCCTACTTTAAGCATCGCTCCAGCTTAACATGAGAATTTCTGTGCTCCTGAAACTGGGACATTCTAATTATCTTTCAACAATACAGTGCTGTGCTACCAAACCCACTTTAATCTATAGTAATAATAGAAAAGAATCATAAGCCAAAAGACTGTTTACAAGTTGACACAAATGACCCAATCTTTACGAAGAGCCATGGTGGAAAAAGTGTGAAAAATGTACTTCACAGAAGCATCCTTGGCAGAAGACGTGAATTCAGTGAAAAGGTTTAAAACATTTCAACGAAAGCCTGAATTGGATGACAGAGCTGCAAGAAGTTTATCTTGTACCAAAAGAGGGAACAGAAAAGATCTCAGAAAAATACAGTACATATCTTCTCTGTTACCAAACTGACTTTAAAATAGCAAACAGAATAAACAGACAAATGGCAAGAAAATGCCTGAACACAACGAACTAACCTCTGCAGGGTTCTTCACGGCTTTATTCCCTCGTATATGACCTGTGATTTGCATGTATATCAATATTTTTCTAGCAGTTGTACGGGTCCATTAGCCAGATGCCATTCTTCATAACAAAACCATTATAAATATATGGCCTCAAAGTGCTTTTGGCCTGAGTCCAGCAGATCCCATCTTTCAGCAAGCCATTTCAATATAGGGAAAAGAGAAAGAAGGAAGGAAAATTTCTTTTCAAGCGTGTCATACCTCCAAATCTAATAATGAGCAGTGAGACAGATCAGGCAGGTTTCTATATTGTCCAAAAGTTACAAATTAAACCTAGGAGAGGCTGTTTAATGAAGTCTGAGTGCAGCACAATAGGAAATCATGATATTGCCCTCAATGCTGCTGCCTTGACAGCATTTCCTTTCCTGTAGGGAAAGAGAAGTGAGGTTTGAAATTCCACACTCAGAGAGGAAATGCCCCGTAATATTACAAACTAGAAGAAGAAAAACAGAAATAACTATTTTATAAACTTTCTTTGATAATATTTTTCCATTATTTTAACAAAGTAAGAGAAGTGAGAACAAATGTCACGTCGCTCTGAAGTAAACTGTGCTTACCAGTGCTTAAAGAGAAGCCAACACGGTTCACCAGTACTTTGTCTCTGAAAATTGACCTTTCTTAGTGAAATAAAGGTGTGAAAACCCTCTGCTACATTAAAAGACATCTGACAACCTGACCCCAGCGTCGGACAATGTTCATTTTCACATTTGAGCCATCAGATGGTAACATTCTAGCATAAGCGGAGTGGCATTCTAATTGTGAACTTATTAAAGTAAAACATAATTTTTTGGGTTTTGTTTGATTGCTTGGGTTTGTTGTTTTTTTTTTTCTTACCAAATGAGGTACAATATGAAATCAAGCAATTCCAGTAATGTTAATGGGATCATGAATAATTGGCTGGGATTTTCCCCATGCTGGGGGAGTCAGATGCAGTTTGGATTAAGGCAGAGAAGAGATTCAAAGGCACTTGGCAGTGCATATTTACCCTGTAATACAAGGATAAACAGATGCAAATAAGCAATTAAACATGTGAGAAGATTAAAAATCATGGACCCCTACCCTTAGTGCCACAATAATAAGCCTTACAAAAATTTATAACTTCAGAGAAAGGTCTCACCCTTCAAATAGTTTGGAAACTCCCTAAATAATTTCCATTCCCCTGGCCCCTATGTTTGTTCTTTCTCCCCTCAGGAAAGCTGAAAAAAAGACCTAAGCACATACAAACATAAAACAAACCACAAAACTGAATAGAATGGATAAAAAAAAAATAAAATTTGAAGGATTGAAATTTATATAGTTAGAGCAAAGCACAAACGCCATGATTCAGCTCAGCAACAGAGGAGAAGCATCAGGGAAGGCTCAGCTAGCTGCAGGCAAAGCAAAGCCCCTTCAGCCAGAGGTCTCTGAGTAATGAGAGACCCCACAAAAGCAATCATGGGAAGGGAACAAATATGTGAGCCTGTGGTAAAAAAGACTTTGCCTACATGTGTGACACAAAACCCAAGGAATAAACATATTGTGCCTAAACACTGCAAAAGCTCTTGGCTCTGCAGAAGTTCTGAAGCAGTTTGTGGTTGCAAAAATGTGTGGAGAGCAGGGCAGATCCAGGACCAAGTCACTTCTCCTGCTTCTGCTGGGCCATACGTGTGTGGCTTTGAGTCTGTCAAAACGATGCATCAGTGTGGATTTATATGGGTGTCAGTCAGGTCACTGATGTGTTGGATTATGTTAGATCTGAGCTTAATGAGATCTGAGCTTAATCTGATCTCCTTAAGTCCCTTCTCTGGCCCAAGCATCGTGGTACTGGGCTTTATGCAATGCAGACACATCCTTCTCAAAGCTGCCCTCCAGCAAACCCAAAAAAGCAGCAAATACTGAAATGTCATGTGCTGGATAAAGGCTCCAAATTTCTGAGCACCAAATCCCCACCTCTGCTGAGAGCAAAGGGTCAGGAGTTCAGGTAAAGACCTATTTTGAGGGTCTGAACTGTCAGGTTTGGGTTATCACAGCAAGGCACCAATGTATTAGGCAGCAAGGAAAATGATAGGTATTCATTTCAGTTCATGATTTTTCAATTTTTAATTTGGTTTTAAAGATTTCTCATCAGCAGCATATTTCCTAATTTTTCCACTGTCTGAACCTGTCAGACAGCTCTGAACCAAAGCCAGACCACATACACTGCCTCAAATTAATGAAAAAGGTGAAATGAGAAAGTTCTATCTCCACTAAACTAAATAACAAAGCTCTGTTGCAAGTATGCCAAACACACGAACAGAACCCAGGCGAGGTTAAGCCACTCCTAACAGTTCTGAGAACCACTTATTTTACAAAAGAGTACAACTTTCAAAAAAAAATTTCAAACTTAGTAAAAAAAAAAAAAAAGATAATGCTCTGGGACCCTTGTCCCCTGCTCTATTGTGGCATTAGGGACATTGGGAAATTCTATTAGTGACTGGAAGTTCAGGCATGGTGACTCAGCCGTGCTGCACCAATTGAGTGAGCCTTTAGGCCAGCTCAAGATAAGGCTAAGTTCAAGAGAGGTTTATGTTTTCCTTTAGAAACTTGTGAGAACACGATACTTGGATTGAGACACTCATCTCGAGAAACAGCTCTTGCTTTTCAAATCTGCAGGAGTTATTTGGGTAGTGTGTACTCTCTGGTCCTTCATATTTAATGGACATATTGCCTCCATTGTGTGGTTGTCATTAAATATAACACTGCCCTCCAACCTTTGGATTACCACTAGAAGCTGCCATGAACAATTTATATGCCAATCTTTATTCCCAGAAGAAACTCAGGCAGAAGCTTCTCCTTTTATAATGTTCAAATGTGCTTTCTATCAAAAGAAAAAGAAATGTATTTGTGAAGTACTTACCATCGATTACAAACATCTGTGGTAAAATTAAGTAGTGGAAGGCTCTTTTATATCCGGAAACTTTAAAGAATTACCAAAAGTTGAAATCTGTCAGATATTTTAAGTAGATTTATAACAGAAGACTGTATCTATGGCTTTAGCATCTCATATGTACAAAGCTAAACTGACAGAATTAAAGCTATTCATGCTGGAAAATCCCACAGTGCAGTTATCAGACTCCAGGAGTAATCTGCATAAATGAAAGCAGTCTTATGATCAGGAGGGAATTAAAGAAAAAAGGGCTGATCCTCAGTCTTGGTGTGTTGTTAGCAATTGTGGGTCCTGTGCACCTTTCCAGACCAGAACCTAAAAGCATGAGGTGCTACAAGTGCCTTTGGAAACCAGATAAGAGTATTCTACATTTCACTATTGTGCATGAACCACTTGCTTTATGCAGGTTTATGACAGTGGGAAGTGTTATGCATTATTTTAAATAATTAGCCTTATTTTTAAGCCTTTAAAACTGCTTTTGTACTGCTGGAAAAGGGTTTTGTCTTGTTTTTAGTCTTTCTCCTCCCACCCATCTACCAAACTGCTTCTAATCCATTATTCCAAAGAACAATATAGCAATATCTTCTTCTGTTTATATGACCAAGAATGGCTCTCCTAAGCATTTTGAGTTCTTGTAGAAGCTGCATATCATATTCAACACCAGGAGAACTGAGATGGACACTGATGCATGTACATTAAATATTGTGCTCTGCTTGCAGGATCCCTTTCAAATTAGGGGACCATGAGATGGTCCCCACGGGCCCATGCTTTGAGACAGGATTGCATATGGGCATGAGAATAAAGTAGTTAGAAGAGCCAAAATGCCACTGTGCTCTGCATATTTTATGTGCTTTAATTGTATTATATTGATTTGAGTCCATTATAGCCTGGTTTGTTACTCTAATAAATTACATTGTTCTTTGAAACAATGATGGCTCAAGATTGAAATATTATATTAAAAGTTATATCTGACTGGCAGGCTTCAAATGTGATATTTACCACTGGCTATGGAGAAAGTAATCCTTGAAAGGCTTTCACTCTTTAAATAAAACCTCCAAGTCAGAATGTGCAAGTCTAAAAATGGTCCTCAAGTATTGGTTAAGAGTGGGAGGAGAACAGCAGAGGGAACAGGTATTCTTCAGGCTGAGATTTGCAAACTGGACATGTAAGCAAAAGAAAAGAAATATATTTTCATTTAGATTTGAGGAACAGAAGAGTTTTAGCTTTTAAACTCCAAATAAAACTTTATTATGATGCCTTTCTGTTTGTATTTTAAACTGAGGCTTTGGAAGATTCAATTAATGAAAAAAACCAACTTTCCAAAAACATAACTGTATTAAGCATTTAATGTTTAATTGATTATATGCTTTGTGTGGCAATTCCTATGAAATCTAAAGCTGAAAGAGTTCAGCATATAAAGATACAATATTTTTGTGACTGGGCTTGACTTTTTTTTAAAGCACAACAAAAAAGAACAATTTTCAAAGTAAATACCAAGCCAAGACTGAGAAAGTTTTTGGTTTTTTGTTTTGTTTTGTTTTGTTTTTTTTTAAAGAATCCTGCTAGGCACCATATATTTCACATATCCTGTGTGTTTTTCTGGAAGTACAAAGTTTTTTTTAGGTAAAGTAAAAGGGAAATGGGGCATTGCTGGAGTGGAAAACTGTAAACAAGAGCTCAGAGTAGATTAAAAAAAGAAATTTCATGACAACATACACATTTAAAAGATGAAGGTGAGTCATCACCATGAGATGAATACCTTATTTTTTAAACCCCATGGGAGGTGTCTTTGATGAGCAGCAGCACAGTCACTGCAGGTAGGTGCATTTTGACAGACAAAGAGCTGCACTGCACTAATTCACTCTGTCAGAAATTCCCACCACAGCACAGAGGTGATTTTGTGGGATTTAGCTCCTGGGTGCAGTAAGTCTGGAGATGGGACCCTGCAGCAGTAGATATTCAGTGGCAGAAGAGCAAGCTGCCGCTGAATAAGGAAATTTTGTCTTTGCAGCCCAGACAAACTACTGAACATTGCCCTCAGACATGCAGGATTTTAAACTTTATGTAAAGTTCTTCATAAAAAAACAAACCCCATTTAAAATATCCATAGACATTTTTTAAAACACCATGAAGAGATGTGGAATTTTGCAGTTGTTCACACCTGGTTATATTTTGGTGCTTATTATTTTTATATATAGTAGCTACTTTTTTTGATTACTTCTTTTGCCTTCTGGTGAGTCTGACAAGCACATGTATCACCAGACAGCAGGTGTAAAAGCAGCTCCACATGGGTTACTTGCCCCAGCTTTGGACTGAGGCTGAGGAGCTCCCTGTGCCATGCAGACAGGAGGAGCTGATTCCCGTAGTCCCTCCCAGTCCCTCTCCCCATCCTGGTTTCCAGACAGCCCAGGACTGTGTCACTGCTGGAGTTACCACTGGGACTGACATTACAGAATTGGCCATTCATCATCTTTGACACCAGGGCTATTTCAGAAAGTACTGCTTTGGCACATTCAGGAATAATCATATCAAAGTTGGGGCTGCGCTTTTCTTCAGAGGGAGGTCATGCAGACAATAATAATGCATCACGGGTTTTTGTTCTATTATAATGCTACCTATATATGGGTTGTGGTACTCTGAAACCTTCCAGGGTTGGGTGTCAGGGCTGTTTGCCTTCAGAGACTGCCTGCATGCAGAGGGCAGACAAAAAGCAGAGAAAAAAATGGGGAGCAATGCAAAAGAAAACAACAAGAAATTAAAAAAAAATCAAGTGGAAAAAAGTGGGATTCTTATACAAAATTATGTGTTTTAATATATTCAGAAGAATTCATGAGGAAAGTCAATGTTGACTTGTAAAAATCTCAAACTTATAGATCAATATGCAAACTGTCATGCATTCAAAACAAAATATTATGTTTCATTCATAAAGGCACATCATAGTCACAGGGATAGACACTACAAAACGGTCTGATTTACACAAAGTAGAACACACACACACCAAATTATAAACACAAACCTGAATGTTTTCCATGCAATCAGAAGGCCTGTCTGTACACCTTTCATACTAATGGCAAAATTATGCTTCCAGTAGGCATAAGATTGGCTCATAATGGCCTAATCCCAGTGATGTTCCTTACCTTGGCATAGTCTGACGTCAGCCTTATGAATAATTCCACGGGTGTCAGGAAAGATGCAGCTGTTAAAATGCTAAGCCAGGCCTGATCATTACATTAGCCTGAAACAGTGACTTAAAAATGTGAGTTCTCAGAACTGACGTCTGATGTTAAACCTTTCAGATCAATTTTCTCAAGATCTTCTTCACCAAAACTTAAAATTAGCATTTCTTTTTCTCCTTTTTCCTTCTCATTCTTTTCCCTCTTGAAAAACTCAGCTCCATAAGCAACCATAGCTCCTAAAGGAAGTTTGTTTAAGGGGAGTATCAACTGAGACAAGAGTTACAATAAACAGGCAAGAATCAGCAACATGGAGTTTTCATGAGATCTCTCAATCTGTTGAGTGCAGTCGTAAGGAGATACAAACTCTTCAGTGCCACACAAATTACAATATTTTATCTTTACATATTCATGCACGGTGAACTTGGAGCTCAAGAAACCTTACCCATCTAGTCATATTATGTCCTGATCACAAAGAACATGCACTTGACAAGCAAACCAGCAGAACTGAGATGGTTTCGGCTCTTGCTTTCAGAATGCATTGTAAACAAACACCAAAACCCACAGTTAATTACATCTACTGTTGCCTGCTTCAGAAGATATAAAAAAATATATATGCTTCTTAGCAAAAGCATTCGGACTTTGACCCACTGTCAGTTTGCCCTGAAAATACAGGATCAAACATTCAAAGACCAGTTTTCCTAACACTAAGGTAGCAGCAACATAAGAAGTATGGGGTATTATTTATATTTTTACCATCCCAATAATGATGATGAAAACAGGACATTAAAATAGTTCCAGATTAAAAAAAAAAAAAACACCTGAGAAATAATGCATTTTATATTTTTACCATCCCAATAATGATGATGAAAACAGGACATTAAAATAGTTTCAGATTAAAAAAAAAACAAAACACCTGAGAAATAACCTTATGCATTCTATTCTTACTGGAGATTAGGGATTGAATATTTCATCACCACTGCCCTTGATTTCTTATAAGCAAAGCACTCCTATGAGTTAAACTGCCAACAAAAACCCAACAACTGCACTCACTTTCACTGCTTTCAGATTTTGTCAAGGAGTATTTCACCCTACAGACATAAAGCTATGGTTTAATATTTTAACTGCAACCAAAATAGCCCTTTTTCTGGCACACAAATTTCCCTGGAAAACACAGAGTGCTAGCTGATAATGGGGATAATTCAGTGTTTTAGGCACTAACCGTGCTGAAAGAGGAATTACAAAGGTGGAGGTGTACTCACAGGGCCAAGCAGAGCTGAAGAGGGAGGAAAGGCTGAGGGTGAGGATGAGGAAGGAGGAGGTGGTGCAGGAGTGCAGATGAAAACCAATATGCATGTTCCTCCAGGACCCTAAAGAAAAAAAAAATAACAAGGGTAATGATTTTTCTTTAAGAAAATCACCACCAAAATTCCACATATAGATACTATGAGAATTTGAGATCCTTGTGAAACTGAACGTTATTTAGCTTCTCAGTTAGAAAAACTGTCAGAATCATGACTCAGCTGGAAGAAAATAATGAAGTTTGAGATTGGGGTTTATAACTAACAAAACAATGTCTGTAGCGCATGTCAGTCGTTAAATAAAAACCTATCTCACCCTCAAAAAGGCATTTTTCCCCCTTTTCTGGTGCCTCCTTCCCCTATTGCCTGGCTCCAATTCTTCCAGCTATCAAAGGTTGGCCTGCACCTATATGTTCATGGCACTTTTAGCACCTTATGTTGCTTTGACAAAATTAAAAGTTTTTAAAGGTTTCTTCTTATTTGTTTGGTTTTTTACCCATTTTTGCCATTTAACTGCAAAATTTGAGAGTAATTATCCTCAGATGAAAGAGAAGTGAAAGTCAAACCTATTCTTATGTTATAAGATTTTACTCCTAGGTGATGACTGTGGGATCACAGCTGATGTGTGGACACCTGAAACTACTTTAAATGTTCAGTGATGGTATTTGGCAGGGATTAGATTTCCAGTTGAAGTTACACATTCCAGAGCTTCCTAGAACCACATAAACCAAAATCTAACTAAATTGATTCAGGTATTATATAAAAATCCTCTGAAATACTAAAGCCCTCCTAAAGCACTAAAAAATGTACTGTGTAAATTTTCCTCTAAAGTAAGGTAGATAATATTTTTTCTCTGTCTTTACTTACAAGAACAACCCAAAGCAAGCCCCAGGTTTTCAATTTTGAAAATAAGGCCATATCTTGAATGGAAACTCTGAGGAAAATGTTAATTAACACTTAAGAAGACAAGGAGTCCTTTTTACGTAAATCGTCTTTCTTCCCAGTAGCTATTAAGAAAGGCAAAGGAAAGCTTTTGGAACATAAAGGATGCAAGCCCCATCACTTTCACTACAAGTTTCCTTGGAACAAAAATGAAGGTTTTATATTTGATGAGCACCAGAAGCTTCAATTTCTATGTGGTATAATTTAAATCTCATGTCACACAAACAAAAAAGAGGAATTTTGGCATAAAATCCTCCAGTAATTTACTGCAACATTTGTAACTTACTCAGGAAGTACCTGGTGGGGAACCAGTGACTTTGCTGAAACTGGAAGAAATTAGTACATCTATTTAATAGCAATGAGAGAGCTTCATTTGGATAAAATGTTAATACTTTGGTCAAGCATTGCTGTATACAAAATGGAATTTTATAGACAGATTCGTTGCCTCACACATTTCCCCAGACTCACCATAAAGCACCAGAAAAATTGCATCTATTGACTGGAATTACACTGTTTTATCCATGATATTACACTCACAAAAACTAGAATATAATTTGTCATTTCTTGCCCTTACACTAATTGAACTGACACAGCTCTATTAAAATGAGTCAAATCTAATAACAGCGTTTCAATGGATAGGAAAGATATCTGCTTGTTTTTCTTAAAAGACAAGAAGGGGGAAAAAAGATATTTTTGGGTTGGCTAAGCATCTATTCCCAACACATAATAAGGTTGTTATCAACCAGAAAAGCCTATTAAGATAGAAAATGAATACTGAAAGCTTTCTAATTAAACACTTTCCACTTACATGATACTGAAAAAATAGAGTGGGAGATGCTGGTCCTGATACTGTATTAGTCATTGTATCACTCATATCATGATGTTGTAATCAGCTCTCAGGATGAATAGCCCAGGTGCTCAAGCTGTGCTGCGATTTGTAATTGGAAACATCTTTGGATAATAGTTGTCTCATGAGTTGTTTTCTCCTCTTGTCATATTTTTTTAATGTGATGTGACTTATAATTGAGTTTTCTATTAGCTGTCATGCAATAGTGTTTTTTAAAAACTTTAAACCTGCTCCTGCCAAGCTGCTCTGTGGAGGTTCATCCTGGGCTGGAGTGGGATGTGTGCATGGACGTGGGGCAGCACAAGTCCTGTCCCTCTGAGGCAGCAGGCAGGATTAGGGCTGCAAGATTTCCTTCTTTGAGGAAGGATTATCATTTTGATATCCCTACTATATTCTGATATTAGTATTAAATTATTCTAACAGGGACAAAGCTAAACTAACAGCAGCAATTCTCTTCTTCAGACAGATACGTCCTGTCACATCTCACCAAAATGTTACATTTTGGCAGGGAACTCAATAAGGTCTCTTTACTTGCAATAGTCCAACATGCTACTAATAAGCATAACTTTTGCCACACCTTCAAATAAGTTCATAGCTCTACATATCTGGTTGGCTAAAAGTGTAGTAATGACTTTTACTGTTAGGAGACTTCCAAGAAAGGGGGAGGATTTGGTAGCCAGCCTTGAGAAATACAAATTAAATTTGGTCTGAGTGGAAGGTTAAAAATCATATTATCTCAGCTACATTAAAACCACTGGCATGTTGTAGATTACAAGCAAAGCCCATAATATTCAAATGCATATAATTTATTGCTTTCATATTTTTAATTAGGTACTTCACCTCTGCCCATACTGTTCATGGGCTCTACCAAGACACAGCAGAAGTCTATACAACCAATAATCTTGAAACACAGAAATCATAATTATCTTTAATGTTCTCAAGTGCAGACGGTTCCTAATATATATTCTTCTATGCAATTTGGTCAAAAGATTTTAAATTATACAAAAAGTGTATAGCAGAACCAGTATGGACATGAGAGCTCTAGATGCAGTACTTTCACAGAGATGAAGCAGATTAAAAAGCTGGATATAAATATATAGTTCTTCTATTAAATGTAAGAAGGGCAGATAATTTTCAAGGGCTTAATGCTGTGTACAGGAACATCCCTGCACAGGGGAGCCTGTACACAGCAGATCAAACCTCCTGCAGCACTGGCCCCAAGGAAAGTGTGGTCTAGAGAATTTCCATTTTTTTAAGACTTCTCCAATTCCCTTCCTGGGGATGATCATTTTTTCTGCTGTAGGAGCTGCCTGCGCTCAGTGGTTGTTTATTCTCTTGGCTTTCCCCAATGGCCAGTGGTAATTCCCCAAGTACACATAGCAAGGATGAACAGAAATTTGGGCCCTTTTTCTGACACAAGGAATGGAACTGCCTGTTGTAATTTTGGATTATGATGATTACTGAAAATATTTTGAAAATTTAGGCAGGGGTTTGTTGTTGACCTAGAAGGAGCAGCGTGTCTCTGGCAGTGCTGCTGTTTGTGCCACCAGCCTTCCTTGGCTGATCTGCTGCAGGGTGATATGTAAAAATTCAAGCCAGGTTTTAATTGCACTCTCCTTTGGAGGAGATGATTGTGTGCTGTTGAATCCAAGCCCCGTGGCTTCCTCACCCGGTTTTGCTGGCCTGGCTCCTTTGCTGCCCTCTTCTCTCTGTTTGGTTACACACAGAGATACATCAAATATCACCTTATGCTGTACAGTGGCAGAGGCTGCCCAAAAAATTATCCTTGCCAGCCAAACAATTTCTGTGAGGCAATGTAGCTAATTCTTGTTCTAAATTCTACCATCATCACAGACAAGGTCACTCTTTTCACCCCAGTGAATCGACCACCAAGATGGGAACTAAAACATGTTGGGGTGGCCCAAAATTTTAGATTTAAATTGCAAATGTGCAAAGAAAGTGCCAGCTCAGTTGCTTAATTGTTGGTAAAATATACAGAAACCTAAAACACTTCCCTCAGATGCAAATTCTGCAGTGTTTGACTGTGCAGAAGCTTCCTTCCCTGGGAGTTTGGGAACTTAGTTAACGATGCAACCACGTGGTCATTTATTCTAATTAATGTGAATACATTTGCATTTGCAGATCTAGCAGCTTTTGCAAGCCAAGAAACAGCCCACAGTGGTTTTACAGGGTGCACACAGATGTGCTGGTGCAGCACAGGACACACTGGTCAATGCAGAACGCGGCAGACACCCCGTGCTGGAGGCCCCAGACTGTGCTCAGTAGATGTTTTCCAATGTTTTTGACCCATGAGAGGCTGAACTTGCTGCGCAGCAGTACTGGGAACTTTTTGTTCCAACAGAGACAGTTATCAGAAATTTGGCTAAATTATTCACATTAAAAAAACAAATAAAAAGTAAGCACATAGATGGGCCTCCTTGGACCTGCATAAATTAGAGCTGAACCATTCCTCTGTGCCTTGTTCCCAATTGCTGTTACTTTCTTCTACAGGCAAGATTTTATTTGGGAAGTCACAAGTTCTTAGTTAAAACAGGTTTAACTATTTATCATCAGATTCACCCACCTACATAAAATCCTCCAAATGTTGAAGTTGTTAAAGGGACACTGTCCATGTCAAAACTGCATGTCTATTTAAAAATGTTTTACCTTCTGTTGTTAGAAGTGATCCCTA
Organism: Passer montanus; assembly: GCF_014805655.1. Classification (NCBI taxonomy): domain Eukaryota; kingdom Metazoa; phylum Chordata; class Aves; order Passeriformes; family Passeridae; genus Passer; species Passer montanus. The sequence continues at coordinate 24,306,311 of NW_024356504.1, read as the reverse complement.
AGGTTGGATACTTGAAAGGCATTAGAGACAATAGATCTCCTTGGGTATTTTAAGTATCATCTTTTCACTGTTTTTCTCTCTAATTGCCCAGGCCAAAGACATGCACTGATGCCCCCATGGGGAACTTGGGCTGCAGTGTAACTTCTCCAGCTCTAAGCAGATTTTTTTTTTTACATAAATGACTGCCTGTCCAGGTGATGTTATTTTGTAGTTTAAATAAAGGATAAACTATAAAGCAAACTTTCTACAGCATCAGCCTAATCCCTCATGGGACATCACATCCCTTGGCTTTGAATTCTGCCCTTCAACAACAACTCCACATCTAATAATTCTTACAAAAAAATTAATTCTTACAAGAACTGACCAGCACTGGAAAAGGAGATTTCAGTGGCTTCAGAGACAAGAAAGGATAAAGAGAGAAAAGTAGGAGTAAATGAAGAAGTAAGAAGATTTAAGAGCACATGAGATAAAGCAAAGGGAGACTAATACCGTGAAGCAGCGAGGGAGAAGTTTTGTGGAAAAAGTAATGCAAATCTGCTGTTAAAGACAGTATTTTATTTTATATGCAGAGGGAGGCTTAGTTTGAAGAGGCATAAGGTAGCAATGATTTTTTATGGTATTTCCATGCTTCTAAGTGTTTGATTTTGCTAACTTAACTTTCTTTTAGTGTATTTTTAATGTAATATAGAGATTTGGGTTGTTTTATTTCTTGTGATTGTAATGCATAATTCTGACTGACTCAACCTTTAATTCGATTTCCTCTTCATAGTTCAGATTAGAGAACTTAAATAGAGCAGCATGTTGTAAGTGAACTTCCTCTCCTTTAACTGCAAAATAGGAGGTTTTGGCTAAGTTAGCCTTCACACAGCTTTATCTCTGGGAATAAATGGAAAGAAGAGGTAAGAAATGCTGAGGGAACACTGGCAGGCAGCGAGGAGCACCTCACACCACCAGTGCCTTGGGCTTCCCAGGCAGCACAGAGAAAAGCAGCCACTGGAGAAACCAAGAGAAACTCCTGGGATGAGCTCACTCAGTGGCTCATCTCCATATTTTTGCATACTGACGTGTGCTAAAGGGCACACATGCTTCTCAAGACAGCACAAAGTTGCTGCCTCGAGGAGCGGAACTGGCTCCCAATGCATTTTAGATGTTGTGTAAATTACCTACATAGAGCCCCGTTGTCCCCATGTGATCCTTTGCAGGTTCTAAATAAGCAAACCAATGTGTCTCAGCAGTTGCATTTTTGGAATCTTTGTGCCCCTAAGCTGTAAAAGAAGGTAGGATGTGTATTCAGAAAAAAGAGGGAAAAGGAGCCTTTGGTTATTTTTTTGTCTTTCTAGGATATTCTGAATGCCAGCAGGGCAAGGGAGGTGATTCTGTCCCTCTGTTTGCTCTTGTGTGACCCCACCTGCATCCAGCTCTGGGCCCCTTACACAGGAAGGACATGGAGCTGTTGGAATCAGTCCAGAGCAGGCCATGAAAATGCTCTGAGGGCTGGAGCCCCTTTGCTCCAGAGACAGGCTGGGAGAGAGAGCTTGAATGCCAGCAGGGCAAGGGAGGTGATTTTGTCCCTCTGTTTGCTCTTGTGAGACCCCACCTGCATCCAGCTCTGGGCCCCTTACACAGGAAGGACATGGAGCTGTTGGAATCAGTCCAGAGCAGGCCATGAAAATGCTCTGAGGGCTGGAGCCCCTTTGCTCCAGAGACAGGCTGGGAGAGAGAGCTGGGGCTGCTCAGCCTTGAAAAGAGAAGGCTCTGGGGAGGTCTTAGAGACCCTTCAAATGCCTGAAGCTGTAGGACTTTGGACAAAAGCATTAAGTGGCAGGACAAGGAGGAATGGCTTCAATCTGAACAAGGGCAGGGTTAGATGGGATATGGGGAAGAAATTTTTGACTGTGAGGGTGATAAGATATTGGAACCATTTGTCCAGGGAAGCTGCGGATGCCTCACTCTGGAAGTGTTCAAGGCCAGGGCTTGGAGCAACCTGGGATAGTGGAAGGTGTCCTTGCCCATGGCAGGAGATTGGAATGGGATGATCTTTAAGGTCCCTTGTAACTCAAACCATTCTATGATTCTCTGATTTTGCCTTTCTATAGTTTTATATTTTTAGTCATTATACATTGTAATAATGAAGACTCGCATTCTCCTCCACTTCCTAAAGTTAACAAAAGAATATATGAGTAAACTAATATTGACTGGGATAAACAGGAGGATTAATGCCGTTTTAGGGAGACAAGAGAAAGGAATAGACAGACATAAACATGTAAATGTGCTAAAGCTCCATTCACAATCACAATTCACTATATGTCAGTAAAACTGCCTGAATAAATGCAAACATTTAATGCTCAGAGAAAGTAGAATTACTTTCTTTGTAAATAACTGCAGAATAGTGTTATCAGGCACCTGATATTTCTCTTCAGCACCAGTGCAAGGGACACTCATTCAGATTTTACTATCACAGTGCACAAGACAGGAGAATTTTTATCAATATCATGATGTTTTTCTAAAAGACCCGGTTTTAAAGGTGAATTATGCATACTGGAAATCCAGGGGAAAGGAAGGCTGAGTGTCTGTGTGAACGACTTTTGCTCATATTCCATCATAAGCAAGAATATTAATGAATCTTCTGAATAAAGGAAAGAAGTTCTGCATTAGCTGACAGTCATTTTTCCAAAAGATATAACTGCTTTACTTAATGCCTGATCTAAAGCCCTGGGAAATTTTTCTCACTTCATTGTACTCCCATCTTCTCTATGGAAGACATACTTGGTCAAACAGTTAACAATTAATTAAGTAAATTAAGTACTTTGGCCCCAACTTCTTTCCAGTAAGACTTGAGTAATAATAATGATATCAGTGTGTGACATATGTGCAATGAAGTCAGCATTTGACATAATACATCTGAAGAAACTTTTAGTAAAGTATGTACCATTAATGATGATAAAGCTTAGAGAAAAGGCTTAAAAATTGCATCCTCTTACTTAGCAGATCTGATCCTGATGATCTCAGGGAGGCTGTCAGAAATATGTTTGACTCCAAAACATATGTGCCTCATACAGAGCTGTAGAAAGGCAGTAAATAAATAAAAGGTCTTAACATCATTTTTTCATAGTATATTTTCCTAGTGACTCTAGTGAAAATGAGATAAGTTTATGGGGATGGAAAAGTCAACAGACCTGTTACTCCTTAAACATGGTAGAGTTTTAGTGCAAAGAGAAAACAGAATCAAACAGAAAAAAATCCACAGAAGTCTCCCAGCACAACTGGAGTGACAGCCTTTCCAGATGAAAGAGAGAGAGAAAAGGATGCAGAAAATTCCTGTGCTATACTATGAATGAGAATAATTCTAAATGGTCCAGAGGGATTTGGAATGTATCATGTTGCTTTTGTTGCTGCTATTTGCTCTATAAGTAAGATTTGTTTATTTGAAAATTAAAATAGATTAAGTTAATTTGAACATTTTCCCCTGTTGTGGCTTTATGATGTTCACTGATTTATTGGTGAAAAAAAAAAAAAAAGCTGAACCTGCTCTGGAGGTTTTCTTAAGAGCCATTAGTGTGCAGTAATTTACAGCTACTCAGAACCATGCATTGAGCTTCTAATTGATTGCTAATGTTGATGCGCTTGATTGGATGTCAAGTTATGTGTAAAATTTATTGAAAATAATTTTGTTTCTTCCCTCTCTCTAACACCACAGACAGTAAATTGAAATAGATATGCAGATAGCTACATCTATTTCCTCAGGCCTGAATTTTACAGAACCTCCCACCAAATAAAACCTTTTCAGACTGTACAATCAGGATATCCTAAAACCCCTTACTAAAAACAAGCCAAATAGAATATTTCCATGCCCTTTTCCCCCCCTCCATTTTACACAAAGACATAAAAAACGTTGCAAGCACCCAGAGCCAGAGCTACTACTCCCACATTTCAAATGAGCATCTTTAACCTCAGGAGCTTTGATATCAGCTGGAACATTAACCACGATACTTCTTCCTCTGCGGGCTGCTCAAAGTCCCCACGGTCTTTTAAACTGGGAGTTGCAGGTGCTGAATTGCCCACGAGGGATGAAAGAGTGACAGGTCTGAACTCTGCCATCCACTCAGGAGGCTGAGGATGGCACCCCAGGGAAAAGAGCAACCTGGAGAACAGCAGCGCTGCAGATGGCACCGTGTGCTGCTCTCAATGGGACGTAGCAGGATTTTTGTGTCCTGGGTTTGCCTGTGCTTCAGGCCATGCCCAAAAGGATCAGCTGAGCAAAAAGTTTTTCTAACTCTAAAGGAGATTGCAGCTATTAATTCATATATATAGATAAATGAATATTTATCTATATATATATCTAGACTTGGCAGCTGGAAGGCTAGATCAAGATCAAAACATGCAAATGTTTACTTGTTCTCTAATTGGTAGGGGAAAAAGAAGTTATTTAGAAACATTTTAGAACAGCATTTGTTTCAAGCATTTGGAGCAATGAAACAGCACTCCTACCCCTCTAATAAAGGAATAGTTTGGAAAGGCTGGAATTTACACTCCTTTCCTGAAGAAGGGAAACAGAGCTGGGGTCTGGAGCATAAGTCTGAAGGGTCTAGAGGGGCTCAGCCTGGAGAAAAGGAGGCTCAGGGGGGATCTTCTTGTTTCATAAAATTTTCTGGAAGAAGGGTGTTGCCAGGTGGGGGTTGATCTCTTCTCCCAAGTCACAAGCAACAGGGCAAGAAGCAATAGCCTCAAGTTGCACTAGGGGAGAATTAGATTGGATATTGGGAAATCTTCTTCACTGAAAGGGTTGTCAAGCCCTGGCACAGCTGCCCAGGGCAGTGGCAGGGTCACCATCTCCAGAGGGATTTAAAAGTCACGTACATTTAAAAGGCACTTGGGGACATGTTTTATGGTGGTCTTGACAGTGATGGGGGAATGGGGACTCGATGACCTTAAAGGTCCTTTCCAAACTATATGATTCTGTAATTCTTTTTTATCAAAGATGGAGAAGATTGGAGAGGACCTAGGAAGGACCCAACACTTTTGACAAAGTTGTTGCAGAAGCATCAACAGCACTGATGGCATTCAAAACCTTAGAAGCACTTCTGTGTTTGTCTACTCATGACACAGAGCACTTTTTAATCCAGAAGGTGTCAGAGATACAGGGAAAAAATATACAGTGTTTATAAAATCCTTTTCCTCTCCTCTCCAAAGATGAACTAGATTGAAGAGAGCAACTCATATAAAAAACAAGGGAACAAGATTAGATTTGATCCAAGTTCTTTATAAAAGGTTTCATTTTGGAGGAGATGGGGAATGATTTAACCAATATTTCTGTTTCAAAGATTAACTGAAAAAATTAGTTTTCAAAAGCATTAATATCATCAAGTAAACAGCAAAACATCTCTTAAAGTCTGTGACACGAAGATATTAATATTTTTTCCATGAACACTTTTTAATGCTCCTCCTGAGACAGCAGCAGGATTGGAGCACATGTTCCCTGATTTCACAGTAATTTTACACTTTTGCCTGCTCCCCTCCATGCCATGAATGCTGGCAGATCCCTCTGCAGCAGTGCAACGTGACAGAAACTCCACAGGGTAAACGCTGAAGAGGTTTTGTAACACCAAGCTGCTCCCCAGGAGATCTCTCAAAGGAAAAGCCACACTATCCTGCAGAACCCAGTTCCAGGCTTAAAGATGTGTTTTATTTAAAGGATAGGTAATTAACAGTTGTATCATAGAAGAGAGAAACTTTAGAGAAGTAGGGGTTATGTCTAAAATGGATTCTTTAAAAGAAACCACAATATTTAATAGGGATATTTTGAAGGAAACATTTCACCAGTTATTGTTGCTGTATTTTGCTGTCTAAACATCCTACTCTGTACTGTCATCACGCTCATTTTTCAGCTGTCACTGCCAGAGACATGCAAATAGTGAAACAGCAGCATGTCCAAATTAGCTTATATAATCATGAATAGAGCAGAGTAAATAATTTAATAGGCACTATGTATCTGGAAAACCTATCTCTGTGTTTTTCTTATTCAGAATATACTTGAGAGAAGTTCAGAATTTATATAAATTAATTCACCATTTGGTTTTGTATGGAGAATTTCCAGCTTGTAGTCTCATCTTGAATACCTCTTCATTAGGTTTTAGTAGTTTGTGTTTGAGGGAAAGGCTGTGGCTACACTCAGTGCTGCTGCCTGGAAACTAGGAGAACAGGATCACATCTGGCAGGGATTTGGCGTCAATTCTTCTGTGCCTCTGACATCCCCCTGAAAGATGATGAGAATGTGACAGTCTTTTCCTGAAGCCCAGAGGAAGCTCCTTTCCTTGCAAAAGTAGGGAAATCGTGGAAAAGTGACTGTCTATGGTTCACATTCTTGGGTACCACCTAGTGGCACCAGCTTGGTTAAGGATGGATGTGACTGATTCACAGAGCCAGGGTTTGGTTATCGGGATCTTGACGTGAAGTTTGTGTCTTCATCAACTGATCTATCAGAGCACATCAAATGTGAGCAAAAATAACTGCAGGATTCTCCTGAAAATAAACAGGGCAAATATTCACTGGTATCATACAGAAATATTTATCCTGGTGGAATCACAATAATCTACTTCTCTAATTTTGTTGTAGTGGTCACTGGATTATTTTATATCTTTTTCCTCAAATTGCAACCACATTAATAGAAGCTGAGTAATTTTAAGAGAATTTGTACCAGTCTGCTACCATGGGCATGTTGTTGCCCGTGGTATATATTGAGAATATTGAGATATTGAGAATATCTCTCAGCTAAAGAGGAGCAGCACACCAGACTTCTGTGGGTTTGATGGTTTGATCCTCCAGCAGTATAAACTATTTGCAGACAATGCAAAATGCCTTTGTTTTATAGATTCTTTCCCCAGCGTCCTGCATGAAATGCATATCACTAACCTATTAAGTACAAATCGCTTAAAGATGTAAATTTTTTATGACTTGCTAAATGTTAATGTATGACTTGTAAAATGTTAAAGTAGTAAATAGCGTCTTTGAGCTCATGCACACTTAATTTCATTCTCTAGCCCTGAGCATTTAAGGTAACAGTCACAGGATATTTGTCAGAGAGATTTCCATAATTCTCATTTACTTTAATTTATTGTTGTTCAAAAAAAAAAAAAAAAAAGATAATTAAGAGTTAATGTCCATAGAATAGAAAAATAGGCCTTTGCCAATGGATAACGCTCTCCTACTAATAAGAGACTGTTGAGACATTCCCTAAGAATAAATGTTATGAAATATGAAACACATGACACAATACCACAATATGTAATTACAGCTATTTTATGTCAGCTGTTCTGAATGACTCCAGAAGACGTTATCAAAATCTGATTAATGTTTCCACATTCGATACTTCTTGATTTATTGATGTAATAACCAGCTGAGAAGGTCTCCTCACAAAACCAATTTATTTAAAGTTTGCCATAGAAGCTCCTATATGCCTTGCCTCCCATCTGCTAGAATATTTCCTATATTTAGAATAATATACACATAAAAATGAAAGCCACCAAGTGGAATTTGTTCTGGCTGGAAATATCAGAGGCTGATATGGTTATTTGTTGAGAAGGGAGCAAGCTAGTTTCCAGAGAATATTGATGAATGGTCTCCAGATACACAGCAAAGAGCTAAATTCAGAGGTGTGAAATTAATGTGACTGCACCTGTGAAAACTAACCATGAATTTGTTCCAAAATGATATATTATGGATATGTGGAGATAGCAAAGATACCCAGGGCCTTGGAAGAAATGCTGTAGTAAATCATGAAGATCCTAGCCTTAAAAAACAAACAAACAAACAAGAAAATACAGGTGCTCTTTATGCTCCCTTTACTTAGCTATTTCTAATTTAGGTAGGTATTTAGCACCAAATTTTGATTCTGTTATTCATGGAATATATTAATTTTTAGGGGCTGTTAAGGAATTGGTTCTTGCTGTCAGTACAGCTTCTCCCTTTAGGTCACAAGAGAGTAGATATGCTAAATATTTCCATCTTGTAGAATAAAGAGCGTTCTGTTTCAGTTTTTAATAATGTTTTGAGATCTATTCCAAGCGTGATTCATTTAAATAAAAATCAATAGGCTTAGCTGCTTCTTTTGAATCATTTAAGACAACATCTTTCCATTGGCTCTTCATCAGGGGCCAAATTCTGACCTGATTTATGCTCTAATTTACACTGCAACCCATTGCCTTTAGAGGATCTGCACATTGTGTAAATTAGTACAGATTTGACTCCAGGGATCTTTGGTAAGTGGCATAAATTAAGAACAGGGAAAATCTGCTCTCTTTTAAAACCCCATAAAGGTCAATACAAAATTGAGAACAAGATACAGCCCCAAGTCTCTTCGTTAAAATGTATTAAAAGGTTTCACAGAGCAGTTTTATCCTCCCTGCTGCAATTTGCCTTCATTCTGCTGTCCCACAGTGCCTCACTCACATGCACCACGCTGGGACACTGAGGGCGAGATGAGCCAGATTTTGCCCCACAGAGGATCATATTTTGCACACTGTGTTGACTTCTAACTTGGCTGATAGCACCTGGCATCAGCTTAAGGCAAAGGTGACTGTGGCTGGAACAATCTTTTTAATCGGCTGCGATCCCACAGGCTGCAACTTCCGTCTGAGAGAAGGATTTATGCAATTGCTAATCTGGGCATTTCATTACAAGTATTAATATTTGAGGACATCTGCGACTTCTTCTGGAAGACAACTGCATAAAAAATTTAGCGGTACCAAGGAGCATCATTTCTTCTGGTTTTCTTTCTTGTTTTTCCTTTTTCTAAGGCACTCCCTTCTGGCAAGAGCACCTTCTCCCCCTTACTAGTCAACGTGGAGGGACAGGGATATTTGTGGCCATTGTGGAATGGTGAGTTCTCTCTAGGTAATCAATCACTTCCCCTTGGTCACCAGGATAGTCAGGGCAGGTTGCCCGCTGCCGTTTGTGCTGACAGGGGCATTTTGGCAGAAGTAGGAGGGACACTAAAGGAGGTGAGATGTCCTTTAGCACTGCACAGCACATGAGCTGAATGGAGAGATTGCTTGGAATTATTTAGGGTTTTCTTAACAAGCATCCACTCTGTTTGCCTGTAAGACCACGGGTCTCTTTCACAAGGATCCCCAGTGCTCAAAGCAATGCTCAGTTGTGTCGCACCCACAATTTTTATAAAGAAAAATAATAAAAGCATCAGTCTTCATCTGAGATGCACAGTAATTTCACACAGTTTGATTCACCAGCTTGGACTAAATTTACATGTCCTGTGAATATAGGTCCTACTAGAAAATTTCACATGAAGTCACAGATTGTGCATTAGCTTCTTGTAGGACAATTGATATTTTCACCTTTTTTTTCTGGCAGCAGTGACTGCAGTGTATATCATGAGATCCCATCACTGCAATTAATGGGATGCAGGAAATATTTTGACCAGTAAAATCTACAATTCATCCTAAACATGAAATAGGGGACCAGACATCAAAACTGAAATTAAAATTCAATTTACTCTCAGGCTGCAGAGAGGAGGCTTTCTGATGTGTGAACAAGCACAGCAAATAGCCCCAATGGACTGGGCTCTGGATGTGTTGTGGGCACAGTTAATCATCGAGGGGTGAGGGGGTTTGCGTAATCCATGGGTTCAGAGAGCAATGAATTCTTTTAGGTTTTCTAAGGAGAACTTTTTCTTTGCAATGTTGAGAGAAGCACAGGGCTTATTACTCACTCATGGTAAGTGATGCAAATGAATGCAAATATTTTGTGTGGGCCACAGTACAGAGAATTTTACCTCTAAAGAATAAGATAAATTCCCTTTTAATGCTAGACCTGAAACTAAGTTCAAGCTCCCAAAGCACCCTGTATATGGACAAGTTCACAAATGCAAAATGCCACAATGGGTCATGTAGCTCCAAATTCTATCTCTGGTTCTCCAAGGAATAATTTTCAAACAGAATTGAGAGGTTTTGTCCCTTTCTGAGTCATGCCTAACACTCCACCATGCCTGCCTTTGCAGGAACTAGCCTTCAAAAATTATTTTAGTGGATGCAGAGATCCACTGTAGCTATGGTTTCTAGCATTTTGTGCATTAATTGGTTCCTCTGCAAACAGAAATCAGCAGCAAGGATTGTGAGCATCTCACTGCAATACCTGAGCAGGGGATCCATGAAAATTCCAGATTCCATCTACACATGCATTCGGAATGAGCGTTGTTGTTGCAGGGAGCAGCTGAACAATGAGCTGTGATTAACCTCTGCTTGTGAAGTGCTGCCATTAATTTTGGCATTTACCATGGAAATGCTCCTGAAATTTTACGGATTTGAATAATTCTATTGATATTTTCCTGGGCTTTTTGATTAGTGAGAAATGAATTATCTGAACAGTCTAAAGTCATGAATATACAAGAGATGAGGAAATGTGACAATACCTTCCTCATTAAAATCAGCTTTAAGGCACAGGACATGGGGAATTAAAAAGCCAATGTAGCTAAACTATTTATAACTACCTGATACTCTTTCAATCACTTTATCTAATATTAGGCTATTTTGAAAGACATAAAATAAAACCCTCAGCACACTTAAATCCACTGACTTCAAAAGCATCAAGATATCAATTATACTCTGTTATTTTTAAGGAATAAGAATTGAGTGAGGGATAAATGAATTAATTTAAGTTTAGCTTTTCAGCTACACTAATACTCATTTGGTTTCAATTTTCCAAGTTTTCCATCTGGGTTCATTTTCCGAGGTAAAATTCATTTTCATTTTACTGGGCTCTATCACAGTGGATTTTAGAGGTCTCTAACTTAGATAAATTAGTCGTGTATAAAAATTGGCCAGAGGATGAATGGGACAGGAGTGGGGGCTCACATGTTTATAAAAGTCTGACAGTGGTTTTTACCTGCACTTACTTGGAATTAAAGCAAGAACTATTTTTTTTTTCTTTTAACTTGGATCACTGTGAATTTCTAGAAGCTTATTCCTCATTAATGTCTTAAAAAAATAAAATACAAACAGACAAAGAGTGACCTCAGTTTTACACAGAATATAATTCAAACCAGTTAGAAGATTAATTTCAGGAGTAGTAATTTTGACTACCCGTTTCATTCAATTAAGGAAAATTCAGATTTGTTATTAACATCTGTAATCTATTCGTACACAGTCAAGGTCCTTTTGGCCTTGTGAGATCAAACAAATGTCAGATATTTGAGATGGAGGGATCAGCCCTTCCTGAGACAAAATACACAAAAAAGGATATTAAATATATCAGCTAGGAAGTAAAGAAAGAAAAGTAATGAACATTGCTACAAAGCAAACAAAAAAAAAAAATTAATTGATTAGATAGTTAAGAACAACAACTCCCAACTGTCCTAAAGTCCACCGTGTAATAGGGTGTCTACCTGTACTGGCAACGTACTGAATTAATAATTAAATGTTATACAATAGATCTCAAATTAATGTATGACATAGGGAAATCATAGAAAGTGAAGAAAATCTTTTAAAAGTAACAAAAAGGAGAAGACAAAATAGTGAAATATTTACAGTGAGCTGACAACTTTTAATTTAAAAAAAAAAAACCTCAATTTGGTTTTGACATCAGGCAAACCCTCAGCAAAACCATCTTCAGAAAAGGTCAAGAAAAAAAATCATGGGGCTTAGTTAAAGAACACTGCACAAGAGATAATTAGAAAGAATAAGAAATCTTTTTAAAAAATCAAGTTCAAATAATGGAAATAATAGAAAACAGTATGGGTTCTGTCAATTTAAATGTGGCAGCACGGTCAGGCAGACCTGTGCAATGTGAATGCCTTCTGCAGGGAGCAGATTTCACAGCTCTGAGTAACAGCAACAAAATAGCTAAAGAAACTATAGGTGCAGAAGTGGTGTGGGAAGTCACTACTCACTCAGAGTCAGGAAAGCCAACAAAGTTCCAGGATGTGTTAGGGAAGGCACAGAAAGTGAAAAAGCAAAGTCATGCAGTGCTATGTCACCTCACAAATCCACAGCACTTAACGTCCTGAACAAATGCTGGAAAGGCATTTTGGAGTGGAAATGTTTGAAGATAACTGGAGGTTTAATAAATGGGATGGCTTCTGTGTGAAGATCAACAAAACCTGTGATCTGACCAGAAATGTCTTTTATTCTCTTCTCCTACTCATGGCAAAGGCTGGCAGCAGGTGGCCAGTGTCATTTGGAGTGCTGGCACTGTTAGTCAAAGCTATTTGTGGGATGCCACACCATTGATAGCATAAAAATCAGAGGTAGTAAAAGTGAACTTTGAATAGTTGATGCCATAGCTTGAGCCGAATTTAGTGAGTTTTTCTCTTCTGTGACTTAAAGAGCCTTTACAGAGGCTTTATCAGAGGTTCTCTGTGCTATGAATTTAGGGTTTTTCACATCTGCATCACACTGCTATGAAGTAAGATCCAGGTTTCCAACTTCTCTGCCATGAGCACTTTGAGATTAGACTGCCACAAGGTCTCCCCATGCAAATGTTCCTTCAGTCTCCTGGGTAAGAGATGGAATTGCAGAAGGTACATGTGCTCCTGAGTGGTATGAGTCTGGTACAGGTTTTTTAATGGCTTCTGACTTGGATCCTGGATGGAAATTTTTCATCTATTAATTCCCAAATACTACTGGATCTGCCCATAGGAAAGGCTGCAGCTCCTCCTGAGAGGATGTCCTACAGGATAGAACCCTTCAAAAGTCATTTTCTGGGCTCACATTCATACCAGCACTTCCTAATAATTTCCATGTTTAATAACATTTAATGTACCCAGGTATTATTCCTCACAAGTAACAGAGAGCAGGTCTAACATAGATCCCCTTGATGGGTTATTTACCAAAGTAATGCTGATATCAGAGAGATATTTCAGTGATGTTTCATTCCACACTTACTCTGCAAACCAGGATGATTGTAACTAACGCAAATTAAATTGCAGATTAACCTGAAAAGAAGGTAAACAGTTAATGAATTGAACATTTTATTTAACATCATCAATTCTAGAAGATTTTAAAGCTAGCCTCTAAGCCATCATTGGGTTGCACATCTCCAGGTTCCTGTCACACATTGGTGACAGCTCCATTTGTCCCACGTGTGACCCTTGTATCCAATACTGGTGCACTGAGATTTCATGTATTTTAATCTAGCAGATATTGTATTTGAACAAGGAAAAAAATGAGTAAACCCATTGCTTTCTGACTAACATTAGGTAATCAAACAAAAAACAGAGATGATACAATTTAGTCAAAGAGGAGAACATTTTGCAAGCCACAAGTTCTCCCATATAATAGTTTTTTTACAGCTTCATTTTAATTTTGTTTCCAAAAAGCAATAAAGCAGAAGTTGTTTTTACAACGCAGACAGAAAATTGATTAATTAAGTGTTGATCATTGTCCAAGGGTACTTCAGAATTTCTAAAGTACTGCATATGTAATAGGAATTTTGTTTTTAGTTTAAATAAAAATTCCAATAAAGAGATTAACGGTTAACCTGCTGATGATTTACATATTGCTATGTGCTATTATTTCTGCTACAATTATCCATTATGTTCTTCTGTTTGCTCATACTTAAAAGACTTGGAACATTTTGGTCCTTTTTTGCATTGATTGCTCTTTTTGCTCACCTTAAGTAAACTACTGTATAGCTGAAAATGAGAATCTGAATATAATAGCATATTGCAAGCAATTTACTGCTTGTACTGCTCGTTTCAACTTTTTTTTTTTTCATTTTTTTTTTTTTTTTTTTGACAGGAATGCAATTTGCATTTTCTTATTAATACTGATAAGAAGCCGGACATTACAGTTATTGGAAACACAAGTCAATTTGGTTTGCCCTTCAAACAAAATACTCTTTTGTTACGAGACTTGGCAGCTCTGCAGTGTAAGATTGATAGGTCTGAATGCTGAATTCTTTGTAACTGAAAGGTTACCAGCAAAGACTCTTTATACTAAAGCTGAGAGTGAATTTGATGCTATCTGCAGGTAAAAATTAAAAAAAAATTAAACAATAATATACCTGTGAATTTTAATTCTAAGTCCCTCTGAAACAAATGTGAATTTTAACCAGTGCACTCAGCGTACAAGAGTCATTGCAGAGGAGTTCTTGGAGCAATGCTGAAACAGAAAGTACAAATGCACCTTCTACAAGAACAGCACACAAATCCTTTTTAAGGGAAGGGGATTTTTATATGCGGTCCAGCTCATAGGGGGTTTATAGCCAAGGTCACATAATTTTATAGACAATGAAACCAGTGCCAAGCAGATAATAGGCTGCTGTGCTTAGAATATTTGTTTTTCATAAAAAATGTAAGTCTAGTGCCTCCACTTCTCTTGCTAGGAAGCTGGATATTTTATTTTTTAAATTTCGATAGAAAAAGTCTTTTCCCCCCCTATTTTTGTAGCTGTTGTTGTTTGTTCTGTTTGTGGGGTTTTTTTAGGTTTTTGGGGTTTTTTGTTTTTCCATAGGAAGGCTTTCTTCTCAACCCACATCTAAGGACACAACTCGATTCAGATGCAATAGTGACTTAGGCTTCTTGGTGCTTTGTTCTTCTTTGTAATTGAAGACTTCAAAAATAATATTTTTATGTCTAAAAATAAATGTTGAGAGGGGAGGGGAACGAATGAAAGGCAGCACAAAAGAGAATGAGAAAGAAATTGGGGCAGACCATAAAACTATTTTTTTTCCTTTTTTGTCATTATTATTAATTCTTCCACCTGAAACTTAGGTCCCAGAAGTACTGGAAGAAATATTCACCTCTGAATAAACATCTCTCCCTTTCAAAAGAACCCTCTGCTAGCACCTTATCACTGTGGACAAAGAAAAGTACCCATTTTTGTTTATTTGTTGAGGGTTTTTCTGCATTCATACAGAAATAATAGAAACAGTGGTCCAAGTCCATTCCCTGGGATAACACAGTGAGTTTGGCCACTGAGTTTTTAGGATTTGTGTTTTGCAAGACTGTATGGATGAGGATTTTCCTCTCAGTAAAGGATCCAAGTCTGACAAGTGAACAATTCAGGCTTTGCACTCACCACTTACAAGCAGGTCATTTATTAGGGGTCAGCCTGGGCTGTGCCTCACCACGTGGTGAATGCCTTTATTGATAAAGATATTATTTTTATTTAGAAACATGCCCCTAGCAATGAAAATAACAAAAAGAAGAGATGCCACACAGTCCTTTGGTGCTTAAAATAGAGTTTGCTTCTAACTTTATAGAAACACATTAGGGCTTAGGGATCATATGACACCAATTTGATTTATATAAACTCCCTCCACTGTTTGTCTTTGTAGGTTGTACTAGACTTCAAGGACAGTTTTCATGTTGGAATGACAGAATGGCAGGATTCAAGTAAAC
This sequence comes from Passer montanus, assembly GCF_014805655.1. NCBI lineage: Eukaryota > Metazoa > Chordata > Aves > Passeriformes > Passeridae > Passer > Passer montanus. The sequence continues at coordinate 24,290,962 of NW_024356504.1, read as the reverse complement.
AGAACAGTCAGGATTTTTTATTTTCTTCTCCTATTTAATATAATTGCTAGTTTTTTTCTCAGAGTGACCCTGAAAGTCATCTCAGTGGTAATGAAATTGAGCTGCATAAAAAAGCTGTCTGATTTGAAGAAAAAATTAAGGTCCCACTTTTTCATAGGTAGGAGCCCTTCCCAGACTGACAATTTGTTTTTAAATTGACCATCTTCAACAGAATAGATGCCTTTATTACAAAAAGCACTACAGTTTTCTTGATGAGTGGGTATAGAAGAGAGAAATATGTCTTGATCTGCCATGTTTAGTTAACTTAATATCTGTTTTCTAACTTCACCTCTCCTGCTTATCCTTCCAGCCAGCCAGCTCAGGGCTGCTCCTATTCCCTGTGTCCATGAGCCTTAAAGGAGAGGTTAGGAGGATTCCAATCAAGCGCACTGTACATACAATACCCAAAAGGAAAATTAACTGCTTTTTTGTATACATAATCATAGAATAATAGATTGGTTTGGGTTGGGAGGGACTTTAAATACCATGGGCAGGGACACCTTCCTCTATCCAAGCCCCAGCCAGCCCGGCCTTGGACACTTCCAGGGATGGGGCAGCCGCAGCTCTGGGAAACCTGTGCCCGGGCCTCATCACCCCCACAGGCAAGAGCTTCCTCCTGACATCTAATCTGATCTCTCCTCTTTTAGTTTAAAACCATTCCCCCTTGTTGTCCCATCACCATCTGCCGGTGTAAAAGTCACTCAGCAATGCTGGGCCCACGGGAGTGAGAAAATACACTGAGCTCAGCTCAGGTGATTCTTGAGTGTCCATGGGATAATCCTTCAGTAATGGCAGAGAGCTCAGAGTACCCAAGTAAGGCATGGGGAGCTGGGGTGGTGTTTCCTGCTTCCCTGGAGGTGTGGGCACTCTCAGCTCTCACATCAGCAAGTTTGCTCCGCGTTCACTCTCTGATGTTGCTTTATTTGGTGCATTCCTTGGCTACCTTAAAGCATTAAAGCATTTTTATATGGATAACTCTGAGGAACAGCAGATGCTGCCCAACATTCATAGTATACATCCTGTTAGATCTTTTAGGCTATTAATTGCATAGACTACTCTTTCCACCCAAATTCTCTAACTTTGGGAAAAGCTATGCCTTCACCCCAGCTTTGCCACTGTTGTCTCGTTACACTTTTGAACCATTCCTGATCTATTCTGTTATTCTTACAGCTGAAATATTAACAACCAGAAAGTCTGATGCTCTTCAAACCAAAGCCGAGGGATGCCTCACTGACACCATAAAAATCAGATGTAAATTAACTGGGCCAATTATTTCTAGATATTTTTTGCCTTGCTTCTCTCCCAGCATTAAATTTTCATTTTAATTGAAAGTAGGTAAGTTTAAGTAACACAGCCTGTTTGCTGTTGGGTTACTTCATTAATCTCTGACAGTAGTTGCTACATGTGCTGTCTCTTCAGCAAACCCAACAGTTACTTCTGTGTTAAGTTATATCCAGTAATGATTTTTTCCCAGTATCAATCAGAAACATAAAGCAGAATGGATAGCCAGACGTAGGAGTCAAGATTTTGATTGACAGTGAGGAGCAAACAATATTTCCAGCTCAATAAATGTCAGTGAGCTATTGATAAGTAAGATAAACTGTAATAATCTCTGGAGCAGAACATTGTACAAGAATAGTAAAAAAAAAAATACATAAAAAAATAAAATCCTAAAAATTTAATTTAGGTGGAAGAAGCTAAATCAACTATTTGGAATATTTTGAGCATTTCTCCAAAATGTGGTTCACAATTCCATATGAACAGATGTTATAGAAAAAAGGAAAAGTAAAGAGCTTGTTTTTATTAATTCTGTAGATGTAATGAAAGGACCCAAAAGAAAAACAGCAACATAAAGGAAGAAAATGTTAGTTTTGTATTCCTGAATTAATGTTCACTTTTTATACCCACAATATTAAAAGAGTAAATTTAATCACCACACATGATATATCTAATATTATATCTGGTCTAAATTTAAGGACAACAAAGTACATGATAGAAATCACTACAGATAATTTCCAAGAGTTAGACAGAAACAATATAAAAGGAACCATGCACAGAAATCTGTGCATGAAACAGATTCTAAATCGTGTGTGGAAACTCTCGTTTGTTTGATCCAGTCGACCAGGCTTACAGGGATCTCTGGACATTCATTTCCATGGTGCACATATTAAAGGTCTCCAAAACCTGTTGAGTGTTGTTATCTATATAACTTTTCTTTCCTTTTGGGGCAGAGCAGATGGGAAATATAAAACATGAATTTCTTGTGCCTAGGAGTCATCATGTCATCCTCTCATTAATCAGGGATAAGAAGATTAGAATCAGTCCTAGAAGATTACAGATTTTATAGCCCATCCTTGTATTTTCAGTCTCTAGAGATCTTTTCAGGGAGCATGGCAAACCAGAAGTCAATACTTGGACTTAGGGAGATGTGGTGAATAAACAGGTTATCTCTCTCCTTTCTAAAACCTGTCAAACTGCTCCTCAACTTCCTTCAATAATCCAGCACAAAGAAAATGAACCAGTTCAAAATTTTAAAGTGATTCTAAATCTTGAACTTCTGTGCAATTTTCTAAATTTATTTAGTAAACTTGATTTAAGTAGTGGATTCACACCTTATTCTCAAGCTGAGAAACTGTTTATATTTTCCCCAAACTTGCATAACCGTTTGCAGGCAGGAAGGCTTTGGAGAATGTTCTGTGCCTGTGAGGAGGTAAAAAGTAAGGTGAGTCTGACAAACGGGTTTTTAATGTAGAACAACTTGCAATGATGTTTTGGGGATAAAAATATATTATTTATTTGGTGACAGAATATTTTTGCACAGTGTAAAAGGATATTATGATTTATCTGCCTGCTCAATGTCTAGTGGACAAAAATCTATAAGGAAGCAATGTCAATTAGTCTTCTAGTGGCACATTATTATTTTGGTAGATTCAGAACTGGGATGCATCTAGATCAAGGCTTTAAAAATATTTTGTTGAGATTTTTTGTTTGCTTGAGGGGTTTTTTGGGTATTTTGTCAAATAGTTTGTTTTGTATAACAGAATGTCAATACTTAGGAATGAAATTTTTCTGGGAGACATAGAATGCAGATATTTAGGAAGGAGAAGGCCTTTTGAATCATTCATATCCTTCTAAAAACTCAGTGGCTGTACTAGATTTTGACCCACAGCAGAAGAACAATATGATATAGGGTCACATCAGAAGTTTCTCTGCGGCCTAAAATGGTTACTTTGGTCCAAGCCTTGTTTTTGTTTAATCCTTTCAACATCTGTGAGACATAAAAGTGCATTAAAGCCTACATCTAAAAACAAACTACAGAAGGGAAGATCTTTCACACTGCTGAGTGCTCACTGATTTCTAGTGCCTCCATTTTGGGGAGGAAGGGATGTGCTCTCATCAGAGGCATCTAAAACTTGTTCAGAGATGTCAAAATTACTATAATCAGCCTCCACTCATAATCAGCTTCAGTGAGTAAGTATTCAGCTAATCTAAAAATTGATCTCAAGAGTGTCTCCAGCCGCATGTTCAAGTGGGACCCAAAATGAGGGAGTGCCCTTGGGACTCTGGGTTCACTGCTAGGCCAGGGAGGCTCCAGCACCACGGGGAACCAAGCAGCTCTGCTGCAGCCTCACCCTCCAGCAGCTCCTCTCCCTCAACTGAGGTCAATTTGCTGCTCTGGGATCTGCTCCTGGCTGTCACTGCAGGCTGATGCAGAGACAGACACTAAGGGTGTGCAAGGATCTGTATTTATAACCAGGTTCTGTGCTCAGCACCAGGTCTGTGGCCCATTCCTTTTATGAAGTGACAGTAGGATGAACTACATGGTCCTTCCCTATAGCCAAATCATGAGATCATGGTAGTTTGACAAGTGTCTGATAGATTTTTTCCCCCACTTGTGGAAATGTTAGAGTTTTAATATGCATTTTTTTACTAATGAAATTACCATATTTTGTTTCCTGTCTATTCACTGTCATCAACTTAGCTCAAAATAAAATGAAGGAATCTAACAATTAGGATTCAGTGTCTGGGAACGATGCTGCCTTGACTGAGAGCTCTGGAAATGGTATTGTCATTTTACAACAAAGAATAGCAACAATTTGCTCAGTGACACTGAAAGGCCACCCACGCTCTTTTACCTCTCACAACATTGATTTGATGGGATCTATCTCAAAGGCAGAGAGAAAGTAATTTTGGCTAGGAAATTCTTGCCTTTTCCCTTTTCTGCAAGGCTGGCCACCAGTGATTATATGGTGTAAACACCTCTCCATCATCACACAGGCTGTGTACACCAGCAGTGAGCATGGAGGATCACCTGAGATGGGGTAATAACAGCCTCCCCTCAGCAACAGAGATGACCAGATTGGAGCAAGACCTCAAGTGAATTGCACCTATACACGATTGAACATGGATATCCATTCTGGACTGCTATAATTTACATTAAGAAAAGAAAAAAGAAAAAGAGAAAGAAAAAAAACTAAATCAAACCACAAGTGTTGGACTGACCAGTTTCACCTTTCTCCTTGTCATGTAAGATAAAATTACCTAAAGCCTTTTTCTTGGCCATAAATTTGTCAGATTTCTTACATTTCAGGTTATAGCCCTATGCAAATAAAAAGATGGGGACATCTGTTACAAAATCAAATTCTTCTCCTGTTACCTATCCCCTCAACTATTTTCTGCCTGCCCAGTTCCCTCACAAGTGTCTCATACTTGCACTTTTCCTCTTACATTCTGAATGACAACCCTGTATTGATCTGGCAACAAAAAATCTCATAATTTAAATCCCCTTCAGGCTTTTCCTCTGTCGTGACAACTTTGGGAAATCGTCCAAAAAAAATGGAAAATTATTTGGATGAGGAGAGGCATGCAAAAGTGTATCTTTAAAGAGAACAAGTGTATGTAAGTCCCATGTTCTTCCTCCTTTCCAGACTTACAGAACAGTCTCCTTTTCAGAAGCCTTTTCAGAGGCTCACTGGCCCCATTCTTTGGGGAAAAAGGAAGAAATAGAGCTGAGCAGCAATTCCCTGACTCCCATCAGTCCAAAGGGGCAAGCCAGAAGGCATGCCCAGCCCAGGAGCCCTGAGCCAGGCCAGCACCACTACTGACACTATCACATCACATGGGGAGCAAAATAAGAAGTGGGGCATTGCCTGGACCCAATTATTCACTTCACAGACGCTGTTAATGCCATCATTCGATCAGTTTGGGGTTTGCTTATATTTTTAACAACTTCCAAGTAATTGCCATAGTTATCTGAGGATGAAGGTTCAGGTAAATAACTTGGTGCACATGGATTACTGGTGGGGGTGGGAAGCTTCTCCTTTCCTGCAGTGTCTCACCATATGGAGCTCTGAAAAGTAAAGATTTTTTGTTGTCTGTGTACTGTTCTGTACGTTATTTAGGTTCCACTGAAAACAAATCAAGTAAACCAGGTGGGATTTTCTCTTCTTCCTCCTTCTTCTCCCATAGTCTCCTTATTAGAAATATTTCAGTTCCCTTGATCATAACATATTTCTTGTGCTTTGTTGCATGTTATTGTTCTTAACTAGACTATTAAATGCTAATATATTTTTCTTATATTGCTTTTTACCACAGTGACTCAAGGAAGTCAGATTCTAGAGGAGTTATTTTAAATCTGAGTTTAGAGGACATTGGACAGAATCCTGAGTTTGAACACCTTGTTATGCCATCACAGAAACACATTTTGGTACTCACTGTATAAATGGCACAGATGATCTCTTGTTCATAATTTACCGTTGCAGCTGACACAGTTGGATTTAACTCTGCTTTTTTTTTTTTTTTTTAATGGATAAATGCATTCTTTAAATGGCTTTGCACCCTTCTTAAGTATGAATTTCCCATGCAATTTTTTGGGCAACTTGTTAATTAGACCTGATTTCTTTTTTTTTTCCCCTTTTCCAAATTTTGCTTTTATGTGCACACTACTCTGAGAATTATGTTTGTTTTCCAGTGTTAATGATTCCAAAAGTGATAAAGCTATTCACAAGTTCAGCTACCAAAATGTGGTGTTCCAAGTTTATCTTGCATTTCCTTGGATGATTCCTGGTATTCACTGGAAACCATAAATCCCGAGCTAAATTGCTGACTATAACTACAACCACAATGATATAGAATTAAGAAATTATATAGTTACAGAATGGTTTGGGTTGGAAAAGTCTTGAAGCTCCCATTCCACCCCCTGCCATGGGCATGGAAACCTTCCACTATGCCAGATTCTCCAAGCCCTGCCAAGCCTGGACTTGGACACTTCCATGGATGGGGCAGCCACAGCTCCTCTGGACAAAATGTGGACTGATCCTAAGTTATTGTGACAAGTGTTATCCCTAAAAGTTATGAATATTTTGGAATATTGTGAGTAATGAAAGGAGCTGCATACACAAATAAGAAAATCTATTTGATCAATCCCAATTTCAGTGCTATTGACTATTATTCCTGAGGAACAAGGAAATCCATATATCAATAGTTGTCATCTCCAAAACCCACGAAATTGAATTAGTGTTAATTCACATTTCATTATAAAATTATTTTTATCAATCATCTCGTAGCTCTATGTAACAAAGACTACAGTGCACAATGGAGAAATAATGCCAGGAAATTAAATCAGGAAAACTTACAAAATACATTATCTAGATTAAACCTATGATTCTGCAGATATTTAAATTCAGCATGAAATTGACCCACAATATTCCAGAAGGGAAAGAAAATTTGCTGTTTGGTGATAGAAGTACCCAGACTAGTCTCCTTTGGGTCATCTCCCCCTCTTTGCAGGTGAGAGGTTTGAGGGATCACAGCAGATATATTTCCCATGTCCTCCTGAGCATCTTTTAAAAACAGACATGCATTATGATAATAATAGTGATAAATATCACTAATTCTCAATGCTTATGCATTTTGAAGAAGAATTATATATCATTAAATCCTGGTGACCTTTAGAATTTTTCTCAGTTCAGAGCCAGACTAACACCAATTCACAGCACTGCCCACCAAGCCAAGACCCAGTAGCTGCAACTCCCTGCCTTTGACACATGGATCATAAAGCCTAATGATAATTTCAGTTTTAAAAAGTTTCCATATTGTTCTATATATAGTGATTGCACTGGCTCAGAGCTTCCAATTGCACCTAAAATTAGCTCAAACCTTTCTGAAATTGGGAAAAATACAACATTACACACCTTAATTTTCTGTGAGCGTGTAAGCAGTGAGTCACTTTACCTCTGGTGAAAGCAGGACAAGCACAAGCAGTCCTTTCTCCTGTTGTCCCCCTCCTCCTTCCTTGCTCCACAGAAAATGGATCTTGGTGGGATTTCTAAGAGTTTGTGAGGCGGGTGTTGAACTCAGGCTGTGCAACAGCCTGACCTCTTACCTGGGAGAGAGCAGAACTCCCTCCACACTCCTCTTTTATTTGTGCGGCCACTTGTGCAAATTCCTTGGGCAGTTTTGCACTTGAATCCTGTTAGTTATGATATTTTGTGCTGGTAAACAAGATCTGGGAGTGCTTTAGTGGATCCTGGTGTCTTCAGGCAAACACACAGAGTTTCATGGGCTGCCCCAGCCTTACAAAGGCAAGCATAGGGCAACTCCAGCTACCCCAAATGTGCTGCAGAGAAGGATGTTACAGAGAAGGATGTTGCAAGGATATTTACAGACAGCCATCTTCTGTTTTCTCAAATATAACTAAATATTGTCTTGCTCAAAATGTCATGAAAATTACTCATTCACAGTGATTTTGTTTGCACAGTCCTGTTCTCTCAAAGCTCTCCTCCATGCACACAGAGTCTCTAAAGGGTTTTTGCTGACCCCTCCTTCCCCAGCTAAAAAGCATTAGAGCCACCACTGCTGGGCACACAATTAAACCAGGCTGAGTTAGAGCAGTAAAACAGATTATACTTATTAGCCAAGTGACTGCAGCTGACTTTGTACACAGGTTGGAGTTTTTTTACAATGACAAGCACAACACTTTAGCTTAAACCTCTATGGAGGTGATTTAAGTAAAGTCTGCTGCTTTATGATTTGGCCTTTGAAAGTGCCTTTCTGTGGTCTCAGTCAAATAACTTAATTTTACCCCATGATGTTTCAAATGCTTTCATCTTAAAAAAGGGAGAACACTTGTTTGACATGAAGGACCATAAAATAATTAGAGATGTTTTTGTTAACTGTTTAGTTGAAATGCTGAAAGGAGATCAATATGTTGATTTGTGTGAGCAGATACTGATTTGCACTAACAGATATTTAAGAATGTGAGCAAAGAGTTAATGCTTTTTTTCCTAACTAATTAATACCTGCAGAACGCTGGAAAAAAAAAAAAAGTCCTATAATTCACTGAATATGGGAGTATACAAGGCCTGAAATTCCCTTCAGTTAATTTAGGCAATCACTGCCAAATTTTTTTTTAAAAGGCCTGAAAGCTTCATCATGATGGAGTCACTGCAGTTACCAACAAGGACAACCTGAAAACTATTCAATAATGGTAGTTTGGGTCCAATTTGAAAAGTAGCCCGAGACAGGAAGCATTTTTCTCATGCCATAAAACACTTTCAGATTACAAAAGTCCCATTCTGGGGTGAGGGAGAACCAAGAGGTTTCAGAAAGTTTCACCATAAAACAAAATTATAAAAACTCGTTGGAGGCATTTGCACAAGGTGTGACCGAGTCAAGCTTGGCTCTTCCCCTGTCTGGTTTTGGGTTTCAGGTTTCTGGACATCGGTGCCTCCCAGCCTATTGCATATTCCTCTGCTGATCATCTGCTGGATGGGGCTGCTTTTCACAAGTAAATAAATAGGTTTTGTACAAATAAATATGTAAGTTGAGGAAGGGAAGCTGAAGAAGTAATTGACTCAAAACAATGGCATGATCCTCTTTCCAAGTGAGGATCAAAACACTCAGAAAGTCTTTATCACTGTAGTTCCTCTGGGTATAAATGCTATATTGGAAAAGGAATCTTGGGGATCTTAATGATCTTATGGTTCTACACCCCAGTGGGGATAGGTGTTCATATATTTGAGGAAGGTTGTGTTCAGGTAGTTTGCATGAGACAAAAATAGGTGCAGTTTTCTCTTTATATTACTGGAATTAGAATTTTCACTCCTAATTTGTAAAACATTTTAGGCAAAAGTTTTTTGAAAGTTGTTACTTTCCCATAAAACAATTTGCTTAGTTACAGTCAGAATTTTTTAATCAAACATTCTGCAAAAAAATAAAAAAATCCCATCTGAGTATACTGTAATTTTTTTCCACCAGTAAAGCTGGTGGAAGTTGTTGCAATCTGAAGTAAAGTTCAGAAGAGCATTGTCAATATGTAAAATAAACCATTTAAGCATAAGGTCTGCTTCACACTGAGGTCATGATGGACTGACTTGACTTATATTTGCTGCAGAGAGGCAACAAACTATTATTTTTCCCACCTTCTGCTCAGTCAACCATCACAGCTTCTATTGATTCCAACAGAGATTCACTTGCTTCAAGGTTTGATTTGCAAGTTATACATTTTACATTTGACCTATTACCAAGATACATTTTTATCCATATTCTCTATTTCTGACCAGGCATTTTAATTCAAACAAAATTTTACAAAGGAATAGAGCATCTAATTATATATGTCTACACATTTTTTAAAAATCCCTCTTATTTAAAGCTAAATTAGAAAATAAGCAATTTTTAAACTGTTCATCCAGACCCACCTTTTTTTTATTATTATATTGATTTTTTCTGTATCATGATCAGAAATAGAATTAAAATTAGTATCCTTGCATTCATAATTTAGAGGCATCTTAACACAATGGGCTAGGCTTACACATATTGTCTCCCTGACTTAGGAAATTATTCAGTGTGATTGTGGACAAGACGTAAAAATTATGCAGGTGCCTAAAGGGTAACTCAGGTGAAGTTGAATCATCTCAGTTGAAGATTTTGCTCAAAATGTCCTTCCAGCTGTGAGGTACCCTGGGCATTGGTTGGCGTTCTGCTACCCACAGCTTCTCTTCTGTACCCATCAAGCTGATCAGAACTCAGAAATCAGATTTTTTTTTCCTTAAGTCTCTTGAGGAATTTGATCTAATAGCTGTTCAGAGATCACAGCCAACAAACATGTGAAGAATACAGATGAAGTGGCTTTATTTTTAAAACTTGGCCCTTGAGAGAATGATTGGTGGCAGTGCTCATGTGTTATATACGCTATTTCTTACAGTGTTTGCCCAAGAAATGGAGAATATATATTTGATTTCACCTTCTGCCAGGGAAGGTGCAAGCCCACATTCCCAGCCCCACAGTGCAGTTCCTGAAGCAGTGCTGGTGGGTTTCTCATCTCGGGACCAAAGGTATTTTCCAAAGACAGTTTAATTTAGCAGCAGAGAGTTTAATTGCTTCCAGCAGAGAAGGGAGCTGCACTCCAGGCTCTGTGGCTGTACAAATGATCAAAGAGTTGGCAGCTTCACAGGCACTGGGCCTGCTGCTGGCCCATTCTAAAACAAACCCCTGTCAGCATGTGTAAGGATGGTCAGAGGTGCCTCTCCCCGCCTGAGGGGCTCAGGTGAACCATTTCCCCACCTCAGCCACCACTTGGCCAGCAGACAGCTAAGCCTGGGTGTGGCAGGATGGGAAAGCCTTCTCCATTCTCAGCACTGATTAACACCACACACCACACTGCCCTTATCCATTCTTTTGCTGAATAGCCTCACGGAGACTTTCTCTGTGGTGTGATCACCATCCCAAAGATGTTCTGGGAAAAATAAGTAGCCCTCGATAAACTGCATTTGTTGAAACACTTCTGAGGGGCTTTTTTTCCCCTTAGTTATTTAAATAGTACATTACTATAGCAACTAGTGCCTCACTATCTTTAATGTATTAAACTTCATTACACCATATGAGGCAGAAGAATATTATTATTTCACTTTACAAAGGTGGGAGCAAGATACAGATACTAAATGGGTGTTTACACAGAAAAGCTAAATTAGAATTTCAGCAAAGAAGACGCATCCAGGTTAACTCTATTTTAGCAGCCACTAAACTCTATTTTAGCAGCAACAGGAGCAAAGACAACCTAACGTGGTCTGGTAACTGGGACCCCAAATCTCCCAGCTCCCACTGAAACCTGCCCCAGCTCTCCTGCCAGGGTTCACCTGTTAAACATGAGTTCATGCACACTTTGCAGCCACATGTTATTTTACCTCAGTGATGATGGACAGAAGCTTTCTTTTCATGAATCATAATGCAAAATTTCAATCCTTTTCTGCCACAGGAAGCGAGTCCTGGAGAAAGCTGCAGCATCATCCAGCACAGAGCCACGGTCCCAGCACCACCTCCATCCCACTGCCAGGTCAGTCCTGCACGGAGCAGGCAAAGCTCTGCATCACACAAGGTTCTGTGTGTTGTGCCCCACACAGGACCACACAATTCAAGATGTGTCACTTCTCAAAGTCACCATTATTTAACTGAGAAAGCACATGAATTGATAGCACTTTATTAGCATTACTGGCACATCGCTCCTGCAAAGCAGAGTGGCAAGCGAGGTCACCCCTTCATGCAAAAGAAAGGTGTTTTATTATTCCAATACTCCTTTTGATCTTTAATTTATTTGCTTCATGTTTAAAAAAAATCAGTGACAGATATGTTGATTCAGAATGTCTGTTAACAGTAGTGGTCTGAGGTTTATCAAAGAAAGAAAAGTTTGAAAAGGAAGCTATATTTTCAAAAAGAAAAACAAAATCAGAAGTCAGATATAACATGAGTGTATTTTTTTAAAACCTTTCCTGAAAATTATTCTTGAGCTTTAACAGCAGCTGTTGTTGCTCCGATTAGATTTTCTTTTTTTTTATTCTTCAATTAAGATGTTAGAAGAAGTTCAGATTTAGATTTAACTTAACCAATGGGTCAATAATTATATAACACTGCAAATGATGAGGGTATCTAGTATTAACATGAGTTTGGCTACTCATAGAGGTAGCTAATATACACAGGCCTGAGACATAGGCTACAGAAGTCAGCTGAAGTCAGCCTAATAACTTTAAGAAGCTGCAAACAAAACTATTGAATAGAACATTAAAGCCTAGCCTTGCTCTAGAATTTGCATGGCAAACTGTTCTTCACTCTGAAATTATCTTCTGTATCTCAGGCTGTGGTTTTCAAATGTTCTGCCACTAGTAGCGATGGCTACACAGAAGAGCTTGAAAAACTTAGCTGAAGGTAAGACAGTGCAAGAACATATCCCTGAGTTTTCAAAGTCTGAAATAGAGTTTGGGAGAAGCAGGAATGAAGCATTTATCTGAGAGGCTCATTAAATCCCAGACCCTCGAGTAAGAGCTGTAAGAGAATTTGATGTGTGGGGATCTAAAGAAACAATGGATTCCAAATCAATATGTAACACAATTGTTGCTGTAACTGCATGATATTCTGTTTTTCCATTCAGACTCCACTTCCCCTTTGGCCATATCCCTGTTATCATGAAACTAAACAGCAGAAATTTCATTCATTTTACTGCCTCAATAACTAATCTATCACCTGAACTACTTCTACATGCAAGATCAAAAGTGGTGTTGAAGAATAGGTGCTTGTTGTCAGGTTTAAGAAAAAAAAATAAAAATTCTAATTTGTTGAGTAAATCTAGCATTGGAAAGGAAAAAAAACATAAAACAAACCAAGTGATGAGGGAGAGTCAGTGCTGATAGTGGGAAAAGCCTGAGGATGTGCCTTGCATTGCAGCACATCATCACACGCCGCCAGGGATGCGCTCTCTGCCTGAGGATGCCGGCTGTGCTTCCCGGAGAGAATAATCCTCCTTCTCCAGGCAGCAAAACCTCGGCTGATAGCAAGGATATGGAGTGGAGGGAATTGCTCTGAGAAATGCAGGGGAGTGCTCCCATAGCCCAGCTGGAAGGGGGAACAGATAAACCTCTTGTTTGGCTTCTCCTCAAGGAACAGCTCAGCACTCGTGAGGGGTTTTGCAAAAAGAACTGAATGATCTTCAGAGACCAGGGAATAATTTTGCAAGATGTCTGGGGGCACCAGAAAGGAGCCCTGCTTGGAGAACAAGCTCTGAGGGTGGCAAAAGTTGTTTTAACTTTCTTTTTGTCAATTTAAAGAGTATCACCTGAGGGGGTCTTATTGCGGTGTTCAGGGATTTTTTAATTTTTTTTTCAGTTTTTAACAGGATTGGTAAAAATTTTTAGCAGTTTTCAATTTTTAACATATACAGAATCACAGAATCATCAAGGTTTGAAGAGGCTTTCAAGGTCATCCTGTCCCATTATAAGGCTAGTTCCGACATAAATATGCCTAATCCATATCCTTAAGTGCCACACCCAGACACCTCTGGAACACTGGCAGAGACACCAACTCCACCACCAGCCTGGACACTCTTTCAATGAAATTCTTATTTGTAATATCTAATCTGAACCTCCCCTGGCACATCTTAAGGCCATTTCATCGTTTCCTCTCGTCCTTTTCCTTTAGATAATGCAGAGGGGACTGACCCCTCCCTCACTACAAACTCCTTCCAGGTAGTTGTAGAGAGGAATGAAGTCCCCTGCAAAAAAAGTTGTCTGGAAAATATAAATGGGATTGAAAAGCCCAGCAATCTGATTGCTAGGTTTGGCTGGGACTGGCTGTTGGCACTGTGGCACAGACCCTAAGGAGCCTTTCTAATCCTTTATTCACTTTATGATATGACCCAGCAAAGGCCAAGTGCTGACACTCCTCTCCCACTCCTCCTCCTCTTCCTCTGCTCTGCTCCAGCCCTTTGAAATAGTCCATTTGCCTCTGAGCACTGCCTGGGTACTCCTTGTCCACTCTATCCACCTTTTGCTGCTTCATATGGAGTGGTGTGAACTCTCTCAGTCTCTGACTTGAATGCCCCACTTTGGGGAATGATGTGAAAAGCATTTCTTTTAAAATGAAGAGAGTGAATGGATTTTTTTTTCTTTTGGTAACCATCAAGGCCATGAATAAGAGCAAGGAAATACATGAAAGTAACCAGCTGATGGGTGCTGAAGGTGCCCACTTTGGATAGATTATCAAATCCATCCTCAAATACTTCAAGGCACATTTTATAACAGGCATTTGACTATTAAAATAATAGTAAAAGTAAAAATAATGGATTTTTTTAAAATTTTAAATCATAGTCTCTCTTCAGTCTATAACAATATTCCAGTTAATGACTTGATCTATTATATAGTTCTGTTATATGCTAATAAAGTTAATATACTTCCCATTTCAAAAGTGCTTTCCAAGATTATTGTATCAATTACTCTTATTAAAGCCTTCTGATGGTCCTGGGGGGTGGACTGTTCAAATCCAAGAGATATTATTATGGCTCCCTAATCCTTTAAAACACAGCCAGTGTGGATGCTGTGTTTTGAGCATTATTAGACAAATGTGTTGCTGTTGTGTATTAGCAAACTCTTTTGCAAGAACACTGTCAAAAGAAAATAATGCCATGGTTAGCTGTACATTGAGCAAACTAATGGATCTGAAAGAAATTTCAATGTGGTAAATAATCTTCTGTCTGCTATAATTAAGGATGTATTTGAGAAGAGGAAGATTACTTATCTGCTAGCAAGAATGGAAAAGAGCGTGAATGAAAATAAATTACGTGCAGCCCTCTCCAGGGAAGGGGACTGCCCCTGGGTGCTCACTGTGAGAGGTTTATGTGTTCCTTAAGACATTCCTGCATCTGCCCTGCTGTGCACAAGTGTCAGGTAGAGGAAGGGGAACCTGTAACCCAAAGCTGCCATTGATCCTGTTCCCTGTATGTCAGGAAAACACCATGCCAATGTCATTGTGGCACCAGAGACCCAAAGGCTCAGTGTACAACATCAGCAAATTATTCTCCACTCAGGTGTGGTGAGTACTGGCATGACATTTCTGAGGCTGACAGGACCTGGTGTACCCCAGTGTCTGTACATCACATTGACCTACCACAACCAACAGCTTGGGAAAACTGGGAGACCTCTAAATGGTCCAAGTTCTGTTTAACTACAACATGCACAATCCTCCTCCCTGCCCTGCCTTTTGGAATTGTTTACAGGATGCCCACAGCACACGTTAGGTTTGACAGCAAAACCAGCACGTGGGTGGAGAACTATTTCACCTGGGCACGAATTCACATGGGATTAAGGAATAGAGTACGATGTATTTTGAAGAGTAGTGAAAGATCCATCAATCCATGTGGGAGCCAGAGCCTGTATCAGTGCAGTGCCCAGACCTCTCTCACTCAAACACGGCATCTCAGCTCCTCTTTATTTGTGGTTTTCCTCCCATCTGCAGAGATAACACCCTGGTGACCTCCAGTGAGAAACAGAGCTAGAGGAAAATGTTAGGAGGGAAGATTTTTTAGAACAGAAGACCTGAATTCTATGAAATATGGAATTATTCACATTCACAGGGGCTGAGGTTCCCTCTGCAATGTTGCTAATTAGTTTGGAAGCAGGAAAAGTAAAAGGGTATTTTATTTTTTGGGAGATGTAATGGCACTTATGGACCTTGGCATGGTCAAAGCACAGGTGTTTTCTTCTGTCAAGCACTTGCAAGAAAGACACAAGAACACCTCAGGAGGGACAGTAAGAGATTGTTTTCCTAATTCCACTATGTGACTGACTAATTCCATTAAGTGTGAGAATTTTAAGAAGTTTTCACTGTACATTTGTCAGCAATGCTTTTACTATCCATAAAAACCCTTACTCTTCTCTTTAGAACCCTAACAGTCACTAACCTTGAGTTTCAGGGGTCAATAGTAGGAGAAGAAGAGAGGCGAGAGGAGATGTATAATTTTACATTTTCTTATATGTTTGAAAGGAGAGAGTATTCAGTTTTGTTGAATGTTTTATCCCTCTTACACTAAGAAAGTTGATACGGTCACAGAGTTTACCTCTTCATAAGTAATAAACAGCACTTAGGATTTTATTTACTGCTTCATTTTTCATAATTTCTGTAGAAGTTAAACCATTATTACTGCCTGTGTTATAAAACCAAAATTATCTCAAGGTTTCTCTTTTATTTTTTTACAGTTTATGTTTTTGCTCAGTATATCCCTTTATTAATGTTACACATTCTAAGAAATAACCAAAATTGAAGACATAATTGCAGGTAAGACCATAACACTGAGATGATTTGTTGATACTGTAACCTCTTCAGGAGTAAAAGATGCAGTAGAAAAGTAGTCAAGTATTTTGTTTGCCTTTTATTCTACTATTATGGGCAGGGATAGTATTAAATATTCCACTACACAACTCAAAACATCTGCAAGAATGAATTAAAGTAGATATTGTACTTTCACCAGCAACTGGAATGCTTTTAAGAGGCATTTCTGGTTAAAAGGTGCAGACGGTGTGATTCTTTTTGTTCTTTTGCAATTGTAGCATCATTTAAGCTGATAAGCACCCTGACTCTCCCAGACCTTAGGAGTGGAAATACTGGCTCATAATCATTCAGAGAGCTCCTGGAGCAATGCAGAGGCCAAGCTGTGTCAGCCTGCACGGGCAGGATATTGCTGCATGGGAGAACCTGGAGGAAGGCAGTAATTTGAATGGATGGGAGTTCACATGGAGGCTTCCACTGAATCTATTTCATCCACAAAATCCAGGAATGCAAACCATAAGTTGTGACTCCATGAGCCAGTCTGGGAAAGAAACCTCCTGTTTAATAGCAAAGGATAAATTTCAGCTCAGTTTTCTTAACTTTACCTTTTCCCTTCCTACTTTCAGCTTTCCAGATGTCCTGCAGAGTGCCCCCTCATTTCTTTCTGGAAGAGCAGTGCAGCACTAACAAAATCAAGATACAGGTCTCCCTTCTGTATCTGACTCCTCACATTCCTTGGGCCAAATTTGGATCTCATTTCTTTTTTAAGGCTGTGCTGGTGTGTTTTTCTGCAGAGCACTGGCTGCCTGAGGACCGTGAGCTGTACATATCTGTATATGTCTATATCTATACATATGCATATATATCTATATATATAGATATAAAAAGTGTCAGGTTCTCTGATCCTGAAGAAACTGCACAAATAGCCCAGAGTTTTTCATAGGAAAGTGACTTAGTGTACTGGAAGCACAAAACTGGAGATGTTTGCTGCTCTTTTTCTTCTCAGCCTAATATCTAATTTTGTTTACTTTCTTGATATGTCCACTGACATCTGAGAACGAAAGATTGCTGACTGCAAAAACATCTCCCTTTGGCAGAGTCATCCCTGTAATTTGTGCTGACCATATGAATATCTAGGTGGTTAATACAGCAAGGGAAGGGTTTGTTTTTTCAAAGAGGGAAAAAAAAAATATTTCTCTGCATCGTGCTGGGTGAGAATATGGGATCTCCTTGAACAATTCAGTTAGGAAAGAAGTTGGAGATCAAATAAAAATTTTCAGTTACTCTGGTTTACATCTAAAATTATTTCATTGAAGTAAGTGAATTTATTTTTGTGTTACCTTGAGCTAAATTCTCAGAATTCAGCCACATACCACCATTATGCATTTTTCCCCTGCTAAAAAGGAAGGATATCACAAATTACTTTTTGATGATGAAGAAGGAGGCCTTAGCACCACATTTGAAGTAGAAGTTTTAGCTCCCGTGTCACACAATTTCCAGGACAGTATCACAAAGGAGCACTGCAGCCTGCCTACCACGGGCAGTAATTACTTTCCTGGCTGGCTTGTGGTGTATTTCACTTAAAAGAAGGTCTTTTCCATATAAATTTGGAAATTTATAGTAGGTATACTATATATAGACATCTGTGCATACCTATATGTGTGTATATTGTGGCAATGAGGAAAAGCAGGTAGAAATACACACATTTGTGGATCTCTGTAGTAAGGCCAAGAATGAGGATGAAGACAAGACAAGTCTTAAAAAACCCCAAATCTTAACTCCCAAAATTATTGACTTTCAGTGTGTGAATTAGTCAACCTGAAGTCAACCCAATTACTCTCTCTCCACGGTTGATTCTAATTATTTCTGGATATTTTTATTCATTTCCTTGAGCTTCCCTCAGGCTGATTTCTGAGTTTTTAAGTTAATTTTTAAGTTCAGGGTTGTTTGTTTTGGAAACTTCAGAATATTTGTAGTTTTCATACAGCAGCTATCCTGGATTAATGGGCTTAGCGCACAGCTCTCTATTTCACACTAAATGAATGGAAAATAAAAATCTATTAACCACTGATTTTATAACTCCTAAATTATGGGAATAATATTTTGAGGTAAAAATAGACAGGATTTTAAATTCAAAACTAAAGAAACCATATCTGTATTCATAATGGCTCAAATCAAATTATTGTCTTGGATGTGGGTTTTTACAACTGTTAAATTTTTTAAAGAAAAAATAACCCAGTTTTCCATTTCAAATATTGGTGAGTTTTACAGCAGATCACTGGTTATCATGAATAAATTTGATGTAAATCTTACTGTCCATTGCATTGTGGATTAAAATAGATATTACTCACTAGATATTTATTGACTTATCTAGTAAGACTATCCTGATTTGGAGTTTAATCTAAAATCATTACAAAAAGAAGGAGAGGTAAAAGAAAATATCCTGAAATCTCTGCTTAACAAACAGGGTGAACAAGAGAGGAAAGAGGAGTGAGAGAAGCACGGAGCTGATTAAAACCCCCTATTGTCCTAACAGTCAGCTTTGAAAAAATTCAGAGAAACATCAGATCTTTCCAGTGAGAGCTTTAAAGAGAAAGGCAATAAAAATGAACACTTTAAAACTGTGAGCATATTCACTTGTGGCTCTGTTACTCGAGCAAGACACCCACAGCTCCCCTCCATGCCAAGCTCAGCAGCTCAGGAGCATCCGCAGACTGACAAGGCAAACTAACAACACTTTATGTAGGGAGCTATATTTGATACTGCTCAGTAGAGTCTTTTACTTCTATAAAACTAAAGATGTGTCTTCTCAAAATCACCAGTACCAAACCTATTTTCTTTATTTCCACACACTCATCCTGTCCAAGAAAGTACTAAAAATATTTGTGATGATTATGGGTCCCTTTTTCCTACTTCTAAATTTAACATTGTTCTAAGCAATAATATCTTTTAGTTTTGGTCCTGCCCTGAAATTCAGACTTACATGAATTTAGTGTTGCTGTGAATGGATAACATCTGTAAGGCCCATAGTAGCAAGACCTTGCATAAATTTAAAATAAATCAATACAATTGAATCCATGCTAATGATTAATTTGCAAACATTTTCAGGTTCTTGTAATGAGCAGAAGACAGAGGTGTAAGTTGAATCATGACTGCATATCACTGGCACAATATTATCTCATTCCTTTAAACAAATTTGAGCTACATGAATCAACATGAGATTGGATCAGAAATGGGATGGAACCAATTTTCTTGCAGCATTATCCCTTGAAATACATTCCTGCTGGTAACTTTAGGGTGAGTTCTTTTTGTGATGATGCACACAGTTTAATCTCTCACCTTGAAGTTAATTTTATCATGCAGTAGGCAGAACAGCCATTATGTAGGAGCAGGATGAATTTCAGGGAAGTTGCTTTCACATGCAAACACACGAGACCTGGGAGTGCTCGAGCACTGCTACAGTGCCAAGGCCTCTCTGCCTGAGATGGTGAGGGAGGATGGCTCAGCAGCCGGTCTGTGGAAATGCAAACACATCACACCAAACAGCCACAAGTCACCTCAGTCTAGGTTTAAAATATGGTCAGGAATAGCAGAACACAAAAATGTAGGAATTAGGAACTTGGACTAAAAGTTGAATGCCTCAGAAGTATGAAGCATCTCTAAGGAGATGTGAATCCTCTACTCTTGTGCCTCTGGGTGCCAGGCTGGAGGGACACCTTCCAGATCTCCCATTTCTACTTGCCAGAGGACCAAAAGTGGGGAGAAACAGGATTTTCTGGGTTTAAAATTTAGGGCTCTTGGCTGGTAGAAAGGAGCCCTGGCTCCATGTGTTGTTCCCTTTATACTATAAATAGTTATCAGATACATGGAGATAACTCTGATTAACAGAGCGTTATCAGACATAAAACAGAAGGACACAACCATTACAGGAAAAAAAAAAAAAGACATAATTTTGAGATGTCTGAAAGGCTTATTTTCCTCAGAAAGAGATGGGTACTGTAAGGTAAGTCTATTACTTCTGCACGAATGCCATCACTGATGGCATCACTGAGAACTTTCTGCAACACAGAAGAAACTGGATAAAAGTCTGAGGAATTCTGGTTTGGACTAACAGATTCACACCCCCCTGCCCCCCCTTTTTTTTTTCTCAATAACATTTTTTGTAGGAACAGGGAACCTTTAGGGGAGAAGTGATATAGGACAACAAGGTTGGCATTTTTCTGTAAGTAATCTGCTTTTATCAATATACTTCTGATTCATTATGTTTACATTGACCACAACCCAGTTTTAAACCTAGTAATTCTTGGTTCATCAGGTCAAAAGAAACCTACCAAGCCAGTTTAGACATATGTCCTGACGCCCCCCAACACTGGAGTGTGGATTAAAGATGTTTTTTCCAGATTGAATCTTTGGCTTGAGCCATCCCATTGTGAATGGGATGTCCTTGGCATTCCTGAATGCAAACCAGTATTAATATTTAGGTGCTCCCTGACTGATGTTCCCTGCCTAGAGCCTTTAGGGAGTTTATTGCTCTTCCTGGTACAGGACTGGTGAAATACTGGGTTGCTGCCAAGCTTAGGGCACTATTAAAACCGCATTTCAAAGTTTACACTTCAAGTGCTCTTTTATGCAACTTTAGATTTTTGGCTGAAATGTTGTAACGCCAGAGAAACGTCTAAAAATAATACTTCATAATTGCAACATATAAATCTTACATAACGCCTCCTTTCAGCCGAGACAGGTTCATTTGCAATGGGAAAGCAAAGCCCTTGGTGCTGCTGGCTAGAACAGAGATTCAGATGGAGAGGGGGGAAAAGAGAGCAAGCTTGTTCTTTCATATTGTTCATTTTTACCGTCAGGATTCACGTCTATTCCTAGCGGCACCTCAAGACCTGAGGAAGAGGGGAATGATGCCATAAATATGGAATACAAAATTTACACAAGGTCGTGCCAGACAGGACTGGGTAAGGTAGCAGCAAATATTTTAGGGCTGGAAACTCTTTTTCTCCTAGGCTTGAGCAAGGGTTGGGCTAAAGGAGTAAGAGGAACAGGCTGGGGCAGCAACAGGGAAGTACAAATATAGGTGCTAAGGTGAAGAGGCTGACAGAACCAGGCAGGATCCCTCCACAGCAGCAGAGGATCAACAAAAATCGTGTGTGTCTGAGCAATAAACAATCAGTGCAAAGCATTTAACAATTCTGAACTCCAGATTTCCTTTTCTCATCTCCATGTTCATAACTTATAATAATTTCACTGACATTTAAAATATGGTTGAAAGGAAGCATAAGGTAACGAATAATCATTAGTGCCAAAGAAAGTAGGTTTTGTCTGTAAGTAAACCAAAAATAAATCAGTTTATTTCTGACTATAAAAGAAAATTTAAAACACAGCTATAATTTAAATATCTTTAAACTTGAAGCAGAAGCACTTTTCCAGTAATTCGGGTAGCTTTGACATAAATTTTTGCTCTTTTAGGTTGACTTTTTTGCATCCTTCATTGTTTAGTTTGGTATTATAATTGCCATAGCTATGCCTATAGCCTTGTAATTTAAGGGCCAAAGCATGTAAATTCCATCTTGAAATTACTGAACATTTTAATCTTCTCATCTAAGACCTTCAGTATATGATTGTACAGGTGTGCCCTGGCTTCTTAACAAAATGCAAATCCCACTCAGTAAGCAAATATTTGTTCAAAGAAGTAAAACTTAAAGTAATCTTTTTCTCACTACTATCATTAGGTGGGATAGGTAAGAATATTGGGAGAGAACAAGCCACCTATACATCACATTATGAGGTATTCTCATTTTCCTGTGTTGAGCATGTGGTGAATAAAGGCTTTTAATATATTTCTCCAGACACACTCAAGGAAAAATTGTTGTCTTCATCAGCAGAGGCAAATGGAATATCTCTCTCTCTCTCTCTCTCTCTCCTTTTGCCCAGATCTCATATTTCTGTGGTTGCTATAGAAAGCTATTACTGGAACTCATATCTAGTAAGTTTTCCTCTCCATCACCAAATAAATCCTTAATACCCAGTATTCCAAGCTGTTTGTTTTAGATATTGTTCTCCAAGATCTCCTTTTTCTTCTTTTTTTAACCTGTAAAAGGGTCAAGGTTTTATTTTCTCTCCAGATACCTTCTAACTTCAAAGTTTCTGAATTTAATAAAATTCCTTCATTGTCAAGCAACAGCCACCACGACACACAACAAACCACTCTTTCTTGTTTCTCTTTCGCTCTGTTGTGAAGCTGAGCAGCTCATGGTTCCTGCTGCAGCTGACAAGGAGCAGTTTTGGTGGCCTGACATTTTCAGGTGGACTGATTTCTGCAAGGTGGCAAGACATTGCCTCTTCCTTCCATACTAGCAGGGGCTCTGCCAGCCTCTGCTGGGCCATTGGGAGCCAGAATGGGAACAAGAATGGGAAATGGGGTGTGAACAGGACAAGTTTTATTAAAAACAAACAAACAAACAACAAGAAAACCCCACCAGTAACAAAGCACAAAACTAAAGGGTTTTTTTCCATTGTCAGAAAAAAATAGCTATAGCAGCAGCCTTTCTTCTGAAAAGTAGATGTTACAAGAGTGACAGAAAAAGGCTGAACTATGAAGTCTTGTTAGTGACTCTTGCAAAACATTCAGGACCCCTTTGTACAGGTGACTGGTGAGGGTGCAGTTTTGCCCAGGGCAGCAGAGCCCATCCAAGGCTGATGGTGTGAAAGCATTACTCAGAAAAGCTCCTTCACTGTCAGTGTCAGGTATGTGCCTCAGACAATGCAGAACTCGATGATGCATCATTTATGTTATTGTCCTATGAGGGTTATGAATTCCATAATGTAAAAAGCTCTGTATTACACACATCTACTTTTTTTTTTCCATTCCTTTTAGTGAAATTCAGGAAGAAAGATGTACTAAAAGCAGAAATGTTAGCTGAATTACACCCCATCACAAGAGTTTTGTATATCAAACAAAAGAGGATTCATACATCCAGTTATGCAGAGTGAAATGCAATAGTAAATTCAAAGACTATTTTTTCATCTTAATGCTTAAATGTTAAGCTAGATATAAAAAGGACATATAAATAAATGATAAATTGTTGATTACTTTGAAAGCTAATTTGAAATTTGTGTACTGTGCTGCCAACAGCGAGTGTCCTGAATTGGCCCAAGAGATGCAACTTAATGTAGAAGCATCACGAGAGGGTGGAGATTCACCTGATAAGGAGATGGGGGTTGGAGATGGGGCTCAAAGCACCAAAGTGATTCTGTCCACAGGAAAATAAAGCCGTTACACAATCTGTTGCAACATGTGTGTGAGATTTCTAACACAGGAACAGTGAGGGGGAAAAATAACTCAAAATTGGACCATTAAATCTGGCCTGGACTTGACAAATGCACACAAAAAAATATGACCTTCATTTTCCTGTGTTCAGTATTTCAGTGTAGCATAAAATTATGTTTAGCTGGTTCCCCACCCCCTGCCTCCATTTCTACCAAAAATGCACTTGCATGGTTGCATGCTCACATTTCACCATATGCACACTGATTCCCCAGCACAATTTAAGGGGCCCCAAATTGATATAGCAAGTGGCAGAGCATGGCTTTTATGGTCTGGCTTCAGAATTATAACTATTCCTCATGCATTGTGTGTTCAATGCACTTCAAAAGGCAGCTCCTACCCTGATTCAGTCTTTTTCTTCAGCTTGCCATCATGTCTTCTTCAGTCTGTCCAGGTCCCTTGCTCAGGTGCTGGCTTTTATGGGCTCATGGCAGGCTCAGAATCCTCTCCCTGCCATCCAGTAGAACGAGTTTTGTCTTCTATAGCTGAGGGCAGTGCAGGCAGGACACAGCCAGCCCTTCTTTCCACAGCCTGTGGGCAGATCAGGTGTTACTGACGGTTAACACAGAGAGGAATGGGATGTGAAAATGGCATCTGAATTTCTGTTTGCATTACAACCCTCTGCTGTTTGATTAAAAAATCAGGGTTAGTCATCTCCCTTGGGCATTTCCCTCACCTCTAA
This sequence comes from Passer montanus, assembly GCF_014805655.1. NCBI lineage: Eukaryota > Metazoa > Chordata > Aves > Passeriformes > Passeridae > Passer > Passer montanus. Next base: position 24,266,822 of record NW_024356504.1, on the reverse strand, counting down.
GGATATTGCAGTGCTCTGGAAGTCTACATGAATATTGGCTTGTGATATACTTCTGGGGATATGGATATTTGGGGAAGTGGGAAAGGTTTTTGTGCATTGCATGGAAAAGCTAGAGGAACAAACTGTCACAGCCTTTTCACAGAGCCACACAGGCACTATAATCAGCTGCTCTTTGGAAAAGCTTGGACAAATGGGAATTATTTGATCCAGAAAAGCATGATTTCACTAGCTCTTCTCCTGAAGGAATAGGTAAATCGGGGCAATGGAAGGCATTGCAGAAGGTTTTAGCAGAAAGCCAGCATTCAGTGAAAGAGCAGGACCTTGCCCCAAAGGCATTGCCCTTTCCACGTTCCCCCTTGAATGACCTTATCGCTGGCAGTCCGGCTCCATCTGTGCTCCAGCCTTAGCAGGGTGGGTGTTTCCTATCAGCACTCTCCAAAATTAGGAAGGCAATTTTACTTCTGTCTTGAATTGCCATAATTAAGATGCTTTTTGCATCTGATGCCTTTCTGCGTGCCTTTCATCTGATGCCACTGATCACATGGCCTGGACTGTCCCCCTGCTCCCTCCCGTGCCATCCACCACCCTCCTCTGCTGCTGCTGGCTGCCTTCTGCCCTGTGCAGGGAAGAGCAGCATGTGCTCCATACCCAGGAGCATCTCCCTTCCCAAACTGGGGGTGGATGGATGGCCAGCCACAGGATGACAGACAGACAGACAGAAAGCAGCTCATGCATGGAACCTGAGGGTGGGGAGAACATTTCCTGCTAAAACCTCTGAGATCTGGGTCTGCTCCTGGTGGGTTTGGTTCCTGGTGCCGATCTGCTGTCCCAGCTTCCTGGCTGCTCCATGTGCTCGCTCCCCCAGGGAATAATGAGGTGGGGCTGTATTTTTAGGAAGCTCAGATGAGTTCCCAACTTGAGGGTTTCACCTTGTGCTGCCTGACTCCTTAGAGAGGAGCATACAATCCCCTCTGAGGTAGAAATAAGGAATGTGGGTCCCAGGAAGTGGGATCATTGTTCTGAATGCCAGGACTAACATCCCACAGTCCTGGGAAGGAGGCCAGTGCATCTTCTGAATCTGAATTTCAGGCTCTGAGGCACCAGGATCGTGTTCAATAGATCTCATTCTCTATGTGCCAAACCAGATCGTGCACTCTGAACGTATCACTCAAACTGCTGACAACAGGGTTCAGCCAGCTGAACCTGCACGATCCAAACCCTCCTGGTGTGGAAAGTCTGAGCTCAGGCAGCAGGCTGGGCTTTAACAGGAGGAAATCTCATATTTATTCATGATTTAATTAAGAGAGACCAGGCTTTTCATCCTGTTTTGAATATACATGAAAACAAATACATAGATAAGGCTATCGTTCCTTTTATCAGCCCATGCCTCTGAATAAAACAGCAATTTCAAATATTCTGGATAGTGAGATTTAATCCATCACTAGGGCCTGACCCTGCTTTTCCCATATAGGGATTTAGAGTGTGGTGCTACAGATTTGAATCCTGAACACCAAAGAGAAGACATGCGAAAAGCAAAAATCTCTCACTGAATTTTGTTCCAGCCTTGTTTGAACACAAACCTCCCTGTGATTTGGGTTTTATTCATTAAAATAAAGCACACAGAATAACTCTCACCTACTATTATTAATCATAAGGATTTGCTCAGGAAAACAAATATACTTGGGCTTTCAGAACAAATCAATTTGGAGAAAGAGAATATTTTGTCTGAAATGACAGCCCAGAAGAGGGTAAAAACAAACATCTCTGCTGCTGCTGCTGGTTTACAGCTGACTCCGCGATGGACTGCTGGTGATGTGTGATGCTATTTTTAAACAGCAATTGTTTAATCACTTCTGTTCCCATGGGCTGAGACTAAAAATGATGCCTCCAGAGCACTTTGTCTACAAGCAGGTAGAAATAATTTGATCACATCCTTTATGGCTGCAGAGGAGATGGAGCTTTATGAAGCATCGGCAACACATTTCGCAAGGAATCTAAATATTGAGCAGGAGTGAGAGTGTGTTGATCATGACATCTAAGTGGCATGATGTCACCAAGTGATCTGCTAGGAAACATATCAGATATCACACTCTTCAACAGAAAAGGGAAGAGCTTTGCTTAAAGCTGTGCATTTTTTCTGGCTTTTTTCTTCATTTTTTATGCAGTTAACTCTTGAGGCGCACATATCCCCACTTTCCAGAAAAGGCATGGATTATCCTGAAGGACACTGGTGATAGTATGAAAGCATTTTGAGTGTGGGTATTTCTGGGATTGTTCATTGGACTTGCTGTTGGTTTGTTGTACTTCACAGCTCCATTGAGAACTCCTCCCAAGGAAATCAAAATTAAGCACCAATGCACTTGCCAGGAAAAGAGTGTGACAATGTCTCACTTAACACAATCTCAGCCACAGCCTCCTCACAATTCTGAACAAAGACTGACTGTACCTCTACAGCCAGATGTTTACAGCATGCTTGCACCTTGTAACACAGAAACAATTCCTAATATAAATATTGAAGCTGTCCTCCTGCAGAAAAACATTAATTCTAGCAAACTTGAGATATTCCCTCGGTCAAACCCTGGCATAACTCTGTAAATCAGAAAATTATGCGAACGAGAAACTTGACCTAATAGACAGAGCAAACACTTAAACCTCCAGCATGGAGAGTAATAGCCCAGCTTCACAGATGTCAATGGGAATTTTACTATTGACTTCCATAGGGCCAGCATCTCACCCATATCTGCATAGATGATTAATAGCTCCCCTGCCTTTCAATATCCTCCCTAGCTAACAATAAATTATCTCTGCCAGTGATTACTTTTAAGATGTAGCTCATAAAAATCCTTGTGAAAAGCAAATAGTTTTGCCTTTGGGACAGACTATATTAAAGTAAGTGTTGGATATTTTTGAAATCTTCCCCAGATGGATTGCCATTGGGCACTACAAGATCTTCCTGCCTTCATTTCAAATAATTCCAGCCACGTGTCCTGCTACAGCATTACCCCTTCTTTTCCAGAAAGAAGGAATTAAGCTTTCTATAAAGTGTGGTTAGTATGAGAGCTTGTTAACTGGTTTTGTCTCATTCCTAGTTTATGTATTTACAAAGATACTTTTGTTTACTTTGAAAAAAGGTGTAAGTACCATCCCTTGTGTCTCGGTTTTCTGTTTGTTTGCTTTGGGTTTTTTTGCAGACACTTGTAACCCTTAAATATAGTGTTCAGAGCAAGTTAATGGGAGGAATCTGCTAGTTTAAGTTTGTTTTCATAATCTGAAAGTGTTTGCCAAGTGCCAGCTTCAGGGTGTATTCTGCTGCAAAGAAAAAGACAGAAAAGAGGTAAATAAGGTCTGATTTTGAAAGTTGCAGCACCCCTTCATTCAATAATCCTCCTGTGGACCAATGGTATTTAATATCTCTTTCCATCAGATAATTCATTCCCATTCCTGCCTCTCCTCTCCTTTCCTTTTTTTTTTTAATATTTTTAAAAATCTGAATAAGCTTTTCAGATCAGCTGGAGAATGTTTCCCTCAGGAACACTATTCCCAACTGGCCCAGCTGCCCGTGACTTTTTCTTCTGTGCATTTCTTGGGTTTCCCTTTCAGTCTTTTGTTGCTCCCTGTATCATTTCCTCACTCTTAAATCCTCTGCATTCTCTTTCAGAGGAAGGGCACCAGGTTACTGGTTTACACAGTTTCTGCATGTATTAGGACAAAGTATAAACCCCAATGTAAGAGATGTCTTCTTGGCTTGCATGTGATGCTGCAGAAATATCCTTGGGGACTCCTGGAGTGATTTCCACTTTCCTTACTGAGAAAATAATAATAATTTACTGCTACCCTTTGTTTCTAATCATCTAGCTATTTATCCATGAAGAAATTTCTTCTCTCATCCTGCTGCAAGTCGCCTTTCAGATTCATATGAGAGAATCCTTGAAAGTCCTTTGCAAAGGTACAGGCAGATGCTGAACTCTTGCATGGAGAAGAGGAGCTGAGGTCCATTTTTCTACATGTGCAGAGAACTGTATGTTCCTATCAAGGGGAAAGGACTGGAGAAGAAGAGGTTTATGTTCTTATCCTCATGATTAGAGCTGAAAATGACCTCAGGCCAGGTCCCTCACACCCACAAAAATCCATGCGTGTTTTGACATCATCTGCTCTCTTTTGCTGCTGTGCCTGTATTGAAAAAGATGTTGAAGCCCTTGAAGTTTTTTTTGCACATGTAACTGTCATTAGACATTACCTAATATTCAGTGCCCTTTCATTTCTGCATGAGTGCACAGCTTGCTCTGCTCCCCCTTTAGATGGGTAAGGTAGCACACAGCCATGAAAGAGTTGCTCAGGTTTTTGAAGTGAGTTCCCACCTTAACCAGGATCACCAACACAGAGTTGCTTCAACATAAAGGTCTTCAGTCTCTCTGTCTTCTCCTTTCCCCCCACCAGCACTACCTGTATCCTCATTCCAGGTAAAGAAGTGTCACAATTTGTCCTGGTCAGAGGAGGGGGATACCCATCCTTTAGAGGAGACAGAGAGAAGGGAAAGGGAGCAAATAAGTATTTTGAATCAGAATTATGTTTTTCAAGAGGAATCCTTCTAAAAGCTCAAGCAGTGACTATAAAACCATTATCAGTCAAGATCTATCTAGGAACATGTTTAAGGAAACTTCTTCCAGACCTACTCAATGTGCACTGCAGAGCTTGGGAGGAGAAACAGGCTGCTGAGTGTCCCACTGCATCAGCCACTTACAGCTGATGTCTCTCACTTGAGCTGAAGTCTCTCCTGTGAGAGAAGGGTAACAGCAAATGAGCTGGACTTCACACTCAGGAGAGTCAAAGTCATTCCATGGGAGCAGTTACTCTGCACTTTTAGGTCAGGGATTAAATTCAATGTACAGAGCTCTGTTATTCTGATTTGTGCATTTGCACTGGTAGCAGATCTACCTGCTTCTGTTACAAGGAAAAGATAAATAAAGATGAATGTGATCTTTGTTTAGAAGTTGAATTTGGACTTTCCCTCTGCATCGTTCACTATAGTTTCTCATTTTCAGCTCTCCCTCTCCTCCATGTAGCAATTTCTGCATTTCATTGTTATTCCATCTACAGACACAAGAGTAAATGCTGTGATTCCCTAACAGCATTAGCCAGATAAGCCTGGGGGAATTAACCCCTCAGAGGGTTTATGCTCCATTCTGAATCACCTTCTAACATATTATTCAATGACTGCACCCACTGAACTTTTTTTTTATATCCCAGTTAATTTTTTTTCTCTCAATAGTTTCCTTTCCTTTCCTTCCTCTTCTACAGCTTTCCTGCTTCATGCTCCTTAAGTGCATTTGTGCAGACATGAGATACTCCAAAGGTGGGTGGGTATGTGACAAGGAGGTGCCTGACCCTGCCAAGGTCATATCTGTGAAGTTTCTTTATCTACAAAGTGTGAGGTTTACTTTAACATCAACCACAGATAAAAGGAAAACATATTTTAATGCCAATTATAATAATAGATACTATTTAGAGAAGTTTAAAAGTCCTACTTGCTAAGTATTCATCACAATTAGCTTTTAAAAAATTTTTCTAATAGAATTTATGAATTTATATGTTATCTTATTTTGAGAACGATATAATTTCAAGTTACAGTATGCTTTTGCAGATTTTTTTCACATAAAAATTTGAATTCGTTGTTAATTCTGTTAGAAAAGTAACTATTATGCTTCTTAAAATATCCTATATTGATTTTTTTTTAATTTGAATGGCCACATTGAAATAAATTATGATAGAATTATCTGAAGCCTTAACCCTACTAAACACATTCAAAAAAATGCAATGTAAATAGTGACTGGCTCTACAGTTGTGTAAACCACTGTAACGTTCTTTTGTGATCTATAATTTTATTCCGGTAGGGGGACGGCTTCGATTTTAAGATTTTAGGCTCCTTTTCCCCCAAAATTGAAAGGTTTTTGGGTTTGAGCCTAGTTTAAAGCGACAATTTGAGCAGTAGCCTATGGGGGGCACTCAAGGACTGCAAACAGATCCCGCTCCTCCCAAACTTCTCAGCTCGTCTGCGCCGGGATGGGGCAGACCCTGGGGCACATTTTCACATTACATTTTATAAAAGGAAGAAAAGTGAGGAAAATAAACGAAACCATTTTTTTTGTCGCAGTCTCACTATTCCCCGATGAAAGGCAAAATTATATTAAAAGGTGCATTTAAATGACATTCAGACTCTGATTATGCTAAAAGCGTAAGAGCATCGTGCAGACTGTGGAGCTTGTCTGCATTTTTAAATTCTAAACAAGATACCTTTTACATGATGTTTCAATAGTAGAGACAATTATTGTTCGCCTACCGAGTTTTTGGGATTGTTTTAAACTTTAATGGCATTTGCATGCTCTGTTCTTGGCTTTATGGAGTGAAACAATTATTTATGCAAATTGTTTTTGTTTTTTTGGTTTTTTTTTTTGCCATGAAGGAAAATTTTGCCTACTGTTGTAGTGGTGGCTGTTTGCCACAACAGTCATTTGGACCGCCACCGTAAAGCCTTTATCTGATGGCAAAAATCTTGTACCAGATGTTCTTTTATTTGATCTGTTTTATGATTAATCAGACTTAGCCCAAAACCAGAATGAAAACCCTGCTCTGGCACCTGGCTGCTGTCGCACAATAATTTGCTTTGTAGTCGGGGGGGAGGCTCGTTTAGCCTTTGAAACGCTGTGGTGCAGACTCATAAGTTTTCATTCTGATACATTTTGGAGGAAGAGAGTAAAAAGTCAGTATAATAGCTGTCAGCAGGATAATTTTCCAAACATCTCAGACTGGTAAATAGCACTAATTTCTCCTAGAGGGAAAGTTAAAGAAAGTTGGATAGCAAACAGTTTTGCACAGAAGCTCTCGTGCCTGGCCAGGCAGTGCTGATGCTGCTGCAGTAGGGGTGGGACAGAGCCTGGCCTGATGCACCACCAGCCACGGGGCTAAACCTCATCTAAATTGTAAAATTCCACTACTCTGTAGAAAATATTGTGCCAGGAGGAAAGCGTTCGTACAGGCTCCTTCAGTAATGTGAGTGTCTAAGGTTTATCAAGAAGGGAAAATGTTCTGCGTTCATAAGGCTGCTGAATTGAGTATTGTGGAGGTGTGTTTGGAGTGCAAAGGAAGGGCTCTCCCCTCAGGAAAATCACCTAAAATACTAATGTGAAGCATCATCACTCTTTTGCTTCAAGCTGGGATCATTTTGGCATGAAGAGCCAGTGTGCAACACAGAGTGGCAACTGTATTTTTTTAAATAATAGATACATTTACTATAGTTGATTTTATTGCATTAGGAGAAATGGTTTATGTGTTTCCTGAGCATGCCAAACAACCATGAGCTCCCCAGGTTTGTCAAGAGGGACCCCACTGTTTCTGAGGTATATCATCTTTTCTTCTTAGGCTGCATGACTGGGAATACACAATTGATATTTGTCAAATAGCATCTATTTACAACACAAGTATCTCAAATTTCAGCACCACCAGGTGCATCCTTTTTTAGATATCCCTTCTGTGCTTCTGGCAAATGGCAAATATATGATCCTTGAGAGCAGTAAGATATGGGAACATAATAGGAGATTGTGGAAATGGATAATGACTTCTGTCAATGACATTATGCATTATGTATTATTATTATTTTAATCATTTGCCATCACTAAAAAAGATCCTAGTAGGTTATTCCTGATGCCGTGTTTAGAAAAATAAAAGAGGTAGATAAAGCTGTACATTTTACTTTACAACACTTGCACGATGCAATTGAAAATTTAATAAAAAAGTTGCACTGAGATCTAATTTTAAAAGGAAAAAAAAAAAAATATTAGTTCTCCCCTTTGGCAATGTTCAAGTAGGTTATTCCTGATGCCGTGTTTAGAAAAATAAAAGAGGGAGATAAAGCTGTACATTTTACTTCACAACACTTGCACGATGCAATTGGAAATTTAATAAATAAGTTGCATTGAGATCTAATTTTAAAAGGAAAAAATAAAAGAAAAAAAGATGAGTTCTCCCCTTTGGCAATGTTCGTGTGAGTTTTTGAAAAGGTGTTGTGTGAATTCCATAAATTAAGGGAGTTAATCCTAAATTACCAATCGTAGACTGGTTGTCTCTGCTACCCCTTGGTCCTATTGGAGAGGCATTTAGTTGTCCAAATCTCAATAATTTCAGTAACTAGACTTTCAGGACTAAAGATGTAGAACAAATTCATGATTAAGCACATGCTCATGGGTATTTGGGAGATGAACTAGTTATCCCCCGTCTCAGAAAATCACATTATATTAAACAAAGGTAATTTTATTGTGCTATTCAGAGTTATGTAGTATATTTATTTTGGGATAAACTGGTGAAGGAAGTACTTTGAACTGGCTAATATGTAACAGGGTCTGATCACAAATTTTACCATGGGAGTTTGAAACAGATGGAACCAGATATTTTTCTCTTTTTTTTCTACTTTTCATACTTTTTCTAAGCAGTGATTATGAACTTTTTTTTTTTTTTTTTTTGACAAGGAGTTACTATTCCACTCTCTGGAAATAAATTTCATTTGTCCCTGCATGCAGGTGCAGCACCTCTGAGTACAGCAGGATGGTGGGTAAGGAATTTGGCCTGTTTTATATAAACATCTTAATTTATTGGGTAATAGAATGATTTGGAACTTTCTTTTGAAAGAAATACTTTTTGTGTGTGTGTCTCAAAATTGTCCTTTAAACAGACTTGAAAGGTGATGAGTTCTTTTCTGTTCTAATAACTTTTATGAGGCTATTTTTACGAGAACCAAACCTTGCAATCAGCATTAAGATTTCCCATTTATGCCTTCGCTAAAGCATGTCCAGTTAACTGCAAAATGTCACTTGTCCTGAGCAGATGTCTGGGTACCACAAGCTGGCTTGAGCTGCTCTTTAGCAGAGCTGCATCAGTTCATTGCATTTCCTCTGGTGTGGGCCAGCATCACTTCTCAAGAGTTTTTCAAGTTAAAAAGAATCAGGATTTCTTTATAATAGCTGGAAGATGGAGTTTAGTGCAGATCAAGGTCGTGGTTTCCAGGTTCAGGACTTTGTGTCTTGCTTTGTGTCTCATTTATTGTTGCACTTGTGCAGGGTCTTCACACTGATCTGTTTTTATGTGGTTTTTAATACCTCCCAATTTATGTACTAAAGCCAGGCCAAATCATCTGGAATGCCAGGCAGCAATTCCCATCCATGACACTCGGTATGCAAATATCCACATTACAGCTCACACATGGAGAACTTTTCCTTGCAGCTGTTGGAGATGCACATTCAGAAAGTCTTTAATAATGAAACCAACGTTGCACTGCAATAATGAAAAATTCCTTCAGGGATGTTTTCTGCAGCAGGGATAGCTTGTAATGCAACCCTCTGAATTCAGAGAGGGTGAGTTTTTTTGTTCTGTTTTTAATCTTTGGTCTTTCTTCTCTTCTCGATCCTCTCAAATACTTTCTCCCTTCTTTCTGCTCCTGTGTCAGCTGCTGCCTGGCAACTTTTCTCTGTGTGGTGGGACAGGGCAGGGCACCCGACCGCCTTTGGTCTGGCTGCCAGCCCCATCCCCTAGCAACCAGGCCAGGCGCTGTGATGCTCTGCAAAGGGCTGCACACCAGCCAGCAACCTTTGTCCCCACTGCCCCTGCCACACCGGGCACTGGGGGAGTCACTGATGCCACCATCCCTGCCCACCCACACAAACACTCGAAGGTGTGGCTGGCACACAACAAACAAGAGCACGACGCAGGTCTCAGTGATGCAGTCCAGGCATTTTCATAGTGACTAATGCCAGAGTTACCTTCTGGTGATAATTAATATTCCTGCGTTGTATTATACCGGCAAGTATGAATGATTGGTTCTACTTTGTTTCACTTATCTAAATAAGAGATTTCATAATATTCTATAGCTTGATGAATTAATTTATTTAACTTGTCAGTGTTAATAACTCTGATTACGAGGAAGAAGTTATAAAGTACCGTAAGTGCGAACAGATCTCTAACAGCAGTTTTAACTCTGAATTTAATTCTGACAAGTATTTAAGTCTAGTCTCCTATGCAATTAACTTCCTTTTTTTGGCTGTAGCAAGGAAAAGAGATTCCCTGGATTCTTTTCTGTAGCTCTCCACTGTATCTGCTCTCTGTGTAACTCCCCAGTGCTTCTGATTTGGATTTTTCAAGTGGGACTGAGTGAAGACTTCAATAAATATTTGACAAGCCAGGCTGGTTCCTGAGCTGTGTACCTGCACTGGTCCTGCGTGTCTCGACATTCAGACACCACACAGAAATCTCAACACAGCTGTGTGCATTCAAACAGCAACAGTGAGGCTGGGAATGCAGAAACTACTTCCAGCTAAAATTGCCATTCCCTTTTTTAACTCAAGTCTGAGGCTTAAAAGCCTGTCATACAGCAGGTGATGGCTTGAAGAATCTGCAGTATAATACATGTAGAGATACTGCCTTGGGTTATGGTCATTTCAGCAAACATTTCAGCAAACTTTTTTTTTTTTAATTCATAGAATATATACATTAAAACTTTCATACAGTTCTTGGTGCAGCCTTTTTTTGGATGTGGAAAGGAGAGATGAGAGTGGCAGTTACTTCTGTGTATTTTTACTGTACTGTTGAGGTCATCCCATTCCATCATATAGTGATGCACCATCCTTCCAACACTTCATAGCAATTGATGTTTCATGGAAATGGGGCTGAAGGGAATGATTTATCAAAGGTCAATTTTTATTTGTTCAACAGCCTGTATTTTAAAAATGAGACTTGTGTACGAATTCTTGCTTCATGGCGTTATCTTAAAGCAAGTTACATTTTTAGGCAATTTGAAAAATAATTACTTATCAGTAATTGTGTTTTAAGTCATAATTCTTACTGCATACTCTGTATCAAAACTTTATGTCCTGTAAACAAGGAGGCCATTGACTTTTATTATAAATATAATTTAAATATTTTAATAAGCTTATGTGCATATGTGATCAGCAGTATTGAAAGCAAGATCAATCAGTTCTTCAAAGTCTCTCATAAATGCTAATGTTTAAAATGGGCACTAAATGGCACCATATCATTAAAGGAAATTATTCATGGAGAGTAGTGAGGACTGTTGTTAAATAAGTATGGAATAAGAATGAAAAGGAGTAAATTAGATGGTTGAAAAGCAGGATGTTAGCTGAGGTGCTTTTGTGAGGAGGCACGAAAGGGCAGCACGCCAATTAACAGATAATGTTTGGGGGAAAAGCATCACCACTTGCAACCCTGCAGACCTTGAAAATTTTGCAGAGGATGCGAGAAGTGAAGATGAAGGAAGGCTATTCTGCAAAGACAGTTCCACATCCTGAGAATGCCGGGACAGCGTGTTCGCTGAGAATATGTGTGCCTTTATACCATGTGACAGTCCTGGCACGGGGGAAATGTCACTGATTTAATGAGGAGTTCCTTAAAACTTGGAATTCCCTTGTTTTCCTTCACACATTTTTCTCACTTTGCTCCAGCGTTTACACATTTTCATATTTGAAATGCAATAGGTTGCTCAAATAAAGCCACAATTAATGCCTAAGAGCCGTATAGGTGGTTGGGGGTGTTTGAGGCAGGACAAAGAGCAATCTCTTCCATAAACCCGGTGGAATGATGTTCCAGTGTGACATTCAGGATGACTTCATTTTGGTTATAAAAGCGATTTCCAAGACCACAGACACTGCCAGATTTTTTCATCTTTATTCAGACCTGTTTCTGTATTAGCAAAGGTTTTCTACTCTGGGATCCATAATTCTGCTCAGTTATGGCTGTATAAATACTAATTGACTGCAGGTGAATTACACAGGCTTTAAAGGCAGTAGATGAAAGCAGAATTTGATCCAACTGGATTTCCCCCTTTGGCTGTAAATTCTTTGCTGCCAACAAGCAAACCTGCAACCCTCTGTGAGTCCTGACAGTCCTTGACCTCGGAGGCGACTCTGGGACCCAGACTGGGCTCTTCAGTTCTTGGGCAGCTGAACTTCCCCAGTTCAACAGATATAATGAAATATTTGACATACTACGTTGTGTACTTTTCTGTCCTTCAGCATTGCTTGGTCTGTCTGGTCCTGGAAGCCTCTTGGCCGTAGTGCTTCATATAAAAGGTATTTAGGTTCTGTGCTGTGGATATAAACGTGAAGGTGAAGGAGCCGAGGCTTCACCCTTGGAATGTGAAGGTCTCAGCCATCAATATCAGCACCCGGCTGTCTTTGGAGAAAACTAATATCTGAGGATGATGTAGAAGTTTTATCACCTTTCACCTATTAAAGGGTCTGGTGTTTTTGTTTGGTTTTTTTTGGGTTTGTTTTTTTTTTTTTTTGATTTTTTTTTTTTTTAAATAAAACAAATGTGTGAAGACGTGATAAACTGTAGTTTTCGTATTGGGCCATTTCAAGGTAATACTCCTACTTAAAGTCACATAAAGTCTCAACAGGCAGTATCGACCCTGAACTCAGACTTACCTCAAGACAAAAAAAAAAAAACAAAACAAAAAAAAACAACCCACTTAGAGAACATTGAGCGGTCATTGGTTGTATTGTTAAAGTAGCATGATCCCCTACTTTCACTGTCTGTGAATTACTTAAAACCAAAACCCTGTTCAAGGACAGGTTGGCCGAGTCTCCAGAGCCACCTGTTCTACTGGAAGGCGTCCCTGCCCATGGCGGAGAGTTGGAACTGGTTGGGCTTTGGTGTTTACCACAAATCATCTGGCGATTCCCTGGAGCATCATCGACTGAAGCCAAATTTACCTGGGCATCTTTGGACGACGACTTCGCGCTCGCAGCCGGAGGCGGCGCGCACCTCCTTCCCTCAGCATCGCCATCCCTCAGCAACGCGGCAAAAGGGCTTGTGGACTTTCAATTTGTTATTTTTTAAAATATATGTAATTTTTTTAAATTTTTGCTAACTCACTCCTCCTCTCTCACCCTCACTCGCCTTTGCGAATTATTAAAAAAAAAAAAAAAAAAAAGCCGAAACAAGCCCTCAAATTTCAGAGACACCCCGGTTCCCACGCGAGGCGTGAGGGGCGCCTTCCCCTGAGGCGGCTTCGCGCCTCCGGCGCGCGCGTGCGGGGCGCGCGGCTGTGCGCCGCTCCGCGCTCCGCCAAGTGCCGGCGGTGCCGCCGCGCCTCCTCCCCGCACGGGCTCTGCCGCCCCGCGCCCGCGGCCGCCAGGCTCGCCTGCTGCCTCTTCTCCCGCACGCCCGCCGCGATGTCCGCGCTCCTCCTGGCCCTGGCGACGCTCTGGGGATTACCGCCCGTCGCCGAGGCGCTGACAGCGGCAGCCCGCGGAGGTAAGGCGCGTTCCGCGGCGGGGTGCGGAGCCGCGGAACTTCCCGCCGCTTCTGCTCGGGAAGTTTTGCTCGCTTGCGCCTTGCGCGGACGGGCGCGGCCGCGGAGCGCACCCCTGACGGCGCTCCATCACCGCGCTCCACCACCGCGCTCCATCACCGCGCTCCATCACCGCGCTCCCGCACGCTAGGATTGCGGGCGCGCTGCGCTGCGCTGCGCTGGCGGCGAGCCTTGGCGGCGGCGAGTACACGGGGGCCAGGAGCGGGATGATGTCCCCAGTGGTCCCGGTGGCCTCGCCGGGCACGGAGCACACGGGGTGCGATCCGCCACGGGGCGGACGAGCCGCGGCTGCCCGCGACCCCCGCGGTCCCGGCCGCGGTCCCCGAGCCAGCCCTGCGGCCGGCGGAGATGTGCCGCAGGAACGGCGAGCGCCCTCCGCTTCCCACAGCCTTCCAAAAGTTCCCTCCTCAATGTCCCCGAGTTGCCGCTCGCCCAGTGCCCGAACTTGGATCTGGGCACGGGGGCTCGGGGTCCCGCAGCCGCGGGGCGGGCGGTCACGGAACTTCCAACTCTGTTCTGCCCCGAGAAGTCCCTAACCCGAGAGGGCTGCGGTTCCCCAGCCCGAGCGGGGCTCTGGGTTTCGTGTCGCTTATTGCACAGTCACCAGAGCGCTCTCATCTTCCTGCGAGATGTTTGAATTGGATATTTTCTAAGTATAGCCCAAGTCCGCCTCCTGTGTGGCTCAGGTGCGGGAACGGCGGTGCGCTGCTCTGACTCAGGTTTTCTTAGCGCTGTAGAAAACCCCGCTCACCAGAAAATTGTCTGTCGCCTTGTTGTAGCCCTTCAGCTCCCAGACTGCGTGGTCTCATGAATGAGATGCCCTGGGTGTTGTACGCACTCTGCGAGGGTTTAGCAGATTTCAGTAGAAATGTAACTCTCTAAAGCCTTGTATTCTCGCTGTTAGACACCCGGCTCTTCTCCATCACGTACACATTACCTACTTAATTGTTTACTAACTGCTTACAACTCGTTTAGGTGAGTGCGGATTCCTCTGCACAGTCGGTCTGGGGTATAGATTTCTGCTTCAATCGAAGTACCAAACCTCTCCCGTCCCTTTTCCCATGTAGCCATCAGAATTACATAGGTGATTCATGCTGCGAAAATGAGAAATAACTACCTATCAAGGAGGAAAGTATTGCTGCAGCATCGCAAACTTGCATGTTTAAAGCACTGCATCACAAGGTGCAGGGACGCTGCGAGGAAATGAGGATAGTGTTCCCTAGAACGGCGCTTGAACAGCCAGAGAGGAAAGGGTCTCAGGAAATCTTTTCAGCTTTATGAAGGGTACATATGCTTTTGCTTTGGTTCACAAAGATTCGTGCTCGTGGTAGTGCTTGTTTGATGGAAAATATTTCAAGAACTTTCCATGGTAGTCACAGAATGGGCAGATTAGATTTCAGCAACTGTAGCTTGTATCTGATTTTATGAATAAAAATCAAACTTCCAAACATTTTGTGGAATTGTTTTGGAAACTGATTTGTCACTTTGTATTCCTTCATAGCGGTAAGCAAGTGCCAATTATTCATGAATATTAATTTCTGGTGTTTAAATTTTGTTTAATGTTACCTTTTTTTTTTTTATAGTTACCTTGCTCTGATTTAGTGTTTAAAAAAAAAAAAGGTGCTGCCAGCTTATATTAAAATCAATCGTATCTTAAAAGGCAGCATCCTTGTAAATCAAACCAGCCCCAAAAGTGGGATAAATCAAATTTACTTAGAATCAACTAACTCATCATATCATAATGTCATGTCTTATCAAAACTGAGCACTGCACAAATTATGACTTAAAAGGCATTTTGTTTCACAAAAAAAATGTCAAGTGGTCTCAACCTAAAAGGGATTCAGGATGAGGCATCCAGAAAGGGAATTACATTTGCACATCAGATAAACTTTATGATACAGTGCAAAAAATATTGTCCATACCAAGCTGATTTTCCTTTACAGGAGGAAATTCTGAGTCACTGGAGCATGCTAAGCTTACTGTATGTGAAAGGCACTGAAATTTGGAATGCACTGAGGTTGGCCATAGGTAATAAGAGAATTGGGAAAATGTCATGGCTTGTGTTAATAGCACTGTTGTGGTAGCCATGGTAATATAACATACGAGTGAGGTGCTGGAGGGAGAGGTAACACTTTCTCTTAGATCAGTGGGCAACATCAGGAGGAAAAAAAAGGGGGGGGACCCCACCAAAGTTTGAATTATCTAAGCCCTTTTCTCTGGGTTTGAAATACAATTAAATTCTTTCAGTCTTATCAGGTCTGTCCTCAGCCAGGTTACAGCTCCTCTAAATTTGTGTCTATTAAAAAAAAATTGTGAAGAGAAAATGATATGGAGAGGGGGAGCTGGAAAAGGGGAAGTGAGCAGAAGGGAATCCAGCCAGGAGAGTGTGGCAGGATAAGGGCCAAGTCCTGCTGCAGCTGAGGTTGTGCCACTGAAGCCACAAAGAGGTGATTCCCTTTCCTTCTGCTCCAGTCAGTCAGTTCTTCCTCAGGAAATGGATGGACCCAGATTCCTTGTGATGCTTGCAACTCCTTCACAGTATAGCTGCAACAAATGAATTTATGGAGCCTGAGAAAAAACCTTGGAAACAGTTTGGGAAGCTGAGAAGGAAACATTTGTTACCTGCTCTCCCTAGAGACGCTCAAGGGAACTTCTCAGGTCCCATCGGTGCTCCCTGGTTCTTGTGGGCGTTTCCTTCCCACAGCTCTTCCCAGCCTTGGAGCTTCACCCTGCTCCCTGCCTGGGCTCCTACACCCTTTTTGTCATCCTGGATTTCTGTGTCTGCTCCTGTGAACGTCGTTACATGGATCCGCTGCACTAATTAGAGGTGATCCAAATTGCAGAGATGGCCCGGATAACGGGAGTTTGACTGGATAACCTCGGTGTTGTCAGTGAGATGTGTATCCACACCAGTATTAATGAGTTGCATTGCTCGTTATTAATCGACTTGCTGTCTGTGCTGAGGCTTGTTTGTGTTGGGTTTTGGTGGCACGTCACTGCTGTCAGCAGCACTGAGCCACTGTCTTCTCCCACTCGTTCATGTGTGGTTTTAGTGTTTTGGAGCTCCCAGGCAGGCGCTGGCATGGTGAAACAGCTTTTCAGCAAAGTCTTGCAGGCAAGAGATGCTCCTGCAAAGGGAGACTTGATATGGGATGGGAAAATGTTGTCACATAACTTAAAACTCAAGTTCATGAGTGATGGCATATCACACATTATTTTTTTATATTTTTTTTACTAGTTTGAAAACTGGTTTTTCAAAGGAATGACAAATCTTCATGAATTTTACTTTTTTCTGAAGTCCCAAAAACACTTCCAAAACTTCTGTCTTCATCCCACTTAGCAGGGAATTTATTGTTCTCACAGTGTCCTTTGACTGTATTTAAGTGAAATCTGGAAGCAAATTACTTTGAAATGGAATTTTCAGGCTTAAGGTCAGGCTGGTGGGAGTTTGGATTTCTCACTCTGTGGCAGAAACACAAACCAGGCGAAATAAATTTGTCTCCTTGGGACAACTGCTGATGGCCTTCATTCCCTGGTAAGGTGCCACAGCAGGTGACTCTGCACTGGGAGCCTTTACAATGCAACTTTGTCATTATCAGCAGCTTAATGCTGGAAACTGGGTGTACCAGCACTGCTGTAATTCACTAGACTGAGCTCCAGCTTGGCCATCTGCTGGAAAGTGTTCTTGAAAAAACCCACAAAAGCTCTTTCTGTGCTGTATTACAGAGGTGGGTGTTCCCATAGTTAACTTTCTTATGTTTTGAACATACATAATAAGTATTAGTATCTTATGTGCAAAAGAGATGCTTCCAATGTCATAGTGACTTTGCTGTTTATTTATTTACCCTAAAAAAAAAACTATTACTTAATAAACGTGCCTATCATTAGAGAGGCAAAATTACAGAGGAGGGTGAAAATATATAATGGAAATTGGGACCGTTTTTTTCAGGATGTGTGATAAGGGTTGTTTAAAGTCAGGAATGGTGGGAGATGTCCACAAGTGCAGTTTCAGTGGCTGGCTGGTTTTGGAGGCACTCAGTGCTGTCTGTCTGCCCTCAGCTGAATGTCTGAGTGCACACACAAACCCCTGGCACTCCTGGAGCCTGAGCTCTGTGTGTGGGTTTCTGTGGACTGACATGCACATTCTCTCTTACCTGGGTTGTTCTTTCAGTGGTTTCTGAGAGCTGTAGTTTAGTAAAAGGAAAGTGGTAGAAACACACTAACTATTTAAAGGCTAAGCTGCATTTCCAAGTTCAAAACTAGGTGTTTGATGTGAAAAGACTATGTGTAAACTTGTTCTGCAGCAAGCCTTTTACTAATTTATCACAGCAGTTCTGCTGGAGCTGTGGCAGGTTGAAGGAGCTGTCCTCCAAAGGCTTGGAGAGAAGCTCTCACTTCACACAGTGCTTCCTTTGAAGAGCTGTGTGACGGCTGCTATGTCAATCTGACTCTATGCCATACCTTTGAGGTTCATATGGACCCCGATCTTTCTGCATTTAACCTCACAAAACTCACATTGACTTCAGTCTGCAGGTTGGAAGTGAGTGTTCCTCCAGCACCTTCCAGCAGGTCCTTTGCTGGTTATTTGCAGTTGAAGAAATTTGGTTTCTCTGATTTTCACTGGCTCAAAGGACTTACGTAATTGTAACTCCTGAATTTAGAATTATGGCTTTCTCTAGAAAGGCTGGCAATTTAGATAATAGAACATTGTTTTTGTTACAGTAGCATATTTGGAATCCCAGCGTGTTGTTGCTTTTTTCCTAGTTTTTATGCATTAATCTGTCGTTTAATAGTCTTGTTCAAATGCAATTAAAAAAATTTGCTTAGAGAACTCATTTTAATTGCACTTCCTTAAAACATTCTTAATGATGAACAGTGAAGATGAAAATAGCAGAACTTGGCTACTTCTAAGCAAGTCATACAGACTATTGAGTCTGTATTTAATGTCAGTTTGGGCTAAGTGTAGACATTGGAGAACTAGGTCTTAAATTTGTAAGTGCAATTAGGAACTAATTGGGTTTCTTTAAAAATATAATTAGTCAAATAATGACTTTGCACCTTCTGTCCAACCCACTAGTTTGCTTTTTAATTGAACAAGTTGAATTTTTTCCCCCTTAAATTATCTCTATCGAAGAGATGAAAATATTTGTAAATTTATCCCAGCTAGCTAGCCAGTTGTTGACCATAATGGGACAAATTCCCAAGATGTACCAAAACATAGTGTTGTAAAGTGATACAAATCTTCCTTTTTAAGCATTTGGTAAAGTGAAATAACCGGGACTTGTTGCTGTAGGATCAGCTGCCCAGCCCAGCCGTGGTTCTGCTGACAGGATTCCTTTGGTGAGGATGCTCTGGAGCCTCTGCAGGAGGGAAGGGCATTTTCCCATGGGTGCTGGGCTGTGGGAGAGCAGGATTGGACCTCAGTAATGGAATTCCAATAAAACTCACTCAGTGCCTTTTAATTAGATTTAATGGCAACTGGGAAGGATCATTAGAGATAAACACATGCTTTTGCCAGTAATACGTTCACCATGTTATTAATCTGATTTAATTTGCAAGATCCGCATAGCAGAAGTAAGATTTTTCTCTGTACCTGGGAAGTGTTATATGAGCCCATTATATTTTGTTGTTGTACATGTCATTGCTTCCCAAGCAGGATGTAAATCCAGAATTGGGGTTGGGCTCTGTGTGTGGTGGTTATGAACCCTGGCAGTCTGAGGGCAGGGCTGCATGCTGGAGAGAAGGCTGCTTGTCTCTTCAGAAACCATATTTTTATTGACCATTTTGCTATAAATCGCAATGGTGTATTAATAACAAAACACTGCAATATGCAGAGTGTGCTGCTAAGTAATAGGGCTTTTTAGAGATGATGTAATGCCAGTCTGGAAGTGAGGTACGCCTGGAGATTTTTATTTCCATGCAGTTGGAAATACAGCCTAGTTCTCTGAGGCGGAAAAACAGATTACAGCATTACGAGTTCTAGATATGGTACGTTGCATCCTGAAATGCTCTTCCCAACCCGCCTGATGCTCCTAAACACCTCTCCTGCTGCTTCCTGCTGAGTGATGAGGCCTTCCAGAGGAGCCAGACAGCTGAAACTCAGCTTCACTTCAGAAACAAGGATGTACCTATCTCCTTTTCTTGGAAATATCCTTGTATTTTGGGCTATCAATTGCCTGGTTGTCTGTAGGACATCCCTTGGTAACTTTTAGGCATGGCACTCTTAAGTGACTTACACTGTAAGAGCAGTAGAATAAGTGCTAGAAGATAAAATGTAAGCTTTCAAAATAATATCTACAATTCCTCCAAATTTTCACTGCTCTAGAGCTCTGTTTTTAACAGCAGTTCATAAGAGTCACTCCTGGTTTTCCTCGAATGAGCAGAGAGAATGAAAAGGTGCAGTTTTGGTTTTGCAGTGGTATTTTTTGATGACGGGTCATGTGCAAGCAAGACAAACGCTGATGCAATGCTCTGCAAATGCAGCGTTTTGATTTGAGGTGCTCTGTCTAGAAGATTGTTCTGGGAACACATGGACATGCTCCCACGAAAATTCCCATGTGGCTTTATTATAAAGCTTTGTGATTGTAATTTACCTGCCTGGAAACTAACAAAAGTATCTTGTCAGTGATACTTTGTAAAATACAATGTTGATGTTGTCAAATAGTTTGGGCTGCTGTTTATAATTTTCTCAGAGGCTGTAATACAGTGTAGAACACTTGGGTCTCCACCTCCCTTCACATGCAGGAAGGTAGTTTTCCTTAAGCAAAGTTCTTCTCAGTAATTCTAAAGCACTGGAAGTACCAAAACCCCACCATTTCTGATACATCCCTCTTAGTGTATAATTTTTTTTTTGGAGAAATGCTGTAGTGTTGTGTAGTCAAAAAAAAGTGAGTTTGCACTGGAAGTACCAAAACCCCACCATTTCTGATACATCCCTCTTAGTGTATAATTTTTTTTTTTTTTTTTTGAGAAATGCTGTAGTGTTTTGTAGTCAAAAAAAAAGTGAGTTTGAAAAAGTTACACTAATGCCAGAAGATCACAAAAAATCACAGCAATTTTCTACATGATAGGTAGATTTCCACAAAACACCTGCCTCTTCTTGCTTGCAAATACAGGGAAGATAAAAGAGGAGAGAGCAAAGTAAGTTCATTGCTGTTGGATGCTCTTTTGCATATGCAAACACACACTGATTTACCCAAAGTATATTGGTATTTGTGTAAAGCTGTGTGCTTAGGAAATCAAAGTGTGTCATTTGCCAATGAGACTGTTTCTTCTCTGGAGCAAAACATTTTTTATGTTTTGTAAACAAATAGATTTCAGACCTTCATCAGGACCACTGAAGTCAATGGATTCTTTCTTTTGTCCTTGATGTAATAGAATCAGGTTGCATCTAAGCATAAAGGAACTTTGAAAATTTTTATTAAAATTTCACTGGAAATTCTTTATTAGAGGACTGCTAATTAAATTATGTTGTCTGTATTGCACTATGACTTTTATACAAGAATACCTATTTCTTGAAATATTTATATTCCAATAGTTGGTTCAATTTTGTGGGGTTTCTTAAACTAAACCCATGATTATATTTCTCATATCTAATTTTAAATTATGCACATCACATGCATGATTACTTCTCATTTCAGAATTTGTAATAATCCTGTAGAAGAGGAGTTATTGCATGAATTATTTTAATAAAGTTACTTTGATTTTTTTAATGTAAAACCATCTGTTTTTGCAAGGAAACTGCTTTCCTGTGAGGTCAGAAAATCAGAGAAAATTCCAGAAATGAAATTCCATCCAGCTCAATATGCTAAGATGTGTATGGTCTGCTACTTGCAAGTCATTGGCTTGGTTAAACCCAGTTTTTTTGCTATACAGAAGGATCTGCTGGTTTTCTACATGATGCACTACCCTTCATTAAAAAAAATGTATATTGGCTTTGGAGATGTAGAAGGATTATAAAGGTGGCACCTTCTCACTCTGCACATCAGTTCCCTATGAATCTTTGCAGATTTATCCAAGGATGAGCATGCTTGACCTTCTTTTGGAACCTGTCCTAAAGCAGCTGTTTTTCCAGCAGTATTTAGTAAAGTATAATGAGGGGTAGGTCAAGCCTGTGTATTCTCCAGTGCTGAGAGTCATATATCTCCTGGAGGGAAACTGGCCTGCCTTCCAAATTCACCAGAAACACTTGGTTTAAAATAGGTTTATTTTGTGTAACTACTGAAGTTGTTTTTTTCTGAGGGATGTTTGAGGCAGTGGGAGTTTAAGAGTACAAGGAGTGGAGGAAAGCTGTAAAATGGAATTTGTTCTTCGGGCCCAACTCCTAAGCCAAGTGTTTTTATTTTTGTATTTAGATTTCAGAAAGAATGGTGAGCAGCAAATGGGCTCTCCATAGTGGTACCTTACAGTAAGGAGTCTTAGGCAAAACTCTTGAGGCTGCAACATTAAATCCTGTGCAGGGGAGGTCTGAATTATAGAAGTGTGAAAACTTAAGCTCTATCCCAGGCCTACAGTTTGAATATGCCTTTGGAAACAGAGATGTTCTGTGCTGGAGCAAAAAGATGTTTTGGAGGCTCACCTGAGCAGGTGATGTTGTAGGGCTGCTGTTAACCACTTCTGTGAGAATAGATTGCACATATACAAATGTGTATATAGAGGCTTGGCTGTAGAGGGGGAGCCATGAAAGGTGCTGTGCTAAGTACAGCAAAGCCAGGAGTGCCAGGGCTTTTTTTCAGCAGATAGAATCTGATGCCCTGACCCAAGTGGCCCATTATCACATTTCTTCAAAGTGGAGCAAGCTATTCAGGTCAGTGTGTGTGTACAGACCCACCTGAATGAATTCCTCAGCTTGCGCTTGCTGTGTTACATTTCTTTCTCTGGGTTTCCTGTGGCTCTGAGTTGAACAGAGTTGACAGTACACAATATTACCTGTTTACTCTGTAGATTATACTCCTCTGGAGAATTGGTGTCAGCTAATCTGCTACTTCTGCATTTTCAGAGCCCTGTGAACTGCATCTCCAGTAGTATTGCAGGAGAGTGTCAGATCTAAATTTCTATAATTTTCTTATTTACCTCGGATTTCTGGGCCTCTGTGTCCAGGTCTCCAGCCTTTGACACTTACTTTGCCCTGTGAATCGTTTGCTTTCTGTGCAGAAATTCTCTCTGTCAGTATCCAATTTTGGCCGCTCTTAGGGCAGTAAGAAGTTTGAAGCAGATGGTTGTCAACAGATGATGACAAAATTCTGAAATACGGCTCTGATACAAACTGTGAGGCTGAGTATTTAAAGCCTGTTTGAAGCACATTCAAGTGTATAAAGCCTGCTTGTGTTTCTAATGCTATTGCTACCTTTGCTGCGGAATATTCTCGGAACAATTCATAAGTTCCATACTTTTTTCTGAAAACAGCATAACTCCCCACACCAATTAGTGGTGTTCAGTAATGAGTATATGAACCATGTTATGATTTTATGTCAGTTAGAATTGTTAAATGCTCCTTGATGAAACCATGCTGATTTACATTAATTGGTGGCCTGTCTTCCCACAATGGCATCATACTGTGTCAGAAGTGCCTCACAAAAAGTTGTAACATAACTAAACTCTCAGTGATTGCCATTCTGCTGTTGACTGCTGCTCTGAAGACTTAACAGCAAAAGACTTGAAAATTCAGGAGATTTTAATAAGTGGCTGTGAGCCTTAGGAGCATAACTAAAAGCATTTGCATAAAATGAGTGCTGAGATCCAGTAGGTGTGGCACAAATCAGATCCTTCCACTGCATTTCCTTTTGCTAATCCAGCAGCTCCAAGAAATTGAAGTGCATTAAAGGCTGTTTACGTGGCTATGAAAAGCATGATGCAAATATGCAAATTCAAGAGCGCATCTTCCACAAGTTTATATATCTTAATGAAAAATGTCAGAGCGTAATATATCAACAGTCTGCTTCGCCCCACAGTAGCCAGTTTTTTCTAAAGATAGCACAGCATGTCCTTGGTGTGGTACTAGGAGTAAATTAACACAGCAGAGTGCTTGTTCTGAATTCAGCTGCTGGTTCTTGTGCTGATTTTTGGGGAGGGAAGACTTGTCTGCTGTGGGTGGTCATCTTGAACTGCTTGCCACTGCCTGGTTATGCATGCACACAAGTAATTTCCCCTTACTAGTATTAAAAACCATCTTTCTTTCATTTCTTTTTGTATCCTGTTTTCTGTTGAGTGGAAAAGTTGCCCCACTTGAGTGGAAATCTTGGGTTGTGTATTGTGGGACACCTGAGAAGCATAAGCTGGTCATGGGTGTTTTGCTAGTGGGCCAGCAGAGTGGTGACTCCTACATCTGATTTTTCACCTTATGAATTCTGGTTATCTCAAGTAGGATATCCCTCTTTTTTTTTTTTTTTTTTTTTTTTTTCTTCCCAATCAAATTTATAAAATCTCATGTCTGGGAAATTCCCTTACAGCTTCAGGAGGCCAGGTGCTGCTGAGCTCATTGGAGAGTCACAGATGTTGATGGTACAGGTGTCTGTCAAATGCTGTGTTTTCATTTGGGGTTTGCAGCCATGGGGAAAAAATACAAACTGGAAGAATGGAGGAGGGTTACTTGTTAAATTACAGCATTATTTTATTTGATGGGAAGCTAAAAAGACATGTCCAGCACCAAAAACCCCTAACAATCTCCACAGTGCTGAACCAAAAAGAACTTGTGTTGCTGAATACATGAAGAGTTAAGCAGCAACATTTTATATGTGCAAGTATTGTCTTTGATAAGCCATGGGGAAATCAACATCTTTTCTTTCTTTCCTGAAAATACAGGAGGCTTCTTGAAGCACTTGCTTTTGGGAATGAGTGTATTAGTGAAGAGTTCATGGATGATCCAGATCTAATTTTTATAGAAATGAATGGTAACCCACTGTGGGACCTCAAGTCTGCGTGGATGTATTTTACATTCACCTCCCTTATTCTAGACTTAAAGAATTCTTTTTTTTTTTTTTTATTTTTTCCCCACTGATAAATAAGTGAAGTTTAAAAGTAACTCATCCCAATAGGAATCACTAGCATTGTAAGGAGGGACAAAAAAGAAGTCAGCAGTAGTGCAGTGATGTTTCAATAACACCACGTAATCCCCCCATACTTCAGTAATAAAGCTGCATGGGCTGCAGTCAGCTTTCCTGCCAGCACCTTTCTATTGACATCTTTCTGTCAGAAAAGATGAAGTGAAGAGCAAAACCTCTGTTTTCTCTTATGCTAAATGTATTCTGCAAAGCTTTGGTGAAATACAAAGCATGTGGACTTTGCAGATAGTGTTTGCATTTGAGACTTGTGGGAAAATTTATGTGAACTTTGTGCTGTGGGAATGGTTGCCCTTTAAAGCAATTGGCTATATTTAATGTAAGTACATACCTCAAACTGTATTTGGTGGAGTGCTCTGGTCTTTAGAGCTCTTTTGTTTTTAGGGGCAGGATTGTGTAATGACTGGTATAAACTGAGATTTTACAATTTGGCCAGCTTGGGTGCACAGTCTTACCATTTTTTTGCCCTGAGAAGTCTGTTAGTGTTTAAAAGCAACAGACAAACCCAAAACCCTGTCAAAGTAAGCCAGAGCATTGCAGTTGTCGGCTGAAACCATCTAATAACATAGTCCAAAAGCTCATTAATATTGATTTTCTTAATTCTCTCAATAACCTGAACATTTGTTCTAATTACAAGAGGAATAAAAAGCAGACTAACAGGTTCTTAGATGTCAAAGTCTGTTGGACCACAAAGCATCCAAAAGGATATCCTTCAGAAGGAGTAAGTGGGAGGTATGAGTATGAATTTCATTAGCCAGTAACAATATGCATACCCATACTTGGGGAGAAACACCTCTCAAAACATCTCTTTCCTGCTGGACCTCTGGGGCTCGTACATTTGCCAAGGTCACAGCTCCTGCCTCCCTTTGCAGCCTTTTCTACACAGGGGCCTGGGCAAAGTTTTGGAAAAACTGGTAAATTATCTTTATTTTGCAAGAAAAATACCTGAGCAGTTAGGAGTAGGTAAAATACGTCTGGAAGGAGTGGGGTTGGACTCCTGCTTCTCCTGTGATGGTGGTGGAGAAGGGTTGCTCATGGTGTGGTCTTCTGCTTCTTCATGTGAATGATGCAGGCATCAAGAACAGAATTAGTTCCTGGTGTAATTTTAAATGTGAGCTAACTATTCTCCTTAATTAAAAAAAAAAAAACAAACCAAAAACAAAACCTAAAACCAGGAAGTATTTGTATTTTTCTGGATAGTCTTGAGTGTTGTAGAATGGGGAAGAAAATCTCTATTTTGTCCTTAGTAACCCTTTGATTGCCAGGGAATCTGATCTGAGATATGCCTTCTGTGCTGGTGGTGCTGCTATGCTGATCTTGGAGGGGCTGTACCCTGGCTCTTCCCCAGGGGAAGATGCCCCCTCCTCAGACCTCATTCCTTGTCAGGGCCAGATGACCACATTCAGTTTTGTGTTGGATTTGAACCCAGCAGGGAGGGGAAACCTGTGCAGAGCTTGGACATGGCAATACAGTCCTTGAGGCTGAGGTCGTTCTTCCTCCACACTCTAATCAGGTGGGTGCTAATAAAGCTTGAGATCCCTCTTGGGTTTTATTGGAAATTTCTTTTGGAGAAGACTGGCTAGTAATAGCCCAAGGATGAGAAATGGTGTCCCAGGAAAGGCAACAGTGTTGCTGAAGGAGGAAAATCCAAAAGATTTTCTTCCCTGAGTGCTGTGCTTCGTACACAGGAAGAAAGGAAAGGCTTCATCAATCTCCCTCTTATTAAACTGGCACAGCTAATATATTCTGCTAAAATGTGTTCATCATGCTGTTTAAAACAGCCAGGTTAGAAATCTACTGACAATAAATGAAGATTTATTGGTTTTTGTGTCATTGGGGCACCTAAGACAGGTTTGGAATACTAACTGGAATTTGTGAAAGGGGAAAAAAAACTGTTTCGGTGCCATTTAATTAACTATCTGGCCAATATTTCTCCCTTTTTATTGTAAAATCTGTAAGTTGCAACTGGCAGCACAAGTACTCTTGTGCAACTCTGCCAACAGTTAACAAATAAACACATTAATACAGAAAGTCTTGTAGAGATCCATGTATACTGAATAAAACCATACCTTGAACTGCAGAGATGGCTTGTTGCAACAAACCAGCAAACCAGAAGATAATAATTGTATTTTGTGTAACCTTGGTAAATGTGGCTGTGCAGGATAACTGAAATCAGTGCAAATATGAGCAGTGTTTTCTTTTTAACTGAAGCCATACCAGGAGCCTGATGTAAATAACCTATTTTCTGCAAGTCCCAGATACTTTTATTGCTTCATTTCTGTATTGTGTTGTTATTCTAAGCAATAGCACTGTAAGCTGTGATCCAAATACAGAGCTGCAAGTCTTCAAATTTCTACCAAAATCCAAAATCATGTTTGTGGATTAAGGCCTAACAAGATTTAATGAGGTTAAAAGAAAAGTATTTTTTGGAGAGCTGATTTATGTAAACATTCATGTAATTTGTCCAAGCAATCTTGACTGAGAGATAGCACTATGGATCATGACTTCAGACACTTTCTGGGATCCACAGAAGTTAAAACTGGGAGTTTTTGTGCTTTGCTGGTTCCTCTCCCAGCTTCCCATGGGAGGAATGCTGCCCTGCAGGCTGCATCTCTTTTGAGGAGCTTGCTCCTGCTGTTTGGGGAGCTGCAAGCACAAAGGGAAAATTGTGATTTTTATCACTCAAGGTCAAAGCACTCACACCAAACGACTGGTTCGTGTTTTAGCCTAAAATGCTGCAGACAGCACATTATGGGCAAGGATATGTAAAGCTCACCTTGACTGTGAGATCTACCAAAGGGGAAAATATCTGAGCCTGCCTCGTGATGCATAAAATGCTGTGGCAAGCAACTGTTTTGGGGAGATGGAGACCAAGTTTTGTAAGCGTTTAAAAAAATGAAAAGAAATGCAAAGCTGAATTAACTTTATTCTCTCTCTTGCAGCTGCTGGAGCTCTTGCAGTCCCTCTGGTCAGGCTTCCAGTGGGAGCTCTCGGGTTGAAAGGTTAACGACTCATTTACTAAGCAGTGCCATTTTCTTTCATTTTTCATCTGCAATTATCTCTACTCCTCTGAAAACTGAAAGGCCCTTCCAAAACATATTGTACTGATGCATTATTGCTGTCAATTAGTTATTAAATCATAGATCTTTAAAAGTGAAATCCAAATATGCATGAATTTATTCGGCTGCTGCACAGCCACTCCATTAGAGAAATGATGAGTATCATATCCAGGCGGCTCTGAATATTGGCAGATGTTTCTTAATAAGGATCATAATGTTCATTTGAATTGTCCCTTTTTGAGGGATTCTGGGGGAAGGATGGATGCTGAAGGAAGCACCTTGAGGGTGGTGCAGTAGAGGAGCAAAGCAGATCCTGCTGTGGGATTGTTTGTGGGGTGTGAGTTGCTGGGGTAAGAGCTCGGTGTGAGAGCTGGAGACAATCAGGGTGAGCAGTTGAGACGGCAATGCCTTCTGTGCAGGGATGGCAGGATTAGAAAAGAGCCACATCCTCAGCCCTGGTCACAGCTCCATCCCTGACCCCTCCCTCCAAGCCCTGGTGGCAAGGAAAGAGGAATTGCCAGTAACTTGTAAATCATAGGCTTAAAGACTGAAATAGTGGTGTGGTGGTTTCAGGGAATGGAAGATGATGAGTGCAAAAGCTAGATTTTTTCACAGCTGTTTGATATGGTATTTGTGTTCATTTATGAATTCCTTAAATTAACAGTTTCACTTTTCTGCTGTCTACTATACTTTGACTCTTAACTGAATTAAGTCACATTATAAATGAAATCTTTCCACAGTTGGAATACAGGTTAGCACTCCCAAGAGGGGTGCTTTAATGAGGTTGTTGCTATGACAGCTCAGCTTCAGGTAGCACATGTGCCACTTCAGAATACCTTCTCTCTCCTCAAAACATTGCAGCAACTTCTGTGAGGGCATTTTAGAACTTCCCTTTCAGTGTAATTTATGACCAGCACTTTTTATTTCTCTTCTCCTAATAATGCAGCTGAGGTTTTGTGTTTGTTTCTGCTTTTATTTTTGCAATGTTAATAGCAGTGCATGACTTGACAAGTTAAAGAAACAAGGAGGTGTTGGTTTTTTGGCAATTTCAAAGGATGCTCTGAGGACAAGTCAAAACATTTACAGAAAGAACAGGTGCAAACACTACAGTGTTTACACTGGAAATGTATGGGGCCTGCGCTTCTGAAATTCACATCAAAGAACTTCACAATGGATGGAAATTGTTTATTACCTACTTGGACACCCAGTAGGAATACAATTCCTGTTGGGATACAGCCTTGTAGGTGGCGGCAGGGATTTGCCTCTGCAGAGGAGCTGGCTGTGGTCTGTGGCCAGGCTGTGCAATGGTTCTCAGTACCTCAAAGATGTTAAACCACGCAGTTGTATTTTTCAGAAACACTCTGAGGTTGTATTTGCTTTGCCACCGCTGTCTGCTAGAATGATGAGGCTGCTTGGGAAGGCGAGAAAAGTCTTTCCTCTCAGAAACCAATTCACCCCCTCCCTACATTTCTACACGGGCTCTGCTCTTGTCCAGTGCCAATTTTTGCACAGTTAAATGTGGATAAGGTAGTTCCAAGCTCAAGGCTTTGAACTTCAGTGTGGTACAGACAAAGACTGATACTAGTGTTTTCAGAAAAAAAAGAAGCAAAACCAAAACCCAAAGAAATAGCAGAAGTCCTAACCACAGTTTAACAAAGTTATTCCATGAAGATGTTGGAACAGCCTTTAGGACACATGGTGTCAGAGTAATCACTCTGTATTGCTCTGTTGTTGCTTGCCCATGGAATGACAAAATGTCATGTTTAAACATAAGTGAGCAGCTCTAAAATGCATTTCTGCTGCCTCAGTGTTTTCTAGTTGCTTTGTAGACACAAGAGACTTTATTGTTGAGTCTTCTCTTCCTTCCAAGCTCTGAATGTGAGTTTTTAGATGTATGACACTGACATACAGAAAGAAGTCATAGTCAATTCTGACATGACCTATATAAATACTGCCTTAAACATTGGCCTGGATGAAAAGGCTTTTTCCCTTTCCAAAGGTATTCAGTTTTTCTTGTTTGCTTAGCTGTGCATTGTTGCAGTTGCTTCTCATTGGATGTGTGTCCCTACCCTCCAGTGGGTGCTCTGCCTCCTCAGCACCTGTCGGAAATAAATTTCTTTGTCACTGCTCATGTCAATGAAGTTAAACCCAGGGAGATGCTCAGTAACTGTATAACCAGAAAGCTTTGCCATTTTGAAGCTATTTGGCTTAAAAGATTTTTTTGTTTTGTTTTGTTTGCTACTGCCTTAGAAACTGTGCACTATAATGATCTGGATTCATTTCTTTTGAGTGTTTTATTGAAAGCTAAAACACCTTGGGACTAAAGAGTAAAAGGCTGGCTTTATAAATCAATGCTTCATTGTATGTATTATGCTATTTACTACTCATCCAAGCATAGTAAAATTTTACAAATGCAAAATCATTCAGCTGTATCCAGATTGGTTTAAAAGGTGCTGATGAGAACAGTTAAGTTTTTTGCAGGTTCTGATAATACTGTTTGCCATAATTGTGCTAGTTCCAGTTCCTTTCTGTGACCATGCTGAAAGTGCAATTTTAATGACTAGTAAATAGGTCCAAATATTCCTCACATTATGCTCTTTTTTCCTATTCTCTATTTGACTTGCTTGGTCATTAGTCCCAGTTATTCTCAGATCATAATGTTACCTTGCCTGCTAAGAAGGTGAGATGGAGATTAGGAGTTTTTACCCTCACAGAAAAACACAGCAGAAAAAGCAAACCCAGCACTCAGGGTGCCTCGACAAAAGGAGACCAGATGCAGAGTGAAAAGCACATGGTGCAGATTCTGGCTTCTCCCTGCAAAGATTGCTGCAAGAACAGAAAGCACGCTGTGATTTATTCTCGTGGCAAAAAATTCGTAAATGGAACAAAGAGTACAGAAATCTCAATATGTTGTTGCTAATACAATTTACATTTAGAACAGTGTGTCCTCCTTCACCACCATGCTCTGTTTGAACATAGCTAAGTTCAACTAGTCTATAGCTTGAACTGCAGTCAGAGCTTCCATTAAATGAACATCTGAAACTTAATGGTAATTATATAGCTTCTCAAAAAATATTCACCATGTATTATATTTGTTCAGTAGTTATCTCCATGTATAATAAAATCAAATTATTATGCTGTCTCTCAAAGACATAAATCGCATCATTTTTACACAGAGCAGAAAATGACTTGCACTTAATGACATGTTTATCTGTGTATATATGGTAGATTTTAAATTGAACAGTTCCAGACATAATTTTCCTAATATTTGTTAATCCATCTTTAATTAAAATGTTAATTGCTAA
Organism: Passer montanus; assembly: GCF_014805655.1. Taxonomy (NCBI): domain Eukaryota; kingdom Metazoa; phylum Chordata; class Aves; order Passeriformes; family Passeridae; genus Passer; species Passer montanus. The sequence goes on along the minus strand of NW_024356504.1, from coordinate 24,236,026 downwards.
TCCAGATATCACACAGAGAAAAATCAGCCTACAGTAAACTGTGCCTTATTTGCACAAGGACAAAACCCCTGCATTTACATGTCAGTCTACTCTGAGTTTCGGCGTCGTCACCTTTCATGTGTGATAACCAACTAAAAACATATTGCTGAGTTATTGTACTCATTGCTTACCCCCAGAAACAGCTGTGGGGGAGTCCAGGGGGGTGTGGAGTTAATTTAGTGCTAGTTAAAAATTCCCAAAGTGTGGTCTGAAGCACTCTTTGATGGGTTTTTTTTGTCCAGAATGGCTTCTGCCAGTGCTGCTGTGGCTGAAGTTGCCTCTGACAGTTCCTGGGATAGAAAACACTGCTGAAATCGTGTCCTGTGCAGCCCAGAACAAAACTCCCTCTGTGTCTGAGTCCTGTATTCCAGAAGTCAGGCCCAGCCCATCCTGTTTTCCAGCCAAGGGTTAGGGAAGGTAAAATTAGCAAGACAGAAGTTGTACTTGTCATGTAAGAAAAGTTCATTGAGGTTGACTTGCTTTGGAGGGCTGGGGTGAGGAAGACTCACTAATACTTTTCCTCACTAAGATGCAGTCTGTGTGCAACTTAGTTTACTGACATTTTTATTTATGATACCCATACAGAGAGTTCCAGCACTTCACACCTAACAAGAAATAATCCTGTGATTCCCTGTGCAAAGTTGCATGTAGCTGCAACATGTAGCTGCCACCAGGAAGGCTTTGGTTTGTGTATGTGAATTAAAATACCTTGTTGACAGAAGGTAATTACAATCTCCAGGACTGCAAAAATTGTTATTCTTGTAAAAATTAGGAAATATGAGTTGTTCAGATTTTTTCCTTGTATATATCGTTTTCATCTGTCATTAATGACACTGTTAGGGACAATCCAGTTTAACCAGATTTCAGGTGACTGTTTCAGAGTTATTGTGTCCAAATTGCAAACTCTTTAAATCACACAAGAATTTACAGGCAAAGCCATATATTTAATGAGGAAAATAAAGACTTGCCTATAGTGTGCCATCTGTTGATTTTTATTTAATTAGAAACTAATTTTCATAAGTCTGTCTCTCTTATATAAAATGTATACTAATAGTTAGGTTTTAAAAAAGAGTATTTTTTAAAGTCTGAGAGGAAAAACACTTTGCCAAATATGTCTAGAATATTAACTATCACTAAATAGTATTTCACAAAAATCACATGTCTTGATTCCAGAAGCCTTAACAATCTGTTCCTATGTGGGGTTTGTCTGAATACTACTGAAAGGGCTTGAGCTTTTGGGTTTTGGATGTGCTTTCTTCATATTTTTTAACCTTTTTCATTTTTTCATCAAAGGACGTCACCTCTTCACCTTTCTTTTAATCTTTCCTCCCTTTCATTCTCCTTATTCCAGTTTTCTTTCCAGCATGTGAAAGGCACTTAATCTCTGTTTGAAACTGTACCTGATTTGCTCCGGCAGCACGGCTTCTCTTAGCAAGTTCATCCACATGGATAAAGAGGAGGCTGCCTTTGACATTTCTGCTGCACCAGGAGGATGCAGCCGTGCCTTGTCCAAGAGCTACAAACAAGAGGTTATTTTAGGAATGCCATGGATTGGTGTGCATCACCCTGCCTTGGTTTGCAGTCTGTGTCTTTGAGACGTGTTGGAATACCTGCTATCAGTGCATGAATAATACTGCTATTTATAATTTGTTTGCAGGCAAGAGAGGCCTCTCCTGGCCTTGGCCACCAGGACAGCCAGTCTGCCTGCATGGAAATTGAGTTTGTTTCGGTTCCTTGCTAAAAACAGTCCAAGCTCCACCACTCCTCAAGGTGAGGTGGTGTTGTGAGCTGTCCCTTGGCCCGGCAGAGCCCTCTCTGGAGCAGCCTGTGCCCAGGTGAGCCCAAAGCCAGGCTCCTGGGGGAGCTCTCGTCTTTCCCATGCCAAGTCCTTAAACCATCTTCGCTACAGACCTGCAAACAAACACAGTGAGAGCATGCCATCCCTCCACCTGGCATCTTTATTCCTGCAACCTGCTAGGAAGTGGATTTTCTTCCCCCTGGTCTCCTTATGTCTGGTCTGCTGAGCACAGGCAGGGCACTGGGGCTCTAGAGCTCACTCGCTTGTGCCTCACTTGTATTATTTCCTTTTGTTCTTAGCTAGACACAGCAGATTAACAATTGCTTCCTCTTCCCCTTGCATGGTAAGCCAGGACTAACCAAAACTAAAGACAAATCTGCTACTACAGCTATTGCCTATTAGGGAATGGGGTGAGGGAAAAGGTTCAGGATTGGCAGCTAATAGACACGTAAAACTCATCTTCACAAGATATTCCCCAAGTCATTATTCAGGAAGAAGCTTTTAAATGAGGGGGTTGCTTAACAATTGCATTCTCAAGTATAATACATTTTTCACTTAATTTGCCTTTACAAGCTGATTTTTCTTGAACCTGCAAAATTGAATTCCTTCCTAAGTGGAGGACTAGTTACCAAAAGAGTGTGAGATGTATATTGGGTGTATGTCGATTCATGGGTTATCTGGTAAAGGAAAAATGATGCTTTTGGGAAGAGAGCACGCAGATAAATAAAAATTTGTTCTCAGATGTGATCAAGACACCCACTCTGTGAATGTGAGGAACTGCCAGACTTAAAATGTCACCTCTTAACTGGTGATGAAGGGGGGTCTAAAGGTAAACAGACCAGAAAACTGTTGGAGTAGGTGTTTAAACTAATGAAAAAAAGCAGGTTTCTTTTAGCATGATAGCAGGGAAGACTGGGAAGTCTGACTCAATTTGTAGTGGGTAAAGTGGCCAGAGGAGTCCTTAAGTCTTGAATCAAAAAAATATTAGAGTGAGATGGGTATTTTTAGGGAAAAAAGCATGAATGATAAGTGGGAGATGACCTTAATTTCTTAAGACTATTTTCTTTTTCTTTCCTTGTTCTACATTAACAGCTTCACTCTGTAAAGCTCCTGCATTTATCCTGGAATAACCATCCCTGGAGCTTCAGCCTTTTTACTGAAATACATTTTGAAAAAAGCTCTAAGTGGAAGTTTAGCAACCCCTCTCCTCCAATAAAGATTGTTCAATAAAATCATAACTGTATTCCTTGGCCCAAATCCATGTGTCTGGTTCTGCACAGATGCAGAGCAAAACCTGCTGCAAGACAAGGAGGGCAGCCACCAGATGAACTTCGTCCTTGTTTTCTTGTTTTCTTTTACCTCTGCATACCCGTATTTATGTTTTCGTGCAGCAGAAGTTTCTGAGGTGGTTTTGGTGTGAGCCTCCTTCACATCTTCTTGACAGATGTTTTAAAGCAGCCCTGAAAAGGATTCCTGTCTAACACAGCACCCATGATTTTATGGTGGAAAGCTCTGTCTTTGCAAACTCCCATTCCTTCTTTGCTGTTTTCAGTTGTTCCCGGACCAGCCTGCCTTTGGAACTGGTTGATGAACCTCTTCCATCCCACGCTGTTCTCTTTGTGTTTAGCTGTTTATTTCCCACTATACTCTTAAAAATCCTAATAGCTTTGTCTTTAGTGTGCTGTGCTTGGCATCAGCAATTTAGAATTTCCTTGCCAAGTAAGCAAAACCTTTGTTTTGTTCAGGCAACATCTTAAGACGTAAGAACTGTGAGTGTAGTAAATCATATGGGGAGAAAAAAAAGTCTTCCTTTAAAAATACATCTAATAACTGTGTTTGTATTTCTTTAGTGGTATAGCAATAACTTCTAAGTGCTTTACCACTGTGGTGATTTCTAGTTCACTTTCAAAAATGCAGCTTATTGAAAGTGTCACTATTAATAGCATCCTGGTGGCACAATAAAGGATAATTCAGTAGGATAGCCCAGTTAAGCAGGGTACCGTGTTTGCGTTGGGTTCCTGCCCAGCAGCTGCTTATGCTGAAATTCTGTACATAATTCAGGAATTAATCAAGGTGTAACCATGGGGACAATGCCAGTGTGGTCATCATAATGTGGCCTACAAAGACAAATTATATAATTAATCTGTTATTTGGTGTGATCATGGGCAATAAGCTACTGATTTCTTGACCATCTTGGCCGTGTGGTAATGCTGTTGTTGCTGATGCTACCCAGAAGAGGTAAAGAAAATGCAAAAACCCAATATTTATTGAAATAGAGCTCCATTTTTCTTAAATATCTATCCATAAAGTGTGAAATATATATAATCTATATAATATATATATATTATATATTATAATATTATAGATTCAATATTATATATACTTTTTATATATATATCTAGAGTGACATAAGTGCATATTTCTGGGTGCAAATTACATGATCACTTGTGCATGTTTTCTGAGTCAAAAGTGCTGGGAAAAACAACTGGTCAGTATTAGTGAGAATGAAGTAATTTAATTGGATTTTTCATTTTTATTTTTAGCTTGCAAGATAATTGCCTCATTAGGGGTGGTAGATTCTGATTTTATTTTATCAGTGTTAATCAGAACTACATGCAGTTCCCAGAAAGACGTAACCACTCACAAAAGCCCTTTGGATGCCCAGAAAAGGCTATTAAAAATTGAATAGTTCAAATAGATAAAGATGGGATTTTTAGCAAAACAGCCATTTTGGGGAAGGGGAGTGCAAGAATAATTTTGTTTTGTTAAATTAATGGTACTATTTCAGTTTGGGCCTCCATTTAGAGCTCATCAAGACACCCATGAGAATATATGAATTAGTTTGTTTTAATTGGATTATTTAATTTGATTGTTTAAATTGCCTTTCTGTTTTTATTTGCAGCCCTTTTTTTAGCCGAAAGCATTTTCAGATTTGGATTTGCATGTGTGCTTGTTTTGTATGCTCACTACTTTGATTCTCTTCCAAAGGTCTTTTCTTTTTCCTTAGGAAAAAAAATGGTGAAAATTAATATATTGGCAAAATCCAACCGTGAGTTCAGAGAGGGTTGTGAATAGCGGATGCAGGATCTTTCTCTTCCAATGCAAAGGCAGTACAACGTTATCCAGCTTTTTATTAAAAATGCTGCATTTTTAATTACCCCCTAGAAATCAACAAATCAAACGCAGGAAACTTTTAGACCCTGACCTGCCAGTATTCCAGGAGTTGACAGATGGGGCCTGATCTGATGGAAACAGAGTTCTGCACTGGTTCAACCAGTGATGTACATGGAGCTGGATCTGGGTTTCCAGGCCTAGAAAAAACAAGTTAGCTTTGAAGCAGGGCTGGTGGAGAGATAACATGCAGGGGCTGACACGGGCAAAGATTCTGCCTGCACGTTACTCAAGCATTACAGCACGAGGTGCTGTAATTCTTGACATGGTCTGTGTCAGTCTATAAAACTAATTTATCAGATGGGGCTGATAATTGTCTGAACGTGATTCTGGCAGAGCAGGCAGGAGTTTGGTTTGTGCAGCCTAAGGGAATCCTCCTGAACCATCCACTCCCAGTCAATGGCAGCTTTGTCATCGACTGAAAGATTAAAGGGTTCAATAAGGTGAATTGGCATAAATCAAAGTGATTTAACTCTGATTTAAACCAACAAGCAGAAAACTTTGATTTAAATAATTGATTTTAATCTAATTGTGAATTTATAGTGTTAGTGGTTTTCTTTGAGGCAAATTACTTGATTGGTGTATCAGGGTAAACGCACTGATTTGTGACCAAAGAGAAATTTAGCAGATACTTTTTTTGGCCTAACAGTGAAACACTCCTCCTAGTTTTATATGTCTTTTCCACATGAGATCTGTATTCAACCTTAACTCTTCATCAATTTTCAGCTCCTGTTTGAAAAGTGAATGGGTGAGATTTAATTCAGTGACTATTAATTCTCAAGATATATTAATTTTCATCTGCATTTATTTTAAAACTCGTTTCATACATTTTAGTCACCATTTGGAGTGGATTTTTGTGAACACTAGAGGGAGTACACATTGTTTCAGGAAGTTTTAGTTCAAACCAGGATGATCTAATCAGGCACTACAGAGCTAGATCTGATGTTATAGCTAATGTTAGTAGTCACGTTTTTATATCTTGGGTCATTTATGGAGGAGAAAACACAAAAAATATAAAGGCCAGGTTTTTTTAAAAACCCTCTAAAAAGAAAAAAAAAACTTTCTCGTATTTTCTATGATGCAAAAGTGGCACCGTGTGTTCTCCAGCATAGTTTAAAATACAAATCAGGTGCAAAGTGGCCAGGCAGTGCAGACAGGCTTCAGGCTGGATGTGAGAGGGAGGAACCAACATCATCTGCCTGCTCTGCTGGGCGAGTTGTTGATTCCCACCGGGCTCGGTGTTTTCCCTGCCCCATCACAGGAAATGCGACAACATGCCATCCAGGCAACACAGATAAGAATTGGAGGATTTTTTAAATGAAATTTCTAAAATCCACAGGTAAATAAAAAGGGAAATTAGGAAAACAAGAAAGTAGTAATATGACACCCTCTGCACCATCCTGCTTCCTGTCCCCTGTAGTATTAAGGATGTGTGTTACCTGATTAAAATGAGATTGCTACAATCTAAAGTATCATTTGGGCAGGGACATGGAGTTGTTGACAGTGCATTAAATGTCTCAAGATGAATGAGGTTAGAGTCATGATAAAGAAAATAGAAATATTCCAAGTTTTCTGGAACATAGTAAGATTTGGGGCACTAGTAAATTTTTTTTTGTGTATGTGTTTTCCTATTCACTAGCCTTTTAACCAGTTTTAAATCAGTTGCAATGATTCCAGGTTGGTTTCACCAGTGTTACATACATTCCAGGGGAAATGTATTGGTTATAATAAGAATAGTTTGTCTCAGATGTAATTTTATTGGCTTGTTTTAAAATGCATTGATTTTTTGGCTGAAATATTTGGGCTTCGGGGTAGATACATTTGTTCTGGTTAGGAGTGCACTGGAGTCAGTAGAGCTCTTGTGTTTCAGCAAATACATTTTTATTTAAAAGTAAATGTGACATTTGAAAAGATTAAATGGGCATTAATTGGTCAGGTGCTGTATTTTCAAACCTGCCATTACTTCTAACACGAAATGTTCTGACAATTGAAAGGGCGTTCTCTGGTCATCATATCTTTAATGTATGTAATCGTAATCTTCTTTGTAATTTTGTATTCTGTATAAATTCGTAATATTCTTACTAAAGTGTACATAAACCATATATACAAATAATATTTTCTCTTACCATGTTGAAATCTATGGATAAGGCTGTCAAAGAGAAAATATTTATTTGTTTTTTGGGGAGTGCCTCTTCCACATTTCCCCCCGCTCCTTTTAAAGTTCTGCTCTGGTCATCTCCCATTGAAAAACCTTGGTCTTACTCCCTTCTCTGTGATTTGTCACTAGCTCAGAGTTTTGACAGAATTGAAAGATCTGTGCAAATTATGGATATGATAATTCTGGATGAGCTTTGGCTGAGCTTGCTGTTCATGTCAGCAGATGGAGCTCTGATGGACCTCGGCTCCATTGCCAGCACTGAAATTGCCTCACTGCCTGGGCAGAGCCCCATGCCTGCCACTCTGGTCTTGGGTTCATAAATTAAATACATTATTTGTGTTCTTTGTGTTGTTCTTTTCCACACTGGATGTAAGCAGCTCTGCCACAGATGGAGCAAGCAGGCTGTGGTGCAATATGCAATAAAGCCAATATTTCTGTAATCAGCTCTATCTGTGAGGTGGCTGCAAACTGCTGTGCTCTCTGCTGTTTGACCACGTGTGGGAGGGAGGAGAAACCTTCCTCTTGTTCTCTTTCTCTTGCCAAATACCCGTCCCCCTGATCAGTCTGTGACCTGAGCTTGAAGAGAATGACATGAGATTCAAAGTCTGCTTAAAATGTGCATAATTAGGCCAACCACAACATTTGTGCCTAATACAGAGATAGAATACCTGGATAAGATGTACAACACTTACCTGTTCTGGAAATGTTATCTAACCTGTGTATATCTGTCTTATGAACTTGAATATTTTTTCCTCATTTGGCTGTCAAACTACCCCAAAATCTCATGTAAGATTCCAATTCTGTTTATTCTCCCTTTAATTCATATAAGTCTAAGAATATTTTTTCAGACTCCAGCTACATACAGAAGTCCTATCAACTCTAATGGTTGTTACTTGCAGTTAAAGAAAGGCAAATAGACTTTTATGTGTTTTAAATCCTACTAGTATGGCTATCAAAAAATTAATGACTTACAAAACCAAAAGCAATCCTGCCACATTTAATATTCTGCAACTGCAAGTCAACTTATTATATGCATTAATCAATTTGTCATAAATGAACCTCTGTTTTATATACAAGCAAATAAAACAGCCATGCAACAACATATTTTATTCATAAACCAATATGCAGCAAAGCAAATGGACATAGATTTAATGTCTCACTTTTTAAATAAAATATGGTTACATCAATCTGCTTGTTATACAAATTTATGTAGCCTATATGAATCAATATGCGATATGTATAAACTACTTTTCAATCTGGCATGTTTGGTACTTCATAATTACCTCAATTAAATGAAAAATTCCTAGTTTTAAAAAGTCCTAGGAGCAACTCAGATTTTAATTAAAAGTTTTACCTTGGTTTTAAAAAGGTCATATTAGCCAAGGGGAGATAATGTCCTTTTATAGAAGCACATCTTACTTCTGTTGCTAATTGATGTTATTTGCTGAAGAATAATTTATGCTGCTCTTAAGGCAAGAAAGGCAAAAAAATCAGTAGTGTTGTTACAATTTTTTGAGAATTATATTTTCTCAGTGCCAGAATGTTCATGCTTCGTCCAGTAGATAAATAGGGTTAAAAAAAAAAGTGCATAGCAATATTCTTAATTGGTGGGAAAATGTGATATTTTACTAATGAAGGAAAAATATCTTCCAGGATGTGTTTACTGGTGAGACAGCAGTGTGTGCTGTGGTCCACTGGGAAATTATATGTTAAAGCATGTACCTGTCCTTTGGCTTTGAACCCAGTCCTGACATTTCTTTGAATTTTGGTTGGGAAAATGGACTGTGATGTTCACCATGGAGTGTTTGCTCAGCACTATGAATACATGATTACAGAAAAAGACTTCTAGGTACTTTTAGATACCTGGAGATTAAAATGAAAATAAGAAATAAAATGAACAAAACAATGTAACTGTTCAAAGAGAATGTGTAAAGCAGGATCTGAGTGTTATTCAAAAATCAAAATATGCAGGCTTTAAATCCAACAAAATTTTTTTCTGAAGAGATGTTCCCTCTGGTGTAAAATACTCTCTTTAGAAGACTGAAATACAAGGAGATTCATGATGGGAGGTGAATCAAACCAAGGGGAAGACAAACAATAGATTGACAAAAGCAATCAAAGGAACAGTATATTCAAAATAAGAAAAGCAAGGGGAGTATTTTGACATCTTGATCTTTAAGAAACCTCTTCCCAGTCATCGTAAACCCTTGAACTTGAAGGCAGGAGCTGATTCTGCTGATATGCCTCCCCTGTAGCCCCATCATTTCTGTCAAGGACAAAAAGGAGAACTTTTTGAGATGTCATTTTTCCTTTGCCATGCGCATTGCAATGGGATGCCCAGCCTGAGAAACGAGGAGTATTTCAGTAGAATTCAAGAAACCATGCATGATTTTATTTAATCATTTTATTTAATTTATCCCAGCCTGAGAAACGAGGAGTATTTCAGTAGAATTCAAGAAACCATGCATGGGGCTGATTTTATTTAATTTAATGACTCCATCTCTGCTTCATTATGAACAACCTGTGTGTTTAAGCCACTTCTTGATCCTAAAGTTATATAAGGAAAATAATTTAGAATCGTAGAATAAAATTATAGAATATTCTTTGTTGGAAGGGACCCTAAGGAACGTCAAAGTCCAGCTCTTCTTGGTCTACCATGGGACAGCTCCAAGAATGACAGCACATGCCTGAGAGCATTGTCCAAACACTACTTGAGCTCTGGCAGCCTTGGAGCCATGACCATTTTTGTAACCCTCCTTTATACAATCTCTAATGACTTAATTTCTTTATTATGTTTGTGATGCCCAAAACTGCCCCCAGGACTCGAGGTGTCTTTGTTATCTTTGTTGTAGAGCTGCTGTTTTCCAGCCCTCTAATTTGTCCGGCCTCTCTGCAGGCCCTCTTTAATAGGCACTGAAGTGAGACTGAAGGACCTGTAATTTCCAGGGTCATCCTTCTTGAAAACTGGGACAACATTTGCCAGCTCAACAGGGACCTGTCCACATTCTCAAGACTGTTCAAAAATCATTGAGAGAGGCCTTATGGTGATCAGCTCTTTATGTGTTCTCAGCTGCATCCCATCAGGCCCCATGGACTTACAGGATCCAGCTGGAGCAGCAGATCCCACACAAGTTCAGGGTTGACTAGGAGTTTACCATTCCCACAGTCAATGTTATTTCAACACTGCCTTTTGCTAGAAATGCATTTAAATAATCTCATTGTTCCTCACAGTTCTGGCCAACTTCAGCTATAATTGAACCCTGGCTATACAAACTTTCTCCCTACAGTGGTGAGCAGCATCTCATTCCTCTCATGTCAGCTGACCTTGCTTCCACTGGTTCTACCCTTCTTTTTCTTTTTGCCTTAGTTCCAGAAGGTCATCCCTGGTCAGCCAAACCAGCTGGAGGATTTAAATCCTGGCTTGTCTGCTTGTCTTTTGACATTTTGGAATGGCCTCTGCTCTTGGGAAGTGTTCTTAGAAAGGTGACCAATGATGATGGACCTCAGCAGAAGTGTTTTTCAAGAGTTCTTTACTCACTCCCTGAGCAGCCTGAAATCTGCTCTCCTTGTGCCCAAGTTTTATTTGTGCTTTCCTTCCTGTCACCATGTTTTAAACTCGATTCTTTCATGACTGCTGTGGCCATGATGGCCACCAACCACACTTCACTCATGAGGCCCGCTCTGCTAACAGGCTGCAAATCAAGGAGGGCACCATTCCTGGCTGGTTCCCTCCGTTCCTGTGCCTGAGGTTAGTCCTTAGCCAGAGACACCCTCAGCCATGCCACTGCCAGCTCCACACATTCCAGCCCCTCTGTTGCATACAGCTCCAGCCTCTGCCTCCATTCTTAGGGAAGAAATTGGGTGGCTGCCTGGCTGCAATTTTCATAAAACTGTAACCACAAGGATGGAGCACAACACTGACAGATGCACATGTAACTTTGCTAAATTTTCAAAAGATAAATTTGCTAAGAAAGAGCTGAGACATCTTTTGTTAAGGCAGTTATAATTTAAGAGACACATTTACAAACACTTGCTGTTGGCTTGCTCTGAGAATCAAGGATCCTGCTGAGCATTAAGAATTATTGAAAATCAATAAATTCTTAGTGTGCAGAAGGTCAGATGTGTTTCTAAAATACAGAGATGTACAATTAAATTATTACAGTGCATATGTGCCTTGTTTAAAAGATCTCTTTATGACAGATTGTTATTCCCCTCAATCTATCAAGTAGTTAATTTTAAATCCTAAGGAAACACATATCCATATGTATGTTACTCTGGAAACTTGTTATGTTGCTTTGAGCATATCAACACATATTTTTAATATTCTTTGTGCCTCTGTTTTCCTGTCAAATTGATTTCAGAGCCAATGTTATCTTCTATGCTATTTACAAAGTTAGCCCTCTGCTGTTCTACAGTACAGCTCATGAAGTTTTACATTTCAACCTTTTTCTTCTCTTTTCTCCCCCTAGACATCACAGTTCTCTGTCTTTACACCCCAAGCCAGCTGACTTCGTACAAATAACCTGGATCACTTGATCTGGAACATGAATTTTTGGAAATTTATTCTAAGACTTAGCATATGAGTTCACAGAATAAGTGATTAGATTAATCATCAATGTTGCAAAGTCGTCTGCACTTCCTGCAATGTCAGAGAAGAGTTGTGCATTATTTGGGTTTGTGGCGTGGGGTGGGTGGGTTCTGGTTTTAAAAATCTTGGTCCAGGTTCTTACTATTGCCAGGCCAGTAGACTTAGGCTGTCTGTCTGTTGTCCTGTCTCAAGGAGTACCTGCAGTGTCAGATGATGTTTTGGTGTTTGGTGACACAGTTCTGCTGTCCTGTGGAACCAACTGCTGGCACTGTGGCCTAGAAGTCTTGCAGAGTCTGTTCTTACTTTATGTTGGCAGTAATAACAGTCACTCTACCACTGCTTGTCAACACTCCTCAAATTATCTTGAAAGTTCTGAATCATCAGTGTAATAATTAGTAAAAAGCTCATTAAAAAAGATAAAGGAAAATTTAACTAAGGGCTTTCCCCATCTGCCTCAAAGATAGCAGAAGAGTGGAGATGCTTTGTCTCAAAGCATTATCAGCACGGTTGTTGGTAACCTGTGTCTGGTCTCATAAAAAACAAACAGAACCCCAAAAACACCAACAAAAGGCAATAAAACTGTTAACCAGTCTCCCAATATGTAATGTGTATGTTTAATGAAAAATGAAGTTCAGTGGTTTGAATGCTGCCCTTGGGCAGTGAGGAACTGGATAGAGAGGAATAGTGTTTCCACCTGTGTTTGAGAGGAGACTTTCTCTGGTTTTGGTGACATTAGGAAGTGGTCATGACTTGCAGCAAGGGAAATTCAAGCTAGAAAAAAAAGCTTTCACCATGAGAGAATCTTCGGTGTTAGTACTGGTGCCCAGAGGAGCTGTGATATTTCCATCCTTGTCCAGCAATGTCCAGCAGTAAACCTGTCCTGCTCCAGGGCAAACAGATTTAACTCTGAATTTAATTCTGCTTTGAGCAAGGGGTTTGGACCAGGACCTTTGAAGGTCTGTCCCAACTTACAGGGGGAAAACAGGAGGGTCCAGGTAGTATTATAGTCTTGGAAGGTTTTGAATCACCTCCCCTATTATACATTTAAAAAATAAAGGTACATCAGTCAGCTACTGCAAAATGCATAAGCTATGAAAGAAGCCTTTAAAACTTGCCTAAAATTGCACCAAAATAATGAGCTCCTTGAAGAGACAGTCCCATAGTTGAGGCCAGATATACACATATATACAGTTAGCCTAAATCACGGTCTGTTTGAAAAAAGATTTGTGAAAGCTATGGTGTCTGAGCAAGCCATTATTGTTGCATAGCACAAAATATCAAAAGTTCAAGAAAGAGCCACAATGTAAATTTGCAAAGGGAGTTTTCAGAATACAAAAGGCTTTTCTTTAGAAAAGCTGTTTTGCCTGTGAAAGTGTTTCTAACCAGTGCAGTTATTGCTACAAGACACACAGGGTAGCTGCTAATACCTTGATGGCATCATAATGTCAGCCTCAGAGGTGGGTTTTCACAGCAACCCAGCTTTGGGTTGCTAAGCTGGTTAAGGTGGATATGATAAGTGGCTTGATAAGGTGGAGAAAGGCAGGTTTTTCTTTACACAGTGACATTGATCCTTGCAGGAATTGTTACAAAAGCCACTGAGCCTTGCAAACACAAAAACAGCTGGAAAAGAATAAAAAGAGTGGCAGGAAAAGTTCAGCTTCAGCAGTGTGACTTCAACCTGGGCTTGTCAGAAGTGGGGTTGACCCTCCAGGCACAGGGGGCCTTGAATTTCACTTGCCAATGCTCCGAATGTGACACAGAATAGTGGTGAACTTGGGTCTGTATTAAAGGCTGTGTAGCAATGTTTATCCTGATGCACTTGCACAACAAAAATTAAAGGGTGTCTCCAACTTTCTTGTTGGACCAGAGGTAGTAATTAACTTGAGGGTTAATGTGGGGAGAAATAAAAAGAGAAATTGGAGAATAAAAGCAAACAGTTCCTAAACAGTGCTTGGCAGGGTCAACCAATAAGATACCCATAAGCTTATGGGCAATTCTGCTTAGTTGCCTGGGCTGCTTAAGGACCACAATGTTTTGAAGAAGGAAAAGCTTATTTGGGATGGGACAGAAATGTGGGAAAATGTCTGTAAATTATATCGTTCCTTCCAGTGCAAGAATGCTAATGAGATGGGCAAATTTTAATAAATTTCTCTGAAATCCTGTAGAGGTTAAGAAATATCAGCTTTATGTTCTTCTGGAATAGTCTGCATGTAGTATATAGTATTTATAGTCTGGAATAACAGCAGCCTTGCTTTGACTTCTTGCTTCTTATTTTAAGTTAAAAAGTTGGAAAGTCATTTATCTCATAACTAACATCTAATTACAGAATTTATCTATTTCAAAGTGTTTGTTTCCTTGTTTAGACCTGCCTATCTAATATATTACTATAGTAGTCATTGGAAAATATTAAATTATTTAATGAATACTTCTTGGTAATCTGAATATCAGAAGTACTTCTCCAATAATCAAAAATGATGGTGTAAAATTGAGCTGTTTAATGAGTGATGGTTTTATTGCACCCATTGAAATGATTGTTTCCTCATTTGGACCTGTAATCTCCTACAGTTTTCATTTTCTTTTGGGCAGTATGGAAGTTCAGAAGAATGCAGCTTATCATTAAATTGGTATATTCATCTAGAAGAATAAAGAATTTCAGTTTTTGAGTTTTGACAGCACCTTTAGGTCAGTTTCTGGATTTAGCTATTTGTTCAGTCTTCTCAAGCTACACTAATATGAATTCCTGCACGTATGAAAAAGCTTTGTGAAGCATAACATGTCTACAGACTTTTCTGTAAATGTGGCAAGGAAAATCAGACAAGATGGGTACATTAGGGGGAAAAATCCTGGCTGAGCAGTCAGATTGCAATAAAAATAAGAGAAGTAAAGGCTGTGTAAATTAATGGCTGAAGTAACACAACATCCTTTTTGAAGATGTAGATGAGAAGTATGAGGACAAGACTGACTCAGGCAAGATGTTGTAAATCGCCAACTTCAGGCATTCTGTTTCTTCACAAATTTTGACAAACACTAATCCCAACCAATCCACTGTGCATTCCATATTCATGAATGAAAAGCCTTTTTTTTAATTGTCTTCAAGGAAATTGTTTCCAGAACTGAGATTAGCCTCTGAAATTCAAAATTTTGGATGAACAGGTGAGTTTTGAGAACTGGTAAAACGATAGAAAATGAATAAATGTCAACCCCAAGTATTACCAAAGCAGTTTCCATAGGAACACAGATGTGTAGCTCCTGTGCATGACAGTTTTAGCAATTTGATTGCATGTTTGTTCTGACCTTACAATTGAAAAAGGCCATTTCTGGACTCTAGTATTTGAGGATCCTAACCAGGGTGTTGTGCTAATGGCTCCTGAAATATCCCTAAACTCCTGTGTTAATGTTTGTTGCTGTAAATGGCTCACAAAGAATCAGAAGCAGAAATTGTTAGGTGATGAGTTCCAGGTTAGTCTTGGCAAAGTGCTTTGTCGATGGTTAGGATAAAGAAAATGTGCATGGACACATCTTTAATGGGCTCCGCAGAGATTTGGGAAGCCAAAGTGGAGGTGATATTGAGCAGTGACCTTTATCCAGGAAATGCTGTGTTTCCATGGGTTGCCATGAGGGTCCATGTTCTCTAATCTCCTTGTGTGGTGCCCTCGAGGGTTCTGCAGCCTCTCCTCCTGCTGACTCTCCTCTCATTGCCAAACTAAATATTAAAACCAACCAAAGTCTCTCAGGACAAAAGCCACATTTCATAGAACCATAGAATGGTTTGGGTTGGAAGGAACCTTAAAGATGCTTTGGTTCCAATCCCCTTCTGTGACTGGGGACACCTTCCACTATGGCAGGTTGCTCCAAACCCCTTCCAACATGGCCTTGAACACTTCCAGTGATGGGGCAGCCACAGCTCTGCAGAGGTGTGTGACTCCCTGAAGACTTTTAGAAATATAATTGATTACAGTTAACTTTTTGATTAATGTGAAACATTCCAGTGTCCAATAACTTGTTCAGGCTGAGCTTTGTAGCCTAATGAGTTGAGTCTGCATGAAACTTTCTAATCTGCATAAAGGTCAACCAGTCAATAATTTTAGCCTCTGCTGTTTTAACACATTCAAGTGTTCACAAAGATGAAAAAGCTTCTGTGCTAACTCAAGTGGCTTTGCTGCTTTTTTTTTTTCCTTTTCTCTTCTCAGATTCAAAGTCACAACCTGGGTGATGCCTTAAATTTTAGCTTTCATATTTTTCAGATTCTGTACTGCCTTAGTCTGAACTTCATATAAAGTGGTAGTAAGTTCTCTTCACAGCTTAGTTAGACAAAACAATCCTTTTCCAGCCTGAGAACCAAGGACACCATTGCAGCTTCTGGCACAAAAAATGTAAGCACCAGCGAATTGAGGAGAGCAATCTGGGTGGATGGGACTTCATAACTTGAAGTATAATTGGACATTTGACCCCAATTTGTCAAAACTTATAAAAGTGTGAAAACTTGTGACTGGTTGTCCATTTTGTGTCCATCTTGGGTCTGTCTGGGGTAGAGCCACAGCCAGTCTCTTGCACTGCCCAAGGTGTATCCTTTGAAGGCCTTTTAATAAATACCTACTTTATTCCTTTAACTCTGTCTAGCCTCTCTTCCAGGTCAGCCTCTTTAGGCATCATGAACCCCTCTGTTGTGGCACTGTGCCTCAGCAGATGCCAGTGGCACTTAATAGCCTTGGAGACACCTTGCTATAACTTATGTCTCTTATTTCTGCTGCAGTTTTAAGGAGTATCTAAACTGGAACATAAATTGTCTCTGGTTAATTATTTCATTAAATGAGCAACGTGGACTGCTAAGCATTATTATTCCCATTTTACAATTGAAGAAATGCAGTTAGCAATGTCTCAGTGATGCAGATGTGAATATTTAGTTGCATATTTGCACTCTCATGAGTATCATAAATAAGCCCAAAATCTGGCATGTTTCAACTGTTGGAGTCATTGAAAAGAGACTGATAATGAAGATAAATTTGTGCATTTGCTGTACTTGTTCTGAATGTACAATCGTTGCTTATTTCCGCAAGAATCAAAGGCGAGCTCTGAACTCTGGCTACTGAATGCTCCAGGATAATTTGAAAGCCCAAAAAATGAGTCCCAGAATGGGATTTAGGGATACCATTGATCTCTTTGTTGTAGCAAGCTCAGGCACTCTAACAGAGATGTCCACATTTAGGCACCCTTTTTCATCTGGTATATGATTTTTCTGGAGATAAGGATACACATTACAATCTGGTAGTATTTTTCAAAGATTTGTCTTATTTGAAAAAAAAAAAAAAGTTTCTTTTGTTGCAGATCACTTATTTTTGCAAGATGTATGTTGCCTTTCAGAACAGTGGGAGTACAAGACTGGGTGTTTGTAAACATTTTCTTACATTCCCAGACATTTTTGTATTGATATATGGGTTTCAGCAGTTACTTCAGTTAATCAGAGATGTCTGAATGGAGCATTAAGAACACTGAGCTCTGAGGTGTGTCTCTGGCTGCTCTTGGAGTACTTGAATTGTGAAACAGAAATGGATTTCACCAATTTAACTTTCACAGTATGACTTCTTAAAATACTTAATTTTGGCTCCTCAAATCACCTCGCAAAACCAGAATGTAAATTAGTGGTGCAAATAGAGGCTGGTATCAGCATTTTTTCCCCTCTGATATGCAGTGTATTTCCAGATCCACATTTGCTTTTAGGCCTGGTGTGGCACAGCTGAAATACCTGTGTAGGGTGTGCTTTCCTTGTCTGGTGTGAACACACGGGGTCATGCAGATTGAAATGACTATTTAAGCATAACATGATGTTACTATTCATTGCACCGGATGATGATGTTATTAAAATATTCCAGGAATACAGAGCCCTTAGGCACACAAATGCTCCAGGGTTGCAATTAGGTGGTTGAGGGTTTCTTCCTTTTGTGACCAGCCACCAGAGCTGAGGCACCTGGGGACCTCACAGGCACACCTAAACCTTGTCAGTTTGTGGAGAGCTGAGCTCCTTGGTCAGATGTGTTTGTGACATCCTGCAGGGAGCCAAGGAAAGCTATGTTTCAAATACCCTGTGCCCTGCAGAGAGAGCTTTCATGTAGGCACTTGCTGCGGATCTTGGAGAAAATGCTGAACTTTTAAGTGCTCATTGGTGTGTGTCTCATCCAGCCCAAGGGAAATAATTGGGAAGTGTTTATAAAATACAGACTTGCCATCAGCATTCGGAGGGGAATGGGAGAAAATGGGATCCTGTGGTGTGGCAACTGTACTCAGAATTGTAATAAAACAGCTAAGGAAAGAAGATTTGTGTGATGTGTTGTAACTAGAAAGAAGATCAGAAGCTGCCACATCTGCAGGCTTGTTGTGGAGTGAATGAGAAGTATTTTTATTTCTAATTTCATTATCATTATGCCAGTCCTTTAAAAACATTCCTGAAGAAGAGTGAGTGGCTCAGTGCTAGGAAGAATTACATCTTTTCTGCAGGCCACTTTGTATGAATATAGGATTTTTCTTTCCCCATTATGGGAATGTTTGTTGTTTTACCATCAAAACAGACACACCATGTGTACATCTGCCTATTAGCATATGAATGACAAAACTGCATATAGAAATGTGATGATCATGTTTAACAGTGGGGGTCACATTTGGGTACAACATCTGTCAGTTCTTTGTGACCAGCATAAGAGATTGCTTTAGGGCTGTTGTGTTGTGTGGGATCAATCTAAATTAAAGTTCTGATTTAATTGTTATTCCCAGGCCTCGAATAAACATGCAAACTCTGACTTAGCCTAGAAGGCAGGAGCAGAGGGTGAAGAGTTTGCCCTGTGCTGTTTTGTGGGGTGGAGTGTTAGTGCTGGGGTAGAATAAATCTCATATACTCTTAACTTCCACAGAGTGAATTCTGCTTTTCCCTCCAATTCCCTGTGTGTAAATTAGGGGTAGCTCAAGGAAGCTGCAGGGTTGCACTGATGCAAACTGAGTGCTTCTTTCCCTGATAGCTTCAGAGTTCGCAGCTTCAGTGAAGTTTTTCATGTATGCACTCCTCTTCAGATTCCTGAAATATGAATGATCACAGGCTGGTGCCCTCAGACGAGCTCTGCTCCCCATGAGCAGAGGACTCATTATGTTAATAACCATGGAAAGGATGCATTTCATGGGAGAACAGAAAAACATTTTTTCTCACAATTTTTAGACAGTCTTTCAAGAAAGCTGCCTTTTTAAAAGTGCCTACACTGTGAAATCTCAGATGTTGTTCACTATGGGATGGATCCGAGAAGGGTTGCTGGGTGATGCCAAGAGTGGCTGCACCCTCTGAACATCTGGGAGGCTTCTGTATCTGCAGTATGCAGATCTCCACCCTGCCAGTCTGTGCTGGAGGGGCACAATTTCTAATGCAAAGTAAAGCAGACTCAGAAAAAACAGTTGCACAGATTTCTCCTTTCACCCCTGCATTTTGCTTTTAGCCTAAATAAGACAGCTCTGATTTATCCTCTGTGGGGGAATGATAGGGTTTTATTCTTTAAGGCATTTGCTTCATCTACAGCATGCTTGACAATAAAAACATCTCAACATCCCAGTGTTGTTCTCCCATCTATGGAGTTTAGAGGCCAGTGTCGTTAAACCCCATTACCAAACCAAGAGTGGCTTAAGGCAAAACAAATTAGATGGGAAGAAGATTTTTAAACAGTAATTTTTTAAACCCTCATGTATTTGGAGGAGTTTGGCAAGCTGATCAAAATGATCTTTCCAAAGAAGCTGATTGTCCTCTCACCCATGGGACAGTGGGCAGGGAAAGGGGTCATGGCTGGTTCAGATGACATGGAACATCTTTGAATTTGCCAGGGCCACAGATGCCCTTTTGCTTCTCCTCTGACCTGTGTTTGCTTCATTGTCAAGCTTTGTGTGAATAATGTTTGAAAGTATTGACATCTAAAGAGTAAGAGCAGTGATGTATGAAAGGCAGCATTTTACAAACTCCAGATGATACATCTTAGTGTTTAATGATAGACTCAAAATCACGCATCCAATTGTGTTTATGGGGTTTTTTCCCCTCTTTGCATACAATTATGATAAACCAGAATTTCTTTAAGGTGTTGTATGAAATTCTCTCAAGGGAGTCAAAGGGGATTGTTTTGTGGCTCCTTCAAAGCATTTAAAGAAAATAAACTTGGCTTTCATTATATTATCAATCAAATGCTTATTTTGGAGTTGTTGCCATCATCCAAGTCTTTCTTTGAAGGGGAAATCAGCAGGTCAAGATTTCACAGACTGTTCTCTCCATGGACCTCTTCTGTGTATATGGCTTTTTGATTCAGAGAATGATGGCTGGAGTTTGAAAACAGTTCAGAACATAGCGGCAGTGAGTGATCTCAGGGGGAAGGTTTTTAAAGACCCAGAGCGGCACAGAGCAGGAAGGTCCATGAACTGAGTGAGGAGGACTCTGCTGCTGCCCTGGAGGGGTGCCTGGGTAGGTACCTAATGTGGTTTTTTAATGTCATGTCCAGAATGACGCTTTTGAAGTTAGTGACACTCTGCTTTGAGCATATTAGAAATTGCAAACAATAGGATCACTGTAAACCTTTGCCTGTGTGATATAAAAATCCATCTTTTTCAGAGAGAGAGCTAAAAATCCCCAACAACCCTTCTTTCCTCTGACACCCCTTACAGGTGCAATGTCATGGTGCTGTTCTTCATCCAGCTCCACATCGAGTTAAAAGGAATCTATTTGGAGTGTTTCCTTATCTTTTATTCTTAATTTTATAAATTAATTCTTCTTTTTAGAATGGCTTTTAAACCATTTATACTTATGTTACTCCATCAATCTTGGTGAATGCAGTGGCATTATTTTTTCTATTTATAGTATTGCATTAAGATAGAGTAAATCAGTGCAAAATTATTTACTGCCCTCTTATGCAAAGTATTGCATGCTCCCAGGGGCTTGGTTTGTCGATGTCTAAAAAAAAAATTGGATCTTCTGCTACACTATCAACTGATACTTGTCTTTAAAGTGTGCTCTTTTTGTCTCAGTTGCAATGCTGTTCCCTTTGCAGTACAAAAGGACGATGAGCTTTTTCCTACAGTCCATTCCCATAACCCTGGAATGTAAAACTCACTGCCAGCTGAGGTACAAAGCAGCTGGCACCGAACAGAAAGAACACAAAAGATTGACCAGAATTTAAACTACCACAAAATGAAATTAAAATAATCTCCTATCAGCAGCATCTCAGAAGTACAGTTTTGTTTGAACAATGAAAACTAGCATTTCAATTACATAATGGACCTGAACAGAACCACAGAGCATAAGTGGAAAATTCAGAACACTTAGGTCAGCTGAGCTCCTCTGAGCTTTTCTTGGCTAAAGGGAAAGGCAGTGGCAGATGAATGCACTCAAATACTGTAAAAATAATACTGTTCTCTGGTATTTACTGCCTGTCACTGGAAGATCTCCAAGAGTTTTTCTTTAAATAATAATTAAACATTGCAACTAATTTTAATATCTTTTCAAGGGTGATTGGATTTTGTCTTTTTGTAAGTGCTAGAAATGTGGTATTTTTGTTTTGTTTTGTTTATTTTTTCCTTATTTATCCCTGGTTAGAAATAAGGTGAATGGTAAATCTAGGAATAAAGTCAAGGTGTCGTCAGTCACTCTAGCGTCTGGAAACTGGAGAAATTAATTTTCTTTTCGTTCAAATTCAAACACTACAAATGCCACAGGCTGCCTGATCTAATATTTATCTTGTCATTTCCCAAAAGGGCTTTTTCCTTTCCTGGTAGGTGAGTGCTTTCAGGGGGCTGTTCTTCTGCCCTTTCCATTTTGGGAGTGGTCCTGCATTTCACAGAAGCCCAAATCTCCCTAAGAGAAGTTGGATGTAAATTTTCACCTGAGTGTAAATCAATAAGTTTGAAAAATGGCTATAATCTGGGTACCTGGTACCTTTTAAAATCATTAAACTATATATTAGGCAAAAGGAAATAAGAGCAAAATGAATTAGAAGTGAGGAAACTAGGTGGTTTTTTCACCTCTGATTTTTAAGGGGTGAATTTAATGGAGGATCAATAGAGCTGGCAAGGGTCAGCTTTACTTTAGCAAGGTAATATATGCAGTTCTCAACATCGTCTTCTACAGCATCTCAGCCATGACCATCAATACTCTGTGACTCCTGTAGTGCATCAGTTTGAAGCAAAGAATGCCAATCTGCTGTCTTGTGCACTGATCTATGAGCAAATCTATAATAATGGAATTTAGTCGTCGAAGGATGTTGTATGAACATTAATTAACCTTTAAAAATAAGTATGAGGAAAGTAATACTGTTCCCATTTCAGAGCTTCTGGTAACTAAAATATGGGAAGATGAGCTTGGCTGGGCTTTTCAAAAATTGCAAGGGTTCATTTGGAGTGCAAGGAAGGGCAAGTGCTCAAATCTTGGGGCGCAGCTTTGTGTGCAAGACATCCTAGAAAATCAAGGAATCCCTGGAGACATCCATCTTCCCAAGCTGTGGAGGGGCACAGAGCCAGCAGGTGGCTGTCCCAGGTCTGGTGCAAGATGGGGCCTCAGCACGTGTCTGTTCATGAGGTGGGGGATTTTCTGAGAGGTTTTGCTATCAATGAGAGAGATTTTAGGCCGTTCTGTACATATCTTAACCATCCACGTAGGGATTTGTGCTGATGCCTAGTGCCAAAACGTAGTGGTACAAATCCCATAAGAGCAGCTTTGTGTGCCCCATGACCATGTGGTTTTTGAAGCTGAGTGTGTGGGTGTGACTCCGTGTGCCTGTACCAGCATCTCCTCCGGAAAAATGCGAACTCTTCCTTTTTTCCCTCGCATATAAAATAACATGCCCTTGTGACATGTTATTGGCTCATTCATTAGAGTTAATTTCTTTTCTTGTTTATTTTATTGCACTGACTTAAAAAATAAACAATACCACACTTGTCATTGCCTTAGGATTTTTTTCTCTATAAATATTATCTTTTTGATGATTCCGAGAATTCTGAAGAAAAAAAAAATATTGATTTCTCTGTGTCAAAAGGCTCTTCTGTATCTCATAAATATTCTTTTTGTCAGGATTTAATAATTCGTTGTCCAAGCCAGTGCTTAAGTAAAATAGATTTACTTTAATACAAACTTTATTTGGTATTTAGATGATCAATTTTTCAAATGAGGACAAAATGGAAGGTGTCAGGAGCAACAAATTATCACATGTACTATGGTTTACTTGTGACCTCGGGTTCAAAGCAGATGATTTTGAGGAAGAGTTCATTGGGAAGATGTTAAAATGCATTTATGGAAGGAGGCACTTTTGCATAGCAACCTTAGGGGTAATACTGAGACTCTGTAGTAGATGTTGAAGCAAAATGCTTGCAGCATGGTTTTCCACACTTGCCTTGGACAACATCTGAAAATATTAATATTAGAATTGACTTTCAGATTTCAGTTAAACCTGAAATCTCCAGTCCAGCGTGCTCAAAAAGCAATTTTCCAAGTTTGCTGGACTCAGCCAGGTGCCAACTGAGTGGGGCAGGGAGAGGCAGGGAGAGGCTTTCCACAGGACTGAGCAGGAGTCTCCACAGGCCAGGACATCCCTTCTTCTTACTAAAGGTAAGAGGGATTGGGTGGTAAAGTAGTTCATGTATCAGTGAAAGCACAGTGATTGCTGTTAGAGTTGATGAAAATGAGACAAGGCACTCGCTTCTACTAAGTGTGTTAAAGCCAGATTGGGACTGAGGAGATAAAGACGGATGGCTCAGTCTTAATATTTTGGGCTGGTTTTGCCTGTTAAGCACTTGATAAACTGGGAATAAATGCATATTACAGCTCAGAAAAAAGAAAAGGAAAAATCCCAAATACTGGGTGTATTGCCTACCTTCACTCTCCCACTTATTCTTACATTTTTTTAATGGGTGTCCTTATGGGTGTTGTTCCTTAGGGGTATTATCTCTATATGTCAGATGAGTTTTGTTGCTGGCTTTATAACAATGAGGAATACAATTTAGAAATTAATCAGCTCCTAATTTAATTACATGGGCTTTGTTTTTAATTGCATGCTTCTACTAATAGAATGGCAAATCATGTAAAATTGAGAATGGAAAAATAAATTCTCAGGATATTTTTCTGCATGGTTTTGGTGAGTCTTTATGTTACAAAATCATACTTTATCCACAAACTGAATTGGGAAGGCAAACTAGAATGCAGATATTTTGTTACATGTTTATTGATGGTCTTTATTTTAGCAGGACTCAAAGTTTGACTTGCTGCCTGATGAAAATCGAGGGTTATATTTCTTCCTGCAGCAAAGTTTCAGACCAATGAGCCTCCTGGCAGGGTGATCAGAGCTGAGTTTCAGTGATGGCTGTACAGATTGCCATATGATATTGTATGTAATTAGCATTTGTTGTTCAGAATTCTTCTCGGTTATACCAGTGAGAAGCCACAAGTACTCCCCTGAGATCAGCGCATTTTCTCTGCTATTTGCACTGCTGAAATCACAGTTTAGCTCATTGTGTGTTTGTATAATATGTTGTACACAACTGTGAATGCATATTTGATTATGATAGAAATGTGATTAAATTTCAGCTTTGTTCACTTCACCTGCTTTTGCTCACTGTATCTCTGCTGAGATTTATTCTGGCGTTCAAAACTCTTCAACTGATTCATGTGGCTGCCAGAAAAATGAAAACAGCAAACAACAAACAAATAAAAACCCTTCTGCCAAGACCTTGATTCCTTTTCTTCCTGCAAACACAGGTTTCATCTCTGCCACTGTGGCAAATTTATACATTGGGTATTTCCATTCCCTGCAGCAACAGAAATAGAGGCTCGCAGCCAAACTGTATGAAATGGATAGATCTTCAAATACTAACTTTAAAATATAGGTCGTAGGTATAATTTCCTGTGT
Source organism: Passer montanus (assembly GCF_014805655.1). Lineage (NCBI taxonomy): Eukaryota > Metazoa > Chordata > Aves > Passeriformes > Passeridae > Passer > Passer montanus. The sequence goes on along the minus strand of NW_024356504.1, from coordinate 24,211,367 downwards.
TTGTAGCTTGTTTTCCAAGAGGAAAATTGAAAATTTGGGCAAGATTGCAGTCTGTGGAATGAGGCTGGAGTGTCTCATGGCCGTGCTCTGGGCTGCCCGGCGTTAATCTCCGTGTTTCCATCGGAGCACCTCTGCAGTCCCAGGCACCAAGAGCTCTGAAGTGATGCATCAACCTCTGCCAGAAACACTGTCCTGCCTCTTTCCACGAGAGCCAAGCTCTTGGGGTAAATCAGCCCTCTGCTTTAAGGCCTGTCAACCTAAGCCCAAGTGCTCCTGCTGTAATTTTTCCTTTAGTGTTGCATCCAGTTTCATGGAGTAAGAGTGTTTGTCGTCAGCTCCTCTCTCTGTTTCAAACAGAAAAACCCAGGATATTCTTTCCAAAAACGAAGGGCAGATACAGCCATGGAACTTGCCTCTGTGTATGAATTAGTATGACATAGTTCTCCTTTTCTGTGGGAAACAATGTGCCACTGACTGGATCAATAAAAATTGATTTTTGAATAGGGAGTAGAAGCAAACAATTGCATAAAGGGGGAAATAATCGTATGCTGAAAGCAATTGAGTAATACACATTTTACCAGGAACCGATGAGTGCGTAGAGATGAAAAATAAAGCAGGACATTTATGACCTGGGGGAAAAAAAAAAGAAGTTAAATGAGGTTTTAATTCTGATTTGCAATATTTTTATGACTGATATAGAACAAAGTATCTAATTTTATTCTAAGCAGGGTGGTTCAGGGTTTGTTTTTGGGGTTTTTTTTCATCTTTGCTGGCTTATTTGTGTTCAGTTGTGAGAGAAGTGTGCTAAATAGACCCAGAAGGGCTTTCAAAGGATAGATTGCTATTGCTTTCGCTTGTACAAAAAGGTTAATTATGGAGGTTGGGAAAATGTTGCTGCTTTAATGATAAGGGACTGCTGTACAGAAATGACTGACTGAGCTAGTTTTCAGGGTCATCTTAATTTAAAATAAATGACAAAACATCAGGCTCCTTGATCATTCTAAGCATTAAAAATGAAAGGTCCGACATGCATGAGAAATACCTAATGATCAGAAAATCTGATAGGTAACAGAGGAGGAGCTCAACCAAAAAATAATTCATTAGAATTTCTATGTAACACAATCTTTCTAGAAATTAATTTTAAAAATGTACAGAACCAAAGTTGTAGAATTTTTGCCTGAGTTTATAGACTGTTAAATAAAACAGAATTTGTAATAAATTGAACTGTAATTTAAACCTCTATTTTTTATGCTTCTCTTCATGGTTCCTCTTCTACCATTCCAGTCAATTAGGCACTGCAGAATTTCAGAGGAGAACAGAATTTGGATTTTATTGTTGACATACTAAACTTGATGTATTATCACCATTTTTGCTTTAGTATTGCTGCTGTAATACAAGTTTTCACATAGAAAATATGTATTTCCCCCATTTTTGTACTAAAGACTAAAAAAGTGAAAGGTCTGTTCAAGGTTTATGCCACACTTCTTTGCCAGGAACATGAAGGCCTGTAACACACAGTGTTTACTGGAAAATACAAGAAAGACCCTGCCTGTCAAATTAAGAGTGATTGCCTTAGAGCATCATCCTTGAAAAGCACTGAGAGCAATGGTGGGGGAACCTCAGTAGGTTCCAGACATTCACATTCTGCCTAAATAAGTGATCTTAAAGAATTGAGTCCAGTGAAAAACGCTGCAGGCCAGTGAACCTGTGAGAAATCCTGCAATAAGCAGATGTCTTCTGGGACCCACATCCAGGTGCCCTTGAGGGTCTCCTCTGTGAGCAGCACTGAGCACAGGTTGTTGGGATCCCAGGCTGTTGTGGACTGGGAATGGTTGGTGCTCTCTGCAAGCCAGTCCTAGAAATTTCACAGCAGAGGGGAGTCCTCTAGGGCTCAGATGCAATTTATTTCTTAATACCTTCTGTATCCATTACCTTATGGCTTTGGACTACCATCATTATTTTAGGTCTTCTGTAAGTCTCAGAGTTGTGTTTGAGCAACAAGCCCAAGCTACAGAGAGTTGGAGTTTTCACATTCCCCTGTTTTCTTTTTGGAGTTGCAGGAATTTACATTGATTTTTGAAGACAGACATTTTGTGTGTTACTCACCATAATAACTTTCTTGGATTGAAAATTTCACATTCCCCTGTTTTCTTTTTGGAGTTGCAGAAATTTACATTGATTTTTGAAGACAGACATTTCATGTCTTACGTCACCATAATGACTTGCTTGGATTGAAAAGAATCCTCCCACTGCCTACAGTTGGAACAGAATATCTGTAGGAAGTGCCCAAGCAACAATCTCATCAGAATTCCCAAGCTTCTCCATTTGGTTTTAATTCTTCAAAATCCAGTACCCAGTATTTTAAAAATTTATAATCTTAGCCTGTTGCTGTTGCAGTCAATGAAAAAATATGTTAAAGTAATGAAGTACTGGTAATATAGTAGAAATTAGCAAAGATAGATATTTGGAAGTTATTGCATTAATTTAAAATTCATAAAATTAATGAGTTTTGTATAAAAGTTACTATCTCAAGATACTTAGAATGAAAACAGTTATTAGAAACATTATTAATATTAGAATGAAGAAACATTTTGCTTTTTCTCTTTTTTTTGTGACTGCCTTTTGCAATTTTGAAATATGTTGGTCTTACAAATAGTGATGGTGCAGGAACAATAGTGCTGAAAGTTCAGTGGTGATGAAATATGTGATCTCAGCCAAGTGTTACTTATGTGAATTATTAATGTATGCATATTTTTGCTTCCATTTGTTCCTTTATTGCTTCTTAAGTGGAAAAGGTGTGATTTTCCCAGTGTTTGAGGACAGGACTGGCTCTCACTTGGTCTGTGAGGTTTTAGTTCAGATCAGCAAGTTCAGTACTTGCCCCCTGGCATCAAAATATTGCCCTAGTGGCTGCACAGACTGAGCTTGATATTCTTAACAGATATCAGGGGATTGTAGCTATCTCATAAAATTACATATGTATTTCATATATATATATATCTGTGTGTGTGTTTGTGAGTTGCTGTGCTTCTTTTGGTTCATCTCCTGTCTTGTTGGTAAGAGTTACAAGACTGACTCCCAAAATTACATACAACATTGGCTACCATATCCTACAACAAAGAGCAAAACTGTTGCTTGTTCCAGGGAGTCATTACTTAGATCTTGGCAGAGACAAAACGTTGGAGTTAAATAAAATACTACTGGGGAAGAGATGTGGGAAAGCTGGTCATGGATCTGAGGCTCAAAGTGATGAGAGCTGGAGCTGGAGCTGCAGGAGGGGACTGCCTGGGGGATAGAGAGGGCCACTGCAAACAGAGATAGGTGGCATTGCAAATGCAGATTGGTAACTGGAGGCAAGCCAAAGAACTGGAGAAGAACAGCATTTAGTAGGAAAACACTGTGCTCAGCAAAGGGGTTAGTAGCTTGGAATTTTGTGGTTTGTCCAAGAGAGTCTTGGAAGCTTAGAGAATAGAAAATTAGAATTATGATTATTGAGAGTCTGGAAAATTGTGGGGATGAAAAAGACTGAAAGGAGGGGTTGGGAAGAAAAGCGTTTTAGTGTGACTGTGTTTGCAGTGAGTTGATCGAGCCAATGCTTTGGTGAAAACTCCCAAGTGCTGGAGGTTTGCCTGGGGGAGTAAATGCAGAATATCTCTGTGCTCCAGAGATCTCATGGACATTAGACAGCCCTGGCTCAGACTGCCATTGAGCTCCTTTCTGCTAGACAACATTTAACTTACTTAATATGTTTTTTCATGTGTAGTGTACTTAAAAGCAGAGTGTGTTTTATTGAAATACCTCCCCCAACAAACCTAAAATATAAACAGTTGGCTTTGCTTATTCTGAAACATGTAGCTTTGTTAGGACAAATAGCTCCATTTGCTTTTGTTTCACATGAATACAGGAAATAAATATTTTCATTTGCTGTGGTTATTCCTTACTATTATGTAAAAGTCTTCAGCATAAGCAGCATATATAGATTTAAGAGTTAACCAGGACTTAAGTATAATTCCTTTTGAGCATTTAGCTATTAACTTCATGCGAGTAAAGCCATTGAGTTGCTTATTTAATGATTTATTTGTTTATATGGAAAATCAATTAGCACAGTTCCTGGGGTTTCCTTACCTTTTTTCTTCAAGGATTCTCCCCAGGAGCGGTACTGGCACAGCGAGCTTTTGGCATCCACAAAGTGCCTCGGTTCACAGGGGGTTCCTGAGGTGCAGGAACCTGCCAAGTCAGTGCACCAGAGCAGGGGAAGAGCTGGGGACTGAGACTTCAGAGCCTTTAAACTTGCTCTTACAGCTCACACTAAGAAATACCAGCCTTGGGTATTGATGGGGGAGATAGTGTTAATGGAAAGGAAAGCATCATTGCTTTATTTGAATAATTAGTGGCTCCAAAAGGCTTAGTTCTAGGCTGTGTTGTTATGAGCACTTGCAACTTGTTTTTCTTTCTTTTGTCTCCTCCTTTTGTTAAGAGGTGGATGTTCTCTAGGACATGTGTATGTGCTGGGGAAAATTGTGTTGGAATAGCTCTGTGTGCACGGTGAGGGAGAGGTGCTGGGCTCATCTCTCTCATTTGCTGCCAGTTCAGCTGGTTCTGGGCCCTGGTGGCCCCAGGCCTGGTCTCCTCTGAGCAGGAGAGCCCAGTGCCTCCAAGCTCTGTGCTGGGCTTTCTGTCCCTGCTTTGAAGCAGCTCTACATCCTCTCGGGAACCTCTCTTGAAGCCTCCAGCATGTTTTGCCCACATTGGCCCAGATTCACAAAGTAGTCTGTATATGCTTGCCACACTGAGATAAATCAAGTTTTTTTCCATGAAAAGTCAATTATATTCCCATTTATCTGCCTGTAGATGCTTATTAACAGGAAGTCTTCCAGTTCAAGAAAGCACAAAGCAAAAAGCTGCTGATGGGCAGTGAAGCCCACACATTTCTCCTGGCACTCAGATACAGAATGGGCACCAGCACATACCGAGATCCCTTTGGAGCTGGCAGCAAACATGTGCTTGTAGCTACCAAATCCCAAATTAAAAACAAATGGCATTGACATCACAAGGGAGACATGTAGTGTCAGTAACATTATTTTGAATCAACACGTGAAGGAGTGACACCAAGGTTGGGTGAATGAAACCCAGCCCTCTTGACCATATCATTCTTGTTTTCAATACACATTCAAGAATAATTGATTTTTGATTCCAGATTTCTCTAAGTAGCTCACTGTAATATAAGAAGGGAACTCTTACTGCACTCACTATAAATAAGAAGGGAAACTGTAAATAAGAAGGGAAATTGTAAATAAGAAGGGAAACTGTAAATAAAACAGCAATAATGAATATTCTAAATGCCTTTATTTTTAATCTTGTAGAACTTCCTAAAGAGCAGCAGATATTTTGACAATTCTATTTAGCTTAGGAGTCTAAATATTCAAATTTTTTAATCATAGAAATGAAAAGGGAGTGCTGTTTTTAAAATTGCAACTATTGAAACAGTCTCCTTTATATGGCTTCTGAGAAGTCTGATGACTTAGAAGGAAGCTGAGAAAAAGAGAATATTTAAACCTGGATGGAAGCATCACGTCTTCAATACTGATTTATAATTATGCCCAATTTTGAAACTCAAAATTCAGGAAAGCAAAGAGATGATTATTGTTCACAGATAGGATGCCATGAGATGTTTCTCAGTTTATTAACCTGTGCTGCTCAGTGGAGGGAAGGCAGAGCAAACACCAGATCCCCACTGGAGAGAGTTTGACCATTGTGTTGGGTGTTGATGGAGTGAAACAGTGACATTCAGCAAACAGGTTTTAAGGCTTGTGTGGCAGATATGAAATGCAGAGTAAATATTCCTAGTGGACTGTGTAAGCCTTTTGCCATCAGCATCTCCCATTGCCTCCGTCAATCACAACCCCCCTGGACTGGCCTTGTGCTGCACAGCCTCATTGACTTTTATTGTGGTGTGTATTTCATCCTCTGCAGGAAGGAAACAGAGTGTGTGCATGCAGCTTGCTCTGCAGAGCAAGGGAAGGAATTTGGTGGAGAGGGGATCAGGACACCCCCTTGTTGTTGGTTGAAGGGGAAATAGACTTTTGACAAGAGGGTATAAGTGACAGAACAAGGGAGAATGTATTCAAAATGACAGTAGAATAAAATTAGATATTTGGAAAAGTTCTCTCCTGTGAGGGTGATGAGGACCTGGCACAAGTATCCCAGAGAAGCTGTGGCTGCCCCTGGAAGTGTCCAAGGCCAGGTTGGATGGAGCTCTGAGCAGCCTGCTCTAGTGGAAGGTGTCCCTGCCCATGGCAGGACAGTGGAGCTAGGTGGTCTTGGAAGGCCCTTCCAACCCAAACCATTCTGTGATTTTATGATTCTGTGATTCTATCCTCTATTTTAAAAGACATCATCGGCCAGAAATTAAATTAACGAATTATATTTTTTCAGTACTCTGCACATACTTGCATGTGCTATAACTGTGCCCAGGGTGTCAAGAATGTAATTTTTTCACCTTCTCTGAATGTTCACTTCTACAGCTCCATGAGAGCCTGACATGTGCAACTGGCAGTCAGACTGAGACTTAATTCTACAGTCTGCTCCTGATGGGAATATGTGCAGAGTATCCATTAAAATGAAGAAATTTCAGCACAGGAGCAGTGGTCTGTTTGGACACAGCTGGAAAAACTGGAGATTAAATATATTATTTCAGAACAGCAGCTGTGAAGTTGGTGACTCACTGCAAAAACTGCTGACAGAATCCTGCTTTGAATGTATTTTTAACATATGCAGTAATAAATCTATAAAATACAGTTAAAAATAAAGAGTATTAAATTTCCATTAGAAAAAAAACTAAAGTGCTGTAGCTATTGAGCAAAGAATTTCTTCTTCGAAAAACTGAAGTTCTTGAAAGTACCAGAAGATAAATTAAGTAGGTTACATCACTAATACTTGTTCAAGTTGTGGAGATCATTGTTTTGGAAATGTCTGAAAAATGGTGAAAAAATGTGGAATGTTTGATGTGCTTTTGAGCGAGAGATTGGAATAAGTGCTGCGAATGAGAGTGGATTGATCATTTTGATTATGAGATCAAGGCAAATCTGGGTAAATGAAAATAATTTGGGGAGAAGCCCTAAATTAAGTACTCTTAAAGAAGATACATCCTTTGTAGAGCTGAGAGAGGTTATTCTCATAAATGAGCATGTTTCACAATGAAAATACTCAGTTCTGTGCTACCAGCCTCCATTGCCAAACACGAGATAGCCCTGCACAGCCTGCTGGCAAAAGGATCACACATTTCCACTCAGTGGACACCAAATGGTGTCACATATAACAACTTGGGTGCAGTTGGTCAGGAAAAGTAGCAGCAAAAGACTGTTTATCATTAAAGCCCATAAATCACTGTGGTTGGATCTTTTTGGGGTGCCTCAGCTGGTTGGATGTCACCCCTGGTCAGCAGTAACTAAGCAATGGCATTCCCACTAGGGGAAATTGAACCCAAGGAGAATTTTGTAAGTGACCACAGTTAATTAAGATATTACAAGTTCAGCAAAAATAATAAACCAGTAAAAAGTGTAGTAAATGTAGATACATGTTTTAATGCATTCTTGATCGTTTGTCTCCTGGTCAGCATATCTTTGAAATGCTACAAAGATGGGCGAGGTGGGGAGTGTAATTGGAATAAGGATTGTCTGTGAGCTTCTCCTGGTGCTAAAGCTCTTGATCCCCACTCACACCTACACACTGACATAAACTGAAAGCACTTGCAATTAACCCACAAATCCAGGTGCCTGCTGGTGTCAGGGAGAAGAGAGAGAGTGATGTTATATTTTCAAAATATCTGTAAACTCTAATATGACACATCTCGCAGCAGGTGGAAGGACATGCTACTTTACTTGTGGGAGGAAAATCTTTCTTATATTAGCTCTCTTACCTTTCAGATGCTTTTAGAAAGACTGAAATGTATAGCTGAAAGGAAAAATATTCTGCCTGAAGCTATAGGAAAAAAAAAAAAAGGAAGTCAGGCCTTTTTCATCTTGGCTATAATTAGAATACAACCATAAACCATATAGCTCAAATATTGTTTATGAACTCACATGTCTGAACTGAATAACCGTAAATTTTAATTTTAATGAAAATCCGTAAATTTTAAAAATTAAAATCCCTTTAGGAAGTAGTGACCTCACAGAGCTTAATTTGCTTATAAAATTCTGAAGGCTGAATTAGTTAGGAAAAGTGATGAACTAGATAAAAAAACAAGTTTAAAAAGTCAGTACAAGCTGTTTTTCCCTGTCTGTCCAAAGGGCTGGAAGAAAAGCCTGACTTCTGGCTGAACTGTCTGGATTTGCTGTTTCCTCCAGTTTGCTGCTTACCGTGTTTTAGCAAATGACTCAAGCAGGGGCTCGGCTCGGAGTTGTGAACCATCCACGGCGGCTGCGATCGATGCTGCCAGCGGGATGGGCTGGCACGTGCTGGGGGGAAAAGGGGAATGTCAAACAGTGCTTATCCAACAGAAGCATTCCTGGCAAACCATAGGTGGAACCTGGGTTACAGAGTGGGATCCATCCCCTTGGGCACTGGAGAGGTGCTCATGTTGGGGTTCATTGGGGATGAGGCGTTTTCTGTGCAGAATTCCCATGCAGATCAAAGCGGGGATGCTGAATGCCAGCGCTGCAGGCTGGGCTCTCCCAGCAGAGTGAGGTGATGTTAAACTCCTGCTCTCCCTGTGCTGCAGGCCCTACACAGTCAGCAGTAATGGGGCTGTTGTCTTATCTCGGCCGGGGGCGGGCGGCTGCGCTGAGAAAGGTCTCGCTCTGCTCTTTCTTCTCGACTTTTGTGTCAAAGGTGATGCTCCTGCGGAAGATTTTGGTGGCAGCAACAAAGTTCCCCCTGGCCTCTGGTTGTCAAATGTTACAAAGGCTTTATTAAATGGTAAATAAGAGATGCTGTGGAAGGAAAGCCCTAGAGAGAGAGATCTTGGCCAAAAGAGTGCTGCGGAATGGTCTGTAGAATAACAGGCAAGTGAGCTCAAGCACCAGCAGAAGCAAGGATGTCCATATTGGCCATTATGGGGCTTCTACAGCAGCCTGAACTTTCTGCCAGTTAATTTTTATATTGTTTTGAAGCTGGATCATCTTCACTACTGTTGTGAAAATGCCATTAATTTAAAGAACTATCAGTCAGATCTGGTTATTAACCTGCAGGGATGGTAGTGCACAGAATTCATTGTAGGTCAAAATACTTTAGTCCAATCCCTGTGTACAGGATGCAGAACAAATTGATAAAGAACTTCTCAAAGCTCACAGTGTATTTTAAACAGAACTTTGGAGTTTCAAAATTCCATTATTTAATGATTAACTGTTTAAAAAGTACTTTTTAAAGACTAGGTAGCACTGACATGATGTCATCAGCTTTTCATAGAATCACAGAATGGTTTGGATTGGAAGGGACCTTAAAGATCCACTGCCATGGGTGGGGCACCTTCTCCCATATCAGTTTGCTTGAAGTCCCATTCAACCTGGCCTTGGACACTTCCAGGAATGGGCACTTACACTTCAAGAACAGTTTGCTTGAAGTCCCATTCAACCTGGCCTTGGACACTTCCAGGAATGGGTACTTACACTTCAAGAATTTTTTTAATATTTTTTTTAAGATACAAACGAGAAATTGCCAAAATCTCCCATATCAGTTTGCTTGAAGTCCCATTCAACCTGGCCTTGGACACTTCCAGGAATGGGCACTTACACTTCAAGAATTTTTTTTTTTATTTTTTTTTTTAAGATACAAACCAGAAATTGCCAAATTAAAACTTCAATTCTGAAATTTACAGAATTGTTGTGCCAGTGGTGCAAAAAATAACAAATTCTTTCTCCTTAGAATGAGCTTTATGGAAAAAAAGGGAATAATTTGCTCTTTACAAAAGCCCAAGATTTTTGTACTAGTTAAAGACTTGTACTTGTTTTATCAGGGATCTGATAAAGGGCTGAGCTGTGTTGGCTACAATTAGGTCTCTTGACTTCCTGCTCTTCATTGTAGGTAGTGTGTACTACCTATACTACTATACTAACTTAGGTTCGGATTTGTACCTAAAACAGAGCAGAAAACAGCAGTAAAACTCTGATAGCACCAGCACAAAATCTCAATAGTGTACAAAATGTCACTTAGGAAACTCTTTGATGTTTCTGGAAACAGCGTATTAGCTTTTTTTGTCTGTTTGTTCCATTTGCATTCCTGTGCTCTTTGCTTCCCGAGGAAATCTTTTTCCATTTAATTAGCCACAAAAGCTCAGATACATACTTGTTAACAGGCTTAATTTGCAACGCTGTGCCAAAGGTTCTCTGCAAGCCTTTGTCTGCAGTGTGGGAGGAGAGGACAGTTTCATGTTGTTCCTACCAAGCCCATTGCAGGAATGGCTGTTGCTGCTTTCATGCCACTGTTTCCAGTACAGCTGCTGTTGGATTCAACATTTTTTTGCTCTTAATCAGGGGTTTAAAAAGCTCCTGTCTCACTTACCTTGCCACCTCACACACCTGCAGAGATGTGGGTAACAATACCAGTTCTGGGTGTTGCTAAAAATGTGACTTTCAAATCTTAAAGCTTCAGTCTGGTGCATACTAGATGTTTATACAATATTATAATATTATCAAAATTTGGGGCATAATCTTGTGAAAACCAGTGTTGTCAATATTTTCTAAAATTTTAAGTACACTGAGGATTATTGTCATCTATTGCCCTCATTAATTTTTAGAACCGTGTTCCAAATAAAGGTGAAATGTCATAAGATTATTTTTGTTGTACACAAATATAATAGGAATATTCTAATTTGCAGTTAATTTGCAGACTTCCCTTTGTGTATGAACTTTCTATACTAAACCATTTGCAGCGTGATTTTTCAAAGTAACTTTTGACAGTCCATATGTCCCATCAAAAGGTTCTTCCTCTCTTTTTTTTATATAGATAGGTTGTTTACCAGTATTCTGCAAGAAGTGGGAAAAAAAAATAAATCATTCCATCCATCAAGAAGGATTAGGGAAAATAAAGAATAAAAATGACAGAAAAAAGAAGTTATGGTCTCCTTTATAAAAGAACTTAGGATCTAAACTGGGTCTTGGACTCCAGTCAGCTTGTTGACCCCAAAATAATTTACTGATGTATCAGTATGTTAATATCCATGGACAAATTCCATATTGCAATAAATTCAGAGTGTTTCAGAAAGCTGTCTCATGTAATTCAAAATATTCCCCCTAATGCAGTATTAACTCTTAAGGAAAACAAAAATCTCTGCTGTCCCAGGTCTGATGTCCAGCAGTGGTTATTCCTGATGCCAAACACCCTTTTCCAAACACATTCTTTACTTTAAATTAATCATCCTACTATGCCAACAGCAGTGTAATCCCAAAGGGTAACTTCCAAATCATCCAGATTTCCAAGTCCTGACAAAATGCAGCTGGGAATTTACTCACTTAGTGTGTTTTATGCTAGCAGAAGGTGACTGAACTGTCAGAATGAAAACATATAACAGCAGTAATTTGACTGCAAGGAAATGGAGGTGGAATTGAGACAGAAGCAATTGCTTTCTGGCAGTGTCTCCCAGATTTCCTTGTGGACCAGCAGAAGAGCTGCTGTCTACTGGGAGCATGGGAATCCCTCAGCATCACCCACCCTGTCTCTGACAGGAGATGCTTAGGGAAGGGAATCATTCTGCACATTTAGACTACAGAGCGATTAAATACCATAATTTTGTCTTCCAGCAAAAATTACTGACTTGCTGATCAGTCTGGGAGTTTTCCTAGAGCTCCTGTGTAATTGCCACATTAAAGGTTTGCAAAACAGCCTCTTGCAAGTTTAAGAACCAATGACTGTAGCAGCACCCAGCCCCCTCTGTACAGAGCTTGTACATAGAACTGGTGTGCACTTATAAATCAACATTAACACCTTTCAGTACTGTGTAATCCCTGGCATTTTCAGCTCAGGAGATATATGGGTTACTTGGACTTTATTGTGTAAGTTTGGAAGCAATTTAACTCTTTAATTACACATTTTATGTAGTAGCAAGTTACTAAATTACACATGCGTAATTCACACATTGAGCAGTATATTGCCCGCATGCCCTCTGTTTTTTAATTCCCATCCTAAAAGCAACATCTGCAAGTAATTTCTTTATAGGCATATTTTCCATGATTTGTTGCAAAATAAAATTTGACTCTTTTATTTTATCCTTTTAGTTGGTTGCCACCTTTTCACACTCTTAAAGCATTATTTCATAGTGAACCACCCTACCCAAGTTCCTACTGAAATTCCCTGCATTTGGTGCAAACTTCTGCAAGAGAGGAAGGTTGGATTTTCAGATCTTTATACTAAAGGTTTGTAATTTAGAGCACAATGTGTGTTTATAGTACACTTTGTGTGGTGAAGAACTTACCCTTCACACTGAATGCCCTGGACTACTTCAAATGAGAAAGACCAGTAAGGCTAAGAACTCCAAACAACTGCTTTATTAATTTTATTTAATTTCAAGCTACTGCTGAAAGCTACTCCAAAAGCAGTTTTTATGATACTTGCTCAGTTGGGCTGTGTGGATTTATCCTATGTTGGGACACTGTTTCAGAGGGAATTCTGGAAATTTCTCCTGTGAGTCTCAGCTGATAATCGATAATATTTTTTAAACTGATACTGGTTTTTAATTGGAAATTATACTTTCTAAGTGGTTTATTCTGTGTTTACAAGAAGATATAAGACAACAAGGACAGCCTTGATTTAAAATAAATTATTTGGAACCACTTAATAATTTTTAGAATGTTCATGTATGCACATTTTGAAGTTTTAGGGCTTGTTCATAATTGGAAAAAAACCCCAAACAAACAAAACAGTGCCTATTTTATATAGGGTATAAGTTCTGTGCTTCGTATCTGATCAGAATAAATTATATTATGCTGAGTCCAGAATATTCTATGTCCCTCCAACCACACAAGTTAATAAAACAGTCTGAGCCTTATATATTTGTAACATTTTACTGAATATGCTGTATATTTAGGTTGGGTTTTTTTAATCAAGAAGAGGAAAACTCATTGGTCATGGTCATGTCGGACTTCCATCTAGACTCATTGTAGCCTTGAGACTGAATTGCTACTTAATTGAAAAAGCAAAAGTATAAGAAATTGCATATATAAAAACATTTCAGAATTTCCTATATTTGAATGAAGAATCATATGTCTGCTTTATCAGGTAATACAGGGTTTTCTTTCCTGCCATCCCTCTGTCACAAATTAATCATGATTTATATGTGGAGCTGCACATCATGAGTCATTAACAGTGGCAATGAACCCAGTTTTGGGTAGCGTGCACACCATACATATAAACCACATAAATCAGAATGCATTCACAGGCAAACAAATGCACAGTTACCATCCTGTGTGCATAAGGACACAGCAAATGCTCTCCATCTGCAAAGGGATGACCTTCTGCACTGCCAAATGAATTGCAAAATCTTTTCTAGCTGCTACCAGTGTGCAGATCATATTCTTAGCACACCCATAAACATTCTAGTTACTGCCAATTTGAGGAACTTAGCTCAGTACTCGTTTCTCTCTCGCTGCTATGAGGGGAAAGAAGTCCTTCTTGTTAGAAGGACAAGATGTGCTGCTGGCTTGTGTCCTGACAAATGACCTTTCCCAGGCTTTAACAGCTCCAGGAAGGGTATCCTTGAAAGTAAGTGGGGGTTTACAGTTGCCTTTTGAATGGGCAAGCACTGCACCTTTCTCCTGGCCTCTTGGGTGGTGTGGGTTAAAACTACCTTTTGACATACTCATCCTGTAAGTTTCTCTTCTGCTGAGGGGCAGCTTGCAATGTGCTGCTTTTGTTTTACTAAACTCTTCAGTTTTGTAAAAATAGACACTGAGTGTCTGGCTGAAGCAGATCCAAGCAGGATTGCTCACTGCGACATTGTGTTGCTGTGTGAAGGAGGAAAAAGGCACTATTGCAACTTTTCGTGGAGGAAGGACAAAATCCAGCCTTCCTTATTCATCAGGCCCTTTCAGGCTGTGACCGTTCTGTCACAGCTGAGGTGACAGGAGGCCATCCTTCACAGTGATGAACATGTCAGCCTATTCTCAGCTGTCACCCATCATTATGCATATGGCAGAGAGAAGAAAAAAAAGAAAGAATAGAAAAGATGTAATTTGATTGAAACATGGATTTGTGCAGGCATGAGGATTGTAGCTCAACAGGTGTGAGCTCTACGTTTGAAACAGGGATGAAAACAGGAATCAGACATCACTGGAGTTTGTCCAGCTGCCTTGGATCAGTCGTGTTGGGTGTGAGGGGTTCTGTTCCTTCATGGAACCTGTGCTGCTGATGCCATTCGTGATTTAGTCACAGATAAAACAACTTCTTTTAGTAAGACTGCAGCTCTGTCTTGCAGTGTTTGTATCAACAGGTACAGCTCCTGTACCTAACCCACACAAATTAAAGGAGAAATATTTAGAAGGAGTTTATTCTGTAGCTTGTTGCCTGTCTGCACCTTTGGAAGGCAAAGCTCCAGGTCAGTAAGGATCAGAGGAGCAGTTGGTCTCAAAGGAGAGAGCTGTGCTGGAGCTGAATGTAGGGCTTGCAGCAGGACCTTGAGTAAATGGATGAATTATCAGAATCTTTTATATAACGCACAGCTCAGATAATGCAAATTTTATTTTCCGTGTAAATAAGACAAAGCGGCTACACAAATACCTGATATTAAAAATCCCTGTAGTGGTTAGAAATCTGTATTAGTCTTACAATTCACTGTGTATTGCTCTGATTTATGGAGCTCTGTAAGTGTACAGCTGTCTGGAGAGAGCAGAAACATCCTGTGCAGATTTCACAGCTGCTGGGTGTCGGGAGAAGTGACATTCAAAGCCATCACATTTGAAGTCTGGTTTAGAAGGGAGTTTTGTTGCTGCAAGATGATACATTGAGTATACTGTCATTTAGTTATTTGAAAACATGATGATAATGTGACAGAAAAAATAAATGTGAAAATGTTGACCTGTGTAGAAAATCAACTCTTGAAGGGAAGTAAATCAAGTGTTGTTCTTGTGATGACCACAGGAAAGTGTTTGACAATGTGATATATGAAGAGAAAATGATACCTAGAGGAGGGGTAAAGGAAAGGAGAACTGGAATGATTTTAGGAAATACTTATAATTTTGACTTTCTGCTTTTAGATTAGACTGGATAGGGAAAAAAAAAAACCAAAACCAAATCCCAACTCCTAACTCCTGCAATTCTTATATTACATTCAGTCTGTTTAAGATTCAATAATAATAAAGAGCTTGCTGGAGAAGCCAAGGACTACATGAGAATTTAAAAAAAAAAAAAAAAGTGCTTCAGTGGCCTGGCCTAAACTGGATCTCATTTGCTCTACTTATTGCAATTTAGTGGAGACTAATTTAAGTGTTACTTACTTCAGAGGTGCTGCTCTGATCTACAGTCAGGGGGGAAATGTGAACTCCAGTATCAGCCCTCTAGACTGAATTTTTTGTTGTGGCCCTGAAAAAAACCTGCACTCAGTACTTTTTAAACTTACATAATGTGTCTCAGTCCCAATTGCTCTATCTATCTATTAACCTACATATGTCCATACCGGGGAAAAGAGCGCAGATCTGCCACTTGCTATTTCTGTGTGCCCTTGAAACTTCAAATAAATCAGACAGAATAAGACCACTCTGATTTCCACTAGCACTGCACAGAGCTGGGTTTCACAGGGAGAAAGTAGTGGGGCTCTCATTGCAGGCATTCAAAGTAGCTGCAATGTGTTTACAAAAGCGGTTTTTTATTATTTTCAGATTAAAATGTAGCATCCGTGATAATGCACTGCCTTGTAACCACACCCTAGGCAATAACACATCTTTTGAAGTGTGATCAATGCTGATGCAAAGCTTCTTTTTTTTTTTTAAGAAATAAAAATTCTGAATATTCTGTATGACGTGCTTTTAGTATCTGCTCTCCGCTGTTACTAGGCTTTAATAAGAGCAAACATCACACAAAAAAATAAAAGGTCATTTATGACAAGAATATAAATATATGGTAAATCCATAGCAAAAATATGCCTTGGAGTTAGTTAGGGGAGTTCATTCCAGTCTAGCTTTTGTAAGGGTAGAGTAGCTTAAAAGATTTGTTTATCAACAGCTATTACTCTTCATAAATTTCATACTATGCTGAAGTTTTTCTCTCTGTTTTTTGTCTGCACAAGCAGACACTGTCTGTGGCCGCTTTAAGCTGATCTTGTGCAATCCCAGCATAGGGAGAGCTCGCCTAGATGGATAATGGTTTTTTGGGGGAGGTTGAGCTTTTTCAATATTTAAACTTCTTTATTTCAGGAGCACTTACTTCACTCAGTGAGGCAAAATGAGCTACATTCGGGGGGGGGGGGGGGGGAGAAAAATAGAACAGAATTTAGATAAGTTAAAGTGATGTTTAGAGGCTTTGCTAGCAGAGCTGCACCACTGTAATTGCTGCTAACAAGACTGGGCACTGTAAAGCTGCTCCAGCACAGGAATGAGGGCACAGGAGCTTGCACAGCTTCCCGGTGGAAAGCCCCAAACCCCAGCCTAAAGGGTCTCCCTGCTGGTGTCAGGTACCCCAGGGATTAATTACATGGACTGACAATTAATAGGACAAAAATAGATTGAGCTGTACTGTTTCAGCTGCCAGAATTTCTGGCATTACCTTAAAATTATGTATTTCACAGAATTGTGCAGTCCTGGAATGGTTTGGGTTGGAAGGTCATCTCCATCCAAGCCTCTGCCATGGGCAGGGACACCTTTCTCTAGACCTGATTGCTGGGAGCTCCATCCAACTGAGGCTTGGGAATAGATCTGAGGCTGAGCTGAACCAGAGGTGAAATTAAGGAAAGTGTAAATCCAAAGCAAGAAAATCCTTCTCTGTCCAAGGATTTACTTTGTGCTGGAGTTCCGTAATTTCCTATCTGCCCTGACAGAGAACTTAGTCTTCTCTGTGCATGTTAATAAGAACCTGCAGGTGGACTAATAAAATGAGGGAATGTTGGGGGGCACAGGTACTGTTACACTCTTAATTAATTTTTACAGCAATTACAGTTTTTCTGCTTTTTTGGTTCTATTCCAAGACCTGTGTTGTTTTTTTGGAGCACTTACAACCAGGTCTCATTTTTTACTTTTCTGCCATTCTCTTTAAGTTATAGAGGTGTTTATTTACGGACAAGTGAGAAGTGCTGGGAGGGGCAGACATCATGATTGAACTGTGGGCTCCAAACTGAAAAGACTTTTAAAGTTGGGTGTTATTAAGAGCACATTTAATCAGGGAAAGTGACAAACAATTTGTTGTAAGACACATAAATACTAGTGGGAAACTAATTTCAGTGGCATAAAAAACAATCAACACTTGCATATAAAGTAAATGGAAAAAAAGTGCCCCTGCACATTATTGCTCCTGCCGTGTATCACAGTTATTTACAACAATTACTTTCTGCTCTCAACCAAACCAGCCCTTTTATTACCCACAGGGTAATGCAGGGGCAGAAAATATTCAGGAAATGCAAAAACAGCCACAGGATTTTCCTTTTTTTTCCTTTTTAGTTGGTCATATTTAATAATCATAAACTTCCTTGTTGCTTAAGTGCCTGACCTTCTCTGTTAGTAAAGCTCGCACCTAAAAATCCTGCAAAGTTTCAATTTCTAAATGTCACAAAATATCAAATGGGTGGAGAAGATAAGAAGCAAGTCAATAAATGTTTGTATTCTTCTTTTGATGCTCTTTTGTATTTCATTTTCTATGGAAAAAAAATAACCCCAAGTTTAATTTCTGTTCCAAACAGAAGAAAGAAAGAGAGCAGAGCCTGGGGTAGCAGTCAGTTAAAATATTGATTACAGTGCATAGCAATTTGCTAAAAAATAAATAAATAAACTCAAAATGCCTGCAAACTATTTAGGAAAAAGCATACTGTTTCCTATGGTGGGAAGAAGTATAATTAAAAAGCTATCAACAGTCTGGGGTTGTCAAAAATACTTTGTCACCTGAAGCACATTCCTTGTAATTATCTTTTGGGCTTTAAGCTAGATCACCATTAACCTCCCAAGAAGAAGGGTTACTATGCTTTCTGGTGTGAGAAATTGTATCATCATGTAAATTAAACCCTGTTAGGTAGTCAAATTGGATTTGGGAGACGATTGAGTATTAAACCTAGTCATGTATATTATCAAATGACACAAAGCATGAAATGCTAAGAGGAAAGGAAAAAGAAAATTATTTTTTCCTTCCTTAAAAATGTCAGCATTCTTGTACAAAAACCTACTTTTTTTTTTTTTTTTTGAGATAAGAACAAGAAGCTGAGGTTATATATATATATACAAATTTTGTTTACTTTTTAAAAAGTTCTTGTTTTCCAGAGCACAGGAAATGAGACAAGCCAGTGCTAGCTGATATTGATGTAAGAATCCTTCAATCACACATATCTATTACTCAGAATCTCATACCCTGACACATAATCGCCAGTGTTGATATGCAATGCCTTCTTCTACCCAAATGAATTCAGTTCACTAAATATGTTGATGAATTTGCAGGTGTGGTGGCTGCATGGAAGGAAACTTTCTGCATCTCTTCTTGCAACTCTCTGCTTGGTAATAGTAATATCAAACACAGGAAAAAAAACATAGCCTATTGCTGAAAAAGTAGTAATGTCCTATAGAGCATAAAAGGTATTGTTTAGGAATAAAGGAAATGAAAAAAACCCAAACCCCCAAAACTTTCGTTTTCTTTTTACTCTATTTTATTCTATTTTCTTTTTACTTGCTTATAACACAGCCAGTATCTGCCTGAGGAATTTGTGGTTTGAATCCAAGGAGAAGAAATATCTTATAAGCATAGACTTTTTTCTTGTTAGCTTTTCTAGCAGTGTTTACAAGATGCAGTATCTCAGTGACCAGCATAAAATAAAGGGTGATTTCACTCTGATTACAGTGATAGAGGTGAACCTGCAAAGACACCGTGTGTGTGTTCCTGCAGGTGTTTTAGACAGGACAACTTAAAGTGCAGCTTTAAAATTTCAGATTTCAAAATTGTTTGTGGTGGCAAAGTCATTCCTTGTCCTGTTTCCTGCGCCCCCTCTGTTATCTGCTTGCTGAAATGCCATCAGCTCTTGCAGGAATTGTAAGTTCATACCAAATGTCTCTGTTTCCCAAGCCCAAATGGGGTGATGGGGGCTCAGGGTGTCCCTCAGGTCCCTGGCTCTGTGTGGAGAACAGCCATGCTCAGCTCTGTGCCCAACAGTGTTTTCAACAAGGAAAAGAAAGAAAAAGGAAAAAAAAAACACACACAAGTTTTTACTTCTGCAAAGAACTGACAGAACGGAGAAGGCTGAACTTCATTTAATGGTGAGGGAAGAGTGGATAATATATTTTTCTCAGGAACAGGAGGAGTGAAACTCAGACCTTTGCAAATAGTTAAGATCCTGTTCCATCATTAGGGAGCACACACATCTTTGTAGTTGCTAAATATAAAAATAATTTGCCGGCAATCTCCAAGGCTGAGAGTTTAAATTTACTGGGGTTTTTTTTATTATTTTGAAGATAACTTTTTTTAAAATTTTTTCTTCCAAATTACTGCATGCTGACAATGGTCTGTATCCAGCATTTACAGTCTTTTTGCTTTCAACTCGTGGAAAGTGGGTAATTGAAGTGGTGTGCACAACAAAGGAGAACATCCATTGGTTCCATATAAACCTTTTAAAAGCCTCTGAACGAAAAGTAAGGCAGGCTGATATGAATTGCAAAAGGACACAATTAATTTGTACATGAAAGGAGATTTTTTAGTATGCCATTAGCCTCTGTAATAGCCAAAAAATAAAAAGGCAATCATGGATAACCTTGCCAAAAGTATGACGAACAGCTTGTCATGAAGAAGTTTTGCATTTTAAGCAAATGCATAATGTTTTTATTGAAATTACTTTGTTAACTCTTACTTGGTTCCAAGGAAATAATGTTTAAAAAATGTTATTGAAAGACCTATGATCATTTCTTAGTAATGAAAAATTGACTGCATCCACTGGTGCAAGTGGAAGTGTTGCTGTTTGGAAGAGGTTTGAATTTTCAGCAGAGCAGTTCTGTCTCATTTCCCCTGTGTCCTTGTGCCTTTCCACATAACTTATTAATGGAAGCATCAGTTAAAAAAAAAAACAAGAGGAAGTTATGAACCTCTGTTCTATATCTTTGAGAAGATAATTTTTCCCATTTTATTTTTTTTAAAAAGAAAGTATCTTCTCATTTCCCCCCTTTTCTTCTCCCTAAGTTAGTTAATCTTTTTCAGCATATATTATCTGCATATTATATAGCATATAGCCTATTTTTAGAAAAAAATATGTAAATTCTAGGAATTTATTAAGTGGTTTTATTTCTAGCTATAGCTAGCCAAGGTCATAAACTGCTCTTGAAGATTCCTGCTTAACAATGAAAGTTAAATTACGCTACAGGTATTAAAAAGACAAGATTGGGCGACTGATAAATTATTTTCTGCATACCATGAAAAGAAAATGAGTCATGGGATTTCAGTAGCCTGATTTAATCAATAACTCTGTAATTCCTAATCAATCATAGCTTACTTTTATCCATCATTACAAGAGTGCAATAATTGTTAGTCCTCTATGAGACTATCTGACAGCATTAAATAATTTATAGAATAATATAGGCACTCTTATGAGACAACAAGGAGCTGGTGTCTTGTCAGTGATGGTGAGAAACCATCATTTATGTTAATAACACTTAAAATATCACAGTAGCCTAAAGAGACCCCTGAATCTCACATCAGTGATGGGGACTACAAACTGTACCTGCTGGAAATAAGGTGGGATATACTTGCTGGAAAAATGTATTTCTCAAATATTGCATCGTTTACAATGTTTAGTATGTATTTATTTGGGGGAAAAATCGTTATGGCAATTTATGGAGCAATAAACTGCAGTATGGGTGAATTTTATAAGCCTTCCTTGTGTGCCCAGTACAGAAGAGTCTTATCGATTATCAGTCTGATTTTTTCGTCAGTGCTGCTCATTTGTAACTCCATTCATATTCATTTGGTAGCAGGAGAAGGGGCAGTTTCTCAGTGCCTGTGGCAATGGAGACAATTTATCTCCAGACAGAAATCTCCTTACAGAGTCACAGAGCTCTGGTGGCAGCAGCTCAAAACCTGCTATGCAAAGTCCTGGCTCATCTCCGTCCACTTCCCTCCCTGCCATTTACTCACCTTCACCCTCTTCACATCCAAAGGTTTTGATTCTCCTTTGGTATCTGCTGGATTATACAAATGAGATCTTCGAAAGGTCCAGTTGGATCTCATTGACTGGGGCAGGTTTATGATTGCCTGTGCTATCACTGATATATTCTGCTCTACACATACATATAGTTGGATTAATCATATGAATTATGTTCTAGGTTTTTTCCCTTTCTCTTTCCTTCTTTGATGCTGTAAATTGGTAGAAATCAGGACTGATGAGACACTTGCAGTCAGCAGATAGTGTGTGGCAGAGAATCTGTTTTCCACCATTACAACCAGGTTTTTCTTCTTCCTCTGTGATCCTTCTTTGCCATTTCTGACAAATTTCTCCACTCCACTGTGCTTTATTTCTCTCATTTTTCCTTCCTCCTCTGGATGAATGCTGCCTTCCTCAGCCTCTCATATTTTCTCCAGTTGTGAACTGCTCAAGGCTGTGCTCGGCCCTGGGCAGTATTTCTTTTCTCCTGCCCTTCACCATGGTCCGTTTCCATTGCAGCCATGGCAAAGCTTTGCCATAAATCCCAAAAGCGTTTTCTGCCGCTTTTCCAGCTGTGGAAAACAGTCCTCTTGATAAGCCAGCCATTGCAATTAATGACAATTACATCCCTGTTTAGGATTCCCCCTGCAGGTTTGTTCTGTCTAACCCTAGGGTAGGATTGAACACAGGGACAAAGCCCTACAGCCTGATCTAATGGGAAGTCAGCTCTGGGAGGGGCAGGGGGTTGGACCTCCTGAGGTCCTTACAACCTAAATCATTGTCTGGTTCCAAATACAGCCTTCTTCCCAAGGTATTCTTTAAAGAGATGTGTAAGACTCCCTAAGGCTGCACAAAGCATCTCCTCTTCTTTCCCATCTGGATTTCTGCTTTTCATTTTGCCTCCCAAAGAATCTACACTTACAAGCACAGTTGGGGTATTAGGCTACTTTCCAAAAGAGTTAAAGAAATATCAAGCTCCAATTAGTCTGAAACTTCTTGATTTTTTTCCTGTTTTATGTTCCAACATAGAGAAAATTAATTACGACTGTTCCCATGTAGAAAACAGAGAATTAAATACAAAATTAATAATAATAATAATAATAATAATAATAATAATAATAACAACAACAACAACAACAATGCATTTTACTTGAATGATCTTTCCCGGGCCTCTAAAATTTTCTTGGCTTATTTATTTAGGACTGAAAAAAAAAAATAGGTGAAGGATTACACCACTTACACTCTTAAATTTTGAGAAGATATGTGGTGAGGTAAAGAGTCAGACTCACCCTGGCATGATTTGATCAGATTCGAGGAATTTACACCAGGGATTAATTTGGCCCAGGAAGTTGGTAATCATGTACCACAGATGTTACAGTATTTGAAGGCAATGGTCCATTATAGCAGAAGGAACAATATTATGCCCCAAAGGACCTATCAAATGAATGAGATGTTGAGAGGCTTTTTACACAAACATTGATTCAGTACTGGTTGCAAGATCCAAATGTGCCGAAGAAAATGAAAAACTTTGCTGGATCTTAACATTGGTGTCTCTTTTAGAGCTACCAGGAAGCATTTTAGTATCATCCCCCCACTGCCTGTATGGAAATGGCCAGTTCAATATGCAAATAGTACTTCAATTTCTTTGCCAGTATTCTTAAAAATATGGAAAGAATGTCCTCATATATAGCTCAAAATCTTGGAATATTTTTCTCTTAGCAAAAATGCTTAATTTAAGTTCTTAATATTTTCAAATATCTATTTTTAAGTAAGTGACTGTTAAAATCTATGCACATTTATGTATTTTGAAAACCAATCACACAGTTTATCATTGGAGGCCAGAGGTTAGAGGCGTATTAGAAATAGAACAATTATGGTTTGTACTCTGTGATTAAATATCAGAAGCATTAACCAGTCTCAGCATTACAGTCATAATATTAGAATAAAAATGACAGTTACTCTTGTAAAAGGCTAATGAGGTTGCGTGTGTATAAAGCTCTTCTGTAATTTCAAATTGGATACAGATCTGCATAGACTGATTCATTCCACCTACTCAAAAAAGAGGAGACTTCCCAAATCTTTTCTTTTCCCCAAAATAAGCACCTGAGTCCTTTGTTATAATCCAGATGAACTCTGAATCACTGATGGCTCCTTCCCAACAAACCAGCTGATTAAACCAGGCAGCTCAGCGGCTCTGGCCTTCTGGGTTTCCTTCACTGGTCAAGTTGTAAGGCACAAAGATGATGAACCTCAAAATGAGCGTTTGTTTTCTTTACTACTTCTTTAACTGACACTGGACAGATCTTTCTGGGCAGCTTGAAGGATTTGGTAAAGCCCATTTAACTTGTCGACTTAAGGTGTTTTATATCCTGACAAAATGTCATATTCACTTTCTCCTTTCTTAGCAGTTTTAAGTTTTTTCCCCTGGTTGGTTTGTTTTTTCAGCAGTGCTCCTGAAAGGTCACGTGAGTCTCAAATTCTGCAGGTTTTGGCAGCAGCTGTGGACTTCTCTGCTGCTGCTGGTTTTCTGTGCATGTGTTTTATTTAGATTAAAAGGCAAAGTACATTCATTCAAGGCTTAGGCAGTTTAGCATAATTAATTGCACAATACAAATAATTTAATTAAGTTTAAACATTGCTGAATTAAAGTCCTCATAAAGCACATTTGCTGTTTTCATAATGCCAGACATACTCTCTCTGTCTTCGCTGGAGATTATTTTTTCAGCATACTCAGCGCAAGGAAGTGGCAGAGAATGTGAACAGCCACCAAAAACCCAAACCCTGGTGAGAGCCCTTTGCACATGTAAGAAGGGGGTCAAGTGTTCTTCCCATAAGACAAGTGTTGGATGGATATAATTTTGAAAAGCCTGAAATGATTTGTGTCACCCTCTGCCCCTTCAGTGCTCTCCTGGACAGGTTGCCCTTGCCCCAAATAACTGTGCATATTGTGTTGTTGTGTTGTGTTTGACACATCTGTCCTACAGAAAATGGATTGAACCTGTCAGTCAGCCCCGTGTGCTCTCCAGACAATTTTGATTTCTTCATTACACTCCCCATGATTGTATGTCTTTTAGTAACTTAAAAATGAGGTCTTCATCAAGTTGGCAGTCCCTTGGGGCTCACAGGTCTCCCAACACCCCAACCATTTAATCTAATTTATTCTGTAGACAGAAATGAAGTGCTGCTGTCACTGCTGCACAGGGGAGAGGGAGCAAAGTGCTGTGAGGTCTCAGAGACCCAACCTCCACCCAGAGGGACCATGCCATGTCCTCCAAGAGTTTTGTCCTTCAACCTGCTCATTCCTTTCAGCTCGGTGACTGTTTTCACCTCCATAATGCATTCACTGCTAGTTATGCCTAGCGCTGCATATTTCTGCCTTTCTGCTGCTGAAGAAAAAGGTTAAGAACAAAAATATCTGCCAGCTAAGGTATTTTCTACTGTTTTTCCAAGATAGAGTCCAGCTGACACATTTTGTATTGACAGCTGGTGAAACGTTTACAAAAATGACATCTGCCCATTAAAAATATCCCTCTTACTTTTCCTTATCCCTGGGGATTTCAAGACTGCAAATCATTTTCATGAGAGATGTAACCTTAGATCAAGCTATGTAAAAATACATCACTTCCATCAAGTGAAATAATCACAGTGTGATACAGGAATATTAAACAACTGCCTTCCCGGGTGCATGCACGGGAATTTTTTGAGTTTTCCTCCCAGTGCCTCCAATTGTTATTTCATATTGTGACACCTGTAATTGTATATAGCAATCTAGACTTTAAAATCCTGACAAGGCTGCTCCGGGTTCCACTGCATACATAAATCCATCACAGCAGACGAGATAGATTTTAAATTGATGGTACCACACCAAGCACTGAAATAAAAGCAGTAGCTTCACTTATCCTTGTAGACTAATAGCTGCAAATGATTTTATGAATCATTAGTTCAGATCCTATAGTCCTACCCATTTGAAACCATTTCTAGATTAATGCCTTTTTGTCTGTGATATGATATTAATAGGCAACTGAAAAGCATGCAGTTTCTAGTGGTTTGTCACAGCAACATCTAAGTGATGGGAGGCAGTTTGTAGTATTGGAACAAATGATGGATTGCTGGGATTTGGATAACTGGCAGTTTTTTCAGGAGACTGTCTCCTGAGAGCTAGTGTCCAGTGAGAAAATATGAATTCTGAGCATGGATTGCCTGCTGCTGAGTAGTTCTGTTTGGATGATAATTGTTCTGCTCTCTTGAGACCCCACCTGCAGTGCTGTGTCCAGCACTGTGTCCATGTAGAGCTGCTGGAGTGAATCCAGAGGAGGCTGTGGAGATGCTCCAAGGGCTGGAGCCCCTCTGCTCTGGAGCCAGGCTGGGAGAGCTGGGGTTGTTTACAAACATTAGGTTTAGATCAGCTACTGGGGAAAAAAAATATTCCCTGTGAGGGTGGGCAGGCCCTGGCACAGGGTGGCCAGAGAGGCTGTGGCTGCCCCTGGATCCCTGGAAGTGTCCAAGGCCAGGTTGGATGGGGCTTGGAACCACCTGGTCTAGTGGAAGGTGTACCTGCCGATGGCAGGGGAGCTGGAACAAGATGATCTTTAAGGTCCTTCCCAACTCACACCAGTCTGTGATTCTGTGATTCTCTGCACAGGGCTCTCTGTAAGCTTAATAATCATACAAAAGCTTCAAATACAGCTCTGTGAAATTTGTAATTATGCAGAATGAGAAAAACTATTTAAGTGGTTATTTTAAAGTAAATGAGTCTCAACCATTAACGTTCAGCTTATTAGATATTTAATATTAATGAAACTAAAAAGATGCAATAAAATTGTGTGAAAAAATAAAACCTGGTGTGCCTGTACCTATTCAGGGAGGTAGAATAACACGTATTTTCCACCTTCCTATCATCCTTCCTAGGGAATTTGGGGTCTCTGCTCTCCACTAAGTGCGCAGAGCCAGGGAGATGAGGCTCTTGCTTGTGCTTATTTAGTGATGGTTTTGTGCAGTGATGGTATGATGTCACGTCTTAACATGATAGCAGGGAAAAAATCTATGGATCTGTTGTTACTTAATTAGCTCTCTTTATCATGCTGCTGAATCCAGGAGGATCAGAGGTTAGTAGTAACAACGTGATAGAAGGACCTGCAGTGCTGGAGGGCTGACACTTGAAAGGGATGTACTTTCTGTAATGATAAGGTCTAGGAAAATGTTGCAGTTTTAATGTTGTTACTGCCGCATTTAGTTTGCTTTTCTTTCTACAGTGGAGTAGTAAATGATGTTGGATTTATTTTCTTTTGTGAGACTGACATCCATTTATACCTAATTTGAAACAAAAGTTAGAATCACAATTATTTTTTTCTCTCCTTCTACTCTGTTTTGAATTTCTCAGCTACAGTGCTAAAAATAATAAAAGTCTGTGTATTTACTGGTCATCTGTAAATAAATCTTGCAGGCATGCCTACATTTGAAACTCACAGTAATCTTACTATATTTTCATAGATACAAGAGTCAGATTCTGCTATCAATATGCTAACACTTTTTAGGTTTTTATAATTTTATATTTAGATCCTGCCACGAGACTCATTCTTCAGTGTCTGAGCCACAGTCCTTGAGCACACAGGGGCTGACATTGACGTCTGCCGAACGTGCCACACAGGGTACAGGAGAGTTATCTCCATCATTATGTGCCTCCGTGCTCCTTAAATAAGCTGGAGGAATGAGAGGGGGGAGGAAGCAAGAGCAAGGTTTCCAGAGGATGGCTGTGCAAACCTGGGAAGACAGATGGGTGTTACACCCAGCACACACTCACGTAGGAGGCTTCTTCAGCCCAATGTGACCCACATTCCTGCCGGAGGAGGGAATGGCACAAAGTCAATGTCACTCTTCCTCTTCCTAAGTTTCTCTTATTTTTGTTGTTTTTTCTCCATTCAAGTTTAGTTACAGAGGAATCTCATGCCATATAAATGAGATTAACCAATGAATTTCAGCTGTAGTGCCAGAATTTCCACTAGCTGAGGGAGTAGTCCTTGAGTTCTCCTGGAGGTTCATGGGGGGCATCGCGTACCTGAGTCAGCCTCCTCTCTCTGGCTGCCCTAATCAATTCCTGAACACTGTGCTCAAACATATCATGGTATTCATCAATTCCCCTCTCCAAATAAGCAAGAGAAATTCTATGAAGGTTTTTCTGTCGTTACTGATGTTCATAATGTAGGGAGATTGATGGATTGCACTAAAATCCTTGCTGTGGCAATGGTGCACTTTGAAACACGCTGGAAGAGAAAACAGGTTTAGTTCAAGGGTATGCAAGAATATTTAAAGATGTTGTGGTGAGACATGCTGGGTTTGTAGGGGATGAGGGAATATTAGGAAAAAAGCATATGTTTGAACAAATGTGTAAATCATGAGAGCAAAACCTGTATGGAGTTGGCAAAAAAAAAAACAACAAAACAAAAAAAAAAAAAACAAACCCAAAAAAAACTACAAATGCATACTTTTAAATTCAATTTTTGTATTTTATAACAAAAAAAAAATGTGTTGTGGACAGTCTTTGGAAAAGCCTTAGTGGTGTCTGGCACACAAAAGCCTTTAGAAGAGGTAGTTAAATGGCTTGTCAGTAAATTTAAAACATGGAGCTTCTTAGAAGTACTTAGAGCTGAGTAGTCCTGAATATCCTACATGCAAACATTTTTGTAGAAGAAAAAATAGCTTTTTTATATAATTTGTGTCCAGAAATTAGAGAGGAACAAAGCACAGGATCAGAGTAAATGAGCTCTTAGATCCTAAAATTTCTTGTTGGCAAATGTAGCATTGGCTGCTATTATTCGGTTCCATATATTAATTAACATACGTGGAAAAGGTGCATGTAACCATAATAAAAACCCAAAAACAACCTATATTTGTTCCACAAGTGGCCAATACAGAACCGTCCAGTCTGCTTTTATTTATCACTAAAAGCAGAAAAATTTGTTACGCAGTAGAGGAAAATACATCTTTGCAAAGATAGAAAGTTGGCTTGCTAAATCCCAGGAAACATGACTTCCAAAACTAACCTGCCGCTTTCATGCCAGAAACAGCATTTCACCTTGAAAACTCTTTCTTGATCTTGAGCATTTGATACTCACAGCAGCTGTCTTGTGTGGTCAAGAAAATCAGACTCTCAGGGACTTCCATATAAAGGGTCACACAAGGCTTTCAAGTCTGTTTTAGACAAATCTGAACAATCACAACAAATCAAACTCCTGAATCCTCTACTGAAAACTTTAATTTCTACCTCCAATATCCTCTCTGCTCTATCTTATTTTTTTTTTCAGAAATGTATCAAGCTTCCTTTCAAATGAGTTTGCCTATATCACCTTCTTTGAGAAGTCTGCAAATTGTCAGAAATCTCTTAAATTCCAGTCTAAATTTATTCATGAACAATTTATAGCCCCTTGGTCTTGTACAAGTATCAGCCTTCAAACTTAAATAATTCTTCTCCCTCTCTGCTGTTTACTTCCAAATG
The DNA here is from genome assembly GCF_014805655.1 of Passer montanus. Classification (NCBI taxonomy): domain Eukaryota; kingdom Metazoa; phylum Chordata; class Aves; order Passeriformes; family Passeridae; genus Passer; species Passer montanus. Next base: position 24,182,637 of record NW_024356504.1, on the reverse strand, counting down.
TAACTATAAAGAATAATTGCATCCCCTCTCAGACTTCATTTTGCTAGGCTAAACAGTCCAAGCTCTTTTTAATTTCCTCCTCCTTAATCATCCTACCGGGACTTGGCTGTACTTTCACAAACCAATGAAAGGTTCATGTTGCAAATGCTTTCTGTGGCAGTGTAGCCTCTGCTTAAAACTTACCTGCAGGAATTATCTGTTACCAAATTTCACAAATAGAGAAAGTACTTGCAAGTTAATTTTTAAAAACTTATTTCTTTTTGGAGTCCTGAATATCTGTTTGATGGCAGTGCCTGTTACTACCTAATTGCTTGGGTTAGACTCAAGCCTTTGCATTCAAACAGGCAAAAGCTTTTGAGAACCCAAATTTCTCTAATTAGCTTTATCGCTCTCCATTCCAGAAAAAGGCATCTTCATCGTAGGGATGCAATTTTTAGGTTGAATATGACTGGTCTAAAGCCATCCTAAGCAGGCTTAGAGTTGCTATAAACAGAAAAACAACTCCTGTGCTGTCCTCCTTAATTTCATCAGCCAAGGCACAGTACAAGTTCTTCAGCCTGTGATAAGATCCATAAATTTACAGTTTCACCTCCTTGTTGCTCATTTTGCATCTTATGCTCCTTTTGACATCTCACCTGGTTCATCAAATTTATTTAAATACAATTTTTCACTAATTGGGTGATTAGACAGCATTCACTGTAGTCCTACCTTTGCCCTCTGGGATTTTGACCCAGTGCAAGAAAACACCATTTATATTGTTCCAGACTGCATAAATATTTGTGAATGAGTATTAAAATCTCAGATGTCAAGTACAGTGTAAAAAAAAGGCACTGATGAATCTCCTTCCGTGCCCTCATTTGGTGGTGATTAGGTGACCTGCCAGCCAGCTCGACGGCCCTTCAGTGATCTTATCATTTTCTGTCAGCTCCTGAAAGAGCAAATGGATAAGAGGCGAGTCTGTCTGGCAGCAGTGAGGACTCGGCTGCAGGTCGGCCTGCCATGACCTGCCCAACCCCTCCGTCACCGCAGCTGCACATTTGGTAAATTACAGTTATCTGGGCCCTGGCAGGGGCGAGGGACCTTGCTTATTAAGAATTAGGAAGAGCAGAGAAATAGTGCAGGCAGTCAGTGGGAGAGCTGAGATGATAACTCATGGTCTCTTCACCTGGACCCCGGTGCTCTTTGTGCTAAAGTCGAGCTTATCGTGGCGAGCGGCTCTCAGAGCGAATATGGGGCACTTTATCAGTTCCTGCAGGAGCACATTGCAGGGATGCCAGATTCATGATACTGCCCCAAGACATGAGGCAGGTCTTTATATAAAAATGTCTTCAGACTCCCAGCCCTGTGCTTTAACCTCTGGCTGTGCATCTCCTCAGGGCTCCATTCGGGCTCAGAGGAGGATTCAAAGGAGTGACCTCTGGGATGAACAGAAGGTGTTGGATCCTCCTCTGGGGCAGGTCTGTCTCAGTGTCATGGACTGCCTGCCCCCGTGTGCTGGGCCAAGGGACACCTGGGAGCATTTTAAGGTGGCTGTGGGCAACCACAAGGTCACCCACAAGCCGTTGATAGTTGGTGACTGAGTACAGGTATAAAATTATTGAGATTCTTCTTCTTTTGCTCTGTTCTTTTTCTCTGTTAGAGACGGGCACTAAGTGAAGCTCTCCTTTGTGTTCATGCCCTTAGAGATAGAAAAAGTGCTTTAAATTATATGTGTGTTTTCAAAAGCTGAATGCTGCTTTGCCAGAAATAAACTACTCCTTAGCGCTTCAGACGGAGCCAATACATGCCAATTAATATCAATACAGTTCTGTACCAGTGAGAGGCCACAAGAGATTGTCCTGACCTGTCAGCTGCTGGGAGCAGAGGCATTTTCAACACGAAGCTGGGGCTCCCTCTACCTGGCTTGGATGCCACCATTATGGCAAGTGGCCACTTCTCTGCCATCCCCTGTCCTCTCTGCTGTGCAGAGTCAGTGGAAGGATGCTCATTAATTTTCAACAGGCGTTAACTCTTGTCTTAAATGGTCTGAAAGCAGCCACTTTACTGTAATTTGTTTGTAGGACATGTTATGAGGAAATTGGAACCACTCTTGATTAGGAAATTCCTCCCTTATTCAAAATTCATTAGCTGAATAGGAGGAACAAGTGAAGGTGCTTTCTATAGCAGTGGATTTCTGTTTTGATAAAGTTAATCATATACTACATGCCTCAGAAGTCCTTAAGAAGTGTGAATTTTTTGCTATCTCATTTGCTATAAATGCAGATAAGAAGGTGTTTTGGGACATGCAGGGCAGTAGGTGTTGGTTGAGCAAAAACAGTTACAGAATTCTCTGTAAACACATATCTGAAGGTGAGATATGTTGGAGATGGAAATCAGCACGATTCACTTGATGGATGGTTCTGTTTTCTCCTGTATCCCTGACATTTTGATGTGTGCAAGACAAGAGAATGCCTGTTATAGGTAAAGATGATGTCATTTATTTAAACACCAGTAAAAGATGGATTTCCCCCCCTCCAGATCATAACTGCAGTCCCTGGAATCACCTCCCCAGAGATGCACGTGGATGATTGTGTGCTTAATACATCTGAAGGCTGCTTTGTGGAACTACAATTGGAAAAATTCTACAGAAAGCATCTGTGCTTTAAGTGCCAAAGCCTTCAGGCTGAAAGCAGCCCCTGGAAATACTTTTTTGAAAGCCCGTATTGACAGACTGAGTTCTAAGCATAGATACACTGATTATATGGCACTGTAGTCTCCTCTGGACTAAAATACACTGCTATTAGATGGATTTTTTGGTCAGGTGTTATGTGAGTGTCAAAGAATGACAACCAATATACTACAGCAGTTAGGCTTTCTTTTCTGTTATTAGTGGTGACTTTCTCCTGAATATTGACAGTGGTGTATTTTCCACTGAAAAACTCCTGGATAAAAGACATCAGATAGCTCCTGGGCTGGTGTTCCAATGTTCCAGAAACACTGACAGCAGAAGGAAATAAGGTCATGAAATACCAACTATTCATCGTTAAGGGGTTTTCTTATTCCCCATGCACTGTCGTTGCCTCCCTTTGCCCCCTCTTATGTCTTTAGTTATATATCATTGCCCTAAGTCTTACTCAGTTTTTCTTAAAGCAATTTTCAGCTTTTACCTTGGCTGCTCTGCAGACCTGTGGCCACAATTAGAGATTCATAATCATGTATGTATGACTACTCTCACTTGCCTGGGGCGGGGTATTTGCAGCATCCTGTATAAGAAATGTGCATTTGCATGCTTTAGATGCTGATGGTGGCAGTGATCATCATCATTTCTGTCGTGGTGTGCAGCTTTTAACCTTTTGTTATACCCATCTGTTGTCTGTGCCTCACCTTATGCTGTGGTTGTGAAATGGTTGTTGTGGGGATCATCTGCCTGGGATGGCTGTTTGTACAGCACTTTTAGTCTGCTCCAGTCCTAATCCCAAACCAGAGCTTTTAATTGTTGCTGCAGTACAAATATATTGACAAGGTCAGGCCAGATGCTATGAAAATTAAAGCCACCTTTCGTCTGTCTGCGTTGATGCCAGTGCCGTTCACTTACAGAGAGAAATGCTGTTTATGTGCCCTTAGCTGGAAAAAATTCTTGCCTGTGGAAGTGGTGATGCCCTGGCACAGGTGACCCAGAGAAGCTGTGGTTGCCCCATCCCTGGAAGTGTTCATGGTCAGGCTGGATGGGGCTTGGAACAACGTGGGATAGTGGAAGGAGTCCATGCAATGGGACATGGATTTGAACTAGATGATTTCTGAGGTTTCTCCAAACTCAAAGTGTTCTATGATTCTTCCCGTCTCCAGTGCTACAGCCCTGTGGGCTTTTAGCAACTTCTCTCTTAGATTAATCTTAATCTTGTAGTTTATTTCTGGTGCTCCACGTTGTGCAATGATGTCTCCAAGCCAGGAAGCACAGCTGAGATGTAGATGATGTTTTCCACATGGTTCAGAAGAATCCTTGGGTCCTTGTCCTTCAACACCTTTGGCAAAACTCATGGAGATGCTGTGGACAGGCGGAGTTGTGCTGATGGATAATCCTCATGCCAACAATCATGGGTAAAGTTTCCACATGGTTCAGAAGAATCCTTGGGTCCTTGTCCTTCAACACCTTTGGCAAACCTCATGGAGATGCTGTGGACAAGTGGAGTTGTTGTGATGGATAATCCCATGCTAGCAGTCATGGGTAAATGATTCCTTTTCCTTTGTGCACCTGTAAGTGCATAGCAACTGTTTTCCCCTGGGTTTTGAAGCATCCTTTGCAGGCTACCATAATTGAAAAGGTTAGTTGGAATGGCTGGTGAATTTAAAACTGAGAGCATTGTCTCTTGTAATTTCTTTATGTTTGTTAATGAGCCTTCATCTCCTTCTGTTCATATTAGGGAGGTAAAACAGTAGTGGAAGTTGAGATACACAAAAAGGCTTTGAGAAAAGCCAGTCTTCTATGAAATAGAATCTCAACTTTAAGGAAAAAAAATAGCTACTAATAAATTACATTACAAAATGTGTCTTTACATAAAACACAAAGTCTGATTTACATAAAAACATGCCTGGGAGCTCTTAAATTCTCATTGTTCTGCCACAAGTCATGATCTGTTTTGGAAAGACGAATGAGAAGTGTCCCCACTTGCAATCTTATGTAGAAAACTTAGGATCTTCAAGTGTCCTCTGTTCCAATGGAATTGCTTTCCTGAGCTTAGACTGTTGATGGGCCAGTGTAGAGGAAGTTTGGGAATATTGGAGTTTTGGAATGCTGTACACTTCCCTCCAGTACCGTAGAAAATCCCATGCACCTTTTGACTTGTGTGGGCACTGACAGGGATCACACATGCAGGTTTGAGCCTTTAGAGTAAAGAACAGGAAACTTTTTTCCCCTGGAGGAATATCACAGACAGCAGCAGTAAGTGATGATGCCAGCTCATGCCAGTCATGATTAGGGTTTGTAGAACACCCGTTATGGGATGGATCACGCTTCTCCTCTGTGCTGTGAGAGACTCTGCTGCCTCACACTTGCTGTGTCCTCACTCAGGGTGTGCCTGTGGTGAGAGCCCCTGCCAGGGCTGTGCACACAGCTGAGCTCTGGGGGAGCTCATCAGGACAGGAGATTTTTGGGAAAGTTCTGGTTGTGAGGATCTGCCGGCAGTGTGCTGAAGGGCAGCCCAGCGCACAACAGGACAAATGAGGAAAGGTCATCATGTCCCAATTTCAGAGAGGTCCATGGGCTCTGTGTTGAGCAGGATTTCTCCCCATGGACTCTGCTATCTGTAAATGGCACCAATTCCCTCAAATCTCTTCTCCTGGCCAGGTTTCCACCAAGTCTGTATTTGTTGATTAGGCTCTTTCACAGGAAAAGAGCAGTTACAGAAATACTGTGAACCCATAAGGTGTGTTAGTTATGGAAAGATAAAGAAAGCAACAAAAATAAATTACTTCTTTTTTCTTCATGATTGTGCTTTCTGAGAGTTAAAGTGCTTTCAGAAAGAGCTGGGAAATTCAGATGAAACATGCAATGAATTAGTATTCAGCCTTAGTATTCGTGATTTCTTAATCCTTCCTTAGCCTAACATCTCCCCAAAACAGCCTTATAAGAAAAGCAGACCAGGAAAAAAGGAGCGTATAGTAGCAACTTACAGGTTTTCTTAAAGGTTAATTAATTGCAATTAATTGTGAAGTGCTGTTGCATTGTACAGTAAAAAAAAAAAAAGGAAAAACTCATATGGTCATATGGAACAATCCTGGGCTTGCAGATGTGTTTTTTGACTCCTCTCCGAGTAGGTTCAGTCTGCAAACTTAACTCAGACAATTTGCAAATATGATTTCAGCTGAGAATTCATTTGGGGTGGTGTGGTGGAAAGAACAGAATGTTTTCATTAGGAAAGTAGAGACCAGCAGTTATGTACAGGATGAAGGGAGCAAGACTATCCCAATGCACTTCACAAATAAAGGGTGACTTTAAATGAGATTGGGCCATGACTTTGGGTTTTATTTAGATTAAAATAGATGCTGAATCACTAGTGAAAAGAATGGAAGGCTCTTTTTTTGCCCTCTTGAGTTGCTATTGAAGAAACTGTTCAGAAATAGACCTGTCTGGTTTGGCTGGTTTCTCAGAGGGGTCTGTGTCCTGTGGTACAGGAACAGGACTGAGACAGTCAGACTGGGAGCACTTCTTCCACGTCCTTCTCTCTCCGGTTCCATGCTCTGAAGAGTCAGTTGTTCATCAGCATTGAAGAAGTGCTAAGAAGCACCATCCTAAAATGTTGTGGCAAATGTTAGATGTGAGTTTTCAGCCCAGACTGCTCACCAGTGTATGAAGTGGGGAAAGGAGTCAGTTGAAGATTGATTTCTTCAAGGCCAAAGTCAGTGACAGAGTTAAAAACAAACCCAGAGCCCTCTCCCTTTGGGCTGGTGTGCTCTTCCCTCTCTCAGCTCTCTCTGCCTCTTGCCTTCCATGATCTCAGTGTCTGAGCTGGTGGTGCTGAGAGCACCCACCTGGCATCTGGGCAGTGCATGGCCATGAACACCATGGCTCTGTGACACCCCCAGGGATGCTGCAGAGCCTGCGGAGGACAGGGTCTGCCACTGATGAAGTTGAAGGAATTCAGGGCACAGCCTCCCCCCTTTCCATGGCCCAAAACACAAGTCTCACCGTGCAGGAGAATTCATTTCACTTGCTTTCTCATCTGCTGAAGTAATAGGGTCAGATCAGTGGGGAAAGCAGAAATTACTTTCAAGTTTCCTGACTCCCTGAGAAGGCTGCTCTCTGTATATGATGTGGTTACAGCTCCCAGACTGATGTGTTTATTTTACAGCCACAGCTCTGAGTGCACAGAGCAGGGTTACACAACAGCAACAGCAACAAAAGTTTACACAAGGTGTTACTTAGCTAGTAAACCTACAGATAAAATAACAGGGTGCAGGTACATGGAGATATGTGAGACATGGCTGGTCATGTTTGTTTAGAACAGACTCATCCTGTCATCATAAAGGCTCCCTTGAGCCTTCTCAAAATCTTATTTCAAAATTTATTATGCTATTTAGCATATACAAGGTTACGAAAATCAGCACCACAGCCAGATGGCTGGGGAATTCTATCATCCTGTTGCTCTCTTCCCTACTGCCAATAAATTTGGTGGCCAAGGCAGGGCACCAGATGCAAGATGCTGCCAATTGGCCCAGCTGTGGGAATGGGAGCCTGGATCTCCTCTGATCACTTCCATTCCCAAGGAGGGCCTGTCTGCTTTGGCTGGGCAGCCTCAATCCTGTACGAAGTTACTGCTGCAAGAGGAAAGCAAAATGGTGGGATCAGAGGAATGGGCACTTTATCCACCTGTTAGAGAGAAGAATTATTGCCAGTGCAGTGAGGTTGCTACAAAATTAATTAGATAAAGAAGAAAAGTCATATTCAATTAAATCATGCCCTTTTCCTCTCCTAGACAATGCGACACTGAGGCTATGCTTCAGAGTTTATAGATTTGTATAGAAATTGGTGCTAATAGTTCAATTTTTGTGTAATTATTATGCTAGTAATGTTGAAAATGAAGGATCTGCGTAGAGAGAGAAGGAGACAATACTTCTATAAATACTTAATATCCAGAGGAGGCAGATGGGGTAAAATTATATTTAGAGATTAAAGATAAAGCAAAGAACCACCGCAATCTAATTCCAGCTCTGACCCGGACTTTCTGTCCATCATGAGATGTCACTAAAGCTCGCTGGGTCTGGGTTATATTTTTCTCCTTAAATCTTTTACATGAAGATAATGCCTTGCTATCTCACTGGGGCTTTGTGACAATTCATGTCTGTATAACACTTTGAAGCAGAGCTTGTAAAGTGCTAAGTATTATTAAGATGAGATGAGGAGAATCTCTTATCTCAAACATCAAGTTCTTCAGGGATGGGGAAAAGGCAGTGACCTATTATCTGTAATACTCCTCTACAGACTAGGTTTGATCAGCCTTAGTGTGATTCAACAAAACCCTGTTCAACTGTGGACAAATGGACATCTCTATTATAAGTGATGAAATGGGAACCTGGATAAAGGCAGAAATCGCCCGAGACCGTCTTTGATCATAATCTATCTGCGCCTCAAAGGAGAGCATAATAACACAAACATATTTGCAGTGGTAATCCAAAAATAACTCCTCCTGTTGTTCTGCCTGCATAGAGCCATCAGGAATGAGCTCAGGCACTTCTTGTTGTTGTTGCTGTCAGCGTTGTGTGGTGTTGCTGTGCCAATTCAGAGGCTGCCAAGTCACTCACGATGGGTGCTGCATCCCAGTGACCTGATGGTGCTTGTTTGCAAAATTTGCAAAGCACCTCAGCATCGTCTTTTGGAAAGGCAGTGGAGAATTAGGATGAACTTTGTCACTTGGTAATGATAGACATTGCTATATCATTGCTGGGATGATTTAAAGAAAGTAAATAAAGCCACGTTTATGGGCAAAAGATTATTGCAGAGAAAAACACGGGGCATAATCAGCTGTGGAGTCAGAAAATAGCAGAATACATGCAGGTAAGTTTCAAGCAGTATCACAGATTTTCATCAAATCTTTGAAAAAGAGCAGGAGACAGTAATTTTATATGTAAAAATGCTCTTATGTGTCAATAACTCTTTTCTGAAGCAGCACAGAGACTCACTGTAACATCCAGAGGCTCTGCTCTTTCAGCAATTTGAGCTTTCTGGACATAATTTCAAGGTCACACATCAGCATCACCCCTGTTGTCAGTCAAGTAATCAGCATTTCACTCACTCCTCCTCACTCTTTCTGCCTGATACTGTATTCTGCATCCCTGTGCACAGAGCCAGCCTTTGCAATCTCGGTGCCTTTTTCATGGTGGTTCAGAAAAATAAATAAGACTTTGAATCCTTCTGCTTTGCTTATGTTGTGTTTTAATTTTGGGAAAGAGCTTTCTTTAAGTAAACAACTGGGAAATAAATGCAGATTTCTAAATTAGGTGTTATTCATCTGTTTTCCTTGTGGGTCTGCAGTGCCTTTCTCTGAGACATGAGACCTGATGAATATTGACACAGAAATAATCACTGACCATTGCAGCAGTGCCACTTGAGTTATCTGTTGAAACCTATGCCTTCATTATTTAATAACAGTAAACTAATGAAATCTAATATTTCCATTTGCATGGTGACCTATAAATTGTACTATAAATTCGTATTGTAAATAACCGTGTACTTCAAATTAGAAATGTGCTGATTGGAACGGAATTTTTGGAGTATTTGTACTCCCCAAAGGACATATTTCAACAAATTTTCACTATTAATTAATCATGACACACTGGTTCTAGGAGGTTTAACAAAAACATAGAAAGTATAAGCAAGCTTGGGCTGAATGTGGCATGAAATGTTGGCATCTTTTGCTACTTTTATCTGTTGTAGCCATTACTTGGGATGGGAATGAATAATGGACCTGTGTTTGTTCTCTGTGCTTCTCTGTATTTCTTTCCAAGACAGTTTTTTATGTCATTAGTGATGGACTCAAGTAAGTGAAACTGTGCTCTCTATATAGGAATATATATACATATATATATGTATGTATAAAATATATAGGGAAAATAATAGTAGAACCATCTTTATTTAAGTTTCTACCTTTAAAGTTTTCATCTACTCTCTTCAGAGACATCCATCTCTCTGAAATGTCAGGTTTGTGTGTCCTACCAGCACAGTATTCCAGGACTGCCCTAAGTACATGTGTCAGGTCTTGCCATGCAGCCTTGTGAGCCCCTCCATGCTCACTCAGAAATCCTTTCAGCATCCTAGGATGCTCCTTGTTACTGATTGTCTTGGAGATGTCAACATGCTAGAAGTCAAAACTGCGGGCTATAGAAGCTCTTAAAAGTCAGATTTTGCCGACCACAGACTTGTCATAGGAAAGATTTTAAGGCTAATGAAGGAAGAGTAATGGGATCTCGAACCTCGCAGTGCTTTATATTAATTGCTTGCAAATGCTGACTGCTGGCAAGTATGCTACACTCAAAGCATAATGGACTGGAGGGGCCAGACTTGCATTCCTGCAATGTAGCAGTTTTTTTATAAGGCAGTCAAGATAACTGCAGAGGACATGGAAGTGTTTGTGTCTACCCAGTGATGTTTGGGAGGTCTGCAGGAGAGCAGCCTTGTACAGAACCTCGGGTGTTGCATACACGTAAATTAGGTCTTACTGCTTTTCCAGGTGAGCTCTGAAGAGCTGCAAGATACAGAAAAAGAAGATCCAATATTCCAGCCCTTCTACTGTTGGCTCTGAGTCATTTGTCTCAATTTGCCAGCATAGTCATAGATGATACTCACACAAAATACATTAGTTCAAAAACCAGAGCAGACGAATGGAGTTAAAATTCTAGACTTTACTTACTCACAATATATTGTCTGTCTTTTTCATGAGAAAAAAAATAAAGATATATTAAAGACAGGGAAGCACTGCTTATGTGGTCTGATAGATTAAAAACCACTGGGAGATGAGGCAGGGAAAGGCATGCCAAGCGCAGGGAGTCTGAGAGCAACAGTTTGGCTTCATTTGACTCCTTTTTGTAAGACAGTTTCCAAGTTTTCAATTGGCTTCATTAGGCTGAAGTGGTTTATCTTGCTTTGTACATCTCGGCCTACTTTTAGCCTTTTTTTCTCTTTCCTTTTACCCTGAAACTCATGTTCTCTTATGAGCAAAGTGAACATGGAGAAAGGGAAAGGCTGGCACTTTAGAATTGTGACTGTTTTGTCTTCCTGACTTTTTCCCAGCTCGAAATGTTTTAACATTTTGTTTGCAAGGTTTTTGCACATGAAGACCCAGGAGTTTTTACGAGCTGCTAAGGGAAGTTAAAACTAAACCAACACCACTAAGACTTTGGGGAATATCCTATTTATGAAACATGTTTTCAGTATTTCCCTTTATTCACTGGGAATTGTTAGGATGTTGCACGTGTGTGTGTTCCAAAAAGCTGGTATTTACTTGTAGCCTGCTTCTGTGGGGATGATAATGAATGAGCAATTGTAGCTTCTAATAAGAAGACTTGGGGAACAGTGTGGTTTTAAGAAACAAAATTCTATTTTCCTGTACTGTTTTTTAGTGATGGATAATAAAACAGGAATTCATCATTACACTACATCACGTTAAAGCCTTGCTTCTCCCTTAGGTGTCAGCTCCCTGTAAGTGGGTGGGATAGTTACCAAAATGTCTCGCTGTGCTTTAGGTTCCAGCAGTGGAAGGTGAGGTGGCCACCACTGTGAGCAGTTGAGGGATTAACTTCTGTGTCCCCAGCAGAGCTCAGGGAAAGTTTTCCAGTTTGAGAGGTGACTTGTTTGGCTGAAGCCAATCCCCCTTTGACAAGCATCCTCAGCTGCCAGGTTGCTCTGGGGAAGGAGAGAGTTTAATAACACTTCACCAGGATTTTGGGGAGATGTAGAGGCTCTCAGACTGCTCGTGCAGCACTGGTTGTGGCAGGCTCTCTCCCACAAACATCACTCCACTGGCACTGAGAGGTGTCCAGGTTAATCAGCTCATCTTTATTTTTATGAATGAATCCTGATATAGCTAAAGGCTCAAGATTCAAGGCAAGGTTTCCATCAAAACACAGACCACTGTCATTTTTGTGGCCAGTCCACACCCTGTGCTGTGAGAGAGTAGCTCTACCTGTGGCATGGAGCATTCATAAAACACCTTAAAATCATTCTGCAGACCGAGCCTGAATTGAACTGGCCAAAAGATGGATTGAGACACTCTTGTCCTTGTCACTGTGCCCTGTGTACCTAGACCATCACCCTAAAACAAGCTGGGTTGGCCCCAGAGTTCTGTGAAATGTAAGTGTCCCCATAAATAACAGAAGCTAATTACAATAATTATTTTCTACAAAGAGCAAAGATCTGTTTTTCTCTGAAAACACCTGCAGGTTTTCTTAGAAGTTGCTAGAAAATATACATAAAGTTATTTCTGCTTATACTATTCCATACAGAAGCTCATACACAAATTAACTTTGAAAATATCTGAGCATAGCTAGAATGTTTTGTTGTTTTACCTAAAATCTGCATACGAAACCCAGAGTAAATGTTCCTTCCTTTTTGCATTTAAACAGAAACTAGGTAGGTTTTCACATTAGGCAACAAAAATTATTACCCTAGCAGAGTGATTGAGATAAGCTCTTTCAACCTAACTAAAATGTTGTCATTTTCAATAACTTTTCTTATTCTGCATGAAGAAAATCACGTTGAAGTCTCAAAAAATTAAACGAAATTACAGCTGCATAATGAAGCTGAGCTCTTTATGGCTGGTAATAGAGGAGCAAGAATTTAGAATTTAGTAAAGTCATAGTGGTTTGGAAATGTTATGACAGAAAGAGGGCAATGCAGAGACAATAACAGAAGAACTTTCCATCCTATGACTTTATGCTGCTTATGAACAGATTGCAAGTTCTGGCACAATCTGCAGCAGAAAACATATCTATTTTTCATTTTGCAATTATCAGAAAGATCAGAGGTTCCTATTTTTGCAGATTTTTGCTGGGGGAATTTGGCTGAATTGCTCAGAAACTGATCCCTGAGTGTTTTTCTGAATCGCGTGCGTATAAACACATCCAGTGGTGACAGCCTCTGCTCAGGGAGCAGCCTCACCAAGATTCACCATGGCAGGAGGACCTTCCCCACTAAGAGGCACCAGCAAAGAGCATTTCCACAGCTCACCCCAAATTCCTACACAAGTCCTGGAGCCCTCTTTGCCTCTGGCATAGAATTCAGCTGCCTCCTAAATGTGCTGCAGCTTAATCCAGCTGCACACTAAAACACTGTGCAGCAAGACTTATGCAATCATTCCATCCCTTCTGGCTCAAAATTGAGCTGGAAGGCAGAAATACAGAGAATAATTATAATGGAGCTTTTCTGAACATCAGGATATATGTGCATTTGATTCTGGCAAAGGGTCGTGGGCTGTCAGGGTACAATTCACCACGTTCCTGTGTTTGTTTCAATTTGATTATGCATAGTCTTGTCAAAGTGATTTTTTTCCCCCCCTCTCCAAGGCTGTTGCATGAATGGGAGCTTCAACGTGTAGCTCAGAAAAAGTCAAACAAGACTCGGTGTGTTCCATCTGAAGCAGCAGCTTTGACACACACAAAGGGGAAAATGGAAACAAATGAAAACATCTTTCAGAGACTGTTCTGCATCAGGATCACTGGCTGTGTGATGCAAGGGATGATTTCTGAGATACATTCACAGAGAGCAGAGAGAGCTTTGATACTGAATATACACGATCTACGTGATTTTCACACTGCAAATGCAAAGGGAGTCATGTACTTGGATTGTTCTGTGGGGGTTTTTTAATAAATTAGGGATTCATTATACTAATAAGTAAAGCAGATGCATGGCAAAAGGTGGTCTGTAATAAATGCAGAAGGCTCTGCTGTACATAACTTAGCAGAGCATTTGAAATGCTCTTTGACTTTCCCTTTGTGGTTGCTCAGCTGCTTAATGTCAGGTATTTTTATACTCAAAAACCAAAGCAAACTCCTCTGTAGTGCCTCTTGCCTTTGTGTTTCAGAGACTTGCCGCATAGCAGAAGGTTTCTTATTCCTTACTTTTGTCTTAGCTGCTTCCTAGAGCACTTATCACGACTTGGGAACTTCTCTGATTTCCATTGAGTACCACCAGTCCCCTCTGTGTCTGCTGAGTGGGCACCAGCCACTTCATCCATCTCCATCCTTTTTCCTATATGTTTTACAAAGCATTTCCCAAATCCTCCCCCCACAAGCAGAGAGAGCAGGAGGTTGCAATGAGCCTGAAAAGCACAGATGGTTGAATTCTTAACATCTCAAGAACTTTTATAATATCATTGGGGCTAATAGCAGAAAAGATAATTAACCTTTCATCCTTGAAAGACTTTCCCTAAATAGCTGCAATAGATAAAGGACAAAGGACAAATAGGAAGAGGAATTCTGCTTCACATATTTCAGACCAGAAAATGTGCATATATTTCATATGTGAATTGTGCTGAACACAATTTCAGTGATTTCCTGTGCTCCAGCCTCTAGATAGGCTCAGGTTTTGGGAAAGTTGGGGGGGGTTTCCTTTTTCCATTTGTAAACATTTGTTAGCATCCACTAGTAGGAAGGCAGTGTCATCTTCAGCTCCATATCACCCATTCCCAGACTGAAATACTGAGGTATTCAGCACTGTTGATAAGTCATTTCTCTTTTACTTCTTTCTTTGCTCAAGTTCAAGCAGTATTTACTGTTTCTCTAAACCAAGGTGCTCAAAGGAAATCTAAACCTCTGCTGGGTTTTCTGCAGAGCATAAAACAATATCTGCAACAAACTTCTTCAGCATACATGCCCGAAAGCCTGGAAACAAATCAGCCCCAGGGCTGACATGACAATCTCTCTACGCTCCTTCACCTGGAAGTTTCTCTGTGTCTCTTCCTCCTGGCTGATTCATGGCAGAGCTGCTCCCAAGGATTGCTTTTTCAGGTTACTTTTTGGTCCATGTCAGCTGTCTTCATAAGAAGCACGAGAGACCTTGAGGGAGCAAAGCCTGAAGTCCAAGCAGGCAGGTAACCAGAGTCAGAGAAACAGAAGAGGATGGCATGGACGGTATTCCTCATCCAAAGCCTTCAGTCACTCTGTGTCTGACAATCCTTTTCTTAAATCCTCCTCTCCCAAACCCAGCATTTTTTGTCCTGGCACATGGGACATGCAGAGCCCTTGCACTCCTGCTCTGAACATGGCTGGAATTGCTCTTTCTGTTGCCCATCAAAACTAAAGGATGTCCAAAAATGGGAGAAAAAAGTGGTAATAAATGATGAGGTATTTCAGAAATAGATTCCTTGTGGGCAGGAGGCAGCACAGCCCTGTAGATGCAAGTGAGAGCTCGTGCTAGAGCCAAACCCAGCTCAGAGCTTATGACTTGGGAAAAGTTTTGTCTAATGGGGGAAAAAAAGCTGAAGCAATCAGCACTGCAAAGTGCTGACTGAAAGAATAAACATTAAAGAGATAAAGCAGACCAGAAGGCAAAAGCAATCAGATTTGTAAAAGAGAGCAGATTCTGATTTTATCTTATGGAAATAGATGCAATAAAAGCTTTCTGACTGGAGTTGTATAAAGTTGCAAAATATTTTATGCAATAGGAGAAAAATTGATGCCAGTGGTTCCTTTAATATTTTATGGAAATTTGTTCAGCAAATAAATTGAAGTGTTTTTTTATTTGCAAACAGAAGGTAAATGGGACAACTGAAGCTTTTTTTTCTAAACATATTTTTTTCTATTAGACGGATTCACCCTATGGTTGAGTAGCTTCTGCAAACAGTTTTTAGATACAATTTAAACATCATGAGCCAAGGCATCCCTGACTGAATGTGTCAGGGGCTAGAAATGCCTGGTGTTCTTTCACCACAGAGCTGGACTGAGCTCCTGAGCGTGGGCCAGCAATCAGACCTGATGGCCAGCACTCAGATCCTCTCTTAGTGTCACTAATGCAAACTGAAGTAGAACAGAAGTGACAGAGAAGCTGCAGCACACACAGGCATATATGGCTTTTCCTTTGAAAAGCAAGGGAGCCAGCACAATGCATTAAAGCAGCCATCTCCTTTTATCTGATAGCGGGGAAAAAAATTAACCCAACTAAAAATAGTCAGGGCATTTTGCCCTATGATCTCTTTTCATCCTATGGATCAATATGCCCTGAGCTTGCATCCCATACGTAAACAGCTTTCATGGGTGAGACGACCTTGCTATGCCATAGATGGATCTTTAATCAACAGACCGTGGTACAGTAGGGCGAGCAGGGTAGAAGGTAACGGAGTTTATAAATAACTGAATTCAATTAAATTCAAACTAAGATAAAGCAGAAAATGTTTCTCCAAAACCTCAAGACTTAATGATCAAGGAGGTGTTTTAGTGCCATGGCAAAACTTTGTTGATAGTGGTAGAATTTTACCAAAAATTTGAGGTTGTTCTGTGGCTATTCAGGAGTTGGATTCCACAGTCCTTGTGGGTTCCTTCCAACTCAGGTTATTTGGTGGTTCTGTAACTGCTGAAGGAGGGGGCAGGACACGAAAAAGCACCTTCCTTTCTGAATTTACCCCTCGGAGGTGGAAGGTGGAGGGGCAGGAGTAGTACACAGCACACAGGGCTTGTGATGCAATAAGAAATTAGGGCTGGCTGTAAAACAAGTCCTCACACTAAATACCTTTATTATTTTAACATGCAAGGAAGGTGTGTACAGTTTTTATCCCTAATATTATGAATAACTGGGAACATCTATTTCTTTTTGGAGATCAATCTCTTTGTGGTTCGTTCATCAGTAAAGTCCTGGGCATGGTGTCCCAGATGAGTTGTCAGAGGAACACTGAGACTGCCTTGCATAATTTTGTAGTTTGGTCATTTGCTAGTTGCAAGGACAGTTGTGTTTGGTTTTAAAATTAAGAAGGAATGATTTTATATATTTTGAGATTTTATTACAAAAATGCAGGCTAGGTCCTAAATTAACAAAATTATTAAATATTATTTTATTCCCTTGTTATTTTTATTTCTTCATAATTAGGAAGTAATTTTCTTTAATGACATTGTTCAGAAAGTTAATAGGGTCTGTCAAGTTCTCTGTGTAAGAAACAGAGGGCAGACAGGATCAAGATGCTTGTGCATGTGTGCAACATATGAGATACATAGAAGTACCTGCAGGTAAAAACTCTTCATGCTTTTTTCCCTTCTCTGCAAGACTGCACCAAGTTAGTGCAGCATGTAAAAAATATTTGAAGTGGGAAAAACCGGAGTATCATGAATACAAAAATTCTGCAGCAAGATGTGTTCAGTTCTAAATCACACCTGGAGTATTCAAGGGCTGCTTTGTGAGGAAATACTGCTGGTTGAAAGAGGGAGATGTACATCCACACTGAGGCTGCACCAAGGTGTGCTGCAGGAATGGTCCCAGCATCTGCAGTGGCATTCAGCATTCATCCCTGAGCTGAATTTTTGTGGTTTCCATGCTGCTGGAGAGTCACAAACTCCTTGTGAATCTCAGAGCATGACCCAGCCTGCCTGGGGAGGGGCACTGATCATTAACCCAGGCCATCAGGATGGCCAAGTTCAGTCCAGTCTGACAGGTGTTCTGTCACACTTGCTTGATTTAATTTCTGCCCTAATATAAACTTTTATTAAAACTTCAATTTACAATTTTCATATTAGTTTTAAGTACAGTTCAAGGAAAATATGTAAAGAATTAGAATTAGGTGCAATCCGTCGTGTCCTGATTTGATTTCTGCCAACAGGAGAGTTGCAAAGGAGAAGAAACATCCGTGGAAGCACAGAATGCAAATTTCTCAGCACGCACAGAGTCCTGACACAAGCTGGGTGTTAATTTATTTAAAGCTCATGATACTGTAATGAATTCAGGGTTTGCTTGGCTTTGAGGGAGAAGCTGCATATATCAGGTAGCAGTTGGATATAACGTTCAACTGCTTATTCTGGCCCCTGCTATTGTGGATAGAGCCCACACTGCTTCCTCCTTCACCCTTTGAAAGCAGCAGCAGAGCTCCTCAGGAGTGGGATCAAATCCTTGTAGAACTGTGCTCTGGAAGGAAGGAAAAAAGGAAAGAAGGAAAAAAGTCCATTATGTGGATGAGACAGCATCCCTTCAGTGTCAGGCACACTGTGTCTGTTCGATCAGGTGAATCACAAACTCAGAGGAGGAGAGGCTGAGCCATTTAAATTTTATAGCCACATAAATTATAGATGGAAATCACTTCTGGAATAGGGAAAATTACAATTGCCGTGTTCAGACCGACCATTCGTATGGCAGCTGACGGTTAAGTTTTGTGAGATGGTGATCACTGGTAATAGTCACTAGAAATAATTTTATTTAAAATTCAGCAGTGCCCAGAGACTTCAGTTGAGCTCAGAGCTGCTGTGGAAGTCTTTGCACAAACACCTGACAAGAGACCTTAGCAGAGTTTTAGAGCAGGAGATAAGAATTGTTATTATTCTCATTTCAGAGATTTAGAGAGATTGAGCAATTTGGAAATGGCTCATGGGAAGTCTGAGGCAGAGCATTGCACTGCTGTTAGTAAGCAAAGAGGAAATCCAGCAGACACTTTGTTAACTGCATTTGAACTATTCTGCCATTTTAAGTTGTGCCTTTTCCACCTTTGCTATTTGGAAATATTCATTGTTTCAGTTCAATTAATTAAAAAAACTTCTTTAAGTCTCTTAACAACTTTTTCCCCCCGTTTGCAAAGTTCAATATATATTAGTTCCATATATATTAGTCCACTGCTCAAAGACATTCTCTTACTTCATATGCTATAGGAAATTTTTGGGTTTTTTTCCCCCTTGTGTTATATTAGAGTTTAATACATAAATATTGAAGTTTTGAACCCCAAGTCCATATAAGCAGGAGAATAATAAATATAACATTAAATTATGCATGGTGTAATAGTGCACTAACCACTTTCATGTTCACCAAGTAAAGTAGAGGGAAATAATTTGTGTCTAAACAAGGGCAGCATTTTTTACATTGTGGAGGTCAATGGAACACATTGTTCTCATTAGATACACAGCAGCCTTGGGAAGGAGTAGAATCCTAGATAAGCACAAGCAAATCTCTAATGGATAGTCTGGGAATGTGTCAGCTGATTTGTAAAATGTAAATGTTTTATGAGTAATAGGGTTTTAAAGCTGATTTTGATTAATGAAATGCAATCCACTTATTCCTTCAGCAGTCAGCCTACAAACATCTAACCAACTAATTAGTCTGTTTAGGTAAAGTATTAAATCTGTCTTTTGTTTGAAAATAGGAAAAAGAAAAACAGACCTGCTCTGGAAGGTATGTGTAGTAAGGAAAAAACCTTCATTGGTGTGAATGACCTGATTACAAAAGTACAGTAATTACATAAAACTTTGCAAGGCTTTGTACTTCCAAGCATACTGACAATTTCAATTGCAGAAGTTAAATTATTAAGTGGAAAAAATGGGGGCAAACAAAAATGATATCTTTATATTTTGCAGGCCTTTGCAGACTGAAGCAAGGATGGTTGTGTGAAATCAGGCGAGGTCATGAATTTTACAGCCAGTTTAGCAATCACAGAGGTAGACAAGGTCAGAAAGTCTAAGGAGTCCTTTCTTGTTTATGGGTTTAATTTGCAGCCCTTAGTGCTCTGTTACGAGTGTTGCACACTATGCCATTTGTGAATTGGATTCTTGTGGTGGTACACTGGAGAAGATGCTTCCAACTAGAACTTGCTGAAAGCCTTTGACACAGAGGTGACCTGTGCAGGACCACTGGTTTTGATTGCTCATGATATTTGTGATGGGAATTAAATTGATTTGGCAGATTTTTTTTTTTCCAGTTTTGCCATTCTGCCTAGTTCTGTTTCTTCTTGGCTGTCCCATTAAAGCAAGCAGACTAATTCCAAACACGTTCAGCCCCAGCATATTCTCCTCACAGGCATCCAGTCACAAGACTGAAAACTGCAGGTGATTAAGACCGGTGCCTGAATAAACCACCTACCCTTGGCTTATAATATTTACAAACTTCTTTAATTACATAGTCTGAAGAAGAGAGGCAATGCCACACCTTCATTGTGTAGCCATGTCCATCAGATCTGGCAACTGGAGAGCACTCTAAAAGCCAGCCAGATGATGCTTTAGCAGGGTTAAGAGAAGGGAGGGTGGCAAAGACAGCTGGAGAAGCCAAATGGAGGCTCATCTCATTCCCAAGAACTCTTTAGTTCTCTGAAATAGTGCACTAGTTGGGCTGTTCCTGTGCAATCCATGATGGTGCCCTCTGAACCAGAACTTGGAATAAGGCCTGAGATTGGGAAGGTCAGACACATGCATGGGGTCATTCCTCAACACTCCAAGAGTGTTGGAACTGTTAAAACACTGCAGAAAGCCTGTATTTCATCCCATACTGATGATAAGACTCAGTTCTGCTACTTCACTGAACTATGGGTGACTTTTTCTATCTGCATGACAGCTCCTCTGCTGCGGAAGGACGGCTTAGTCCTTCACCAGTGCTAGAGACTTTTTCTGTTGAAAATTTTCTCTGATTTCATTTCACATTATCTCAAAAATAATCTGTTGTTTTTGTTTTTGTTTTAGCACAGTATCTATTTTCTTTGTCAGTATTTTTTTTCAGATATATTTCAGATCCATCTCTTTCCTCTGTCCTATTTCCCATTAATTCTCACAATAACATGCATTGATTGTTCTGTTCTGGTAGTGCCAAGATCATCATGGCAGTACATGAACTATTTCCCTTAGGAAAGATGTTACAACTTCCAGGAAGAGAAGAAAACAGGAAAAAATATATATTTCCATTATATTTCTAAAACAATCTAAATCATCTGCTTCAGTACATGTGTAGACATTACAGTGGAACAAAGTCAAACCTGTTTTCTCTTGTTTCAGAGATTTTCCATTATTGCACATCTTGATCATTTCTTTAAGTGAAGAAATTTCTGCAAGAAAACATCACACAGAATGGCTCTATTTCCCCATTTTGTGTGATCAGAAGGATTTGGTACATAAACGCCATTTCATCCTAAAACTGTACTAATCCACATGTTATTAATTTAAGTGTTTCCTCAATCCTGCTTGGGATGACTCTCTTAAAGATCCTCTGGCTGTTACTCAACTTGCTTATTCTGCTAATATTTTCATGATTATCCCATTCTCTCTCTTTTGGATGAGAATTAGGATTTATTCTTCAACTACTCTGGAACCTTCTCACCCTTTCAAATATCCCAGGGGGATCTTTCATAATTCTGTTACCATTGCTCCACAGCTCTAGCTGTGAAAGCTCAGGCAAAGCTGCTTAACAAATAAGTGAGCTCACTTTAGGAAAAAAAAAAAAAAAAGAACAACCCGACAAAAACAACATAAAATTGTTGGATTCACCAGGCTTTTATGTTTGACACATCAGTGTCACATGTCATTTTGCTAGGGTCTCTAGTTCCTTGGCTTTCCTGCAGTGTCTGCGTCAGCAAAAATGGGTTGTCAACCAAGAAGTGACAGAAGCCATGGATCTTGCCCTTTGCTTTCTGTCGATGCATTTGTGAAGTCTTTTAGTAAGGTTTTGTTATGTTTCTTGAGAGATGCTTTTAGCACTTATCCTGTTTAATACCCTCTGAGCATTCAAAAGACAGCAGCTTTACATCAGGAGAGGTTTCTAACAAGTACAAACAGTGAAATGTTGCCATCTTTCCACAGCAGAGTGGCAAGTCCTTGGACCAGGACAATGCCTCGGAGTCAGTAGTGGGATGGAAGTGGGAAAGCTGCTGGTTTCATTCCAAGCTTTCTGGCACAATGGTATGACAAAGCCTCTGGCCACTGCCTCAACAACCTACAGTGCTTTGGCACTCATTTGTTCAAAGAGAGCAAGTGATGCTGCCCAGAAAAGCAGATACCGAAATATGCGAATCCCAAGAATATGCATGGGAACACAGAACAATCAAGGTCCGTGTGAAAACTGAATCCCAGCCAGCACACTTTGGTTGGGCGAGATCCCATCTGAAACATGGTGATGAAGGAGCCTCCGCTGTGAGGCCACAGTTAGTTCATGTTCATGCTTCATCACTAAAATTGCTGAACACATTCATCACTGGGACACATTTATTTTAAAAAATGGACAAATGCTTTTTGCCGCGACACCGTTAGCCCATTTCCAAAAGTCAAAATGGTTGTACATTCTGTTAATGTGTTACTGGAATAAAATCATGCTGCACATTTAGGGCTGGATTATGTGGAGAGCAGCCAATACTTGTAGCATTGATTACGAGGTCTATGCCTAAGTAGTTTTCTTCCTGATTTATGAGCCAGACATTATCATTCATTGAGTGACAGAATAAGCTACTAGATTTGTTAATTGGACAATAAACCACACTTTCATTCTCCTCTTCCAGTTTTTTTCATTAAAAAGAGACATATCTAACATTTAATGAAATGCTTAAATAAATAATTGGATACAGAGGTGTTGAGTATACCCTTTGCTTGTTTCAAGAGTAGTGTATGGTGTATTTATTAATTAGTCTGGTGAATGTAATTAACGGGCTATAAACTCTGTGAGGAAGTTAACCAGCCTTGTAATAAATACCAATTTATAGGTACAGTAGGTCAGCTGGTATTAAGCAAAGAGGTAACCTGCATAGAGGCTCATTTTTAGCAAGGAGACAATATAAATAAGTTATTTTCATGAAAAATACAGCTGACCTTGCAGATTCAAAGGCAGCAGATTGCAATGTTTTCACAAGTTCATGTAGTTTTTTATCTCCTAGCAACTGTATGTCATTTACATATTTTACCACATCGAACATCTTAACGAGATTTTCTGATGGCTGGTGTTGGAAAAGAGTCATTGTAGTGTAGTTCCTGGAAGACTGTTGTTTTTCATAACTGTGCTTAATGTCTTTATGGGAGGCTCTGAAGTGACATAAAAGGTTTCAGTGTAGGAATTTGATACTACAAGCACTTTCAGATTGTTTTTTGTGGTGTTTACAAAAACATTGGGTCTGAGTTCAAGAACTGGCACATCTACTGCTGACATTAGTCTGAAAGACACCAGTATAAAGTACACACATATACATAAGTATGAAGTACTTGTGTGTGTGTGTGTATATGTACAAAACCATAAAATTACATAGCCACTTTCTATATTAAGAAAAAAAGTGTACAGATTTTTTGCATTAAGATTTTTCTTTATTAGTTCTGCTCATTAATTCTCTGAAGGCTGCTTCAGTTAGCACATGAGGCTCCCAGCAATGGCAAGGGAAGGAGTCTGGGTCTGTGCTCTGACACACGCAGTAATGTTTCTGCCCAGAGGGTCAGACATGAATTCAGCTGAACTTTTTCATTTGTACAGAAAATCTATCATTCTTGTACCACTAATGGCATTAGGTGGTGAAATTTCAGAAACAAGGACAAACCCCAGGAGAATACTGGATGTAGAAGGAGGACCACAAGACATGAGGAGGATCGAGGGTTTGTTGTTACGTCGTCAGTCCAGTCTTCCCTTTGCTGTAGGTGGGAAGCAGAATCCTTACAGGATTTGAGCTGCTGTGGTGAAGCAAGGGCAGGACAGAACCTCTCTCACTGTAGCACATGGAAAACCTTTTGAGTTCATTTGAGCCTCATCAGCTGAGCCCGTGAAATCACAAACACTCTGCTCACTTAGAGATAAATCTGACACAAGCAGCACTTGATGGCTAAAACCCATCTTTGCTCACAAAGAGAAACGCTAAGGAATTTGAAAGCAGATCTTGTGTTCCCCGAAGTTTTTCTGATGACTGAGGGCTGTAATCCTGAGAAAAGTAAACAGCAGAGTGAAGACACCAGTAGCAAATCTCATATCAGGTTGGCATTGGCTGTAGAGAGCCAAGGACACAACTCAGGGTTCAGCTTAACAGAGCAAAATGCAGGCATTGAAATGCTGAGCTCTGCCTTTTCTCTCACAGGAAAGCTGGGCTGTCCTGCTGGAATTAACCCAGGGTGATCCAGAATCACTCCTGAGGTGCTCTGTAATCTAACACAGTAATGTAAGCATGGCACCTGTTCTGCCATTAGGAGTTCAGCTGTGCTTGCTATGAATCACTCTTCAGCCCCACCAATTTTCTATCAATGTAATTGATTGTGTGCTTGTTTCTCTCTCCCAGCAATTCTGTGTAATCAATTATAGCACCCCAGTCACAGCAGTTGCTTTGGGAAATTTGTGAAATGACAAGGGACCTCATGCAAGCTGTACAAAATTACCAATTATGGAACTACACAATCTTTTCTAGGATGCCATAAAGTGTCGTTATTCACCCTAAAAGAGAATGTCTAAACAGATCGGTTTCTCATCAAATGCCATTGCTCAGGGATCTGAAGAATATGGAAATGCCTGAGTTTAAATCATCTGTATGCCTGAAAAAGCATAAGAAATTAGTTTCTTGAGCTATTTTTATGAGTTTTTTTCCTAGCTTACAGCTAAGTCATGCATTATGGTGAATCATTAACTACTGACTTTTATAGCTAATCCTTATATTGCCCATTTTTACTTTTGATGACAGTTTTGGGATACAAGATTGTATAGACGACAAATACTCATCAGATAATGATGAAAACCTGTTTCCAACATATCCCCAGGTTTAGTGTTTCGCTGAAGAAAATACAGCAAGAAACTGACCTTTATTTGTAGTGTGCTTTGTGCTGTTCTTTGATTCCTTCCATAGCCTCACCTTCATGGGGAGTGATTTTCCCATCATTTGGGAGAGATGCACAATTCAATTCCTGCTACACATAAAATCCCCGCCGGTCTGTGTGGACCGGAATAGCTCCATCTGCAATGCCAAGTGCTCTGCATTCCCTCCCTGTCACCAGGGAGGGGACAAATCAGCTCAAACTGATGCCTGTCAGGATAAGATTGGAGGGACAAGCCTGTTTGCTTGCTACATTTCAATTGGGAACAAGTCAGGCCTTTAAACTCCAAAGCAAGTCCTTCTGTAATTTCTTCGTACGGAAATGCAGATAATCAAATATTTTTCTTGCCAGAGACAATGTAATTTTATGCTTTGATTTATTCTGAAGCATTCGATTTATAGTTATCCCTAGCCCCGAAGAGTCCTGTTGGAATTGAATAAAGCCAGCAGATAACATCCCAATTAGAGTTTTCTGCAGGGAAATAAGATAAATAAAGGAAATTCTGCCAAAAAGAGATCCTTGATGAAACCTGGGGCTCATAGGTGTTTTAGCACATGTAACTCTTGGTGACAGTGACAAAATACAGATAAAACTGAGAACGTAAATAGAAAAATACATGGGTTTAACTCTGTGTGTGTATGACTCAAACTATGGGGAGATGCAGAAGCCTTTACTGAGTCCACTCGAAGTCTGGGGGCCTGGGATCTCCTGCTGCTGCCAGCAGAAAATGCCTGGCATGGCCCAAGGTTGGAAACAGGTGTCCTTCTGAAATGGTTAGTAAAATTAAATAAGAAAATTGTTTTGGAGAGTGGGAGTGAGACAGAGGATGGAGGTGGCACCTTTATACCTGAAGAGGGGCACAAGGACAGCTGGGTCACAGCCTGGTCTGGTGCTCTCAGACCTCACGTTGCTCTGGGACCTGCCTGAGCTCTGCAAGGCCCTTCATATATAATAACAAAAATAATAATAAGATGGTTTAGGGAAGGAGATTCATGCTAAAAATGGACAATGTCCTGTCCCTGCAGTGGGGCAGGGTGGCAGTGAGGGGGAGTGATGACTGGCAGGGCCGTTGGTACTTTGTGTGACACAACCATCAGAGGGCCAAGGGGGTTTGAAAAGTTAATTTTGGCTTGTCACATACCAGACAGGTATCCTTCTTAAATTTCTCCTTTGAATCTGTCTTCTGCATAGAAAAGGACCATTTAAAGTGTGCAGAAAGATATTGCTGTTTCTGGTTGCTCCTTCTCAGGAACCTTTCAGCATTACTTATGACTCAGTTCATCCTCATCTTTTTATTCAGAAAGGTTTGACAATATTTTGTTTTTTAAGGAAAGTGAAAAGACCATGTTGAGGTTCAGACAGGTGTGCATTAATATTGAGTGATTTGATTTAGATTGACACTTTGAGATGCTTTTGTTAAACTTTGGCTCTCTGCAACACTTTTTTTTTGTTTCAGTGTTTCAAAGAAACAATGGCAAAAATCAAACTCTATGGAAGATACTAGATATAAGTATCTCTTCTTGCAGCTGAGTTTCTGGGGTTCATGTCTAGGAGGTCAGATTTAATCTAAGTCTGTACGTAGATGATACCTTTGTACCTCCTTCTCTGTGCCAATATTACCATGGTAGTCAGGGGACCAAGGAATTAATCTGTTTAAGTCCATCCAAAAAAATAAAAGAAAGAAAAAATAATATTAAAAATGAAAAAAATAAAAGAGAATCTATTTCAGCTGGGAGGGCTGCTGCATGTAGCTGGTTGCAGAGGACAGGAGTCTGGAGCTGGAGGCAGGGGCAGAGGAGGATCATTGCAGGGATCCAGACTGGTGTGGGGTCAGGAACAGAGGGCACAGCAGTGGGGTGAGAGGTGCTGGGCTCACATCACCTGGGCTGTGTGATGCACACAGATGCCACCTCACCTCTGTGTTGGTCTCCAGGTCTTGCTGGGCCAGTTCTCAAAAAGATAACAACTGAGCCTAAAATACCGACTCATGCCAAAGCTGAAGGTTTAATTATTTTGAGGTGGGGAATGTAAAACTAGTAAAGAAGGTGAGCTTTGAGCTGAATTTAAATACATGTCTCATGATAAGCACTTGACCTGCCTTGTGAAGGTAAGACACACAGCTCATTCTGTTCACAGAGGCAGCAGCAAGGCTGGGAGTATTATGCAGTAGATGGTGGGTAATGATGCTGTAAGGGAGTGAATATAACATTTTTGAATTTTCACAGCTCTCCTTTTTGTTCTTTGTGGACAGGAAAACAATTAGACCTGCAAAGCTCTGTGTGAGGCTCTGGGATAAAGCGACATATCAAATGCCTTTTCTCACAGGGAGGTTGAAGCCTTGTGGGTAAACTTTTAAATAAACAGAAGATTTATTCACAGTAGTTGGGTGCTCTTGTTCCAAACTGAAGGCATCCTTTTAATAAAAATTATCCAGTTCCTTCTTCCCCCGTGGGCTCTGAGGGTGTGTGTCCGCAGGGGCGAGCGCAGGGAGCGCATTCCCTCTGGCTTTGGATGCCTCACAAGTCTTTCTGTGTGTGCCTTAATAGTCCTCTGAGGGAACTGAAGTCTCATTTTGTGTGACTCTGAATTTAAATCCAGGTCACAGAGATGTTAAATAGCAAATGACACATTTACTGTGCCGCCCAGCTGCCTTCTGTAATGCAGCAGGAATGCTTTCTGAGCAGGGACAGTATGCCAATATTAACTTATATATAGGTTGTTTTATTGTGGAAGCTAATGTTAAAAAATAAGGGAAAAAAATCAAGGGATGCTGCTCACATTTAAATAGCTACTTATTCCCTTTGCATCTTCTCTCCTGAAGTGGTAATGCACTTCCCTGACTGAAGAATTCCTAAAACATTAAAGCTTTTTTTTTTTTTTCAGCTCAAACCTTTACATTTTTATTTATTATGTAAAAGAAAAAAATCCTTAAACCATTCTGGTTTCAAGGTCACCAGAAATCATGTCAATATGCTATTCTAACTCCTGTGCTTAGTTAAAAACTCAAATTGCCTCTTCAGTTTCTGTCTTTCTGTGATATTCTCCTTTTGTGAAGGCACATACTTTATTTCTCTGGGAGGAAGGTGGTTTCTCAGAGGCTGCTGCATTATTGCAGCCTTACAAGCAAATTATGAACTCAGACACCTGCATTCTGTACAAAAAGGCTTTGATCAGGCAGATGGAGAATGTGTTCCTGGGCATCAAAAAGACTCATCACAAGATAGAAAAGATGGGGATATTGGGGTATTCACTACACAGATGTCCTTTCTGGAATAGTACTGCAAAATACATACCCAACCAGCAGCTAAAGGGGCTTCTGACCAATAGATGGAGACAAAAAGTGTTTTCTTCATTAACCTGCCTTGTTCCTATGAGAAGGTCAGTTTACCTGCAGGTCCTTCTCTGGTGCTGAGTTGTTCAAAGCAGGTGTGTAGGTGAATTTATTTCCTTTTTGTCATTGTTGGTGTTTGGGTTTTTTTTGTTTGTTGGTTTGGTTTGGTTTTGTATTTGTTTTCCCCAATGAACACGTAGGCAAGGAATTTAGCTCTGCTGGTGGTTTCTCAGGTGCCACAGTTGCTTTTCCCTTAATTCATGATGCTGTGGAACAGTTTTTTGGGTTAATGATCTCAGGTTAACTTCAGTTTTGGGACAAGCACAAGCTAACAGTAATTAAGCTTGTCCTCTGTGTTTTTTGTCTGTTCACGTGTAAGTGATTTTCATTTAAAAGTTAATCTCATATTTCTGAATCTCTCTGGTTTCTAGGACTGTTACCTCCAGATCTAAGTTAAAACTTTATTTTACCAATCACCAGTTGCATGGGTTTACCGCTTTTGTATTTCTTAGGTGTTCTAATTGCTACATTTCAAACCCACAAATTTGTTCTCAAACCCTTATTAAGCACTGATACTGTTGTCTTATAAACCTAATGTAGATTAATGTGTACTAAGAAAAAATAAATAAATAAACCAACAGAAACCCCCCCAAGACCAGTACTGTTCTGCCATCTGTTGATTATGTTTTACTGTGATGTAGTGAATCACTACCTATTTCTGTTCCTTGAATCTAAATATAATTTCAGTTTACTTCTGATTTCCTGAAACCCCAAATTACTGTGTTTAATTTATAAATTGCTTCTTATACATTCTGCTCATGGCTGGTGAATGTAATTAACATTTTCTTGCTAAAAACCTGTACCTATAAATATCAAGGCCATGACACACATTATTAATTTTAAAAAATGATGAGGGTTGTTGGTTTTGCAAATATATAAATAGCTTTCAAAAAATGTGCCATAAATCTTCACATCTCCTTTCTAATAAGTATAAATATATTTATTTTGTGATTATTAGGAAGGGGATGTGGGAATGCTGCAGTAGTATTTAAGTATCACACCACGATCAAGCTAATGAGACCTGGAATCACTTCTCAGTACTGAGCAGCCTTTCCCATGCACACAGCTCATTTCAGTCCTGTGTGGAGGAATTTTTCATCAAAATATAATTCCTAACCTAGGACCAAGGCAGTCTGGCAGCTCTGTCTTTTCACTGTTAATTACTTCCCCAAACAAACCAGTTTGGATTTCATGTGATCATTGCTCTGTTCACAGGTTGGAGAATAAACCAATCCACTTCAATAAATTTGAGAAAGCAAAGGGAAGAATAATCTGTGTAAAATGGATTATAATCTGACTCCTTGGGGTGGCTTTTTGAAAACATCATTGTGCCTGTGGTGCAAGTCAGTTGTTAGCCCTGCTCCTCTTGTTTAGTTGCTCCTGGTTGTTTTGGGCTTTTTAGGATTGTTTCCTACCTTTTTTCCAAGGCCTGGATCCCAGTGTCTATTAAGAGTTCCCTGTCAACCAACAAAAAGGAATTTACCTTCTACTGCTCATTTTTTCATAATCAACTAAAAATATGAGATTTAAACCCAGAGACAAAATTTTGAGCTTATCAAACAAGCAACAGAAGTCCCTTAAACATAACTAAATTTTTAATTACCCACTTACTATTGATCTCAGGCTTCGGTAATGTGCAGCAGCAGTAGCCCATTTTTCTGCTGGCTAAGGATGTAAATTTGGGAGGATGAAACATTTTCAAGTGTCTGACTCTTGTTCCTGGAGCTGCATTTTCCTGTTTTCTCCCTGGTAAGGATTTCTGATGGATTTTCTTATTTTCTTGGCTAGATGGCAGATCCTTGAAACCTTTCTTATCTGGCATGCACAAAGTAGGCTTTTCTTCACCATGAAATATTCATAGAATGAAACACTTACAAAGATGTTAAAGGACACGGAACACTTAGTCCCAGTCCAATCCTTTCCAACTTCATTTAATCCCAGAAGGGTGGAATTCTCCTGGGAGTTACCATAGAGTTGTGAGTCAGAAATAAAGTAATAAACTTTGAAATTGTTGCTCATTTAACCCTAAAGGCTAAAACCCTACATAAGGGGTTTGCTTAAAAATAGATGCAAGTAAACCTGACAGGTTTGGCTCGAGCAATGCAAAGTTTTAGCTTGTTTTATAATGTACCCAACACACAGTTTTCTGAGTATTATCATACTAAACTAAATTTGGCCATGAACAAGCCCAGATCAACCTGGGATTTGATTAGGACAAGAAAATTAATTGTTACTGGGATTTAGAGTTGATTTGAGCCCACTGAAGAGAGGGTAACCCTATATTTCACCTTGATTAAAGAAAAAAAATCCCGGTCACGTATTACACAATTACAGCAAAAGTGACATCATGATTTATTGTGTCAAACCTTTCTTTCTTCTTACAGCACCACAAAGGTCAGTAAAAACGAGGCTGCTGCATAAGATCAAGAAAGAAACTGGTAGTGTGAATAAAAGCCATGCATGTCATTTTTAATTTTCACTGTCCCTGCTTTTGTGGCTGGGAGCCAGACCATAGCAAAAAAAACCCTATATTCACTGCTTTTTTCAAAGAAGTCCAGTTGAACTCCATGAAGTGGGAATCAGACTAGAAAAAAATATCTGCAAACTTTTTTGTATGACAGAACCTGATCTGATGGGATTCCTAGTATTTTTTTTAAATGCAATTTTGTGGCAAAAGGAGAGGGAGAGATTGCTTAGAAAACCTTGCAGTGGCACATGCTGGCACGGCACTGCATTGTCATGAAAAATGTTTCTAATTCTTCCAACTTGTAGTACAACTGGAAAGCAGGAAGAAACCAGCCACCTGTGCTAAAAGAATTTGTAAATCCATATTATTTATAAATTAGGAATATAAATAGCAGAGGAAATTAATGGCAAGCATTCAGTAGTTGAAGACACTTGTGCAGGGCCTTAGTTTAGTTTAGTTTAGTTCTTCTAAACTGAATTGCTCAGTTCTTAAGACCATTATTAATGTGACTTTAACAGAGTCTTGGTGATACAGAATTACAGAAGCCTTTTGATCCTTAAGTAAGAACCTCACTTTGATTTCTTTTGTACATTTCTAATGGTAAATGTGATTATCTTTAATGTGACAATGTTGTCTTTAGGATGGAGAGCAGCTGAATTTTCCTGCCTCTTTTTCCCAAGCTTCAGTATGTTTTATAAAACAGCATCTTTCCATGCTGGACACCGGAGCATGGTGAGCACATGCACCAGAGATCATGGAGGTCAGCAGTCATTTTTCAGCTGACTGCAGTGATCTTTGATGTGCTTGGCAATATTTAACCAAGTTTTCAAATGCTGTTGTTCCTGCAGGTCAGGCTCAGAAGCTGCAATGCAGGAAGACTGAAACAAGTCAAATAAACCGATTGTGCTGTAAAAACAAGCAATCAGCAAAGTGCTAGAAAATCCCATTTTGGCAAGAAAACACTCCAGCTTTGTTCTTTGGTGTTATGATGTGATGGAAAGCCCTCAGCAGTGCTATAAATTTGTGTTACACGAATGTTTATCTCCAGACCTCTATGCATGTAGTGTATAATTCGAAACACAATCCATGCTCTTTTCTCACACATTTGTTGCTTTGCCTCTCACAGTCGTGGTGTTTTTTACAGGAGGTCTCCATTTCCTACAGGCTTAGGTGATTCAGATAAATTAAAACAAGCATCTCCACAGACAGTGTTATTTCAGTTCATGTGACATATTCCACTTTACTGCAGATTGCCTGTGGTGCACAAATCTGTTACTCGTAGTAACGAGTTCCTGTGTCCACGACTTTAATCTGTTTTTTAAAAAATGGATTTAAACCATGGTAAAAATGATTTATGGGGTTTACAAAGTCTTTCCACTAGTTTAGCAAGATTAATTTAAAATCATGCTAAGTCAAATAACAACTTATGGTAGATAAGGCCTTATTCTTTCCCTATCTTTCTCTTTCACATGTCCCTTGTTCTTATAATCTCTTATGACTATGTATATTGCATGACATATTTTGGTATAATTTGACAACAAGAACTTCTGAGCTTTTTCCATGCAAGCTGCAGGAAATGGCCAGGTTTTTGAAAGAAGATAGTTGCAACTTGCTCTTGTAAAAATAGTGCTTGTAGTACCTAAGGCTCATGGAAACTCCCCACATGCCCAGTCAGCTAAATGTCTAGGAAATGTCTCAGTCTTTGAAATTCAGAACACAGTGATTTAATTTATGTTCATGTTTTGATAACTTGCTGAAACCTAACTGACTTCAGCAGTACAACATTTGGGAAGGGAAATAGGTTGGCACCATAATATTGCTGCACGAGTCCCGTGATTTGAGGGTGGAAACTTCATATTCAAAGTTCACTCTCCTATGGAAATTTGTACATGTGCTTTGTCTAGTTAGAGCATGTGATGGGAAGAATGTGGTTGTGGGACAGGTAATTATTGAACAGGTAAAACTGGGAATCTGGCATTACATTAAATGTGTGGTACTGGGGAGTAGGATGGATTAGCATCCCTGGCTCTTTTTTGAGTGTCTAAAACCAAGCTGTGATGCCCTTAGGAAAAATGAGCACAATAATACCCAAACTATCCTCCATGGAATCAAACACTATTCAAGCAAATACTGAGAAAAAACAAGTTCAGAAAAATTCTGTGAAAAAATGTAACTCTTTTCCAGGAAAAAACAAAATTAAAAAAAATAAAATAAACTAACAAACTTTTCAAAACTTCTTAAGAGATGATTCACCTCCAGGTTGTCTGGGTGGGATTCAATATGAGAGTAACCTAAATATCAACATCTACATGCAGCCAGTGTGCTCATCTACCATGCCAGGGGAGACTTGATTGATGAAGCCATAGAGCCCTGGGGAGTGGCTGGCCCATTGTGTTCCTCTGCAAATTCCTGTGTCTCCATGCTGGATCTCCAGTGGCAGTGGATTTTAGGCATCTGGCTCACAGACAGGCTCATGAATTCCAACATGGAAATGTAATGTTCTCGTTCTGTGGCTTTCTCACCATGACCTCAGCCAGCCATGCTATTTTGGAGCTTATAAACTTTTAACTCCATCTTAATGAGGTTGAGCTAGTAGAAAATCCCATATAAATAATTTAATAATATGTCTGGATGAAATGGCTGCTATCTAACTGGTAGAATAACAGAAGTGATTAAATTAAATTCAATATACACATTAGCCACTGAACTACACAGCCATAAAAGAATGAAGAGTGTGGTCTAAAGAGTTGTCTCTTTTCCTCCCACAGCTTTATAATTATATCTTCAGGGAAATGCCACAGCTCAGCATTTAACGATCTGCCATCAGAGACATTTACGAGGAGATTTTCAGGGAAGGAGAGAGTTGAAGGTGTCTTTTGTACCAAAAAAAAGCAGTCATTGAATACTCTGGCAATCACCTGCTGAGAGGAGCATTGATCCATATATTTACATATCATCTGAAGTTAATAATTCTAAGTTTCTCCTCAAAGAAAATCCACAACAAGGTCACGATCTCCCAGGAATTGTTTGGAAAACAGAGCATAAATCTTGGGCAATGTCAATCTGTCACTGCCCTACAGCAGATTTGTATGGTTTGAGAGAGCACAGCTGATCAGTTCAGGACACTGATTGTATTCCATGAGGAGTGGCTCTGGTGAAACCCAGTCCCTTTTCAACACTGATACATAGGGTACACTGGAAAAAGAGGAGGACATTTGCAGTGTAGGAAGCAGTGGAATGAAGTACTCCTGAAGAATTAACAGATGGCCCTGAGTAAACAAATGGGAAAATTAGCAAAACACTTTTCCTAGTGCCAGACTATAAATCAAAATGAAATATCCTGAGTAGCTGTAGCTGGTATGGATGTGGAGATGTGGCTGTTACTTTGAAGGTGGAAACTAAAAGTCTGGATGAAGACTAATGTGTTAAAGGCTCAGCATGAGAAACTTCCAACTTAAATACATATTTAATTTCCCAAATGAACAAGGAGAAGTCCAGGTTGTGGCTGTCAAGTGTTTCCAAGACATTTCAAAACAGGGCTTTCATAACCACTCATCTCTTAAAGCAGATTAGATTGTCCAAATGGATTCTGAAATGCAGGAAAAGATCAAGTACCCTTAAGAAGAAAAAGACAAACAGACCTGTGAGTGCATTTATTTGAGTCACTGAAATGTTCAATAAGAGTTGAAGAAGTCTCTTTAATTAAGTCGCATGCACTCCTAATCTAGTGAGACAGGGATTTCCAAGGGGATATTGTCAGTTTCCCAGTGAGGTGGTAACAGCATCCACTGCTTTGTCATTTATAGTGGCCGTTTATCACTTGCATTTGTCCCAGCATAGGCGGTCAAAGACATAAATCACACTCTCCTGTACTTGCAGCAAAAATCAAAATACAGTGTGCTATTACATTTTATCCATTTTTAAAGTGTTAGCTCCTACTGACCTCGTTCATGGACTGGGGACTCACAGAGTAGTTCAGCTGTTTGTGTGAGAGATGCTCTTTTCTTTTGAGCATACTCTGCTGCAGCCCGTGAACAGGAGAGTCCCTCATCACTGCTGGGATTTTGCAAAGAGGGAATTACCAAAAAAAGCTGGTTTAATTTCAAGCTCCATTAGACACAGTGTTTGCCAAATGGAAGAAGACCAAATTGTTTGGAAATCTTGTCCTGAAACCTCTATGTTGGTATTAAAAATCAGAAAGAGTAGGTAGTAATAAACAGAAATCATGTAATATATCATCTGAATCACTCCCTTTAAATCACTTTGAGTGTTCTAATTTTTATTTTTTTTCTTGTGGAAATGTAAAGTACTTACTCTAGGAGTATTGATTACAGAACTGTAGTACCAGCCTGGGATTTCCAGTACTACATTGTTGAAATCAGTATTTGAATGGCTTGAAAGTAATTAGTCTATTTATAAATACATATATGTATGTGCATACATACATTTTCCTTCATTTTTCTTTATTCTTCTTTTAAAATGTTTAAAATCCATGCATGGCACTTTATGATGTGAACATAGCAATTAGGGGAAGGAAATAATATAATTAGCAAGGAGTAAAGCTGGTTTTAATCCAATCTATTATTTTTACCATGAATTTTAAGTGGCAAGATTTTATTCCTCCGTCTACATACTGAAGTGCTTGTGTTCACACAGAGCTTTTCCTTCAGGAAGGTCTCTGTTCAAGCCTCATCAGATGAACTGCCTCTGTGATTCTGATGTGCTAATCCTCCTGCAAATGTTGATGCCGGGGGTGAGAGCTCCTGCCCAGGCACTGAGAGCTGGGTCCTGTTGAGTAGGTTGAGTGGTGTTTTACAATTTCACATTTATATTCAAATGACAAAGTCATACTCAAGTTCTTAGGGTTCAGCCAAAGTCATCTGGTTGTTCAATGTCCAGATGAAGTATATTAGGGGAAGTTGTTGGCAGAGGCTGAACATGAGCCAGCTGTGGCCAGAAGGCTTATATCAGCAACAGTGTGGCCAGCAGGACCAGGGCAATGACTGTCCCCTGTACTGGGCAGTGGTGAGGCCACACTTGAGTCTGGGTCAGTTTTGTCCCCTCACTACAAGAAAAACATTGAAGGGCTGGAGTGTATCCAGAGAAGGAAACAGAGCTAGGGGAGGGTCTGGAGCACCAGGAGCAGCTGAGGGGCTCAGTCAGGAGAAAAAGAGGCCCAGGGGGACCTTATCAGTCTCTATAGCTCCCAAAAAGGAGATTGTAGTGAGGTGAGGTCGGTCTCTTCTCCCAAGTAACAAGCACTAGGACAGGAGGAAATGGCCTCAAATTGTGCTGGCGGAGGTTCAGGTTGGATATTGAGGAAAAAATTCTTCTCTGAAAGGTTTTCAGGCACTGGAATGAGCTTCCCAGGGAAGTGGCAGAGTCACCATCCCTGGAGGTCTATAAAAGCTGTGTAGATGTGTCACCTGGGGACATGGTTCAGTGCTGGGCTTGGCAGTGCTGGAGGAATGGTTGGAGTCGATCTTAGATGGCTTTTCCAGCCTAAATGATTCTATGATTCTGTGTTCAGTAATTAATGTAAGAAATATCTCTCTGACTGTACTAAGAAGCAGGTTGAGTCTCTGCTCTGATGTATGAGTTCAATTGATCCAGCAGCCAGAGTGATGGATAAGGAGGTGTGTGAACTCATCCCTGCAGGCTGGGCTGACGCCGCTGGCTGCGGCACGGGCCCCAGTGCCTTTTGTAGGTCTGCCAAGGCCAGGAGTAGCTGTCAGGCATCTGAACTGCATGTCTTTAGTCTCCTTTTTAAAAAAAATTCCCCACAAGAGCTATTACCAAAATTGCAAATATTAAAAGTACCCTTAGTTTGGAAAATAGGGACCCTGGGGAGGCAATAGTGATGCAGGATCTCAAGCCACAGCCCCATCGTGGGGTGAGGAGCCCTCAGCCTGGAGGTACTGCCACATGAAAGGTAGACAAGACAAGCAGGACAGTTAAATTAGCTCAATGGATCAGACTTAAGCTGAATCTGATTTTAAATGGATATACATTTGTGTGCTTGTTTGTTAGGAAAGATGGGGTCAGTTTCCAGAGCCACCCGTGGGGGCTGTGCCGGCCGCCCACGTGCGGTGTTGATATGCAGTGCCAGCAGCAGGCTGAGCGTCCTGGAGTGCCCAGAGTGAGTGCCAGCTCGTTTAATCTCTGTCAGCATGGTCCTCCCGCACTTCATCCGCTCAAAAGAATGTTTTAAAGGATGCATTTAAAGAAATTTTTTTAGGATTCGCTGGAGGAAGTGTGTTCCTGGGTGCCTACTAGCTCTAGCTTAACCCATGGTTCTCCATGTGTGATTTTGGAATCACCTCCAGCTCCAAGGATGGAGCATTTAGTTCTTACTGTGGCTGGTAATACAGTGATTGCTCTGTGACTCAGGAGGGAAATAGCTTTGTGAGTGCTGGGCACTGTTGAAAAAGCCAGTGCTTACCATGAGGTCAGAAATCTGTAGCTGGAGCCAGATCCATCCTTGTCTGTCACTTAAGTTTGTGTTCAGGTAGGTGTATATAGATACATGTATTCCTCTCTCTCTCTGTCTGTCTGGCATGTATATCAAGGTTAGTAAGGAAAGAAATTGTCATAGTCTCATATAAGGAACTTTAAATTAAATATTTTTCCATCTGAGTCTAGCATGAAACAAGCAATTCTCACTACTTTAGTGCTTAATTTTTTGAAGATCTGACGTGTTGTTTAGAGAACGTGCTACATACATTGGCATGTTTGCATTTGTCAAATCCCTTGGATGCTGCAGGGAGACAGGAGACTTTCACAGCAGGGAAAGAGCAGCTCCTGTAGCCTTTCCTCCAGAAGCCTCCTCTCCCATAGCAGTGATTTCTACTTCCCAGGGAGCGGAACTCGGCACACACTGCTCGGCTTTATTGCAAGGCACTGCACCAGCTGAAGGAATGGATCCACTCATTCAGGACAAGTAAGCAAATTCAGCTGGCTGATGAAAGGAAGCCTAGACAACGGTGTTCAAACACTCGCTCCCATTTCCTCCCCCCGTCCCCAGATGTCTGGTTTCAGTTTTAAAACATAATAACATTTCATTAAGGAGTCATAGCAACCCCTCACTAATTTGTGAGGAGTACATCGTGAGCTACATTCTGTACTTATCAACATTTGAGCACTTTAGATCTTGTTTCATCTCATTAGTGGATGTTTATGGGACCTGAGGGTTTCAGCACTCTCTGACAGCTGCACCACCACAGAGATGTCATTTCAAAGAGCTGGATATTTAAATTGCTGGTTCTGGAAAAATTTAGCCACGGGATGGCATTTACAGGAAACAGCAAACCAGAAGAATGTGCCGTGTTGGAAATTGCTTGATGTTAACCTAAGAAAGAGTAGAAATTCTGCTCTCCCACTCTGCTCCCCCACTTTACTGGACTGAAGCCTTTTTCTCCTGAATGCTCCAGTTAGGTTCGTGCAGGATTTAATTTGTATGAAAATAAGTGTTCTTTTTCCTCCACTAAATCTATTAAGCAGTGTACCATTTAGTAAACTGTCAGTGGCATCTGTTGGAGAAAGGCAAATAAAACACTGATGCACAAGGAGGTAGTTTTTCCAGATTATTGATATGTAGTTTCACAAATTATTTAAAAAATTCCATGGTACATGATTTACTTGGAAATAATCCACCAGTCTGGTTTTTTGTGGCTTTGTTTCTAATATCGCTTTTCTTCCCCATCACAATGTACGGTTCTCTCTGAAATGCACTAACAGATAGGAAAAACAAATGCAAGTGTGAATGAACAGTGTGATGTAAACGATGGAGCAGGAAATGGCATCTTAAATTTGTTTACAGTATGCTGTAAGTCAAAGCATAGGAAACTGCTTTAATAACAAGCAGTTGATAATCATGTTAATTAGGAAATCACAGAAAAAACTGTGCCACTTGTGTGATAATTGCCTTATTAACACTGCATAGACTGTATTCATTTTTCAAGGATTATTGTGGAATTCACATTCACATGTGCTTTTGCTAAAATGGTGGCGATTTGTTTCATTATAGGTGGAGCCTTGGTGGTATCACTGGGAGGAGATAGCTGGTAGGATCCTTAAAAATACCAGCCAGAAAGGAAATGCAATGAAGATCAATATCAGATCTTATCTGAATAAATATTTCTGAATTTACAGTTGCTACCTGGCAAACTGTGCTTATGGAATAATAACTTCACAAATTCTTGCCTCATTCATCAAGTGTAACTACACTAACACTGCATGAGTTTGTGACCAATTTTTATGCATGAGTCACTGGGTGCCTTGTGGTTTTGATGGGAAATGGAAAACTGAGGGCTCTCTGAAGGGAGTTGGATTTGAAGGGAAAAATGCAATATTTGATTTCAAGAGGCTGAAGTACAGATAGAAGCAACACCAGTGCTTCTCTTCCCTGATGAGCAGCTGAACAAGCTGCTGAGTACCAGCACATCATCCTCCAAGAGCCTCGTGCTGCTGGAGCTGTCAGAGGACACAGCAGCAAGGCCCCGAAACCCTCTGTGAGGCCAAGGGATGTGGCAGAGGATGTGCTCCAACTCCAGCATCATGGCAGGACCAGCACACGCTGAATCTGCGCCTTTCCCCTCACTCATGAGGATGCAAAGAACTTTGCAGGTGCTGGAAGTTTTGGAGAGGGTGAAATTGCTGCATTTAATCCACCTCACACGTTTCCAGCAGTGAGTTCAAGCTGACACTGGTAGTTTTGCTGTGAGGACCCTGCTAACTGGAACCAGCCCAGCTCAGTACCTGTGTGCCTGCTGGAGTGGCCGTGCTTGAGAACCAGGCAGCAGCTGAGAACATCTAGTGCTTGTTCCATTTTATCTGTGTTTCTTGATTCCTTTCTTCAGCTGTACTTACACAAGGGTAAAAGCTGTGTTCCTAGAGCTGTCTGGCAGCACAGCTTTCCAAGCTTGGGTTTTTTTTAATGTAACTTGAAGCAAAGTGCTTCCCTTTCTGCTGTGCAGAGCTGAACGTCATTCTGCCTGTGGAGCAGAATGGCAGCATCCTCACACACCCACACTCGTGCCATTCCTGTATCATCCTTGTGGAGACATGCAGGCTATGGGCATTGGAACAGTTGGAGAGATCCACAAGGAACCTTCTCAAATGGAAGCTGAAGGATGTAGTCCTCTGGCAGAATTTGAGATAAAATGTAATTTTTTTTTTCTTCGATCAAGACATAAACTTGATAGGAACAATTGTAGCTCTGCCTGCAAGCAAAGCAACCTGTTCCCATTGTGGGCTTTCAGCTTGATGGAGGATCATAAGGAAAGGGAGTCAAGGAAATAATGAGGGAAAGGACTAACATTTTAGGGGAGGTTTGTGTATGTCTTCATCTTTAGATTTTTGGTCTGGGTTGCCACAGATTGTCCGATAGCATTTCCTTCCAGAACTGCAAAATTCCATCACTCTGAGTCCATGGCCTGACATAAATCTTGCTTAGGTGATCAGCCCTTCAGAACCAAGGGAAGATGCTTTTCTCTGATCTTTTTAGAGGCAAGAGAATTTGCTGCAAAGTATGGATAACCTAAAGGGACTCGACATTAGATTTTGTCTTTAGCTTGTATTACTTGTCTGGTATTTTCAGTAGTCCAGGGCAAGTTAAGACAGTTCCTTCTGGAAAACAAGAGGGCATCAAGGCCCTGGAATGGCTGCTTTTAAAGGCTGTTTTGAGGACTTTGGCCAATATCCTGTGTGTGGAGTGTTTAGTCCTTGGCAGCAGCCACTGATTTTTGCTTTTCATGTTGGCAGTTGTCTCACCTGATGACTCAAAAGGGATTTTCTCCCTTCATCAGTGCTGGCTTCCTTCTGTTCTCAAAATCACACCTCTCCTTCTCACTGTCCTTTCCCTGTGTTTTTCCTTGCTCTGTCCCTGCTGTGTGCTCTCTGGAATTCATGATGGGTCTACAGTGCTGTCCAGGGGCTGAGAGGATGTTTTCAACAGATTCCTGGGGAATCACAGCAGGAATGTGCAGGTTGTGTTCCCGGTCTATGGTGCTGGTGGCTGTTGGGAGAGCAGGGCCTATCCTGCACCTTGAGTTGTCCAGATGGGAGAAGCCAATGGGCCATGCTGGTAGCCAGCACTGTCTCCCCTCCACAGAGAATCCCACTGCTGGACTTCTGCTGGGAAAGATTTATAACCCCTTCAAAAGTACTAATAAAAAAAATATTTTTGTAGGTAAATTTGCCACACTTAAAGCATGACTTCTTATCGATAATCAGATCTTAATCTGCTTTTGCAAAGTCTGCCTCTGTCTGAAGCATTTGTCCTTGGCCATGGTCCATCGAGTGCAGCATCCTGGCTGCCTGGATTTGATTAAATAGATGACTTACATCTTCTTTACTGTGTAGTGATGCTCTGATCTGGACACCAGCTCAGCAGACACTGAGGTGTTTTATTGGAGTCAGGACGTGCAAAAATGTATTGCTGGACTGCTTTAGACAAAGTCCTTTGGGGAGCTGAAGATGAGGAAGGGGCAGGAATTGCCCCAGGGCTGTGATTGACTGCTCCATTATGAGCCAGCTGGAGCCACAGAGATGTCACAGTGCTGAAGCTGCTCCCTCGCCTTGCCTTGCAAACAGAGCCATGGTTTTTGGTTTTTTTAGGTTTTTCAGTTGTTTTATGATTTTACCATGCTGATGCTGAGCAAGGGGAACAGGCACAGATCTCATTTCCTGTTGTTATCAATAGCAGTGACAGTTCATAACTCCCCAGTGAGTTAGATAATACTTTTGTTCATTTTTTACTTTCATATAAATGAACCAAAAGAACTGGCAATAAGCACACAGTAGGCAAGAGCATCCTGATGCACATCACGTGCAAAATTTATACAGTACTAAAAACAAGGGAATATTCCAGTTTAAATCCACTTCTGCTTTGATCTGGCTCACCTACATGGCAAATAATATTTCTTCTAGCTATGAGCTAGATGTCACCTTTTATAAAGATATGAGGAAAACCAGTAATTGTTCCAGTCAACGATGACATTTGTCATATCCCATTTAGTGAACTCAATCTCTTTACTTGTTCACAGTGGTGTTTGTGAAATCCTTGATGTCTGACACATTGATTTGTCTGTGTAAAAAGCAGAAATACCTGACACTTGCCACAGAACAAAGTTTCCCAGCAGGTGTACAAGCTGCAGGTCCTTCAGGGCCACATGGTGAGAGTTTCTTTAGCTGTGAACCAGAGGGGGATAGGGCAGGCCTCATCCTGCCACATACATCTTAGGAACTGGAGCTGCCAGCAGATCCCATGTCTGAGCAAAGCCTTAGAGCTCCCACAGTCTCTTACTCATGGAGAAAACTGTTTGTCTAAGGCACTGCCTCTCAGGTTAAAAAAAAGAAAAAAGAAGCAAAAGAAAAGTGATAATATATAAACGTTGGGATTTTGATTTATTAATACAACTGACTCAACTGATGTTTAATATCTCATTCCATGCTGAACAGAGTCCCCAAACTCATATTGTGCTGCTTATCTAAATAGCAAAATACATTTTTTTCTGGTTTAAAGGTCTAGTAAGTAGATATTAGCTGATTTTAAGATACATGTACTTCATGCTCTGGTGTAAAGAAATTGTATTCTTCCCAGTTCTGTTTGACTGCAGTTCTACAGAGCAATGTTTCTTCTGCTCAGATTTTTTTTTCTCTTTAAATGTTTAATCTGGGGATAATTTCTTTTGCCTTTAAATGTTTAATCTGGGGATGTCATTTGACTTCTTTCTCCGGTTAGGGCACCAGTACAAGTCATGCTGTGCAATGCACATTTTACATGGTATTCTGCTTTCACAAAAAGCTAATGAACATGAGCATTTGGGATTCATTGGAAATGGTCTACTTAATGTGGTGCTTCTGTAGGAGATATAGTCCTTTCCAAAAGTTACTGCTTCTCCAGTCCTTGCAGCTATTCCT
This sequence comes from Passer montanus, assembly GCF_014805655.1. Lineage (NCBI taxonomy): Eukaryota > Metazoa > Chordata > Aves > Passeriformes > Passeridae > Passer > Passer montanus. The sequence goes on along the minus strand of NW_024356504.1, from coordinate 24,140,683 downwards.
GTCAGATACACAGGGGAGCCCTGGCAAGGACATGGAGTACACTGGCTTTTTTTAGTGCCAAAATGACTCTAATCGATCTTATTTATTCTTTACACTAAGATTCAACAGGAAGAAAAGCTCCAAATTCAGACTTGTGGCAGCAACTTCATTAGGGCATGAGGAATACAGAGAACTTCAGTGCTTGGGACACTTCTGAGAGACTTTTCAGAGTATTTCCATGTCAACAGGAGTCTAACTCTGATCTTACTCTTTCTGAAGCCCACAATGACTTTCCTGTTAAATGCACTGGCTCAGCATTGGCTGTTAATAAAGGAGGGTGATTGTCCTTCATACTAAACCTTTCAGCCCAGATCACTGTAAAAGTGGTATTAGTGTGATTAAGAAGATCCAGGCCAAGACTATTTAACTGCTTAATCTTAGAAATGAGATAGCCCAGATTGCTGTGTGAATGCCTAGGCTGCAAGATCAGCACAAGAGGTGCTTTAAAAAAAAAGTGTTTGAAATTGTCTTGCCTGTCCAAGGAAAATATTGGATGAATGTATTTGTGCCACTTTTACAGTAAAAACAGCAAGATCCCCATCCCTGGAAATCTCCAAGGTCAGGCTGGATGGGCTTGGAGTAACCTGGAACAGTGGAAGATGTGCCTGTCCATAGCAGGGGATGGAACTGGATGGTGTTTAAGGTCCCTTCCACCCCAAACCACTCTGGGATTTTACCATGCAGACAGACCACATCACCATCTGGGAAGTTTTCTGGGCCCCTCTCAGAGGGCATTTGGGGGACAGAGGTGTAACTCAGCAGTTATGTGGCTACTGTGTCCTAAAAAGTGAGCAGATCATGGCTGTTCCTCTGTCCCCTTGAACCAATCATTGGTGGATCCAGTACAGTTTTAGACTGGAGGGTTTTTTTCACCCAGTTTGAATTTCCATCCACTTTAGATACCAAAGCTGTGTGCTGCCAGCTCCCTGATGAATCCCTTGTTCTTTAATGTATCAATCTTGATAATTCCTCTGTGAAGTTAGGAAAAGCACAGAAATTTTAATTGTGGCATTAAAAGCCACCTAGATCCTTGTACTGAAATCCAAAGGTACCTGTGAGATTTCTAAAAAAATCTCCTATCCGGAAATCTGACAGGGAACTGAATCTGCATCCTTTTCATTACAGACTGCTGCTGTAATGATTCAAGCATCTTCTCCTCATCAGGGACAGTGTATTTACCGTGCTATCCATTAGGGAGATGATTGCTCCTGGAAGAGATGCCAAAATACCACTGTTTTTGATGTGTGAATGTTCACAGTCACCTGTATAAATAGCAGTAGGCTGCTGGAGAAAACTGTATTGATGCTTTTTGCTTTTGCTTCTGGGATTTGGTTTATTTGCCTTTCATGATCAGTGAGAATTGTTGTAGAAGTGCTTCCCCAGAACAATGCTGTGAGGAGCAGGGGGGCAGTGAGCGAGCACCGGGGTCCTGGGGGGCTGAGCTGTCAGATGGAGCTGATTTCTGTCTGCAGCTGTGAGCTTAATTTAAAAAATATTCGTTGTCTGCACGGGGTTTTATTTCTAGAGCTGCAGTTTGAGCCAGAGGAGGGGCAGGGATGTGAGAAGTGTTATCAGTTATTGTTGCCCTGAATGCTGCTGCACCAGAGCAGCAATAGATGCCAATGGATTTCCGGTGGATAATTCAATGGCAACTTTCTTCTGAGCACTGCAGCGTGGGAGCCTTTGAAAGAAAGAGGTTAAGAGACAAGTAAGTAGGATTGGAGTGCTATTATTACAGCTATTTTTCTTTACCTCTTATACATGTCATCCTCTTTTATTAGGAGCTGACTGTTGAACCAAGAAAACCGATGCTACAGTGTACAAATGATGCCTAGGCAAGGAAGGATCACTGATAAGTGATCTGTAGTATATTGACCTTTCAGAAAAATTGAATAAAAATACACATGCTTTGAAACTTTCGAAAGTAAAAGATCACCTACATCCTCTCATTGTGCACAGAGAGCATGAGCACAGAGAGCAGTGACATGGAAAACAAAGGCACCACCATCCCCACTGTAACCCCCCAGCCACAGGAACGAGGACACCAGTCATTGTGTCTCACCAAAATCACAGCTCTTGCCATGCCTGGGAGCTGCAGGGAGAACTGGGAATACCAGAGATGTCACATTTGAGTGAACGCTTCCCATGTCCCAGCTGTACAACTCTTAAGCTCTCCATATGCTATTCAAATATCAATTAATTAATGTTTGCTGTGGTGTGTGGTTTAACCATATATTCAGGGCTTCTTTGTTCACTTAGCAGCAATGAGATGTCACAGCAACATCTACTGAGGGACCAAGGAGAAAAATCAACTTTTAAATGCAGTTTTGTGAGCTTCCAGTGTTTTCCTAAAACTTTGTACTGCTCTCTCCCAAAATCACACTCTTGTCATTCCTGCTTCTCCATACCCACAGTCACCCAACCTTCCTGTTCCACATGTAAGGTCACTGTATTTGTCTTAAACAGTAATTTTTCACAGGTTAGAGTTTGTAAACACCTTTTTTTTTTTTTTCCTACCATGCTGTTTAGATGCATTTGATGTGAAGCTCACCTACTTTCTTCTTTGTCTTCATAAACAAGGTTTGTGCATCTGCTCTTCAGAGTCTGTTAATCTCAGCATCTCAGCATTCTGGGATTCTTTACAGGAAGGTTTTGGTTGAGCTTGTGCTAGGCTACAACAAGGAATCTTGGGGGAAAAAAATCAGCCAGCTGGTCACAGCCTGGTTACCTCCCAGTTTTCTGGTACATTATGAAAGAACTCTCTTAGAGCAGAATTTACAACAGTGGAGGTGTCCTCGACCAGCTGAATATAGCTTGGATAGAGGAGGTTTGGGTCAGACTCATCCCTTTCTCTAATGGAACCCAAACATGTAACTATGGAGAGAAAATATAGGCTGGGGATGAGGCTGGGGATGAGTGTGAAAACTTGTGAAAGTTCTGCATGTGGACATTCTGTAAGCAGAGAATACACTCATACATAAACATATATACACATCCATATATGCTTGGGTAAGCTTTCCATTAAGGAACGTAGTTGAGGAGTTTGGTCAAATAAGGCCTTTAAACCCCCATTTGTAGATGAGTGACTGATTTCAGCCTGTGTGTCCTCACAGGGACACCGAGTGCCCCTTCTCAGGAGCTTGGAGGAGCCTTTGGCTGTCTGAGTGCTGAGCTGTGGGAGGTGGCTGCTGGGGGAGAAAATAATTTACACAGGGAACAGCATTCCTCAAAGGTGAGACAAAAATTTAAAAAAAAAAACAAACAAACAAAAACAACTTGAAGGGCTCTAAATCCTCTAAACATAGGTTTTCTTCTTCTAATGATTAATGTCTTCAGGGAAATTAAGACAGAGGTATAACAGGAACTTAGGAAGAGCTGATTTCCAGAGAGTGCCATGTACCATACTGCTGGGTAACGAAGTTCCCTGATTTCTCTTGATGCTTTTTCAGTATTTTTTTACACACTTTATCTTTGTTTGGATATCGAGGGGGTGGGGACAAAGAGAGAAAGGAACAGGCCCAGTGTCACTTTTGAATTTGACTAAGAGCTGAGCTTTGTGTTCTGCTGGTAGAAAAATCAACCAACAGAAGCATTAAAAGATGGATTTTCTTTTAAATTAATTAGGTTGGATTTCTGTGCGTTCCACATCACAGAGCTGTCAGTCTTCCTTCTGTGAACCTGGAAGCTGTTGGTCATATGGAAGGGAAGGCCAGATGTGTGAGGGTAGTGGAAAATTTTCATTTTGACCTTCAAGAGTTGTCTTTTGAATAACCAGAATAAAACTGCTGAGGTCTTGTGAATGGCCAAAGTCTCTGGTGAGATCTCTAAAATAGGGTCAAGAGCCCTGTTTAAGGAAATTATCTTTCTCTGAGCAGGAACAAAAAACTAGCAAGGAGCCTGGCAGGGTAAAGGGAGCAAATAAGATGTAGGGAGTGAAAGGAGAGCCAGGAGGATTGTTATTAGGTAAGACTTTACTCAGCTTGGCACAGATGGCCTCTGAGTTTTGGCTGAGGAACAGCTGGAGATGGCACTGGAAATCTGACTGATTCTTTAGCCTGCTGTGTGCAGGTCATTCTGTCATTTTCTTGGGGGAAAAAAAAAAAGTTCTTTTCTACATGAACACTCCCTATCAGGATGTTGAGTGGGTGAAAATTACCTGGCAGCAAAGGTCGGAGGTAATGACATTTTGTAAGGCATAGTCTCTTTAATAAAGTGGAATTAAGAGCTGATTAAGAGAATCATCACCTAAAGAAGCAGCAGCAGCAGAAGGTATTGACACCCCCAGGTGTGATCCCTTGCCCAGCTCCTGCCAGGGAGGGTGTCTGAGAGCACCTGAGCCATTGCCACACTCCAGGTGTGAATGCAGCTGTGCCAACAGCAGGGAAAAGGGAGAGAGAGGTGGCAAAGCCCAGCTGTGGTTCTGGGCACTGCTGGAACTCTCAAGAGCAGGAAGGTTAATCAAATGTACAAATTCTGCAGGTACAGAGGAGACTACAGGGCAGTGGTGACTGTTCCCCCAGGGCATTGCCGTCTGACCCTTGAGCTTCTCACTTTCCCTCCTGAGAGAGTCACAAAAAAAGCGGCCTGTTAATTTACTTCAGAGATTATAGTGCAAAATGGAGGGAGAAATCCAAGCCTTTAGGGTGAGATTTTAAATCTTTTAAATTCTAAATCTTCAGGTTCAATTTAGACTGTTGCTTAAAGTATGCACTGAAATAGTGTTACATGTGTAATTAGCAAATTAATAACTCACCATGTTGTGCAGAAATGTCAGCACCTACAAATGTCATTGCTATTTCTTTACAAGCTCAACTTTTCATTTTTAGACCAATAATTTTGTCTCCATTGAGAATGGGCTATTTCTCTGCTGATTAATGGAACAATGTTTATAAGAAGGCTGCAATTTTAACATTTTGAAGACAGCTTAATTTGACAGTAATTGACACTTAAACAGACTGCACACATAAATATATTTGTTTATGAAGGTGATCTCCAGGCTGCTGGAGACAGGGGTGAAGTTTGTTTTAGAAGAAGTAACAGGACATGTTATTCCCCTTTAAGCCATACTAACACGTGCTCCACGCTGTGCTCTGGGATGAAAAACTCATGGTTTGCTGTGGGAACCCAGTTTCAGGGCTGGGACAGACTGGTGAGGAGTGGAAGTGTGGATTGTGCTTCAGTTTCTGTAGAAATCTGCTTTACTGCCAAAGGCACCCCGGGATCTGGTAGCTCAGCAAGGAATTCATCTCTGTTACAGAGTGCACAGCACTACAAAAAAAGAAAAAGCAAATGAATAATAAAAATACTGTGTTGCACTGCATTAGACCTACCAAAAAAAAAAAAAAATGCAAAATGAGGCATGATTTCCATTCTGGTACCTGCCATTTAAAATTAGTTTCCCCCCAGTTAGCACTCGTTTTTTGTTTGACTGGATAATTAGATGGTGATTTTGTTTTGTTAGAGTAAGTGCAACAAATTGATCACATTATTTTCAAAATGCTTTGCTTTCTTAAAAGTAATTGAAAAGCTGGGACCAGAAAACCACCATCAATACCCATATTTATCTAATTTAAAGTTTTATAGAAACTTTTTTAGGAGGGAAAATATATAATGAAATTACTTTTGATACTTATAAAAATAAAGTGGGAGTGGGTGTTTCGTTAAATCTCTTTACAATGGAAAAGTCTCCTGAAAGAAGTGTTTGAAGGTTACTGTGAGATAACACAACAGGTTGGTAACTCCTTTTTTCAGTTGTTTTATCCTAACTAAAATCCACTGTGTTGTTTACTGCATAATATTTATTTAATTGAGGTTTGCAAAGCCCCAGTAACAATTTACTTTTATTGTTTCAGCAGTTCAGCTCACTTTCATTTTGATAACACAAGAGCTATCAAGTAAACAGTTCATCTGCATACCAAAGATTATTTTATTTTTCCTGGTGGGATTTTTTCCTTGCAGATTAACTCTTTCTGCAGCGACTTTGACATTATTGTAATTACACCTCTTATATAAGCTATCACTTCAGGAGGAGGAAAAAAATAAGAAGCAGCCATTAATTTTGCTCATTCAAATTGTGTTTGCTTGCGAGAAGACAGGCTATTATTTCTTCTTACAAAAGCCATAATGAGAAATTTTCTGAGCTGATTGTTCAGATCAAGCAAAGGGCAATGTGCAGTTGATTAAAGTCCACCCAAAGTCTTGAGCCTGGGAGTATTGAATGGGAAAGCAAACGTGTTTTTTAAATCCCAGAAGACTTAGGTAGACCCTGGGCATGGGTCAGCTGGGATTTTTTTATAAAAATAAAAAAGAAATAGGGTAAGATTAGCTGGAAAGATTAAAACTCAGAGAGAAACAAACAAACAAACAAACAAAACCAACACAAAAAAAAACCCCAAATCCAGGAATATCCATTGTAGGAATTCATAAAGGTACAGATAAAATCTTTTCTTGCCTAAAGTAAATGCCACTTACATTTGTAAGTTCATTTGATATTCCCTTTTTAGAGACTATTTCCCTCCTACGTTGTTAGCACCTTTGTTTCCCCACACGCAGCACCAGGAAAATAACAAGCAACATGAAATTTGTTAAAAATATCAGTCAGCCTGATGGCCCTTAGCTGATTCTACCCATAATCTCTGTGGGTGGACATGCCATTTCACAGGATCTGATCAATAAGGCAGCAGCAGCAGCCTGGGAGCTCCAGCAGAGTGTTAATAAATCCCACTTTTCCAGGAAGCTGTATATGAACTCGTCTTGGAGGCGCTTGGAGTTTGGTGAGCTGATCAATGGCAGGGTTGGACTCAAAAGCCAAGTGAAAACGGAGAGAAATTATTCCTCTCCCACAAGTAGCACTGCCAGGAGGAATATGAGAAAATTTATTGTGTAGTAGGACTTGCTGCACCAAGCAAAGCATTCAAGTGTCAACCTCCACGTTTTGCTGGTGCTTGACTGTGTGAGAATTACAGGAATAAGTTAATGTGCCATATGTCAATCCCAAATAATTACTGCCTTTTAAACAGGCAAAGGAGAGGGGGAAAATATTTCACGTCACAGTGTGCTCCGGGGAGCTGCTCATCCCTGACATTCTTCATCAGAGAAGTTTCAGCTGCACAATCCCTTAAAAAGGAGCAGGGAACAATTTTAGACATTCCTAAGTGGATTTTTCCATGAAGAAGCTATGCACTGATGGGAAAGGGTGAACAGAAAATGATGGCTCTTCAGTTCTGGTCTCTGTCTCACAGTTCTGTGGTGGTGCCCTGGCCTGATGTTCCCAGGGTGAAACAAGGGACAAAATGTCAAGAGATAAACTGGTACAGCTCTGCCCCTGGATTCAGGAGCACCATTCCTCTTCCCACTACCCTTCTGCCTCATGTACTTTACTCTCTTTACTTTGTCTTATCTGCCCCAATTAAGTGTACAAAGATTAACCAAATCCGGTGTTGGAACTCACAGTAAATGTGCTGTGTGTGTGTTCTGAGGGGAAAAGGAGAAAAACCTTTGCAGGCAAGCTGAAGTAACAGCTGGAGAACCACTAAGGTTGCTCTTTCTTCAGTTAGAAACTTTCTTATCCATAAAAAGGCTCAAAGGATGGAGCGGAATTTGGAGTTCTTGGTTAAAAGGATGTGATATCACCATTTCACACACTACTGCATTTGAAAAGGAGCGATGGAAATGTTTGCTCTGGCTGGAGAAGGGCTCAGCTGAGGGGGTTTTCTGGGTGCTGACAGTGACACACTGGGATGCATCTTGTCCTCTGTATCCTGGTGGAAAAGTGCATCCTTCTCAGCTTGGCCTGCCTGCCACCACGATATTTTCCTTGTGGTTAAACAAAGGATATTTTTTAGCTGATACTGTATGTGGTGAAAACCACAGTTTCATTTCTTGTGAGGCCAGCTGGATTCTTCTGGTACTTCCAGCTGTTTCAGCATAATTTTGTGTCCATGAAAGGAAGATTTGGAAATATTAATTGAAAAACTGAGAATGTTTGGTTTCCTGAAAATGTTTCTGGTCTGATAACCAAAAAGGGGAAGGACACAAAGTGCTGTGTCTAGCTGAAATTTTAACAGATAAGAAGGGGGTATGTACATGTAAGTAATTTCTGCCCCAGGCAATTTCTTGTTAGTATTCACTGCACTGAAGGGTTTTCTCAGAGATTTTTTTGCAGAGGACAAAATACAAGGGTTGAGTGATTTTGTAGATTGAAATTTGAAACCCAAGCAGCTTTACTTGGATGCACTGGATCATGTAGGGTGTTTTATTTCTGGTTAAGAATCTGTTAGGGCACTTTCCTGTGCCCAGCAAAGCCCAGCACTTCCATTGATCTGACAGAGTTATTATTAGGATGAGATAATTTTGAAGAGGTAGATAAGTGAAAAAATTAATACTTATTTATGCATAAACATGATTATAAATTTAAAATTAATGTTTCTTATTATGTTATTTTCATATTCTGGTATATTAATTTTAAATTCACTGCTTTAGTGATTAATCTTGCCTTAAATAAATCTGCCAAAATATGAAACCCAGGGAACACAAAGGGACAAGAATGGAGTCAAAAGAAATTCTTTTAACTATGTGGATATTTATATAACAGTCCCTGTTCTGGCACTTACCTAACTTTAGGGTTTTTTCTCTCTGTTTCTGTTGTGCCTTGTTTATGCACTTGCTGGTTGATTCCTAAGTGAAGGCAATGGGAGTTTTTCCATTAACTGCACTGAACTATGAAACAGGCACCGCATGTCACCTCATTCATCAACCCATCAGTTTAGGCATAGTGCCTTCTTTTTTTTTAATGAAACAAATAATAACTCTGCAGGGCAGCTGATCACCTTATTATTTTCCATAAATCTACATTACTGTCGCACACAAGAACTGCCTCTCTGCCAGAGAAGAGATTCAATTAAAAGGCTGCCAGAGCAAACGTACCTGCCCTGCATCCCAAAGTCAGACACGTTTGGTTCCACAAAACACCAGAGCAGTTTTCTCAGATGGAGTCCCTCTCCTTGAAATGTCTCCCCACCATTTTTACACAGTTTGCTTGAGGAATCAACAGCTGGAGTGTCTTTTACTGCCCTGATGAATCATAGCTCACTTATTCTTTATCTGGACAGAGATTATGCCATCATAGGATAGAGTTTTTCACTACAGGGGGTATTAGAGCTTTCATTTCACCAAATTTTTATTAACAATATCTAACAATGTTGCCTCTTGTTTAGTGTGGGAGCTTTCTAGTCCTTCATAAGGTGTCTCAATGCTAGGTGGGATTGTGGTGGAAGATTCCAATAATCAAAAGACACAAAAAGTAAGTTACTTTTGTCAGAAGCCATCCCTAAACTGTGTCTCCAGCAAGGGTCCATTCCTCACGTGTTTCCATGGTCTTACTTGGAAATAAAAACAAACATGACATCTAAATCAGAAATTCTCCTTATGCCTTTCCCATAATACTGATGGGGGAATATGTTTAGAGGGTATTTTAATTATTTACTGCCAGTATAATACAAGTGTATGGAGATCATATATTTAAAAGTTTGCATTTAAAAAAAAAAGTTTCACTCTTTCATTTATGTATATGAGAGTAAAGTTTCTGCACCTTAAGCCAAAATTTATAAGACTGATCCATTATCTGATTTCTTAGGTATTCTTAATCTTTTCTACCTGTTGCTAAGATTTTTTTTCAGGGTTACATACATCAGTCGCCTCTGTCAATGGCCTTTACTTTCTTATGTGCAATATCTAACAGCAGTATAAATGCTCCCTGAAATCTCACATTTAGTTATTCACTTTCATGTTTTTAGTAGGCTGTTCAATACTAACTTTGTTTTGCTGTTTAACAGCAACAAAACTGTCACATTATCAACTTTTCCCACATTAATTGATCTCATACTTCTTGATTCTATAGCTCTTTAGCTATTATAGAATGGTTTGGGTTGGGAGTGACCTTATAGATAATTTCATTTCAATCCCCTTCCATCAAATCAAACGAGTCCCTTTTAAGTAAGAAAATCTGCCTTTGAAGCCTCTCAGCAAATTCACACCAGTACAGACCTCGTTTGTTCCTGGTGCAAGTGTCCAAGAGCAAAGGAGTACAGGGGTTGGGAGTGGTTGTATAGCAGAAAAAAGAAAATGCAGGTAGATTTAAAAAAAAAATTAAAAAAATGTAATAATGTTGTCATGAGTTGCATTTAGGATCAGGATATTTAAAGGAAAAAGTGTAATGTTCTGCCTTAAAGAGAACTTGAGGAAATCCTTCCACAGCAATGTGCATCAGTATGAAAGGGAGCTTAATGTCAAGGGATGCCAGTAATTGTACCATTACCTGTGGCAGTGACAGGCAATTTAAAGCTAAGCCCACATACTGATGGCCTTGGCACGTGAGTTCCCTGCCCTGGGTACCCTGGGGAGTGATGAGGATGTGAGAAACATCCCAGCCTCTTCCCAAAGGACTCTCCCTCTTAGGAGTAATTAGGGACAGGAAGGTCTAGGGAGGTGTAATAACCTTTTTTTTTTTCCATGCCCACAGTGCAGAAGTTATTCTGCCCTAAGCCAAACACGATCCCTCAGGAAGCCTTTTCCAGGTGGGTTTCTAGCAGTGGAGTTGGCTCCCAGCCTTGCAGGAAGCCTTAGACACAGCAGGCATTTTCCTACTGTTTGCCAACTGTCTCATTTTCAAAGCTATGGCAGAGCTGGAGACATGGTTTGAGGAAAATCAGTTTAGACCCAAGACAATTTAAAATAGTTTTAAGAGTAAAAAGCAGTGAAGATTCTGTGTTGATCCTGTATGTCATACCTGCCATGAGCTCCACTAAGTTTTCATTTCTCTGAACTTCTGGCAGTAATTTTTTTTACAGAAAGAGCAGAAAAAATTCCCTCTAGCAATACATAGATATTTTTATCCCAGCAAATGCCTAATGGTATGAGGATCTCTCTGATGACATGAAAGATTTTTTTAATACTGCCTTATGCTTTGGTAGCCCATCCAAGGAAAACAACACTGGTATTTGTGAATTGCATTTGAAGTTGGGTGGTTTTGCCTCCTGAAGTCCCATTGCAGAGAGTGTGAATGAAACCAACAACTTTTTTACACCTTCCTAAAATCATACAGAAAACAGAGCAATATTATTTAAGAGTTACAGCACATGGAAAACCTGTAAGAGTGAGCAAGCTGGGGTCTCCTTGGAGGATGATTCCCTTTACCCCTCTCTGTACAGCATTGTGGAAAACAGGAATTCTGCACAAGTTTTGCCTCTGTCCAGAATCTCCTCTCCTGCTGTGGGGTTTCTCTGCCAGCGAGCTGTGACTCTACCAACTGTTAGAGAAACAAAAGCTCTTTCCAGTTCATGTCACCCAGAAATAACCTGCTGTCTAAAGTCCTTCCTAGCCCAGCTCTCCGCTCTCTATTTTAACATCCCGCCCCAGTTCTGTGGGGGAGATCCTAAATCTGCCAGGTGTTTTTTTCCTGCAGGCCTGGCCTGGAGCACCCTGCAGGCTGGGCTGCAGGATGCTGTGCCACGGCCTCCTTTCAAGGCACAGGGGACAGAGGCTGCTGCAGAGACAGGTCAGAGCCCTTTCTGGCCAGAGATCCAAGGGAAATGCAGCTTCACACGCTCTCAAAGACAAAATCTCGCAAAGGCTTTCAGGGCAACAGATATGTAATATCTCAACTCTATTCTGAAGCTGTCAGACAATAAAATAACAATGAGTCCCTGGCCTGATAATCACATTTCAAGCAGAAGGTAGCAGAGAACAAAATACTTTTATTTCTCAAGCAAAAAGTCTGACTATGCTGGTTATATGCTGCCATCCAGAAACCCTCAAGGAGCAGCCAGTAGGCACTAGAGGGTGAAACGTGGGATTGCCTATTTAGTTTACAGGTAGCTGGATTTAAAACAAATAGTGGTATGAAATTATATGCACAGTGCACTGTACTGACAGGCCTCCCAAGGTATATTCTGCAGAAAACACTTTGTGTGTATTACCTCTGTGTCATAGGCAGAACAGGTTGTGCAATCGTGGATACAGATCCATTCCTGGACATGGCTCAGAAAAATAGGTGCAAGAATTCTGTTTGTAGCAAATTACATAGTTCTCTGCTTAAATGAGAGTTTCCATAGCAGCAAACGTAATATTATTAATTGGTAGGAGAAGTAGGTGAAACACAAAAAGTTACTTGGAAATTTTTTAATATTATTTTATTTCAACTTCGCCTGATCAGGAACGGCTTCTAGGGGATTTGTTAATGCATTTTCAAATTCACCTTTAAAACTTTCCCATTTAGTTTTAGCAACTAAATGCATTAGTTCCACCAGAACAGAATATATCTACCAGGCACTCTGAACCCTGGAGCTCCCCTCCCTCATTCATTGCAGAGAAACTTTGTGTTGGGAACTTGGAGATCACGGATGACACTATTCCAGCTACCTACATCAGAATTTCTTGATTGCTTTACAGACTTGGCTTACTTTGCAAATCCTGCAAGTACATTTCAATCAAGCTTGAATTTGACTTAAAAATAAAAATATTTCATCCAAGAAATTGGATTTTTCAATTTATTATGACTTTTAAAAAGATTCAAGCTAGTGTGGATGACCCAATATAGTATGACTATGATGTTTTAAAAATCATCAAAGCAATTCTTTCTTATCTGTGAATTTGCTTGCAAGTTTGACCTTACTTGCTACATTTTCTACATGTACTGCACTGCTTTAACCACATCATTTCCAGCAATCTTTCATGACTGCAGCTCTACTTAGAAAGTCAGATGGATAATAGCATTTCATTGATGTCCCTTTCTTTATATCAAACTAATTTGAAAATTCAATGCATTGAAGTTACAGGAAAATTGAGGGTGAAGCAATGGCTCTTTTTTTCCTATGGAAATTATTTATGATTTTTCTATACAGCTCACAAGTTAAAAGGTGCAGTAGACAGAATGATGTTCCTCTCTTCATCTGTGAAATTCAGGAAATTATAGCTCTTATTTGTGTAATCGTAGCACTGTTGTAGGGAATCGATTGCTGTATGTACTGTACAAGTTACACTCTGGCATTTCCTCCACAGATAAATTAAAATAAGGCTCTCCTGCACATTGGAGTGAGACTCAGAAGAACAGATGACAGAACCTATTAAGGCTGTGAATTGAGTTAGAAGGGGCTGTGATTCCACCAACATAGAGAAGTGGTTTCTGAGGTTTCTAGATGAGATTGTTTCTTGTTGATCAAAGTTCAAAAAGCAAAGTGTAAAAAATAATTCCTTTTTTATGCAATACTTGGGACCCTTTATTGTAAAACTATTCTTCCTGTATCACCCCAAGACTGGTGGTTAAAGTCCTTCACCTACCAAGGATCCCAGAACCATGGGATACTTTGTGTTAAAAGGGACCTTGAAGGTCATCCTGTTCCATCCGTGCCATGGGCAGGGACACCTTCCACTGTCCCAGGCTGCTCCAAGCCCCATCCAACCTGGCTTTGAACACTGCCAGGGATGGGACAGCCACAGCTTCTCTGGGCACTCTGTGCCAGGGACTCAGCACCCTCACAGGGAAGAATTTTTTATTATACCTAACCCCCTGCTCTCTGTCAGTTTGAAGCCATTCTCTCTTGTCCTGTTCCTCCAGACCTTTGTCCAAAGCCCCTCTCCAGCTCTCTTGGAGCCCCTTTAGATCCTGGAAGGGTTTCTTAATTCTCCTCAGAGCCTTCATTTCTAAAAGACATATTAAAGAATAGTAAGGAATGTGTTATGAAAAATGTAGATTGACACAGCCTCGATCACTTCCTCAGACACTCTTCTCCTTTTTCCTGTGTGTTACTGGCCTCAAGATACAAACACAGCTTTTTCATAAAAACAGTCAGATGTAAAGTGATAAAAGCTGAAGGTTTTGCATTGGGAAGCTTAAAACCATGAGCTTGTGCAAACAGTACTCTCCATGTAATGTTTTATACTTACTGGTTTTACTTAATGTGTGGGTTCAGTCTTTGGAATAGCTTTAAGTGTTATAATTACAACTCTGCTGAGTGCATTGGGCTTGAGGCCACAGCTCTTGAGCCATGATACCTATGAACCTGGTGTCTGCACAGGGTGTGACCCCATTAGCTGGGCAGAGCTGAGTGCATTTGAGTCACAGCTGTGCTTTGGGGAAATCTTCATCTTATTCCAATATAATTAAGGAAATCCAGGCCGCAGTGGTTCAACACAGAGTGTTTTATGCTCACTCAAGTAGCATTACAAGGAATTGCTGAAGAGATGAAATAAATTCTCAAGGATTGTATCTGGGACTTTGATTGCCTTGCAAAACGTTGAGATGGGTATTTGATGTCTTGAATGACACATTTCCCCACTTGTAAAGATGGTATTGTCAAACAGGACAATTCACTCTTCTGCAAAAACAAGTTCTGTAAATGGAGTTTGTATGTAATAACTATTTAATAGATCAAATCTTCTTACACTGCATGTTCTTGGCAGCACAGCTGGTGCTCCAGGGACGGGCCAGCTGTGGCTCCGTGGTGGGAACAGGCAGCCTGTGCAGCGTGACCAGGAGCACACAATCTGTGCTGGCCACACGGCTGGGCAAGACAGGCCACATCCCAAGCTGGGGTTTTACTCTTTGGAGCTTTGTGCAGCAACAGAGGAGTGAAATTTTGCATCGTTTGCAAAATCGTCTCAAAAGGCAGAATGGAAATTCCCACTAGAACAAGGTCAGGATGATAAAAGCGACATGAAAGAGGGTCTTTTGAGAAGGATGGCATTGACAGTCTTGGGCTTTAGAAGGAGAAAAATGTCTCAGGGAGTTGGTAATGGGACACAGATTATATTTCCTATAGGTCACTGTCTCTGTTCCTGCTCGGATCAGTGGTGGTGGCTGAACATCACAACGAGCCAGCGGCTGGGTTAGGCCGAGCTGTGAATGTGCCGACTGTTCCAGCCTGTTTTCTTGTGGGATTATTCACATCTCAGAAATGCCATCTTGACTCTGACTAACTGCTGTCCCCATTAGCACTGTAAACAAGGAGGTCAAGGACCCAGCTGGAACAAAGGCTGAGCTATTGCCTCCTTTCAGGCTACACTGAGCCTGGGAGCTCACAGGGAGGATGCAGTCCCTCTGCAAAGAGATTTCCATCTGCAAGGCACTCTTCTTAAAGGGCTCAAATGTCCAGCCACACATAAGAACTCATTAGAAATTAAAATAATGTGATTAAGAGTTTAAAAATGAGTAGTTCAGGCTCTTACAGAGAGAACAAGCAGTGTGTATCTAAGAGAAAAACCGCAGCATTATTTTGAAGATGGTGTTCTGCCTCAGACTGAAAGCATTCTTAAAAAAATCATAATCGTATTTACATTTCTAATTTTGCACATTTCTAATCTCATGCATTTGCGTGGACATGAAACACTGAAATACATTTAATATCTGACTCTCTCCTCCTAAAACAGAATCTGTGCTTGGTGACCCAGTGATTCTCTGATGGAGAACCGACTGACACCTTTTAAAGGGAGAACTACCTTGAATGTTCCAGCCTCTAAACTCTGATGGATGAGACAAATTGTGTGAAAAACCGCAGCAGTATTTTGAAGATGGTGTTCTGCCTCAGACTGAAAGCATTCTTTAAAAAATCATAATAGTATTTACATTTCTAATTTTGCACATTTCTAATCTCATGCATTTGCGTGGACATGAAACACTGAAATACATTTAATATCTGACTCTCTCCTCCTAAAACAGAATCTGTGCTTGGTGACCCAGTGATTCTCTGATGGAGAACCGACTGACACCTTTTAAAGGGAGAACTACCTTGAATGTTCCAGCCTCTAAACTCTGATGGATGAGACAAATTGCGCGTTAAAATTTTGGGGAAAAAAAAAAAAAAAAAAACCCCCCCCCCAAAAAAAAAAAAAAAAAAACCCCCCCCCCAAAAAAAAAAAAAATAAAAAAAAAAAAAAAAAGTCGGAGGGATCCCTTTATCCCTTTAATTTCCAGCCTAATGATGTTATCATCCCTTCAGGTTGCTCCAACAGCACACAGTGATTAATGAGTTAGGTAAGAAGTAATGAGCATTTATTTGTCCAGTTGCACCCTTTTACTGGAACACAGAACAAATGCTGCTTATCCACTCATCTCTGAGAAGTACATTAAGTGCTTCTACCTGCAAACCCCAATGGTAATATTATTTATCTCACAGGGATACCGATGCAGACATTGAACACGGCAAAGGATTAACTGTTGGGTCTTTGGGAAGGACCTGAGTGCTGCACAGCCCAGAATCCCCCCATCCTTTGGTATCCACAGCCCCAGGGAAGGGCTGCCTGTCCTTATCATCGAGGGCAGATAAGAGCTGGAAATGGAGTCAGAGGGGCTCTGCTGCTCCAGAGACGAGGATTAAATTGGGAAGCAAAGGGTCAGAAGGACTGCCACATTTACAGAAAAAAGCAGCTTGGGATGGAGCACAGGAATCCCCATGAATGAACTCTGGGATCACATTTTTGTCTTTACTGCAGAGAGCAGCGCTTCTCTCAGCTCTCTGCTCTGGGGGATCCAGCTGTGCTAAGGGAAGTTGTGCCTCTGGACACAGGAATACCTACTGCCATCCATGGAGCTATTCCTCATCATTGCTCAACCTGCACAGCTGTAGGTATGTTGGGCAGCTTCATAGGAGAAATAAGGTGTAGGGTTTGGATTTTTTGGGACCACTTTTGGATCTCATTCACTGGGGGTGTGGTAATGGACGAAGCCAAGAGGGATGTGGATGTTCCTTGGTTGTGTCATAAGCACAAAATCTCTTTAATAAATTCATTAATTCATGAAACATCACTGAAGCTGATTTGGTTTATGGTGTACTTTTGTCTCTTGCTGCCCTTCCTGGGACACTGTCCAAGATGATGGTGTCTTACAAGGAGCTGTCTCCTTGTAAGCCTTGATGTTCCTAGAGAAAATATATGGCACCTTACACCTTGGCAGTGTCATCCTTGAACCTGAATGCTTCCTTCCTCCTGATATCTACTCCTCCTTCTCCCTGTCCTGTCCAGCCTTGCCTGGGTGTTTAAAGATCTGTGACATAAACCTGATTTTCTTGGTTTCAGGGTAATTAGCAATATATTGGGCCTGTATGTTTTTAGAAGGAAACCTCAGGTAAGAAGTGTAATATCAACATAAAGTCTAATTTTTCTGTCAGTGTTATTTTGGAGTGATTCAGTGTGTGCGTCTGCAATGTGACTAGAAGGTTGATAAAGTAATTACCGTTTTTATGAATCTTGGAGTTATTATTCCCTTAGTACAAGCCCTTGTAACTTGTCAGCTTCAGGGGGAACATTCATCACAATTTTTTTTTTTTATTATAATGGCGACATGATATAAAAATGGCTTATGCAAGAAAATTCTCCTTACATGTTCTAATAACTGCTTTCAATTTGTTCTTCCCATCAGCACCATTAATATGCAAATAGAATACAAAATTATGATGTCAAATCATAGATCTAATCAGTATATTCTACTTTGTGTATGGTATTTCCTACTCTTCTAGAAAAAAATGAAAAAATATATGAATAAAAAATTATGAGCCTAATTGTTGTTCATCAAAACAGTGACAAAAGACAGGAGAAAAGGAAAAAAACAATATTGGAAAAAAGAATTTGTCCTCTGGGTAAGCCACTGGCAAGTGTCATTTTCAGACAGCAAAACTTTATCAATAGGATCCCTGGAAAGCAATAGTTTGTGATGTATTTGTTTTCTATTGAATCAGAAGATCATATTGACCCTCAGATTTGTGATTTTGTCTGATTTGCTCTACTTTGCAATATATTTAAATAAAATTGGTTTTAAAATAATACTCCTGTTTGTCTAGGGCAGTAACACACAGTCTGCTATAATATTTGTATTGGTAAATTTTAACTTCTCAATACACATGAAATTTTAAAGTATTCAGATAAATGCTAACTTAGTACCTATCTTTAATCACTGAAAAGAAATTTCAAGGAAACTGGACAGGGTGTATGCGCAGAATGAGTGCAGATGGCACAGAATTAACATGTGCAAAAAAAAACCCTGAAAAAATATGAAGAGGAGGAACAGTGTTTCCAACTGCTAATTTGAGTTGTCCATCCCTGGGCTCTATGAATCCACAGGCTGTGGTGTAAAAGTAATTTGTTGGAAATATCAATAGGCAGTTATAAAAAGTGATGTCAAAATCAAGAGTGGAAATTCAGCCATTAACCAGGGTTCTGGCAACCTGCTGCTTTTTCAAATGTGCAGACCCACAAAACCCCATCCTGGTGATGTGTGACTTTGACATGTTACTTAAAAGGGGTTTTTTTTGGGAGGTAAGTAAAACAGCACAAGAAAGGCAGTGCATTAGGTAATATTACTGGAAAGCTGGGTGAAATTGGAATCAGTTTTATTTTAACACCATATATTAATATAATTTCCAGTCCAGTTTGTTTTGTTCTTTAATAGCCCCCCTGGCAGGTGAGCCTGCACATATCTATCATTTCCTTCTGAGCATCGTCTGATGGCAGTAATTATAACTTTATAAACTCCATCACTGGATCCTCCCTGAGAGACCCAGACACTAATGGGAGATTTATGAAGTATTTAAGTACTTGCTCTAGAACTGAGATCCAACAACCACCCTGCAGCTGCTGGTTTTTTGGCTACAGGTTACCCAGACACCTACATTCTGCAGAAACTCCTTGTTATTTTTGAAAGAGATGCCAGGCTCTGAGGGGATGTAAGAATTCCCCAGCTTTCTGAAGCATGCAGGTGCTGGGACCCCACACCATTATAAAACGTACTGGGATCATTCCAGGAACTGGTTTATTTGCCTCTTCTGCCAGAAATTCCTAAGACCTCACTGTGCTGCTGGAATGAGGGGACACTGCATATTGTGAGCAAAACACTCAAAGTAGTGATTTCCCCTGAGATCCCCATATCCAGAAATACACCACTGCAATAGAACAAGCTATAGTTACACATTTTAAATTTTATTTATGATCTATTATACATTTTTTTCCCCAAAACCATACATAAAGCTACAGAGCATACAGCTGGGTTTCAGATTTTTGTAAAGATCATGAAAGTTCAGGTCAGGTGTGATTAAAGAGAAGAATTCACACCAGCTATGATGACTTGTTTGCCTCCTCGTTGGACTTGGTAGAAAACACCTGAACCCAATAAAGATTTAGGAGGCAAGGGTGGACAAAGAAAAGCAGCATTTTTATGGTGCTCTAAGAGAAAGCAGCTTCTGGGATTTAATCTAGGAAGAAGGAATAATCTAGAATATGGAGCAGTGCAGGAATGAACTGGGTGAGTGATAATAGTATTTAGATAAAATACACAGTTTGGGGGTGAAAAGGGAAAATTATCTTAATTAAGGGGGGACTTTGAGCCTGGAAAAATTGTTGTTTTTTATGCTTCCTGAGGGTGAGGCTGGTAAGGAGCAGGAAGAGGAAAGGGAAACAACAGGAAACCCTGAGGCAGTGATTACACTGAAGGAATATCCAGTTGTATGAAGATGAGGAAGGGAGGCAGGGGATGTTGTCCCTGGGGCTGGTCTCCAGCTTTCCTGCCCTTGGGGGCTCCAGGGATGTCAGGTGTGAGAGCTGTTTTGCTGAGGATTTATGCACTGATTCTGCCCATATTATAAATTATTCTTGCTACTGGGTCTTGGGTTGCACTTGGGGGAAGAGCAAGGATTGTTTTCAGTGTTCAGAACCAGTAAAGTGTTGTTCAGGTCTGTCAGTAAAAGAAATTTGCTGTTTGCTTGCTTGGAGTCTGTGGAAGAGAATATGTAGGGGGTGAAATGAGTTGGTTTATTTTTATGGAAAACCTGTTCAAGCAAGTTTAAATAGAGAATAGAGAAACACCCAAGTGTTGTATTATTAGCCATGGTTGAACTGGGACTGCTAATTGCTCTACAGAAATGGGAGCACAGCAATGCTGCAAGGACTGAGAGACACAGGAGGGCAAAAGGAAAGAGAAAACCCTGCCCTGGTGCCACGAGGGAAACCTGGGTGGGAGCTGATGAGATTTTGGAACCTCTGAAATGCTTCACAGTCTCTTTTATGTTGGATGTGAAAGCACAGTGGATTTTCATGGCATGAACCAGCTCAGAGGTTTATTTGTGTATTGATAAAGCTCCTTTTGATAAACAGTGCTGCCTTTCTATCAATTGGAATAAACCATATCCAAGGTATATAACTCTTAGAGCAACTTGGATTGAAAAATACCTGCATGTTTTATTCTGCCATGTCCAAGAGCTTTTGGCAAGCCAGGCCCTGTCCCTGGTGAAAGCAGGGGAGAATCATGGAGGTTTTTGGATATAAATGGATGGAGAAATGGCTTTGACTGGTTGTTGGAAAGTGATTTGTGTGTCTGGGTTTTATCAGTTGTATTTCCTGAAGCTTGATGCAGCCACTTTGGAAAGCAAAGATAGAGTGTTTCTTCTCTTCAGGTACAGTGTGCTGTATCCACATGCCTACATAATAACTACAGCTTTTCCAGTTTGGGGTACTCTTTGGTTCTGTGCAAAATTCAGCAAAGATCTCATTCATATTTCCCTGTATTTGGAGAACAGGCAAAGAGGCTGCTGAAATGGCATGATTTAGTCAATCTGGATCATAGGTGGGGCCTTGCCCCAAATTTGGTTAGATAAGGTAAACCTTGTTGACTTCCATAGCTCAACATTGTGATTTACCTGCTTTAGTTTTCCCATACTTGTCTATTCATCATAGACTCAGCGTTCTCTCTGTTGCATAATATCTTATTTCAAGGTCAAAATTAAACTTGCCGCAGCCACTTCCTCCATTGTACTAAAATGAATGTTCCTGACAATGTCAGCAAAATGTGTCCATGTAATCAGCATCACACAGTGGATCCCTTCTTAATCTGAATTGAGAAGCACTATCTGGAGCTGGAGGCTGAGTGGCAGCCCCAGAGCTGCTGTGCAATTTAAAATGCCAGGGTTACGTCTCAGGATGTTGTAGTGTTCCCTCAAGTCCCAGAACAATCTAAATTGTTCTTCTCTTTTCCTACCTGTGCTATTCAGGGCTGAGTTTTGTAGGCCAGGGCTAATGGAAAATGTGTCTGCCCAAGGGAGAGGGTGAGTTTTGTATCAAGTATTTCCTTCCTTTTAAAGAAGCTTGACTGATTGCTTCTGTTTAAATTTTTATATAAATAGTGAGGGGAGCTTTCCTTCACAGAAATACCTGAAATCTGTAAGAAGTTCCTGTTTTGTGCACTGTTGCAAACATCCCTCAAATACAAATATCTTTATTTATTTGAAAAATGGAAGCTTATCAAACTTTCAAAACCCCTTTTTCAGAAAATGAAGGCTCAGATTTTTTTTTTTTAATAAAGAATGCAACAGCCTTTTCAATAGATTTTAATTTTAAGTAAATTGATTTTTTTTTTTCCCCTAGGTCATTTCTGACCTTACTTACCTGTTGACATTAATGCCACTGGTGTACTCACAAAAACCAAGGTGGAACATTACATGTGACAAAGGATCCCTCCAATTTGCTCTAAACAATTGTAAAGGGTTTGATAACCACCACTGAGAGATCTAGAGATTACTGAGAACCTCCAAGATAAGACTGTGTCTCTAATTAGCTGCTAATTAAAATCTTGATATCTGGCCTGTATCCAGTGGCAATTCCAAACAAGCTGATAACATCATTCTGTAGTGTAGTTCAGTTATTCTGGAGCACTTTACCTGCACTTTTTTACCAACAGTTGTCACATGGCTAAACTGCTAAAATTATTTATTTATTTATTTACTTTTCTAGAAGATATAGAGCACAGAATGACTCCATAGAATCATGGTCTTGATGGTGTTTCACAGCCAGCCAATATTAGAAATTTAAGAAGAAAACATAAACTTAGCTGCTAAAATTATTTATTTACTTTTCTAGAAGATATAGAGCACAGAGTGACTCCACAGAATCATGGTCTTGGTGTGTCACAGCCAGCCAATATTATAAATTTAAGAAGAAAACCTAAGTTTATGTTTTCTTTAGAAGAACATGATATGATTGAAAGATTTGAAAACGGAACAATCAAAATCCCACCAAAAAATCCCAAACCATTTGTCGAGTTTTGCTTCAGCTAGTATTTACCATCAGCTAGTGTTTCCCTCATTTTAATTTCTGGAAGGATTAATCAAATATCTTTTATTGCAAGCAGTCCATAATGCCATGCCCAGGTGGTTTGTTCCCTTCCATCTTGAACAGAAGATGATTTTTGTTGGCAATTAATTCTGGATGATTTCTCAAGATAGATTTCACAGGTTTATTAAACTTTTCCATTAACTTTTTTTCAGGGAGGTTTGAGCATCCTCCTGGAGAAATGATGAAGAGGTGTAATTGGAAAAGAAGTTAGATTTTTCAAGGTGACTGTTGAGTTGTTTTTATTGTTGCTCAGTAATTATTCAGTGCAAAACTGGCCGAGCCCTGCTAGAAACAGAGATTGCAGCCCATCCTGACCTGTCTGATGGGATCCTTGGTGCAAAAGCTCTCTCCTCTGGAGAAAGAGGTCTTCACAGCTGATTGGGGGAGTGTGGGGTCCATAGGCAAAAGCCTTCCTTTGGCTGGTCTCCTGGGAGATAGAAATTTTGGGTGAACTGACTGCTCTAGCTGAGGAATTTGTCCAGTTGGCCAAATGCTTTGATGTACCTGCTCTTATCCATTAGGCTCCCAACAAAAAGGTGGTTTGAAAGAGAAAGAGTGAGATAATTCTTGTTATTAGTTTGGTGGATGTTGGTACCAGGCTGGAGGAGAGCGATCTGGTCTGAATCTGTGGTGAGGATGAAGGTACATACCAGTTGACTCAATAGAAGTACCTGGCAGGAGCAGGATGTCAAACCCATGCAGGCAGCATTCCGTCAGCTTTGATCCTGGGCCAGTCTTCCTCCAGCATGTGTGCTTTGGAGCAAGAGTGCTGGCCTTTCCTAGGTGTACCTGGGCAGAGACCTGCTCCATTTGCTGGGGGTTTCAGTCTCCTCTTCCTGGAGCCTTGCTGTGCCATCCTGATACAACAGGAATGACGGTGCTGGCTCCAGGCACGGTGCTGGTACAGGTTCAGCAGGGCTGGAAGTGGGACTCAGAACCTGCTGCACTTGACTGAATGTGAGTGTGTGTGCCCTGCTGACACCCTTGGTTTCATAAAGCTTGTGACAAACAGTCTGAGAAGCCAGATGTATTTTTCTGTTCTTTGGAAACAGGACACTGCTGGTCTTGCTCTGAAAGCTTGCAAAGGTTAGTGTCAGTTTGAGCAAAAAGCTCTGCTTATTTTATGCTAATCCAGTGAAAGTTATAGAAAAGTAACAACTCTGTGGCTCTTCTGAATGTAATTTTGCTAAGGGGAAGATCCCAGCCATTTGAAGTCAGTGGCAAAATGCCATTGACTGGTTCAGCCTTTAACCCTCTATGTATCAACTGTGCAAGAAAAGAAAATTTTTCTGTGACTTTGACTAAACCTCAGTACACACATGCAAGTTTTACAGAACACTAAAACCAGGCAAAATGCAGCACATGTACTATTTATACACTGAATAACTCCAATTTTCTTCAAAGCCAGATCTTCTGCAGTATCATACAATTACTTTCAACTGCTTATGTGCTTTTACTTCCAGGACTTGCCTTAAATGTGTTTAAAAGATAGGAAGGAATTTCTACCAGGAGATAGAGTGAAAGATCAAATATTTCCCTGTCTTCATTTTCTTTATCTCTTTAGAAGGCTTAGAGACAGCAGCAGGTAATTTGGGGTGTACATTTTTGAAGAACATCAGCCCCTAGCTGTTCCCATTACCAAACCAAGATTTCAGAAAAACGTGGTCACTTCATAAGGATGTCTGACAAGAACTGCCTTCTTTTGAGGAAAAAATAAAGCTGTTAGTCTTTATCTTCTATTTAAATAAAAATGGAAATAACTAAAAAGCCAAAAAGCAAAAAGGGAATACAATTCATCTTACAGAGAATACATATGAAGAGGCATAATCCTACCAGAGGGGCTACTTCAAGGGAGAAAAACACATTCCTGCCTGGCTTTGCACTTGTCCAGCACAAAGTAAAAAGAGGTGGCAAACTTGGGTTTGAAAACAGGAGGAGTGTGTCCTTGCAGCACTCTGTGTGTGTGCTTAATCCTACTTTTAGAGTTCATGAAAGTCCGTTCCAGAGTCTAGTTTCAGAAAATATTATATGATCCCTTTGGTGATTTATAACAATTAGCTGCAATTGCAAACAGGTCATCAGTTGTCCAGAAAGCAGACATGAAGTTTGCGTGGGGCAAAAATGGCAGGGCTCTATGGGAGTGAAGGTTGAATTTGGAGGAAAGTGAGATTGCGTGGGGCAAAAATGGCAGGGCTCTATGGGACTGTGAAGGTTGAATTTGGAGGAATTTTCACTCTAGTGAGATTTTTTCACTCTAGTGTGTTCTTAATAAATTCTTCATGTACCACATTCTTCCTCTTCATCCTCCCCTTCATCTTTTCTCTCAGTGATACTAAATATTAGTTCCTGTATTATAAAAAAAAAATTAAAATTGCAAATTAAGGCATCATGGCTTCTCATTGCCCTATGTCCCAAATTCATCCTCTTCTCTCAGCTTTGTTCTGATGGCACCCCTGGGTGCTGCAAACCCTGCCTCCCCTCAAGCCAGGGCACTGGTTTGGTGCATCTGCAAGTCCCAGACTGTGTAAATTCAGAAAGGAGGGCTCATAAACAGATTTAATTGCTTGTTGGAGTTTCATTTGTGTCCTTGCTGTTTTCCCACATTGCTTTGTATCTGCCCTGTAAAGAGTAGTCCAGTAGGGCCGTTAAACTCACTTATATTCACTGTGGATATTAAAACATGTAAGTCTGAAGCTGGTGAGAGGAGAAACAAGCAGAGTTGAACTTTTCTCCTCTTCTTTCTGAAATGGCACTGTTCAGGAGTCCCAGAAGGCTTAAGGAAGAAGGTAATATTTTAATTGCCTTGTGTTTCTCCAGGAGATTAATAGCACTGTCAGTGCAGGAGAGGGCATGAAGCTGAAATACACACAGGACAATGCACGACAAGAAATACAAACCCCACTGATGGCTCTGAAGGGTCAAATCCTGCTCCCCTGAGTCCTGTGCACTGTGGGGATTTAAGCCCAGCTGGTCATGGCTGTGTTGTGCTGTACATGGACTAGATGAGGGCTGTAGGTCCCTTCCAAGTGAACTGTTCTATGTCACTGCCCCCCAGCTGCAGCGTAAAAGTGTGTGTGTACATCAATATAGAATTTGATCACTAATTCCTCCTGGAAAATCCTTAACTTTTGTGTCAGGAAAACATTTTTAACTGAATTTCTGTGCCTGAGTCATCTGCCAGGGCATGGAGGAAGGAGGGAGCTGACTAGCAGGTACATTTCTGAGGGGGTGTCAGGGGCTTTGAAGCTCTCTCCTGGATTTACTTGTAGCCCTACTTCTGTATCTGATGCCTCAATTTCTTATGCTGAATGATTTCCCCCCTCTAATTATTGTTTTGCTGGCATGAATATGCATCACTGCTTATGGTATAAACCTGAAGGGCATCACAAATAAGTGGAAAGATGTGCTGCTTTTTTCCCTCTAAAATTCCTCATGTTGACTCTGATGTTGAGTATTAAAAAAAAACAAAAAAAACAAAAAAACCCAAAAACCTTATTGTAAGGGAAGAAATATCAATGATAGAGAAAGAAAACATTAAAATTTGGTGTTTGGTCCTTGGAGTGTTTTTCAGTTCAGGTTGTCAGCTGGCAGAGGTTTCTCAGCTCTAACAGATGTTGCTGTTCTCAACCAGAGTCCTGCTGCAGAGGGACAAACTGGATTTTTCATTGCTCTCATTTCTCATGAGAGAGGGAGTGATGTGAAACTTAGTTTGTGCATTACCAGGGAGAAAACAGCTGTTTCCATGAGCTGCAAGTCCACATTTCCAGTAATCTTTCTGCTGTGTTGAGACTCTTTCTGCCTGCAAATGCCAGTGGTTTGTAGAGTGCATGGTGTGGGGTGAGCTGGCCTTTGTGGGTAAATGATACCTTCAATGCAGGATATTGGATTTATTTGAGCTAATGGCTTTTGTAAATGGAAGTTACACTGAAGGTAATGCTCATTTCGAAGTCTTTAGTAAATATGTGCATCGGGGTTGGGGGTATTCCTATTCAGAGGACTAAGAATGTGTGAGAAGTGGTACAGACATTTCCTATACATGGGAATTGTCAAACATCTCTTAGATCAAAAGAAGAAGAGATAAGCTACTTTGAAAATATAGCAAAGCTCCTATTTTATTAGTCCTTTTAAGAGGCGGAAGGATGACTCTAAAAAATAATCTACACTATTGTAAGGAAGTTCTAGTTAGTTAGTTTCATGTTTTTCCTCAGCAGGAGAGATGGATGTAAGCTTAGTCTCCTGGTTTTATTCACCCTGGTGAATTCCAGTCATGATTCATTCTCACTAATGAGATCAAAGCACAAGAGTTACCCTTCCACTAACACACTCCTTTAAAGGTATTAACTGCTTCTCAAAAAAAAATAAAATATATATGTATGTTGGCAAAGTCACAGAACTTCATTGTGTTATTGCAGGTGCTTAACTAACCTTTGAGCTTAAAAAAAAAGAAAAAGAAATGTATGTTGGCAAAGTCACAGAACTTCATTGTGTTATTGCAGGTGCTTAACTAACCTTTGAGCTTAAGAAAAAGAAAAAAAGAATTGTTTTATTGCACTTTATGCCAAATGAATGGTTGAGGGATTCCTCTGCAGCTCAGCTGACACAAAGGCAGAGCCTGGCAGGTAGCAGTTCTCTGTAAGTGCTGCTGGGTGTTGGGGCTGATGTAGGACATGCTGATAGAGATAAGGGTGATCAACTTCTATTGTCTAGCTTGAGAAATTGATAGGGGCAGCAGAGCTGATAGAAATGTAGTGCAATGCCTTTCTAAATTGGCCTAAATAGGATTGGCTCTGGAGAGGTGTTGGCAAATTATGGCGTGTTCACTTCTTCCTTTGGGAAATGTTCATTGCATTCTTATTGTTACCACAAATCAGAAAGGTTGGCCTACAAGGCAGTTATTTTCTGTAGCTTAAACAGTCCAGGTTGTGGACGATGTTGTGCTTAAAATATGTTAAAAAAATTAATAAAGTGGTGTTTTACAAACCAGTTGTTTCTTGATGCAAGTTAAATTCCAGCAGGTGTGTATTGCAGGTGGGGATGATCAACCCTTTATGACAACCCTGTTTGTAATTTTCCTCTAATTTCCCTGATTGCTTATGAGTTAATTGTGTGTGTAGTGAAAGAAAGACTTCAGAATGCTGCTTCATCAGTTAATTAAGAGTAAATCAACATATTTTAAAAGGTGGCAAAATAGTTTTTGACTTGTGTTTATGGTTCTTGAGCTGTACCTGCTTTATGAAGTTTCTTTTTCTTCTTCTGAACTCTGTGCTCTGCAAACCTGTTGTGTAATTGCAGTTGGCTACTGAATTATAAGTTAAACAACTGTTCACATACTAATCAAGAACTCCTTTTGTATTTCCAAATCTCTTTCCACTGCTTGCAGAAGGACTGCTGAGTCTAAAGGATGATTTGGTTCTAGTTTGCTAAGGAGTTTACATGAGTATATATATAATTGCACTTCTTTTTGCCAATTGATTTTATTACAGTGCTTAATGGTTTGTTGAATAGTTTATAGGATAATGAATGTCATTTCCTTGTATTATACTATAAATAACTTGGCAAATTTTTAATTAGGATAATCATGGTAGCTTTCTCTACTGCTGTAATCAAGCTTTGCTTTTTGCATCCAAGAAATAATGTACATCTATATCAAGTTAGAACAATTATGTTTTTCTAGAGAATACAAGATTTTGTTGATTGTATTTTTTTTAATAGACTTCCCTTTTTAAATCTTAGCTCTGCTTTTGTTGAAATGATAATTACCTCAATTGGATGAGTTTTACTTTAACATTCTGATTAGAAGAATGAATGAGACAGAACTTCTGTCCTATGTCAGATTTTGGAGTTTGGCTTTCCGTAGCATTGGAATACAATTAGGCACTTCCTACCATAATGTATAAAGGTATTTTACAACCACATCAAGTTAAATACTTACTTTGGTTTCAGTTGTAATCTTGAAGTCTATTAAATATAGAAAGTAAATATATAGAAAGAATAAATCAATTCAAGCAAAAGTTTTCTAGTACTGCATGGAGTGATCTCCTACGTGGGAGAACCCAGTGTGCATGATCTGATGTCCAGCACAGCTTGAAGATGCTCAAGGGTCCCCAGCTATGAAGGGGTGGCACTCTTGGAAGGCACCTGAAAAATTATCCTGTTCCACCCCCTGCCATGGGCAGGGACACCTTCCACTAGACCAGGTTCTTCCAAGCTCCATCCTTGGACACTTCCAGGGATCCAGGGGCAGCCACAGCTCTGCTGGGCACCCTGTGCCAAGGCCTCACCACCCACACAGGGAAGAATGAGACATCAGGACAGATGGATGGAGCTGAGGTTAGATCCCCCCTGCCCATCCTGTGCTGCTGTCCCTTGAGTCTCTTTTGGGTCTTTCAGGAGTTGCTGGTTGGAAAATCTTTCAATTAAGTAGATTAATCACAAAAAACCCAGACATTTTATAAACTGATTATTCTTGGCCATATCTGGAAAGCCATACCCCTTGCAGTGAAAGTTTTTCCTGAAGGAGAGAGTCCTTAGGGTCATGAAGGAATTCTTGAGGAGAAAAACTGGAGTTAGACTCTTTCTTTTTTGAGACAGAAGCTGTTTTCTACTACCTACAACTTCAAAAAACACTCATAAAATTTCTGTCTTCCTATGTTGCTGTTTTGTAAATGATGAGGGATCTAACAGAAAGGCCAACCCCTCTTTTCCACAGAACCCAAAAACCCAGACAGATTCAAATTTGCCGTTTCCTCTGGTACTTTTATAAATGTAGCCTGGTTTATGTAAAGGGCTGCCTGGTCTCCTGCTTCTGCTATAACTACCAGTGTAAGTATCCATTTCATTGCTGAGATTTGGAAGCTGTTAACATGGCTTTCACCACATTGCAGAATGTTTCTGCAGCTTTGCAGCTCCTTTGCAGGGCTCAAGCTGCTGTAGTTTTGCAATTATGTAATCAAATACAAATGTAAACATATGGCCATTTCTCTAAAATAGAGAGCCTGAGGAAACTGGAGACAGCAATGGTGAGTTGGAAGAAAAATCCAGTGGAAACAGAGTTAAATGTCAATGTCTGTACTGTGCCTAGTTAATATTTCACAGGAACGCCGTCAACTTGCTATAGAGCCCAGAGGATTTATACATTTTCCTGACAGATGATCATGATTCCCATCAGTACACTTAATGCCAACATCTGTAGGGTTCTACCTAATTTGGGAAACAAATATATTCTGTCCTCGTCGGAAAAGAATACTTTGTAAGTTCCAGGAAATGCTCATTACCTTGGGGTCATTGCAATTAAGTGGAGGACAGAGATTTTTCAAGGGGTGCCATTACACTTCCTTTTTGGCTGCTGTCTTTAAATGCAAGTTAGCAGGTGCCAGCTCCTGGTCTTGGCATTGCAGTGAAAAAATGCTTTTGATCATGGGTCGAGGTAAACACATGGAAATAAAGTATAAACATGGTCATTAGGAAAGTTTTGGTCATACTGTTGGTGCTTTATGGGTGAGGAATGTTGAGAATGTATTGTACACAACTTATAGCTTTATATACTAATCATCACTTTTTTAAGCTCCACTGTATTTTATTATTACATGCCTTTATTGGTCATTAGGAAAAAATTATCCAAATTAAGGTTTTCAAACTTTCTCTACATTAAATCATGGTCAGTCTAGATATTAAAGGCAAGGACACCTGCATAAACATTCCTTTTGCTTGCTTCTCTTCTACCTTCTTCAGAGCTGATGATCTTCCCATCAACCTCTGTTTCATTTTGTAAATAAATAACTTTCACTTGATCTCTTCTCTTGATGATCTTTATTCCCCAGATGATAGTTCAGCTGGCTGGAGTTCTAAATTATTTATGTGGGTGTGATAATATTCAAGGAAGAAGTTATGCTTCATGTTGGTGCATGGTTGAGTTTTGTTTATACAAATGCAGTTGAGTGATACCAGTGTAGCATAATTTCAAGCAGAAATAGAGGTGGAGTAGGAACAGAATTCCTTCTCTGGAAAGCACACCAGAAAACTCAGGGAAGACAGCCTGCCTGGATTAATGATGTATTTCCATGCCTAGAGCAGGAACAGTCTGGCCAGGAATTATGAAAAATGATAACAGGATTTCTCATGAGCTATTAGAAAAAATAACAGAAAATGGAGAAGATGGAAATGTTAGCTTGGGTTTGGTAAAGAAAAAAATGCAACTTTTCAAAGAGGCCATTACTTCTAGGTAACTCATAAAATAATTTTCTTATAATTTTTGTAGTTCCTCAGATTTCTGCTAGTTGTCACTTTTAAGTTATATAAAGTAACTATCTGTGTTAAAATTGGTGTTGTTGAATTTTAATTTTTGCAGTACTTAAGGCAATTACCTTCAGGGTTGGGGGAAAAAATCAGAATTTTGCATGAAGTAGTCGCTTTTATGTTGGTGTTGTTCAACCAGACCATGACTAGAAAAAACTTGGAAAGGATTTTACCCAGTCACAGGATACTATTGGGACATTTTTAAAATAAAAAGTTTGCTTTGGAGTGATAAATGTCCTGATATATACTGAAATGCCAGCCTTGAGAATGTGTTGGTCCTGTGTTCCTTTGACAAGTTGAGGGAGCACAACAGTGTCTATCAGTGAATCTGATCAGAATAAAAATGGACTTGTAAGCCAATAAAGTGAGTCTCCCCTGCTTTATTAGAAGCAGCATTGAGTTAAACAGGAACAATCCTGCATTTGGGTTTGAATGATGAATAAGGCTTCACTTCCAAAGGTTATTTTCTCTGTCTACTTGGTGCAAACTCAGTGTACCACTGATAAAAGGATCCCTTTGACTCACCTGGTCCCTCCATGGATTTGGACGTGCAGAGGTCAGTTCCTAAGTGTATGAAATTCATTTCACACAAGCAAGTAACGCTTTGATCTGATTTTTGTTTTGCTTTCATGCTGTTAATTTTTAATATTTTTAGTTGTGACTATTTTTATCTCTTTCTTGTCTATCTTAACATAATTTCATCTAGTTTTTGCTTCCTTAACAGCAGCCCTTTTACTGCTTCCTTTTCCCTTTTCAGATGAGGGAGAGCTCTTTCTTCCCATCAATTTGTCTGGGGCATTCTTAAATCCTGAGATAACGTAATAGGTTGGGGAAGAGACCTCTAAAGGACATCTAGTCCAACCCCACTGCCATGAACAGGGCAGAGACATCTTCAAATGCATCTGGTTGCTCAGAGCCCTTTCCAACCTGACCTTGGGAGTTTTGAGGTATGGGGCATCCACAGCATCTCTGGGTAACCTGTGCCAGGGCCTCAGCACCCTCACAGGGAAGAATTTCTTCCTAGTATCTAATCTAACCCTGCTGTCTGTCACTGTGAAACCATTCCCCCTTGTTCTGCCACTCCCTTGTCAGAAGTTCCTCTACTTTAGCTCTTTTTCCAGCCTGAGCAACTCCAGCTCTCTCAAGCCCTTCTGTCTAGCAGAGGTGCTCCAGTTGTCAATCACCTTTGTGGTCTCCTCTGGACCACACCTGAATGACAAATAGTGTCACTTGGTAGAAATGAGAGAGGAGATGGTGTCCAGTGATGTTTGGGCCAGCACAGAAAAGCATGAGGAGCAAACAATGTCCTTGTTGAGGCCAGGCACAGTCAGGGAGTGGAACCATGAAAAGTGGTTTTCGTGAAAGTGTCCAATGAAAACCTTAAAAAACCTTAAAGGCCTTTTCATAGGTAAGATCAGTGGAGTTCAGATGAGCTCTGGAAACATGGATTTGTAACTCATTCATCTTTGTAAATTGTGAGAGCTTGTACAGTTTTCCCTGAGTGCTCACAAATCTTTCTGCTGCAGAAGGCAGTGTTTGTTTGGCCTGGCAGATTAATCTCTGTGGGAGGTGAAACTGCTCACATGTCCACCTAAAGAGGGAAATTATGGATCCAGCTCTACCTCCTCACTCTTTATACCACATTGTGTCATGTCCCTTTTTAGCTAAAATCATTCCCAGTGGGATGTTTCTGATGGAACAAAAGCAAGGGAAAGCATGGGCTGGGGTAAAACGCTCTTCTGATGTGGATCTCCATCAGCACAGCAGGAGATGGAAAGAGAAGTGAGCCAGTGGCCAAGCCAGTTGAAAGATCCTTTGTTTTGTGGAGCACAGTGTGGTAGTTTGCCTGTTGGTGCCTCGGTCCATGGGTGTGATGGGAATGGTGTGCAGAGACCTCAGCAGAGCCTTGAATTCTGCTGGGGCTGTGGGACAGAGCTCTCCTGGTCCTCAGGAGGCCTCTCCCTGCCCTTTCAGGGGGTGAAAACACCTCAGTGTTTCCAGCTGGAGATCTTGGAAAATTCATGAATACCTAGTTTTATTTACCATATCTTCTGTCAAATTCTAGTAATTATGATAAAAATATTCCTCACTCCATTTAGCAGAGCAGTTAAGAAAATGTTGTTTGACTAGAGCACCTTATCCTGCTTTTATTCTGATTTTCGTTGATCAAAAGTTTCACAATTTTGATGCCTGTTTACAATACTACAATGTCATCTTTCTGTTTCCTCAAAAGGCATGTTTCCAAAATGCTTTCAAATATCCAGTCATTTTAATGAATACCTCAAGGGATCATTGAAATATCTTTAAACAGGTGGTGTGAGTTTAAAAAGTTTTCCCCTGTGTATCCATCTGCATTCATCACCTTAGGTCATCTTCAATATTCATGTCTTCTACCTGGAATGCTGGTTTTGTCCTCAGTGATAACATGTGGTTTTCTTCAAAATTAAGCATATGGTTTATTTTTCTTGTCAGATTGCCCTTAAAATCTCTTGGATTTTTTTTTTTTTCTGGTATTTGTATCTGCCAGGATTGGAAGGCTTATTTTTGCTTAAACTATCTCAATACTTATGGTAGTGTTCAGAAGTAAATGACAGGAAAAAATATTTTTTATTTGTGCAGATACACAATACAGCTTTCAAACAGCCTTGGCTTGTTTCTAAATCTGACCTAAAGTTGCCTGCGAAGCGACCATAAATTTAGTTTCACAATGCAATCTTTAGAAATATCTTCAAAATCATTGTGGTGGTTTTCTTGTTTTTTGTTTGGGTTTTTTTGTTTTGTTTTGTTTTGGTCATTTTCCCCCCATCCTTTAATGCCACTGAAGAAAATTGATCTAAGAGGGGGGGAAAAAAAAAGCTGTATGTTTTCAGTTAGTTAAAGGCAAATGACAAAAAAAATATTTGTTTATTAATTCCTAGAGCTCAGTTTAGTTAGACTTGGTTCAATCAATGCCAGTGTTCTGCTATGTGAACTTGTTTTCTCAGAGTTTAAAGGAACTTGTTGCAATGAGAGTATTGTTCTTTTTACTCATCAGCCCTCAATTGCTTAATGAGGAATAGATTTAAATATCTTACAAATAGATGGACTCAGGGCAGGACTGGGATGACCAGGGAGGAGTTTCCTCCAGCTGTGGTGGTCTCCAGGGGCACTCAGCAGTGAAGTCACTCAATTTCACAGAATCACTGGGTTGGAAGAGACCTTCAGGATCGAGTCCAACCTGGCCCCAACACCTCAACTAAACCCTGGCACCCAGTGCCACATCCAATCCTTGTTTAAACACATCCAATCTCTTTTTAAACACATAAACACATGGCCAGTGTGACATGGCTTTAGTGGCAGTGAAGTGAAGGTGTAATGGTGTCTCTGATTCATCCCAGGAACTCAATTTTTACCACTTTCTGAAGCGAAAGTAAATACACAGGTGGTTGGGGCCATCCTATGAATTCATGTGCCTCACCTGTGCTCAAACACATTTCAGTGGGTCATAGCTATAATTCTTGATATATTTTTTTATTTTTTTTTAGATAGAACAGAATATCTGCCACAGGTGTGCTTTCTGTGAGACGACACTTTAAATCTACTTGAGCATCATTATTGTACAGACTCAAACAGTTTAGATCTTAATTGATATTAATAGGAATAACCCTCAATGACGTGAACTTGGCAAGCCAGAAATTGCAGCTGTTCTCAGCAGTAGTGGCAGTAACAAAGATAATTAATTGTTTTTCCCTGGGAAATATATTTAGATTGTACAAACTAAATATTCCATTCCCTGAGCCCTAATTCAGGCTTGTATTTGTTCTGTAAATACAGGAAGTGAAACAAAAGTTAATATTTTTGACTGTCACACCATAATGTGAGCTATTGCAATTATTTTGGAGAAATAAAGTATTTAAAATATTTATTACACGTCTTCCAGTAATAAATTCAGCGGATGATGTTGTGTATGATTTTGTCAGCCTAAAATGAGCAACAATTTGATATTTTTATTTTTTGCTGTTGTTGGTATATGAGAGCTGGTTCTTCATCTGGCCCCAGCAGTAGTGTGCAAAGGGGATCATATTGGATATTGTAGAGCACGTGTTCCTGGCAGAGTTTTAGACAAAAAGTATTCCTGAGTGAGCACAACTTCATTTGCTAAGAGCTTGCAGTCAGCATTATAATCCTCCTGGATTATTAAAGAATACATCAAGGTTCAGTTTTGAAGTGCACAGGGATGTGTTAATGGCACTGTAAAATGTTTATACCCGTCGTGCAGGAGGCCTCTGTCTGGGTTATTGATTGCCAGGCTTTAAATTCTTTCTGTTTTGCTTAAATAAGAGTGGGAATGAATCTTCACAGATCCTTCCCCTGTCTCAGCTGCAAGTGGGCTGAGCCACCTGGGGAGTATTTACTTCTGGTCCTGGTTCTTGAAGCTCTAATAGACACCCCCACAAGAATGTATATTCATATGCTCTAAGTGTGTGGTTTTTATTAACACTTATTTTAATAGTGGTTGTAAAACTCATGCATTTAAATGCAGTTCTTTAAAGCGATGGCATTTTGAGCAAGGGTTTCTTTCACTGGTTATTTATCTCTACAATAGAAAGTCTCTGGTGTGGGTATAATTTTGTCTACGCTGATAACATCCACCCTGAAAATGTAACGTGCATGGGATGCTCTGTTGCTTGCTACAAAAGTAATTTTCTACTACAGGTTTTAAATCTCTGATATCCTAAAAATGTGGCGCTGCCTCAGGTTGGGCTGGACACAGAGGCAACAGTGCTGAGCAATGCAGGTGCCCTTCAGCACCTCCACAAGTACCTCCCTTCACAGTCAAGAAATGAGGCTTTATTTCCCCAAACTAATATGGCACTAAACCACCAAACTAAACATTTACCTTTGTGATGTAAATATTTCCTAAGCTCAGCTTCTTTCAAATCCTGCCCTTATTTGCGCTGCTCAGCAAGAGGCATGGACTTTGCAGCAGGAAAATGTGTTCTTTATGAGTAGGATGAAGCTCTTTTCTTCACTTGCATCTTAAATGCAATCTAAATGATCCATCATGCCCTGCACACAGCAAAAGCAATAGGTATGATGAAAGTCTGATTACATGTAATCAGCAGCAGTAGTGATTTGAATGTTTTGTCCTGTATCTTCCCTCAGCCTACTGCCCAGAAAAGCTGCTGCTTTAGTGTATTGAAAAAAATTCCTTGAGTTCATCAGCTGGGTTAGTTCAGAACCCCATTGCTCTGGTTCTCCCCTGGGTTTTTGGATCATTACATGGATGGAATACCAGTTGCTTTGGATACTTATTAAAAATATTGATATTGCACAATCTAGGCTGGCATTCAGGTCTGCAGCTTCTCAACAACAGTGGATTTGAGAGGTAAAACTGGTTTTTTACCTGTGCCCTAAAGTACAGAGGACTGTTCTTAACAAACCACCAGCTGGGGGAAACATAGAAATGGGATGCCACTGAAAAAAACCACCTAAGAAATATAAGTATTGTTATTACTGTGGTCATAGATCAGGCCAAACCATCTCTTTCTGGAGTGTGTGTAGATACATTCTTCAGGAATCGTTAAGGAAAAACCGATGCAGCACCAAGAGAGCAGTCCCTTCTGTAAATCTGACTCGAGCCCATTCACAAGTGAAATCATTCTGCTGCAGAGCTCTGAAGCTGTGTCTGTCTTCTGGGGAAAATTGCCTGCTTGTACGCTTCTGCATCTCTTTCTTTCCTGCTGCTAGAATATAATTAAATATGCTAGAATATAATTAAAGTTGCTAAAAATACACGCTTTCTGATAT
The DNA here is from genome assembly GCF_014805655.1 of Passer montanus. NCBI lineage: Eukaryota > Metazoa > Chordata > Aves > Passeriformes > Passeridae > Passer > Passer montanus. Next base: position 24,104,413 of record NW_024356504.1, on the reverse strand, counting down.
TGTTTTTTGTGTGTAGGCGGCTGCTGTTATTCTGTTCTCAGGGGAGGAGATGGTATAAAGATGAATGTCACTTAACTCTATTAAGTGGTCCATATTTCACAGGGATATAAAAGCTCCTTACTTGTGGCCTGATCCAAAGTCCCATGGAGTTTTTAAATTTATATATATATGCACACATATATATATGTATGTATAGTGGAGTCTGCTGGTTTTGTTATTTTTACAGAAGCATTTTTTTCCCCATCAGAAGAGAGGAGACTTCTGAACTGAAAACTACCACTTTCATGTTAGCAGTGAGAATTTACATTCTTAGTGCTGAGGAAATTAGTAGAACAAGCAGGGCCATAATTACTGTGCTTTTACAATACTGACATTGTACCTAATTATGGTTTAGTCTACCAAGCATTCTGTTTGTTTAATAATCCCAGCAGACATAGTTTGAGTTTTTGCATCACCTGGATGTAGCTGGGGACAACCACAGAAGTGACAGTTGACATGATTTTACCTATTTTACAGTATAAAGCATTGGCTCACCTTTGATACGCACGAAATCACTTATGGGGGAGTCGGAATCAGCATTTAGAGGCAAAGTAGCTCAATGCAGAAAGAGTCTTTGTTCACTTTTTTGTGTGGTAAAACCAGGGCTTAATTTTCTCTTCACAATCTCAGCAGCTCACAAAGCTGGTAATAAAATCCTCAGCACCCCTGCTGATGAAGTCAGATCTGCTATTGCTAACAAAGGTTAAACATCCATCATCTTTTGACCTGCTAAAATTATTCCATCTGCAGGTTTCATCCTGAATTTACCACCTGTCCCATGCCTTTTGGTTTCTATTTAAAGATGACGGATCTTTTCTGAATATGAAGTTCTTGATTTCCTCTCCTGCCTCCTCAGCCTTTATTTAAATTGTAATTCTCTTTTCCGCACATATGAAAAGTCTCAAAAATAACTTGAACATTTTTGGATAGAGAGGGTACAAAGAGGACCCTGAGTCTGTATTTGTGATTAATTTCCTCCATCCCATTCTGTGGTGACACTTTCTCTGTGAAATCCAGGCATGTCATATTTGTTCAGGTGTCCACCACCAACTCCTTGTTCAGCACATCAGGGTTATGAGCCTCCTTTCCAAGACTGCGGTGGATTTCCTAAAAATTTCCTAAAAGTTAGAGTTTTCTTGGCCACCCTTCAGTCCTCAGACTCTAGGATTGATTGAAGAAAGCAGTTACATTAAAAATTAAATTATTTCTTCCTTGGTTTTTGTGCAACTAAAACATTTACTCTGTGTGTGTAATCCTGCATACCATCCTATCGATTCTGTTCCTGATGCTGTCTTTAATTTTCTAATTGCCTGTTTCTCTTGATCATCCTGTGTGACACAAATACCCTCAGGGATGGCAGGGATTTGAAAAAGCAATAGCTGAGGAAAGCCTTCCCACAGGAATGCTGTCTTTGAATTAAATGCTTCCTCCATAAAGATATGTGGGGGTCTTTTGGTTTTTGTCAAGTGTCCAAATGTCTTGGCAAGAAACTTTTAAAATTATTTTGACCAAGTTGTTTGATAACATTATATCCAAAGTTGTCTTTATTTCCCTTGTATCTGTTTTGATAGCTGATTTTCTGGGTTTTTTTTACAGTATTTTTTAAAATAGTAGTCAATACTTATGAATCATAATAGAATATCACCTTAATAAATCAAAGGAGTAATTATCTAAACTGATGGTTCCTTAGATTTTGTTTGCCTTTGAATAATTCAATGTTTAATTTAGATATAATTGTTTTTTAAAAAAAGTTTATATTTTAAAACATTCCATAAATAAATGTTTTATGAATTTTTTTAGTAACATTTGATAATTTTGAGCAGTAGTACTTGCTTTTCCTTGCATGATCAACACTGGTGACTGCAGAATGTGACTTAGGACAAGAGCTTGTTCCTGCAGCAAAGCTCTTGACAGAGAAAGGTGACTCTTGGCTCCATTAAAATAAAAAAAGGGTTTTGTTATCAGTCCAGACTTGAAGCCTGTAATAGTCTTCTCATCCTTTTATCAATCCAGCTCTTCTCCTTAGTGTCGAGGCTTTGGCCATTTCCTCCTTGTTTCCAAGGAGCTGATGGGAGGATGAGCTCATTAATCCTCTCTGTGCTCACTCACAGTGGGGCAATAAATCCACGCAGAGAGGGTTTCACCACTTGTTTGTAGGTGGCTGGGTGGCACCAGGCTGGTGTCACATGTATCTTTTACTTTGATCCTTCTTTGTAACATGGACTTTTTAGGTGAAATGCAAGCTTCCCTGTGAAATACCATTTTAAGTATCTTAGCAGAAACCTTTTGCTAAATATTGCGTCTTGCTGCCTGTGAATAATATGCTTGCCTGTTCAGAAAATCACATTGAAGACCTACTGACAGCAGCAGCTGATATCACAATACATTGCTCTCTAGTGGTGTGAAAATTATTATTCCATGTATGCATTTCCAATTACACCTTAAATTATTGGTCTTGGATCATGCTGTCAAGAAAGTCAGACATGAACTGCAGAAGATCACAATTATAACTACTTTGCCAACTGTTAAATTGCAATTAAACCTATATTAAGTGGCCCTTTGGTGTGCCTTTTTCTTAATTCTTACAATTTAACTTAGAACTGTTGATTGTAGTTATTTAAAATAATGGATACAATTTCAGTACGGCCCAGCATAAATGAGGAAACATTTGTAGGATTAGAGTCAATTTTTAAAGGTTTATATGAGAAGCAGATTGTTTTAGTTACAAGTTTCTAATATTACTATTATATTTTTAATATTTGGTGACATCCAACTTGAATAAAATAGTTAACCCTGGTAATAAGATTTTCCTTTTAGCTCTTTATGTAGACACTATTTAAAAAGGAATTTTAGCTTGGTTTTCCCTTAGTTCTCTCATCCTTTTAATAACTGAGTATAGTTTAAAGTTATCTTAGTATTTAACCCCATTTCCCTGTAGATTAATTATCCTAATATGAAACAAATGTGTATTAAACATATGCAGTTGCTTACAGAAGCAGATCTGGCAGTTCCATTTAATATAAGTCTCTTGTTGCACAAAGCAAACCCATCATATTTAAGATTTCTCTGGTCATTAAAACTGAATTATGTAATAGGCTTCCATCTGCTATTGAAACCTGTTCATCATTATTTTGTGTCATTTTAAGTGGGAGCATTCTGAGAAATGCTTAGTGACAGCAGGCTTGGCTTTCCGGGCTGTGGGAGCAGGGTAGGACACAGCTTCCTTCCTTGCTAGCTTCAAAAATGAATGCTTTGCCTTCTGAGGAGGTTTTTTCCAAGAGTTTGGTTCTCACTTCTCCAGCCTTGCCATCTTCTGCAAAACTCTGTGTTTCATTTGTGCTGTTAAACTGCGTGCAAGTCGCAGTCTCCTCCCCGTGTCTCCCCCAGCCCTGTGCGTTGATTCCTGCGGGATAATTCCGCGCTGCCATCCATCAGCCCCACCGGTCTGGGGACACTGATGGTGCTTAGCAGGGCAGGCAGCACTCAGTGGTGGCAGTGGAGTGACACAGCAGTGGCAGGGAAGAGGGATGGCCCCGTGCTGCTGTGCTGGAGCAGGATCTGGGTAAATGGGATCAAAGCCCACTGGAGAAGATATGGGATCTGCTGGAATAGGAGCCAGGCAGGGCGGGAATTCCACTGCTGCATCCAAGAGCTGCATTGACAACCTCTGAGGGAGCTGGGCTGGGGAACTTGATGAGAACAAACCATTTAGTTAATAGAAGATTATCTGATTTCAGGATTAACCTTTTTTGGTATCCTGTCCAAGATGTAATTTTGGATATGGCAAAAGGAATAAAATTTGTTCTTGAGTCCTAAAACAAGCAAGCAAATCAAGCACCAATGCTGACCCAGCCTCAACATCCTCCTTCAGGGGAAAAAAAAAAAAAGTAAAGAAGATGCTTCAATTCAATCCAGATACTTTATAGTTCTTTCCATACTGCTTTTAATTTTTTAATCCTTTATGGTAACTTATTTTCTCTGTTTTCTCAGTGTAACTGTGTTTTCCCTATTATGCAATCATCTGAGCTACCTAGATCTTACTTATCTGTATCTTTCCCTCATGAAGTTATCTGTGCTTTAAAAGAAAACTGAAGACTTTACTTTTATTCAAAGTGAGGATAAGCAGAGCCTATTTTTTTTCTTAATATTCCCATAATGTTCCCAGTATCTTAAAATATCTCAACAGTCAATGTGCTTTTCCTTCCTTGTGCGGACAGATGTCATTCTATTACCGTTTGCAATATTCAAGTGAAATGGCTTTGTTATGTTTTACATGGTAAGAAAACTACCAAATTAAAACAATGACATCATTGATTACCCTTTGATAGATGAAATTTATCTAAATTATTTATCTTTTAGTATTTGCTAAAAATGTTCATATGTGAAAATTCACAATGATAGAACATCTGCTCAGCAGAGGCTTATCAAAGGTATTGTAATAAGCTATGTAATGAATGTTTCAGCTTTCAAAAGAGAAAATATTTTGTGTAGCATTTATTTAAATAATTTGTCTCAAGTTGGGATTTCCATCCCACTTTAAGAAAAAGAAGCAATTTTGTTGTGAAAACATTTTAATTGAATTTGGAAGCTTTACAGCTCAGTGAAGGAAGAAGTGTAACTTGGAAATATCTGAATTCCAAGAGCTGGGAGATGAAAAAGGTTCATTTGAAGTCCTGCTTGGAGGCACAGTGAGTGGCGCACTGCGGCGAGCTGGGTTTGAAATCGGCGCCGGGTGACTTGTCCTCAGTCCCCACCCGTCTGCTCCTTTCTTGTGCTCTTCAGGAGTTTGCCTGTCAGACCTTCTGGAGGTTTGATCCTGGGAGCAGCTGAAAACTTCAGTCTTTTCTCCACTGAGCCTCCTGATGAAGCAGGGAACACGTCTGTGTACAAGAAACGTGTTATTCAAGTCATGGCTGCTAGAATTCCTTCTTCATTTCAAACACTGTGTTGCTTATCCAAGTGTATAGGAAGTGTTCTTATATAAGAGCTCCTGGGAAGGGTCTTTCCAAGATGCTTGCAATTCCTTGTAAAAACCTGTTTCTTATTCCTGTATATTTATTAACTTTTTCAAGTTTTGTTGCAGCCATTTCTTCCTGTCAAATAACAAATGAAATTAGAGTCTTATGAGCACACTATGATAATACAGGCTAAGGTAGTGGAGAGGCTCAGAGGTTTTCACATTCCATATAAATGCTCTTTTCAAAGTCATTTTGTTCTTTGACGTGGGAAAGAAAGAAGGGTTGTTTCAGTGGGAGCCTTTGAAGGCTTTCCACAAGTGAGAACATTTTTGCTCATGTTCACCCTGGCACTGGCTGTCAGCAGCTGAAAGGGCACCTTGTTGACTCTGGTACAGGGCTTGTCACTCTTCTCACACAGAGGGATAAGTGATGGTCACTTTGACCCTCCACCCTGACATTTACATTGAATCCACGTCAGGCTGTTTGGAAAGAAGGGCCACTTCACCCTGGGGAATGTCTTTGCATGTTTCCTCCATCCTTCAAGGAGGTGAAGGATAATTGTGAAGAAAAGGTTCAGAGGGAGCTTGTTTGGCCTCCGGCCCCCTTTCTTTGTAGGGCTCCTGGGAGCAGGGATTGGCAAATGGCAGGATTGCAGGTAATGTGTTTCTATTAGGGTCTCTCTATTGTGCTAGAGAAGGCACCTGGCTATTCTGTGGTATTTTTGTGCCATTAAGGAACATAACTATCATGCCATTTTGTAGTTTGCTGAGATAGGTATTATTCTGTGACCCTTTGTTGATTAGATAAAAATTGGCTCAGGAATATTTGGGTGTTTCTCATTATCTGAGTATTTCTTAAATTTTTCTGTCCATAGATTGTGCCAAGCTGAATAACCTTCTCTTGAGTCTGAATAACCTTCTCTTGTTCAAATCTAGGAGGGAACTTGGTGTCCCTTCTCTTAATGGAAATATGGTTTTGACAAAAAAAAAGCCAAAAAGAACAAGAAACAAGACAGTCCCTAAACTTATCAAAAATGTTCCAGGATTATCATCATTCGGTAGATGTTTCTCAGCTTCCTGTTAGTACTGATCTCTCTCAGTGTTTGCTTAGTCTGATGTATAAATTATAGTAGCCAACAGCAAGTCCGAAAATATGAGGAATACTTGCAACCCTGTGATGTAAATAAGGAATTTGAGCATCAATGTTATGGACTGAGAACTGGGATGCCTGATGTCACTCCGCAGACTCCAAACAAGATGCCTGTGACCTTCCTGGGTGGGAGATGTGCAGAGTGAGGAAAGTTTGCACATGGAATTTAAACATGTGTGGCTTAAACTGATCATATGGCGCTTTTACTGACAGGTACCTGTGTGTGTGCCTTGCTTATGGAGAAAGCAATTAGCTGATTAGTAAATGCTGATTAAGTGATAACTATTATGGCTAGAGCTGAATAAATACACATAAAATATCCACGTTCCTGTTTAGAATGCTACATGTGAACATACCAGCAGCTCTTTAAGCCCCTTTGCATTGTGGGAGCACAAATCAGGGTTTGGTAGATCTTGTGAGAGATTTTTGGGTTCTGTAAATAAAATTTCATTACTTTGAACACAGCATTACACTGAACCAGGTAGGGCAGAAATAAATGGTATCATAATAATGTTTTTATACCCTGAATGTAAAACTCTGTTTATGGTTTTGCAAGAAAAATCTCAAGGATTTTGTCTGTAGTTTAGTGTGGCCAAAATCTAAATGTTTTGCTCTGTGCTGGGCTCTTAAAATGTAGTTTTAACTCCAAAGGTATGAAAGATTTCAAAAGTATTACATAAAGTCTGAAATTCATAAGTAGGAAATGCTGTGCATGCTTTTTCTTCACATCTCCCTTTCAGTTACAGTAATTTAGGTTTTAGTGTATGATGAATTCTGTCATAAATTACTACCAGAATACATTTTTCAGCTTTGGAGTAAATTTTGCTGAAATTAATATGGAAACCCTCCCATGTTTCAGTGAGAGATCAAAGAAAATCCCAAATGGAAAACATGCTTTTGAGAGGGGGGAAAATAATTCTGAGTTCTTAAATTCTTGCAATGAAAAGAACTGAATTAAAATCAAAGCAAAACTAATTAAGAACTTAAAAGTAGAAGTTTTTTGGTTGCATAACATCCCTGAAACATGGCAGGATGGGTTGGTTATCATCGCCAGCATTCCTGGTCATACAGACAGATTATGCCAGTAGATCCTAATGGAAATGTACAGCTGGATTGCAGTTTTCTGACCACTCCTTTTGGCCTTTCTGCTCTTTCTCACTATTCCTGCTCTTTTCCTTCTGAAAAAAAACCAAAACCAAAAAAAAAAAAAAACCAAACCAAAAAAACAAAACCAAAAACACCAAAAAATTGCTATTTTGGCAGGAAATTCCTTTTCTCTCCTAGGAGTTTTTTCTGGGTATGTAGCTAAGGGACAAACCAGCTGAGGTCTAATGCTTTTTATTCATGGATTTCATGGTGCATTTCTTGATCTAACCATTCTCAAGTGGAAAAGGAAAGTATGTTCACATACATCCCCCCAGTCCATGTGCATCTTTTCTTGTCCTCTTCCTTGAAAATTGAGAGGGAATTAAAAATTTCAGCTTTGTTTCACGTGAAATACAGTGGAAATATTTTTTTAAGTGTGAAATTAAAGTAAATCAATTAGTGAGGTATTCTTACTTCACACTGATCTTAAGGTATTGCTATAGAAGCTTTTAAATATGATGTTCTGATGATCTCTAATCCTTCAGCATTCATTCCCATCGTGCTTGTATCATATCCTTCAAAAGCTTCTCTAGGAATGTGCTTTTTGGGTTAGCGTGCACATGTGTTTTTTCTGAGTATTTAGTGAAAGCCTAATGAGCAGGCTCCCTGCTCTAGTGGATCAAGACTTTATTAGGCTGAGTTTTGCTCTTTGAAGAGCGTTGCCATATGGGAGGTTTGTTTTTTTTGGGCTCTCCCAGGTGCTCTTGGCAGATGGAGCTGGAAGTGCTCGGAAGACAGAGCACCAAGCAACTCCCATGCAAGCGGCTGGGGGTCACCAGGACCACAGCAGGAGCCTGGCAGATCCACAGAGCGCCCAAGCAAGGGACTGCTGGAAGTGGGAAGCACAATTCTGGAATTCAGCAGCTTCTCTGGGCACCTGGTTCCTTGACCAAGGCAGTTCTTCATTAGATTCACAGTGAATATTTCCAGTCTCGTGACAGAGCTGGAGAGCACTCCATGATATAAATGTTATCTCCCATTTGGTTCTTTTCAAGAGCCCTGTTGACCTTCTTGTCTTCATTGCATTCCCTCAAATAAGAAGGATACAAATCCCTTTGACCCCAAACAGTGATCAGAGTCAGCGATCATCATCCCTACTTATTTAGGAGCTGAATGCAAGTTTACAGAGGCAAATGCCTTTTTAATCCAGGAGCATTCCTGGTCCAGGCAGACATCACTCACTGCCTTGTGTGCTGGTCAGCTGATTGGTTTGCTTCCCTTTTTTCTCTTTTATTTTATCATCATAATGGAATTTTGGTTTTCCAAGTTCAGTGTAATTTCATACAATGTAATTCTAGTTGCTTTCCTAATGCAGACTTTGAGCTTCATCTTCTTTAAAAAATGTTCATCTTAAAAAAAAAACCAAAAACAAACCACCACATTTTTGGCTGTGAGAACATTGACTTTAAACAAAGACACCAGGTTTTCTATTCCTTTTTTTAAACTTTCCTTCTAAGAGGCACTGCCAGGTGTTTGCAGCATAGGATGGGAGCATAGGAGTAGTATCCTTGGGGAGGCAAGGCTTTCATTTACCCATAGAGGGATGATTTCTCACCATCTGCTCTGTATCTCAGAGAAATGGGATGTTAAAAACGTGAATTTTCCCATCCACTGGGAGCTTTCCTGCACAGCTCACGTATTGCAGAAAGAAAAAGATGTCACAGAAAAGAGCTGTTTTACTTCTGGGCCATCATAGATGACTATTTTTCAGCAAGAGGGTTGTTGTGATTTTTGTTTTGTTTTTTAAAGCCCACTAATTAGTGTGTGTTCGTAATTAACTGGTCAAATTCATTCTGTAAAGAAAACAGCTGAAAATAAAAATAATTCTGTGGTTATGCAAAATAAAAACATTTGAGAAAGCACTTTCAGAGCCAATAAAACCCTGAGGTAATATTAAACTGCTTTATTCTAAACAAAATCTATTTTTCAAAGTGTTTTATAAGTTAGTGTTTTTTTCACTCTGCTAAGTTTTTCTCAAGGTAGAGAATATAAAAAGCTTAGATCTCCGTAATTTCTGTATTGTTGCATAAAATTGAAAGCAAGAATTTAATAGTATGGAAATAGCTTAATTTTTTCCATTTTTCAAAAAAGGTAGCAAACAAGCCTTTTTTCAAGAACAAATATTCAGCTCTGAGCTCAATGTGAAATTGCTTTTTAGAACTTCTGTACATGGAGTAACTTAGGCTATTTTCATAATCTTTGCCCAAAAGAGAAGCAAATGCAAGATTTTTTTTGTGTAGACATGTGTGACCATCTGCAGATTTGGAAGAAGCAGTTGCACTAAGGAAGGGATAATCACCCTGCCAGGTTTTGTTTCAGACAAGATTTCTGTTCCACAGGTGCTGGACATGGAGATATTTTGGGACGTTCATGTACAACCAGACACTTGTGTGACCTTGACTGTAGAAGTGTTTTCACAACTTTACATTTCTATATTTATTCAGTAATATTTTTCACTTAGCTGTCAGTTCAGAAACCTCTCTAAATAAATAGAGTAAAATTGTTACTCTTAATAATGAAAGCATTTTCAATATTTTTTTGCTCTGAGGAATAATCATTCCTGAGCTGAATAAATAAGTGGACATGTTTGGCAATGCTAGTTTTAATATTTCCAGGTCTGTTAGAAGCAGATGTGCAATACACAGAAAATTGCAGTTCATCTTGTAGTAAAAGCAGAAATGTATCATGGGTTTCAAGAATACTCGAAAACCAAATATTATAGAGTTCTTCTGTGTGTTTCTCACACTACTCTACATCTTTGAAATGCTAAAACTTGCCAAACTCTCTCCCTCTTTCTGACTTCCAGGATGGTTTTTCAAGATGTGCTATCAAAGCAGGGCCTTTAATCATCTCCCTGAAAGCTTTAAGCAAAACCAGTCCATGTAAACTTGCACTCTTAATTATCCAGTTGCTCATTTTTGCTGTTGAGGGGAAGGAATTAAGATATAACAAAAATCCTTTCGTTCTTGCAGGCTGAAAAGAAGTTGGGATAGAGTTATTTTAAGAAATAGGAAATATATCTACATAGTAGTTGTACATTTGGCTTGTTGTAAAATTGAGTGATGTCAGTAGTTGAGAACCTGACCTCGGAAGTAAGAGCTGCACACAGGAAATTATTAAATTATTAGTCTAGTAAAGGACTCTTGTTTTTTTTCCTTTAGTGATAATACATCCCATGGCTTTTGGAGGAACTAAGCCAATGGAGAGATCTATGAGTGGATTGGGTTTTGTCTCCTCCTTTATTCTTGGTTTTATGTCTTTGTGGCAGTATTGACTCCAGTGAAGTTATTTCTCTCTTGTGCCACTGTGAGAATAATGAGGAAACCTTTTCCCAGCAATCTGCAATGTAACCTTGTGGAAGACACTACTGTAATTTATATATTGATAAAATGAATATAATATATTGCACAGAGGTTTTGTGAGCTTTAATTAATATTAGAATAGTTTTACATTGAATAATGATGGAATAGTCTTGAGTTAATTAACTCTAGATCTCAAGGACATCAGCCTCTGGTGGTTGAATGCAGCAGATTGTGTGGGTGTGCCAAACTTCCAGAATGCCCTCTTTTAAAAAACATTGTTTTCAAGGTGCCCCAGTGTTGACTTTAAATTCTTTCTTTGCAAATTTGTCATGTGAACTGTAAAATATTTTTATTCAAAATGGAGGAAGGATTTGGTCATTAAAAGGTGTCTAAGGAAATAGTTGAAAATAGATATGCTTATTTAAGTAGAACTTTGACTATTTGCAGAACTACATCTTTGAAAATTTGATTACTTGAAACAATTTAAAACTATTTTTTGTGGCAGGAGAGGTGAATCAGGAACCTCCCTGCTGGTAACAGGTTATTAAAGCTTGTTGGTTTCTATCTAGTGAGCAAATTTACTTCATGGTGAAATATTTAGAAAAAAAAGCAGATTTTCTTAAAATTTTATTCCATTCAAGTAGTTCATGGTGATGTTGTTCCTGTCATGTTGGAAGGATGATGGGCAGCTCCCACTCCACCCTCAGCTGGATGTTAGAGTTCCCTAAGTGAGGGTATCAGATACCACTAAATTATTGCTTCATGTTGTTCCTATCATTTGCTTTGATTTTTGCTTTTTGAATCATATCATCTTCACTTTTGATTTTCATTGTGCCATTTTTTTTTCCCCTTCACCTTCAACCATTTCACTCTAACCCATTCTCATTTCCAGAAGAGCATCCCTTGTGTGACGTAGGGGAGTTCCTGTGCCACGATGGTGTCACTTGTGTGTCCTGGCACTGGCTGTGTGACGGGGAGCCCGACTGTCCTGATGATTCTGATGAGTCCTTAGACACCTGTAAGTAAAGGAGGAGCTGCTCTTTTATTTTATCTCTCTTTAAACTGAAACATTTTCAGTCACATTGACTATATAACTGGAAGGGCAGATTCCATTTTGTTTCATCACTCCTGTATGAATCTTCTTGTTGAGGAGAGCAGGTTACATTCTTAGTGTGTGTGAGAGACAGAAGCAATGGATGAGATGGAAGGTGTTTTGTCCTTGTGCCACTCTGTCATGAGCACTGGCACTGGAGCATGTGTGCCCTCTGCTCTCCCCGAGCTGTGGGTGGGCTGAGAGGGGACAGGCACAGGAAAATGTGCTCCTCTAGGTACATTTAGGGGGAGCTGGGGTGGAAGAGTGCAAAATATTTTCAATACAAATATGAAAAGCATACAAACATCAAAGGGAAGAATGAAAGACTATGTGAGAGCTGTGAGGGGGGAAATAAACAAAGAAAGGAAGATGATGGAAAGCTTTAATAAAACATATTTAATTATAGTGAAGACCTTTTTGGTTTTTTTGGTTTTTAATGTGGCTAAGAGCTTTTGAACACCAGAGTAACAACCTTACAGACTTTTTTCTTATCAGCCTTGTAGACTACTGATGAGGTGTTATTAAATCTTAATGTTCCCTTGTTTCCTGTGTTCTGAGGAAAATGAGGGAATTTCCTGATTTTATCCCCAGGATAATCACTTAATGTAAGAGAAGAACCATGTATTTTGTATCAAAGCAATACTGACAATCAGGAAGGCTGGAAATGGGGTTTGCTGCTCAAAGAAAAGAAAATATCAAACATCAGACAGTATTTAGGAGTCTAATCTTTAAAATGAGGGACAGAAGCTTAAGATGTCTGGGAGCCATTTCTGTCTGGGCAAACACTGCAGTGCTGATTGCAGCCTTCCTGCTCCAGAGCTTGTTCTCTGCTACTGATCAGAAAATTGCCTCGGGGGCTGTGGCGAGGGTGCTCTGATTAACCACCCTCCACACACTTTGGGATTCTCAGCCACAACATCCTGCAGTGGGAAGTGTTGGGTACAGCTGGGATTTTGTTACTGCACTGCTGGCTGACTGCTCCCTTCTCCGATGTGTTTTCAAGCACGGTGTTAGTATGTGCAGGTAAAAGTTTTTCTAATAATGAATATCGAGATAGGAGCACACAAATGGTCACACACAGAGTTTTTAACTTGCCTCCTGAACTCCATGTAGTTCCAAATCCAAACAGCCTGCTGGATGCCCAGGTGTTTTCCTCTTGAGAACCTCACATGGTTTGTGAGACGTCTGTTCAGCAATTCCATTTAAAGTTGTGGCATATTAAAAACCTGGCATTTGGAGTTTACTGATGGCTGGAGGAAATGGGGAGGTACTGGGAAAGAGAGTCCACACTTTTCCCAAGATCAACCAGCATGATCCTCTGGAAAGACCTTTCCCTTTGCAAATGTGAACAGTTTGTGTCAGATGTTTTCCTTGGGCTGTCCTAAGCCAAAGGCAGGAGTCAGCACCGTGGCCTTTCTGGTTATAGAGAAGGAAGGTGTCCAAGTCTTTATTCTTTTGCACTTTCCATGGCCCTTTGCTGAGGAGCTGCTGGGTAATGAGGTGCCTGAGCCACAGCAGAGTGCACGAGACAATAATTGCCTTAGGTCTGCTGCCCTCTCTCACCCTCTCAGTGTAACTCAGCCCAGCACTGAGTGAGAATCAAGTGACAGCGCTGGGGCATTGGGTGAAACTCTGTTACATAATTGCTCACAATTTTGTTTTGCACTGGATGGTCCTGTATTTTTTAGTCAGCTCAATTTTTTGTCAAATTGTTGAAATATGTGTGCCTAGTCTGGCTTCATCAGGTAAGTTGTTTCTCATTAAAAATTAATACAATGCTTCTGAATTTTTTTTGGTGCTGATACTTTGCACCACGGTATCTGTAGAAACTTATAAATTGCATCAAAAATATTCTTATGATATGTTTGATCCTTGGTGCTAATGCTAGGGACACACCACATTCAGTTTTTGTGCACAGAGTCATGTGTCTGTTTGTTTTAGATGAATTTGTCAGCTCTTTTTTGACTTGCATATGATGAATTATTTGGTGTTGCCTGACAGATATTGCTAGTTGTTCCTATAGCTGTAAACAAATGGATTTTGATTGATTTTCTGTGGATTTGTGCCTAGTAATAGGGTTTTCTGGGTTCTAATAACGTGCAAGCATTGATCAAAGCTTTTTCTGCAAGTGGAAGTTCTTAACTTCTGTCCTGTGGGGATTTAAAGTACAGAAAAGGAGAGAAAGTCTCAAGCTGCAGCTTTTCCCATGGTGAGAATATGAGAAGTCTTATTAGTCTCATCACTCAAGCATCTATTTACAGAAAATATCCAGGAACTAAATATCTTTGTGGGCAGTCTCCTGATAGCATTTCAACCAAGTTTTACAATGGAACCTGAAAGTTATTTGGTTGTACAAACACACACTATATGCCTGTATCAACTAATTCCCTTAGGAACCTACCTGAAATCCTACAATCTAGTAAGTTATTATTGTTTGTAAGGAGATCTGGGACGGGACAGAAAAGGGGGAAATGGTGGCATCCTTATTTATTGTTGAATTCAGTGTCTGTTGGAAAAGACTTTGGCAGGGCTCTGTGCAGGCACAACTTCCTGGAGCTGTCAGGGGCGTGCTGGGTGTCCTGGCTCTGCCTGTGTGCTCTTTTCAGTCAGCAGAAAGCTTCCAGCACCAGTCTGTTCCCCTTCTACTTCCCACCTTCCTCTAAATGGTCTCACAAACAGCTTGGTAAAATCATAAGTGAACTCCTACAGCACCTACACTCATGTTCTCTCCCATTTCTTAGCAGCTGTAGTTCTTTCTGCTCTCTGAAGATGCTGTTTTTTACAGTACCAAGGTACCTCAGTAACTTATAATGAATAATTTAGTGAACAAATTCTGTTGCTTTTCTGTTCCAGAGTTGTTCATGAGAAAATTGATTAAAAAATTATTAATAAAATTCTTGACCAAGTAATTTTTACACCTTCTTGGGTGGTCTCTCAGTTGTTCATGGGTTTTTTGCAAATAGTCAGGATTCAAAAATCAATTTACTCAACCTAATCAGATGATGCTGGGTTCTTCAGTAGGCTAAATCAGCAAGCTCACTCAAAATCAATAGAACTTTATCAGAGAGCCCAGAATCTGGCCAGACAGTTTGGCTTTTACAGATAGCTGTGAGTGAGTCTGGAGGTTGATGCAAATGTTCAGAGGCAGGGCTCTGTTACAGGGAAAAATAAAATGTCTGGCTGCAGACTCACCTGACACATGATTTTGGTGGGACAATTACAAAACTCAAATCCATTGTTGAAAAGCATTGAGTTAAAAAACATAATATTGACAACAATTTGTATATTTGTATCATCAACTGACTCCACTACTCTGTGCAGTTACCACTTAAAAACATCAATGCAATACTCATTTCCTTGGGGATGGTTTTAGTGTTTTTTTGGGTTTTTTTTGCGTGGTTGTTTCTTTTATTTTTGGTGTTTTCATTGGACTTTTTAGTTTATTTTACCATTCTTGCCACTAGTGTTGGTCTTCAGCTGTAAGTATTTGCGTATCTCAGCAACTGTAAGTAGAGAACTTCACTAATTTTTTGTATCTTAAAGATGCAGTTTAAAACATGTTTTTTACCTGTGTGTTTTGTATTCCACAATTGTACCTCTCAATAACATATTCATCCTAAGGAAGCCATGCCCGAGGAATACTGTGGTTTCTGAAACCAGACAAGTATTTGATGTGATGTGCTATTACCTGCTTTTCTCCTCAGCCTTCTCCTAACAGTGCTGAGATCTGAAAGGTGCATTGGCAAATTACTCCTTCCATTTAGTACTTAAGGCTTTTTCTGTGTGTTTGCAGCTTCAGAACTCATCTGGCTTGCATGTTGTTTTCAAATCTCAGCTCGCCAATGCCTCTCTGTCAGAATGCATTCTGCCAGGGCGAGGTGAAACAAAGGAGCAGGGAGAGAAGTTGCTTATTTCCTGCAGCTTCTTTTTGAAACTGTGCACACTGATTATGTTTGGGTATTGTAGTGCTGGGTGCAGCAGCTCCAGCAAAGGCTGTTTGTTGTCTCTCAGCCATAGAAGAGAAAGATGCTGTAACAGTACCTGACAGCTGCCCTGTGAGGAGACACTTGAGGTCTGGAATGAGGTTCCCCTGAGCTCCTTTCATTTCCATCTGTGGCAGAACAGGCAGCTGAGCTCTGCAGCAGCACAGCTTCCCATTAGAGCCATCTATGACCCCAAATACTGCTTGAATGCCATTTTATTCCCACCCAGAGGGAATAAAATCCTACAATATCAGATCTCCCATTAACAGAGCAGCACTCTAAAAGGATCTGCCAAGTCCAAAAGTTCTTGATGCTCATTTGTTTTAGCAGCACCAAAATCCTGAAAACATTTCACTCCTCATAGCCAGACTGCAACTCTTGTCTCCTATTGTCCTCAGCTGCCCTTTGTTTGTGATCCTGACACTGTTGCTCTGGTATTTGAGCTTTCCTAAATTATCCAAGT
This sequence comes from Passer montanus, assembly GCF_014805655.1. Lineage (NCBI taxonomy): Eukaryota > Metazoa > Chordata > Aves > Passeriformes > Passeridae > Passer > Passer montanus. The sequence goes on along the minus strand of NW_024356504.1, from coordinate 24,088,280 downwards.
TATCCAAGTACTGTTTGCATACCTTCCACCCACACAATTTATTTGTGGCCCTGCATTGAAGCAATTCTGGTTGCCATTAATAAATCATCAAATTTGAATGGTCCCTGTCTCTGGTAGTTTGAGTAGATGTACCCTTATTGTAACATGTTGAAAGTATTTCTGATAATTATGTTCCTCTGGGATTTTAGGGAATGTCAGTGTCTATAATCATGATTAAACTGAAGTTGGAGGAGCAAAAGAAATGCAGCAACAAGAAGTGCCTTGTTAAAAAGCTTGAGTCTCACTTTGGTTGCTAAAAGTGTGTCTTTCATTCTCTGGATGCTAATTATGGGAGACTAGTTTCAGAAGCTTAAAAATTGTTAATTGGGTACCTCTGTTGTAGTTCTTTTACCAGCAAAGGATAAGATAATTGGATGCAATGTTGCTCTTGTGGTATGAAACAATAAAGATAAAATTTCCTAAAGCTCCTAATTCTTTTATGAGTAGATTCATTGAAATTCAATAGAAGCTGGGATCCCAAACCACTCTTTAGTATCTTTGGAAAATCCCAGCTCAATAAATAATGTGCATACATTGAAGGGGCACTGCCATGAGGCTGCTAAAGGTAAATGAAGGAAATGCTGGACCTGAGGGGGAAATGTGATCTTGTGTTTTCACTCTTTATAATTTTGGTGTGTGTAGTTACTGTTGAACAAGGAATCTGCTATATAAAATACCTTTTTACACCTATTTTTCAGCAAGATATTTGAACTTGTTACTGGCCAGATATTAATTTAATCCAATTTGAGATGATGAATGGGTATTCCCTTTTTTCCTCTGCATCAGGATTGTTCCTATCAGTAGTGTAAAACTCCTGAAGCTGTTGTAGGAAATGAACCACAGCAAAATGACAAATGTCAACAGATTTTATCCAACTGCTGCTAGTTTACGTAAAATTAAGTTAAATGCTTAATGCAGCAATACAATATTGCCAGCTTTTATGTTAGCTGGTGAGAAGTGTTTCTGACAGAACAAGATGAATGTTTTGAAGAAATATTAACTTTCCTGATACAATTTTTACAGACCTGAAACAAAACACATTTCCCACTTAGGCTCTTCTTGCAGTTTACCCTGGCAATGCTTCTGTGGTTGGTGAATACTGGTAAAAAAAAGACTTATAAAGGCACTTTTATTCTGTCTGGAGCCTTTGCCATCTTATTTACTGGCACATAGCCTGTCAGGGCTGCTGGCTTCATCCTATCCATATAGATTGCTGCTCGAAAATATCTCAGTGACTGTGACCTGGGCTGCAGCTTTTGACCTCTCTTTTTTCTCCTTACTGCATCATTTGGAAAACCAGAGAGCGCAGCCCTTCCAGGAAATGTGGTTTTGCTGGTGTGATGGGATTGCTGATGCTCTGAGGGTATTAGAGCAAACAGCCTGGAAAGAATGGATGTCCATGGTGCCCTCTAAGCCCTTTGGGAAGGTTACCCAAAGCACCCCAGTGAGACAAATCCTGCACTGCCATCAGTGTGGAGGTGCTCAGCCTGTTCCACTGGGGTGCTTGGGCTGCTCTTGATGATGCCCAGTTGTCATCCAAAGGGGGATCATTCCTGGAGGATGTTCCTGCCTTTCTCTCCACTGATGCTGCTCCTTTTCCCTCTGGGCTCCCCATCTTTGGCTGCTGGGGAGCACTTGCCTGGGGCCAGGGGATAACTTTGATGCTTTTACATTTACTTCCTGCCACAGCCAGCATATAGACAGAGCTGTTGAGGCTCCAGAGAACATTTAGAGGCAATTCCATTTTATAATTTCCCAATAGGGTTTAATGCTACTTCTGAAGCATGAGCGCATTGTCCCATCTTGGGATACAACATTTGCCTTCTCTACATAAATTAGTTTATTCACTTTTTTTCAGGAGGAGTGGCTTTAAATACTTGGTGGGATTAGACAGTGTCAGGTAACACCATGGGAACTAAAATTTACACCAGATTGAACATAAGGATCTTGGAAGAACAAGGTGTGTGAGTCTGTACAACTTGAGTCAGAAATGTAGAGATTCTCATTCCTGGTGAGTCAGGCTCTGCTGCCTGAGCTCTAAAGGGCTCAACAGCAGCCTAGCCCCCAGCAGCTTCATTAAGCAAGGGGCTACAATTTCAGCTTTCTGAACAAAAAGCATTTTTTTCTTAAATAATAATAAGTCCTGCTACACTCGGGTATACATTGGAATTTGGCAGGGAATAAAATTACTTGCTTCTGCTAATTTTCTTTAAAGCATTTTAAAGACTAAAAATGCTCTGTTACATTTTGTGCTTTGTTGGTTTTATTTCTTCCTACTTTATTTTCTATTCTGTGTATTCATTTCAGTTTGGTTTCCACTCTGAAAGTTCTTTAACATTGTCCTTTACGTCGTCCAAACACCCAAACCTGTTCCAGCCAAATATAATCACCTTAAAAAATAGTTGAAGACTTTGAATTTTATTATCATTCCAAAGCTGGTGTGTTACATATGCAGATATTTAGACAGTTATTTATACCTTGCAAATATAAACTGTTACATTAACTCTTATTGTAGTGAAATGGTTTTGGTAAGGTGAGCTCATTTCTGGTGTGCTAGGGATGATTTTTTCCTTGCAAATATATAGCAGAAGATTTATGTGGTGCACAAAAAGTTTAAGAAAGAAGAGTTCCTTTGTTCTTTAAATGCTTTCAGTGCATAGTAAAAGAATAACCTTTTACAAGATTTTCACTTCTATTCAACAAAGTGCTTGAGTTTGTCACCATCTGAGTACCCAAAATGCAGTGTAATGAATAAAATTAGATTTCATTTTGCTTTTGCACATAGTGAAAAATATTCAAAACCTTTAATTATGAATTTGGGGGCTTGATGATGTCAGAACCACAACTTCCCTGCTCTGTGTCAAAGATAAGAACTACATGGTGGGGAATCATGGACCTGTTATTGCACAGAAACTCGGCAGCCCTGGCAAGAGGTCCAGGATCAAATAAGTGTAATTTCCATGACTGTGCATTTTCCTTTGGAATAAAGTAAGCAACAAGAAGTTCAGTGTTGAAGGATGTAAAGGTCATTGTATCTCTCAGTGACACAGTTATTAGAAATACTACCTCCTTTTTCTTGCCTGTGCCTGATTATCCTGAGCATGATTTTTCCTAAGTGATTTATGGGGAATTCAATTAAATGACTGCTAGCAAAATGAGCTTCTTTTGAGGTCTGTGGAAACATGGAGATGTAATCCAAGGCCAGCACAGAGCCTTTGAAGGGTGATACCCAATACCTAAAACTCTGAAACAGCTCATTTATGGATTAATTGCTTGCTAAAATTGCAATTCCTACACAGAAACAGACCCAATGTGATATATACACATAAGACGAGAAAATTAAAAGATCAATCTTTTGAAAAACCTATAAAATTAATTCATACTTTGAAGAAGACTTTGTTTTTACGTTTTTTAACCCAAAACAATTTTATTTTCATACCTAAGCTATAAATTATATCCCCCAAAAAACCCCTAAAAAATGAATTGTCCATGGGGAGAGAAGAGATGGAAAGACATGGCACGGTTTGTCTTTCCTGAGATTGTGCTGGCTGTTAAGCTGAGCCTAATGGCTTTAGTTTTTCTTTCTAAGAATTGACCTTCTTGACAGCATTTGGCCACAAGTAAGACACTTGTTTCAGTGTGAGGCATGGTTTGAGTGTGGGCACTCTGTCAGGTACAGGGGCTGTGCTCTCTGCTTTCACAGGAGGGATGTGTCTGTCTCCGAGCTAAACAGGAGCCCTGTGGATCAAAGAACTGCACCTCTGAGATACACTGGGGCAGAAAATGCCCCCAAAAGGGCCAGGAACTGGTCATTGGGCAAGTGAGGGAGCAGAGATATGAGGTTACAGTGTGGGGGGTTTGTTGGGCTTCTTTCAGAAACCCTTTATGATATTTTGGTCCCCATTTCTATGCACATTTATTTACAATCCATTTAATTTGTGTTCTCTTTAACAACAGTTTTATTTTTTTATTTTCTTTTCTCCTCTTTCATATTTATGTTCTTGCAATCTCTCAAGGCCTTCTGTACATCAGTTGAGCCCTTTCACTGTAGCACTGCATTTTCACTCAGTATTTTGTTTCTCCCTAATCCTTGCTGTTGCTTTATTCATTACTTTCACACTTTTCTTGCTTTTTGCTTAGTTCTGCTGACAAACTATTAAAACTGCTATGAAAACTATTTTTCATTTTCCATGTTCCTTTATTTTTTCCTCTCTCATCATCATCATCCACAGGTTCTCTCTTCCCTCTCATAGGTCTCATGAACTTTGCTGATACCCAAACCTACTCTTTCATTTTCTGTCTCAGTTTTTACCTTCCCATTAACAGTCCTGTGTGCCTTGCTGTCCTGTGATGCTGCTGTTGTTCAAGAGTCAGCATCAGGAAAAGAGAATATTTTGGCAAATGAGGAATGCACCTTTTGCAGGGTAATTCAGCCAAATCCCAGAGCTGATTGTGAGGGTGCTGATTTTTAGGCTGTCATTTAGGCTTTCTCTGCCAGGAATAGCTCTGGTATAAGGGAAGTGGAGAAATTGCTGTATCACAGCAATGTCTAATCAATAGACATTGACAAAATGTAGAAACATATTTAGGAGAAAACATAAGAATATAGCATCATCAAACCCCTTCTTGGCTCTGGTGACATCAAAAGGTAATTTTTGATAACACAGGGATTTAGAAATTACAGCAATCTTGGGTATGAAATGGCTTGTTGAAAGCTTTTTATCTGAGGTGATGCTACTTCACCCAATTGCACTGAGGCTCATTAGAAATGTTTATAATTATAATGATGCATCTGGCCTGTAGATCCTACACTGGGAGAAATGTCATGGACTTAAATAGAGGCTGGATGGATTTCTTATTTGTCACTTGAAATTGCCAGGGTAATAATCATTCTTCTTCTCCTTCAAAATTACCCATGAACACAACTCTCATTAGCAAGCAGATGAATTTCTGGAAGAAAAGTAAAATTGCTTTTTTTGAAAATAGGGCTCTGATTTAAAGTAAGAGTTTATATATGTTTTTAGTGATTACATGCACAGTAATTTTAGTCAGCAAAGAGGGCACTTTGCCATAGATGAAGGAAGAGTGCAAGACCAAAACCTCTGCTCACAAAGAGGAGTGTATAAATATGACAGAGGAGTGGAACTTAATAAAGCAGAAAAGGAAAAGATAAAAATTAATTTCAAACAAATTTAGGTTTAATAAGTATTTTATTCCTTATGTCAACTTACAGATTGAACACAGAGAGTCCATGTTTTAGCAGCTCTTACTCATGTCCAGGTAGTTCTGGGGGAAATTTAGCTGGGTCAGAGGAAACATTTTCAAGCCTGTATTGCTAAACACCTTCATGCCACATTATTCAAAGATGCATTGGCATGCATGTGCAACCACTTTGGAGGACTGTGAGCTGTGCCCTCAGAACTGGGACTTGAACTGTTTGTAAAACTTGGAATATGCCCACTATGAGGTGATTTCAAGTTAGTTTGACTCATGAGAGCAGCCATTTATAGGACTGGGCACAAGTTTGTGTTTATACTTCCTCACAGAGAATGCTAAATTAATTTTTACCATCTGTCATTTATAACCTCATTAAAGGCACAGGTATAGCTGTTAATGGTAGATTTGTAATAACATGAGTTACTTCACACTAAAGATGTGGCAAACTTACTTTTCATTATTTAACTGTTGTAACAAAATCTAGGAGTGAGGGGAGAAACCTATTTTTTCGTAGTATAATAAAATTAGCTCTGAAGTTCTTCTTCTTCCTTCACTTGTTAAGCATTCATAAATAGGCCAGGGCTGCTAGAAGTGTCTCTTGCTGCCCTTGTGCTCAGGCTGTGGAGAATATTGAGATGGCATTTTCTAACTCATTCCTATTTTTTTTGCTCTGCTTCTACACCAGGCTATTGATCTTTGAGGCATTTTTTAAAAACTATTTAGACTAAAGTTGTCTAAGGTGGTTTTCTTTTTGCAAGACGTAGCTTCCTTTAAAAGTGTGCTGTGTAACCTGAAGCCAATGAGCTCAGGTAGTAAAACCCAGGTACAAATAATGAATAGCATAAATAATGGATGCCTGCTCTGCTATGAAAAGAGCTGTTATATAGTATAACACCTGTTTGGTTCAATAACAAAGTAAAAAACACATTATTCTCTACTGAAATCTGACTGTATTTTCATAGAAAAAAAATAGCAGCTATTGCTATTTTGCCTTTCAATGGATTTGTCTCCACCTTCCTAACCCTTTTCAGTCCCTGGCTCTGCTGTCAGTCCCTTGCAAGTCAAATGCAGGAGGACATGAGCTGCGGCCACAGCATCAGCATCTGCTTTGTCCAGCATGTAAAATTCATAAGGGAACTTGTTCAGACACTGTGTTTTCCATAATAACAAAGGCTTTGTTCCACTGATTTGGAATTCCAAGTTTGAAATGAGACAATTCAGTTTAGTAGCAGCCTTGTTTTCACATTGGGTTTTTGTTCAGTGACCAGTAGTAAGTTCTCTGTCCAAGACAGAGAATAATCTTCTCTCTCTTGTTCCTCTTTGCCCAAAGCTGGATTTTTGGATTTTATTTTTTTTTTAATTTCTGCTTGCAGATGTAAGTGTGCTGAAGGCTGTGGTTTGACTCATTAGGCTCCTCTAACACCAAGTCTCATTTCTTTTTGGCTGCACTGGAGATATCTCCGAGGTCAGCCAGGTCAAAGCTGCAGATTCTGCAAGTAACCATAAAACCTCTTTCCTGCTAACAATCCCTGGGATTTGAATGTGCCTGATGAATAAGATCACTTGAAATGAACTACCTTTGTATTTACAAAATTATTCTTTTGCCTTGTTCTCACCTTCCTTCACGGTGGCTTTGGCCTGGCCTTCCACCCGAGTCACTCCTTGATCTGCAGTGGATGTCGTGCCTACCCTGACTGTGTGACTTCGTGGCAGGAGGAGGAAATTACAAAAAAGATCATTAAGGTGTGAAATTAAATTCTTAAAGATGACACATCTAAAATAGCTAAAACATTACCCCTAAAACAAACAATACCATTGATCCTACTTAATTACATGCTTAATAATTTTATACCAATGTAAAGCACATTGACGATGCACTAATCCATTTCATATTCACTGCCACCACAGATTTTCTCCTCCTTATTTGCTTTGAATCTCATCATAATCGTGCACATAAAACTAGTATTCTTAGAATTTTTATAGTGGTATTTCCATATAAAATGAGGAAAAGTCTAATATATGAATGCTAAACAGCTCATTAACATGGTTTGTAATATATTTATTCATGATAAAAGCAGCTGAGAAATGCTGATATAAAATAGTACTTCAGTCCCAGAGTATGTCTAAGATTAGAAAAATCATGCCTCGGATAATAAATACTTCAGGGAAAACAGGAAATTTTCAATACAAATAACATCAAATAAAGAGCTTTGTATGCTTAATTAAACACATTAACAGATGCATTTATTTCAGTTAAATAATTAATACATTACTGATACTAGCAGCAAGAAGTTTTTTGTGCTTTAAAAAATCACCTGAAAAGGTTCTTTATTTCAGGAGAAAAAATGCTGCCTTTAACAGACATTAAATACATTCTTATCTGGAAGTGGCACAAAGATTGTTAACGATCAAATTACACAGCAAGCAAACTGCGTGGAAGGAGAGCCTAATCTACCATGTCAAGAACCCTGATCTTTAAATTTGCTCTGTATGAGCAAGCCACTGTGTCCAGCCTAAGGAGCAGGATGGGTTTTGGAACAATTTAAGTGATGAACAGTTCCTCCTCTGTCCCTGTGCATTAAATGCTGGTCCTTGAAGTTATTTTCTCTGGCCTTTCAGCCGTGCTTGCTGTGCCCAGGCCAGAGGAACAGGCTGTTGTGAATTACCTGTCCAGAACTGGCCCAAGGCTGTGTGACAGAGAAAAATTCTGCATTCACTGGAAGCATTTTATAGAGCCTGGAGCAGGAGTTTAGGAATATATTTTGCAGGGATAGTTGATGCATTGAGGGTTTAAGTTGTTATAAACTGGTAATTTGGTACAGATTTAGTTGTGTGCTTATTTCCTTTCTGAAAGTGTTTTATGCTGACCTGAACCAGCAGCTTTTGCTACTGTTTAGCTGTTGTTGGGCCATATTAATTCAGCTGGTGTTTCATATTCCACATATCCATATTCCATAATCATATTCAGGATTCCAACCTATCAATAAACACTGCTGATACCTCTAAAAAGGGTCAGGGAAGGTCCTTGATCTTCACTCAGATAGCAAATTGTATAAATTGTTATTAATATCAAAAGATAATGTTCAGTCATCCTAAATGTCAATAAATAAATATCCAGCCAATTGTTTCTACTAGAAACGCATCTGCTGTTGTTGACAGGAAGTATTATATAGCACCCTCTCCACACTGCTGAATATCCCCAAATTGGAGAAACCCTACTCATACCTTTTGGTTTTTTTAGATAAAAGGGAATTTCTCCTCCAGTTTTCAGATTTGGTTGTTGGGTTCAAGTCACCAGAGCAGGAAGAATGGGAGTTAGCTAGAGGGAGAGTGAATTCATGTATATGCAAGGTAGGGTGCAGAGCTGTGGGGAAGATGGGACCATTTTTGATTTCCATTCTGCTGGTGAAGGAGAGAGCGCTGTCCTGTGCTGGGCTTGGGCACAGGGCTGCCTTGGGACTGTTCCTTTCCTTGTTTACCAGCACAGCTCACAGTGATGGTGCAGATGAGCAAGAATATTAAAATAAGCCATTTCACAGCCCTGTTCTTTAGTCTGCCACAGAAAGGGATGCTGGAAGAAGGATTTGGCGAATTTAATGTTTCTCTGAAGTGTGGTGCTAATTGGTTAGGCATGTATATGGATTTAAACTTCTTTTTTTTTAAAACATTTTGTATTTTCCTACAAGAACTGGAAACATGAAATAGATAAATGTTTCTTAATAAGCCAGAAGAAGGTCAACTTTGACTAATCCAAGCTTAAAGAATAAGAGGCTCGGTGGTTGGTGCTTTTTTTTGAGCTGATGATAGGTTGAAATGATGCATATTATATTCCTTGACCTTTAAGGCCTGGGCTCTGTTTCTTGGCATGCTGCTGTCAGGAGCAGCACCCAGAAAGATGAGAGCAGGCCGTGGTTACACCTCCAGCATCCATAATGCAGCCACAGGCAGGAGCGGGGAGCACAGCTGCTGCTGCTGCAGGGATCTGCTGCTGCTGCCCCTTGGAAAACCCTCCTGGGGCTGAGCAGGACAAATGGCTCAGCAGGAGCCCGTGGTGGGCTGGAGATGGAGGAGCTGCAGGATCTGAGCAGTTTTCAAGGCTTCTCACAGCCTACACAGGTCAGTGAGAGTGGAGCAGCCTTCACACCTGAGCCTGGATTATGAAGTGCTGCTGCCAGGCAGGGACAGCTCACAGAGCCTGGCACTCCTGAGTCACTGCCCCATCACTGAGCACTTTTCAGCTCCTTTTCTTATAGTCAAACAGCTTTATCTTGTCCTGTCTATATCGTACAGGTGTTTTTTGAGGTTTTTTTTGGGTTTGGGGTTTTTTGTGGGTTTTCTTTTTTCTTTTTTTTTTTTTTTTGGGGGGGGTTATTTTTTTTGTTTTTTAAAGGATTTGTTTTCAAAGGCCTTAAAATAGTTTGCTCTAATTGGGAGCAATCCAAGTGGAGAAAGGAAGAGAAAATTGCAGTCATCCAGACAGCCCGGTGGCTTTTCTGGGGTAAATCATAAAGCTATAAATCACGGTGTGTTTATTCTGGTTTTTTCTGTGACTCAGCTGCATTTGTGGCTACATTTTAGCTGCCAGCAGGCTTATAATTTTGAGTGTATAAAAATTACTGTGAGATTCTTTAGGGAGATTTTACTTTTTTCAGCTTGATTTTTTATATGACAGTAAAGAGCTGACAAACTTCATGCACAGTCAAGGGAAATGTTTCTTTTCCATTGTGGAGAAGAAAGCTAAGAGACATGTAAAATTGTACCTGAGGAATGTATTGTGAGGAAAAGACAGTGATGAAGCACCCATAATTACCTCAAATTTCCATTTTTTTAAAAAAGAAATCCACATTTCATAGGAGCATAGAATGGTTTGTGATGGAAGGGACCTTAAAAGTCATGTAATTCCAGCCTCCTGCCATGGGCAGGGACACTACTTTCCACTAGATCAGGTTATTCCAAGCCCTGTCCAAGCTGGTCTTGAATATGGGCAGGGACACTACTTTCCACTAGATCAGGTTACTCCAAGCCCTGTCCAAGCTGGTCTTAAACATCAGAAGATTTTGACTCCTTTCATGTATGACCCTCACTGAAAGGTTTTGGTTTTACTGCAAAACTCCTAATAGTTGGAAAATCAATGTGAAAAGTTACTGAGGGCAGGAGGAGGTGTTGGATTTAAGGTGGATTTAATATTGGTGTCTGTTGGGATGTCTCTTTTGGTTTTGATCTCTGTTTATCTTTTTGTGGCTGTGCAGAGCAGCGCTTCATTGGATGTACTTTTAGTTATGTTTGAATTTAAAGGTTTCTTTCTCTTAGAACAGTGTGGAAGAGCCTTGTCATTAATGTGTGTTTGCATGTTCCTATGACAATTCTACCTGTGTAAGGAGCCCCGCTCCTGGAGCTGCAGAGCGCAGGGTTCAGTTAAACCTCACAGCACATCTCCTGCTGCCCTGCTGGGCTGGGACTGAGCCCCATCCCTCAGGGAGAGCATCTCGCTGTCCTGATCAAAGATATGTGCGTGGTGCACCTGTAGCCCTGCAGGTCAGCAGAGCAGGGCTCACCTGGCATGCCCCTAGCCCGGCACTGTGTGATCTTTGAAAGGCTGAGATCACAGGGTGTGCCCGGGGTGCTGCTGCTCCAGGGCACACGGGTGGGCAGGACTCCTCTCAGGCACAGCCTTATTAGTGCTACCATTTAATGAACCTGGGGTGCTGAAGGGATTTTGCCTTATAATGCATCAGGTTGACAGTGATATCTCTTTTATCAACTGAAATTACCAGAATAAAGAGTGTATGCAAAACCCTCCACGCCAAGTACCAAACGTAATTCCCATCGCTGTGCAACGACCTCGGCACACATACACTGCCTATGTGCCCACTTTATTGTTACTTATTTGTAATGACAGATTGGTTATAGCAGGATGTTTTTAGCTTGTCAGAGCTGCATTAGTTAGTCTGCAGCCAGCAGTAGCATTTGCAAAGTGATCCATGCCCTCCCCAGCAAAGTGCTCGCGAGGCAGTGATCTTTGGTGTGGCCTCCGTGCATGGTTGTGCTGAGCTCATTAAGATGTCTCAGCCTCAAAGAAGGTATCAGCTATATTAAGTAAGGAGTCCTAGCTATAAAAACAAATGCAGCATGGCATGGAAATACATTAACATCCCCTGGTTCACTGTAGCATCGTGTTTTCAGGGAAACAAACAAAGGAGATATAATCAACTGAGCTGGCATCAGCCCAGTTACTCCGAGCAAACAGTAATAGCTTTCACAGGGTTCAGGGTTGGGTCTTCTGCTCATTAATATTCCTCTAAAGGCACACAGGATCTTTGCAGATGAAATAAGGAGTGAATAAAATAAAAACTAGAAATCTCTCAGAGCTGTGCCAGGTGTATTGCTGGGAGATGTTTAATAAAAAGCTTGGCACTGGTGTGAATGGTTTCCCTGCTGGGTGTCAGGGCCTCCTCCAGCCCCCTGCAGCACAGCCAGTCACTGATGGCACTGCAGTGCTCACCCTGGTGCTGCTGCTTGTTGTAGCTGAGGACTCAGATCAGTTAAAACCAGTCTTTTCTGCATGTCTGTGTGCTCAGGGTGGCTCACTGACAGCAGCGCTGGCCAAAATCTCCAGGTAAACAGCCTCTGCCTCGTGTTTTGCCAGAGGACTGGGAGGGTGTACAGACAGATCAGGATAAACGTGGCCTGTGCAAACCAGCTTTTTCTCCCTAATCCTCATGGCACCTCCAGTAGTCCCTGGAAAGCAGGATTCATCCTCCGTAGCAGCTCTGGCAATCACAGGCTTTTAGCTGGGCTTGGGAAGGGTTGGACATAAATGCAAAGCCTGCTCTTAGTTTGGGCTTCATGAATCCTTTGTCTGCAGAGCTCAAGTGCTCAGTTTGGTCTTTTAAAAGTCTGGTTTGTAAATCCTCTACTGGTAACTGCTTTTTCTTGCTTTTTCTCTTCTCTCCTCCTCCAGAGAGACTTTTGGAAGGCTGCTTTAGCACGGATGCCATGAGGCTGATTATGAACTGCAGCTAATTCTGGCATCTTGTAAATATCAAAACAGCACATTTTGTTTTTACACTAATGCACTAAGGTCAAAATTGCCTTTCTATTTGAACAGATAAGCATTTCTTCTTTGTTAATATCCACAACCTAAAAGCTGTAGGAGGATAACAGGAATTTTTAATAGTGATATGTTGATGTTTCGGCTTGCTCTCTGAGGAGAACTTCCGAAGACAGAAATATAACATGATGGTATAGCATTCTGGTGTGTGCCAGCTCACTCTGCTCTGCAAGCAGCTTTATGTGCTGCTTTCTAGACATTGCACTGTGAAGGAACTAGTCAGTGCTTTTCCTGGAGGTGCTCTTAGCTCTTGTTTCAGCATTGCTCCCTCTTTTGATAGCATCTCTCCAGTTCCCAAGCTGTCTTTTCAGATTGGAGTCTGATGTCCACAGGACATTTCTGTGCAGTAGGGTTTTCATATTGCTGACTCAGTTGGCATCATTTCCCATATCATTGCATCCTATTTACTTTATGTGTGCATCTGTTTAGGTCTCGTGCTCCCTCAGGGCATACAAGATCACTAATCTAAGTCCTCAGTTTTAGCTCACCACTTCCCTGCTCTTGTGGTTTGATGTGCAGTATAAATATCATTGCTGCTTGAGCACTAATGCACGATTTAAAAATAATAAATACCCCATTTGCTGAAGGCTAATAGTCAATTCATTATGTGCTGCAATATCACCAGTTACTTCTGTGAAGGATTTCTTCTCTCAGGAGGTGGTTTTGTGAGCTTTGCCAAGCCATCCAAACTCCTGCAAAGTGATACAATTCTGGTTCTTATGTTGCTTTTTTGACAAATTCCAGAGCTTCTGCTGTCTTTTGTGGGCTTGGCCTGGGGGCCAGAATGCTTCTGCAAGTCAGGGCAACCACTGAGCCCAGGGCTGTGCTTTGAGTGGTGGAAATGTGGAAAACCTCCAGTTCTGAAAGAGAGCTGCCTGGACCCCTCTCCAAGGGAGGTTGTTTGGAGGTGAAGGGCCGAGCCTCAAGATATGCCTGGGGTGCATAGATTCAATATTGTGTAACCCCCAACATTTTTATCAACATTGTCTATTAATGTGAAGTCTGGTCCTTAAATTTAACACTTTTTTATTATTTTTTAGGGCTGATTCATTCATGATCAGTGCTCCTTTTAGTCTTGCATTACCCTGAATCTCTTCTATGTTTTTCCTTTCTGTACAACCTGTAGCAGAGGATAGTGATCATATTTTTTCATATTTATATGGACTGCAGTGGGAAGGTTTAGGTTGGACATTAGGAAGAATTTCATCACAGAAAGGGTGTTTAGACATTTAGACACCTCCATGGGGTGCCCAGGGAGCTATGTTTTTCCTTTCTGTACAACCTGTAGCAGAGGATAGTGATCATATTTTTTCATATTTATATGGACTGCAGTGGGAAGGTTTAGGTTGGACATTAGGAAGAATTTCGTCACAGAAAGGGTGTTTAGACATTGGAATAGGGTGCCCAGGGAAGTTGTGGGGTGCATGAAGGTGTTTAAGGAAAGCCTGGATGTGCCACTCAGTGCTGTGGTCTGATATTGGTCAGAGGTTACACTCAGTTATTTCAGAGCCCTTTTCCAATGTAATTGATTCTATGGTTCTTGAGTTTTAAAGTTTGTTTTTCCAATGTGAGTCACCTGGAAAATTTTTGTTGTTTCAACAGAATTTTCATGCCACCATTTTGAGAGAGAGCATAGCCTGTGACAGGCTTAATTTCAGTCATGCCATTAAAAACCTCGTAGAGTTACAAATGTTATTCTTTAATCCCTCAGCCAGGAAGGGCCTGAAGGAAGGTTGGCTAGGTGTGGCCATATAAATGTGGCCAGTATATTGCAATATTAGCTTTGGCATAACATAACCAGAGCTTTCACACTCTTCCCAGAGACTTTTTACACAGATTCTCACAAGTTAAGGATGCTCTGAGAAGTTCCACAAATTGTGGGAGGACAAGAAATGTGTTAGTCCCACATTTATTGAGGATTTTTATCTGTGAAGTGTGGAAGCATGAGTAGAAAACAAGAAACAGAAATAACTTGTAGATTTCAAAATGTAAAGTAGCACATAAAGAATATTGTTCTGTCTAGAAAACAAATTTATAAAGGAACAATGCTTGATATTTTATTATTTCCAGGTTTTTTTTCTGGAAGGAAGAAAGGTTGATGTTTTCCCCTTTTTGTTTTATTTTTTGTTTAGCAGTGAGGTGAAAGAAGGAATATAAACAACTTTGTGGTGAGCAGTGGAATAATCAGTTTATCAACTTGTCAGCATTTGATAAATATCTGTTGGAGAAGATCCTATATGAAAAGAATCTCATATGAAATAAAAAGCTATGGAACCTCGGTGGAGTTTAGCCAGTAGATGTCACAGATATCACATGGGAGGTGTAGCTAAGAGGCAAAGTTAGTTTAGTTTCTTTTATAGGTTATTCAGGTGCAGATTGACACATACACACATGTGGGCACACAAGAGCCAGACCTACATACAAAAATTGTCTCTTGTACTGGTAGCTTATAAAATAATTACTATTATTTAAAAAAAAATAACTGGAAAAGTTTTTTGTGGTGTCTCAGATGAAGTGTGTGGGTGTGGGAAGAGAAGCAGGTGCTTTGTCTGGTGTGTTGGCATAATTCTAACAGAACACCAAGAAGAAAGCAAGGTGTGAAAAAAGTGATGTTGCTGCTCAAGGGAGTCACAGGAGCTGAGCTACCACTGAGGTTTCTGAGTTGAGTCAGCAGACTAATATATTTCAGAATGATTCTATCTCTTGGTGATGAGTTATTTTGCAAGTAGGTCACAATCACGTAATTGTTTGAGCAAATTCAGTATTTGGGGGTTTCAAGAAAGATAAAAGTTGACTGCCTGTACCCATAGCCTGAAATGGCAGTGTAACCATTGAGAGAGCACTGAAGTCCATGAAGCAAGACTAGGAAAAACAGCCATGAAAATGTGTCCTGGTGAGACAAAGGGGTTGTTTCCATCCCTTGCACAAGGTTCTGCGCAAATAGACCTTTCTCCTCTACTGTTACAGGACTACTCTCTAAGGCAGTTTTCTGGGTTTTTTTCCTAGAAATGTAATAAACTATATCAGTAAAACACTTGCCCAATGTTTTTCCGGTTATTATTATTTTATAATGTATAAGATCACAGTGATATTTATCTTGTAAAATAAAACAGGTTTCAAAATGATCTAAGCATATGTAAGGGGAGCAAAGTATGTTGTGTGCCAGAAATTGTAGGCAGAGGTAGAGCCTGTGGTGACTTCATATTTGGCAAGTTTCTATCCCATCTACATTTCTTTCCACATTTACACAAACATGTGAGGGTTTTTTTTCACTGTTTTTCAAATCTGGGTTGGTTCAGGAACAGTAGTTTGTTAGATGATGGTTCTGTAGCAACTGCCAGGCTTCTGTCATGAGGATGACAGAATAATATGATAATTAAACTATTGTTTATTCTTCTTGTCTTGCAATCATCATGTACTTCCAGACTTATCATTTGGGACATGGGGTTGTTAAAACTGGCAGGTAAGAACCACTGCTTGAGGTGGTGGGAGAAGGGTTGCAGCTTGTAGCAGGTAAAAGGTAAACTAAGCTGCCTAATAACTTGTTTGCTATATCAGGCAAAAACATGAAGTGTTATACCTGATATGTTCTGCAAAATATAACAGTTCAAAAAGCTTTCTGTCATGATGCAGGATCAGTTCAGGTGCTCTAGAGGATGAGGGCAAGGACCATGTAATGGTAATGATTTATGCTAATGATTTAATGATGATGGTTATCACTGGTGCACACAAATTGCTAATGAACCAGGAGGCACACTTGTAAGCTTTCCTGGGCTTTCTAGAAAGCCTTTAATTTCCAAGGTGGCAAAGAGAGATGCATGGGTTTCTTTCACTGGTCACAGCAGCGTGAAGAGGCTGTTGCAGGGTGTGTGATGGCCTGCAGGCAAACTGGTTCAGTGAAAGGCAAGACTCGTGCCACAGTGATTTTCAGAGAGAAAAATGTGAAAAGGAGCTCTCACTTTGAAACCCACGCAAGAAAATTGTGTGATGGGCTTGAGTTTGGGAAGGGAAAGGGAAGAGGAGATGGCAGCTTTGATGGTGTCCCTTCATTGTGGCAGTGGGAGGCTGTGTTTGGGCGTTCCAGCTGTGTAGGAATGTTCCAGCTGTGCAGAGCTCATTGAATTGGATTATTGGAACATTTGTGTGTTTGCCTACATTTCCTCTCACATATCACAGCAGAGGATTGCTTCCCTCAGAGTCCCAGGCTGAGACAGCCGTGTACTTCCAGTGGCTTCCTCATGTAGACAGGATCTACACAGATGGACTTCAGAAAACGAGAAGATCATGGTTATTTAGGGCATTGCTCAGTGCTTGCAACAACACTGAGCTTTCTTTAAAAGCTTTTCTAAACCTGTAGATATTTTCAATGTAAAATATAGTTTTGCTGTTTGTTTACCTTTTAAACTGTGTTTTTCATGCTAGACCTCTAAAGTGCCCTTCTTATCTATCTTCTGCAAAGTGTCACAAGTAAAGTAGAAGACTTAATCTACAAATCCCTTTGTCATGTCCTATGATAAAATATGAGCAGAAGGTAGTTAAAACTATTTATCACAGCATTCTTGGCAAGTCTGGGACTTTTTAAGTTAGATAAATTGGCAACTGCTCCATTTTTTATCTCATAAGACAGAACTAAACCAGAATGAAACATTGAGCCTTCTTGCTTTAGGAAGATGCTGGAGTTTGGTGGTGTCTTTTTTATTTATTAAAGTCAGAACATATTAAAGAGAATTTAGGACACTAAATTCTTTTGCTTCTATTTAAATTATATTCTATATAGTACTTTTAAAAAAATATAATTTCCCTTTCAAAGTAATATTTATTTGAATATGCCTGTCAGGAAATTATTAGGTATTCCTGGTCACTTTATCCACTTACAGTGCATGCTAAACAAACTCAATAAGCATTTCATTCAGCATTAATGGGATAATTATTGTATGTGGAATACTGATTTATGATAAAAGGCACTTTTACTGGGATCTGACATTTGTTCAATTCATTACTCCTGTAAGATAGCAATTAAGCTTTACAAGGTTATTTTAAATTGATTGGTACAGAATTTTTTGTAACAATAGTCTTTAATACATCATCTGCAGCTCCAGTGCCGTGTTAACCAAACATCAATTTTAAGTCACGTGTAGATGCTCTGCTGTTAATTGTAGCTACTCATTGTTTACACTACATTGTAGCACAGGAGGGCAGAGGATTGTTTTTGGTGTGATGGGTATTTTGGTCAATAATGGTTTTGACCTAAATTTTGGTGAAACCAGTGATGCAGTGCTTTTGGATCTCTTAATTACACAGAAAGCTGCATCCCAAAGCTATGTAAGAAAATGGAAAATGCATCAGGAATTTCATCCCTCTGAACAATCATGCATACAAACACAGATCCTGCTGGTTTTTCTGAAAGGCTCTTTTAGCACCTCCAGCTTTCCTCTCCTGTTCCCTTAATCTCCTGTCCTTTTTGGAGAGGCCTTGGGGAGTCCTTGTCTCATTCTAATGAATAATGGATAGAGCCCCTGTCCATCCCGAGGAAAGGCAGAGTGAGTGAGGAGAGTTGCAGTGCAAGAACAAGGTTGTGTTGGAGAGGCTCTGACCGTGCTGACACTGCCTTGGAACCGGGAGAGCTCTCAGCATTCCTGGAGAGGGATATTGAGCTCAGACAAGGGAGGCAAATGAGCAATTGTGTCTCTTGTGTGAGGCTCCTGAGCTGCCTCCAGGGCTCCTGCCAAGGTTTGCTGGAGGGGAGCCCCTGCAGCCTGGAGCATCCCACAGGGAACGGGCAGCTCCCTGTCCCCAGTGACCGCCTGGAAACTCCTGTTCCTCCAGCCCACACCAACAGCAGCTGATCCTGAGCAGCATTCTAGCAAATCCTAAACCCATTCACTTCTGGCTCCTTGCCTGCTTGCTGTTTCTTTGCTTTCATGCACTTAGTAGCTGTTGAAATCCCACTACTGCATAACTGCTTTTTTCCCTTTCTTTTATTTTTTTTTTAAAAAAAGAAAAAGGAGGTGCAAAAGGAACAGGATGCTGAAATGGGAGGATTCTCTCAAGACCAGAAAAGAAAAAAAAAAGGAACCTGGCAGTGGGAGGGAATTGAAAGAAAAAAAAATAATTCTCCAGTCCAGCATTAAGTCAAGACTGTGAATTCAGAAAAGTGATATTTGCAAGCCTTTTAAGTCTGTTTTCTGCCCAAGATGCCTTCCTTCCACCATGATAATTGCCCTTTATTAGGCAGAAAAAGCACAAGCAGGATTTGCAGTATTTGGTTGAGGAACCAAAAAAAAAATATTTTTCAGGAAATGCTCCACACAGGATAACCAAATAACTGTCCACATGGATGGAAGCTCTTGTTATCTAAAGGAAATTTTAATACCGTTTTTATGCTGTTATTATGACTCATTACTAGCAATGGTATGAGGCTACAAAAAACTGAAGGTGGAAAATAATTAGGAAAATATTACCAGGTACTTAAATTAAATTAGTAGGATTTTTAATTTCGTGGGTTTATTTTAAAAAGGGGGGGAAATATTTTTTTTTCCCAATAAATTGGAGGAATGTGCTCAGACATGAGTCCCAAGTACATTGAGATCAGTAGAGTGTAGCATACTATGAAAGACCATATGCCTGTGGGTTAGTGTGCTGAATTATGCTGAATTTCTTACAGTATTAAAAGTTATTTGTCTTCTAGACTATCCCAGAATTAAAAAAAAAAAAATCTTTTGTCAAAGTCAGATAGTTTCTAAGAACTTTATATATTAGAAAACTCCATCTTTTGAAACACTTGGAAATTGGAAAAAAATCTTGTAGAGAGGAACTCTAATCTCTTGCTCTGATTTATGTAACATATAAAATGTATCCATTCTTTTCAAGCTTCCAATTAAATAAGAGATACTCCCTCTTTGTTGCACTGTTCCAAAGAGGAAAAAATTGAAATTATATGGAAAAAGAAGAAAACCTTTTTAAAGAGAGAGACTTCTTTCTGATCTTTGAGTTGACACGTTGGATTTTATGTAACAGTCGGTGACTGAAACATTAGTTCAGAAATTAAAACTCCTCTGTTTTGAAATATAGCCTCAACTTCCCAATCACTCCTGGTTTAATCTTTGTGTGATTCCGGAAAGAAATGAAAAGAAAAAAATGTCACAAGAAAGGCCCTGTAAATTATTCTTTTCTTTTTCTCTCTGATGCCAATGGATGACTTAAATCACTTATGCTGATTAAAAACCCACAACATAATCAGTCTTTTAATTCTTTTATCTTTTTTATACTTTTTTAATGTTTAATGCCGGAAAATGATATTACTTAAAAGCAGAAAGAGAGAACACTTTGGATGCAGCAAGACGAAGCATCTCAGGTTTTCAGAATTTTGGGTGAACCTGCCCCCTTGAACTTGTGCATCAGATTCTATCTGGTGTTAAGCCCAGACTGTGATTTTTCTTTGTTCTTTTTTTCCAAAATTTTTTTTTTTTGGTCTGAAACTCCTCTTAGTTATCAATATAGAACTTTTTCTCCTCATTATTTCTACATGAGAAATATACTCTTCAGAATGAAAACTAAGTTTTTTAGGGTTTGTGCTGCTTAAGATTGGAAACAGGTTTTTGCCCTGCACCACAAAAACTAAAAATGGGTTTACATGTTCAGTATCTTGAGTCCATGTGCTCTTAGAAAAATGGATATTCTTAACAGAAGGCCAAAATGAATTATGAACAGGCTCGATTAACTAAAATAAACACAACAGAACTGAGAAACCAGATTAAAAAAGGACACAAATGTGTCTTTGGATTTTTTTTTAATTTTAAGTACATTGAATAATACTAAGCATGCAGCATGTTGCAGTAGATTAAAAGGCAGCATTTCCTGCCCTTTTTTTCATATTTTTAGCTTTTAAATTTTAGATCATATGTGGAGAACTTTCTGAAATATTATGAGGATGAATTTTTCTAGCTCCAGCATATTTGATTGCATAGGTACTTTTGGAAAAATTAGACTCTTTAAGCAATTAAAAAAAAATGAAGCATTAGTTAAATTAAAAAAAAAGACTATAATTCTGACTTTCTATTAGGCAATTCATTTATTTAACTAAGCAGAGAGAAATAAAATGTCCCAAATTATGTCTTTTACAGAGGATTACTCCCACAGTGTTATTTAATTTTATCTGTATATATCCTACTGATATTGCCTATATTCTTCATTTCTTTATTCCTGTTTGTACATAAAGAATCTTATTAGCACATCAGTAATTTGCAGTCTAAGCTCCCTTGAGGAACTCTGATTTTCCTGCACTTTTTTTATGCAGATCTCCCAGGTGCTGCTGTTGAAAGTACAATGCCAAAACCTCAGGTTTACAAAAAGAATTGTCATGTATCAGCAAGGTGCTCCTTCTTTTTTATTGAAAAATGCAAGGGATAATGTAATTGAAAATAAAGTTATTAATGTAATTGAAAAGAAAGTTATTGCAAAAACGGCTTTGTCTCCCAATCCAGTGTCCTGGCTCCAGAAGGAACAGACTGGATTGGGAAAAGTAAGTTCGAGCTTGCAGCCCTAGGCCCTGATGGGTCACAGGACCTGAGTGGTTTTGCAGATTTGTCTTCTGGAACTTTACCTTTCCATTTTTAGTAGATCTCTTGCATTGTGTTAGTAAGTTTTTCATCACTCTGATTACACAAACGGGGAGCAGTGGGAAGAGTATCACCTCCAGACAATCCCTGTTTGCTTTTTCACCCTCTGGAACTACAACTTGAGCCACTCCCCGGCTTCAAGCAGAGATGATCCTCTGGAGATACAAGTGGACATCTTCCAGCAGAGATGATCCTCCCTCTGCTGTCCCAGGACTTTCTTTCCCTGCTGTGTACAGGTTAGCAGCTCTAGCTGGCAGGGAAATTCCCTGGCTGCTCCGTGCTGGGCACGCTGTGCTTCCCAGCCCGTCCCTCGCGTGCGGCTCCGCTGGAGCGGGACATTGACACTGCCATTTTCCTGTCTGCCTGAGCTGCCAGGCTCCACAGCCATTAAAGGCTGCATCCACAGGGTTAAGACAGATGCCTGTCACTTCAGAAGTGTAAGTCCAGGCTTCAGATCTTCAGCTCAGCTGCCACTCAAACTGGCAGCTTCCCCCAGCTGCTTTCGCAGGAATCGTGCTCAGCTCTGCGGAGGGTGCGTGACGGATTGGGTTATGTAGGAAACGCTGGTGGCAGCTGGAGAGTAAGTATTTGGCACTCACTGGAGCAGGACTCCAAGTGAGGCAGTCATCATTAGCTGACTGTCCTGGCTGGCTGGGTCTCGAATGCGAGTTTTGACTCTTTTGGTGCCGACCCAGTGAATATTATCTGTGACATGGAGCAGTGCCAGCGAGCAGGAGGAGAGTGCCTTGCTCAGAGATGCTGCACAGGGCAGCCCGTGGAGTGGCAGGAACAGGAGATGCACACTCCGACCCTTCTAATGTGGCCCAGGACAGTTTTTGAAAGACAGACTTACTGCAGAGGTGTGGTGTAGGGGCATGGGTTGGGAATGAAAAGCAGCAGCATGCTTTCATCTTAGTGCTGCAAAGTAAAGGGCTGCATTTCATATCTGCTTTTTGTGTTTAATTAAAGTTATAGGAAGATGAAAAATAAAAAGCTTATTAATCATAAATGGCTTTTCACCTCCTTCAACATTTCAGTTCACATTCTGCAGATCCCCTTTAGGTTTTGATAGACTTAGAACCTTTTAACTTTTAACTCAGGAATCTCTTGATCCTGCCTTCCCCTTCATCCTGCTCTGCCAGGATAAGGGGATGGGAATGGGCCAAAGGAAGGTTTGAAATTTGGTTTCTGCAGAGTATCTTGGTCAGCCAAGCCTGTGCTGCTGCAGACCAGAGAGCATCTCTGCTGGGGCAATTACTGACACACCCTGTGGTGTGTGCCTTCACCCTCTGGGACTGAAAGCCCAAATTGTGCCCCTTCAATGGCTCTGGGTGACCCAATGTGCTTGTGGGGTGCTCAGGGAAAAGAAGGATCAGTGCTTCAGTAAAAAACAGCTTTTCTCAATGTAATCTAGAAACAAGAGAAGTTCACTTTATAAACTGCAAAGTGTAATATTTCCATCCTCTGGCTTTTCCTTTCGTAGATCCCTTTCGTGTATTTGTTTCCTGTAATGTGTCTGTATCACAGATATTAAATCTTTGAAAAGGAATTGAACCTATTAAATGAAAAAAAAAAATTCAGTTGTACCACACTTAATACCGTAGGGTCTCTGCAGACACGCTTTAATCTTTGTTAAGGTTAATAATTACATTATAATTTTTTGTAACTATATGAGGGTTAATGAAGCAGGAATGTGGTTTATGGAGGAATTCCTTTTACAGAATTACTTTCAAAAATTTTTCAAGTGGAATAGTGTTCAACTACATATTTTTCAGTTCAGGAAATCTGTTTCAGTGGGAATTATATTAGATTCAGAGAAAACTTATTATTCCAGTACAACTAATGTCTCTCATTTTTAAAGTCATAGTTTGAATATTTTATCTGTGGGATAATGATTCTCTTGGTGGCTTTGCCATACTGATATCACTTACAGCTATCATTTTGTAAAAAGAAGAAAGGACAATGATTCAAAAAAAAAAAAGGAAATCCTGACTGGGACTAATCCTATAGTTTCTTCCAAATCAGTAAAATCTAGTTTTTATTGAAGATGATGGCTTTTCCAAAACAAACTGGCCCTGTTTATCTATTACTTCTGTTTGAAGGTTGTGGAGAACAAAGCACAAGTAGTTTTAGAGTCCCCACTAAACTAGAAAGGGCACACAATAATTTCTCTTCACTTCTGGGACTTGAACACAGACTCTGTTGTGTAAAATAAGTTATGACCTCCTGCAGAAAGGAGTTTCCAGAATCCATCTGCTGTACAAAATTGTAAAAGCTGATCTTCTGAAGGAGAACAGGGTGGAGATAAAACATAGCAGGTTCCACTCCCTGGTTGTTAGCTGCCGTCCACAGAGGCCTGGGAGAGCTTCAATGATGCTTTAAAAGTTGAGGTCCTGAAAGGCAAAGCAAACCAGGGGAAGCTGGGGAGGAGCAGCAGGAAGGCTGAGGCTGCTGTCATACACAGAGACTTGGTACAGGGCACATCAGGAACTGCCTTCCTCCTGCTGTAAAACATTCAGAACTTGGGCTTTCCTGGGGAGACAGTGGAAAGGGTGAAAAGGGATGAAATTTAAAACGGTTCTGTTGTTTCCAGAAAAAGCTTGTGTTTGTCCCTGTGCTCTGGGGGTGGGGAAGGGGAAATGGAGTGTGCTGCATCCATAAGAACCAGCAGATGACACAAATGAGTTTGCTCAGGAGCCTCCCTAACCTGGTGCCAGTTGGCAAACTGGGCTGCTGTTCAAGCATCAGTCAAGAGATTCTGGGATGAAACTGTTTTGCAAACAGTGCCTCTTCATGTGATTCTAATGACAAGTCTGCAACATCTGGCTGTGGTTTTGGACTCAGAGCTCATACATTTGCATGCCCTGGTCTCTCCAGAAATAATTTCTGTCTTGGAGGGTGAACAGTAGCCTCTGTATAAACACTCTATCCATGGTTTGTAATGTCTCTTCTTTTCATTACTTCTCAGCAGAAGAACAGATATTTAGAAATTACATAGGAACATGTTAATTTTAAGAGTTTGCTCTAAATCTCTCTATTTAACTGTCCATGAGTTTGGTTATTTTGTTCTTGTTGTTTTCCAATTCCTTCATAAGTTTCTTACTGGTTTTTCAGCCTGTCCTGTTCCCTCAGAACGTGGGGACTTTTTCCATGCAATCCTGAGATGCCAAGGGCTCTGCTCTGTAGAGCTGACCTGGAACATGGATGAGGAAGTTTACATCTTGTACATATTAAGATC
Source organism: Passer montanus (assembly GCF_014805655.1). Taxonomy (NCBI): domain Eukaryota; kingdom Metazoa; phylum Chordata; class Aves; order Passeriformes; family Passeridae; genus Passer; species Passer montanus. The sequence goes on along the minus strand of NW_024356504.1, from coordinate 24,064,057 downwards.
CAAACCTGCTAATTCTGATAGAACAGAGATGTTTCTGTCAAAAAGACTCAGAATATACATTCTTGTGTTCATGTTGAATTAGTAGTAAAACCTGAATACATTTCCGAGGTGATTCAATTATCTCTGTATCACCATTAAGGGTACTAAGTGGAAGATGGGATTAGAAATAATTGTAATTGTTCAACAGAGACAGGAATCAAATTCTTTGAAAAACAAGGCTGCAGAGCATATAGGTGGGAATGGTTCATCTTGGGCTGACTGTTGTGCAGTGTTGGGGTTTAATTCTTTGGTTTTTCTTTTGACATTGCGTTTTTACCTGTTCTGAGTTTGGATCTGAAACAACCTTTAGAGAAACTTTTTTGTTGTGACAGAAAATCAGAAAGAGATGAAACACAATGATACAGTAAAGATAATCCCCATTGATGGATGGAGCATTAATGGACATAGACCCTCCTTTAATGACCAAAGTGCTTCCAGAGTCACTGTATGCAATGTCAAATACATTTCCTGTCCAGTGCAGTGTCAACTTTATTGTCAGTGGGCAGTTCCTAAATTCTCTGCTCGGTGTATTTCCCTTCAGTAAGCTGGAGGAGTTCTTGGGAAGTGCAGTGACTGACAGTCCTGTGGTGATGGCTCAATGCACCTCCAGCTGCACCACAAATTGTCACCAGGAGCGGAGTGAGAGATTAAAGGGGACTCGCTGAGAGAGGCAACAAAAGCAACAAACTCATCCCCACAATGGGACTTCAGTTCAGTGTGTTCAGAAAAAGCTGAGCTTGAGTCACAAATTCGAGTCACTCAAATACCATTTGAGTCACAGTCAAAGCAATGAATTGTTGGAGAAGCAGGAGATGGATTTAAAAATAATTACACGGGGGGAAAAGGTGTTCTGGTAGTAGGTCTAGAAGTGACTAATTTTTTTTTTTAATAAACAGTCCTGATCTAAGTCTTTGATGACTATGCCAATGTATGGGAAATCCAGAACAAAAACATTGCATTTAGAAGACACTGCTTGTAATGGCCCATCTTTCATTAGGGGTAATTTTGAATCATTGTGTGCATCACACCTCTTTTGCTGTGTCACCTCATTCTCTTTTTGTTCATGGTAGCCTGACAGATTTTTTTCTTTGGATATTCTGTAGATTCTTTATATAAATCTTCAGCATGAATGCTGTATCATTTTTGGATTTGACTGGAAGTTTACAGTTCTGTGATGTTTAGTAAGTCAAACTACCAAGCATAGGGGCCACCTGGTGTGATCCATGATGGAGGAATGGTTTGTGGCTGGGTTTGGAGCCCTGGCACCCCTCCCTGCCAGGAGCCCACACTGCTGGCCCTGGGCTCCCAGTGTGCCCTGGGGGATTCCTTTGGCATTTGGCTGCCACAGAAGTCACTGGGAAAGGCTTCATTGATTCCAGTGGACTGGGATCAATTAGTCTTCAATTAGAGAATGACCTTGATACTCTTTCTCTAATCAGCATTTCCCTGTTACATCAGTGCTGCTTGGCACTGTCCTAGCTCCAGTCTGAGTAATTTTTTTTTTTCTTATAGATCTGCATTACTGCTTTTAGATTGGAGTAAAGTCAATTGAAATAAATTTCCTCCTTTGCTTTATGCCTGTACCAACACACATCGTTTACTTAATGCAATCCATTAGTTTTTTTTCTCTCTCATCTGTTAGCCATTATTTTATTACCTTTAATTTAGAGGCTCTAAATTTCTTTCAATAATATTTCAGTCTTAGTATAGATCCTATAATAATTCTTTTATTTTCTTTTTTTCTTTTTTAATAAAGATATCATATAACATATACCCAGGCAAATGCTCCAGTTGGTAATCATATGAAATCTATTTATTAACGTTTGAGAACTACACATTTCCATAAATGCCTTAAATATTCTACTTAATTGGGATGTGATCCTTCCTAAATATGCCGGATCACTTCAGCCTGAGTGCCATTCAATGTTGCAAATTTTGTTTTCTGACTTTTAATCATTAGCGGTTATTCCCCTGATGAGCTTATTAGCCTTGAGTACAAATACTTCATCTACCCTAGTGAAGAACTAAAAGTCTGAGGAACTCCTTAAATATGCATATTTCCTTTTTTTTTTTCCCTTCTTCTTAGGAAGTAAAGTGAAGTGACACTGTCATATACCATCATCTTCACTAATTTTACTGTTTTAAGGTTGAATACTCGTATTTTGTAGGAATAGGGAATGTCTTTAGTTTGATATAGATAGAAAATACAAGCCTTGTACATACCAGCTATCTGACAAAATCTCTGTATTTTATCTGTTTGCTGTGGAGCTTTACCCCAAAATTATATTAACTAGTCAAGCAAGAGACACCAAATTTCTGTACAGCTTCCATCCATTTGAATTCCTTGGGCTGTAACTGTATTTTGTTTAGAGTAAGGACCGAGTGTAGTCCAAGGACACTTTCTTTATCAATCTGTGATGACAGATGCTAATAATATATAACTAGGTAACATATAAAAATGATAAATTAGAACCCAGAAGCTTTGATAACACTTTTCAGTAGTTTTCATTTTGCTCTCAGAAGTTCATCAGTTGGGTCTCTGCTGTGTGATCTCTGTGTGAGAATGGGTTCATCCCCTTCAGTGACGTGGACAGTCAGGGAAATTTCCTTAACAGGGATGTGAGCTTTCCTTGGTATTTGTTTGTTTTTGTTTTCATTATCAGGGTAAACATTATTTTCAGGTTTTTATTGCTCTATAACATGGCAGAAAAGTCCCTGTGACAATTTGAACCATCCTTCTTTCAATGGAACATGGAGAATGGGTTCATCCCCTTCAGTGACGTGGACAGTCAGGGAAATTTCCTTAACAGGGATGTGAGCTTTCCTTGGTGTTTGTTTGTTTTTGTTTTCATTATCAGGGTAAACATTATTTTCAGGTTTTTATTGCTCTATAACACGGCAGAAAAGTCCCTGTGACCAATTTGAACCATCCTTCTTTCAACAAAACATGGGACAGGACGTAGGAGCTGGAACCAGGGACAGGAAAACAGCAGTAGGGATTTTTTTAAAAGATTTGAGTATAATGTCTCATCAGTTTTCTGAGCTGATTTTTAACTGTCAATCAGTCACTTTTTCTTTAGTTTCCTGAGAATTCCTAGACACTGAAATCTCTAAGTGCACTTCAAATTTTTAGAAACAATTATTTTCCTCGCTCTTTACTTGATTTTACACTGGGGCACAAGGAAGTAATGTGGTTTTCTGCAGTGAAAATGAGAATAGTGGAATATTAGAAACCTGGATTTTATCATTAAATATATATACAGTGTGTGTCTGCACTGCTTGTGTGCAGTGCTAAAAATATATATTATTTTCCCCAACCATCTTGTTTTGCTGGTCATAGCTTTAAATTTCTTTCTTTCTTTCTTTCCTTTTTTTTTTTTTTTAACCTACTTAAACTTTCCTCAAATATTTCCAAATACTAGGAACCATTTGTAGCTGTCCTAATTCTGGCTCATAAGCAATGCTAAAAATTCCTCCCCCAATTGACAGCTTTCTTTGCCAGATTACAATATTCCCAGCTGATTAGTTATCTTAACCGCAGGGCTTTTTCTGAAAAGTACAATTAGCAGAATTTGTTTCAAGCTCCTACTAACAGTTTGCTGTAGAATGTAATTTATTTCATGTTTTCTGAGCAATGAATGTTATTCACATATTTTAGAAAAATCCGCTAAGAGCATATTTTCATCCCTTTCCTTTCTTTCTTCTTCCCCCAGTGCCAAGAAATAAAAATTGAAAATATGATTTAATCTGGAACTAAGAACAGCCCTGGCATTTAACTGAGTGGGGTTCAGCAGTTGTTACTGTTAAATTCAACTCTTTATGAAAATAACGCCATGTGGAGAGGTAGCTGGGAGGAGAGGGGAAGCAGGAGGATTAGGAGCTTTCAGCAGTGGGGATTTCTGAGCCTTGGAGCAGGCAGTGCTCTGCTGGGCTCAGTTTGAAGAGGTTTCAGCTCAAAGTTGGAGCTGAGGGGAATCAGAAGTGAAGGTCTCGTCCTTTGCCAGCACAGACATTTAATTTTCATTCATTAGGGAGTTCCAGCTGTAAACTCTACAGCACAAAGCTGTTGCTTTGTGCCTGTTTGTTTATCAGCACTGATGGAAAAAGCAGGCAGCAAATTTGCATGTAGTTTTTGTAAAACTTTATAAAGATAAAAACCCTATAATATATCCTTCACTTGGAGCATGGCAGCTGACACTTGCTGAATGTCTGCTGTAGTGTGATTAAATCCTTGGGGGAAAAGGGAAGAGTTCCTGCAAGGAGCTCTTAAAAAGCTTGAGAAATAAATACAGGAGCCTGGATGAGTCTGGTTTGTGTTGTGGGCACAAGAGGGTGGTGGGAGGCAGCACAGCAGATCTGAGAGCAAGAGGGAGGATGGAAGAAGAGAATAATGCTGGTCCCAGATTTCTCACTGTCATGGTCCGGTTGTTCTGCTAAGGTTTATTGGAAGCTGAACAAAAATTGGAAGAAGTGATATCAAAACCTCCCTGTCCCAATGTGCATTAAATGCATCCCACATATTTATGAATTGGAGGCAGGGAGTGCTGTGGTAAAAAAGATGGGGATAGGATTTTTGTTTATACCTTTTAGTTGTGATTTCAGTAAACAGTGAGAAGGCTGAAGTGCTACACAGGCATTTCAGAAAATGCCATCAGTTTCTCTCTTAGCTGCACAGAAAATCTATGTCCTTTTTTAAGTAATTGTCAATAAAATTAAAGATCCTGAATCTATGTTTATTATAAGATTTCCATTTTACAAATCTCCTCTATAGACTCACTGAGTTTAAAGGCATTAAATGAGAAGCTGGACTGGTTGTTTATAAGACATAGGTAGAATTTTCATAGGCTAGGGAAATTTCAGTTGTGTGCATTCAACCATTAATGGTAATTTTCACATTTAGCAGTTAGTGGAAGGTAATGTGGCTGCTTATACTCAGGATAATACTTATTTTTAGTTAAATGGTTATTTTCAAACTGAAGTCACGGGAGATTGAAGCCTGCTTCTCTCTTTGTTTCTTTCTTTTCTTGCACCTTGTTTTCTTTTATAAAGAAATAAAAGACTAAAGAGATTTACACTGGCCAGAGTTTAATTTGTATTGACATTTGTATCTTACCTCTGAGGTTCTGGAAAAAAATGGAATTCAATGAGGTCAGACACATACAAACGAGAAGATATTGCTTTGAGTTGCATGAGCACTGAAACACCTAAATCCAACTTAAACAAAAGTGAGCTGGAAACTCAGCCCAGCCTATGAAATATGGACCTTGGGGCTGCAAAACCTGTTTATGTTTTAGTGAGTGTTTATTGAAACCACAATGCTCTGGGTTGGAAGGACAGATTTCAGAATACCAAATAATTTTAATAATAATCTAATTGAAAATGTTTATATGGGATAAAAAATATCAGTTGATCTGCCATCCTCTGGATGGTAAAGAACATGAAAACTGATTTGCAATAGTGGGATAGTGGTGCTGCAAGTTTTGGTCATCCCACACAATTTAGAACATCATGTGACCACAGGCATTTTATATCAGGAAATAAACTTGGCTTTATGGGTTTATAACTTGTATATAGGACTAAAATGCTGTATAAGGAACTTGTAAGAGCATATCCTCCTGAGTTGCTCTCCTGTTCTAAATTTATGTATTTTCCAAGGAGATGCATAAACATCCCAGCATTTCCTACTACCTACCAATTTGTGAAGTATCTTCTCAAAAGCTTTTCTTGAGAATTTGCTTCATGCATCAACTACAGAAACATTTTTTCCCCACAATTGCCTAATGTGGTCTGAAGGAAATAACAGTAGAATTTGCAGTCATAGGGAGAAATTTCAAACTCTGCATTCTGTTAAGTGTAAATTTCCTCCCCGAGTCTTTTATTCCCAAGATTATGTTTGTACCAAGTGGGATAAATGCTCTGCTATTTGCACATTAATACTTATGTGATACTTGGTGTTAAATCAGAGACTGCATCTTACAAATTCTGTCACAACGGTGTTGCTGATCATGTAATTACTGCAGTTATTTTTGATTAGCCATCTCCCACAGTGATGCTGTGTGGAGCAGGGGAGTCATCCTTCCCCAAAGCAGCCTTGGACCTCAGTCAAAGGAGATGCTGAAATCACCCTGTATATGCTGTCATTGAAATGGATACTGTGAGCATTATCTGCTGACCCTGGTGGCTGAGGGGATTTTAGAATCACTAATAAGAGGCTGCATGTGATGGTAGCTCCTGGCTGATGGGGAGTACCTGACCCCTTCAAGGCAGGCTGCTCTGCCTCTGTGCACCAGCTTTATGTGCAATGCTGAAGTTGGGGAAACTTTTGTGAGACAAAAAGGGTGCTCAAAGAGATCCTTTTAAATGACTTGGGTATCTTAAAGGAGGTGGTTTGAAACAAATCCTTTACATTTCAGTATTAATGACCCTAAAAGTAAAATTGGTTTTTTTTTCTTTTTCTTCTTTTTTTTTATGAGCATCAATATGATCAAGAGCATATCCAAAAGTGCATGGATCTGCAGTTTCCTGCAGAACCAGGGGGAAAAAAATGGGTGTAAAGCAGCATAATGTGTGAGAATTGGCCCTCTCCCTGCTCACAATGATGTTTGAGAATAATAAAACGTGGCAGTATGACAGATACCTTTTGGGAGCACTTAGAGCTTTAAATGGACTCTCTGTATTACAATACTGAATTTCAGAGTTACTACCATAAAACACACCAAATAGATTTACATTTAAATTGTAACAGAACAAGGGAGATAATGTCACCACCAGGCAACAAAAAGGGGAAGGCAAGTCCCAATAAATGTCAGCTCCTTATTTCACTCTCCAGTTTGTTGGGAAGTTAGGAACTTTTGAATTTTGAGTCACTACTTGCCAAGAAATAAATATATAAAATTGTTCCTCTGAAGCTTTTCAGCCTCATGGATAAACCCTCTTCAATGAAAGCATGGGTCAGTGTGAGGGGCTAGGACAGATACAGATTGATCACTACAACAACAGTTTCTTTCTCCCAAAGCTCTTCCCTACTCTCTGCCTCCACCATGGTTCAGACTCTTTACACTTTGTCATTTTTCTATTTTTAAAATGGAAGGTTTAATTAATTTTTTTTTAATTTTTTTTTTTTTTTTTTTTTTTTTTTTTTTAGTCCATGGTGGTATGGTTTTCCTCTCTTCCTTTATTATGGTCTTCACCCAGTCTCTATTGTTCTCTTTCACATGATTTTATTTCTTCAGATGTTATGAATGATTTCATTGCAGCCTGGCTCCTTGGGACTGTGGTGCAGTTGTGTAAAAGTGGAAACAACTGGTTTTTGAGAACATGGCATAGAATGTATCTCTCCTTTGGTTCATAAAACCATAGTAGATTAACTCAACTAGTAGTGATTTTTCTGCAGCCCATCAGTGTGACATGGCATAAATATTCAGAAGTATCAGTGGGGCTTTTTTTTTTGACAGTTATTCAATGAGTTTGACTCAGAAGTGCATTGTGCATCCTGATTCGTAAACAGCTTGGGTATTAGTCAAACTTGTGCAGTTAAATTCTGCTTTAGCATAAAAGCATGGCCTTCACTTGAAAAATCATTTTTCCCACTGCCTAAATCTGGAGTTTTGCAAGGTCTGGTTAATTCACTTAGAAAACTTTCTAGCTACCTTGTGATTTATGAATGGACAGAACTGTGCTTTAAATAGAAGAGCTTTTTTCTTACAAAGAAAACAAAATAGATGTTGAAAAGGGGACTTGCCTTTAACAGTAGTCTCTGTGACTCGCATAAAATGTATTTGTCTTTATAATGACATTGATTTTTATAGCTCCTATAACTACAAAAATAATTAAGAGCATTTCACTGAGCTAAAGAGGGATGTTTCATATTGACTTGAGAGTTAATTTAAATTACAAATGAAATACAGGAGAAGTGCCCTAAAAACTGATGTGTACATTTTTGTAGCACGGTGAACAGATAGCAATTAGTGATAAGTGATTTGCCTCCAAGTTGCTTTGAATAGCAGATGAGGAAGAGCTCAATACAGAGCAAATAAGCTCGGGCTCGCTGGAGAGAAGACAGAGGAGTTAATCTCCCCTCCAGGGCAATGATGTTCCAGGTGATATCCTTACAATGGATTTTGTCACTTTGTGTTTTAATGCTCCCAAACAATGCATTTTCACCTTTTATTTCCTCAGGATATTCTCTCATAAGTGGTCTATTTAGCAAGGTTTAGGCTTCCCTAGTGCCTTCTCTTTGCAAATGACTCAACAACATCAATTAGGATTGATTGGGAAGGTCAAGCTTGGTTTTGCACCGGAGATTCAAAACCAGAGGTGGTCATGGCATGAGTGTACAGGATTGACTCGTCATGTTGGACTGGAGCATGGATTGTGTCAGGAATATTGTGCTGAGCAGGAGCAGGACAGTGATTGCCCCCTGTGCTGAGGCCACACTTCAATCCCAGAGTCAGTTCTGGTCCATCATGGTGACAAAAATATTGAAGAGCAGGTGTGTGTCCAGAGAAGAGAACAGAGCTTGGGGAGGGTCTGGAGAAACAGGAGCAGCTGAGGGGCTTCAGCCAGGAGAAAAGGAGGCTCAGGGGAGACCCTCTCACTCCCAAAAACTCCCTGACAGGAGGGTGCAGCCGGGTGGGATCTGTCTCTTCTCCTTGGTAACAAGCAATAGGAAAAGAAGAAACAGCCTTAGGTTGTACCAGGGAAGGTTTAGATTAGATATTGGAGAAAATTTCTTCACTGAACTGGTTGTCAAGCCATGGCACAGCTTCCCAGGGAGGCAGCAAACTCTCTGTCCCTAGAGGGATTTAAAAGCCATGTAGGTGTGGCGCTTGGGGACATGGTTCAGTGGTGGCCTTGCCAGTGCAGAGTTGCTGCTTGCACTCAATGATCTTAAATGTTTTTTCCAACCTTAATAATTCTATGAAAATTAAAAATAACTGCTGCAGCTGGAAACAGCTAAAATAGACATTAAAAACAAAAGGTGTGAAAAAACCAGTAAATGACACAGAATTCAGTCCACATTGATGCCTTGTGAAGGCTGACCCAGAACAGGCTAGGCAGAGTTAAAGAATAAAGTAGATATTTATAGAAGGCTTCAATGGATCCACCTTGGGCAGCACAAGAGCCCAGCCACATCTACACCCAAGATGAACCAAAATGGTCCAATGAACCAAAATGCACAAGCGCTCATGAGGTCTCTCCCTGGGCTCAGCTCTGCTCCATGTGCACATTGCAGTTCAGTGTCCAGTCCCAGCTGCAGCCCCTGCAGTCCCACCCTGCTTGTTTTTCTCTCTCCAGCCCATGGTGCTTGTGCTCTTGGCCTGAGATTTGGATCATTTGTCCTTGGTGCCCAGCTGGAGCAGGAATTGTTTTGTCTCCCTGCTCTGTGCAGAGAGCTCACCATCCCCTCATATGAAGCTCAGAACTACACACTAAAGCAACACAGAATCTGAAAAATATAAAAGCTAAAACCTGAGGCATCAATATGAGTCGGAGACTTTTAAGAAAGTGTCATCTCTTGGTAACTGTTTATTGATGAAATTAGTAGTTTTCTAATTGATAGTTCTGGAACATTGTAATGAAGTGTCAGCTATTTCACTTCTACCATTATGTACAAATGAGTACAGTTATTGCTGATTGTAGATGCTTTTTATATTCTTTTGTCAAACTTGCAACTCATAGTTATGACGACTTTGAAATCTTTTAGGGATTCATATAGATGCCAGAACATCATATAGATGCCAATGTTACTGAGCAGCCTGTCTCAATTACATTTTGTGGCAGAGAATTATTTGATATACATAAAGTTTTTCCATTGCTTGGGTTTAAATTTATTTTAATTCATATTCTTCAGCTTCTTCTGTTCTTGATTTTGGTTTTTGTTATCTGGTTTTCTTCCTGAACATTTTGTAGCGCAATTTGACAATGCACCACAGAAGTATGTTTGAATTTTTATTTTTAATTATTTTTATATTTTCTGCATTCTAGTTTGGCAGAACTGGGCAAAATAGAACTGATGTGTGACTGTATTTCCCAGATGTGTTTACTTTCCTAATGAATATCTTTTCTGGCTGAACTGGAAAATTTCAGGACAGACATGCTGTAGCTGTGCCATAGCCAGTGCCTTGGTTAGACTGGAAAAATCCAGGTCTGCTCTTGAGCCACACTGGGTCAACAGATCAGCACTTGTGCTCCACAGTAAACCCAAACAAGTAGGAGACACTGATTATGGGATATGCAGGTGTGTGTGCATTTCTGTTTAGGTAATCCAGGATAGGAATATGTGAGTCTAATGACACAGTAAAAATAAAAAATAGCCGGGGGCCTTAAAGGATTATTTTCTGCCAAGCCTGCCCTCAAAGCAGCTTTTATTCAGCGCATGATTTATATGTCTGATTTCTGTGGTGTGTTTCTTCTGCAGAGAGAAACTGAGGGTGGTGGGGACTCCTGGAAGCCAATTTGAGCACTGTGGGAAGCAGGGGTGGCTCTGTGGTCCCTGAGATCTCTGCTGCCTCCCAGGGGGTGGATGCTCCCCGTGCTCTGCTGGCTCAGCAGGCAGCTCCTGCTTTATTGATCCTCCTGGGATCAATGGGGAAGTGCTGTGCACAAATTAATGGCAAGGTTTGGTCCTCACACGGAACAGTGCCTGTGAACAAAAGCTTAAGAGAGGCGGAAACACGGAGTGGGCATTTCTTACAGAGTACATCCTACTGCAGAAGGTCCTCCAGGAGGCTGAATAGTCACTTTTGCTGCTGCCAGCTCAGGTGCGAGGCAGCAGGACAGGTTGGAGCAATTAAAAAGCTGCTGCACCCCCTGCCAGGCCTTCCCAGGGTGTTTGCTGAATGCCAGGTGCAGCCTGCCTCGCTGGAACAGAAATTGCTTGCGTTGATTTTGATGATGTTGGGCTTCCTTTCAAAAGCTCCAGAAGTTGTTCTGGGTGTGGATGTTGAAGAAAAGGACTTCAGAATTAAGAAATAGAATCCACGCAAAAATCCAGGAGTAAAGTGGCAATAAGAAAAGCACTGGCACCTGTCCATGTGCTGCAGTCTTATTGGAATAAATGCAAATCATCTTTGGGCTGAAAGTAGCACATGTGAAAGCTTTTAATTTTGTTAAAATGAATTACCCATCATTATCTTGTTGTTAATATGTAGAAGTAGCCTACTGAAAGACATTGAATAGTCACAGTAATTTACCATTAATCAAGAAAAAAAGCCTCAAAAGACGGGTTAAAATCACATTACTGAGAAAACAGTTTGCATCTTACATGAGTAATTTGCTGTGTAAAATTCAAACCAGAAATAACAGCAGCATGTGACTCTAGTGATGAGGTTTGTCTGCAGGTGTCTCTTAGAGTAATAATAGGCCACACAGATACTTCACAAGAAAACATCTTTCTCTATACTTTTAGTGCCCAATTTGCTTTTGTTTTCCATTTCCTCCTTTCTGTAACTGTGGATTTTCTCATTTTGGTCCATACTCAGCTTGGAGGTGCTCACTGGGAGAGATTTGGTGCTGATCCTTAAAGTGTTGTGTTTGTTGTAATGTGTCTACTCAGGTAGATCTTGGGGTTTGAGCTATAATTATTACACATATGGATGGAAATTTTCAAGGAATGGTGTATTCTAATGAGCACACTTCTGTAAATATTCTTACTCTGTTTATTCTCATTCTTGTGCTTTACTAACAAACAAGACAAAGAGCAACCTTAATAACTCCTACAGCTAAAATCACGAGGTTTCTTTGAAAAGGGGAAACATCAGATTTTCTGGCTTTAACCTTTCCCAAGGATGATGTGAAGATACTTTGTTGTCACCTGCCCCTTCCTATCTATGTTATTGCAAATGGTGGTTGATGCCAAATGAGTGAGTCCCTTGGAAGTGACTTAGTGAAGGCAGATGTCCTTCAAGTTTGTCACGTGCCAAAACCAAGTTTTGAACCAGTTGTAAGTGAGAAAGGACTGCAAATTTAAACCCCATGGTGATTCTAGCACTGCTGCTAGACTGTGAGTCTGAAGGGGAAGGTGTTCCCAGAGCACCTCAGAGCTGCAGACTGAACCATTTCCATCATTCAAGTGTAGGCACCTAAATCATTCTGGTGATCTTGTAGGCACTGCTGCTGTAAATCCAGGGAGCCCCTTCTCATTTCTCTCAAATCTGTGTGTGGCTGTGAAGCTTTGATCCCTGCATGAAGCTGACAAGTGATAAGAGTTTCTGGAGTCCTGACCTGTTTCTGTGTGGTTTATCTTGCCAAGGGAGTAGCAGAAGAACAATTGAACTGCTCAGTCAGACACATTTTGCAGGTAGGATTTGGTTATTGTAACAAATTTGGTTCAGTGATTTCCCCTTTGCAGTTTCTCAAATCCTTCCATGTGTCTCATTGTAGCATTTGCAAAACAAAAGGAGAAACATGTTTTTGAATCTGATAATGTGGGGAAATGTTTCATGAATTATGAATGAATGTCAGTGATGTATGAATGTGCATGCTAAACTGATGGAAGATTTGAAATATGCAACATGTTAGCATATAACTTCACTCAGTTTTCAATTTTTGAGTTTCACGTAGGGAGATACAGTAGTACTTCAAAACCAATTAAAAAATGTTGTCATTAAGATAAGTTATGTTTTTATTCACTATCAGTATTTGGGAGCTGTCATGTGCCATATCCTGATATGGATATTTCAAAATCTGGCCTTCTGCTCTTTCATCTGGAATTTTTAATACATATTCTTATTGAGCTCAGTTTTTTTACAAATCTTTAGATTTTACTGTGTAACTCAAGGTAGACCATTGAAAAATTAACTGATGGCACCTCTTTGATAAGTGTTTTATTTCTATTGCATGCCATTGAATTAGGGAGGGGCAAGATATTCCACATACAGGCAAACACAAGGTGACATCCTGAGCATGGTTATCACAACTCTGGTGATGCAAAGCTTCTTGCCAGCTCAATAACATTTCTTCTCTCACACAGCTTTGTGTGTTTTCTTTCCTGTCCATCAAAATGAAACATTCTAAAGCTTGAGGATTTTATTAATCAAGTAAACTCATCCAAATTAGTTTCATTTACTTGAAAGCTCTGTCAAGACATATGAATCCATGTGATCTTGTTGTTTTTAACCAGGAGCAGAGAATCTAGGCTTGAATAAGACTTGCAACTACAAATTCTGGCTAATACTTCTCTTAAAGAAGAGAACAGAAGCCTAAGTTTCTCTCTGTGGTTGCAGAATGGTATGAGGCCAGACAGCTAACATGCTTCACAGTCAATAGAACAGAAACTATTTGGTTATTTATACTTTTCTTTTGCTTTCATCCTTCCAGTTGTATTCTTTTTTTCCTCCAGCTTGGCATATTTCACCTTATAAAAACAAACTTAGTTAGTATTTATGGGTTCCTGGTACCACAGCAGGGCCTAGGAGGCCTCAAAGGGATGCAATTAATCCAAATGCTTGGAAACAGCATGCTCCCCAATCACAATAAAATTCAAGATAATCAATTTAATCTAATTTGTTTCAACTGTTTTGAAAGATAAAGTTGATTGTGAGAGCAGCTGGACCTTGAACTTCTGTTCTTTAGACATTTTTAAAGATTTATTGTGAAAGACAAAGGACTGAAAGTATAAAGCTGTTATGCAGTTTAGTGTTGGGGAAATATATAGATCAAGACTGAAAGCATTCATTGCACTTTATATTCAAAATGTTTTATTGGCAGGCATTGACTTGTGTTGCTTCTGTAGTTGACCATTCCAAGCAAACACAAAACTACTCTTAACTACTTTATAATTATTTTATTATTAATTGTTAGTTTAAAGTTTATATTTCAGTTAGGCTTTATATTTAGATGGTGGAAAGGCCATACTGAAATCCAAAATCTGAATAGTAGGTTTGAGGATAGATTGGTGTGGTGGTCATCATTTTATGCTGGCATTAAGTGTCTAGGAGTATCAGGGCTGTGTATCAATTTGACTGGTTTTGAAGCATTTTCATAAATGCAATTAATGTTGAACTACTTATTATCTTCTGTCAGACTCTGAGTAATATGTTTTTGTGAATTAGTGAATCAGTTGTTCCATTTGTCACACTGCTGCTAGACACTAAAGAACATAAATAGAAATGCATTACATGTTTTGAAGAGCAGTCTTCCCAGAGAGAAGTCCAGTTAAATTCTCCATTTGCAAAATATCTGGAATAATTCCTCAAATATCACCCCAAATAAGGGATATCAAAGTAGGTGGATTTCTCCTTCCCTTAAATACTGCTTTTGCTCTCTTTTACTGTCCCATCTTTAGTGCCACGATTATTTGATTGAAGGTATGGCTTTAGGTGTGTTTTTATTTCTCTCCCCCATTCTTTTTGGTTTTGTTCTTTATTGTCAATAAAATGGTATCATTTTGTCCCAGCTGGAAAAGTTACTCCCTTCAAAGCACTGCACCTGCGGGTTCATTTTATTGAAAGGCATTTTGAGATGTAGACAGTAAAACTTAACAATTCTTTTGATAGAAATTGATGTGGAAAAGCACCACAAAGATAAGGAAAACAACAGCAAGGAGTGAGGAAAGGAACAGAGGAAAAGAGGGTTTCTTTCATAAACTCTACCCTGTTCTAAAAGACTGACCTGTATTAAAGGTAGGAAGGCATTTTGGACCTTGTACTGGGCTTTTCCCAACTATTTTGTGCACAACATTTGATAGCTTGGAAATAAAAATAAACTATTTTAAAATGTTTAAAAGTGAGAGATCTTTAGGTATCAGGAAGACATTCCCTGATCGTTTAGGGGACTTTGAGTAACCAGGTGTAGTGGAAGGTGCCCATGGCAGGGGTTTGAAATGAGATTATCTTTAAATCCCTTCCAACCCGAACCCTTCTATGATTCTATGAATGTTCTTAGTCTGGTAATCTTTTAATGTAGTATAAATTCAATCCAATTTTTCACTAAACTCAAAGAGAACACTGTTGAATTTATTTTGGGGTTATAATGATTTACACCAATATTTTACGACAGAAGGTAGTAACACCTAGTCTGACTAAATGAAGAGCTGCAGGTAAGCTTATACCACTTCTTTCTGGTCTGGATTTGTTTGTTTATTTACTTTTCAGTTGTGAGCAGCATCAGCAATTTGAAGTGATGTAATGAACCAAGAACTTGTTGTTCCTGCCTTGATAATGGTGACTCAGTAAGTTTTTCAAGTTGAGCTCTTAAAACTGACTTTTAAATCAGAAGCCAGCTACTGTGGAAAAAAACCATGGCCCTAGGGTGACCTGCTTCTCCCAGACTATGGAACTTCAGCTGTCATAACTGTATTTATAGTTATTGGTAACTTAATATAGGAAATGATTCACTTATTAAATCTATTAAGTAATTTTGTTGTGAGCTACTGGCTAGCAGAGTTGTTGGCAGTAAAAGGTGTCCATTCCCTTGCTTTAGTAATGAAAGTAAAAAGGAATTTAGCAAAAGCCATGTTCTTTCTCTGTCCTTTGTCAACATCTTTCTCTGGAGCCTTTTTGCTTTCCCAAAGTAGATCTTTCTGTGGAGTACTGAAAGTGAGAGGTTGGAATTCTGACCCTTAGAGGCATAGGTAGTTTGGGATTTACACGTGGCACAGCAAAATGCACCAAAGCCCCTGCAGAATTTTTTAAGTTTTGTAGACCTTTTTGCTCATATAATTGTTTTCTTGATTTTGGCCATGAGTCAGCCAAATGACTGCAGAAATGGTGTCTATTGAGTTGGTTTCCTACCACAGTTCACCAGAGGTGCTGCTTTTATTGCCTGAGAGAAAACTGCTATTGGTGATCACCCACCTGCTGAGCTGGCAGAGCCAAACAGGGCACAGCCTTTGCTCTGCAGCTTCCACAGAAACCCACCAGAAGGAAGGGTGAGTTCCAAGCTGGACCCCCCCTCTGATTACTTGTGATTGAAATTCCTTCTCAAAACAAAGACTGGCCTGCCAAGTACCATTTCAACTTCTCTGCTGTTTGTTCCCACTTTTTTTCAGGAAAGCTCTGGGGTGTAATGACTCCAAAGTCAGGGGTGGCTGACTGCATCCTGTCACAGAAAAATAGATCTCATCTCTATAAAAAAAAAATTCTGAAAAGAAGGATCATAAAACAAACTGCTAATGCCTGGTGCTCTTTTGATCTGAGATGAGACAGGTAAAGGAGAGCTTGCAGAAGAAATTGAAGAGCATCTCTGTTGTTTTTACCTGCACTTTTCCTGTTGGCCACAGGTGTCTTTCTGGCATTGCTGACAAGCAATGGAGGCTGTGGGTGAAGAAGGGATCTGATTTAGCTTCATACCAGGATGCTTAATTGTTATGTTAAGGGCTAAAAATTCAGGCAAGACCCGGCAAGACCCTTTTCAAGGCTGGTTGATCTCAGTGGGCTGCAGCTTTTCCTGCCATAGTCCTTTTCCAGACCATGGCATGTGCAGGTGTCTGATTTGCTGCTCCACCCACAGAGACCTGTTCAGAGATGTCAGAGCTGCTGCTTGCTTGCTACTGCTCTCCACATTTTCCTCTTGATGAGTGGATGTAAAAGGCTCCATAAAACATTTGGTACATACAAATGAACAAACAGGTGAATTATCAAGAACTATCGGTTCAGGAGGGAAAAAAAAAGTCAATTGTCTTATGTTTCCTGGAGGAATGCTATGGCCAGATAAGCAGTTCATCTTCCCAGGTATGTTCCATTAAGTATATTACCCAATCAACTAGGATATATAAAGCATATTGCAAGTCTAATCTCCCCAGGCAAGTAGTATTCAATTATCCTTTACCATTTTCAAGAGAGAAATATCCTGAGCATTTAGAGTGCTTGTATTCTTGACACTCAGTCATGTTATGTGAGGCCTAATAAAGAACATTCCAACTAAGAAGGCATAAGACAGGCAGATGAAATATTGAAGAAAATAGTATTACGTAAGTCCTGAGGTGCAAATGTTCACCATCCCTCAAAGTGGTTTTCTGACATCTTATCTAATGTTTTGAAATTGGGTCAAGGATGAGAGCGACTGAGAATTGCCATTCACTATGCCTACAGTGTGGATTTTGTATGTATAGCTATAATTATAACAGAAATTCTGTGGACTACTTGGTTTGCAAGTGCCCTTTCTGTTTTAAAAGTGATTTTTGTTGTTGTTGTGTGTTGTTTTGCTATGTAAATTGCTTTTTGAATTGAATACTGTTCAGACAGACCAATTTTCCTGTTACTCTTCCAAGCAAGCATTAGAGATGTCAGAAGTCACAGCTCCTGCCAGTGCTCTTGGAAGCAATGTCTCCTCTGCCACGTGAGATGTGGCAGGTGGCAGCTAAGTTCAGTCACAGACAGCTTCAGAATTTGGTAGTTGACAAGAATCCAAGGCAATATCTTTGGAGGCTTATGGGAAAAGCTCTGCTTTGTCTCTGTTCCTGGCAGGACTCGCAGCAGGGGCTCCTGTGGGGATTGTTTGCTGCCTTTCCAGACCAAACCCTGCTCTCAGGGGTTGTTTCTCTTCTGCTGAGCTTTACATCTATTGCAGAAACTTTCGTGTCAGTTACATGAGCTAAGCTAAATACCAGGATATTTCAGTCTATGAAATATATCCAGTGTTTCAGAGAGAGATTAAAGGAAAATATATTCTTTGCCTGATTATTACATACAAATGGTACAGCCTTTCATGGGGTGTGTTGTAAAGGTTCCTTGAAGCAAGGAAGCATTTCCCAATTTCCTTTATCCCTCCATTCCTTAAGTAACCTATGAGCCTCTTCATTCAAACATTAGTGAAGAACATATTCTGTTCTTACTCCTGCCCATGATGTACACCTGTATCTGTAATTCTTCATGTCTGTATTTTGCCAAGGTATAAACATCTAAAAATTCCCACTTACTGTATTTTCCCACATCTTAGCACCTACTTTTTTTGCTGGTCCTTTGCCTTTTTTCACAGGGCATGTTCCATACACCCATGAAAATAGTGCAGTCTTATTTTCCCCTCTCTTTGATTTTTGTTTCCCATTCTGTCATCAGCACAGGACAGATTCCTTCACAGCTGCACACCTCTAAAGGCTTGCTTTATGTAAAGCACAGCCTCAGGTGTCATCCCAGGGAAGGTCTCCTGCCACAATGGGATTCTTCACCAAAACTGATATACATTACTTTGCCTATTAGACAGGAGGATTTAAACTTCTCGTGCTTTCAGTGTTGCTAGTCAGAGCTGAATTCATCAGCACAGGACAGATTCCTTCACAGCTGCACACCTCTAAAGGCTTGCTTTATGTAAAGCACAGCCTCAGGTGTCATCCCATACTGCCAGATTGGGATTCTTCACCAAAACTGATATGCATTCATTTGCCTATTAGACAGGAGGATTTAATCTTCACATGCTTTCAGTGTTGCTAGTCAGAGCTGAAACCTTGCAAAAGTAACAAATCTTTAATTACACTTGGTGAGCTGGAAGTGAGCAATGCACAAAACATAAAAAGGTGGTTTTTCACAAGAATGTCAATGTTTGCAAGGTCAGAGAGAAACTGAAATCTGTAGATGTGCTCCAGAATGTGTGTGTTTGGCCAAATATAGTCTTCTGAATTCTTGAAATACCTGGTATAACATCTATTTACAGAAGAGTTAAATTTATTCAGTTAAGTAGATAAGTAGTAAAGATATGCACTTATTAATGGGAAGGAATTTATGGATTTGAGCTGAAACTGGAAACAGACATGAGAGGAGTGATATTCCCTGCATCACTCTGCACCCCATAGTTGTTTTCTACTCAATTTATATTGTTCTCAGAGCAGCTCTAACCTAATCAAGTGGAATACATCTATTTCCCCCTACCCTGCCTGGAATACATGAATGTTTGTCAATTAAGGTTTTTGGAGCCTGGCTTTTCCCCTCTCTTACAGTTGTTTAGCACAAAACCAAAATGAAAGAAAATCCCCTAATGTGGTAAATAGGACTTATTACTTAGTGACAGTGCCTTGCATTTCCAGCCTCGGGTTCCCAGTGGGTCCCACATTTGCCTCTCCAGCTAACTTTGCAATGAAGTGTTCATCTCTTTCTGAGAGAAATGCTTTTTCAGAAGATAAGCAGTTCAGACAGAAACAATAAAAGCCTGGGTTACAATACTTACCTTCTGGTGGCCACTTGGGAAATGCTGCCTTCTTTTACATCACTTATTGCCTGGATTATGCAGGACAGAAAAGTGTTTGCCTGGCTGTCCCCACAGCTTTTGCAGTCTAATTCAGGCCGGTCACAGATACTTAGGTCATGCTGCATGTTTCCCCATGAATTCCAATTTTTTGAAAAGTTCAAGAGTCTCAGCAGATCACATTAATTTGGGACTGAACCCTGACCCAGTTTCATGATCTTCCTCATCCCTCAGTCTTTGTTTCTCTTGCTGTCCCTGAATAGTTTGCAGCAGCCCAAGGATCAGGAATTTCAAATAGCTGCTTTGTAAATAAGCAGTGTATCCTAACAAGAAATGCTTCATGGAAATAATTCTACTTTTTTTGTTATAGTAGCACGTGAGACTAAGAAATGTGGCATTCATGTTAATATCTCCTAATTTTGGAGAGGGTTTTAGTGGTAGAATTTGTTACATCACTTATGCTGCTGGTGTTGTTCAAGTCCAGGAACTTCTGAAGGAGCAGTGAGATTATTTGAAGCAAGCAGACCTGAACTGGTTCTGTCACAAAGCCAAAAAGCTTCAATTAAGCTTTCAAAACTAGGTTTAATTCCTTGTTCACAGAATAATAGCTGTAATGATGGATCTGTAAGGTGGGAAAGTTATGCAGAAATAAATGTGTTTTTCTCTTAATTATTTCCCCCCACATTTCTATTATATCTTCACCATAAACTGAGTAGAATAAACACTGTTTTGTGTTGCTTGCCCTATGGCTTTACTGACAGAGAAGTATTTCAGATAACCTGTATAAAATGTCTCCTGCCTAAGCAGCAATTTGTTCATTTATTAAGTGATTCCTGGTACTGGACTAAAAGTCCAGCTGTTAGTAAGACAGTCAAATTTAAAAGACAGCACAATTTCCACTAAAATCCATGTATCCAACAGTTCAGTGCTTTGTAGTGTAAGGAATACTCCAGTCAGGAGGAATTCAGCCAGAAAAGGTGATGCCAGGAGGCCGACACAAGCTGGCAGCTGAAGGACTCCAAACCCTCTGCTGCGAGACTTGGTCGCTCTATCAAAAGTATCTGCCTGTCACTTCCTCAGTTCATTACTGTGGTTGCAACTGCAGAAATGGATATATTTCAAAGAATTATACCCCTTGATCACCTGCAGCACAGGTCTGGGGTTGTCTTTTACTGCCTGTGTAGAACCTCACTATAATTGGTTGTGACTAAATCTCCCATGACAAAATTTTGAAATGATTTTTCATCTTGGCGTTTCAGATGCACGCGGCGTGTGCCAAATCTTCAAACCTCAAAAATTGTCTGAGGATGGCATATAGGGTCACTAATGGCATTTTTAGACATGTCATTAAAGATAAGAATTTTCTAGGCCTAATGAATATTTAACCAGAAGTACATTAATATTTTTTTTTTGTTCACCAAAGTTGACTTTTCATCATCAAAGTAGTTTGTAAGAATAAATTTTATATAGAATGTAGAATGCTAAACTATAGAAACTTTTTTTTATTGATCACAGAATTTAGGAAATATTCATGTATGAGAATACAGACTCCTGAGATGAAGGCAAAAATATTGTAGTTTCTTGCTCTATGTAACTTCATACCAACAGCTGTCTTTCATTTTTTAGTGCCTAAAAATCATGCTAATCTAATCCAGAATAAATACATTAGCAGAAAGACAGAAAAAGAGAATTCAAAAGTGTAAGATATGCAAAGATATTTACTCTTCATAGGTGCTCCACAAGTGGAGGCTCTCTAACTTTCTGACTGAGTTTCTAAGTTTCATGAAATGTATGCTGTTTCAAGAAGTAATGATGAATATTGAGGAATAAAATTTGTTCTTTTCTCCTTTCCTCTTTGAACAGCACTCTTAATGATATATAAAATCAGCAAGCTTTAGAAAAATCTCCTTTGCTTTTTAGAGAAATAGGAAATCTTAACCTAAAGAATTCTGTGGAAATATTGCCTGGGGATATCAAATTTATTCTGCATTTTAATGAAATCACAAATGAGTCAATTTAAAAGTAGTATACTATAAACCCTGCTTCCTTCCTACATCTGTTCATAAACATAGAAGGATGTATACCTAGGGGAAACTTGCTTCCTCTTACATGCAAAGAGGAAGAAATTCTAAGTAGGAATACAAATTTTTCCTCATTCCCTGTGGGTAAACATCACAGAAGGCAACCTAGTTAAGTTTCATTTGTGAGAGGCAGAGCTCCTGGTGGATGCTCGTTGTTAATCAGGTTTGGTGCAGACAGAAGCGTGGCACTCTGCATCTGAGCAGAGCTGCAATTTGCATCGACCAGTAGAGCAGAACTCCTGCCTAACAAACCATACAAACCATCATAACAAAAAAAACCCCAAAAAAACAAACCAAAACAAACCCAAAAAACAAAAGCCAAAGACTAAGAAAAGTCTTATTTACTAACAACTTGTTCTTCAGAAAGTTTCCCAGATTGTTTAGTAAAGAGCACCACTCTTAAAAATGCTGAAACAAACTTTTAGGACATCTTTCGTAATGACCTATAATCAAAACACTTATATATAATCTCTAGGTCTTCCAAATAGACATTTTTAAAAATTAGAGCTGACACATGCAGGCAGATTATTAATGAGCCCTTGTGTCACCACTGCCTGCTTTTGTCAAAAGTGGATCCCCGATTTCTGCTGCACTGCACTGTGTGCATAAACACTTCTAAAATAGTGTTTCTGTTAAGTGACATAATCAGGCATCAGAGGTTACAAGTGACATCTCAGCTGTCACTGTGCAGTCACACACAATGATTTACTGCAAAGGGTGACTGCTCATTTTGTGTAAAAGGAGTGGGATGTGGGGAGGGTAGTCCTTGAGTGCCAAAACTTGGGTTCCAAATCCACATTTCTTCTGGGAGCGGTGACTGAGCATGTTTGGTGACCAGAAGGAATGTTTTCACCACTCTAGCTTTTTTTTTTTTTTTGGTACCTGAGTAATGTTATATTTACATTTCTTCTGAATGAACCATCCATACCACTTTAGAGATGTAGAGCAAGGACTGCAAGTTTACTGTTCAGGTTAAGTGGTCACACCTGAAACTTTGTCAATGTGAATGGAACTAAAGGGGTAGTTAATAGACAGTTATACCTATGCTTGCTATAGGAATAGCCTCTAAAAAAATGTCACATTTATTCTCATTGATTCAAAACAGTTGCTTTGCTATATTTTAAGGTGTTTACTAGCTTTTTGTGCAGTGCAGGTCAGTACAGCATATAGTGTATGGACTTCATGCACTGAATTGCATAAAGATGATGCCCTGTGAGCCCAGCCACAAATAAAATACACAGTGGGGTTTCCATTCCACAAGCACTTGTGCCATCCTTCAATAGGGTAATCAGTTTTGAGCAATCCTGAATAATTCTTGATTTTTGTTTCTGAAATGTTAGAAGGAGTATAATTGTCTAAGTCTAGAAGGAATATTCAGAATCTTGTAGGAAAGCTGGACATCAGTGCATTAATTGTGAAAGTTTCTTTTGCCAAGTGTGTAAATGGACTTTATTGGCCCACGTACAGATGCTGATACACTTTTTTTTGCAGCCATAATTAGCAGTAGGGAAATTAGAGGTTTGTAATCTGAAGTGTTGATCCACCCTCCTCTCAATATGATCTCCAGGTGTTTTACAAACATTACGGTGATACATTGTCCTTATCTCCTTTAAATTAATATTTTCTTAGCATCTCTTAATTTCTGTACTGAATCAGTTCAAAATGGTCACAGTATTTTAACAGCTTTCTTTCTTTAATATGACACTTCTGTTTGAGGTGAAAGTTGTGCTGTCCTCCATCTCTAATTAATTGTGCCAGCAGCCATAACATTTTATTATGTGATTCATAAAGCTTTTATTTGGCATGAAATAGAAGTAAGTTAGCTTTGGGGTATGAACTGTTCCAGGAGCACAGCCTCGTATTTAATTCTCTTTAAAATCACCTTAGAAGGTATTTAAAGATTCCTTTTGGTCTTGCTCAGGTATTTCTGAGGCTTTGGTTGTTGTTCTCTTGTGAAGAAGGTGACAGCTGGAAGATCAGCACTCCTGATGTCCCTGTTCTCCTGCACACCCCAAGCACCCCCAGCCCTGCTCTGTGGTTTGCCCAGTGGTTCTGATCTCTGTCACTGCCCTGTGGTGACAGGCT
The DNA here is from genome assembly GCF_014805655.1 of Passer montanus. Lineage (NCBI taxonomy): Eukaryota > Metazoa > Chordata > Aves > Passeriformes > Passeridae > Passer > Passer montanus. The sequence goes on along the minus strand of NW_024356504.1, from coordinate 24,040,733 downwards.
GCCAGGAACCTCAGGATCAGATTCAGTTCAATCCACACCCAGCCCGTTCTCATTCACCTTTTCTCTCTCCTCAGCTCCAGGTGTTTGGCAGTGACACTGGTGGAGGTCGAAATGCTTATCAGGGAATATAAGCAGTAGAAGGAGAATATCAGAGCAAGCTCAATAGATCTGCTCTTCTCTTTAGCCTTTTGTGTGGGGCTTTGACTCAAACCACAATGTCAGAAAGGCTAAACCTCTAGCAGGGCATCAAGGGAAAGGAAATGTTCCCATTACAGGGAGATAAAGAGCTTTAGGTTGCAGTCTGCTTTCTCACCAGTGGTAGCAGGGTCATCATCAGTCATTCATTATTGCACAACACCTTCAATACTGGCTTTAATTACAATTCAGGTCATTATGTTTTCTATTTTCATGTCTAAGATACTAATATCCAAAATTAGAACAAATGTAGTGTAATAATTTCCTTATTAGCAGCCTTTATCTCATCAAGAAGCCATATCAGACAAACAGGGTGAAGGCCATTGTGTTCTACTGGTTGATTAGCAAAGGCTGGATTTATTTTGTTTAAATATAACACAAAACAAGATGAAGGGAAGGAAAAAAAACACCCTTTTAACCATGTTATGATGGAATCACAGCTTCTTAAATCTCTGCCTTCTACCTAACACCATGTTAATTCAATGTTACAGAAGAAAACCTGAGAGGGTTCAAAAAGTCAGTGGTGTTAGATCACTGCAGTTGCTGAAACAGAAATGGAACACAAAAGGAGCATTTTGACACTCAGAAACACTGAGACCTTAGCTCTGGTTCATGGCAGGGCAACACAAACCAGGCTTAACCTGGGACTCTGGGTTGGGAGTTTTAAGAACTCCTCTATCCTGGCCACGCTCTCTTGTGGCATCCAAAAGGAAAGATTAATCTTTGGCTTTTTCATATTGACACCTGTATCCAAAGAGTGATTTCATTGGAGAATGGTTACTATTCACCCTCGTGGCTATTACATGAATATTTAGCATAAGATCAAAATGCCATAACCATGTTCTTTCTTCTGATTCAAAACACACCATCAGGAGTGATTTGCTGTTAATATCAGAGAGCCTCTGGGCGACAACTGCCTCTCAGAAACCAGCCTTCCTAAAGCAGCATTCAAATGTTGTCTGATCTGCAAATACAGAATTCCCCAGGGCTTTCTATACAATAACCTCACATACTAAGTGCAGTTTTGTCTTCCCAGTAGAGTCTTTAGGAAATTCTGTGCTTGAAGTCTGGGGGTTTTTTTGGTGTGTTTTTTAACTTACTGATGTAATTTTTCAAAGCAAACTTCTTAGACCATTTTTATTTTTAAGATCTATTGATTTACCAAGAAACAAGTTCAGGAAAAAAAAATCCAAACAAATGGTCCATAGTATTGGGAATTGAAGAAAAGATCTTGTAAATGTCCTTTGAATTATAGTAACACGTACAAACTTAGGATCCTTGAGCAAAGCACAATCTATTATAGTGTATAGAGTCTATTTCTGATCAATTTCCTAGGAAATTCTGTGGAAACCCCTCAACCTACAGCCTTCTAAGAGATCTTTGTCTTTCAGCAGATTCTAAAAGGTCAAGACTGTCATTGTGATATTTGTGTGGTGTCATTCACAACTGTGAGCTGGATTTTAAGATCATGGAATGGTTTGGGTTGGAAGGACCTTACAGACCCTGCAGTTCCACCCCTTCCATGGCAGGGACACCTCCCAGCAGAGCAGGTTGCTCAGAGCCTCATCCAACCTGGCCTTGTTGTGCCTGTTTTCCTCTCCTTTGTGTATTTTCTCTCAAAGCTTGGTATTTATTGGGAGGGTAAGGACTCATAGGATACCATCACATCAGTGTCAATGTCTTTGGTGCAGGGCAGCACATCTTTTTTTGTGTCCAGGCTAATTATCTCTCTACCACACATATGCAGAGTGAATGCCACAAGTGGCCTATCTATTTCTCTTCAGGTTTTGCAGAGCCAAGAGACTGAGTGACAAACACACTGAGCTGCTCAATGTTTAACCATATTCCAATTAGGATTGCATTGTGGACCAGACTGTAGAAATTGGGGAAAATTGCAACATTTGCTATCAGCACGGAGTAACTCATACTTTGCTTTCTTCTGTGCACTTGCCTGTCTTCAGAGCTCTGAATATAGCAAAACTATTAACTCCTGGGAGAGGGGTTTATCACACTGAACAAGAATAAGAGTATTTTACATGCATGGCAATGATTTAAGTATTTTGTAGGCAATTTACTTGCTTTTAAGCAAAACTGGTGGCAATGCACGTTGCAGTTTCTCAGTGTGTGTGTGATTTCAGGCTTCTGCAGAGATGTCTGAGTGCTCTGCTGGCTGGGGTCAGTGGCCTGTGCTGAGCACAGAAAGGCTTCCACACATCCTTAAGTGTAGGCACACAGATCTTTGCTGATTTGCCCTAAATACATGGCTAAATATAATACCTAAATATAATACAGGGAAAGATTGCTGGGATAATGACCAGGAAATGGAGTCTTTCCCAAGGGGATAATGCCCTTTGTAAGATTTTCCCATGCATCTCTGGTTAAATCCATGGCTTTTTGCTTGTTACAGGATGATCACCTCTGCCTCTGACTTGAGCAGAGCTTGTGCCTACAGAGGCAATGTACATACACAGAGGTAAAATAAGGGGAAAAGTCTTCAAAGAATTATTGTAAATTGTTAAATGAACAAAAAAAGGCTGTTGGGAGTTTGTGCTCTGTGTAGAGGAATATATAAAGGGGAGGAAAAAATATTTATTCCATGATACAAAGTTTAATTTCTTATCCCAAACTGTGTTTTCTTATTTCACTAAGTGTAATACTAGTGTAAACACTAATTGTTTACAAGGTTTAACAAGAAAACTGACCACTCTTTTGTTGCATTCCCAGAAGAAAATTAATATAATTGGATATTCCTGTTAGAAAGAAGGTCCTCTTTCTCTGGGAGCATCATTGGAATATTGCCTGCGTTTGCTGCATCCCTGTCCATGCTTAAGAGGGATTTGAACTATTCCCTGAATAAAAAATAGAATTTAACTTCTGGTCATCCCTTAAGTGGTTGGGCAGTTGAACTTGATGGTCATTGTAGACACTTCCAACTTTGGACTTGTCTGTATTTTGTTCTATTCTTTCTATTTTGACACTTAAAACTCAGCCCAGAGAGAAACAAGAAGATCAAAGATATGCAAATAGTCCTAATGAAATGTTGGAGAATGTTTACAAAGCCTTCAGTTCAGGTTGGGAATTGGATTTGGTCAAAGGCTCTCACTGAATAATGTGTTAATACTATTATTTGCTTGTGTCTAAAAAGAAATTTTCTAACCACTATGAGAGTAAGGTTTGTGAACTGCTTTAAATAGAAACAAAAGTTTAACAAAACCCCTAAAAACTAAGTAATAATTAAATTATCTGTAATTAATGTTTTAGTAAGAGCACATGTTTCTCACTGACAATTTGAAATCAGATTATTTTCTAATTGTACCTAGTAAAATAATTTTGCTATAATATCCTTTAGTTTTGAAAATGCATCTTGATTACTTCCTCTGGAGTAAACAAAAAGAGGAATAAAAATCATCTTTCTTAATTTATTTTGATTTTTAAAGAGCCAACCCATTTGCATTTATATTCATGTATGTCTGGGTCCACTTTTAACCAAACTAAAATAGTCCTCCATACACATGTTAGGATATGTTTCAGTACTGTATTTGTTTTCTGCTTAAAATTTACTGTTGGGCTACACACATGGAAGTCTCAAAGTAAAATATCATTACAGCAGCTTGTGAAGGTTGCCTGAAAGATTTCTATGGTCATGTGAATAATATTCTCAGCAGTATTGAGATTGTAATTGAAACCTGACTGGTGCTAGCACTGGTATGGTGGAACAGAGCAGTGTGCAAGTCAAAATTATTTGTTGATATATACATTTTACCAATTAAAAAAGTACAGAAATAAAATTTCAATGAAATATGAATTTAAGAGACAGATAATAAATGCACATTTCAATGTAGAGAAGTGGTATTTGTGTACTGGATCTGGGGAAAAAAAACCAAAACTGTAACAGAAAATAAATCCTTTTTTCTAGCCAGATTTGGAAGGGCAAATAGGAGGATGCTGGCTTGCAACAGAGCACATTCTGAGGCAGGCCCTGTCACCTCTGTGTTATGCCTACAATTGCACTTGCCTTTTGCAGCTTCTTCTCTTATTTTTCAGCAGTTTCTGACTCAACAGCAATTACCTTCAGTGCAGGCCAGCAAGGGGTGTTCAGGGAGGCAGGAGCATTTCATAATCCTTGTGTATTCTGTGGATTCGTGCTTTTATTTCACCTGACAGGAAGAAGCAGAGAAGATAAAACGGGCAGCATTAGGCTTTGATTTGAGCTTTTTTCATTTTAAATGTCCTGAGACACTAACATTGTTCAGGCTGTGATATTCAGATTTCCAGCACTTTTATTTCAAGTGTCATTGCTTATCATTATGATAAAAAAGACATTGCCACTGAGAGAAAGAAGAGTCAGCTGTGCATATTGTCAGACCCTCCTTTGGAGTGGATATTTTCAAACACAAGGTCCTGTTGAATTTGGAGTGCAGGGAGGTTGATTGATGCTGTAATTGATTTAAAGCTGATTTCTGTTAGAACTGTCATTGGAAGAGCGGAGGTGATAACACACCTTTCATGATTAGCTCTGCGTATGGTTTGCTGATAAGGAAATATTGTATTTTTAAAAAATCTTCAGGATGGAAGGGAAGAGAAGAGGGAAGGAAGGTGAAAGCTTTGACAGTGTTAACATTTCTGCTGGATACAAATCAGCACAGAGTCCTGCAGCAGGCCCAAAAGAATGGATACAAACTAAAGAGCTGAAATCCGGAAGAAAGCAACATTATTTAACAAAAAATGCATATAAAACCCACAACATAGTGGTAATTTATTCTAAGGCTTGGATATTCCTCAAAAAATTGTGATAAAATCTTTAAATGTTGCTGTCCAATTCACCTTCTGCAGTCAGTTTAACTGAGCTGAATGGAACTGAAAATCTGATATACTGAATTTTATCTATATATGTTTATCTGTGGTGCTCTGAGCAACCTGGTCTTGTGGAAAGTGTCCCTGTCTATGGCAGGAAGGGGGGAAGTAGATGAATTTTAAGGTCCTTCCAACCTAAACCATTCTATGGTACATATGCGTATATACATATTTTATATATACATATTTATATATATATGTATAAAAATACAGGTCATCTTTCATTAGAAAAGGCATATTACTTAAGACTTTGCTCTCTAGTTTTTGGAGCTGTTTAGGTGCCTGAAAATTGCGCTGTCCTCAAATTTATGAATTATCATGGATTTGGAAGTTGCTCAAATTCATTCACACCTTGAGAACAGCTTGAAAATTACCTACCTGTCTGCTCCTGAAATTTTTCTGGCACCCAAAATGGGAAAATACAGTAAAAGTAACCTGTACTTTTACAAATCTTAATCTGATAATCATATTATGAACAAAGTGCAAAAATCATAATATTTATCAATTCATGCACTGTCACGTCTTAATGATCAGTATGAGCAAGATAAATTACCCTGACATGGTTTGTGCCTCGAGTCACATATCTGTGTTAAAAGGTGGGATTTTGGTTGTGGCACCTCGCTCTGAAGTGCAGCTGGGCATATCCAGTGCTAGCAGGGGCTACTCTGCCTCCAGGATTTTGTGTCTTCTCAGGTCTGCCAGCACTTTGGAACCCATTTATAGAAACACATGAGGGAAGCTTTTTTTTTTTTTGGTGGTGATATATATCTTGGAATCTTCTTCTACCCTAAAACAAAAGAACAAACCATGATTAAGTTTTTCTTATGCAAATGCGGGTAATGATCCATTAACCCCTGGTGTCAAAGCTATTTGCACATTCATCATTCAGCAATCTTCTGATATGGAGAAAATAAATACAACTACAGCCTAGTCTGTTCAGCTGCTCCATTTTCTAACAGTAAAATAAACTTGTAGAAGAATGAGAAAAGTTTAAAATATGGGTGAAGAATGAGGTTAGAGTTGACACAGAAACACACAACCACTCCCAATTAGAAAAAAAGACAAAAAACCACAACAACAAAACCCTGAAAACCAAAAAAACCCCACAACTTTAAAATTTAAAATTGTTTTGCTTTTGGTTTTGACACTTGGATGTCAGAGTGCCAAGAGCAACAGTGAATCACAATTAACTGTAACAGTGATAAAAGAAAAGCTGTTGCAAGCATAGTACATCATATTAACAAACAATTAAATCAGTCTCTTATTTTTTTTAGCATTTTTCTGCCCATATGTTTATCTTTAGAATACTTGTGACTGGAAAAGGTACCTGCATCTTCTGTTTTACCCATATGGTTCCCTAGCAGCAGATGCCTGAAATGGCTTAGGAAAGGTGTGACTCATGCTATCTGCTGGATTTTTCCTGGCATTTTTTCCCTTGATTTGTCAAAATATTGCACAAAAGAATGTTCATTTATAGGATTACAGACCAAAACCTACATTTAGAAATGCTGTCATAAATGCCTGCATGCAGTCTGGCTGTCTTTCCTGCCAAGGACTGTTAATGCTTAAATTAGCCACCTGATGGTCTGGTGCCTTGTTGTTCACAAATGTCAACTGCTCGTGAAAGAAATAACAGTTTTTTTCCACCAATTCACAGAATAACATTCTGAGTGAGCTCATAAACCCCGCTAATTGCTGGCAAAAATTTGCATGTACTTTTCTTTTGGATTGTTTAGTGCTTCATTGCACATGGAGCTGCCACCAAGCCTGTGAGTGGGTCTCTCCAAACTTTGCCTCTTGGAAAGAAGGGTTGGCTGAGTCAAGGAAAAAAAAAAAGCAAACAACCAAAACTTGATCCGAGTCTTGTTTCTGGTTATAATCATATATAATTATTAGGCAAGGAATTTAAATTACAGCTTTTTCTTCTTTACAGAGCTTATTCAGATAAAAGGCATATTAATTTTCTATGGTTTTCTGCCACTGAAGCATCATTATTCAACATGATTTGGGTTTTGTTTTGGAGTCTCTATCTCCTCTTTGCCCTCTCTCCTCCAGCTCTGAATTCTGCAAAATACAGAACCTGTATCAAAGCTCACATGGGTTTTAAATATATATCTATAAATAAAAATTGTGTTTCTGATTTGAGGAGTAGTGTTTAAGAAATGTAATCTTCTAAAAACTCTTTTCTTGAGTTATCAAAACCACCCAAAGTCAAGCTGTGACATGTTTCCTTTAATGCAATCTTATTTCTAGAATCGTGTTACCAAAAGAGCCATTTAATTTGTACTTTTCAGCAATTTTCAACTAATTCTCTATTGTAGTTTCTGGAACTATGCCTTAGAATACATTTTATTTCTGATATATAACTACCCCCTGAAGCTCAGGCAACCTTCATCTGATGAAAATGTGATTTTTAGAGCTGCCTACCACACTATTCTGAGAACTAATGAATCAGTTTGGGTAGCTACAAATACCTGGAATTCCCATAGCTCCGCAGCAGTTTATTTGACAGTAGGCAAATGGAAATATTTTTGAAGAAACAGAGGCTTTAATGGAAAGACTGAGAAAACAGAAAGCCCAGATGGAATATTGTCACTGTTGATGTGTTTGTATCAGACACAAAGACAAGGTTTGCCTCTGCAGAGCTCCAGCTGCACAGCCTCCAGAGATGTTCTTTAAATCTCTGCCTCCTCCCAGCCTGGTCAGGATATTCAAAATCAGAATGTTCTCAATGTTGGATGGTTTTTTAAAGCCAAAATTTGAATTGCTCAGAATATGGTGGGAATATATGTGTCAAAATGAGGCAGCTGATTGACATCATAGGTGTAGTGGAAAGGGTCCTGGGCAATACCAGGGATTGGTATGAGATCATCTTTAGAGGCCTTTCCCACCCAAACCATTCCATGACTCAATACAGGTCATACCTTCCACTTTCTTTAGATGAACAAAGTGTTCTGTGGGAAGCCAGCTGGGAGAAATGACCCTCACTTTTAACATTTTAAAAGGTTTGTTAAACCTTAACAAAAAATACAACAAAGGACTGAATAAGGAAAATGGCAGCACTGGGATTACCAGCAATGGGCTCATCTACAAAGTGGATGCTCTGCCTTTTATACCTTGAGGCCCTCCCAAATTTTTGTCAGTCAACTCTTTTTCTACCATTCATTGGTGGAGATCACTTTCTTACACATTGACTGGAGATCAGTGTTTTTATGCTGCACCTCCTGGTAATAAACTGGCTCTCTCCAAATGCCCTGACTCCTGAGGCTGTTACAAGGGGGAGGGGAGAGAGGCCTATGGGAGGACAATAACATCATTAAACATCTCAACATACGCATAATATTCACCCCTTAATTGTGAGAGTCAGCTATTATATTACTCTATAACACCAACTATTTCATTATGCATTAAGAATTAATAGGAAAAAGCCCCAAACTATTAAACAGAGTGTTTCCATGGAGCATCTTTTGTTGTAATCTTTTGTTGTGCATTATTTATGTGTATTTGCTAAGGTGGTGAATGAAATGGAAAAGCATTTAGGGTTTTGCCACTGCATTGAGCACAGTCATGTAGAAGAGGAATCACAAGTATTGGAATTGCTCCTGTGCCACTTACTCACTTCAATGCAAAGTTGTCATTGTTACATTGTGTGGATGAAAAGGTTTGGAAACAATACAAAATTTTCCTTTTTGATACACCACTGGGCATTTCTTAGAAAATGAGCAGTTCTCTTACTTTGGGAGACATGCCAGGGAGACTTGCGCATCACCTCATGCTTCTTTCAGATGTTCTGAGGCAGAGTTGGGAAACAGTTTTCAAAGATGCTGTGTTCTTTGTGCCAGGGCATTTGATGTGGTTTAGAGTTATTATACACTTCTGCTGCTCTTTTCAATGAATAAAAGAAATAATAAAATATTTAGGCATAGATTAGCCTAAGAACATGGTTACTTTCTGTGGGGAAGTAGAAAGGCAGTGAATAGAAACTGCTCCTCTGGGTACTGTGTACTTTGGTTTTCTAGTATTGCTGCTTCAAAAGCTTTGTAAAGAGGAAAAGGAAATCTGCTGGGCACTGTAGAGTTGAATGTCATAAGCAAAATAGTCCATATTTGGAAAAAAATATTGATAAAAGAACTATTGTAATTATGTCACTGATTTGAACATTTTGGGGAAAAGCAATTAAATCATTTGTACTGATTCAAAATACTGTATAGTTTTATAGAAGATTATTTATTTCCCAGGGAAAAAAAAGGAATATGAATATAATTACACCAATTTTCTGTCCAGTGTTTTTGACCAGAGTATGGACTTTTACAAGACCTAAATCTTTTATTAGCACCCAGCTGTCTTCACTTCAGTCAGTTTATATAAGCTCCTAATTTTGTCTTTGACAGTGTCTAAAATTTCTTCTGGACATCCACATTATTACATTTTTGCTTCACAATTTTGTTTCTTTTTTTGAGATGAATAAACTATGTTAAATCATCGATGTAAAAACTTTTTCTAAGACAGTAAATTGGTGCATATTCTATGTCCCAATATCCAGAAGTAGAAGGAAAATGAAATGACATTTCATTTGTTTCAGAACTTCCAATACTCTTCATATTCTATAGGGATGTTAATTTTTATTTCAGTGTGGTCTTTAATTTCAAATATATAAATATCTGTGTGATTGTGTATTTATATATAAATACATATACATACATACATACACACGCACACACATATATATATGAATGCAGCTTTGCAAACCTAGTTTAAGAAATTTCAAGAGCAAATTTCCCCCTGGATGTTCTTAAATCAATACCTTCAACATACTGTTTTTAATCAATAATTTCTGCCTACAAAGTCCATAGAAATCGTGCTGGCAGAAACTGATGGAGCTGCCCAATAACTGAGAGCAGAACAGTGGGGAACCCTCCAGGGAGGTGAAACAGGGATTAAAGTCTGCTCAGCTGGAGGAGGATATGGAGCAGGATCTCCCATGGGGAATGTTCTGCAGCAGCGGGGGCAGCAGTAGGAAAAGGGGAGCCTTTTTTTTGTCTTTTTCCTGAAATAATCAGAGCTCATTAATACAATGAACCTGACAGGTGAAAGGGCTGAATGTCATCTTGCCCTAATGGGTCTTGACCATAAACTGTTCTTGACTTGAACAGTTTTGGTCCTCATTGTTTTGGATGTGAGATCTTAAAGTTTTTATGTTTAGATGCCCAAGGCTTCTTGAAAATGTATTTTATAGTTTTATACCAAAAATACCAAATTAAAGTTACTTCAGCAATGGCATTTTTCTTTTTTTTTTGTAGAATTGTTCTTTGTAATAAGTAAAATAATTCATCTTGGGAAGGTTCAGATACCAGCAGAAGGATAACATTGTGCTGATATTTAAAAAGTCACTGCTGGTCCTGGTGATTGCTGGCCTGTTAGCCTGGTATTGATCCAGAACAAAATAATGCAGTGGTTAATGCAAGGCTTGCTTAATAAAAATGTAAGGAATGTAATGTAATTAATGCCTATTAGCATTGGCTGAGGGAAAATAGATCCTACCAAGGTACCTTGGTATTGGTTTTGATGAGATTAAAAGTTGATAGATAAAACAAAGATGTTGACATTAGTCATGAGCCTTGGAAAAACATCTGTAGCATGAGCTACCTCAGGAACACAGCAACACAACATAGGGCTGGAGGTTAACAATAACCAAATGGTGTATTTTCAGTTCAGATTTAAACAATTTGGGCACCTCAGAGTAGAAAATCCAAACCTTTTTTAGCCTTAATTACCGAGCTGACTGAACAATCTGACTGCAGTGAAGCTCTCCATTTCACTCTGAAGGATTATGACCAGTCTGGTGGTAGTGCTGTACTTGTGAGGTCACTGTTCACCAAAACTTTCAAGAATTATGGACCCTGGAGCTTTGCTCAGTGAGGGAATCAAAACCTTTTTCAGCCAAAATTTCCACTCACAGTAATATGGATAAATATACTCGTCACATTTCTGTCTTCACAGCAATGAAGTGGGAATTTCTAGCTAAAGATATGTTATCAAATTCCATGCATAAACAGAAAGGTGAGTAAATTTTGGCTGCTCTAGTGCTGCGTGTAAGGTTGGGGAAATCTTTATCAAACTAAAGAATCAGCTGTCAAGAAAGACCAATATATACCTTACTGGTATAGATATTATTTGAGAAGCCTCAAGACAGGAATGACAGTAAGTGGATTTTTGGCGGGTGAGAAAAAAAGGAAGATAGACAGAACAAGCCCCATAGCCAAGTTAAGCAAGACAAATTCCCAATTTTATTTTTAGTAAGATAAAGCAGTCGTAGGGAACAGAGCAATATGCTATAAATGAAGAGTGCTGACAAAGCATATGTTGTTAAAATCTGAGAAAGGATAATGAAATAGGACAGAAAAGGCTGAAATTTTGTCAGCATTTCATAATGCAAATGAAAAGAAGCCATTACAGTTGATCTTTCTTGAGGAAGTGGTCTTCACATATTCATTTGTCAAATGAAAAAGGTGATTAAATGTTTCAGTTTAAAAAATCATAATTTTATGTATAATTTTTTTGGAAGTATCTGGTAAAACTACATAGAGAGTATGAGAGGAGATGAAATGGAGTTTTATTTTCAGTTTTGATGTAGAATTAAGAGTTCTTTTTGGGAAAGGGAAAAAGCAGATGATCATGTAGGGAGGACTGGAGAAACTGGCATTAGGAAAGTTTGTGCTAATTTTAATATAGAGTTGACTTAGAATTTCTGTGACAAATTCATTTTTGTTTTAAAGGCTAAATTTACTGAAATATGTCTCTGAAAGGATCCTAGAAAATAGTATAATTCTAGGTTTTCAGCACACCTAAAATTGCTTTTCTTCTCTGCTGCTACCTTTGTGAGCTCATAAAAATGAGGAGAGTTCCCTCACTGTTGATATGGTTAAATAATAAGAAGTGTAAATCAGTGCTGAGGTGTGTGCAGAGCTCATCCTCAAGGTAGCCATGCTGTTCTTATATAGATATTTTCAACTGCCTCATTGTTTAGTGTGCATTACTCTAACTTCAGGGTAGTCAGGATAATAAAACAGGAACATGAGTAAACCCCAGACTAAAATAAACCTAAAGCTAATATTGGTTCAATATTCCTAAATACCCATATGCTTTACAGAGTGGCAGTAATAAAACAGGAACATGAGTAAACCCCAGACTAAAATAAACCTAAAGCTAATATTGCTTCAATATTCCTAAATGCTTTACAGAGTGGCAGTGTATTTTGTTTTTTTCAGAACTCTGCCCTTTGGTTCATGATCTCATTTTGGATTGTGGGGAAAGTTGTTGAATATAATCTAAGGCAAGTTTTCATTTGTGCTATGCTAGAAGTGTGAGGAATGCTTGAAATCTTCCATTGGAAGTGGATTTCTGACTTTCCAGATCTTCTTTCTTAATGGAGATTCTTTTGAACATCAGAAACACGAAGGACCTTCTCATAAATTAGCCACAGGCTCAATGAACTGTGTCTCTAGCTGGTATTGAACAAATATTTTGATAAAAGTATTTTTTTCAATTTCTTTTACGTTTTTCCTTAAAGTGATATTAAAAAGTCTGGTGAAATTCACCATCAGTATAATTCAAACTCATCCTGCCTGGGCCTGGGATCTCTCCAGCCCCCAACCCAGGCTGGCCAGCTGAACAAAAGGAAGCCTTAATTAAATGATTACACAGATTCCCTCTGGACAAGCTGAATGAAATTCATTACATGTAGGATTTCCAGCTCTGAGCAGATGTGAAAGGAAATCTGGAAGCCTCTTGAACTGGCAGAGAAATCCCAAATCTAAGCTATTGAAAAATGATGGGATGAGAGATGATTATTTTTGAAAGAAGTGCATCCCCTTTTGAGGCACTCTTGTTATTTCTCAGCCTGGCTCGTGTCTGGGAGGTTTGTTTGGAGGTGATTAAATACTTTGTGCTCGTGACTGACAGCATGGTTGGTGCCAAGGAGGGGAGATGGAGGTTTGCTGCACATTGTACACACTTGTCAGAAGGGAAGCAGGGAAACATCTGTTTCTCTGACATGACAGGGTGCTGGTGAACAGCAAATATTACATGTAGAGCTTGTTGGCTTTGTGCAGCCAAAATATTTTGCAGGGATCTGTCAGTTTGATGTTTTGGGTGAAGAGGGGAAGGGGAAGAAGGACTTCCCAAAATACTGTGTAAGAACTGTGCTGAAATCATCTAAAATGACTGTGTTTGAATGTTCTGACTATGGAGAGCAGAACCTTGGGCAGGGGTTCTGATGAGCTTTATGTTCCTCTCAAATACCATCCTGAATATTGATGTTGAAAGGAGAATAGCTTTGAAAATAATATTTCAACCTGCCAGGTCTGGGTAACCATTCAAAACACTTAATTTTTCTCAATTTAGACCAACCATAGGTTTTGAAATACTAGAATGTTACAGTGAAGTATTGCCTGTGTTGGTGGGTTTTTTGTCTAAAAATAACTATTCAAAAATGAATTTAAGAGGTTGTTGTTCACTCTGGTGTCCCATGGCCTATCATGATAGGAGAGTCATTTCTCCAATTTCAGGATGGGTTTCTAGAGCTCATACTCAAACTGTGAGTCTGCATCCCATCCCACAGAAACATTCCAGAGGTGCCGTGCATGGGAAGTACCAGTGCTCACCACATTTAACTGCTTATCAGCTGGGATTTTACAAGATCTGGTCTGCTAATAATGCTGAGAGTACAGAAGCTGACATGGTTCTTTATGATCAGCACATCCTTCCAGTTCTCCTGTGCCTCCCTAATGCCACCACACAGGAAGCAGAACTGCTCACTGACCAATTCAATTATTTTTCTGTATCTGGACATGTTGCTAATGGTAATCCATTAGAATCTCCTTGTAGTGCTGGCAGGTCTTTATTTATCCATAGACTGAAAGCATTTTAAATCTCTCTGGCAAAAGATCGTTGTAGAGAGAAGTGAATAGTCCTCTGAAAAGATGAGGACAACTCCTGCTTTTTCCTCTTTCGTAAGGACTTTTTAATGGAAATAAGATGTTATGGAAGTATTTGCTCTTGTTTTATGCTGAATAACAATGTTGATGATGATAAAAATAGATTGAGTCAGACTATTTGCATATGGTTCCTCCAGAAGCAGTTTCTGTTGTTTCCTTCATTTCCATCACTTGAAATCTACCCATGAACAGTGAGCCATGATGGGAGCTGATCTGTGCAGCCTGTGCTGTTCCATCAGTTGGGATAACTCTGGTGTTGGGAGCTGCTCTGTCTGCAGACTGTGCTGTTCCATCAGTTGGGATAACTCTGGTGTTGGGAGCTGCTCTGTGCAGCCTGTGCTGTTCCATCATGGGATAATTTTGGCACACTCCAGCTTTCTGTGCAGTCTGGGATCCCACAAGTGCCAGTGCTGGCGCAGAGGAGGAGAGCAGCCAAGCCTGGGGAGCAGAGGCAGAGCAGGAGCAGATATTTTAAACTGCAGTCCCAGTGTATTTTCTGAGTCCTGCGTGCCTTGAATGGCAGCAATTTAGCAATTTGCTGGGTAAGTTGTTGTGTTTTAGAAAAAAAATTCAGATGTTACTGTCCACTGACTCAGACTGAATCTCTGCCTGTTTATTTCAGTCCTTGACCTTTGCCATGGAGTTGTCTTTCAATTTCTGCAGTACAGCAAATTTCCAACCAATTTTCAGCTCTGGGTTAGCTAATAGTTCAGTGTGAGGAGGTTCACACTGGTTTAAATGCTGTCTGGCTGTTTAAATAACTTTTTTTTGGAAAGCTGTGAGAATGCAACCACAAAAAAGTAAACGGAAAGTAAGGAAGGGGGAAAATGTGTGATACTTGGAAATAACTTTGTAATGAATTGTTATAAAGAGGAATCTCGTATCTCAACGAGATAACTCCTATCCAGTAATAGTAAAATAAAACAGCCAAATAAAACATCCAAATAAAACATCCAATGAAATAGTAGCTAAATCAAAGTTTAATTGGATCAGGTGTGCATTGACAACAAATAAGCTTAAGGATTCAGAAGTATAAAAACTTCTAAGATGGAGCATCCAAATAATTCAATAAAGTCTTTTGGAAGGTGACCAGTAGGGAAACATAAAGCATCCAGGACACAGGGAAACTTACCCAGCCTTGGGATACTTCACAGATTTTAACAGATGCGTTAAGGACAACAAAAAACCCCTCCTGAGCCAGGGTTTGTATCTGCACTGTCCTAACTGGTTGGCAGTGACTGACTTTGCCCTGACCTGTTTTTGAGCACATTGACTTCAATCAAATCCCCATCACTGTTGCAAAATTATGATTTCAAATGGAAGTTTTACAAGATTCTGTTTAAATTTATCTTCTTTTGTTTCTTTGAAATACATTAAATATAATTTTTTAATGTCCTCATATGATTTGGTATTTTATTTTGTCTGGTTTTGTTTCTGTTTCTTTATTGTTCTGAAAAATTTTGTTCTATTTGTATTTTTTTCCCTTTCCATTACATGTGGTTTCTTTTTCCTGTTTAGAAACTTCTGTAAAATATATGATTTTATTTATTTATTTATTTATTTTCTTTCTTTTTCGTAGTTCTGCCTTAAGGCTTTCTTGAGGTGAGATGCCTGGGATTGCATGGAAAATTCCAGATGTGCATCAAGAATTTCCACAATGGCGTGATGATGGTTTTGAGATATTCTTAATAGGTTTCTATTTGCCTTTTTGAGAGCTACTGAGCATTAATCTGACACTTTTAGGGAACTGTCTGACACGACACCAGATGTCTTGTATGAGTGGCAATGTCTTATCTAGGGTTTATTATTGCTCTGGGTAGGGTTATTTTTACTTCTGTGCTGCCATTTAGATGGATCTGCCATTTTATCACCAGTCTGTGTTGTCTGTGCCTTTTCCATCAAACTTATGTACAAACCTTCCAACTTGCCACATGATTTACTTAAATGTTGAATAGCACAGCTCTGGGCCCTGATCCTTGAAACAACCTACATCTATTACAGGGGGGGGAAATAAAAATTCTGGCATATGCTTTTAATCTTTCAGAAACTCTTGAATTCACAGGATGACCTTCTCTCTTTTCCCGTCGTGGTACAGTTATTTTAAGATATTTAGGTAAGGGACACTAGTAAAAAGGGTTATCATATAGATATGACTTATAGTCATTATTCTTTTCCAGAAGATTCTCACTGTCTTCATAGGCTTGTGTAAACTTGAGAGACACTTTATTTCTATTTTAATACTACATCTTTTTTTAGCTTCCTCTTTGAATCTTATTAATTATTTTATCATGTGTTTGTTAGTTCTTTTTTTTTAATACAATTTCCACCTGTTTTCTATGATTGGAAGACTCATTTTGTCTCTACAACTTCTGTTTTATGTAAATACTAATAACCCACTAATTGCTGCAATACTGCTCCTACTACTAAGGGATGTGAGTATGATCTATCACATGTAGGTTGTTCATTAGTCCTGAAAAAAAAAGACATTGAGAGAAATACTTTAATTTTTGTAGTGCATTGCATTGATTTTACTTTGGGGGATGTTTGGATTGTGGTTATTTGTTTACATAAAGAGGAAAAAAAGAGGTTCCCTTAGCAATTTTTTTTTAATCTGGGTTTTTACTGAGCTCACATTATGATAATGACTTGCCTCTGAAGAATTGTTCTATATAAATTTAGCCTTCATGATTAAATTTAGAATATAGTGAAACAGAACTTTAACTCACTTAGAAACTCTCAATCCATCTCTAAATGAAGTTTTCCATAATCAACTTATATGGGGGAAAGAAAATTAAGAAAATTCAATATTTAACAGTTAAAATGTGACATTGTGCAGACCCCAAGACAGCAGGAAGAAGAAAGTCCTGCTAGGCTTTCCTTTAAGGAACATTTCCCATTGCTGTCTAGAAGCCAACTTTCCAAACTCATTTGCACTGTCTTTTGAACAGCAAAATTTGATTTTTTTTTCCTCTGGGAAAGTTTAAGCCAGGGAAAAAAAAAAGGTTTTGGTACATTGTCTTTCTCAGATAAATTCCCAGCAATGAGAAATTGCAAATGAGTGTCAAATCATGATTCTCTGTCACTGAAACGTGTTCTAACCCAGCAGCTCTCACAACACAAAGCTGTCTGAAATGGTGTTATGTAGAGCCTCTGTGTTTTCTGGAGCTGTTTAATATTCTTGTTTCCACATTATTTATTCAGAAGAAATTTCTATTAACAGAGCATTGGACTCACAAGTCAATTAACTCCCTCCCCTCTCATGGATCCCTCTTCAGATACACTGACATGCTCTGCAGAACAAAGGATTTGATCTTTGGGGAAAATAATTTGCTGGAATGTTTTTCTTTCTTTTTTCTTTTCTTTTTTCTCATTTGCTTATCACAGTGTTAACATGTGAGGGAAAACAATGAGTTACTTTGCTGCTGTCTGTGAAGACACAGATCAGGAGGATGCATTTACACCTACATCCACTTCAGAATTGTTTTCCATCTAATGTTCAGAGCATCCAACACGATTGTCTTTTCTTCCAGTCTGCCTTGCCCTTGTCTCCCTGGGAAAAAGCAGAAATAGAGTACACAGCTTGTGAATTCTGCATTTAGTTTGGTGCCTGATGGAGATACAAGACACAGATGATGGCTCCTCTCAAAGAGTACAAGTGTAGCTAGCTCAAGTCTCAAGGATGTCATGAACAGGAAAATGAATCCTTTCTCATTTCCATGGGGTTCAGGAGTCAGTTCTGCAGTGGTGGATGCCTCTGTGCAAGATGGTTTGTTTCTACATAGCTCCAATAAATGCTGCAATGCTGAAGTAATGCACATTTTAATTATTCCAAAGCATAATTTATACATTAGTTTCCATAGTAACTTGTCATTGCTGTGACATGGTTGGGGCTAGTGACATTTGTGAGTCAATTAAGCAATGATTTGCAGTGGTTTGTTTCTCAAGTAATTTTTTTTTTGTTATAGCCAGCTACATTTATATTGAAATTGTTATACATTCCATAGTTATATGCTAGATGGAAAATTAGTCAATGAGGTAACTGTATTTTAAGCATGAAAGAAGTGTAATTGAAATCTGTTGCTGCAGAAGGTTGTATTTTCAAAAATACACTACTTTGACACATGGGAATATTGTTTCTTCAGGGCTTGCTCCACTATTAAATAAAGATTTAAGTGTTTGGCTCTGAAGGAATCATCACTTTCAACCAGGGACAATTCACTGTTTCAATAAAAAGGTTGTGTACAATTTAGAAAGGACCAGAAAACAATGTTCTTGGCTCTAATTAGTTTTCTTGATATATAAGGTAATATATTTCTCGAAGGATATAAATGAAACTAACACTTTTATTTTGACATAATAAGCCTTCTAAGGAATTACTGAGTTTAAATGAAAAATACATACAGTACTAGCAACTCCTCTTTTCCATCGGTACTCCCACAGTCATAGCTGCACATGTCTGTACCTGGAGGAAAATCAGGGACTGAAGTCTTGTGATATTGTTGTTGCAAACTGATTTTTTAATGGGGACCTTCAGGAGGTTGTGGCCATCTGCAGCAGTAGAACGTGTTGGAGAAGAGCTAGCTCACCCCACAGTGGGTTTGTTGGCGTGGAAGAGAAGCAACACTCAAATTTTGTCTCAGTTATCCAGATTTCAAATATTCCTGATCATATATCAGGAAGAAATTCCTTACTGTGAACGTGGCAGGTGCCCTGGCACAGGTGGCTCAGTGAGGCTGGAAGTGTCCAAGGCCAGGTCTGGGACAACCTGTGGTGGTGGAAGGTGTCCCTACCCATGGGATGATCTTTATGGTTCCTTCTAACACAAACCATTCTGTGATATCGGTTACAGGCTCTGAAAGCTGCAAATCCACAACTGCAAAAGAACGGGCTGAGTAAGGCACCACAGGTGGCTGAGCTTAGAATGCCAAACACCCATGATCTGATGGAGAAAAGCTTACTTTTGTTTATAGATTCACTAGACTATATGGCATAAAAACTTGGATATATTTAAGCAGGAGTTTCATGTGTGAGGGTTTTTTTGTTATAATGCCAGTTTTTAGAACATTGGTGAGTTGGCACTCAGAGGAGATGTTTTTCATTAGTGCAAAAAACATCTTTGCATGGATAGCAGCCCTAAGTGGGCACAAGGGGGGAGTCCCTGATCACAGCCCCACCTCTGGGTGGGATCAAACCCTCTCAGCTGGCAGCAGCAGCAGCAGGGGTGGTGCCCTGTGCCAGGGAGGTGCAGCCAGGGGAGAAGGGTGCCACACTGGGTGGAACTTCATTTCAGCTCATCACTAAGTTACTACCTGAATAAGAGCAGGAGTATTGGAGTAGTAACTGTGCCCAGCTCACAAACAGGCATTGCAAAGGACAGGATGGGAAGTGGGGATGGAGCCCAGCAGGAAACTCCTGCTCCCCTCTCCTGCCTGCCCAGAAATGCTCATTGTCCATCACATCTATTGTTCCCATGCTCAGTCGATGACAGAGGAATCAGAAATAGGTTTGTTCTGTGAGATCAGTTGAAATGCTGATGGAGAAATAAATTGAGATTTGTTTCTGAAGGGAATATTCTCAGGCATTTGAATAAGGCTTGGCTTTTTCATTCTTTCCCTCCACCTTCCCAGTCAACAGGAATAAGTGGCCAATGGAAATGTTAGACACTGATGGACTGGCACTGCCTAGAAATTCATCTGCATTTTTGTATTTACTCATTCTGAGCATTTCCAGCTACTGATGGAGACAGTAAAAGGTTGTGCATAGAATTACAAAAGTCTGTTCTGAATAACAATTGGGGTTGGGAGGGATAAAATATATGAATAAAATTGGAAAATTATAAAAGTCACATCAGTGAGGCTTCTATAATACCCGACATGCTTTATTTTAGTAAAATTTCTTAATAGTTTTACTTCCCACAACGATCTACACAGACATATATTACAATTATTACAGCACTAAAAAGATCATTAAAAATTGTTTAAAAAGGCAAAGTGTGGAAGACTACTGAAGCTTGGCTGTAAATTTGAGACAGTGTGGAAACAGCAGGGGCAGATTTGAGATGAAGAACAAGAAGTTGATCTGTCACCATTGTTTCAGCTGTTTTATCTGTAAAATGAGGACAGTCTGTTGGGTGGGTTGGTCAGAACATGGTCACGTACACAAATTGCAATAGTTCAGGAAGCTACTGCTTGTCAAAGGAGCAGCAAAAACAGCATGAATATTCCATCATTTCTGAGAGTAAAATGTGAAAACTTAACCCATGTGCATTACCCTTGGGAAATGAAGTGTGTTTTGCCTGCATCCAGATATCCACACACACGCAGAAGAGTGACTGTGATGTGATAGATAACCTGTAATTTAGCTGTCATCACAAGAACGTGGCCAGTGACTCGTGAGCAGAGCCAGCTTTTGAATCCTTATTTTCCCAATATCCAGTGTACTGGAGAAGGAGAGCATTTGGGCTGCAGTACACTCACACTGTTCATAGTTAACAGGATTCATGCACATGCCTTTTTATGCAGTGTTAGCAGTGCTGCTGTTAAAATTGCAGCTGTTTATCTAAGTGACTGAAGTGTTGTCAGTGTGACCACTTGCTTGGGATGTGTTATTCCTTCACTTCTCTTTTGTTAACCCTAATGGAATCCAAATGCTTTAGGGTGTTGTCTTCTCTTCATCTCGTGGGGCAAGGACAATGAGGATTTCCTCTAGTTTCTCATCATTTCTCATCCACAGTTGCAGTAACCTTAGTTCAGAGTCGAATTTTGGATTGTTTAGGTTTGGAATTCTTAAAATCTGGATTATGTTTTCATTTCCGTGAACTGCATTAACATCTGTTTCTATTACTGTACAATTTTGCTATATAACTCATCCTCATTTCTGTATAAACCAAGTGTTCTTCCATTTATTTCTGAAAGGATTATCAAAAGCATCCATTTGATGACTGAAAGACTTGGGTATTTTAGCCCTATTTTTAGAAATTAATGAAATACAGCATGTGAAGTGCTGCACTATATAACCCTTGGGTCACTGGGCAACTTATAGAAGTTTGCAATACATCTTTATTTCAGCTAATTATACTGTTGTGAGTCTACACAGTTATCTGAAAAAAAAAGAAACAATGAAAGGTTTTTCATTTAGCAAAGTATTTATTACACTATGATCATTAAGATGAAAAGAATTTTAATGCATGTTTAGATTTCCATTGCAAAACTGAGCAGCTTTGATCTGTGTGCACTGCTAGGACTTCATTCTTTTCCATGACACCTATACACATCAAAAACGTGTAGTAGTGAAAATCTGTCAAATTTCACCACATATATCTTTAGACTGCCACGTTGCTGCATCATTTTTTCACTAGGAAAAGTGGCATGTGTAATTAGAGGGAAGGCACAACTACAAATTGCATGCAATTACAGCCAAACAAGTAAACAAAATAAAACTACATTCAGTGAGCTAAGGAGTAGCTGAAAGCCTTTTAATGGGGATGCCAAAGATGAGCTTTTGCAGCTCTACAATTTGCCAGTCAAATTATTGTTATTTAGGAGAACTTCCCCACAGAAGCTGAGAGTTGAGTAAATGATTGGCAAATTGTCTTTTGAGATTGGTATATACTCTTCTGATTGGTTTCCCCCCATTATTCCTTTACAAGATCTTAATATTTTCAAAGTTGAGACGTGGAGCATGTTTTCTTTAAGTCTGAACTTTCATATTCTACTTGTCTCATGAAATGTGACACATTCACTGAGGGGCACATCTCAGGAAATCAGTAACATTTTGAAGGTATGCTCGTAATAAAAAGATTTATGAGGTTTTGAAAAGATGGCACAAAAGAGGATAAATAGTATGCCTACGTTGTTCACAGTTTATCGCTGAAATAAGTCCTATCTTCTGGATCTAAATCAATGGGAGAAGTAAACAAAGCTGCAGAGATAAGGTTGTGTTGCCACTAGAGATGGGTCCTATTCTAAAGAAATTTAATTCTGGTTGTAACCAGCTGCTGAGAATTTCTCTGTTCTCCTGTGGACAGTGGAGCTGTGGTGCAATTACAGCTGTTTCGTGTTGCAGGACACAAAGGTTAAACAGATTTTTCTCTTACCTCTTCTACTCTAGTAGGACTGCCTCCCATAGAAGATTTTTGGAGGTTTTTTTTTTTTGGGGGGGGGGCTTTTTTGGTGTTTGGTTTTTCTTCCCTATTTGTAAGATGAAAAGTTATTGTGAAATTTGGATAAAAAGAAGAGCTGGCATAAGGATTCCTTTAGATTCCTTTTAACAAAGAAAGCATTATAAAAAAAGTGTTCCTCAGCCTATCCAGACTCAGATTATTTTATGATAATGCAGAATGTGTTTGGCAGCTGCATGCTCTTGACAAATAACCCTCCCTCTCCCCCAGCAGCATACTTCAAGATAATTGGCTGAAACGTTCTTAGCAAATAATTATTTGACCAATTAACGCTGTTAGTTGGCAGAGTAATGAACTGTGAATAGTTTTAATTCCTGTGAAATCCCACACTTTCACGAATAGAAGGAAGATAAAGAGCATCTTAAAGTTGTTGAACAAATAATTTTTTTAGAAAACACTGAAAAGATGCAAAAGTTTTTTCTTTCTGCAAACACTTGTGGAAACCAAATGCTACTCAGATTGATGCTTGAGAGAAAAAAACTGTAAAATGAGAGATGAATACTGTCAGATGCAATTTTTAGAGTTTCTTCAAGACAAGGTTTTGAATCCTTTTTGAGTTTATTCACACAAAATCTTAGAGTGAATGATTATCATATAAGTCAGGGGCCTACCTGTGAAGATTTTTCTATTTAGCCCTTAGTATATTTTAGGTAAATTTAATATGGACTTTGTAACTGGGCAGTAATAGCCTTGAAATATGGTCCTCAATACAAAGTGAGTGGTCAAGCTACTGCCAGAGCTTGGATTAAATTCTGTTGTGGAAACTAAGGGGAAAAACCTAAGAAGCAACAGGACTATGGAGAGAAAACCTGCTTGGTCATATATTAAAGAAGAGAATAGATAGCAGGAGGGGGAAAAACCCACAAAACCAAACAAAAACCACATCAAAAGTAAGAGCAGAGGCCTAGACCAGGCGAATCTGAGAAATACTGAGGGTGAAGGAATAGTAACAAAAGCAACAGGAACAAAACACTAAAACCAAAGTGAAGGAGTGGAAAAAGTATCTGGGAGCAGAGCATTTATCAGGCTGAAACAATGGCACTTTCACACCATTGTGTTCAATTTGCCTGTAGGACAGAAAAATATCTTGTTTTGAAATCAGATGGAAATTAAAATGCAGCACTGTCTCCCAGGTTCTTTTTTTAGGAAAGCTTTTTGACAGCTACCAATGTCAGAAAAAGCTTCCTGTCTTAGTGTCTCTAACTTGAATTAAGAAAAATAAGCAAGAAGTAAGACTTTGATGAATCTTGTGTCACTGTGTACATGGATAGAAATTTGAGTTATCTATTACTTCATGGATACTCTACAAAGAATTTAGATTTCGGTGGCAGGAACTGTATTTAAAAGTGGTTAAACAAATTGTGTGATAGAGTATAGACTGAAAATCAGCATTCACTTGAAAATATGATTAGAAAATATCACCTTGTTACTTTTAGTTAGAGTCTCATTAAACAGATGAGGTTACATTTTTACTGAATGAAAAAGAAAAGAAAAAAATGTTTATGGTGCAGTTCCTAGGTAAATAAAGATCTTCCAATGCCCTGGAAGTTCACCATATAAATATATTTAGAAATTTTTCAGGACTAGTTCTTTCTATTCTGGTAATTTTGGATTCTTCACTTCTGCATTCATTTAAATAGAGATTATGTTGAATTGGTACAAATTTACGTAGTTCCTTAATTCACTAATACTTTGTGATTATCATATAGAAGAGGTTTTACAAAATTTGGGAGGAAGGAAGGAATGGAAATGGGGGGTGCAAGGAGGATAGAGGGGTGTGGGTTTTTTGTGTTTTTTTTTGTTTTTTTTTGTTTTTTTTTTTAATATGTCTTCTTGTTAATCTGAATAATAGTGGACAGAATCTTGCTCCAGACTCAGACACAGGGTGGATGTTGGGCTGCTGTGGAGCTCCACCTGTGGAGCTACAGAACGAACAGCCAAGAGCCCAGGGAAGTTTGAAGGCAATTCCTTCAGCAGTACACTTTTTTTTTTTTTTCCCCCCTCACCCAGTAGGTGTTTGGAGATTGCAGCTTTAATTACTGCAAATTACCTTGATTTGATCTTTAGTTTAAGTAAAAATGTCATGGTATGCTAGCAATTAGAGCAAAGCAAATATTGCAAAAAAATTTTTTACTGGTCCAAGTTGCAAGAAAATCCATTGTTTTTTAAAATTTATTTTATTTTCTCCTTTTGCCTTTTTTTTTCACTTTGCCACAATAAGAATATCATGCTTTTATTCACAAAATTGTGCAAAGGGAATGGCAGGAACACCCCAGTTACCTGATACTCATGGGTGGTTTGATTGAGGAGAGATCAGATCAGGGCAGGAATGTCACTGGAATTGAGGACCTAATTGTGCAGCACCACGGGATGCATAAATAGTCAAATGGCTGGTGAGAGGTGTGTGCTGGCAAGTGCATTGCATTAATGATTACTCTGATTTTGAGTAATGACTAAATATGATCATTACAGCCAGGTAAAAGGGTCTATATTTCTGGGATACTTTGCTCCTGGGAAATAGTCCCCCTGCCATCCATCAGCTTTTCCTACTTGAAAAGCAGCCTTAATGAGGCTCAGTTTTAATGGTGTAGGTTATCTTTACCTGCATCTATTTTATAGCCCTATAATTGCCTTGATTTCTGTCAACTTACTCGTGATTTATGTTGCTATAAATAAATAAAGAACAAATATTAACTAATACAGCCACACAATCTCCGTGCAATTATATAGATGTGAGCTGGATTAGCCTCTCAGCATCCCACTTGAAAGTCTCGACTAAAGAACATCAGGTGTTTTACAGAAAGGTTAGAGAATATTAATAGCTCGAAACAGAAGAAAAAATTCAATTATGAGCCTAATAAACAAATTACCCAAAGTTGTGTTGTGCTCTTAGTATGCAGTTAATTATGCATGATCTAGCAGGCATTTTTTTGCTTTTCCTCTATATTTGATTACTTGAATTTAATAATTTACGTACTCTCCATCAACACACCCTTGGGAACCCTCATCTGCTGTTTCCCAAATTAAAGCCTCATTGGTTATGTTAAATGAAGCTAAATATATAATTCATAAAAATGAGAAGGACCAACCAATATTGACAACTCCTCCTGGAATTCAGGGTTTGGAATAAAACTCACATTGAAATCTCCAGCTACACTTTGTTGGAAGATTTTGCCCAAATCAAACTTTCACATTTTTCCATTAATATTTCTGGACGTTTTGTATAATTATATGCATTTCTGGAGGGAATTACAGGGTGTCATAGTACAGTAAACATTTTATTTGAAGCAAGTGGCAACTGTGAGTATCATAAATGTATTAAACCATTTGCCCTTATTTCATGTGTGAGGTTACTGTAGAAAAGTTCTATTCCATAAGAATTAAAGCTAATTGTACTTTAATTTATATATTTAATTTAAAACAACATTTAATTTAAAGATAAATGTGCTGTGGTTCTGCAGGTGTTCATCTCTAATTTGTGTGTTCCACATGGATGTGAATGATTTGTCCAGGAGTTGTGTATGTTGTTTCAAGCTGATAAGTTGTTATTTTTAACTTCTTTTAAATAGTTTTGCATAAGTAGAATAATTATTCAGGCCATCACAGCAGCATTTTGTTGTAGTGTCTTCTACTTTCTACTCCACTCTGGCTTTTTTGGATGTCTGCTGGTATTTTTGCTATTGTTTTTCTCTCAGCTTGTGACTTTTGACCTTTGATTACATTGCTTGTTCAGATTAAAGATTGTTTTCTCCCAAGAACCCAGATCAGGATTGTCTCTACAAAAGTATTAAAAAAAAAATCAACCACAAATACACGAGGAGCAGCTTTTGAAAAGTGAGTGATTTAGTAACAGAAAAGATTTCTCTCACTAAAAGTTGGTAGCTTTTCATTAAAGGGTCAGCAGCATAAAAGCAGCTGTTGCTCTTATATCCACTGAAACACTTATCAAACCAGTGCTCTCAAGCTTTTTTCTGTTGTGAATGTAAATACTGTTCTTCAGCCTTCCAGTTCTTTCTGTCTTCTTAAAATGATTCCACATATATTATAATGTATCTTTTTGCTGGCATTTGCCTTTTCTCTTTTTGATGTCGCTGTCAGTGTAAAATGGTGTTTTCACATGCTTTCTTCATGCCTTAGCTAATGCAGAAAGAGAAAAATCAGTGGTGGGTGTGCTTCTTTATCCACCCTGTGCTCTCCCTTCCTTTCACAAGTAACCAAATATCCCACCTGTGCCAGTTTAACCAGTGGGGACAGGGCTCATCCCAAGTCCTCAGGACCACTGTGATATCTTGTGACACTGACACTTTGTATTTTGCAAGGATTAACATTTGCCTTGCTCATTTTGTGTCAGATGTACGTGGGTTTTGATAAAATTGGGTTAATGAACTCAATAAGAATCAAGTCTCATAGTCTTGTCAGAATGTGGAATAATTTTAACTCACTAAGTTTGATCAGCTGCACCTTATCTATAGAGTTCATTTGGCTTTTATGTTGTCCTTTTTAGTTTGCTTTTATTTATCATTTATTTGTTGCTGAAGATGTGGGGTTTAGATAAGAGAAGGGCAAAAAGCAGTTTTCAATGGGTAGAAATTGATTTTATGCCAGCATAAAAATTTGCCTACCTTGGCAAAACTGCCTCATGGAGAAAGGGGTAATTTTTTCTTCTTCCAAGTTTGGAAAATGACTTAAAACAAAAATAAGTTTTTCTGCTCTCTCTCTTAGTTTTTTGTTTGTTTGTTTATTTTGTTTTTGTTTATGTTTTTCCCTCTTTACTGACTTTCTTGTTTTTATTCAGGGTTGTTTAGGCTTTAAATCAAGTCCCAAAACAGGTCAAAGCCTGATTGTTCTGCTGGCCTAAGGAATAAATGTCAGAGCTGAGGGACTTGTTCTCCTGAGCTTGTGTGTGCTCAGCAGCTCACTGAAGCTCTGCCAAGGAGTGATTCCAGTCAGATCTGACAATCATTGGAATCTCTGGGCATGGCAGCAGCTGTCCCCAGGTCACGGGTGACAGGGACGTCTCTGGCTGGATGGAAGCTGATGTCAGGTCACTCAAGCAGTCTTCCCAGTTGTTGAACACAGATAAGCTGTGAATCACTTTAGGTCAAGAGAAAAAAAACAACCAAAACCACTTTTGAGAGGGCACAGGGAGATCTAGGTGAAAAAGTGAGAATAGGAGTTGGAAAAGCAGCTTGTAAATTATTAAATTCCTTCACAACATCAGTAACTAGAAAGAATTTAACATTTCCTACTTGAATTTTTGAAGCTTGTTGTGATGATGCTGCCTTCAAACAAGAAGCCTTGCTTAAAAAATTTTTCATCTAAGGGATGGGACTGGTGATTATAGCATTGCCACCAAAAAAACCTGATGTGGGTTTGGAGGATGGCATGCTT
The DNA here is from genome assembly GCF_014805655.1 of Passer montanus. Classification (NCBI taxonomy): domain Eukaryota; kingdom Metazoa; phylum Chordata; class Aves; order Passeriformes; family Passeridae; genus Passer; species Passer montanus. The sequence goes on along the minus strand of NW_024356504.1, from coordinate 24,013,118 downwards.
GGCTGAGCTGGAGATGCTTACACAAATCAGAAGTAAATCAGAAGTGATAATCCATTTCTGTAACACCTGATGTGGGTTTGGAGGATGGCATGCTTGGCTGAGCTGGAGATGCTTACACAAATCAGAAGTGATAATCCATTTCTGAAACATGTGGGGCACTGTTGCCTTCCAGGATGAACACGATCAAATTGTGTCATGCTCGAGGGATGTCTGAGATTGCCCTGACTCCCCAGCATCACCACACTGCTACCAATTTCCTGTTAAAAAACAAACAAACAAACAAAAAAACAGCAACAAAAAAAAGGCAAAACCAAACAAACAAAAAAACCAACAAAAAACCCCAAAACAAACCAAAAACCAGTAGGCAGGGTGCCTACAGAACTGCACAAGGAAGGGAGGAGGAGATTAATCAGCTTTCTACTGGGGAACTCTCAGAAGACATAACAGGAATTGAGGAGATTTTGACTGCCAGCTCTGGGAGTGCACACACATGACTGTGCTCTGGTTTTCTAACAGGCTGTGATTGGAAGAAATACTCTTCCATTCAAAAAACCCCCAAAAAACAACAACAACAACAACAAAAAAACTAAAACAAAACAAAAAAGCAAAAAAACCTCAAAAACCCCAAACAAAAACAAGAAAAAATAAAAAAATAAGCAAGCAAACAGCTGGGAGAGAGAAGAAAAACTTATTTTTGTTTTAAGTAATTTTCCAAACTTGTAAGAAAAAGACAATACTCCTTTCTTCAAGAGGCAGTTCTGCCAAGGCAGGCAAATTTTTATGCAGGCATAAACTCAATTTCTCCCCATTGAAAACTGCTTTTCATTTCAATGAGTTGTAACATGTCTGTGATGGGCCAGGAGCTGGAGTTGTCTGTCAAGGCTGGAATAACTCCTGGAGCATCACTTGTTCTTGGTCTGAAAGTTGCCTACCTGATAACAGCACCTGCTTTTGTATCAGAAGTGATGGGAGGTAAAAGGTTCCTCGCCCTTGTGAAAATTGATTATTTGTTTTCTTAAGTTCATTTGATACTGTACTAAAACCACAAAACAACACCAACCAAACAAAAACCCCAAACTTTATTAAAAGATGATGATTTCCTGCAAAGTGACAGAAAATATGGTTCTAAACCAGGAAAGAGTTGCAGTGTAAATAAAGCAGAGCCAAAGGATGAATTAAGCAATAACAACCACATCTCTTTCTAAGAGTATTTATCTGTCTGTGGCATGTGTCCAGCACCCACCAGATGGTATCTGAAATGCTGAACAATTGAAGCTACAGGCTGAAGGAGTCTCAGCTTGCCCATTAAAAACAAAGCAAAACAAAATTATTTTAGTTGCTGATGTTACTAAGGTTGTCCTAGAGCTGCAGTAATGAGCAGTGAAGGCACTTTGGGTATAGTCTCACAAATATGAACTGGTGCAAGAGAGAAAATTACATTGGGATGCTGGAATATATGGGCTTCAGTGAACAGGAGCTGCTGCATTTTTAAGTAGTTACTGTGCATGGAAAATATCAGTTTTAATTAAATGTTACTGAGCAAATGATGAAATCAGAAAGCATGGAATAATCCAGTGACTGTTCATCAAAGATGTGGATAACTCAAGTTCATGTGCTTCTTCAGCTCCAGTTGAGACAGCTCTATTAGATTACAGCATTTTGTGGACAGTGTTCACAAAACAAAACAAAAAGTTTCTTCCTTTTGCATTTCTACTTGATAATAATAATTAAAAAATGTTATAATGAATTGGCTAATGAATATTAGCAACAGAAAACCTAGGAAAATTCTCACTAAAAACGGACAAGTTAAAAAAGCCATACAATTATATAAATGACAAAAGGGGACATACCATTGTGTGCCTACATTTTGTTACAAAAATCTCCTTTGCTTTTACTGAGCTCAGCTGGGAAATGTGCTTTTCTAGAAGATGAGGGAATGATGGTAAAATGCAGTCTCCCTGGAATTGCTGTGGCACAGGCACTAACTGAAGCTGCTGAAAACAAAGATGCGAAAGTGTTCAGAAAAAAAATGAAATCTTAGCAGTAAATAGAGTTTTAGAAGTGAGATGAAATAGGTCTGAAGGAAAATAAAAAAGGGCTATTAATAGTGTGTGGTTGGTGGACTGAGAAGACTGAGCCACCATTGTGAATACACATCAAGAGGAAAATTGTATTTAGTTAACATTTAGATTTCTTTCTTCAGATATAAAAGGACACTAATTGTATAATTCACAGTTCATGTTCAGAAAAGGGAGAGATTTGCTCTGAATTAAAAGTCATGCTATGAAACAGCCGGGCAGGAGCGAAATTGGCAGCTCTGCACAATAGGCCAAGCATGAATTCCATTATCCCCATGGCACGGAAAGCAGAGCTCGCTGCATACTGCCCAAAACTGTGTAAAAGTCAAAGTGTGGAACAGGGAGGAGGATGTTCAGCACAGCAATTAGTCAGCAAGTAACATAACCCCCCAAAAAAGGAGCCCAGTGATGAATCAAAAGCCGTGCCTGACTTGAAATCCACCTGTTAAACCAGTTCAAATCCTGGCAGTTGATGTACAGAATTCTAATAATCTGATAAAATAAATTTGAAGATGTAAAACTTAAACTTGGAATAATTCCTTGAGAACAATGGATTTTTGGGAACTCAGAATGCCTCAAGACTTTAAGTAGCTTAAAAATAGGTTTCTGCTTTGAGGAACTTAAGTCTAGGACTTTTTTCTTTTTGCTCAGAAACCATGACAATTTCTCTAAAAGCTCAACTGGGAACTAAAGAAGTTCACTTAGACCTGTGACTGAAAATCTTTCAGGTAATAGGTGGTTGTGTCTGCACACCAGTAAATACACAGGGAAACAATGTGAGTACTGACAGGGCTTTGGGACTTTTATGGAGCTCTACAAATCTCCCTCTTGTTTATCTTCCAACACATAAAGGTGCCTTCATGGAAGGGAATAAATGATCCATTTATCTATTTGTGGACATACAAATACATCCATTGAATATATAGATATGTCAGACCTTATTTTTTCAACTCATTTAAATTAGGAAAGAAACTATTTTCCTACTCATCAATCAAAGCCTTTCAGCAAGCACTATAGGTCTTTAAAAAAAAAGTGCACAAAAATATTATAGCAGATGAAGATCTTGAGGGGATTGGCTTTGTTTTTATATTTTTTCCCCCATTTGCTGCATGTGTCTGTTGCCTAATTTCTTGTCTCTTGATGGCATCTCTCCCCACAGCAGGAGGGTTGGAACTAAATCATCTTTAAAGTCCCTTTCAACCCAAAACATCTTGTGATTTTTCTCTGCCTCTGATCCTGGGTTATGCTTCCAGTATTCCTTTGTCTATGCAGATATGTTCAAAGTCATACCATTTTTCATTTTATTTTCTCCTTGATGTCTGTACTGACTGATGGATTCTGTAGCTGCTCTGCAGGCAGTGTGAGGGGGAGAAACTTTGTAAACTAATATTTACATGAGGCACTGCCTGGAGCAAGGAGCCTCACAACTGTTTTATGAAAGTGAGTGGGAAAAGCACTTCTGTTTAACTGCAGAATAAAGGCCTTGAAATGGGTTTGGACACTGGATCATAGCATGGGAAGGTCACTCGTTATTGTTCCTCTGACAAGAGAGTATTACCTTGAAGCAAACCTGAGACAGGCAAAGTTGAGGAATAAGATTCCAAGGAACAGATCTGAAAAGCAGGCAATATATCTGCTAGGAAAAACGGGGCCAATTCTTTGATATTGTGATCTCAGCTTCAATAACTTTCTTTTAATGTATAAAATAAATGCACCAGGGTAAAGCCTGTGACTGCCAGGCAAAGGCATGCGAATAGCAGAACATAAGTCAGGACTAAAGAAATGCTTAAAAGTGCATTTTTTAAAATAAAACTCAAAAAACAAAGACCACCAGGAGGCAGAGATAACAAAAATGGGAGAAAGGTCCTCCAAACAGCATATTGAATATATATAAAAACTTTTTTTTCTTCCATGAAAGCATCCAAGGCACAATAGCAGAGAGAATGGGAAACATCACCTTTTAAATATTTGTTGTAGTTAAGAGGTCCCAAGACAGAGACCATTCTTTATGGTGTAGACTTCTACTTTTTAATCATATCTAGCATGGGAAAAAAAGGAAAAAAAGCATCTGTGAGAAAGGGCATGAATAAAAGATACATTTAAAATGCTTCCCTCCAACTCCATTGTTTACTTAAACTCTTTATAATTGAGACATCTGGGTCAAAGATCAGGATAAAAAAAAAAAAAAAAAGAGAAAAATTCCTACTTCTTTTAAAATTGAAACAAATTTCAATGGCACTAGAATGAAACATCATTTTGAACCAGCAAAACAGGGATAAAATGTTATCCCAGCTACTGATCTTCTTAGAAGGACATCAGAAAAATCTCAGACAGAAGGGGTGACTCCACCGTCACTGATGGACAGTGAAACCAGCACAATTGATTTTGGATCTGGTTTTAGTCAGAGGACAAATGCAAGTTTCACTATGAAGAGGCCATTACATTTTTCCTTTTTTAAAGCAAGACTAGCAAGGTAAAAATGAATATTTGGGCACAACTCTGGATCCCTACAGGCTTTGTTCTTGCAAATGAGGTCTTTTCACAGAGCAAACTGCTGTGGGGTGTTTGTGCAGCAATGGGAGAGGTCTGGAAAAGGAGACTGTGGCAATGCACCTACTCCTTCTTCAGTCAAACACTGAAGGACAGTACAAATTCTACACTCCAGCTTCCTTAACCTGCAATTCAGGTCTTTGCCCTGCAAAAAACAAACAATATTCAGTTTCCTCTTGGAGCAATAAGAGCCATTGGTGTAGATACAGCCCTCAAAGCCCAGCTTGATCCCAGCTGGAATTAATGATAAAGAGAAATTAATTATTTTGTAGTTAGTTTGTGGCAGCTGAGTTCTCATCTATTCCATGATGCTCCTGTGTGTTGTGCAAACACCTCCCTTTCCAGCTCCTCAAGGTGCTTCTGCATAGCAGTGCTTTGAACTGAAAGGGAATTTCACTCATGGAGTTTAGGAGACTTTTCTAGTCTTAACATTGACCTTAGTTGTCCAAATTTCATCCAGTTTCACTCCACATGCTCTGGATCTAGACCCAGAACTTTTTGTAGGTGTGAGAGGTAATAAACAGAAAAATAAATATTTGCAAAATATAGATATATATTTTTTAAAGCAAGATATCTATGGACACTATTGAGTGCTTTACTTAGGAAAGAAATAAAAGACATTTATCTGTGAGAAGCTGAATGTTAAAAAGATGTGAATGGGTGATAACTAAAATCACATCCTGCTCTTGTGGAAGCTGCCTAAGGTTGATAGGAGTTGAGCATGGATGAAAACTAAGCAGTGCTGAGAAAAGGAACACAATTCTGTTACTTTTTAGGTTCTAGCCCAGAAGTATAAAGCACAAAGGCAAACTGTGGAGATTAACAGGATAACATTGTCAATGTAGCAGGCTTTAAATTGAATCCTTTAAATATATGTGTCCTAAAAGTGCTTAGGAATGTATTCAGGTAAAATATGAATATTACAGTCTTTTCTTTCTGAGCTGCTCTCATCAGAATAAAGTGACTTTTGTGCTTCACCAAATGCCAGAGCACAGCAGATGGGTTCACTAAGCACAAAAGGAATTTCTTGAGATTATATTCAAGTAAATGAGTTTCTTCTCCTAGAACCTGTCTGTAAAGGGTGTAAATGATTCTGACAGCACTCAGACTCACCCGTGTCTCTTCTGTAGTTATCAAATATAGAATTTCTGTCATTATTTAGTCAACCATTGTAGACTTGAAAAAAAACCCAAAAAACACCAATACCCCACCAATATATGTTATGTACTGTCATTTTCCTGGAAAATTTCTGCTTTCTATTTCAAGTGAACAATAAATGTCCCTACTCTAAAGATACTTAAATTGCAGCACTTATTCCCAGCTGCACTGAGCCTATCCATTTTTTTAGGCACTGCTGATTCTCAGCAAGAATTACTGAATACTGAGTCACTGGTAATATTTTGGAACCAAGTCTTAAATTTTTTGTAGGGCTTTTTTATATATAAAATAGAAAAATAATCAGTTTGATGTCATTCATGTAATCTGTTTCTTGGAAAAGGAGGACTCATTACAAAGTTGGACTTGAAAACACCAAGTTCATACCAGAAATTTCCATACCAACATGGTCCAGGTCTGTTTGTTACAGGTAAATCAGAGGAAAGGTTACTATCTCTCTATTCAACTCTCATATATTCAGGAAAAATATAAAGGATTGTATTTTTTTTAACCATCATGAAATTATAAGGAAAATTATATGATTTTTCTGTCTAGATCTGTGTTTTGTTTTGTTTTTCTTTTTTTAACAGATCTATATAAGAACTTTAGAATATTTGCTAAATATAGGACCAGGAATATTTTTTTTGTCTGTATTGAACTTTAGCTGTTGAGCCACAACGTGTTAGCACAAGACAGTAAAAAAAGTTTTAGACAGAAACTCCACTTTCATTTTGACAAAGCAGCATGTTCTAAGGTTTAGAATATTATATATAAAACCAGTGTAATATATATCTTCTTTATAAACCATTTTGACACTTTCTTGGGTTTGATATTTGAAAACATTACAACTATTCACCTGAATATGGTTTTAAATCTCAAATCTTGACAGTTAAAGCCCAATATTGGAGGAAATAGTCTTAACAGCAATCATCAGTCCAGCTCAGTACACTCTGTTGCAATTATCTGGAAATCTTTCCACCACTAGTTCTATTGTGAAAGAGAGGAAATACTTTCCATAAACTGTTTTTTATCCCTTTTAGAAATAGAAGCATATCTTCATTTCTATTTTCTACACGCTAATTTTACCTCACAACTAGTTTATTACCATAAACTTCTAGTTCAGGTACGTAAAATACTTTCTAAAAATAGTGTACATAGAACAAAAACATTGTGTTTGTTCCATGTCTATTTTACTTGGTAATTTTACAAGTAATATCATTACCATTGTAATTACCATTTCATAGATTTATGTGGAAGAGGTTTGATTTTATTTCAATTTCATAACAAGTTTTGTTGTTTTTTGTTTCTTTTTTTTGTTTGTTTTTTTTTAATGGTGATTTAAGTTATACACAGGATTTTAATAAGGGCTTGGATTCATTTAAAGATTTTTTTTAATAAACCAAAAGGATGTTTTCTCATCTTAGAGTATAATTTTTTAAAGATTATTCTGTGACACACACCTCTCTAATAGACCTTGATGAGTACCAATAAAGGCTGGATTTCTTGGTAAACACTCTCTGAAGCTCCCCATGATGGAAGTGATTTCCTTAGTCAGAAATGATGAATCTCATGGCTTAGCAGCACTATTTTTTGAGGAGAGGAGAGACAGAAGACTGAGATCATAGAATAGTTTTTTGGCATTATAAGTTGTAGAGAAAATGGTGCCAGATATGGTGAAAGATGGAAAGCTGAATGTGGTTTTTATTATTGTCTTCTAGCATTTTGGATGTTTGCATTCATTTTTCTCTGTCAAAGTCTCTGCACTTCTGGGCTTCCTTTACTCTTGAGTCCTCTGAAGTGTTCGGCTCTTCTAGGACATGATGGAAAGATTAAAATATCCTATAAACAGTGAATATCTACAAATGGTAGATAAAGAGTGAATGTCTACATGCTCAGCTCTGAGAAGCTGTGCTGTTGGTGATGAAGGGGGAAATGTCTCTGTGCCTCTCCCTGGTGAGCAGAACTCAGCAGGCAATTAATAGTTTTAACCCCAATATATTCTCTTTGCATTTCACATGAAATTGTTCTTGCTTCTTCAGACCTAATGCCCCAGTCTCCTTCACTTGGTGAGGATTCTGCTACAAGCCAGGCATGAGTTCCTGGAAATTCCAGTGTTCTGGGCTATTCTGTTAGTGGTGAAACACCAATTTCTGTTTAAAACATGCAGAATTGGACTGAAAAAGACATTTTAGAGCTCAGACACACCCTGAGCACTCCAGCTCTTTGCAGTTTGCACCTGCAGAAAGCTGCAGGAGCTGCTGGGCAGGTGGGTGAGGATCAGGTCTGGAGGTCCTCCTGCTCTGGGCCTCGAGTTCAGCAGAATCTTCTTTCAGTTTATGGATGAGCTGGAGGTTTCCCCCTGAATTTCATTAGTACTTGCCCAATAATGGGGGAAGATCTGCCTTGAAAGGGCTAAAAAACGCCGTGGCTGTGTCTGACACAGGCTCTTTGTCTGCTGTTAGCAGGAGGCACTTTGGGTTTTGTGTAGGGAAAGTGATACAGCCAGGACTGAATCACCTTCAATAATGCCTCTTCAGAATTATTCTAAGAGCACAAAAATGAGCAGGGAAAGCTGTTTAATTTTTTGCTGGTAAACATGTGAAACTATTTTTCTCTCTGAATTGTAGTACCTGTAACACTACAAAGCCTTTTAGAAGTCTCTAAGAACCATTAATCTCACATGTCCTGTAACCAATACAGCATTATTTTACCAGTTGTTCTAATTTTTTTTTTTTCCCATCTGAGGTGTTGTTCTCCTATTTTTGTTACTGAGGAAGGGAAAGCACAGAGATGTGAGAGATGGAAATTTTGCTGTGACATACACAACAACATATGCTATTTTTTGTTCCAAATGAAAGATTTTTTTTTTTTTTTTTCCCATCTGAGATGTTGTTCTCCTATTTTTGTTACTAAGGAAGGGAAAGCACAGAGATGTTGTGAGAGATGGAAATTTTACTGTGACATACACACCAACATATACTATTTTTTTTGTTCCAAATGAAAGAAATTCCAGGTCACTTTCTAGTTATGGGCCAATACTCAATCAAATAGGACACTCAGTGTCTACACAAAACAAAGCCCTGCCATTTCTCTTTTTGACACACTGTAGACTCCAACAAAGCTGATTAAATCTTTTATAGTGTTATATTTTGTACTTAGAGCAATTGAAATTGGTTCTCATCCTTTCAGTGCATGACTAGGTAAGAAAAAAACAAGTAAAACACTTACTTTAATTGGATGCAATTTATATGTCTGTGTACAAAATAAAAATGAATAAGTTTATGATTGCACACTGCCTAGCTTGGTTTAAAAATGCATGAGAACTATTTTGGAGTTTCTGTGTTAAAGCTGAATTAAACATATAAGATAATCTTTAAAATTAATAATACAGATTTTTTTTTTTTAAAGCTCAAATGCTTAGACAGTGTTGGCCCTCAAAGCTAATTTTCATGTGATTATAGAACACAGCATTTTGATGATAAATTTTTATCCCAAAATCATAAATAAAACATGCATGTTGATACTAACATCATGTACTGTAAAGTCTTAAAGTATTGCAAATTAGATGAAAACTTTATGTCTTGCTGCTTAAAGTTAGGAGTTAAAGTATCAATGCATGTTCTACTCCTGTCTTGTTTTAAAAAATTTCTTATGTTACAAATTCCATCCAACCATGTGAAATTTTGTGTTATGTAGGGCTTGAAAACTGTTTGTGTGTTTGAATTCCAGTCCTGCTGATGAAAAAGTGAGCTTGGTAAATTCCTTCTCAGTCCATGGGCATTTCTGAGGTTGTGTGGGAGTGCATCAGTGTTCGTAAGATGCAGGCCTTGGGTTTCCATCAGAGTTGGAATTGCTATGATCCACTGAAAATCTTCTTCTGAGGGGATCCTCTTTTGATACAACTTCTGTGTCTAATGAAGAGCTGAGATGGAACTCGATGGAAAGGTCTGTACAGAGAGAGATGATGTGTGCAAATGTGTCACACACACTTTTACAAATGTCAAACAGACTTTTTAAAATGTCTGTTTGGGCTGCTGCAGAGCTTTGGGTGGCTGCTGCATCCAGCTCTTCTATTGCACGATTACACTGCTTTACAAGGAACATTTACAAGTGACATTTATCCACTTTGGCTGTGTAAACATCCATAACGTGAGCGCTGATGTGTTACACCATTGCTGGTGTTGGGTACTTTAATTGTTTAGGTAATTAACACTTCAGTTCACCTCGTGCCATTTTCTCAGTGAGACCCCAGCAGCAGCCACTGCTGTGCCACACACAGACATCAAGTCAAGGCAGCCTCGAGATGTGTGACACTAATTAAATCAAAATCTCCAAATTAAAAATAGGTTCCTTATAACTAATGAGGAGTGACCATCTACATGAGACAATATTCATTTTTTACTTCATTGATCATAAATTATTGCTGTGGTGTGTTGTAGTAAATCACCAAAAAATCCATTAGCAAAGCTTTTTTGTCCCTGCAAGTACAAAGAATATTAATTATTTTTCCTTCCTGAGAACACACTTTTTTTTTTTCTCCTTTCTCCTCATCATTGATAAATGTTTGCAAAGCCATTCCTTAAAAATAACCAGGGAATATCAATTAGCAATGGCTTTGCTGATGTTGCTACATACAAGGACCTCCCTTTATATTCTGATACATGCTACATGCAAGAGTTTAGGATTAGGTTTTTAATTTTTAGGGTCTGTGGCAAAGAGCACAAATTCTCTCATCTCTGTGGGAAGTTTCACTGACATCAGAAAAAAATGCAAGCACAAACATATTGTGTACTTTAGGTGCTTGTCAGTTCCTCTCTAAAGTTAGGTGTTTGTGTTACCCTCTCCCCTGAACTTAATTTTCTTAATTCTCAATTCTGAACTCAATTCTTAATTCTAATTTTAACTTAATTCTGGTACAGTGTTGCAGTGTTTCAGCACTATATTTATTAATTTATTTATTACATTGATCTCCTCACACTGAGGGAATGAATATTGGAACTCCCTGGGCTACAATAGTTTTAGTTCCTCTCCTCTTTGCCATCACTTGTTCTTTGTTTCTGTAACCAGACAGGCTGCAGAGCAGTGAGGGTGAGGTAAGGTTTGGTGTTCCAGTTGTGGCCATGGATTTCACTGATCACCCTGAACATTGTTTCAAAAATAAAAAAAGCCCAACCCCAAACCTAAAAAAACCCACTTTGTCACTGTATTTAATCCAGAAATGGTTAAATTCAGAGCTGTTCAGTGAAAAAATACCCCAGTCTTGTTGAATGGTAGGATTAGATGGAGGTTGGCTGAGGAGATGATCTTTTCTCCCTTTGCTAGGTAAATGTTCTAGTTTGAGATAATTTAAGGATGCAAAACATCCAACTTCATTTAGGAGTATAGATGGACTTACTGTTAATGAGTTGATTTGAACTATTATCAGTCTGAATACCTGCACGGCTTTTATAGTTTTGGTGGCAAAAAAACCCTATAGTTTATAGTTTTTTATGATGTTATGTGGAAACCACAGTTCATTCAGGTCCCAATTCTGGGGCTGCTCTTGTCCTGACCCTACCAAGAGCTCTGCTCTGCCTCCAGCCCCACCCCAGCCTGACACTGCCCAGAGGGATTTTTGGGTAATGATTCAGCACTGAGCTGCTTCAGAAGGATTTCCTCCACCTCTTTTCTCCTCTCCATCAGCTTTTGTGCAACCTTCAGCACAGCTTTCCCCGTCTCCAGTGGCCATCAGCTCCATTACAGGAGAAAGGATGAGTCCTGTGGCTCTGTTAATTATTTACATCTGTGCAGTGAAGATGAGCAAGTGTCTGACACACAGAAAGCAGTGAGCAGGAAACAGAGCCAGAGGGGAAGTGTTTGCTGAAAAGCCATCTCAAATAGAACTGACAGAGCTCTGGGTTTTTTATCGTGGTTTGAAATGAAGTATTTAAAAAATCAAAGGTGTTGTGTGATATTAGATTTGGACTGTCTTGCTGTTTGCTTGTCTGGTGTGTATAAATCCACACAGAGGAAAAGTGTGATGCTCATAAAGCCAATATCCATCTGCTGTCTGCTGCACCTGTGAGTTCATTTGAGCACAATTCTGGTGCTAAGGGTGTCACAGGAGTCCAGGAATGGGAGTTTTGTGAGCCACTGTGAGCCTTGTTAAGCTTTACAGCCAGATAACACCTTGAGCTGTTTTGCCTGCTGTAACGCACAGAATTGGGAACTAACCTTTGGAAGGGAATTTTAATGTGGTTTTTTAAAATTATTTTATTATTATGTGTTATTGACTGACCAAATTATATACCACAGAATCATTTAGGTCTGAAAAGCCTGCTAAGATTATTGAGTCCAGCACCACTGTGTTCACCACTAACCCATGTTTCCAAGGGTCACGTTGTCTTTTAAATGTCTCCAGGGATAGTGACCCCACCACTGCCCTGGACAACTTGTCCCAGTGCCTTTTGAGGCAGAAATTTTTTCTCAATATCCAATGTAAACCTCCCCTTGTGCAAATTGATTCTATTTGCCATTGCCTTATCACTCCATTTCCCATTGTCTTATCACTTTGGAGAAGGGAGAGACCCCACCTGGCTGTCCGCTCCTGTCAGGGAGTTGTGCAGAGCCAGAAGGTCCCCCTTGAGCCTTCTTTTCTCTAGGCTGACCCCCTTTCCCAGATCCCTCAGCCTCTCCTGGTGCTCCAGACCCTTTCCAGATCTCTTCCCTTCCCTGGACATGCTCCAGCCCCTCAAAGTCTGTTGTGTATGGGGAGCACAAAACTGAGCACAGGATTCAAGAGGAGGCTTAAACTGATCCATGCAAGTCCTTGATGGGATTGGGAATGTTTGGCTGGGGTGGCTGTTTTGTTTGGATTTGGGATATTTGGCTGGGGTAGCTGTTTTGGTTGGATTTGGGATATTTGGCTGGGGTAGCTGTTTTGGTTGGATTTGGGATATTTGGTTGGGGTAGCTGTTTGGTTGGATTTGGGATATTTGGCTAGGGTAGCTGTTTTGGTTGAATTTGAGATATTTGGCTGGGGTAGCTGTTTGGTTGGATTTAGGATATTTGGCTGGGGTAGCTGTTTTGTTTGAATTTGAGATATTTGGCTGGGGTAGCTGTTTTTCTGCTGTCTGTGCAGAGCAGAAGGAGCTGCTGACATCCCCCAGGTAAAGAGCAGACACTTGTCACCAGGTGTGTGACAAGTGGAGCCAGCACAGATGACTGCTTGTCAGGCTGTGGTGACTCAAAGGCATCTTCTGATTTCTGAAGTTCTTTATTTTCTCTTTTGTTTCTCTTTGTTTTGTTGTTGGTTTCTAGAGTCTTAACTCCTCTCTTAGCTTTGGTCATAAGCCATGACTTTTGTGTGCTGGAGCTGCATTTGCTCACTTGCCAACTCACAAAGCCACTGGTTGCCACTGGCTTTATTGTTTCTTTGAAGTGTTATTTTGGAGATAAAATGCTGTGTCTGCGAGGTCACAGTTTACACTTCTTGTGCTGTTACAGCACAATACTTCTACTTTGCTCTTCTTTTCAGTTATCCACATCCTTCTGTAAATGTTTATTATTCTCCTTACATGGGCAGCTGAATACCTGATTTGATCGAAGGTGACTTCAAATTTATATTAATTATCAGTCTGCATGGTTGAATGAAGCATATGGATAAAAGTAACTATGGATAAGGGGTTACTTATGCAGCATAAATCCTTATTAAATATGAAATTCTTTCTTTGCATATATACAAGATATCAGACTAAGGATTTTAAGTAATTTCCATACATTTTTCCCAGTCTTTCAAAGTCTTGGTATTAGAAATGTGTCTCTAGTCTGTGTAAAAATTGACTTTATAAAGCAGTTGTGATACCATTAGATATCCCCTATGTGTTTAGTTTACACTTAAATGGACTCATAACTACAGAAATTAATACATAGAACTCAAGCTTTCGTAAGAGTTAAAACATTTAAGTAAAAAAAAAAAAGGCAAAATTCAATACAAAGCCATCTAATTTTCCCATAAAAACAAAGTCTTTACTAAGCTACAAAATGTCTTGTCTTGGCAGGGGCAGAGACATTACTTTAAGATGTTGTAATTATAAGTTTTCTAAAAGATAAGCACTTTTGAAATTCCTCGGTTTTGACAATGAACTGGGCAGAAAATAAATTAAAAACCCCACCTGTGAGAAGACTGCTCAATTAAAATTGTATCAGATATTTTAACTTTGACCGCAATTTGGAGGTTGTTTCTTGTTGCCAAGAGTGATTTTAAAGAATAAAGTTTTGAAATCAATTCTACAGATTTAAATGTCATATTCCACACTCTGAGTCCACAGTGGAAATGTTGTACCATCCAGCTTCCTTCCAGTGAGTGTGACCTGGTGTGACCAAATCAGAAATGGCTTTCCTAGGTGATTTGACAGCCAAAGCAATCTGGATCTGAAATGAATCTCTCTCCTGTTTCCAGCCTGTCTGCCTCTGGGCACAGGTTATTTTCTGCAGATTCAGGGAAAGCAGCAACAATCTGTGCACCTGGGTATGGAATGTGCCTGGCCTTGGCACCCTCACCAATCCTGACCATCACCCCCTGCCCCTAGGGAAGCACCCAGTGCCCAACACCCTTCCCTAGGGTTGGGACAGCCCTGCCTGCAGCCCTGGGGGGCTCCCCTGTGACCCTGGGGGGCTCCCCCATAGCCCTGGCTCAGCTTCTGCAGCTCAGCTCCTTTCCCATTCCTCAGCCATCTGTTCCCAGACAATTACTCACAGAAACACTTGGATATTCTGCTGGCTGAGCTGACTCTCTTGAGCTGCTTGCATCCTCTTTGCCCTCCAAGCAGCGTCCCAGGATGAATGTTTGAAACATCGAGATGTTGTATTACCATAATTGCAGCCAGTAGTTTTGACTATTTTTCCACCAACTGGCAAGGCTAAGAATTATTATGTCTTTTGAAGGGAAGAAAAGACACCATCAGTCTTTTATATTCTTAGCATTCTTGCACTGATGTAAAATACACCGAGATTATTTTGAGGAAGAACACTTTTAAATTCCTTTTCCTGAAGTTCACTTGATAACACTGCCAGAAGTGGCTGTCTGTTAAAGGAGAGTGAAGAGGAGTAAACAAGATAAAAAGCTACTCTTCTTTATTTGCATTAGACATTTCAGAAAGTGCAGCAGCTGGGAGGGATTCAGTGGGAGAAGCAAGTGCTTCTTCAAAGGCATCACAACATGTAGCTTGATTTGACTTTTTAATTTTTTTAGTTTTTTCAATAGTGGTCATAGAAATTGTGGGTAGGGAGGCCTGCTGTCCTATTCTGCTGGTGTTGATGGTTGAGACTTATTACCATTTCAATTTATTATGCAGAAAAAATAAGTCACAAAGCTTCTAGAAAACAGGACTTTTTGGGACTGAAGCTCATCTTCATTTTTAAGTCAAGTTGCCTTCCAAAGCATGATACTTGTCACAAGTCAAAGTACAAATGAATTTATCGCATGAATAAGGGAATAACGTCCAGTCTTCTCCTTTCACAAGTGGTGCACAAAGTTTGTCTCAAAACCAAAACAATTCAAGTAATACTTCCTGGAATATTTTTTCAGTGTCCCATCCTATGTTCCCAATCAAAGAAATCTTAATTAGGAAGCTCCTCTATTAGTATTTTGAGTTAGAGCATATATTTAGAATTTCACAATGTTTGTGTCCTGGAGGAATCTTGTATTTTAAAAGCAAGTAGCATCAAAAATGTGATAGACAGGGATGTGTCAGACTAGTCTATTAAAGGTTTAAGTGTTAATAAGAGGTTCCTTCTTTCACTCATTAAATTTAGGATATATGTAAATATGTTTTGATAGTTTTGGTCACAGATCCAAAATTTTCTGTTTGCTAAATATGAAAACCCTCTAGTGATCTAAGGTTTATAGTCAGGCAGGCACCATGGTTGACCTGCTTCACAGACCTGTTTTTTTTTTTCAAAGAATGTTCTCTGTTTTAGAAGAAAAGACTTTTTCACTCCTCACATTCTATCACAGATTCTCTAACACAAAGAGTAAGCATGTTATTGCTGGCAAATCAGAGAATTAGTTTGGTTTATTTACATGTCAGGTGCCTTCAAGTACTGATGCAGCTGAGATGGGAATCAAATTCCACCTTGTGTTTTTATATGACCCATCTGACACTGAGCTTTGGTCTGCTTTATTTATGTTCTTCCTTGAAAGGTCTGCAGGGGGAAAGCAGTCCTGGAGGAGTGCCTGGCACTGCCAGGGCTTGCAGGTGCTGTAAGGACATGGGATGCTTCATGACATGAAGTGTCCTGCCTCCAGGGTGCAAAATGAGGAATAAAATGCCTAAAACCCAAACTCTCTGGTTCTCTCTTTCTCATTACCATAGTCAGCAAATCCTGACATCTAGGGTAAATTTTGACCAACTTTCTGTTGTTAATTTCTTCACATATTTTTCTGAAAAATGCAGGGAGTATGTTTTCTTTGTGAAACATTTTAATCCATCTACATTTGAGTTGTGTGTATTTAACCTGGAGCATGGTGAGGAGAGTTTGTGCTTCATCCTGAGAGCACACAAATCCTTTGAGACAGGGTGAATTCATCCCCACAAGCATTACCTTTCCATGCCTAGAGCCAGCATGCTGTGTCCCTGTTAATCAGGAATTCCTCAAGGATGTCATTGGTGTCCCTCAGGGGTACCAGGTGTGGGGCTGGAAGGTCAGAGGAGGGAGCAGGGCACTGAATCCCTTTTTCCTGCACAAGGGATGGGCCCTGCTAGGGGCTCCTGCTTTGCCTGGGGAAGGAGAGCACTGCCCTGTGCTGATGGGCGTTTTCTAATTAGGACAAATTTTGTATAAGTTTTTTTATTTAATGGTCTGTGCTGAGCGGCATCTAAACACATTTGTTATAGAAGTTGTAGATTCCCCTCAAATGGTTTGTCCTGCTGACTCCGAGAGACAAGACCTGAGAAAGCTGAGATTTTCCAGCTTATTAATTAGAGAACTTTCAGATACTGCCAGTGATTTCTGTCCTTCCTCCTGGAGTTAGTGCCTTGAGGGAGGTGAATGCATCTTGCACTTGAGCACTGTGCATCCAAGGATATATTTTCCCTAAAGGACAAGCTGCACAGACCCAAGGCTCCAACACGAAAAATCAAGGAGGTTCAAGTCGTTTTCCTAAAAAATTTCCAACCCTTTGGTCTGTGAGTAGCTAATGATATACAATGGTAAATTATGGTTCAACCTCTAACTGAGCCAAACCCTTCAGACCTCTAAATGTTCTTTGCTGTGTTAAAACTCTCAAAGTCTTTATAGTAGAATTATGGGGTGGGGGGGGAATTTTATCAGTCAGAACCATTTCTAAGAGATAAACAAAAGTGATTCTCAGGAGTCCCTAAGCTCCATCAAAACTCCCTGAACCAAACACTTCAGGGAAAAGGGGACAGAGAGAAGTGATTGCAGCTGGGGTGGTATCCCAAAGGGAGCAATCACAGCATCCTTATCCTCCCACTTCCATCCTGGACTGTGCAGTTTCTGAGGCAGTCTCCTGGGCTGGAGCAACAGTTTCTCTTATCTAATGCAGCCACAAAGATGTGACAGCTATATGTATTTTCATAAATATCTACAATTATCTCATAGCACAACAGTGGATAGTAATACTGGTACCTATTACTTTTGATAGGACTCTTGATAGGATATTCACAGGTCAGTTGAAAATCTTATGATGCTTTTTAGTGTCTGCAAAGATTATTTTAGCAACTGCAAAACACCTGTATTTTAGGAAATAATCCTCTGAGCCATTGACTTGTAATTACACTAATTGTTTCTTGATGACTTTACATGTGGTAACAAGGCCCTTAAATCTGCCAAATGAAGAAATTCTTCAAAATGAACTAATACAGAGTGTCACCCTTAACTTTAAAAAGAAAACAAGGTGCAGAACTTTCTTTGCCTTGTGGTGAATGTAAAAACACGTGTAAGAAATTTTCCATGTGTTCTTTAGGTCCTGAGGAATCAGATTTCAAGTGCAGCCCGAATTTCATCAGCTGCATTGGTACCAACAAATGCATCCACTTGTCCCAGCTCTGCAACGGGGTCTACGACTGCTCCGATGGCTACGACGAAGGAGTTCATTGCAGGGGTGAGTGAAAATTCCTTAAATCCTTGAAAAACCTCAAATCTTCCACTGCATTTTCTTTTTTGAGTTCAAAGAGAGCCAGAATTTACTCCTTGGGAATACACATAGGTGTATATGTGTGTGTGAATCTATATAAAACATCCAAAAGCAAACCGATAGAATGATAGAAGTGTATTTTAATGAGAGAAGTGTATTTAAATTTAAAGCCTGTTTCAAGTTAATTTAAAAATATTTTGTGTGATTGAAATGTAAGCAAAAAACACACAGTTTTTGGGACTTTTACTGCATTACTTACTAAGTTTATATGATGGAAATCTTCTATCAAAAGAAGGAGGAGGAAACTTACTGAACAAAAGGTGGGCAGCACAAACAGTGTTTGCCATGATGAATTTTCTTTTCCTTATAACTTCTGCTTAAAAAAAATCAAAGAAAACCACTGAAAAATATATCAAATTTGCTATGAGCATTATCAATAAAATATATCAATATATATCAATAAATACATCAAATATATGAATAAAATATATCAAATTTGCTATGGGCAGTATTTTGCATGGAAACTTTGTTTCAGGAGGGTTTATGCAAATAATCTACTGTCTAATAATGTACTCACCAAATTCTGACAATGAAAAATCTTAAATAGAAATTGGTGAAGGTCAACTATTTGATAGCTCAACTGAGATGATTTTTTGAGGTCTGCATTGGGAATAGCTTTAGGGCCAAATCTTGGATACCTTGAATCAGTTATTTTTCATCAGCAGATTTCCAGATGAATGATTGTTGGTGATGTTCAACAGATCTGATGTTCCAAACCAGAAACCCAGAGACAGGTGCTGGGACTTCTGCTGCAATGCAGAATGACAATATACAGTGAAAGATACAATTAATGGTAGAGTTCAGAAAGTTAAATTAGAATTTAAAATTTTATGTGGACATATTTTCAGAGCTGTCAGAGTAAAATCTAAGCCCACACCAAAAATAAGCCACATTGAAAAAAGAAATTAAAATTAGAAAAAAAAAAAAAGCCATCTGGAATTAATCAGTGCAATACTGCTGACTTCACAAAACTACAAATAGTTATTTTTATATAACCAGGTGAGGATACAGGCTGTCATAAAATAGATGAAAATTCTTATTCACAGTGATAGGAATCATTTCTTTTCTTGAAGGCTCAACTGTTTTATAGTCCTCGTTCAATGAGCATTACACAAAATCAAAATTTGTGCCAGCATATTGGGTTTAGCACTGGGCCCTGCATCCAAAAAAATCCCAAAAGTTAAACTGGTCAAAGCACTTTTTGGCCTATACTGAAACTTCTTAGTTGCAGATGAGTGTTTTTTCAGAGAATAGTATTGATTCGTTAAGTTCTGTTTAAATTTGTATTCTTCAATATTTCATGTTTTTCTGTAAAATACTCTGGATTAAATTACAGAGGATTAAAAATCTTCAGTGCTGAATAATTATTGTATTATAACTCTCTTATATTTTTATTATGTTTTAAGTCATTAAACCACAAGATTAATGGAATCAGAAAAAAAGTATAGACTAAAAGTAAAATCCTATGTTAGTGACAGACAAATATGTTTTTCTTATTGTACATGTGTCCTGTCTGGAATCAGAAAAAAAGTATAGACTAAAAGTAAAATCCTATGTTAGTGGCAGTGAAATATGTTTGTTTTTCTTATTGTACATGTCCTGTTTTTTGGAATGTGATAGCACATAAAATACCCAATCTGTATTCACATCCTTTTAATTTATGCTCAAATACTCTTTGTAAGGTTCATGTTGATTCCCACTCCTTTCTTTATTATCATGCATGAATATGAAAGCTTCCCAGTGGAAAAATTAATGTCTGCTTTAATAAATCACCATAGAATTTGGTAAAACATTTGAAATAAATATTTCTGCTAGACCACACAGAACACCTGCATAATGAAATGTCACTGTCTAGGAAATGGTTAACAACTCATTAATATTAATTTTTCTGTCAGTTTCATATTTTCATTTTCTTGGTGGGGGCAGAATTGAAAATATCAGTGGACACATCTCTGTCAACAGAGCCAAAGGATATAGAAAACCATAATTTTACATTATGATCCTGCAGTTTATTGCAAACAGCTGCAACTAAAGTGCCATTATGTTACATTCCTATATATCAAATATTTGGTATGAGTTCCTTATAGTTGTGATTATTGTCTCTCTCTCTATATATGTATATATACACACATATATTTATTAGAAAAATATTTCAGTGACCTTTGAGTCATTCCTCATTACTTTCTGAGTCTTGAACACATAAGCCATATTTTGAACTCATTTTTGTGGCCAAAAGTTGCAAAGTTACTTCAGAAATCCACCCAAACCATTAGTTTTTTCTTTATATTACTCACAAGAGTGGCATTATCAATTGTGCTGTAATTAACAGTGGTCATGTGAAATTTGAGTTTGAGGAAGGCAACAGCAATTTTCAGTATTGAATTGTAAGGAGCCCAGCTGGTCACAGAGCTGTGTTAAAATCACCTCTTGCTGGGGACACTGACAGTGCTGTGTAAATAAATCACAGTCCGAGCACCAGGAAAATCAGTTATGGTTTGAAGTAAGGGGGTGTCACCAGGGCAAAGCCCATTTCAGGGCACAGGTAACTCCAAAGGGGTAAAATCTCTAAGAACTAATGGAGAAAATGCATTCAGTAGGTGGGATTATTCTAATTTCTTTCTCTAAATGTAACATTCTCACGTTAATTCATTATTAAGGACCTTTAGAGTTGTATTCAAGCCTGCACCTTTCCCTGGCAAGGGGAAATATGGTCATTGCTCCAGTGTGAAATGGTAATGTATGGGAAATTTCAAGGGAATGGTAGTAAATACAATGACATTCCTGTATGATCATCTTTTATTTCAGGCACATATGCATTTTTGCAGGTGAATGTAATGCATAAATTCAGGAGAGGTTGTGGCAATATGAAATAAAAAATGTTTTATTACGCATGGTTGTTTCACATTATGTGTTCCAATGTCCTTCAGAGGAGAAAGGGGTGTGTGATTCACTGGATTTGAACCTCAGAGCATACAATAGTGATAAGACATCTATATTTGGTCATTTTTGACTCCTTTTCATTTTTTATCTAATTGAAGAATGCTTTAGAGAGGCTGAATAAGGGGGAAATCAAAATATATATTAACCCTTCCTATAAAGCTTCTACTGGGGCTGTTCATCTTTCTGACAATCCCAACAATTCCAGCACAATCCAGCCCTGCTGAGTGGGGGGTTCACACCCATCAGCTCCTGGGAGAGTTGCTGAGGCTCAGATAGAATTTACCAGTGCCAAACCTGGAGCCAAGCTTGACTAGTTCTAGTTGAGGACTGCTCCAGATCTGCTCTTGGCAATTAAGCTTCTTTCTTTGACACACCTCTCCAGGCTTCTTCGGAGAGCCAGGCCTTTATTTCAGCTGCATTTGCAGCCACTTCTACTGCTCAGCTGAGCAATGAGCTGAGAACTCTCCTGCCCCAGGGAGCTGCCAAATTATTGCAAACTGAACTTTTCAGCTCCAAGTCTTTCCTTCACAGGGTTTATCCCAGTATGGGGCTGGGGCTGGCTCTGGCTCTGGTTGGTTAAAGCTGGGCTCATGTGGCTGCAGCTTGCCCCAGACTGATTCTGAGGTCTTTTGAAGGCTAAAATACCTTTTTTTTTTCCTCCTGAAAGTTTTATTAAAGGCTCAGGTAAATGTCTTTCATGGGGTAGTTAGAGTTACCTGGCCTTGAGTATCACATCTATCACCATTAGATATAATTATTAAGATAATTACTAGAGAATTGCAGTCACAATCCCATGAATCTAGTAAAGATGGCTTGTTTTGTTTTGTTTAGGTTTTGTTTAATAGGGCTGCAGAGGTGAGCTGTGCAATTTTATAAATCGGTGCTGTATATGGCACACAATTGAAGTGGCATGCCAAAATTGAGATTTGGTCTGAGTTAGAGTTATAGGGAACTAAAACTTGTAGAGAATATGGAGATCTCCTTTTCTAATTAACTATCTTAAGGTATTATTTTAAGTTTAGTAGCTCCTGGAATTTTTTAGCTTTCCAGACAGAAAATGTTAAAAGAATACTGCAAAAATACCAGTGCAAATAGAATCCTTCCAAGTCTTCAGATTATTTGGATCTTTATTAACTGTGAGCTGAACCATAATCTCTGAAGTCTCCAATCAATAAAATATTCAAAGGCAAACTTTGGATCATTTTGATGATCCAGAAAAATCAAAAAACTGCAGATAACACATTGAGAATTTTTGGCCAAAAGCTGTTCTGTTTTAGCAGCCTGTAATCAGGGTATTATTTTTCTGTTTAGGCTTTCTGAATGAATTCCTATCAGAAGATGAAGATAAATGCTGCTATTACTCAATCATGTTTTGTTCTAGTCTTTCTACAGCTGAAACAGTGGGAAATTTTAAATAGTGTTTGCCAGAGGGGAAATACAAATTTCAGAATTTTAAGGACAATTCAGACCTTTCAAGAATGATGCAAAGGTATAAAACCTCAAGATATAGACCTACATTTAGATCCTAGCGTCCTAGTCTTTTTTTTTTTTTGTTTGTTTGGGGTTTTTTGTTTTGTTTTGTTTTTTGTCCTAGTGAAGTTGTGTAACGAGGTAACAGAAACCCCCTGAAACAGTCAGGATTTATAAATGTCCGTCCATTTTCTCATGAGATGTTTTCTGGAAGTAATGCTCACCTGCATCAGACTTCCCTGTGAATTCATTTTATTTATTCTGACAAGCTTTAAATCACTCATCCTTTAAGGCTGTGATGTACAAAGCCTCACATGAGGTTACTGAATCCTTGAACCCCCAGTAAATCTCCCAGAGCTCCTGATGGACCAGTGGGGCTGCTGAAACCATCAGGTAACATTTGGAATGATTCCACTGTGACCACTCTGCATTCTGCATCAAGGTTTCCATTTGGATTTCCGTGAGGCAGAAAAGAGGAAGTGGGGGTATTAAAAAAAAAAACAACAACAACAAAAAAAAAACCTCTCTGTTTTTGCTTTGGAACAGAGCTGCTAGTAAAGAGCTCTATTTGCATAGTTTAGTATTATGATTTCTTCTCATTTCAGCATCCAAACATCCAATTTCTTGTATATTACTGTCTTTCCTATATTTTTGCCTCAATAGAGCATGATGTGGCTCATTTAAATTAGCCAAGGTCATTTAGCCTATTCTACTGTCAAGACAAAGAAGTCATGGGCTTGGTGATTTAATAACTTTCCATCACAAAATCCTTTTGCAGAAAAGCAAATTAGAGGAGGCTGGTGGGGGAATGAGCAGTGGAAGACATTTGAGTGATGTGATTTCACCCTACCTTGATGGGCTGCTGCTGAGGAGTTTTTAGGCTAGAATTCACAAAGGAAGGCTGCTGTGAAGGTACCAGCATTGTCTCTGTGGCAAATTAAGTGTAGGATTTAAATGTTTGGCCATTTATGATGATAATGTGTGACAGCAGATCATTAATTGGTTGATGGCTTGTAGAGAGTGTTCTGATATTGTCCACTGGAGGAGCAGTGGATGTCCTGTCTGCTCCCAGCCAGTGCTCCCATTTCAGTTGCAGTGTCCACTTTCCTGAGAGAAAATGTAGGCTACTATTCCTTGCTGGTGAAATCAAGTGTTGGTCAGGTCTGGCGTCCCTGAATACAAACTTGGATCAGTATTTTTAGCACACACATTGAAATACACATGCTTTCTTTAGGGCACAGAAACCATGCGATAGCAAATGCAGTGTTGCATGGTTAATCCATGGAATTCTGCATTATGAAAAAGAGGAGTAAAGATTATAACTCAAATATTTTATGTTTCCAATGATCCTGTTGCCCAATAAAATGCACAAAGTGTAGCAGAGATGTTAATGTATCATATTTGAGGTGAGATGATGGTGGTTAAGAGGCCCCGTTAGTGGTTGTTAACTGGTTTATGGATGGGGCTGCAGAAACCCAAGGAAAGCAGCTACAGTCAGTGACTCAGGGGATGGCAAGGAATGATCTGAGAAATCTTTATTCTGCTTGCCAGGGATTTAGGTTAAATGCTATTTATCGTTGCCTGCTGTTGTTGTTGCCTGCTGTTACTGTTTTGAGACTGCCCTTTTTTGAGAAAACAAACATTTAAACTCATACTATGAGCATCTCCTTTCCAGTTTTACTCAAGATGTTTTATTACCTTTCTGTTGATTAGTGTGCAGAGTTACCTGTTAATTTGTCCCTGTTAACAAACAAATAATCTAATAAAACTCCTTAAGGAGTAAGAAATGCAGCAAGCTTTTTGTATGAATAAATCTCAAAGGATTTTTATGAAGATAAATACTCTGGGCATAATCTCTGTATCAGGAGTTCCAGACATATTTGCATGGCAAAAAAAACCCCTGACGCTCCTAAACTCAGCCCGTGAGCAGGAATTGCTGTGAGCACAATAGCTGTGTAGCTGCTGCCTGGCTGCCATTAGATCACATCACAGAGTAAATCTTCAGTGTATTTTCAATATCCAGGCCTCAGGGACAGCTTTTCACTGAGCATGGACTGGGACCTGACACCAAATGCTTGTGAAGCTCTGGTAACCTTGAGGCGTAGGGAGAACGACAGCGCGGGATCTGTCTTCAGCTATCACCACCTATATTTGAGGAGATGGGATAGCTTAGACATCCTGAAATCTTATTTAGAAGGAAAATTTATTTTTTTTCCTTTTGGACATTTTTCCTCTTTTTTTTTTTCAGGATATACATAAACTATAACACTGAGAATTTAGTGTGAGAATTTAATTACTATTTCTTGCATTAACTAATAGTAAAATTATATCTGCTGAAGAAAAACACATCTGAGGCATCTGCCCATCAATAAAACATGTCATTAAATTTCCATGTACTCTTTTTCCAGTGACATTATTTGCCTATTCATTGCTCCATTCAACAGTGTTAAAATAATTGGGCAACCTGGTGTTTGAAGTGAGAAAAAAAAAGTGACAAGCATGTGTGCTGAAAAACGTGATTTTGGTCCTCCTAGAGCAATTTATAATGTCAGCCTAAATTTACAGAATGGTATCAAATTGGAGACAGAGAAGAAGAAAGAAAAGAGCAAATTCTGGGGCTAGCATCACATAATTTGTCAGAAGTGCAGTTGTCATTTTTCTGCCCCAGGAGCCCTCAGCCAAGCTACATTGTAAGACTTGGTTTCGAGTTCTTCCACTCCTTGCCTGAGGGGATTTGACTTCCCAGCTCCCGATCTTCCCAAGGTGAATAAACAAATAAGGAAACTACATCTGTTCTGTGAAGGGGGTACTTTTGCTCCTCGGGGCTCTTTTCCAGGAGCCGTAAACAGTTAAACATTTATTCTACAAATACTTGAAGCTGCAGGAGGGTTCATTTGCATCTGCAGAGTGAGTTCTGGTCTCTCACTTGTTCCCATCTCAGCAATTAACTGTGTGTTGTTAACCAGAGTGGTAAATTCTGGGAGCTGGGGTAGGAGTATTCCTACCTGGAATGCAGATGCCTCTGCACAGCATCCACCTGCCTGACCACCTGTACACAGAGCACAGCAGATTCTGCATTTTCACACACTCCAATTCATAGCTGAAATAAGGAGAAACCATTATTTTTTTCTTCCAGACAAGGGCTTTGCTTCCCTACTGTTCCCTGCTTCTTGCGTTTTTCAATTTTAAGCTCATGGAACTGTAAAATCCAAAAGCCTAAGTCATTCTCAAACTGTGTAATATAGTTTAAAAATTAAAATTTGCCATTATTTCTGAGACTATGATAAACAAGTCAAGATATCACCAGCAGTTTTAAGTGAGATTGATACTACTCAGTGGTGTGAAGTTTGCTTTGACACATTGAGAAATTACTCTTGCTCTTCCACTCAGAAGCAGGAACATGCACAGAGCGTACAAAAACTGATTTTCAGAATTCATTATACCCACTCAGATTCCAGTCATCTTTTCTCCACAAAACTCTATGAAAGTGTAACTTAATCTGTAACTCACTGCAGTAATGCTCATGATATTAGTTATATGACAAATGTACAGATTAAAATACTATGAGATGAAACAGAATAAGTTAAACATTGTGGGCAACAGGGGAAAAAATACCTGGAAGCAATTAAGTAAAACAGAAAACTGGGGGAACACAGAGCCCAGTCAATATCAAGGCTCAGTATGATATTTTATTTGAGGGATTGTCAAACAGAACTACTTTAAATCAGTGTTCTCTGGACTATGTCCATCAAAGAATAGGAACGTGTTCCCAGTGCATTGACTCCAATATGAAAGTAAAGAGTTTTCCAGGAGATTCCATAATCTAAAAACACTTTACCTCTTGTGAAAATGAGTGTGTTGAAAGCATTGTTGCTGTGCTCAGGTGACAGGATATGAAGAAGGGAAAAAAAAATATAGTTATGATGAGACCTGAGTTCCTAGTGGAATGAATGGCAGCATTTCCATGGGTTTGGGCTTCTGGACTGGGCCTATCCAAACAAACAACCTAAAAAAAAAATTGGGGTTTTTGGGTGTTTTGTTGTTGTTGGTTTTTGGTTGGCTGGTTGGTTTGGTTTTTAATCCCTTCTATTCAGGTACTCTAAACATTTACATGTGAAAAAAAAAAAAAAAAAAAGAAAAAAACCCTCTAGGTAACTGTTCTATCTGAGGAAAAATAAGCCATATTTAAAGCTCAAGATGTGACCAGACCCACTCTCTGCAAATCAGCAGTATTTTCTGACACTCAGCTGTTGAAAAAGGCTGCTGCAGTTGCATTGGCTTCTCTCTGAGCATCTCTTTCTAAGGGTGGGATATCCTGGTGAAACAAATCCTGTAGCATCAATCCTTTTTGAGACTACATTTAACATCTGTCTAAAATATTTTCTGTCAATCTAATCCTTCCTAAAATCCATTATCATGCAGCAAAGTACCAAAAATACACTTTGGGAGATAGGGTATCTTGTACATGGGATGGATTAGTGGAACAAAGTACCAGTGCCCAATTTCTCCAAGGAAGTGTTGGCCACTAGGATTGAAAATGAGGAAAAATTAGCAGCAGTCCAGATTATGATTCCAACAAAGGATTCATCCCATGCACAGTGACACTTTTCTGACTTTTCAGCTTGGTTTTCACACTCATATGAGAGAGATTCCACAAGAGCTGATGTCACATTCCCTGAGCAAGATCAGTAAGGAAGAAAATGTCTGTGTTTTGCAATAAAAGAATCATTCATAGTGATTCAAGCCCCAAACATATTTTTTAGCCCAACTATAAAGGTCAAAATCCTCACTCATTAAGAACTAAATATGGTCTTTTTAACAAATGCCCTGTTTAATTACCAGCAGGCAATTCAGCACAATTAGTTGCTGTCTAAGGTAATTTTTTTCTTTTTTCTAATGGTCTTGCATATTTCATAGCCTCTTTCAAAACCATGCATCAGATGGAGGACCTGCTACTTGTTTAATTGACTTTTTTCCTCTCTTAATGATGTGCATCTACTGGAATTTTAGCAGAGATAACTCCAGCTTACAAATAAAAAAGAAAAAGAGAATTCACAATACTGAAGTAGAAGAACATTTGGTTGTTTTTTAACAAATTGAGCTTTTTTAATCTATGAAAGACAAGGAAGCAGAGCTACACAAAATATTTATGTGCAGGTAACTTTTAGGTTCCTACAGGAAAGACATGAGTATAATTTTGCATTCTCAGACTAATGGCACACAGTGGCATCAGGAGGATAAAAAAGAATGGGAATAAGTTCTGTTCTGCAAAATGTTACATAAAATGAACACAGTTACATTAAAACAAAATTATTCAGACATCCTGAGGACTCGCATTTAAGGTACATGGACACTAAAAATACTTCTGTGAGGCACAACTCTTCTGCTTTCTGCCATGAGCTGACACTTCCAATTTATGTTAAAAAATAATGAATTAATTAGTTATACATTTAAGTGGACACAGTTTGAGGCCCATACTTCTGTGGTAAACTTTGAATGTCCTGCATTCAAAAAAATGTGAAGTGAGCCCTTCAGGAAAACCTAGGAATACATCCTGCCCTTCCCATGAGAGCTGGATGTTTTGATTTTTAGTGAAGAGAAAAAATAACCCAAACAAACCCAAACCAAATGTGATGTTGGTCATAATGTCTGCTATTAAAGGATAAAGCACTGTGCTCTTCAAACTGTAATTTCTCTCTCTTGAGCTTAATGGAGGAGGGAAAAAACCCAGCTTTAAATAGCAGTGTGGCTTTTAGTGACATGGTGTGGGTTACAGTTCAGCTGGAGGAAAATGGGGATCATGGAGGGTCCCTCTCTGACTGAAAAGGTTGCTGGGTCCTACAAACGTGTCCTGTTTGGGTCTCCAAAGGAGAACCAGATGAAAGGCAAAACAAATGCCCTTACATGATTCCCATAAAGAAACAGCCTTTCTGCTCTTTGAAAACTTTTTATTTTGATGTCCACCAATTTCTTGATATTGTCTGGAAACTGCAGTAAAGACATTAATCATTCCAGTTCAAAAACAGTCAAGATTTTGGGATATGAATTTCGTGTTAAATGCAGACATTTGCAATCTCATTATTTATATCTCTTAAAAAGTCCATTCATTACTTGTAATATATATTTTTTTCTGACAGTCCAGGATGTTTTATTTTTTCCTTAGGATGCCAAAGGTGTCTAGAGCTGAGAGGAGCCATTTGGAGAATGCCTCAGGTTTTCTAAAACTCATCACAAAGTCAGAAAGATCCCTTGCTGTATCTGAAGGATATATGTGCTCCATATGATGCATCCCTAAGGATTATACAAATCATACCAAGTTCTCAGCAGGCAGCTGGAGAAGGAAGCTGGCCAGGATGTAAAGGCACACAGGACAGGAATTGGCTGGGTTTGAACCCCAAATGTGAAAATGTACATCCTGAGAACAGGGGCAGAGAGCTTTGCAAGGATCCCTCCAGTACTGGCATATGGAAAATCAGTCTGTGGGTCTCACCACTCACCAAAGCACCCAGGAAGCTCTTTTCAATAGATGGACTGTAAATAACAGTAGGAATTGCTGCTGTGTTAGGATCTAACTAAAAGGATTGTGAGTGAAATACAATTGTGGTTAAGGACACATCTGCAGGCCTTTGCTGCTGGCTTCAGCTGTGGAAGTGCTGCTCACACAGGGCTTGTTCCCCTAATGAAGGCACAGCTGTGCATTTAGGGAGTGACAAAGAGTGTGATTAGGGATTCTAGACTTCCAGAATAGTTTATCTGCCTTCAAAGAGAGTTGTTGTTAGCGACTAATTCTTGGAGAGATTTGTTATTGTCTTGTGCTGAGGGCATTTCTGGTGGTAGAAGCACAGAGAAGCTGTGGCAGTTCAGACAGTCTTTGCATTGGCCAGAGTTTGTATCCTGCTTCATTTAGTGTTGGGGTCTGGATGAGCAAGTGGGACTCTGTAAAATCTGAAAACATTAGTTGAAATAGAAATTACTGGGTGTTTTTTTGGTTTTGGTTGGAATTTTTTTGGCCATTTCTTGTCTCATCTTTGGTAGTTTCATTTGCTTCAAGGAAAGGTGGGCTCAGCTCAGCATCCTGCACTGATTCTGGGCACAGAACCTGCTGTGCAGTGATCTTCTTCAGCTGTAATGCACATTCTAGCCTCAATTTCTGCTCAGGAGCTCCCCTCCCTGCATGCAAGGATTATAAATGGAGACCATAATTTGTTTGGACTATGTAAAATATGTCTGAGGCTTCCAAGGAGCTGACAATGCTGATGTTCAGCACTGTGAGTTCTGCTGGCAGGTAGCTTGGAAATGTTGGTTATAGTGCTAAACATTGCTTGTACTTGCATCTGGATGTTTAAAAGGACATTTTTGGGGGAAAAAATGCGTGTGGCAAAAATATAACGTGATAATTGATTTTTTTTTTTCTTAAGAGCCATTAGCCAACAAATTGTGGAGTTTTTAATGCAAATTGATCTAGGTAGTTTTAATTTTGTTGTGTACAGAAAGCTAGAATATTTTTAAATTAAAAAGTCGAAGGTGAATCTTAAAAACAATTTGATATTAGCACTTTAGCAAAACACCACAGACTCTGCCTGATTTAATTGCAAGCATAGGTTTTGTTGTGTTCCCATGCTGATGTATTTTAAGAAGAGAGTTGCAGAAATCTCCACTAAATCCATGCTGTACTTTAGGAAAGGTCAGACAATACCTTTAGAATTAGTGTTAAGAATTTTTAAAAATTATATTTTATTGGTTGTGATAAAAATCTAAAAAAATTACTGGAAGTTAAGAGCAAATAATACTTGATTCTTCACAAATTTAATTTAAAATTTGCAAAGTCCCTGCATTTGGATGAGAGGTGTCTTGTCCCTTTGATATTATGACAGAAACTCTTCTGTGCTGCTTGTAAAGCACAGATAATTGATTAAATTGGGAAAACAACAGTTGATCAAGAACTTTCTGGATGTGGAGGAGGTGAAGCTGGTGCTGAGATGAAGGAGACCTGTGAATCCAGGCAGGAAAATGCCCAAGGGAGAAGGAGAGCACTGTGCTTTCCAAAATCACAGAGTTCAAATATTTTCTTCCCGGATACTTTCCTGTTGTGTGCTCTGGACAGATT
This sequence comes from Passer montanus, assembly GCF_014805655.1. Taxonomy (NCBI): domain Eukaryota; kingdom Metazoa; phylum Chordata; class Aves; order Passeriformes; family Passeridae; genus Passer; species Passer montanus. Next base: position 23,982,619 of record NW_024356504.1, on the reverse strand, counting down.
TTCCAGCAGCAGGAAATCACCTGGAGCTGGTGGATGAGTAGGGCTGGTCAGAAGCTTTGAAAGCACATCTAATGTTGCCTGGAATAAACAGCCAGATAAAGCAGCATGAAAATTGTTTTTACCTCAATCCATCTATGCGTTTTTAAAAAAGAGTTGTGTGTCACCAGCTGCAGTGTAATTTACTTTCAGAATATCATGCAAAAAAATTCTCTAGTCTCCTCAGAGGGTCATCTAAATATGGATGTTTTCAAGGATAAAAAGACGATCAATCCAAAGCCTGCAGGATAAAGCTTTTATAACTGTTTTGAAGGTTTTTTTAGAATCATAATATTAACTCACATTTCTTGTCAAAATGTTTTTTAAAATAATGTTTCTGTTAAAAATTGTGGATACTAGATACCTTTAAACTCAGGGATGTTCTGGAAACATGGAAATGTCTAATGTGAAATGGAGTCCTTGGCATGTGATGGAGTTGCCTCTTGTACTGGCCGTGGTATTGGCTGTAATTTCCTTATTTCCCTCCTTAATTACCTGGAAGGCAATTTCAGGAAGTTCCCTGTGACAGAGGAATACCTCACTTGATAGAGGGGATCTGCTTATGTAGTTTGAACTCCTGGGCACTGAGGTAATAATGATTACCTTATAATAATTATGGCTAATCACCCCAGAGACAATTACCACACACTGAAGTGTGTGCAGAAGGGAGACCAGTGGTTGTTCCATGGAGCTGGGATCAATGAGCCTGGAGGAGACCTTAGGGTGTAGTACAAGTACCCTGGCTGTTCAGAACACTCAACAGCCCCTTCAGTGACAAAATACCCTATCAAGAGTAGGGAAAATGCTGACTCCTCTGTCTCAGTGAAAAAAATAAAATATTTTCTAAGAGTTTTGATTGATCTGCAAAATGAAAGAAAGTTCAAGGGGGAAAACATAGCACAGACTGCACAAAAAATTTAACAGTGCTTAGCACTTCAGTGAGAAGAAGCAGAAGTTAAGGAAGAGATTTAAAAGAATGGTTTAAATGTTTGCTTTTTCTCCTTGCTTTAGCAGTTTGTGTAATAAGAATCAATGGCTATTTGCCTTTTAAGTCCCTGTAATCTCTTGGTGGAATGAAAATTTGAGAATATGTTTCTCTGGCACAGTCAAATGCTTTGTGGATTTATATTGATGAAGATCTGGAGCCTCTTTGCAGTGGTGATATGTGCTTTTAATCCATCCATCTTTCAGAGGTGACAAAAAGCGCCTGCTCTTGTTTTAATCATAAAGTTAACTTCAAAAAGGAGATGTCAGTAAGTAAAATAAAGTGATTTTCATCTTTTAATATCACTACAAACACATTTTTTATTGATAGGTGCCAGAAAAGGTTGCAATCATTCCTCATGGCTTTAAAGGCAAAGGACTTTAGTCTGGGCACATTAAATCCACAGCAGTGGCTTTAAGAAGGTGGCAATTACCATGTGGCTTTTGTTCCTCACAGCCAGGGAATGATCAAGTCCATAAGTACAGGATTTAGGTATTTTAATCATCACCAGGAATACTTAAATCTATTAATCATTTTGTTGTTGTTTGACTAATGTTCTGTCTTTGAGCTTGATTTGCCAATGCATTCATTTGTTGCTCGTTATTTTGTCACTGAGATATAATTTCATTATTCTTTGACCTTCTTTGTCCTCTGCTCATGCAATTGCAGTGTAAGGGTGGTTGATGCCATTTGGACAGAATAAAAAACAATCCAAACTTTTGTTTTCCAGTGAAGCTGCACGGAGCATAAATCCCAGTTAGGTTCAGCTGATTTTCTGCTGTGGTTGCACCATGACTGCTGCAAGAGACCAAACAATGAGACAATCCAGCCTGGAGGGTGTCTGGGTGGACAAGGAGCACAAGGAGCCAGGCATCTCCTCCATCACAAATTCACCCAAACTGCACTTTGGGGACTGTTGAAGTCTGGATTGTTTTAAAACTAAAAAGCCAGATATGTTGTATATATGCATGCATATTTTTATATTTCTAATATTGCCTCAAAAGTTATTCACAGCAAAATTTAACAAAATTTCACAGCTTATATTTAACTGAAAAATGTCTGCTACACCTTTCCTCTCCTAATTTGGTGCTACAGACTGAAAATTTAAGATTATTTTATTTTAGAGCACTTCAAAACTAATACTATAGAATTCATAGGGTGAGGGAGAACTTTTTATGCCCTAGTTCCTACTACATAGTAAAAAGCTGATGTAACATTTTGAAACCAGGAATTTAGTGCACTTCAAAGTGTTTGAATTCCAATATTTTTAATAGTTCATGGTTACTCTGGTGCATTGATATAATTTTCACCCACTATTCATATTTTACACTTCTGCAAAGCCAGACATACTGTAAAGTCTGCCTCAGAGGGCTTCCACTTCAGCTGCAAATTAAATATATTTGTTAAATATATTCATATATTATAATGAATAAACCCAGACCAAACTATTCAATCCTTCTACCCACAACTAACATTACAATAATGACAATTAATAAGATAATGGATGCAACACTCGTGTGATAAACTTTTGTTTGGGATAATGGAACTGTGTAGTAAAAAAGAAAAAAAGAAATATCAAAACCTTTAACCTCTGAGGGATTTTGTATCATTCCTGTTGGAATCACAGCAGAGATGAGGAGATGAGAGAGACTGTCCTTCCCTGCCCTGATGCCTCCAAGATAACACGTTTTTTATGATTAGAGAACTCACCTGTTCACCAAGGTTAATAGTGGTTTCAAACAGTGGCTTCTCTTTGGTGTGTCCTGCACTGCAGCAGGATAATAACCTGATCATAAATGGTTCTGCCTGACAGCTCTGTCTGGGCTTAGTGGCTTAAAGAGAGCCTCCATCCCTGACAGGAACAGAGGGTTGTGCCTCTCCTACACTGTGCCCTCACTAATGGCCAGGGCATTGACTCCATGCCTCAAAAGCTCACTACAGATCTGGACCCAGCTCTGGGCCTGTCATGGAGGAGTCCTGCACTGCAGCAGGATAATAACCTGATCATAAATGGTTCTGCCTGACAGCTCTGTCTGGGCTTAGTGGCTTAAAGAGAGCCTCCATCCCTGACAGGAACAGAGGGTTGTGCCTCTCCTACACTGTGCCCTCACTAATGGCCAGGGCATTGACTCCATGCCTCAAAAACTCATTACAGATCTGGGCCTGTCATGGAGGATGATTATTACCATTGTTAGTTAGCTGCCTTCTCCATCTGTGCATCAACTGCGGCGAGAACCTCCCAAACAAAAACAAATGTGGCAGCTGCATGGAAATTTCAAGCAGCTGTGTCCTACACAGGTAGGGTTTTATGTGTGCTACTGAGTGCTCTGCAAAATACACCACCACTGAGACCCTCTCCTGGCTCAGGGGGCATTGGGAATGTGATCTGTTAAAGACAAAATTAACAGCACAGTGAAAGAGGAATGCTTGCTTTTAACAGCTCTTCTTTTCTCTTCTTTCCAGGGCTTTAAAGTTTTTGCTTTATTTCATTCATGTAATGGCAGAAGTAGGAATGTTGACATGCCAAAGCAGATCCAAAAGTAGGTAGTCTAGGAAACTTCAGTCATTGATACAGTGGCAGTTTGAGTGTGATTCAGTGCATGTTACACAGTTTGGTTCCTAAGGCTGTGTGCAGGGTGTTCTGTGCAGCATGGAGGGCAGTTTGGTGCCTGGCATCAATGGCCTTGGTTGCCGAAAGGGCACCAAAAACTTCCTGTTCCTGATGCTAAAGGAGGGAGAGGGGGAATGGAGAGGGATGGTCATGCCAGGGGCCTTGGAGGAGCCAGGAGCTGGGCATGGCACTGCTCTGCCTCTCTCACAAGGACTCTGGATGTGTCCACCACAGAGCCAGAGCTCCATGGCTCAGGTTAGGGAAGCACTTGGTGGTGTTTTATCCCAAAGTCACAGTGTGCTAATTTCATTATCTTGGCTACAGGCCTCGTTCTGTGAGGCCTGCACAGACAACTCTTATTAAATGCCCTATTTTACTTTATCCTGAGCTGCTACTACTAGCACCAGGGCTGCTGTAACAAATTCCCTTCCTTCCATCCCAGACATGGATGCATTTCAGTTTGAGGATGACTCTTGGATAGCTCACAATTACTTTATGATCCTTTTGCATGGAAGATTATTACTGTTCAGCACTGACCTGAATATTTTTCTTATGTGTTAATACAACTGCTTGGCACTTTGAAGCAAAATTGAGGAATAAAAAAGCATAACCTCCCACACCAAGGAGCTGTAGTATGAAGTGGCTTTGGGAAACAGTTGTGAAATCCTAATGTGCTGCTCATAACTTTTGATGTTTAGGAGGCTGATGCATTGCTCCTGTGCCCAGCCATAAGATTTGTGTGGTATGGGAGCTGCTGTTCTCCTCCTGGCAGCCTTTGGCACACATAGGAGGGAGGAAGGCTCAGCACAGAGGACTCTCAGGTTGCTGCACCTTCCCTTCGATGGTTTCTGAAGTCTCTTCAGTCCTCCTGCATTTCCCCAAAACACGTTTAAATCTTATGCATGGAAATCAAACAGAAAAGGAATTACTTTCATTATGTTGGTTTTATTTGTATTCTGACTTAGCCTAATGCTGAGGATTATTATAGCCAAAATAAATTGCACATTAGAAGCAGTACAACAAAGGTGTGTACAGTTTCAATGGAAAGAAGTTTATATCAGCAAAAGTGCATAAATATGAGAGAAGCCCAGCTGTGCATATTAGGAAGACAATAAATGAAAGTAGGCCATTTTTACAGTTTTAAACAAAATTGTTGTTCATTACTGCACTGTCTGTGCTTTTGTCCCTTCTGCATTCTCCACCTACTCCTTGGTATTGATTTGGGGGAGAATAATAATAATCCACAAAAGAGGGATTTGTAGTTTGTGATAAGAATTCACATGCTTGCCTAAAGAAACTGCACCCTCCTAGAGCCCAACTACCCCAGCCTAAAGGTGGAAACAGACTTCTTGATCTTGCACTGTGTTGAGCTGCATAATAAAGGTAGCAGAGAACAGCCAAGGCATTGAAAACAGCCACCATCTACTCGACATTCAGATTTCCTGGCTTTTTTATTCTTTTATTTTTTTTTACAGCAGTGCTCACAAATTATCAAATGTATTGTTATAAACATCAGCGCATTATTGCCGTGGACAAGGTGTACTGAAAAATCTATATTTCATGGAGTCTAAATTGTGCTGAATATCCAAAGACATTCAGTAGCTACTTCAACACTTCCTGCTGGGTTTTTTATGTACTTCAGGGAAGTCATTTGGGATGCTTGAGTCACCAAAATTTAAGGTGACATGACAACCCAGAAAAGCATTTCAGTCTCCCAGAGACACTTATGTGCCGTAAGAAGAGCAGTTAAATGACTGAGAATCTCTGTGTTGATTTTTTCAATCTTCCCGACTGTTTGCTTCCGTAAAAAGAACTTGACAATTCCATATTTCACACTCTTTGCCCCTGAGTGACCAACACAGTCACAGTTGGCTGTGGAGCAGTGGAACCAGCAGGGAGCCACCGTCTGTCCTGAGCAGGAGGGGTGACCTTGGGGGTGACCCCTGCAGCACAAAGGGGAGAACAAATGGAGAATGCGCAGCTCCAATATTCCATACTGCACAGAATTAGAATCCATTTTAATGATGTTCCTTCTTCCTTGTGTCCACCCTGACACTTGCTCATCATATCAGATGTGATTTCTTTAAGGCCAAGCTGCAGGGTCATTCCTCTTAACAAGTTCTGATGGTTTTTAGTACAAAGCTGGAACTCTAGAAGGGAAATCAAACCTGTTTCACTTTTCCTACTCTATGGAAAATCTTGCAATCTGCTGCTCATGCTAAGGGAAACTCCTGGGGGCAAGGGCACAGGATTGAAGTGCGCTATCAAGAGCACTCCTTGGAACATGCCCGTGTTCTTGAACAGAGAACTCTACTATGACTGGAGTGTCTATGCTGAGCTTGTTTAATAAAAAGAGGAGGTTTTTTCAGTCCATGACCTCTATCCTTGAGCTGGACATGATCCAGGTTCTACTTTCACACTTCCAGGCAGTGCCTACTGGGTGCCAACTGTCCAGTCATTCGCATTTGGAGTTTCTTGGCCATACTGCCAAACCTTGGTGAACAATACATTTCTTCACAAGGAAAAATACTTTTTTAGAACATCATGGTTTATGTTTTCCAGTTGATTGCAAAGCAGATTTGCCTATTTAGATCACAAGCAAATGCCAGTCTGTCCCCTGACCATCCATTTGATGTGTTTCTTGTCCTGTTCAAAAGTGAACTTCAGAAGTGGCTTTAGCCAGGAATTTGTGCATGTTCAGAAGTAAATCCTATACACAGAGCTGGTTTTAAGGGGAGGTTTTAGGTTTTTTCCACAACACTGCCTAGCACCACTTAGTTTTACAAGAATCCCACAAGTGTTCTGTCCATGAAAATAAATTTCTGACAATGGAAGCTGACAAGTGTCAGTAATAGCAGTAAATTAATGTAAGGAAGGCAGCAAATATGTATTTAACATAGATTTCTTATTAAAAATCAGACTGGGGTTATGAACTTTGGTTGTGGATGAAAGGCTGAGACACCTACCATAATATTAATTTACATTTAGTCTTCATTCCTGTTGGTCTGTAATAAATAAATATTGCATAGGACAGTAAAGAAAAAATAGATGTCCTACATAAAAATGTTCCCTTTGAGCTTCTTGGGTTTTGTATTAGGGGATTTTTTTGTTTGTTTGTTTTATTTTTTTGGTTTTTGTTTTGTATGTATGGTTTTGGTATGATTCTTTTTCCCCCTAAATGACAATTATAGGTATATAAACTAAATTTAGTTTATTTCCCCAGCTTAAACAGATGTTAGACTCTTGCCAACTATTCCCTGGTCAAAAATTTGTGCATTTTAGTTATTTTAATGTCATTTAACTTAATTAGGATGCAACAAAAAAACAAACCCAAAACCATTTCCTTTGAATTAATAGATTAAAATAACATTGTCTTCTTTTCTTTCCTTAGGCTTTATTGTTTAGCTGTGCACTGATTTAACAAAAAAATATGCACAGGAAAACACCATGGGACAAAACTGAAATCTGTAATGATCTCATTTTTTTTTTTAATTTAAATTAAAAATTTTGGGAATTGGTGTAAATCAGTGGATTTCAGTGAGATTATCATAGCTGGAGATTTATTACATGGTCTGTATTTATTTCTGTAATATTCAGTTGATTGTATTTGCCACTTTTATTTGGACTCTTGACAGAATTCCAAATGAAGATGGAACTAATTGCTGAAGCAAATTTAAGTTTACAAAGAAGGAAATACACTTTTTTTTTTTTTCCCTAAAGCATGTCTGCATTTGAAATAAAAAAGAGAAAGCAGGTTCCACAATGCAAAAGTTAAGATAAAGCTATTTATTTACTAAATGGAGTAAATAAATAGCCTTATCTAGGCTAGAGACATCAGCAGGGCACAAGGTCCTGTTAATGTTCTAAGGATGCTTTTTGAGATTTCAAAAAGGTTTCTGCTTTATGTTAGAATGGCTTTGAGACTCTCACTTTTTCCTCTCAGCAAAAAACCATAGTGATACCCTAAAACACCCAAAAGCTGAATGGATCCTTCTCAGTGGTACCATCACTAGGTGGACAGAGATGACAGCCAGACCACAGCTTCAAGCCACAGCTGAAAGGGCATCAGGCAATATTTTTATGTGGATTTTGCAGATAAATATGAAAACCAAAAGAGTTTTATTGGTATTTCATGAAGTCTGCTGCTTCACAGGGAAATAAACTGAAATTTCAAAGCACCTAAAGCTTGTAGATATAAGTCCTTCCTCTCCCTTATGATTATGGCACTGTAAAAGTATTGTATTTGCTGACTTTCTCTTCAATTGGTGCCAATGAAATTAATCACTGGGTTAATTCTAACCCCAGTTTTGCTGACTCGCCCAAACTGTGCTGTCATATATTATTACAGCAATTTATACAGGCTGACAGTTTTATGCTCCTGAGGTCGAAATTTTAAAAATGTGATATTATTTATACGAACGTGTTAAGTGACAAGAGAATTCACTAAATATAAAAGCATGGGCCAAAATTCCTCAGAGCTTTCCCTGCCTAAGTGACCAGCTAGTGAGATTTTATGTGTCGTTTCAGCCAGTTAGACAACTTGTCTCCATAAATCTCCTCAGCATCCAGCCAGGTGATAAAATTTGTGTCAGACACGACTATGCTGTTTATCATTTCATGTGCAAGTTTGTACACATTCCCACTCCTCCCCACTGCTATTAGATCTAAGTAGACAGGTATGATCGATGTATCCTGTGCAAGAGTGCTGATCAATATATCTTCCCTTGCTAGAAAATAAAGATTTCAGGTTAACAAGTTGGTGGAATTCCACTGATCCTCATTATTGGGAAGATTTTGAATTTCCCAACAGGACAAAGTAATATTCAGAGGTGATCTGCGTGGTTTTCCCTGCTGAATAAACTATCAATTAATATAAAGCGTTGCCAAGAAGTTTCTGACAAAGTGTGTTCTCCTCTTTTTACGGAAAGCTCCATGGACACTCCAGAAAAAATTTTTTTTGGATTTGTACATATGAACAAAAATAGAAGGAAATCATTGGTAAGGAATGGGAGAAGTCTCCCTATCTCCCCTTTCCATGGAGATTGTAGTTTTCCCCTTCTTGACACATGGTACCGGACAGCACAACTTTGTGGGTTGTTTCCAAATGGGTGGGGGGAAAAAAAAGACTCTGCATCTCTAGAGCTTTATGCTGTTTGTATGATTAGTATATTTTACACTACGCGTGTTGGTCTTGGAAACAAAGAGGCCAGAAGCATCCCACATGGAGCTGCCTCTCATTGCAGAAGTTAAACCAGAGCTCTCAGATCACTCCTTCTCTGTTATTGACTCTAAATAGACAAATCAAGACGAACAGAAAACTTCTTAATTAATTGTCAGAGATTTACCTCGAGTGTCCCTAAAGCGACACAATAGCATTTTATTTAAGACTAAAGCATTGCTCATCTAAAAAAATAAATTAAAAAAAAAGAGAATAAATCTTTATCGGTTGAATCTTGTTGGAATGTTTAACAGTGCCAAAAAAAAAAAAAATTAAAAAAAAATTAGAATAAATCTTATCGGTTGAATCTTGGAATGTTTAACAGTGCCATCTGGTGACCTCTGCCATAACGACAGCGGTGTCACTTGGAGCATCCTGCTCCTGAGGCTCTGCACAAACTCCTGCGTGTTCCCAATCTCTGCCTAGGGACAGCCTCAGACATTTGGTATTTCTGTTTGTCTGCCTTCACTCTGCAGCTTCCACAGCTAAAATAAGCTGATTCATGAGGTGTTATTTTTGTCTTAATAATAATAGCAACACTTTGGAATAATATCCATGTGGTGTTTTATGGTTATACATCTACCTGTAGGAAGGCAGGTGTGATTACAGCTGGGTAACCAGACACTGGCACAACTAATAGTTCCTTTTTGAACGGAACTAACAGTTCCTTTCAAATAGTTCCTATGAACTTGCATCATCTGAAGGCAAATCCCTTAAGTCACAGGTGAGGACCCCATTTACAGAGATGGACCTAAACCATGACATTTTCCCTTCTTTTCTTATCCAAAATGATTTTTAATAATATTGGTTATAGTAAAACTCCTATACTTATTTATAGTAAAAGTCTTAACCTCCTCCCAGTGACATGATAGATGTAATGCATATTCTTAATCCTTCCATCTTTTGTGCATTGGCGTTTGAAACATTGCAGGACAGAGAGTCCCTAAGAATGAGTTGTGGGGATCTCACTATTGATCTCTGGAAAGTACTTGCAATAAAACAAGCTGTTAGAAATATTTCTAAAAAAAATTTGCATTCCAATTAACACTTTGAAAAAGTTTTTGGAAGAGCAGCAAAATAAAATGTTATTGAATCTTGCTTTTTCATGGCTACAAAAGCTGTGCAAGAATATTCCTCCTGCAGAACAAGTAGGAAGAAAATGAAGCAGTTCATGCAATTTAGATATTTTTCCTAAAACGTCTTCTAAACATGACACAAGGAAGCTCTTCACTGACTACAGGGGTGGTGGGAGTACCTTTGGACAAGCATGGAACATCCTCCGAGCTCTGGGACACCCAGCATCCATTTGCACCCACATGGAATAGATACAGGGAAATGAACAGAAATAGAAAACCCACAAACAGCATTAAACTTCTACCTGTGTCTTCCACCTGTGTCTTCTGCCCCATAAAGAAGCATTTGTTGTGTGTGTTGTGTGCTGTTGACTCAGTTAGGGGAAAAGAGAAAAATGGAAAACCAGATCCAAGCCGTGGGGGACATTTGTGTCCATCCAAAGCCATTTTATCCCATTTTTTCTGGTGATAATATTTCTTCATTTTCTTGTGTCAGTTGACTCATCCCTCAGTAATGACTGCATATCCTGATCACTCATTTCTTTGTCACCCAGTATTCCAAACTCAATTTTGGTAAGCCATTCCTTTTCTGAGCACCAGATGAGATGTGTTGTTCAGAGACAGTGTTTGTTTCACTTGGCTGCTGCCCTGCAAAGGGCTTTGTGTGAAAACATTGTGGTGTACAAACTGAGGTTTGTAAAGCTCTAAAGCATTGTAGGGATGCATCTGCTGTGTTGATCTGAATTTTAAAAAAATAGTACATTTTTTTTTCCTGGAAAGCAGAGATTGCTAACAGACTAGGACTTGATGAATGGTTTTGCTGTTTTTATTTAAAATTTCAGGTTTTCCTGACTAATTTGAAAGTTATGGTGAGTTTTAATCACACTTTCAGAACATGTTGTCCTGAGATGAACAGAATTTTGGGAGAAGACCCCCTTTTTAAACTTAAGGGTTCAAATTTCATCACAAAGCATGAGACACTTTCAAACTCTGGCTGCTTGAGTCAATGTGAACTTTTCCCTGAATTTCTTACAGCTGACTAGACTGTCATTCTGGGAAGTGTTTTGAGTAGGTAGCTCTCAATCTCAATTGGTGCTGATTTATCCTAAAATACTTTAATATGGGATATTCTTCAGTGACAAACTGGAACCTAGGTTTGTATCTCAGGAGGGTAAGTACTGACTTCTAGAGAAATTATCTTCTTATCTTTTGCATAAAACTTATATTTGACTTGTAAAGTAGAAAATCCTAGCCAAGACTTGTCCTGGTGAGATGTAATTCCAAGACAGGCAAGCAGGATCTCTGTTTTCCTCTCCCACAAAGTGGATTTCAGTCAGTGTAGTTGGGGAATGAAAGATTGCTTCTTCCACTCTGCAAAACTGGGGAGAAATGAGTGTTGGGCAGCAAGTTTTACTGAACAAGAATGGTGGAGTTATGTGTTTTTGAGATTAGTGGAGCAAGCTTGGTCTTCTCTGGACATCTGACAGGGCCACTCTCTGCAACCAAGCCAAATCCACCATTGGTCAAGTGCCTTATTAATTCTGAATTAGAAAATAGCTGGAGAAAAGGTGATTCTGCCAAAAATAAATTAATCAATGCCTGAGAATACACATTTTTGGCTGACCTAGACATTTTTATAATTCCTTTGTTTTCAGTTTGCTCAGAGGATTTGGTGAAGGAAATAAAATGAATGTTATATAGTAACAGTTACTTCATTTAAATGTATATACAGGCTTATAGGTTTCACATGCTGATGTGTATTCATGAATAAATAAGGCACATTGTTCAGGAGAAAGATACATAATTTGAGATGTGTTTCCTTTTAAGAGCGGTCAGATTAGGCCTTTTCTGAGCTGTGATAATTCTTCCCTTTGTTTTTTGTTTTGTTTTTCTGTTGTTGTTATCACGCTTATTTTATCCTTGGATTAGCAATGAATTACATTTATAGAAAGAAAATAGACTCTAACATGTATCAGTCCTGAAGCTCAGAGTGGAGAGATCCCTCAGCTTTGAAGCTCCCCAGCTGCAGCGGGGGCAGAGTTTGATCCATAGCAGGAGGAACAATTATCTGGTCCCGCAGAATGCTCCAGCCTGTGCTAACACTGATGCCTTGTTTTGTACACAGGTCATGAATGCTCTAATGACCACAATTCATGTTGCCATTTAGAGACCAGGAGAGCACGCTGTGCTCCCTCTTGCTCTTACAAGGCTCGCTGACACAAACAATCAGGTCAAAATCACAGGATAGATGAAGTTGCTTTTATCATATCGGCTCGGCTAACGAGGCAACAATAAATGTGTGTGAGCATTTCCATTATACGTACAAGCTTGGCATTTTAAAGTTGAGCTGTTAAAACATTCCAGAATATAAAATACAGTGTTTGCTAGCTTATTAAAAATACAAAAAAATTTAAAGAAGAATCTATTAGAATAAAATTCTTCATGTTCATCAAGCGTTCTTTTTAATGAGAGAATGACAAATTTTAAATGTGCTAGGCTGCCTGGTCAGTGATTTTAACTGGTGATACACTGCTTTATGTTGAGCAGTAAATTGTATCCAAACACAAAGCAAACCTGGGGAATCACTCAGCTCAATTTCAGCAATGTCCCGTGCACAGAGTTACCTGCAGAGCTCTCTGCAGGGGTGTGAAGGAGAGTGTGAAGGGCAGGGAGCTCCCTGTGTGCCTTCCAAGGGTCACTCTGCTCCCAGGGTGAGGATGGAGTTATTTACACACAGACGTGTGATCTCAGCATGCTCAGGGGATGTAGATTAGGAAAAGCTCAGGGTCTGTGGGATGTCTCTGTGGGATGTCCAGTCCCACCCCTGCAGCTTCCACTGCTTGTCCCAACGTTCTGATGTTAGGGAAGCTCCTAGACATGAATCCAACACAATACTCAGCAATAGTTTGTGCATCAACTTATGTCTTAGTCTCTTTTTTCTCTATTTCCTGCAGTAATTGTGTTATTTACAAAATTAGCACAGAACTTGATGGTTGTTTTATATTTTCTCATTGTATTGTTGTTATCCCAACCTGGAGCACTGGGACTGTAATTCAGCAATTCCACATTCAAGCAGGAGCCCACCTCTGCTGAGTGTGTGGCTGTATTCATTACTGAGGGGATTACACAAGACTCTTGTTAAACTTAGAAATCAGCACATGTTAAAGAGGTCTGTGAGCTGGTCATCATGAAGTGTCTTTTCCAGGCAGTAGCATTTATGTAAATGTGAAAAAAACCCCCAAAGGATAACAACAACAAAAAAATGGTCTTGGGAAGCGTTGATAAAGTGCAATGCAATACAGTAATTGGTGACTGCATCGAGGGTAGAACCAGGAGGGACTTCAGTGCTAAAGATACTGATGACAGATGGGTTTTCTAAAGCAAGCCAGTGACTAAAAGGGTGCCTTCAGAAAATGTTGGGTTTTTTTCTGCATTTTAATTCCAAGGAGAACAATGCAGTAACATGATAAAGTTTGCTAATGACATTAAGCAGTTGGGAGAAGCCAGTTCAAAGGAAATTTCAATGTTCCAAATTACACAGTGAGATTAAGGGAATACACAGAGATGTAATCAAGATGCAGTATAAATTAATTCTGAAAATAAAACAGGAATGAAACTACAGCAAGGGTACAAAGTCAGCATGTAAACATCTGCATTCTGCAGTATCAAATTGGTGAGCCTGCATGATTTGTTTTTCCCATGCTTCTTTAGGAACAGAACAATCCCAGATATTTAAAACACTTGAGACAGAGAGGCCAAAACCTGAGACGTTGGTATGGTATCTGCAGCTCTGAGAGGTTTGCTCTAAAAATATCCCCTTGATCCAAGAGTCTTGGCTTCTTCATGCTTTTAAGCTCCAGGTGAAGAGTTTCAGCTTCAGTTCTAGAATCAACCCAGGCTGAGGACCAACCCCAGCTCAGGTATTATCTGGAAATGAAAGTTCAGGAGCTGAGTCATCAGTGATAAAGAAAAAAAAAAAAAAAAAAAAAAAAAAAAAAAAAAAAAAAAAACCAAAAAAAAAAAAAAAAAAAAAAAAACCCAAAACTCTTCAAAAACCCCCAAACTCTGTCAAAGAACAGAGCTCAGAGACTTTTTTTCCCCCCTATAAACTATTTATTTATTCCTATGAATTACTGCAGGAAACACAGACTAGTATATTTTTTTAAGAATTAATAAAAATGGCAAGGAATGCACCATTTATTGTACATAGAGAGTTAAAGAGAACTCTACTAAGTTAGGGTTTTTTTTTCCTTTTTATTTAAATATATACTTATAATTTCCTATGAAGGAATGAACCTAAAAAAATTGAATACCGGGTGCCAGCACAAGTTATTTGAATTACTAGAATATACATACTTTGTCTGGCTTTTGATTTTGACAAATAAAGAATGAAGATTAATTCTTTTGCTCTGTGGTATTCCTTAAAACATTTAACAAAAAAAGCCTGCTTTGCAGTGACCACACCTGTTAATATTTTATTGTCCCATCTTTTTTTTTTGTCACAATACATGGCAAACATGCATCATAGATCTCCCAGTTGATATATGTCCCCATCTATCTGCTGTGCCACATAAATCTCCTCAGATAGTGATAATGATATAATATTTTAAAGAACTGACAGAACCAGTTCATCCAGAAATGTTGGGGATTTCTTTTTGGTTTGGGGTTTTTTTTTGGTGGTTTTTTTTTTTTTTGGTTTTTTTTGGTTGGTTGGTTGATTGGTTGAGGCAATTCAGTGAAAATAAGATTGGAAAGTTTGTTGGTAGGTCAAAATTTCATTATTCTTCAAGGGGAGAAAAGGGTGCAAGCCATCGATGACCCTTCACATAATTCACCTTGACATTAAAATCATTGTATGCAGATAATTTGTCAATAGAAGCAGTACAGAAAGACATGCTCACAGTGCTGGAACAGAAACTGTGCTCAACATGAAACATCTCAGGGCAAACAAAATGAGAATCAAATATATTGTATTTTAGAGATCACTGTATGATGAAGCTGGAGAGAACATATTGCCAGCCTGAAGATTTCTGAGGTATCTGATGAAATACCAAGCCAGACCTTTGAGCAGAGAATAAGAAGCCTCAGACAGCTCCTCTCTCCACCTCTGAATGCAGAAATTTTCCAGGCTAATGACTTGACCTTTATGTTGTGTACGAGGAGCCCATAATTTTTCAGGAGTGCACAATATAAATGAAATGTGATCTTCTTTACAAAGTAGTATTTAGTCACCAGAACTCTCTTGAGAGCTTTTCTCTATTAAAAACATATTCTAGGGGAAGTACAGTTAAACTCTGTGAGTGGATGTGTATGAGGTTAAGAATTTTGTTCCCTTTATTCCAGTGGAACATACCCATTGGATTTTAATGCTTTCAACAGTTAGCACTTTACCTGCTGAATTATACATGCATTGCAAGTGCTCACAATTCTAGCAGGGTCCACTGTGTCCTCCAAGAGAAAAAAAAATTAAAAAATCTGTGTTTACCAGTAAGAAATTTTCATCTGCACCATTTTTTTTTCATTTCTCCTTTTATTTGCATTTCAAATACACAACACCTTTGCCTGTTTTATTTTAAGATTCCAGCCTTTCTTAATTGACCTTTTCACCATGTTTGGATTTGGCAGGTTTTTACTGCTCATGCTTCTAGCAGTGCTGGGAATTTCAGTGCACTCAGCCATTGCTGGATATTTCTTAATATTATCAAATATGGTCTTTTTGGGAAAAAAGGTTGGGTATTCATCACCTTGCTGAATAACTCATGAAAATAGTTAAAATTACTAATTTACCTGTTGTGCCACCGACTAGGTGACACAGTAGCATTGTGTCCCAGTGTAAATCTACAACAGATCTTCAAACTTGATTAAATTTTAGAGAAGATAATCAGATCTCGGCTAAAATAATTCAGTTGACTTCATCATTCATTTAAAAACATCTAGAGAATATGTCTCAACTGTGGAGTTTCAAAATGTTGCACTCTTGTCGTGCTTTGCTCCACTGGGAGTTCTGATTTTGAAAATAGCTTTATATATTTTCATGGCAGATTTTGTCATAATGCCAAAACTTTGCAAACTTTGCAATACAGGTTTTTATCAGTGCGTATAGTGAATATTTTATCTGAACCAAGAAAGCAATAAATTAACATTTTTGTGGTTGTTTTTAAGAGGAGGGTCACCTCAGTGCAGCTGGTGTCTGGCCACAGACAGTTCCACAGCATCTGTGTTTTCATTTATTGAGAGAGAATCGGGAATTCTCACTCACAGCTTCAGCTCACAGTGTAGCTCAGGGTTTTGCCAGATTATTCACACATCTTTCAGACATTCCAAGGGTTTTAGCATGCAATAGAAAAGTAATCTATGGGCTAATATAACAAACAAAGTGATGAGGCAGGTCATGCACTGTCACCACCATTAGCCTGCTAAGTGTGGCCAGGTTCAAAAGCCATGACTTTAAATTACAAGGCCTTGGCTCTCTCTGCAAGAATCTCTCCCTCTCCTTCAGATCCACTTCCAGCTGCCAATACTGGCCTTTAATGTGGGGAGGAATAAATGATTGAACTTGCTGTTGCATTCAGGATGTTGGTGACTTAAGAGCCCTTTAAAAGGCTGTTGACCCTATTGAGGTTTTTAACTTTGCAGAAATTCAAGCAGAGCAATTTAGATGCTCGAGGAATGTAGTTAATTAGAAGTTTTTCTTCCCTGACCCAAGTGGATCGAACTGTGGGAATGCTGATATAAACAAGTTACTGGATAAGCCGCAAAGGTTATTTAAATTGTTGGTCAGGGAATAAAGCAAGTGTAAGAAATTATGCAAGTTAGAAATACAGGCGGCATTGATACTGAGTGGCATAAATAGAAATGAATCACTTGGATGCAAAATAAAGATTAGACACCTTTTTACATCAGTAATAATAGGTCAGAAGTATCAGATACATAAAATTACTGAGATTAACATGCATGGCCTACTTTCTTGGAGTGTATCTTGAGTGAAGTGTGGGGTTTTTTAGTTTGGGGTAAAAACTTCTAAAACCCAAAGCTCACTCACCCATTTGTTAAATGAGCAATCAGCCTGAGAAATTTCTTCTGTCTTTACTAGACACTCAAGTAGAGTATCACAGAAATATTTCTGAGGTTTTTTTTCCAGTTTCAGTGTTTGGCTGGACCAGTTAAGTTTTGATTGTTGTAGAGTGCAAAGGCTGTCCCAGACTGGAAAGTCTTGCTCATTTCTAGTGAAATGCTACCTTCTTGCATTCTCTTCTTTCTCAAAGGCTTCTACTTCAGGTTTGCTCCTTGTGTACCATTTTCTGCCAGTTAAAATGTTTAGCAGGCAGTGATAGGTAGATACAACATTTCTCCTCCAGATCCACAGGAACTTTAGCAGCTAATACTCCCCTGGGCTGTCTCAGCATGTCAGATCTGATAACTATTACATTTCAGCAAATATCTACCATTCCTGTACATAATTGCATTACTAACATTATTATTACTTTGCAGTAAGCAAAGAAAACAGAGGTGCAGAGGTAAACAGCACTTACAGACTGCTGCCTGCCTCCAAGTTGTGCTGCCTCTTGTTCTCACGACAGGAAAGTGACTTTCAGCTCATGTTTGCTTTCTGTTTGGTGCTGGATCTGCTGTGTAACTGGATTTGTTAATAGTTATGGTGCATGGGGTTTTGTGGCCATTCCTTTCATGTGTTTTTTACTCAGAATATGGCTAAATTATCCCTACAATTTAAAGGAAAAATAATAACAATAAAAAAAGGGAATAATCACATTCCTGGTAGCACTATTGATCAGTAGCTAATACACCTGGCACAGCCATCAGCTGGAGATGTTCACTGGCCTCTGGCTGTCAGCTCCTGGGAAGATAAACCAGAGGAAAGATGACTCTGAACATGTCTTGTTGGTAGTATATTTTCCTAAGCATTTGCTCCTGGCAATTTTCAGGAAGAGGACACAGGCCTGATAGATTTTGTGACTGTGCCAATATGGGACTGCATACATCTCCCCCAGCCACTTTCCTCTGTTTTTTTCACTACTTTTTGTTTTTCTTATTTTACAAACTGATGATATTTGTTCAGGAGTGTCATGGAGCAGATGAGAACCCTTTATCCTATGGACATCTTAGACATCAGGATGTATTGGGGACTATTGGGAAAAGCTCTTTCCCTGCCCTGGTAGATTCTGCCTCTCCTGGTTATCACTGCAAGTTTCATGACAAATTTCACAGGAGCTATAAACCAGGTCATTTCTGGTTTATGCCAGAGGTAATTAATCTGTTATGCCAAGGAGGCAACTTTCCCAAGGTCCCCCATCAGCCTGGATAGAATTTCTTCTTTATATCTTTATTCAGCTTTGAACTGTGCCTTACCTGTCCCTGGCAAATGACTGCAATGAAACTTGTAAGAAGACCAGGCTCTAAACTGGGATAAATGAGTAATATAACTGATAGAAGTTTTAAGTTCTTGGCACTTTTGGTTGCTTGCTGGAACTAGAGCTGGGCTGTATCTTTTTTCTGTCAATATTCCAAACATTACCATTGCAGTGTTTTCGGCCCTCTCCCAGGTGCTGAAGTCCTTGCTGCAGCTCTTTTCCATTAAGAATATCCTTTAACTTCTCTACCTTTTTTACAATGAAAAATATTTTTGTCAGTAGTAATTGCATTACTAGTCACTTTGTCCTGATTTGTCTTACCATTGCGAGACAAATGGACTTCATAATCTGTCTAGACAGTCTGGTTGTTGCTTTAAAAGATGTTTCATCTCCAAAAGCAAGACATCCCTCTGCTGTTTTCTAGAAACCTTTCAGACACAGCTTTAATTCATTTTTATGTGTCCAGCCTTTGTTTTAAATCATATATTTCATTTTTTCTGAGACATTTGTGAGCTATGAAAGTACCTGCACTGTTTGTTCCATCATGGATCATCAGGAGGACCAGTTCCTTGCTACTTCCCTTGGAAACTGAATTCCATTGCAACAGTTACTTTTTATACTATTTATTTGAAGTTGTTAACTGGATCCAGAATCTCTAAAGAATTTTTTTTCCCAGTAGGAATTAAAAAAAATGATGTTGTAAATTTTTTTTTTTTGGTCTCTATGTGTGTTTTGGGCTTGTTGGGGTTTTTTTATTAGTTTGTATTTTGGTTTTTACTCAGTCCTATTTAGTCACACAGAACATGCAAAGCTCTTTTCCCTCAGCCAGGAATTGCAATACAGATGATGTCTCTGGCTCTCCAGCATTCAGCCCAGCAGCTTCCCTGCTTAGCTTTGTTTTGTTGGGTTTTTTTGTTTGTTTTTTAAGGGCAGAGCTTCCAGAATCTCCTTGGCTGTGCCCCAGGTTATTTGCAGCTTTTTATTTATTTATTTATTTTGGTCTCTTCTTCACCAGTCTTTGTGCTTCTTTCTCAATCCCAAAATAACGCTCAGTGAAGCTCCTGTTCCCAAATGTCCTGTCCTTGCCCTATCAGGCTGAACAGTGGCAGCTACCAGACTTTTAAGGAAGTCTCAATTTTTTTTTCCAGCTACATGCTTCCCCAAAGGAGCTTTTTGCAGCTTTTTTTTTTTTTTTTTGGTCTCTTCTTCACCAGTCTTTGTACTTCTTTCTCAATCCCAAAATAATGCTCAGTGAAGCTCCTGTTCCCAAATGTCCTGTCCTTGCCCTATCAGGCTGAACAGTGGCAGCTACCAGACTTTTAAGGAAGTCTCAATGTTTTTTTTCACCTACCTGCTTCCCCAAAGGAGCTTCCCAGCTTTTTACCAGCGTTTCTAATGAATTCACAGTTAATTCTAACACCTATTGTACGCTCAAGGAGCCAAGCACAGAAATGTTATAACCAAAGTAGTTCACTTTTGGATTATTTGGCATTTAACTCCACTAGAAATAGGCTGCAGACAAGGAATTCTTCAAAGACATTAGAAAGAAAGATTCAAAACAAAAGATTTCTTTTGGAGTGTGGGAATGAGTTTCATTCTTGATGTATATTTACAACAGATTTTTCCCCCTTCTAATTTTAGCTATAAGGGAAAAAAGAAATCCTTGTCTTAGAAGAAACAAACAAAAATTTTGCTGAGGTTTCCTTTCTTAACACTGTTTATTCTCCAGAAGGATTTCACTGTTTTTTTCTTTGATGTGTTAGTACATCTTTTTATTTCTTGGTATTTTTCTCCATGAAAAAGAAGTCCGCCTTGATCTTTCTTTAGCAGGAGCTGTGTGTGTGAATATCTTCCTAATTCTTTTGATAAGTGACTAGTTTTGCACAATTTTAGTTATCCAGAAATACTCAAACCATGTTCTGTTAGTAGATAAATATATATATATATTTTTAGTATATTAGGATGAGTTCAATATTGTGGAATTTGTAATTACACAGTTTGGAAAGAAGGATGGTTTTCAGACACCTTTTTTGAATTTTTTTTTATACTGTTCTAGTTTTGATGATTTCATAATTAAAAATAGAGTTAATTAAATATGGGTTAAATCCATTCATTGATAGTTCATGCTGTACAAGTTGAGAGCTCTCTGAATTTATATATATTCATTTTTTCTAACCTATATATGCCTGAATAACCATATCTTTATTTCCCTCTTGTTTTTCATGGTTTCTGGACAGACTAAAGACTTGTGAAAAATATAAAACCAGGAAGAATAATGTCTGCAGCAGAGGGGGGCATGTTTTATTGATAGAGAGAGCTGTTTAGGTCTGGAACTAAACCATTAAATATTCCATACATTGTTATCAGGGGATGCTGGCTTTCATTCCTTGTCACTTCCATTTCTTTTTCTGTTCTTAACACAGCTCCTTGTTCTTCCCTACCTATCCCAGCTCTGGCTTCTTGCCTATTGAGATTTTCTCCTTTTTTCTTTCATTCAGACTCCAGATCTGAGCCTGGTGTTTGACTCTCTTGCCCCCGAGGCTGGAAGAGTACCAGAATAGAAGGAACCCTCAGTGAATGCAGTGATGGATCTGTTTCATATCTTGCTCTCCAATGACTTTGCAGAAATATTGCAAACCACTCTCACACACATAATTCCAGTAGCTCAGATGAACTTGGGGGTGTTCTCAAGACCATCTTGAATTTTAGTTACAAGAATGCTTGTAGAAACTCAGTTCTTAAAATAATAGTGAAGAATTGCTTCAGATGCACTGATTTAATATTCACGTCAGGAAATAATTATAGTTAATGCAGCCATGCAAAAACATGATAGAAACATAATATGGGATCTGTGGTTTCAGACAATTATCTCAGCCTGTAAGTGCTGAGTAACAAATCCCCCAGAGAAAGTCAAACACAACTAGAAACTGCTCACAAAGAATTATTTACAGAAATAGTTCACAGGGTGTTTCCAAAGGCAATAATAAAAATATTTGAAAAAAAAACCCCAAACCTCTGCAATCTTGTTACAAGTAAAAATTAGATCTTAAATCATCTAGTAAATTGTTAATTATTTACCTATCTCTTCTTGGGAGTTCAAGTGAGTGTAATTGGTTGGTCCCTAATGAGATTTGGTGAGGATTTACATTTTTTCCTGTTAATTTGATAAGAAACAAATGATGAGAGCCTCTGAGTATGCCTGTCCAAGGTGTGTATGGAGATGGGCTAATTCCAGTGGTGCTGGGAAAGGTCTGGAAGGGCAGCAGGAGAGGAAAAGAAGGCTGGGAGCAGACAGAGAAACTGAATTGGTGGAGGTTTTCTTCTCTTTTTCTGTTTTGATAAAATGCAGATTAGACACTTATTGTCTGAATTAATGTCTGCTCTCTAAAATAGACCAAGTGCCACTGATGTGAAGTTTTTCAGTTTTCCAAAGTATCACCAAGAAAACTCAAATAAAACTAGATGAAACATTCTGTGTAACAGGGAATGCAAAAGTGCATTTCTACAGAAAAATGCTGCATGACATGGGAGCTCAAGTCCAAAGTCATGCATAAGAATTCTGTTTATTTTGGGGTATCCTTTTCCTTAGTTCCTGTGCTTTGAGCCAGTACCAGATTATCTGTGTGCTGTGCTTTAGCAAAAACACCCAACCCAACCAACAACTAGGATTTGAAGTGCCTCAGATAAATTTGATTTTCTATTCCATTAATATGATTTTCATAGAAACAAAATGGTGCTGTTTTAATGAATTTAAAAAAACAGTTCTGGTACAATTGCAGAAGTTATTTTTGTTGCATATCTAAAAGCTGTTCTTGAAAATTCCATTCTCAAAAGGCATTTTGAAGCATTGACAACAAACAATGAGGACTTTGATTTCCCTATTGTTTCATGGAAATGTTTTTGGTCAGGTTATTTTGAGGTGGGAATGGTTAGTATTGTATTTAAAAGTGTAACAGAAAAGACTTTGACATGTACAGCTTCATTCAGGAAACACAACATCAAAAAATAAAACAAGAACATTTTTTGTTTCATTATTATGATAGAAATCCAAAGAATTAATCTTGATTTAGATAAATGTAAATTACTCTAATCTGACCCAAAGTTACTCTCCTATTATGGTATTTGTTATTTTGTCCTTGATAAATCTATCAGAGGACATTTCTTACTATGAAAGCTCTACTATAATTAGTGTCAAGTCCAGGTAAATAAAAGATTGTAGTTGACTGACAATAACAAGACTATTTGGTTTCCTGTGGCCTTGAATGAATGCTGTATTGGCTACACCTTGTAGAAACACAGCAATCAGACCTGCTGCATCTGAGAAAGATCACAGTTCACCTCACACATTTCTTTTAACAAGTACATAAAAAAAAAACCAACAGTCATCAGAGAATAAAATAATTGGATTTGGATGTGTGGAGCACTTGTCATTAAATTTTATTCTTTAATACAAATAGTTTTTACAGGAGGTAAGAATAGAGAGCAAATGATCATGTTCTCTTCTGTAGCTTCTCCTAGAACAGGGTCTTTTTCTTACATGTTTGTTGAACATAAAAATGACAACAGTTCCTTCAGCTTTGTTTAATTTGTCTGGCTATGCCCTTGGCTAGGAAAATCAGTTATATCTGGGCATTTGTTAAAATGATCAATTAAAATGTGAATACTTATGGATTGAAATCCCAATGTGACTTCCTGCTTCATAGCATCTTTTCCTACTGTTGTCTGTTTTTGCACTGTTTACTGTAGCACCGAAAGTGGTGGAAATTGAGGCTTCAGATGCTCTTAGGGAGGAATGTGTGGTAACTTCCCCAGGAATTTCATGCCAGAGTGGTCAAATCCTGCACAACAGGAGCTGTAACTTCCACTGAAAGCAGCTGGAAGGGCAAAGGGGACTTCGGTGAATTTTGTGGGTGTGCTGCCAAGGCCTTTCAAAGGAGCTCTGATAGACTGAAGCTGCCTGGATGAGGTGATCTTAAACAAGAAAGGGAAATTGTTACCATGAAGCTCTTTCTCATCTGGTAAAGCCAGTGAAAGGTTCACTTTTTTCCTCAATGTTCAAGAGAACTTCATTCTACCAACCAGTGAAGAAAAAAATATCACTCCATTTTCTTCCATTTTTAACAATCTAGTAAAAATCCAATAGAAGATCCTTCTTACTCAGGACTTCTTTTTTATTTCTGTAAAACTACTTTACTCTGATTTTTTTTTCCTAATCACAGAGTAGTTTTAATAGTCAGTGTGTAAGATACCACTTTTTAAAGTGGCAGTAAAAAATATTCAGTTATGAGTGTTATTACCCTGTGACTGCAAGATCTACTGCCTGTAACCTCTTTCTTCTTTCTTCCAACCAATCCCATTTTGATCTCTTTATTCCCTCCTTTACTTTGGCACTAAGGCATTTTCATCAGCTACCTTAATAGTAGAGTCAAACTAATTTTCATCAAATTATGCGTTTTTTGAAAATATTGCTCAATAGTTCATCCATAATAGTTCATCCATGTAAAAAATGTTCTTGACCCTGCTCTGTATCAGATCTGGGATGCTTAATGCTGCAGATGGGAACATTATTTCCTCCTATAACCCCCATTAGAAGTTCAACCCTTTGAGCTCCCACAGACACCAGGCTACTGTCCATCTGTCAAGGCAGAAGCTTACTTAGCTAAAAATGTGTAAGATCTGAGCAACCCAATCATAATTAACCCATCAATTAGGCATTCCTTTGATCAGCTGGCCCTGCAGGCATGGGTGATCATGGTGTCTGTCCCTGCAGCAGCTTCTCCCTGCAGTGCACACAGATCCTGTCATGAACTCCTTGAGGTGGAAACCTCTGTGCCTCCTTGGATGCATGGCAGGATCCCTCTCAGCTACTTGATGACCAGCTTTGTGTGTAATTTTGCTAAATATACGCTCAAACATAGGCTGGTGCAGTCTGATTGCTAAACTCAAACAAAACAAAAAAGCTTCTTATCCCATTCCTTGATTGCTGTACTAATGGGAGTGAGCAAAATCTGGGCTGCTTTCCTCTTTCTCTCTTTGCTGTAGGCTTTTTCAGACACTTTCCATGGCTGGATGTAAGCCTGTACATCAGCAGAGAGAGATTCAGGCCTACATTCAACATCTATAACATGTCTTTGGAATAAAACTATTTTCTTGCTTCAGTTCAGCAGTTTCTGCTGATCTGCATTCTGATATCTGCTATGCAGTGAGGCTGAAATCTGTAATTTTCCTGTATGCATCAGAGGGAGATTTATGTTGCTTTGTAGTTGTTTATGAAATATCAGAGATGTGGGTAATTGGGAAAGGGAAATTTGGTTGGGTACTGCCATCAGTACTCGGAATGTTTTGTTATAGTTTGTTTCTTCTTCTTACTTTATGGTTTAAACCATCATGGAAATACAAGTTGGCCAAAACACTACATTGTGTAGTTTTAGCTGCCATAATAACATCCCCTACATTTAAGGCTCTGTGAGTTAATTAATACATTAATTATCAAGTTGGAAACCACTGCAGAGTCACAACAGCTGAACTGTTTATTCTTCATTGCTTAAGGACCCAGAATACTGGCAATTGTGAAAGAAGAAATGTTTAAACAAGAATTGGGCTAACAAGAAGCACAATGGTTTAAATGGCGGAGGGATTATTCTGTTTGGTGATGGAAGTAAAAAAAGTCTCCCCTTGATGTGGTTTTGGATGCTCAGGATTGATCAGAAACCCTCAGCTCTGAGGGAATGCTGTGTTTAGAAAAGCTCCTCGGAGAGGAAAGCTGCTGGTTCTTACAGCTGGCAGTGCTGAGGCTGGATGGCCACCAAGACAGATTTAATACATTATCACAGAGTTTAACAGGTGATGATACTTTTTTTTTTTTAATATATCAGAATTCTAACAAGACCTCACCACACGAAACAACAATGTTCACAACACACTATAAATCATTCCTAGCACTACAATGAGTTTTCCTGGGGCGTCCTGATGGGTGTCAGATCTCAGCAGAAAGCTTCATACATCTGAGAGAGAAAGACTTGACTACCAGATTCCTTCTTGTCTGTTTATGTCAAGTGATAAACAAAATGTAATATTGTTTTGACCAGCTTCTGTTGTACAGAATTAATGTTGTGAGTTTCAGCTTAAAGGCCTAGGATTTGCATTTTAATTGTAAACAATATTTGCACTTTGTAGTCATTTCTAAGAATTTTTTTTTCCTTGAAAAATACTGATAATAATCTGTCAGCACAATTACTTTTTTCTTTTAATTGGGGTTTGGATTTGTGCTATACAACATAAGAGAGGGATAAGAATTAGCGATTTTAAATAGTGAAAACCAGAACCATTTACTAAGAAGATTTTGTTAAAAAGGAGCTGGTAGCTGGATAATAGACTATCACAAGCAAGATATGATTATAGCTCTTTTCTAAAAGAGAATATGTGGGAGAAATTATCAACAGCTGAGAAACAGGATTTTGCCATAATTGTGACTGATTTTTATGATAGCAATGTCAATTCTTAGCATTTCATTTTCAAATATTTTGCAAGTATTAATTGAACTTCATCACATCCCGCTGGAGAATGTGCAAGTTAATAGCTTGTGTGTTAAATCTCTGACATTCCTGATGTCATCTGGGGCTGGGAAACAACACTTTCCCCTTCACAGCCTGTCTCTTCCTGAGAAGAACAGAGCCATTACCCTCCTACAAACTTTGCCTCACCTGTGCAGCTCCTCCAGTTTGATTTGCAGTTAATCTTTCCGCTCTGCCTCTCATGCTCATCGTGGCAGAGGCAGCCGAGTGAGGTCTGTGCAAGCCTGGAATTGACAGTTGTAATGCAAACACAACAAACTGTCACTCCTTAATAGCACCAGGTCTATTACTGCAATTGCAGCAGAGCCTGTTCATAAAACAAGCTGATATTCTCTATGTGCTCATGGTTAATACTGAGATGTATGTGCTGTCAGCTGAAATACAGGTAATGTTTTTACTGCTTCTTAGGTTTTTTATCATGCCACAGCAGCAGACATATAGATCCTTGAACAAAGGCACCCGTCAGAGACATCAAATACACATTTGCCTTTTGGTATAGAGGAGAAATATCTGATTCTAAGCCATTCAGGCTGAGGGGAATTGTATTCACTTTAACACCTCAAGACATTTGTAAAATCAGCTGAAAATCGGCTGCAGGCCATTCAAGGGGTTTGATGGCAGGGAAAGTCCTGGAGGTGCCTGTAAACTGCTTTTTCACAAAGAAAGCAGGGGCACTGTGCCTTTCATGCTACAGAGCAGAGGCCAGAAATGAGAATAAGACACAGTGGAAGAGGCAGGGAAATTATGTGTCTGGTCTTTGCACAAGATAGGAAAACACCTGGGATAGGAATTAAAGGAGAATGTGGGGCTAGAACTCTGGAAACCAGAGAGAGGAAGGTAAGATGTGAATCAAGGCACTGTAGGAGGATTGGAGGGATTAAAGGCAGGAATCAGTAAGAAGAGATGCTGCTGTTCTCAAAGGCAACAATGCAGCAGCCTTCTGGAAAGGGGGAAAAGAAGGATTCAATTACTGGAAACAGTGCAAAGACCAAGGAAATAGTGAATAAAGTGAAAATAGCCTTAACCAAGAACCAAGAGGAAAAAAAAAAAAAGAGTTCTTACATAATCAGAAAATACATTAAAAAACTGAATAGTATCTTGCATATTTGTCCTTCCCCCAGAAAAGCCAGGTTGCTGTAAACCCCTAAGTGTTCCTTTCCCCTTCCTAAGCTAGTTCAGACATTCCTTCCAGGCCCGACTCTGCTGCCATCCTTCCCTCCACAGTCTCCCTCCCTGCAGTGCCCCCCAAACCCTCCCTTGTCCCCAGTGGGCAGCCCTGTATGGGGTTATCCTAAAAGCCCTGTCCTGGGGTTCATTGGCACAGCAGAGTGTGTGAGGTGATTGCCAAAGTCACTGAGGCAAACCAAGGAGAGAGGTTTTTCACAGCTTCCCTAGTAATGGAGACTGGAAATAAGTTTCTCTCATGTGAAGCTCTTGATTTGCACAAATCTTGTCAGAATATAATATCTTTAAAAGTCAGCCTTTTGCTTAGTTGAAATAGTCCAACAGCTTCAAGAGCTGTAAACTGTCTGTTCAAGTGGAAAAACACACTTCAAAAGTGTAGCTGTGTTCTGAAGAGCAATACTCTTCTCATTTTTAACATTATTCCTAAATTCTTCATTACTGTGAGTGCCTAACTGCACACACAATGTGTTCCTTTCAGGTTGAATTCCCACTCTGAATTATACATGAACAAAAATGAATGTCCAGTGGCTCTGCCTTGAAAAGATTATCATGTCAAATCCCAGCGTTTCCCTTGCACATTTTTTTCTAACTGCCTCGTGATCTTGAAACTCATGAGACACACAACATTTGCTCTGGGAGCTGTGTTATTAGAGAGGACAGGAGCATCTCTGCAGGACTCAGGGACAGGAGCTTGACCTGAACACATGGATTCAGGCAAGGCTGACTTTATTATAGAGATCAGACACATAACACAACCTCACAGTGCACCTCTGAGCTCTTCAGTGTGTGTGTGAGCATGCATCAGCTCAGCCCCACGTGAGAGTGCCCAGCTGAGCAGCACCACCACAGCAGAGAAGCAGGCTGGAGTCTGCCCAACCTTTCTGCCCTTTCACTGATTATTTTGCCCCTGCATTCCCAGGGTTTGGTTCCATGGATTCTTGCAGCTGCTGAGGGGTACAGAGGAGCTGGGTGCCAGTTGTTGTGCCACACATAATTATCCCTGTGGCTCCTGCATCCTTCATCAGTGCTGCTGCTGCTGCTTTCTCCTACAATGTGTCAGTGCCACCTGGTCCCATGGCAGGGTGATAGACAGGAACAGCCTGCCTGGGAGCAAAGGCAGGAGAGAGAAGGTGAATATGAAAAAATACGAGGGAAAAAAGCACAGTGAAATGTAGACACGTGTTTATTTGCAGCCTTATTTGTGTTGCAGCCCCAAGGGGTGAGATATCCCCTTCCTCTCCTCTGCTGCTGCCCACTTCTCATGCAGTTTCCTGCATGTCACTCAGACCTGCTAAGAAGGACAGGAACAAGGTCACTTTTTCCTTGGCCAGGAGAAAATCTGATGCACAGAGCTTCTGGCTGGCTCCTCTCGCCTGCAGACAGAGCACTCCAAATCTGCAGTGCCTGCACTTTCCCCAGGGATAGGAACTTAACAACTGTTCTGCATTTGCAATCTATAATACAAGGCTTTAGTGAGATACACCCAATGTGACAATTCCAGAGTGCTGAATTACACAAAGGAGTCTCAAGTCTGCATTCAGATCTGTGTGTAAATGGAATTACATCCTGAAGTTTTGCTGCCTACCTGTTTCCTAACAGAATCACAATGAAAAAAAAAGTGCTGGAGTGCTGCTGCTTTATCTCAGAAAACATTTTAAAACCTATTACTTTGAGTAGTCATTCCCATTCAGCTCTTACGGAAAATGGATGGGCCTGGGCTTCCCTTCTGAAGGAATTATTCCCTTGGGTGTAGCTGTTGATACTGTACTTATGTGATGAGAGGAAAATAACCTCCAGCACCCAGATCAATTCTGAATTGTAAATATGCAGAAGAAAACATTAAATTCTGCACAACTGATGCACAAAAATATGTAAAGCTTGTGTTAATAACATCCTTTGGAGCCTTCTGATCAAAAAGGGTCAGAGGTGTTATGACTTCAACCAAGATTTTGGTTTGTTTATTTTTGAGGAGGATTATCATTGGTGCTCACACAGGACCAAAACTGAGTAAGAAACTGGAGAATTACAGTGACATTACTGTCCTAGTTCAAGTGTCCTAAACGTTCTTCTGTTTTATTACCAAAAAAAAAAAAGAAACCAACAAAAGAAAAGAAACAAAAACATTAAAAAAATCAACTCTCAACTTCTGAAAGGCATACTGCTGTTGAATGTAGGGAAATGGATTTTTACTTTCACTGAATGCAGCATAGGTAACATTTGCTGCAGTTGAGCATCCTGGAATAAGCAATGGAAGAGGCTTTTTTCTCAACCCTTTGGTCCTGCCATTCAAATTTCTTCTATTTATTCCACAAAACATGCCTTGTCTATTATAAATCAAGTGGCATAGCTGTTCTGTTCCTCCTAATATCCACCCACAGCTATTTGTGCTTATGTCCTTTTTTGGCTTTTATTCAGTCTTTCCAAGAACAAGCCTAATTATTCCTGTAAGGAGATAAACACAAAAAGCAGTTTGCAAATACTAACCCCATACCTGTGGTAATCATTGTCATTGGGTTTTAATCCTTAGCACCATGAATTTCCTCCAGCACAGTCTGTGGTGACACTGCTGTGAATTAATTCTGTACTGCTCACCAAATTGTTAGCAAAAATAGTGTTAGATGAGGCCCATTGAGCTCCACTTACTATGGATGTGTGCTAGAATTTAAGAGACCAGAGTTAGGATAATTTTGGCTGGTTGATAAGTTATTTTAAGGGATGGCAACAACACAGTTTATATTAGTTAGGATACAAATTGCAGCTTGCTGATGACTTTTTCAAATCATCAATAAAATATTGTGCTTCCTCTCTGCTTCTCTGTCACGCAAATATAAGTTATCTTGGTCTTTAGAAGCCACCTGGGAGAATTGCTTTTAGATGAAGGAATTAAAATAAGCTCATATGTTAAGGTTTATAAGCCACAAGGCTCTTGTTAGGGAACGTGCTGCCATGCCATGGTACTTGGACAGCCTCGTGCAAAAAGAAATGTGGCTCCAAATCAGGCTGTAAACGTGCCCAGAGAGCAGGAGGGGCAACCATTTGTCAGCCATGTGCCATTCTGTTGTCTTCCCCACCATTTGAATTTAGCCTAAATTCTTCTCAGGCATACATTGTAAGGGCACAGCAGGTAATTCCATGCACTACCATGGCCTGCTAGTGCAAATTATTAGGTGCAGAATAAACAATTTTGAACATAAACTGAGAATTTTGAAGCTCATTTAATGAATATAAGAATAATAATAGAAGAGGAAAAGAAACATTTATCAATAAAACTAGGGAAAGCCTTCTACATTCATGATTCTCTAAAAAAATTGTGCCCAAGTGATTCAGTGATTTTAGGATTTTTTTTCCCAAAAAGTTCATTTTACTTATGAGCATTAAGTTGAAAATTTCAGAAGCATAATAGAATGCTATTAAAAGAAGATTTTAATAGCATCTTCACATATTGCAAGTATTCTTTTTTTTTTTTGCTGAGTGAAGGATTACTCTCCCTTTTTTTTTCTTTCTTTTTTTCTTCTTAAGTGATATGGTTGGCTTCTTTTCATCTAGCTACATCTGTTCCTTTTTATAAATAAGCCTTTTCTCCCCCTAAGGATCAAGCAGAACTTCTTCCAAGCCTTCTATTCTCAAGTGTAACTTCAGAAGAGCAGAAATAATAGCTTTAATACTTGGCCTTTATTGGCTAATTCAATAGCTTTATGTACTGTAACCGAGAAAGGTAAATGTAAGGGGGATTAGAAGGCAAGGGGAGAAACTTTCCCTTTTAATTCTGACCCCAAAATAACTTCTCTGCAAAGGTCCAGCTGGCCAAGGATCCAGTCTCTGCCAGGAGCCAGGAGTCATTGTTTGGGGAAAATATTAGAAAAAGAGCTGGTGGGGAGACAAGGAGTGTGTGCCCTTTGTTTTGGGAAGATAAGCATCTCCCACAGTGTTGAGTCTGGATGTCCTTTTACACCTAGTTTTATGAACTTCTTTCATCCATTTGAGAAATTTTATGTTTTTTCCTCCATGACCTCCATAATCACAACCTTTTCCTCCATGGCCACACCATGGCCGTGCTGTTTGTTGTCTATTAGCTCCTAGTAATGCAATCAATAATTCCAACCAGGCCAGGCACAGGAGAGACCCACACTAAATGTCCTACACTTCTTCACAGCTGCAGGATCCACAGGCTTCATCAGCTCTGTGTTTAGGGCCTGGACTGTGCCACCTGACAGATGGAGTTGAGTGAGAGAGGTCGAGCTCTGCACTGGTGGCATCCCTCAGCTCAGGGAGGATTTGTGGAAATTCCAGAGGAGCTGGCAGCAGCTCCCTCTGAGACAGAGGAAAATCCTCCTCATCCTCCTGCTCCTCCTTCTCCTCCTTGTCCTTTTGCCTTGCCTATGTTAAACTTGGTTTCCCTTGTGAAGGAGTGAATTTTGGCGGCTCTCAGAAGGATTTGAACTACAGCTTAGTACAGCTGCCTAATTCAGGAGCTGACACAGGGTGGGCCTCATCCTTTCCAAGACAGGAAGCAGCTTTTTTGACAAACAGTTGTGTATTTTGCCATATTCTTGGAGAATCTTGGTCATAATGAAAGTCTTCCTTCAATTAGATTTAATTTATCCTACAGAAAACTACACAGTTTATTTGCTTTTAATTTCCACTTACTAACTACTTCCAAAGGCCGTAAATCTCAGTTTATTTAGTGGCACACATCTGGAGTGGATAATAGACAGCAGCACGAGTTCACTGGGATTACACTGTGAGAAATCCTTTGGGAATGACTGCTGGTTATTATCAGTGACCTGAAGTGCATCAGGATTTCAAAAATAAAAGTGAAATCTAACAATGCAATGATGTGCCAATAGGAGCCAATATACCCACATTCAATCCCCCTCTCCAACGAGCACATTTGCTGAGTGCTGTTTGTGACAGCCCCATAATGTAAAAGGTTTACGGTGAGGTCAGCGAAATTCATCCATCAAATTCAAGTCTTATTAACACAACATTCTGAAAGATCCAAGTTTTATTATTGGTTGTCAAAGCCACTTTTCTCTGACTTCAGATAAAGTAGTTCATTGAATTAAATGGTCTAAATCAGTTTTGAAAACATCTCTTTGCTTTGGGATGCTGTAGTAGCTATACAATTTTTTTTTAATGCCCAGAAAATATCTTTTGAAATAGGAAAATAAATCAAAGAGGAAAATATTCCAAGGAAAACTGAATCTCCCACTCACCCTACAATTTTTGTTTTTTTCTGTTCCTCAACTGCTGTAAAATATCTGTTTCTTGTGTCAGTAATATAATCCCAGATTTGGACTGTGCTGGTGGGTGGCCAAATGCACAGCACCAGTGAGAAGGAGTCCTGGTAGTGCTCTGAACCCAAGAGTTCCTTGTCCTTTCTGGTCTTTATTACTTTCCTTTCCTTCAAGATGGTGTGAGATGATGCTGATATCAAATAGGCATGAGCTTTTGAAAGGAAAAAAAAAAAAGTTTTATTTTTATCCAACAGAAATTTGTGCAATCAGATCTGTGGCTGCAAAATGAGAGTGATTGTGACAATTATAGTGATACAGATGTGGCCCTCTTCATTGAATTCTTCACTATACAAGAAGCTTCAGATCTATAAGGAAAAAATAATTCAACCACCTGTGAATGCATTCTAAGGACAAATCCACAGATTGGGAAGTTTTTTTCTGAATCTCATGATGTACAAAGATTTAAAAATCAAAGTCACAAAATGTTTTGAGTGAGTATACTTGGGTCAATCAAGACAGCGCCCATCACTGCCAGTGAAAATTGTGCATTATAATTTCTGTGAATTGTGTAGGGGAAGGAAACTGTAAGGTGGATATCGTACATTAAACCATATCCCTAAGGCTTTTAATATATGTACCTTGATCTAAAAGATTTTTGAATAATTATCTTTCCTAAGTAAACCACAGCTTTGATTGCTACAGGTTCAGAAACGTCTGGGTTTTTGAGGCTGCCTTTTATATTCCAAGTGAGTTCCAAAAGGTGTCCATTTTATTATAGGTTCTAAATTCTGTGCTTTGAAACTCCACGTATGCACTAAGCAACAGAAACAGCTACATACCCATGTTTGCATCCTTTATTAACAGGAGCTTGATGGAATTTCAGAGTGCCAAAATAAAAGTGAGGAATTAATATGCATAGAAGTTGTAAATTTAATTAGCCGGTGTTATCAATTAAGCACACTCAGTAGAACTCCAGAAGGAATTTTGATTTAGTATATCTGCCAAAGAGTTGGACAAAATGCAAAATGAATATTCAATTAAAAACTGAAAATTATCAAATATTCTGTGG
This sequence comes from Passer montanus, assembly GCF_014805655.1. Lineage (NCBI taxonomy): Eukaryota > Metazoa > Chordata > Aves > Passeriformes > Passeridae > Passer > Passer montanus. The sequence continues at coordinate 23,949,262 of NW_024356504.1, read as the reverse complement.
GGTTTTTTAAGGTTTTTGTTGTTGTTGGTTTTTTTTTTGTGTTTTTTTTTTTTTTTATTTTATTCTGTAATCTACTGCAACCAGTACAGAGGTAAATATTTCCTCATTCAAAATGATAGTGACCATTTTTGATCAAGCAGGGTGAGAACCTGTAGTTCCCCACTAATTATTATTAGACATGATTCTTAATTTCTGGGTTTTGATCTAAGGGTAGAGAATTCTTTTACTGGCTTATTATGGGCATGGCACTGCTGAGCTCATTTATAAAGAACTCTTAACAATTACTGTGATCAACTCATAGAACTATTTATTAATTTTTCTAAGAAATTAGAGATGAAATATTTATGTGGTATCTTCTGGTCACCCCTGTTTTAGTTCAGGATTGCTCCCAGGAGTGTAAGTTTGATGAGCCTTCCACCATATTCACTTGAAAATGAAATAGCCATTAATGGTACATTTAAAAATTCCCTTAGATTGTAAAATACTGGCATAAATTGTGGCAGATGGAAAAGTGAACTTGCTGAAGTGGCTTTACTTTTCACTGCTTCTTATGTACCAAGTGAAAACCATAATGATATATAAATTTTTATATTTTTTAGCAAAGTAGGGAATTTTTTCAAATAGTAGAAGACCTTTTTAAAGAGTGTCCTTAGTCCTTTTGAAATGAAATTGAAATGTCTTCAACTTGCTCATTTGTCCCAAATTTAGACAGCTCACACCTCAGAAGTAACAAGGACCCTTTGCTTTTTTGCAATGATTTCTTTTAATGTCAGAACAGGTTTTTGTGTGAATGGAAGAAAGAAGAGGAAAAATGTGCACTTTGTGTCCTTTCCTGATAGTTTTTCTTCTGGTTGGGCTTCTTCCTGTTTTCCTCATTCATCTTCAGTCCCAGCCACTTGGAGCTTGGGTCAAACTTCTCAGTTTCCAGGCTGCAAACACCAAACTAGAAAGGAACTTTTAATGCAAGTAACATTTCACAAAATAGAAGTAAGAAAAGGATAAGAAATTATGGTTTTTTCACTGGGTGTAAGCCACTAATTAAGCTGCTATCAGACATCTAGGCAAGCAAAAGGGCAATTTTAAAGTATAGCACAGTTTAATGTGGTACTGGCAAGCATGATCCAAGAATTATCTGAAAGTAATTTTCTTTATCGTTATGCTGCTAGAATATTTATATTTCATTAGCATCACCTCTGTTAATTAACACTTCATACTTCACTTTTTGGTAGATCCAACATGCCTCATCAGAGAGTACCAACTTCAAAAGGGAGTCTGTTATAAAATCCAAGTCTGTAAAAGAGGATTCTGATTATATATTAAACCTGCCCCCTACCTACATTCAATACAGTAAAGAAAAAATACCTGCTGCTTTTTTTTCATCGAGGGGCATCTCCAGAATATTTTCAGCATAAGAGAAATTGAGTTATTCATGCATCAACAAGAACATGGATAAATTACAGTAAAAGGGATTTCTGCCTTGAGTTACTGGCAGAAAAAATAATAATTTGTATAATAAGCTTATATCTATGTTGAGTAGCCACAGGGTAGCGCACATTACACATTTTAAAATATTTACTACACAGAATTAATTTTTTTCAAAGTGTTCCTTGCCCAAAGACTAAAATTTAGAGAAACGTGGATAATAAGTTATAATATTCTTTCATGGGAAAATATATTTTGTGCTGGTGAGGCTCCTGCATAATTCACCCAGTATCTGAGCTCTTATTGCAAGGATCTCAACTGGTGGCCAGAATAATTATTGAAACAAAACCCAAAATACCATCTCAGAACAAAGGACTCTTTTCTTGGTAGATGACAATTATTTTAGTGACTCCAGCTGGGAAAATATTTTACCACAAGGACAAATATAAGCAAAATATTATATAGTAAAAACAATTATAATGTGATGTGATATAGAATAGTAAAATCACTAAGGTTGGAAAAGACCTCTAAGACTATTGAGTTCAACCTTTGGAAGTGTTTGTTAGTGTTTAAAGAATATTTCTGTGGTTTTTAGGTTTTGATGCCAATTAAACACAAAGCCTTACAATAAAGCTATCAAAATAAAATATTAAAAATTTTAAAATAGTATTTAATTATTTAGGCTTCTTGGTTTGGAATCCTGTGACAAAGAGGAATTTGTAGTGGCAGCAGCTTTTCCTGGTAAAAGCTGGGTCTCAGCACTTATCTTCTTGGGCAGGTATTTTTATTTGTTCCAGGATTTCATGTCATTTGTGAAATATGGATGCCTATATTTAAGGAAATCTTACTCTTCAGTAAAACAAATCAAAACTCAAGAAGCTGTTAGAAAAACAGGGCTTGAGTCTAGGCTGGAGCCAGTTGCACCATGAGCCAAATGAAGAAACAAAGGAATGTGCAGAAAAAACATATTGATAGAGGCGGGAAAGACTTGGCATTTGGTATCCCTGAAATACCAGGAGGAAAAAAGCCAACAGCAGCTTGGAATGAGGGCTGTGGGAATTCTCATCAGGAGAGTGACAATCCTCAGGGGGGTCCAGGGCAGAGCCATTCTGCAGGGATGCTGGGTGTGGTGACATTCCCTTGATGCAGCTCCTGTGGCTTTCCAGCTGAGCTCAGCCCCAGCCCCTGGCCCTGCCAGGCTGCCCCTGCTCAAGGGCTGCCTTTTGTCACCCTTCCAGAGGATCACAGCTGTCACAGAGCACTGCCACTGTCCCAGACTTCAAAATCCCAGGAATGGAGATTCCTGGGAGGATTCTTGATGATGAGCTCACATTATCAGGAGGCATGGGCAGGTATCAGCACACTACAGGGCTCTGATTGCATCTATGTGTATTAACTGCCTCCTCTGCCTGCTGCATATTTTTCTGACTATTAAAATTGCCCTTTTTATCCTCTAAATCTCATTTCTTTCCAGTTCTAACCCACCTCTACCTCTTTCCGTTTCCATAGGTTTGTCCAGCCCCTTATTTTTTAGGGTTATAAGAATATTCCAGCTGGATGGTTGATGTCATTTTTCCATTCCAGCCATGAAGGACAGGGTATTCTGTGAGGGAAAAAAAAAATCACACTCAAATCTAAATCCTGTTTCCATTCCAGCCATGAAGGACAGGGTATTCTGTGAGGGGAAAAAAAAAATCACACTCAGATCTAAATCTTCATCTCCTAAAATAATATTGAAATTATAACTGTTTTGAAAATCCAGGCAATCTGACTTGACTTACGAGCCTGGACCATGCAGGGATCTCAAAATCAGTAAAAGTTCAGGAGCTTGCACATTTCCTAAAAAAAAGGAAGCTGCTGGCTGAGAAACTGTACATTTTATACCTCTGATTTAGAAACTCAGTCGATAACTGTTTTGAAAATCCAGGCAATCTGACTTGACTTACGAGCCTGGACCATGCAGGGATCTCAAAATCAGTAAAAGTTCAGGAGCTTGCACATTTCCTAAAAAAGGAAGCTTCTGGCTAAGAAACTGTACTTTTTATACCTCTGATTTAGAAACTCAGTCATACAGAGGTGTAGAAAAGCAGATTTATGCCAACAATAAACATTGCTTTAACAGTTAGTTTGTATGTGATTGGCTGAAGAGTCACCAAACAGTAGTTTTCACACTAGAACTCAAATTGTGTACTAGATCTTTCCAGGCTGAGCAGTCTCTCTCTCCCTATCTCTATTCCTATTTCAGGACCACTGTTGTATCTTCAACAGTAATTATTATCCTTTGTAGCTCTTATAGTGTGATCTAGAGTTCAATAAATGATGTTCAAGCAAGTGAACATATTCTCCATCTTTTAAAAGGATATTGAAATTTAAGCATCTGAACTTACATTATTTCTGCAGCTTCTCTTGTTCTTCACATTGGATTTCTGGAATTAATATTCTCCTGATTTTCTTTACTGGACATGCATTGTTTGCAGCATGATTCAGATGTAGTGATGTAGTGGAGTGAAAATCTATAAAAAGCTAAAAAAATATGGTTATATTAAGAGACTTAAAGTTATTCAATATTCTTAAAGATTTTTACAAAAGGTTTATAATTATTTTTTAAAAAGAAATTTTATATCATGCCACCTGATATTATAGACTTTGTGGTTTATTTATTTATTTTTTCAAATTTTTTAGCTCTGATCTTAAGGAATGAGTTGTTGTAAACAATTTAGAGTTGGCAATTAAATATTGCAACATAGCATGGAAATGGTGACTGGTTTGGTTTTATATTTTCCTTAAGGATGAAATATGGATTATAATAGTTCTGCTACCAAGTGTTAGATATAAGCACATTATCCCTGTTCAAGTTCTTTAGCCCTCCCCATTTCTTTTCTTTTTGTAGATGCCCAGTGGTTTTCCACTCAATTACTTATTCTGTTTTAATGTCTCATTTTCTTATTTCTTTAACTTACTGACCTAGAATTTGCTCATCCAACATTCCTTTGGAATTATTTACCACATTAATTTTGCTTTAGTTTACTTCAAGTCAAAAGTAAAAGTAGATTAATTCTGTAATTACTCTTCTTATTTGCTTGACTTGTTGGCTCTTGATGCTTTGCTTTGGGAGGCACTGAACACTGAGTTGTAGATTTGTTAAGTGCAGCATATTCATTTGAAAGAATGTATAAAAATAGATAAAATAAATTGTTTAAGAGTCAAGATATGGTAGTCAAAGAGATTAAAAAAAAAAAAAAAGACTCAGACAAAATCACAAGCAGACCCAGAAGTTCTGTAAGGGCAAAGCACTGAAGCATAAAAAGTTAAGAAAAAATTCAAATTATTTTCTGGAAAGAAAACTTTTGAAAAAAAAAATTGCAAAGCTGGAGAGAGGAGTAGAAACTGGCCAGACATTTTCTTTATTCATTTTAAGGGGGGGATGTGTGTGAGAGAGAAAATGGTTGACTAAGTTATTCTGAAAGTCTTCTGGACAATATTTGTGTCTCTGTTTTTGTGAGCAGCCTGAGAACTAAATAATTCTGCTGGTTCAGTCTGTGGGTTGGAGAGGACAGACCAGGGCAGATGAAGAAGTGCAGCTGAAGAAGAGCAGGATGTCAAACAGAGTTTTCAGAGGCAGAAAAGAGTGTCAGGGAGGGCAGTGGGTGGGAGAGGTGCTGGATGGGCACTCTGGCATTTCAGACAGACCTTCCCTGGTGACATTGAGAACAAACTGGGAGGCATTGGGAAGTAATTCTCTGTATCGATTCAGTGCTCAGTGTGGAAATGATTATTGTGTTTGTGCAGCAGCTGCTAAACATGCTAAGCTGTTTTATCAGCATGTCTTGGTTTTAATATTCCCCACGATAACCTTTGGCCACCACAGTCCCACACAGAGAAAGGAGTCCTAATCCCCCCTAGCACTTCAGTGGATTTTATTAACACATTTCCTCTCTGATTGACAGGCCCAGTCATTAAATGATGAAATCCAAATTAACCCCAGGCTCTGTGTTCTGTGTCATTCCTTGTCAGGGTCAAGGGAAACCAGCCCAAATTATCCATTGGCTTATTTTTTTTTGCTTACAGATTAGAGTATTTGAAACAGGGATAGAACTATATCTCTCATCTGTTCTGAAAAAAAAACCAAACAACCAACCAAACTTTGATGATTCATTAGAAGCAAATTCAAACAGATGAAAAATCAGGTTTATTAATACTGACTGTAACATTAAGAGTACTGACCAATTTGAGAAGAGCCCCTGCATGTCCACGTTAGTTTCCTGCAGTAGAGGTACCAAGTTCTTTTTTGCACAATAAACCCAATATGGCTCTGAAGAGCCACTGAAGCATTAGTCAGCCTATTTTGCAGCCATTTCTATTCACAAGAAGGAATAAAAAAATCATCCAACTTCTAAATTCTCTAAATGAGGTCTACCTCCCTTTCTTTGAAAGAAAATAGAAAGCTTGTTGCCTGGTAGAGCTCAGCTGGGACCTGTTACCTCCGAGTGATTAGGAGAACACACTTTGTGCCCACTCTTCTCAGCCAGGGAGCACTTTTCTCCTTTGGGGGAAAAAAAAAAAAAAAGAAAGATGGGACAAAGCTATTGTTACTGACCAGCATTTTTCAATCAGGTCATCTCATCTCTTTTTAAAAATCTAAAGAATATTGCAGCTGCTGGCAGTTGTACTTCTTGAAGGGCTTTTGAATGGCATTTCATTAAAGGAAGAAAAAAAGATTGTATTGAGGGATACAGTAATTCTTGCAAGAGATGGGAGATCATGGAAATACATTAGCTTTTTTATTTTTCAGCTGTAATTGTCACCTTACTAGGTCTCCTAACTTGGAATTTTTGGTGTTCTACTAGTTGTTTTTTTACAGTTTTCAGTTGCTTTCCCACAGATTTTTATGAACATCAATATTTTATATTTGCTGTCTCTATCTCCAAAGAATGAAAAGAAATAATTTAATCTGAAGGTAATTCATTTAAATATGGAATTAAATTGTAAGCTTGGCTAACAAATACTTGCTTATCAATGGCTATATGTCCATTAGATGTGGAAAATAAAAGCAGAGGTGAAGTGATTTCTGGAATCATGGGAGATATGAGTATCTTTAAAATGGACTTAAACATTTATGGATTCTTTTTTTCCAGTTTTGAGTCATGCTTTGGTTATAAATAGCAGTATTTTATACAGGAGCTGCACTAGTATGTATGATCCAATAATCCATTTTTAGTTCATTGACCTGCCTGACACAGCCACGCTTGTCCTGTGTTTTTCTTCCAGTAAAAACAGGAAAGCTGAGTTCAGTGTAGCCTTGCCCACATGGTTATACTCTGCTGGTTGATTTGCTTTGTGTGTGCTGGTTGTGAGCACAGTCAGTGGCTGCTTGTGAGAACTCTGCTTCTCCTCACTGAGCACCGCTGTCCTCGTGTCACCGCCAGGAACTGATGGGAGCTGCTGTACCCTGGAATTTGGTAGCGAGTTCCTTGAATTTCTCTGAAACATTTTCAAGCGAAATCATAGATTTTCCATCTGCAGAAGATAAAACAGGCAGCAGACACCCACCCTGTAACAAACCTGAAATGTAGAGTTATGATTGTGGTGTTTTAAACCGCGCGGTTTTACGCCGAGCTGGGCGCTGCACAAGTTGGGTGGATGTGGATGTGGGTGTGCCATATCTCAGGACCTTCATGGGAAGTGGTGGCACTTTGAAAGCTCCTTTAAGTCATCCTCCTGCTCCATTGCAGTGGAATAGGCTGCAGAGACCTGAGTGGAGCACAGGAGCCATCCTGGGGTTTAATAGCAGAGCTTCCTCTGCCACACATTTTGCTGCTATAAAGACAAGGCATTTGCATACTCCCCATTTTCCAAACAATCTTCCTTCTTTTGGCTTTCCCCACGTGTCTGGTGCTGCACAGACCCGTGACCTCCCTGTGCTGCCTTCTGGGTGTTTGACAATTGGCTCCGAGTCCATCAGGCTGCCTCAATTGTGGAGCAGCAGCCGCCAAAGAGCAACTCGACGCAGCGGTATCAGCCTCATTAGCAGCAATAATGGGCTCTTAGTGCACTCTTGATTCTCCTATGATTTTAATGGCACAGCTTTCCCTGTAGGGTTTTTTTTGTATGGAGAAAGCATGAAGTCAGAGAACTTTTGTCGCCAGTAAAATATGGAGGGGTTGCAGATACACATTTCTTATTCTCGAGGTGTCGTTCTCTTTGTTCCGAGGAGAGCACCATTGTCAATAAAAAAAAAAAAAAAAGTGTTTGATGGGAGATTTTCATTAGAAAACTGAATTTGAAATATTCAGGTCAGGAAGAGCACACTGTGATAGTCAGCATTCGGTTTGAACTTCTGGATGTTGGAAGGGTTTTTGGAGGTGCTGCTTGAAAGGAACTAGATCTCTGATCTTGGATAGTCTCTCAATTTATTAAAACCCTGAATGCACTAATAAAGGCACTTCAGAGAACATGATACATTGTAAAAAGTTAGGAAAAGTAACATAGGTCCCTTAGAAGTTCTCCATACGAATTTTTGGAAATAGTTTTAGACATAGTTGTATTTTCCTTATAGCTGAGCCTGGTAGGCAGCTGGGGGCTGCAGAACAATTGGATTTCTTACTGGTTGATGCATTGCTGGGTTTTGCTGGTATGATTTTAATTGGGAGTCTTGTTCCCAGTTCTTTCATCCAAGTATAATCCCAGTTTTGTTCTCACTTATATTGGAATAAAGACCTGGGTTTGCTTTTAAAAGGTGAAGCATGAATTTTGGCACATCTCTGCTTGATACTCTACCTCATTCCTACAAGGAAATTGACTTTCCTTTTTATGTTTTCCTTACTCCTAGGAGCTAAAATTACTATGGTAATTAGCAATTTGTTTAAATATTTTAGGGTAAATCCCAGAGGTCAGCCAAGTTCTCCTTCTTTACAAGTGGGTGGATCACAGTAGTGCAGTCACAGATGGTAGCAGCAATGTAGTGTTGATGTATTAGGAGTAGTAGAGGGAGTAGTAAAGAACATGTCATTCTTCACCCTCCATTTCAATGCCTGTGTAGCTGTCACAAGACTTGCTGTGCTTTTTAAAGATAAGAATTGCTCTTCCAAGAGGAGAGAACTGTAGGAACATGTGCCAAAATATTATTATATGCATAAAATTACGTGTCCTTCCAGGATCCTGATGGAGGGGAAGTGGTAGAGTTTTGGGACAGAGGATAACTAATCACATTCACCCCCAGGTGTGTAAAGCACATGAACTGTGCCAATCTGACCTTAGAGTGAACAGACATGGTTTTAATACCACAGCATTTCAGCAGAGTATACGGATATATCCACTTGTCATAAGATATGAAGATATTTCCCTTTGTCACTGCAGAGCCTGCATCCCCTCAGAACAATCTGCACTTTTTGTTGGCAAACCAGCCCTGTCAGAAAAAAAGAACTTGATGATAGTTAATTTTATTTATCAGGATCAAGAGGGTGTGTATGAATTCTACTTGTGTCTTAAGTTGTGAATTTGTTTTTTTTGCCCTCAAAAGTAGCCTCTATTAACTGCCCTAAACTAACATCAGTGTAGAAAAAAAAAACCTGCTTGGTTATGTGGAGTTTTTTTTTTTATGTTGTCTCCTTGTTTGTTTTTTATTAAATGTTTCGTATCTAACATCAGTGTAGAAAAAAAAAACCTGCTTGGTTATGTGGAGTTTTTTGGTTTTTTTTGTGTTGTCTCCTTGTTTGTTTTTATTAAATGTTTCATATCTCAAATAAAAAAAAATAAAAAAAAACACCCACAACAACTTTGACTGAGGGGGACTTCTAATAGGATCATCATTTTCTTTGAATAATGGAGCAACTTTTGTTTGAAGGAAAGCTAAAATTTCTCTTTCTTGACTAATTTTTCAAGCTTTTAAAAAAAGATGTTATTTTTCCTTAGTTTCACTAAAAGCTATTAAAAAATTGTATTTCTCTCCCTGCAAAAAGGGTAGGAGGTAGGATATGCTCATACTACCTCATTTACACAATTCCTTTTTTATTAATTTAACCATTCAGGGTTGTTTTTCCCCTCATATTTTATCGTAATGGTTGTGTATGTGAAATGAGTCTGAAGCATTGTAGTAAAAGTGTAGGAATATTTCTTACACCAGCAGCTAATATCCTGCAGCTCATCTGCATCCTGTACCTGAATCACCTACTGTAGTGACAAGTAGAGCAAGTGAAAGTGAAATAAAATATAAAATAAAAGAAGCTGCTCGCTGCAGTTGGAAATATGACCTAAAATTAGCATCACTTCTAGGTCCCACAACAGCCTTTATGTCACCTGAATAATAATAAGCATTTTCTATGTAAATATTCCATCGGATTTCACTGGTGGACAGATGTTATTCCTCAAAATCTGAATCAGGTCTGGAGCCTCCGCTGTGCTGAGAAGGACAAGACAAAGCAGAAATAAGTGGTCACTGTAGAGAAAATTGAGTTTTTGGGAAATATTACAATAAAAGTCATGTGATGGTGTTGATGCTTTCAAAAAGTGAAAAATTTTGCCCAAATATCTGTACTAACATCCATTCATTACTTGTTTCTTTTGAGGCTGTGTAGGGAATGGTTTAATTTTTGCTTCTTTTATTAAATTGGGGGGGATTAATATGGGGGATTTTTTTTTTTAATTTGTGGTTTGGTAGGTTTTTTTTTTGTGGATTTTTAAAAATTTTTTTTATTGGGGGGTTAATATGGGGGATTTTTTTTTTTTAAATTTGTGGTTTGGTAGGTTTTTTTTTGGTGGATTTTTAAAAATTTTTTTTATTTCTCCTTTTATCTGCTGTTGCAATAGCTTTCTTTCTTTGTCTTGTAAATGTACAAAGTGGTTACTTGCTCTTTGGTATCCAGATTCCTTTTTTGGCTCAAGCCCACTGTTCTGTAGATATATTCTCATCCATATAATACTGAGGTTTTTCAAGCAAACCTCATACATAACTGCATGTATTGAAAATAAGCTCCAAGCCTAAAAACTTCCTCTAAAATTGGAGAAGGGATATCAAATAGGAAAAGGAAAATGCATGAAATACCTGTGCAGTAGCACTGTAAAGATAATTTATATACTCCTGAGCCTCTTGCTGCAACTTGTGGCATCTTATATAGAAGTGTCACCTTTAGGAGGCTATTTTTGGCAGTGATGTTTCAGCATGGGATTGTAAGGGTAACAGTGGGTATTGGATATATCCTCCAGAGATCACCTTCACACCGCCTCAAATATTTCTAGGCACATGAAGAAAGTGAGCAATATAACTTGCTGAAGAGCTCTGCACACTTGTTTTATTCTTTCTCATAAAACCAGATTCGGTAAAAACTTGGCCTGAATCTGCTATAATTTTCATCAGGATTGAAAGCCATTACTTTCTCTGGATAAACAGCAGTTAGCACAAATCTTAAATGTACATGTAGGGAAATATTCAGGCTCTGTACCATTTGTCACTTGCAGAAGAGCTAAGGCAGCAGAGAGGCACAGCCTGTGCTGGGGGAAAAAAAAAAAACCTTTATACCTAGCTAGTCTGGAATTAGCCAACTGTCACTTTCCTGAGCCAGGAATAGGTGGAAGAGGAGACAGTGATAAAACTTAACTGAGTCTTAGTTTTTCTTCTCTCTTCAAAGAGTGTGAGGCTGTTCCGTGGTTCAGGAAGCCGCAGGTTCCGGAGGGCTCGCTGTGCACGAGCGTTTAAGGGAGCTCTACAAACCCTGCTAGCAGAGCCTTTGACGTTTCTAGGGCTCATGGAGAAGTCAGTCATTACAGACAGGCTGCTAAATTATGGAGGCAATTTTTATCTGCCAGTTCTTCTCTTCTATTGCTTCCTATAAGCTTCAGGAAAAGTATTGGCGTACATGGTTGGCTGAGTGGCTCCCTGAGTTACTTACAGCCTTTCATTCTCAGGCTGTTCACAGATTTCTTATGTTGGCCTGGACCTTTTTTGGCCACTTCAGCAGGTAGGCTGATCTCCAGCTCATTTTACAGCCAGTTCTAGGAGAAAAGAAACCTTCTTTTGCTATTCCTCATGCGAAATCCGTTCTGAAGATTCCTTACGGAGCCCTGCTTCTATCTTTGGAGTGCTCTCTGTGCACAGCCTACAGTCATGGAGCAGATGAAAAATGGAGAGACAGAGAGGATTTTTAAACAGGGGAGGCAAATACTGTGACTTTCTGCTTTTCTGCTTCCTTGGTACATTCCCTGTCAGAATTTACCTCAGTAAATAACTCTGTAACTCTATATTTAGAAGCGGAAGTATTTTAGCAAGACACAAGACTCAGCACAACAAAATCTATTTAAATGCAGCATAATTGAAATGTCAACGTAGCCATGAAATGCCTCAAGGTGTTTCTTTGGTGAAGTCTGAGCGTGACACAAAATACATGCCTGAATACTGTGGTGCAGAAAAACCTTTTTGTACTCAAGTCCAGTCTCGCGCTCACCTTACGGAATGTTTGCAAATGCTTGGCTGCTGCTGTGGCTCCTGCTCTTGCCTTCTCCCAGGGAATCTGACAGTTCAGAGAAGGTTTTGGGCTCAGAGGAGGGAAGATGTGTTGGTGATTTCGAGCGGGGAGTGTTTCCTGCAGGGACTCCCAGCCTCAGCCTGGGTTTGTGCCCTGCCTGGCAGGACAGACCTTGTACCTGCCCGGGCACTGGGGACACGTGTTGGGAATCCTGTTTCTCCCAGGGTGAGGGCTGATTCTTCATTCAGATTCTGTTAGAGTGGCTTAAAAGAAGACAGCACTGTTGTACAGCAGCTGCTCTTCTCCCCTCCCTCGTCCAAGAAGAGAGAATACAAAGTTAAATTGTTTTTTTCATCTTTCAGATGTTTGCAAAATTAAGAAGTGCCTGTGTGCTAGTCATTCCTTAAGCAAGTCCTCTGCTTGGCGACCCATAAATCATGCTCCTGGAAGCAAATTGCCTTGCTGCCCCTCCTATGGCAATAAAACCTCCATGGTGAAGGGGAAATGTCCTCACAGCCTCCAGCTGGTGCTGCTGAAGGAGGATGGGCCGTGGCACAGGGCCCAGTGTGGTTCTAGTTATTCCAAGTGTCATATCTGTGTGTATTCTAGTCAGCACTCTGGCTCCAGGTTTCAGTTTGCCTCTGTCACACATCTTTTTTTAGCAGCTGATAGACAGAGAAGACCAATCCATGCAACTCTTGCTTTATGAGACACCACAGGTTTTTTCAAGAGGTTAAGTTCAGTTTGATCTTCAGCAGCAAACTGTGATTTTAGAAGGAAAATGAACTTGACAACTGTTTCAACAACCTGAATGTTTATGTATACCTTCACTTAATGCCTAAAGTCAATATTTGTTAAGGCTGATTGATAAAAATATGTGCCTTTCATCAAGGTCAAATTAATTTGAGGAAATTTGCTTTCGCTTACCATGCTGCTTTTGCACAGAGTCCCTTGTCAGGCTTTGCAAAAAACTATGGACGCATTTTCTCATTTAAATTATGATTATCTTCACTGTGAACTTCCCTGGGAACACCACCTCATTTGAATGTGTCTTTTTTTTTAAGGATGCCGCAGATTGGATTCCAATTCAGACAGGTGATAAATTACCTGCCTTGACCTAATTCATTAACTTTAATAGTATTTGAAGTCTTTATTTTATTCAGGATTCTCCAATAGACCTGTCTTGTAGACATCTTTATAATAATGTCCATTCATCAGCCACTTAAAGGACATCACTTGAAACTGGATGTGACTGTGAGGATACAGACTCGTTTCTGGGTTGTGTTCTGCCTTAGGATGCCTTGCATGTTGCAGGCTACATCAGGCTGACTTTGCATGAGACAGTGAGGCTTGGGAAGGAGCTCTGGAGCTGTGTGTTAAATATGTATGGCTGGGTTTATGTAAATTCAAAATTCATCTCATTAAAGTTGGAACTGCTGCCTGCACAGGGCACAGCCACACCGTGTGTTGTACCACAGACCTGTGGGGTGCGGAGGAGGGCTGATAATGGCATCACTTTGGAACAGCTCCTTAGGGGATGGCTTGTTGGGACAGAGGTGGAGGATTTTCTCCAGATATTTTAAATATTACTTTAAGTTGTACTATTAAAACTGTAAAAGCTGTGCTGTGCCACAATCAGGTTAATTGTCAAATGAAGAAAACAACCCTCTGTGGATTTGTGTCTGATGCAGATTCCTCTTGTGATCTCCTGTATTCTCTTAAAACGTGGGTCTCTTACCTGGTGATTCCCATTGTATGCTTCTGAAAATTGATCAGTTTAGGAAAGGGAAATATGGCAGGGCTGAAAAAGCAAGTTAGCACCAAAACTGGAGTAACAAACCAGCAACTTTTACTTTCCAACCCCAGACCCAATTTTCTGTCTCATGTTAATAGAAATGCATGCACAACAACTACTAACACTATACCAAAGAAATCACCAAAGCTGCTTGTGAACTGGCATTTAACCACTGAAGGCCACTGGATTTGTCCTTCTCCTTCTGGAGAGAGATGTGTGGAAGGACTGTGAAAAAGCTGTGGCAGGAAATGGGAATTGCTGTCTCCTCATTGCTCTGAAATCGCCACTGGTACAAACACACAGAAAAAAAAAATCTGATTAAATTAATGAAAACTGTGGCATTTGCAAAGCTTCAGATGATGGCAGGATGGAACCCTTTGGTGGTAACCTGCTCTGAGGGAATGTGGTCACACAGCTGCCATAGGGAGGTCAGGAGCAGGTGTGGCTGGAGTTCACTTACAGTACTCATTAAAGCATGGAACAAAAAAAAAATATATATATATAAATCAGGTTTGATGCATATTAAATAGTTTCAATTAATGGCACAGGTGTAGTCAGGTAACAGTGAGAAGTTTTTAATAATGAACTTTCTAATCTGACTTTTTCTACAACCTCAACAGAAACAAGAAAGGAAAAATGCTGCAAAACAACAATTTTGCCTTCTGAAACCTCTCCTCTTTTAAATGTGGCAGTGGAATTGTTTTTCACAGTTATGCAAGTATTGTGTATTTTTCTTTTTCATAGGACATGCCCTGTCTTTTAGAGGCAGTTGAAAGAAAAGCCTTTTGTTTCTGGTGTTCTTTATTCTGTATGCTGGACTGAGAGCAGTGAAAAAGTTTGTGAGAAGTAGAAAATGCTGCTTTTTGAAGAATAATTGAATGTGTTCCAAATGGAGAATGTTTGGTAGTCTGGTGGAGGGAGGGACAATGAGGAGCATGGAGCAAAATTAAAAGCTTGAGAGATATCAAAAAGGCATGGTCAAACAGGGCAATAAATAAATAAATAAATGCTAATAGACTTTGCAGAATAAAGCAAGACCTTTTTTTTCTAAATTTGAGTACATTTTTTATATTTTGGCTGTTAGAAAAATTGAAGGTGAAGTGTACACATTTAAATTTTGCTGTTGCTACAAATGCTCTCTCAATTTAATTTTCAATTTCTGTTTTCTTCACGAAGAATTTAGTTGTCCTGAACCCATTCTAACTCATTCCCTCATTAACTGCTTTCTTTTTTCACAGTAATCATCTATTCCGATTTTTTTTTTGCTTTATAGATCATTCTGATATTCAGATATTTAAATGGCTTTTATTAAAAGTCAGTAAGTCAGTAAGTAAGTAGGTAAGTAAGTAAATAAATAAATGAAGTAACACAATGAGCCCTTGTTTAAATACCTTGGCAGTTCCACATTTATTCTCAGGAGCTGAAAACAGGGCTGATCTTTGTGCCCTTCAGCCTCCAAAGCACATCACCCGAGTCTCTCATTTTCAATGTTATCCTTTGCAGCTGTGCCTCCAATAATCTCAGGTTCTGGAATGCTGAAATTGGCACTGAGAAACACCATGTTTCATTAACTTTTTTCTCAGCCTTTGCTGCTTGTGGCCTGGAGGATGAAGCAAGGGGCAGGTTACAGGGATTACATTTATTTACATTATAGCCACTAATAAAATGTGTAAATGAGGTCTCCTGTGAAAAACTGCATTTTTCTTTTCCTTTACATGCAAAGGTACATGCAGCTACATAAAAATATAACTGTACTTGATCATAAAAGCTACAGGTGGCTGAAATGATTCATCACTGGAGTTTTCTGTTCACCAGTTCTTTGATTTATAGGATGGGAAAAGGGAAGGGTTTTATTTTGGGCTCTAGAGACTTGAAATGATTTGGGAAAAAAAATCCTGAATCAACTGCTGGAGTTGAAAAAATACAGAATGATGTAATCCTATGTAAAATAGTCAGTAAAATTAAGGTTTCCTGCATATATTATGTGTGGCTATGGCAATAACATGCATGGGCAGCAAGGATGCCCTGGGTCGGTCTCTGACTTGCAGCTGCATGAAGAACTGAATGAAAAGCAGTTCTTGGCCTTCTGTTGCCTCCAAACTCAGTGCCACTGAGTCAGTCACACATTGCCAAGGGCTAAGGGCTCATTAGCTGGCCAAAATATAAGAAGTGCAGCAAGGGAAGATGGCTCATGGGGAAATGCAGCAAATGTTGCCATGGTTTGCAGTGGTGCTGCTGATCATGTTTGCAGCTGCTGCTCCAAGTTTGGTGCTTCCAGAAAAGTTGTTGCTGAGCAATCCCAGCTGGATGCCAGGTGAGATGACATCAAATCATCAAAGATGGAATTGTGAGTGTTCTCCCAAACACCGGGACAGCAGGTTTGAGTCACAGTGATTTCCTCAGCATTGGGATTTGATGGATCCCATTGCCTGGCTCTCTGGACATCTCCATTTGTGTACCCTGACACACGTGTGTGAGATGGTGACACAGATATTTACTGGGAAAAATGGGTGAGAAATGCTCAGGAAAACACTGCCAGCACTACCTTGAGAACTGGCAATTGTGAGTGGTTCCAGGCAGCAGCAGCAATATACACCTTAAAGTAGAATTTGTCATGAAGTGTTCACTTCCAATGGGACAAACACGCTCCAAAAGTCAACTTGAATCCCACCCTGCTTGCTGCAGGGAGAAATTTAAATATTCAGCCTCTTTAGGTGACTGAACATCTGCTTGTGAGGGAAAGTATCATTTATTGTAGCCCATGCCAGAGTCCAGGAGTGCATATGTCTGTCTCCTTGGGATAAAAACAGTCAACAAGTGAATAAGGATTTTATTTCTCCAGTATAATTTTTCCTTGCTACCAGTTTTTAATTTTGCTTATAACTTAAAAGTTCTTTCTTTTAGCCTTCACTGGGTTTAGTTTGCACATAAACAATATTCACTTACTGAATTTCATGTTTGGTTCCCTGGAACCTGCTGCTATTTTTGTAATTGATTCCAAGTCCTTGGCTGAGTTTCCAGGAAGGCTCTGCCTCATGAGCCTGAGGTTTCTGCTTGGCAATTTTTTGAGGATTTTATCTGTCAAGTGTAGTTGTGTTCACGAAGAGA
This sequence comes from Passer montanus, assembly GCF_014805655.1. Lineage (NCBI taxonomy): Eukaryota > Metazoa > Chordata > Aves > Passeriformes > Passeridae > Passer > Passer montanus. Next base: position 23,932,480 of record NW_024356504.1, on the reverse strand, counting down.
ACCAATTTCTGAGGTACTACTTCCATGAAGAGGCATGAAATTGGGCGTTGGGAAAAGCTATTATAGGTGTCTTTTGTGATTTCAGAATGATTTAATTATGTTTTTCCACATAACTACAAACCGAGCAAAGTAAATAAAGTCGCCAGCTTTTTTTTTTCCCTTTTCCTTCACCTCCTTCCCCATCAAGTATCAGTAAAAGAAAATTAATAATTTTTTGGCCTCTCTGCAATGTTTTAAAAGTTCCACACCCTTCCCAGCTCCATTATATCTATAGCACTAGATGAAGGCAACACAACAAGGAGAGTCTAAACTTGTTATTTATCTCTAAATATTGTTGCTCCAGAAGAGGACTGAGACATCTTGGTGTGCCACATGAAGGGAACAGGGCATTGCCGGGCTGGGGTGTATTCAGGCACATTAGAGATTTTCAGCTGATCTTTGTGGGCCATTGGACTGGGCCATGCCCAGAAATCCACATATGAAAACACACTGTTGGTTTTGGGTGAGCTGATGCTCACGAGTGAGTGAGAGGCTCCTGTGAGGGACTGTTTTAAGAGAGACACTGAGCATTGGTGATGCTGTGCTGTGAGCTGGCTTTCCATAAATAAAGCTGGAGAACATGTATAAAACCACAGGAAGCCACACTTTTTCCACTTGGAAGTCCTTGTCATCCAGTGACCAGATGAGTGGGTGGAATTGTGTGCCTGGGTGTATTGTATTTGCTGGGGCCTCTGTGACAGGGAGGAATGATGCATCGGACTCCATATTCTCAGAAGGCTAATTTATTACTTTATTATACTATATTATGTTAAAGAATACTATACTAAACTATATTAAAGAATACAGAAAGAATACTTACAGATTGCTAAAAAGATAATAATGAAAACTCGTGACTCTCTCCAGAGTCCCAACACAGCTTGGCACTCTTTGGTCAAAGAGTGAAAACAACCCACAGCAGAATCCAATGAAACAGTCACCTGTGGGTAAATAATCTCCAAACACCTTCCACATGAGAAAACACAAGAGAAGCAAATGAGATAATACTTGTTTTCCTGTTCTCTGAGGCTTCTAAGCTTCCCAGGAGAAAAATCCTGGGTGAAGGGATTTTTTTCAGAGAATGTGAATACTACATAGGTGAGGGGACAACCCAGGAGAGACAATCAGGGACAGTCTCCCCAAAATTACTTAGATTTCCAGAGCTCCCCCTGAGAGGCTTCCTGACATCCTTTACTGCCAAAAGCTCTTCCTGAGCATTTTTCCCAACAGAGCCTGCTATCCTCCTGCCAGCAAATTGCTGCTTGGTGTCCAAGCATTCCTCAGGCACTGAACTGCTATTTACTTACAAGGCTGAGAAATTATGAACTAATTCTGGAAATGAATTTCATACAACTAAGTCCAGACTACTACAATGCCCAGGTGATCTGCTCCTGCTGACTTCTGGAGGTCTCTGTAGTTTGTCTATTCTGCCATTCACACACTTTATCACTCCCTGCTTTCATCTTTGGCCTTTTAACATGTGCAGTACTGTCAGGCTTCATATCTCATTAGACACCCTTAAAGATTATTATCTGTACCTCAATAATTCTTCAATACCATGAAGATTTGTATATTAAATGGCATTGAATATGCCTAAAAATATGAATGGGTTTATATGAACTTAAATAAATGTGTATTCTTCTCATAGCTATTCTTTTAAATTTATATCTTGTATCCAGGTTAAAAAAACAGTTAAATTACTCTCTTCAGCCATGAAATCATTTACCCAGTTTGTTTTTTCCCATGTGAACTTTTCTTTAGCTTATGCTTGTGTATGGCAGCCAAGGTATAACTAAAACAGCAAAAGGTCAGGATAATGAGCCATTTCCATGGTTGAAGCCAATATTTCTCTACATGCCCCCTACCTGCTGATCTCATCTTTTAAAGTGTTGTGTGATGCTATGGTTGAAGAGCACCACATAAAACAAATTGTTTTGAAGCTGAGCCAAATATTGTAGGTCAGGATTTAGGCAGGCAGAAATTTCAATAGTACATCCTTGAAAAATACATTTATCCATGAACTGGGTAGGGAAAGACTGTTCAGTATCATTTTTAAAGTAGTTATACTTTGAAAAGAACTGCCGAATGTTATGGAAACATATTATTTAATGTGGGGATTTTTTGTTTGTTTGTTGGTTTGTTTTTTTTTCCTGCAACATTCCTTCTTCTCTCTGACTTTGATATGTTGGAAATGACTGCAGGGGAAAAAAAATAGGGGAAAAAAAATCTGTCTTTTGTAAGTAATATCTTGTTACTCAGAAGCTGCCTGAACTTACTCAGCAAGACATGCCCATTTTCACTGAACAATAATCACAGTGAGACATTTCTGGTTGTGTGCAGACTGACAGGCAGATTAAACAAGATATGTAATTTTCCTGTAATCATAAAACAGACAAACACGCTGTAATGTCTATTTAAAATAACAAATTAAGCTGTTCAGCGACTGATTGCCAACACATAGACAGTGATGTGGGGAAAGATACAATAGAGGGCTGAGATACATCAGGTAGAATTGTGAAGCACAATCCACCATGCTTGACTTGAGCTGCTCTTTTCCAAGGAAAACTTCCTGCATCACTTGTTGCTGCAGGCCAAGGTTCTCCTGCTGATGGGGCTGAGCTCTGACACAGTATATTAAGGTCATTTTTACAGATAAATTATAACTAACATGACAAAATGAGGTGCTCAGCCTTTATGTGACAGCATTGTCCTCACAGCAGTTTTTTAGGAGAGGGCAACCACGACTGCTCAGGTGCTTCCTGAGCCTCAGGGGTGTTCAGACATCACAGCCCATCATCCTTTCCTCCAGAGGATGCACCAGTTGCTGCTTCATGTGTTCTCAGGTTGAATCAATACTGCTGGGAAAAAGGCTCACTTGCATGATGATGATAGCAATGAAAAAGGGTGGAAATACAGCAATCTGTTGATACATTTTATCCAGGAAATATTTTGTGGAAAATTTAGAAGCAGCCTGGTACCCAGGACAAAGCACCATCCTCAAGCATCATTTCTCTCCCTATGTCTTAAAAATATTATTGTAACACTCCAGCCTTAGGAAGAGATTCTGCCCTCAGGAGTGTGAGCACATGGAATTACCTATCAGCAGTCCTAACTTAGACATGCCAGCAGTGTGAAGGAAAAGGCTTGTGGTTATACCCAGGACTTAGCATTTGCTTTGGCTTGCTGTCAGAGCTCAGGATGCAGAGTTTTAACTCGTCATTCTGGGGCCTGATTGCCCTGTCTGTGAATTGTACAGAAATCCTGTGCTGCCTGATGGATCCTGGGGCAGGGCAGCTGGGGCTGGCTACAGACTTGAGCTGTAAATGGCTGAGTCTTTAACATTCCCAGTTTATTTTTCTGAATGGGTGGGGTTATTCTATTTTGGTTTGGGTGTTTTTTTGTTTTTTTTTCCCTAGGAGCTAATAAACCCCAACATTTTAAAATTTGACTCCTTGTGCTTCTCTGCTGAATTTGACAGAGGTCACCCACAGCAGGGCTGTAAGGTCATGATCTCTGATTTCCATGTCTCTTTTTCTGTGCTGCATGTCCCATAACAGAGTTATGGGCTGAGGTGTTTGACAAAGTTCATTACAGTTCTGTCTTTTTTGTTTTTATGGTAAGATATTAAAAACTAATAACATGACCAGCAAATGTAAGATAAAAGCATGCTGCATTATTTCAGTTCAGTAGTTGAATTCTATCAATCAAGCCACCCTTTTCTGCCAGAGAAGCAATCCATGGAGCTTTATATTGTCTCTCTAGCATCAACAATAACAAACAAACAAAAACTTACAGCAGATTACAACAAAGTCTAATTTATGAAAGGGTTGTTCTTCAAAAACTCAAAACATAAGCCAGAAAAGAAAAACAAGGCTTATGGCATATGTGTGATAAGAATAGTCTAGACATCAGTGTATGAATATTGAATCACAAAAACTGAATAAAACAGAGAGATAAAATCAAGTAAATTTATGAAACACAAAGATGCCAAAAAGAACTTGAATATTTAAGAGGAAAAAAAAAAAGAAAAAAAAGAGAATGCAGAGAGTTCAATTTGAAAAATGGTAGCGTAACAAGATCCTGTAAGTTTTCCTTTTAGTATATTTCAGATACAAGGGAAAAAAAAACAAATACACAACAACAACAACAACAAGAAAGAAAAAAAAAATAAAAAAAAAAATATTTATCTTAGTTCCATCATGGAAACTTGTGTTTTAGCATCAGGATAATGTTGCTTGAGGAACACAGTGAAAGAGCCTCCCGGGTCACATAAATGGTTTCTGATCTTTCAGGGCCCTTTCCATATGCTAGTTTTCCTTGGTCTATCATGATCCATGTCAAAAGCAAACACTTCTTTTCTGTCCCTGCTCTTCCTGCTCAAAGAGGAGTTCCAGAACCTGATTATGGTAATAGCTAAGAACCTTCTCATTTTCAGCCAGAATTTATTAATGGGCAATTTATACTCATTTGTACTTCTGCCAATAGCCCTTTAGTTTAAATTGTCTCTTTCCCTGCTGTTGATCCTCTGATATATTCATAGACAGCAGTCCTAATTCCTCTTCATTTTCATCCCCTGGCACCAATCAAGATGAAAATTTACAGTCTCCCCATCAGATTGCAGCTCTCCATTCCCCTGCTAATCCCTCAGGCTGTGATTCTGCTTAAAGCTGAGTTTATTCTCCTCTTATCCATCGGGGTGTGCACAGCTGCCAGCAGGATGCCTCCTGCAAGGGAAGCACTCAGGAGCATCCTGGGCCTTGACATCAACACTTCTCTTTGGGAAACATTCCCCCAATGCTCTCAGTGATGCATTTCCCATTTTCCCAGGCAGCATTGCACTGGTAGCTCCTGGTCACTCTCTGATGAACTATGTGACAAAGATCCTTTGTTGTTTCAAATTGGGAAGTCCTGAACTGACAACAGAAGCTCTGCTTTTATCCCTCTGGTGTATTGTCTGGCACTTTCAACATATAAACTTCAGCCAGTTTCCTTTATATGTACCAGCTCCGTATTTTTGATGTTTTTCAACGTTGCATAGTCAGTAAATTTTAATTAACAGAGTACTGAAAAGTTGTCAGTACTCTCCAGTATATATTGTCATTACAAAAAGAGCAGAACAGGATTTATATATTACAGAAGTACATAGGAAACATAATTGGGAACCCATTGCAGCTAAAAGGCTTTATTATCATGCAGGAGGTTCAGAAATAATGACAGATAAATATATTTTTCTCTGTGTGTGCCTCAAGTGGTCATACGGTCATACAGAATCACAGTAAGGTTTGGGTTGGGAGAGACCTTACAGTTGCTTCCCACACCACCCTGCCAAGGTCTGGGACACCTTCCACCTGATGAGGCTGCTCAACCTGGCCTTGGTTGTTTTCCCAAAGACAAAGCCAACAGGTGTAGGCACACACTTTGTGGTGTGGTCTGTGCCCAGCCTCATCCCCAGTGGGCACAGCTGTGAGCAGCAGGTGAGCAGCACTGAGCAATGAGCCCTGGAGTGCCCAGGGGCACTGACCAACCACAAAGGGAGCAGAGGGCACACAGGGGCAGTGCATGAACATGAGGGGTATAAAAGGTTGGGCTAAAGAACAAGAAGAGCAGATGCTTGAAGCTTTCTGATGAGTTGTGGTGTTACTCTGTATGGGTGGAAGCCTTCTGGAATTGTCTGGTGGTACTCTATGTATTGTGGCTGTCTCAACTGTGCAAACAGGAGCATTGGTAAATTTGGGTTTTTGGGGGTTTTTTTTTTTTTTTTTTTTTTTTTTTTTGTTTTGTTTTGTTTTGTTTTTTTTGACAGTCCCCAATAGCCACCAAATAAATAAATTCACTATTAAGAAGCTGTAAGCTGAGTTTCTTTTCCCCTTTGTAGAAACAGCCAAAACATCTGAGCATCAGAACCTGATGTGAACCCTTTGTGAACCTCGTGTCAGCTCAGGAGGAGCTGACAAAAAGGATAGTCAGATCAATTGCTTAAATCTTTCATTAAAAAGCCATTCAGGAGAAGTTAGTTCCTTATATCATTCATCTTGAATGAACTGTGATAAGCAGTGTGTTTCATTGAACACAGAAGGAGTAAATGAAGGCAGGATTTTATTATGGCGAATTCCTGTGGGAGCAGTTTGTCCGGGAAGCTTACAGCTCCTCTGAGTCATTGTCAAAGGTGTATCACTTTAGGGGAGATGAGATCAGCAGCATCTTTGCCTGACTGACTGCTCTCCTGTGGGACCAGCTGCCTGGGAGTTAGAGCAGCGTGAAAGTCAGGAAGCACAAGATTGGCATGGGTGTCTTTGAGAAAGCAGGGTGGCTTTTGTGGCAGACCTGGACCACAACTTCAGAGAGTTCATGGAGATGTAGGGAAGTAAAAAATGCTGCCCTTCATGTCTGCCGTGGAAGAAAGAAAACACTGAACACAATGACCTAAATCAGAGTTGGATGAATTGTCACTGCTCCCTGGGTTTGGGGAAAGTAGATCATCCTAAAGAAACCGCTGCTTCTGCTACCCCGTATTTCTGCAAATCTCACGGCTTGCTCTGCAGCTCCTTGTCTTGAACTGTGGCTCTGCCAGATAGCTGTAAAGCTCTCTCCTGTTTTTTCCTTCAGTGCAACTCCTTCCTTTAAATCTTGCAGCAGAAATACCAGGCTTTGACAAATGCAGAGGTTTCTGTAGCTGTGATGAAAGTGGAAAGCTCAGTGATGCTCATTCTTCACTGCCTGTGTACTTTGTAAACCAGTTCTAGCTGAGAAAGGGAGATCAAAGTGGGTGCAGAATTTTAGAAAAGACAAGAAATGACAGTCCCTGGCTTTTATCTCTTTAAATGTCCTAGCTGGAGCATTAAAAATATCAGTGTTCTGCTTCATGATTTTTCTTTGCCTCCTCACTTCCCAAGAAACCTGTTACAAATCTAACCAAGCCTTAAATGTATACACTGTCTTCCATAGCTTGTCCTTCAATATTTCAAACATTGCCAGAGGCAGTCAAACTCTGTTTTCTTCCAAAGGTTTTCAGGATCACTATTGCAGCTATTACAAACCAGCTAGTAAAGTAGAAAATACATTTGCTGTTTTAGTGTTTAATGTTTTATTTATTAAAGGCATCAGGTAGAGGCATTAATAACGTGCCCTAACTCTTGGTCAGTCCTGAAGGGCTCAGGCAGTTGGGCTAAATGATCATTGTAAGTCCCTTTCAAATGAAATATTCCTTCCTAATCTATTCTATTTTGTTATATTTTATCTATTCTTACCCTCAATTGTTATTGTATTTTTTGCTTTTTCACTTACACATTCCCCTGGCAGGGTTAGCAGTTCAGCAACAGCAAAAATTTCTAAGGCCAAAAAATGTCTGTCACAATAAAAAACCAAAATGTATTTGAAATGATCTGGTGTATAATTTAGGGGAGGAGGGGAAAAAATGTCAGTCTGAAGTCAGAAAGAAGTGGCAGCTAACAGTGGTTCTTTAATGGTTTTGTGAGGAAAATGCAATCCTTTTGCTGGTAAAAATCACTCACATGATATTGCAATAACTTAAAATCAATGATATACAACAGTTTTTGGTGGGGAAAAAAGGGCAGAAAGACTTTTTTTGTTGTTGGTTGTTTTTGTTTTAATTTTCCCCAAACGGACTTCACTTCCCAATTTATTGTCAGTTCTTCAGCTATCCTGGCCGTGTGCAGGTCTGTTCTGGTTAAAGCTGCTGTCTGTCTGCACCCATTAAGGAAAGAGGGCAAACAAACCAAGTCCTGTTTGTGAGTCAAGCACTTCTCATCCAGCAGGAGCTCCTGGCTGTGCAGCATCAGACAAATATTGGGGGAAGAAAATTATGGGTGGTAAAGGATGGTTGATCCATTTTTGCTCAGAAAGTGAGGTGTATGTGTTGATTTTGCTCAGATAGATATTTAAATCAACAGCTCTGCATCTCAGCATGCAGACCCATTTTAGGGAATTTTGGGGAAGTTCTCTGGTTTATCCTCTATGTGGGACTTGTTCTTTGAAAAGTGTAGCAGATTTAAGGACTGGACTAGGGACAGAAAAACAACAAAACCATCTACGGCCACAAAATATATTATCTTGCTATGCACAGGGGCCCAAAAGTTAGAGAAATATACCAGAAACCAGTGGGAAAATGGGCAGATTTAGACAGTGTGTGGTTTATCGACCTCTGGGCAGTGCGTAGATTGTGTGGCACAGGGTTCTAGGGAATGCTCTGAGAAAATTGTGTGAAACCACTTTCTTTTTAGGATAGTTTCATTAGAGTAAGTAGTAACTTTGTGTGCCAGCCACATCCACTTTTCTCCCAAAATTTCAGCTTTATTTTGACAGCGGCAGTCGCTCCGGAGTGGATGCTCCAGGGCTCAGATGCTGATAGAGACTCTTCTTCATATTCATGTTCATTCTACTCCCAAGTAGGACTCGATGAATAATGATCAGATGGATTAAAACTGTTCACATATTAGGATACAGATTTCTCTTTTTCCTTAGGTCATACCCAGTTACTTAAAGCCAGCCCTGTAGCAGAAATTTCTCTGTCCGTTTGCAGGTTATTTTCTGACTCATCTGCATAGTTTTGAAAAATATCCTCAGAGCATCTCCTTAAGCTGGGTTTCTCAATTTTTATTTTTTTTTTCCTGGAGGGAAAAAGTGTTGTTCATTAAAATAGTAGGGGTTTTTTTGATCAGCAAAATTCTTGAAACACAGAACGCAGCTTGAGGCTGGGAAGAGTTGGAGTGGCTTTTGTTTGGTTTGGTGCTGTTTCATTCTGGAAAACATTGCAGTCTGTATTTCTACATGATTTCTACAGTTTGTTTGCATCATGCCTTGTGCTGATGGTGTGTGTTTAAGCAGATTCTATGAAGGATGTCTGCAGTAATGACATCTATAATCTCCACAGGTTTATCCAGCATACATGTCCAATGTTAAATTATTGAGTTAGAATGTATCCCCATTGTTTGGTGTGAAGGTTTTGTGTGCATCATTAAATCAAAACAAGCTTAAAAAAGTTACAAAATCAATTGGTATGAAGAATAATAAAGACATAGATGTTGAAACATTTCTCATAATCTGTTTTTTATAACTTACCATTTCAGGATTGTTTTTGTTTTGGTTTGTTTTTTTCCCAACTGTTGTGACTAAGATGCAAAAAACGGATGTTTAGGCAGAAAAACAGTACACCTCAATTATAAACTTGTGATGAACTCTTGATAGAAATAAAATGTTGATTTCTAATGTTTTACTTGCTGACATGCAGTTTTCGTAACAAGCTCTTTACAGGGTGTGTGTGAGATATATTTCCAGCTAATTTAAATGGTGGTGGTGCTTCGTTCCTGAGCCGTGCACTTAAATATATTTCAGTGTTTCTAAAATTTTATATTTAGGAATAACACAAATATTTAGTAACATCTTGCTGTGTTACCATTCCCAGAGCTGCTCCCCAAGTGCCAGCAGATGAGTTGCCAGCACAGATGTGCCATCACCAGGAACGGCACCCGCTGTTACTGCAGGGATGGCTACGAAACCAGCAGTGATGGGAGAAGCTGCACAGGTAAACGAGAAATTCAGTGTGACATCAACACCCAGGTGTCTCCATGGTTCCCTGCTGGCTCTCAGGGGCAGGGAGCTGGTGAGCAATCAGAACAGCAATGTTGCTTCCTCATCCTTCTTCAAAGGCTTTGGTCAGGGAGCAGCATGGGCTTCTGGGGCAGGGAATGAGTGCCCCTAAAATGAAAGTCAGGACCTCCCTCCTGACTCTCTGATGCTCCTGTGCCCCAGCAGCAGCTCCCCTGAAGTCACTGAAGGATCAATATGTTGGGGTTTTTCATGAATAGGATGGGGCTGTTGGGATGTGTTCTTTGAGCTTTGTTGTAGTATCAGCCTCATTACATGGTTGAGACAATGGGAAAAGATAACAGCTCACATACTGCCAGCAGCCAAAGTTTGTTTGTTTGTTTGTTTTGTTACAGAGTATTTTAAAAGCTTTCCAGCCAATAGCATATTGCTAAAGCTTACAGACAATTGTTCTAGCCAATCACTAAAAGTACAACTCTACCTGCTTCAAACAATGTTTGCTTTAAGCATCATCTAACCTTTATTTCCCACAGCTCAGCTGGACTGGAGCAGTTCTGGAGCTACAGCTCAGTTGTGTGAGCTGCTCTCTCTCCACACCTCCCCACCAGGAGAGCCTCTAAAACTTGCAGTGTTTCACCTCATGGCCTCCTAGTCACACCTAGATTAGAATTTGACAAACAAACCCTCCCAAGGTCATGCACCCTAGCTGGGAATGTTATCTTGGAGTAATTAATTGTAGATTGAAACTGTAGACTTAAATTGTAGACTGTTCTCTTCCATTTTTGAAATATATGACTTCTTCATTCTCTATCCAGGTGTTTGTTTCTTGATTTTTTTTTTTTCTCCATTAATAATCATATTGGAGTTCTATGACCCTATGGATGTTCTCACTACCAATCACTTCTCTCTGCAACTAAAAGTACTGAGCCAGATTCTTCATAAATATAATTTATTATAAGTTCTTTCTCTCTATGGTTGTCATGTTTTGTGATTAAAAATATATCTCAGGAAATAATTTAAACAGCAGGTTTTTTAGAATGTCAATTTATTACTTAAACCCTCAGCCACTGTTAAATAGCATATCTTGATTTTATGGTATTATTTTTATACACCCTAGTTGAGGAAAACAGTCATTGTATTTATTAGAGGAGTATATAGTTTTTGATGGTGGATGGTGGTTTAATGGAGATGTGGTGACAGCTCATTTAAGGAACTGTAAGACATTGCCAGCATAAATGGCTTGAGAAGGGTAATCAATTACTTCCTCTCCTGAAATGTTGCTCCATTCATCAACCCTGATAACTAGTGATCTCTATTGCTAACAAGGACCCAAATGTCTCCCTAACATGATGCAGGCATTGGAGACTACTTGAAATAATGAAGGTTTTATCTTTCAAAATTAAGAGCTATTGAACTTGAAAATCCTGCCCTTCTTTCTGGCTACTTGAGTGATTTCAACAGCCAACATCCCTGATAAACTCACGGTTTGAGAAAGGAAAAACATCAGGCCTCCCACCAAAATGATTCATGACTTAAAAATCTCTCTTAGAATTGTCAATTTTTATTGAATTTCTTTGTTTCCTGATCCCTAAACTAGATCTTGTTAATGTCCCTTTAGATGTGAATGAATGTGACACGTATGGAAGCTGCAGCCAGACGTGTGTAAATACTGATGGATCCTACACTTGCAGCTGTGTGGAGGGTTATGTGCTTCAGCCTGATAACAAGTCCTGCAAGGCCAAAAATAGTAAGTTTTAACTTCTTTTTACCTTTCTGAAAATATTTTGTGGTTTGGTCCTGGAGGATTCATGTGAAAAGACAGAGATGAACACAGGTGAGATGAACTTTCCTCACTCCACTACAAAGAGCTGCACAACAAGCTTAGAAAAAAAACTTATCACTTATTAAGACAATACTCCAAGGGAAATATCAAAAGTTATTATCTGGATATTATTAATTAAAGCAAAATACTCAATTCAGCCAAGATTAGAAGAGTTCCCAGTTTCCCTGTTCATAAATAAATCAAAGATTTTCCTCACACAAACAAAAAAGGCTGTTTACTCTGGGAAGACAATGGAGACAGGGGAAATGATCATGAGGTAATTGTACCCTTAGGATGAAAAAAGACATGAGATTGCTTTGTCCTTGCATCATCCCAAGAGGTGAATTTCCTGATATACATATTCACATGAGGGTTTTTGTTGCTTAGTGCATGTTTTCATTACTTATAGTGGATTGGGTATTTGAGGAAATTAGTCAATTGTGCTTAATGAGGCAATATAGTACACAGTGTTTTCTTATTCAGCATAATGAATTAACAATACTTTCATATTAAAACACAAAAAAAAGTTCCTTAAGGAATTCTTCAACAGCCACAATACTGAAGCATGTGCAGCTGAGTATGAAGTCATGTTTATTGTATATCATTTTAAGGCTTCCTTTTTGTATTTTGCCATCAGAAAATAGAAAGGTCTAGTGATGGTTTTTAGGCTTCCTCACCTAAAGAGCATTACTACATGTGTCCTTAATTGATCACCACTAAGAGTTAGAGTGTTTCCCTGCTTATACTGGTTTTTCTTGATCCATACATGAACATTTTAAAAAAAAAGACCCTGAAGTCTTGTGAGATAAGAAAGCCCATGCAAAGTAAAAATAATTTATTATTCTTCTTTCTCCAGCTCATAAAAATCAAAAATACAATTCTAGATCAGGAAATGAGATGACCCTTTTGGTTTTCCTTTTTACACACAGAAAACTGAGTAACAGCCGAGCATTGTAGTTAGCTCTTGGTGTTAAGATGAAACAAATCTCATTAATAAGGAACTTCTCTGTAGTTTTTGCTACTTTATGTGTTTATTTGACAGAAGTTTTCACATTTTTGGTATTCTCAGAAAGGAATCACTACTCATTAATCAAAGAAATCTCTGTATGACAATAAAACCAGGGTCATGGGGCTGCAAAGAAATGAGTATTCCCCATTACTTGAGTTTTTTTGAAAAAAAGGTAGCTGTGGATCAGAAGAACAAAATCCAAGAAAAACAAAATGAGGTGTCTAAGGAAAAAAGAAACCAAGCCCTTAGAAAACCTATCAATCTTTGTCCTTAAAGAATCTAAAGCAAATAAGGTTGGAAAAAGAGCAACCTCTCTGCTTTGTCGACATTTGGCAAAAGTAGTTGTCAAACAGATGAAGAAAATGAGCTGAGGAACATTCAGCTCTGTGTGCAAAAGCTGTGAGAGATAAGAAGCAGCACTAGAGGTGTAGGCTGGGCTTTCTGTGGAGCTTTCAACGTTAATAACAGCAGATCTGCTCTGAATATGAATTGCCATCCATGCTGAGATCCTGGCAACCACACAACCCAGAACACCAAACACCCCAGCTGGCTCTGGGAATGAGCTGGGAGGTTTCTGAGCACTGAGGAGTGTGTTGGAGCTTTGCACAAACAGGGTGGGATAAGTTCCTTGAGCTTTATTGTGGCATCAGCCCCGTTACATGGTTGAGACAATTGGAAGATGGCAAAAGTTCACGTCTTGCCAGAAGCGGCCAAAGATTCAAAATATTCAAAGATTTGCTAGAGCATTTAAAAAGCTTTCTAGCCAATAGCATATTGCCGAAATTTACAGATCATTGACATGGTTGAGACAATTGGAAGATGGCAAAAGTTCACGTCTTGCCAGAAGTAGCCAAAGATTCAAAATATTCAAAGATTTGTTACAGAGCATTTAAAAATCTTTCTAGCCAACAGCATATTGCTAAAGTTTACACTCTGGCCAATCACTAAAATACATGTGCACCTCCTTCACACAATGCTTGCTTGTATGCCTTTTATTAACAGTATATAATACTCCATTGCTAAGCTCAAAACCTTCTAGTATCTTGTTGAGCATATTTTTCTAAAATTTTTTCTCTACTCTTCTGTAGACTGTTTTTCTGTAGTCTTAAGGTCTATCTTAGCCAAGCCTAAAACTCAAATTATTGTTTTATGTTCTTGCTTGCTGTACTACTGTAACTTTTCTACTTTCAGACTCTACAATTACAACTGGCTATGAGTTCTTTACTCTTTCTGTTTCTGAGTCCCACTTTCCCAGCTTTCTGGAAATCTTCTTACCTTTCCTGTTTTCCCCATAAGGAGCAGTGAGGTGCTGAGCAGGGGACACCTGCAGGAGCCCTGCCCTGGGGACAGTGGTGACCCCACAGGTCCATCAGCTGTGGGTGGCCTCAGAGCCTGTCCCCTCTCAACCACCTCTGCCTGTGTGGGTGGCACAATTAGCAGAGAACTCCCCAAAATCTGCTCTTTGCTGCCCTTCAGGCAGCCAAACACTCGGCTGGGAAGGTGGTGAGGTCTCTCCCTCATTAAATTCTGCATTTTCTTCCTCAGCACAATTAAATAACTCCGGAGATGAAAGCTTTTAGCTGCACATTCCCTTTGGGAAGGATGTTAAAATGGGTATCAAAACAGCTGGGGGCTCACTGTGGGTTTTTTCCAGATTTTTAAAGCATATTTTCTTCTATGAATAAAGAGGCAGTTAATGGTTTCTTCTGAGGTGAAAATGAAACAAAACACAGCTTTGTTGAACAGAATTTAAGAACTTACTTGTTTACCAAGTTTTTATGCCTAAATTGCAAAGTCTACATGTGATGAGAAGAATATTTAATGAAAGAAAATTACAGATATGGGAATATATAGCTGAGGAAAAGAAATTCACCTGTTTTACAAAAGTTTCTGGTATGTTTTATATCTCCAAAGCCAATCTAGAGAGAAATGCTGTGTGGTAAGAAACATTTGTCATGTAGATAAAGTGGGATGAACTGATAATGACTAAAGAAAAAAAAAATTAGCTTTTAGAAAAAAAAAAAAAGTCATCCCTGTTTAACTGATTTAATAATACAGTTTTCTTGTAAAATCTCACCAAACCAAGTTTTAAAACTTTAGAAATAAAACAGCCCATTTGTGAGGTACATTATGGTTAAACATTAAAAATAATGAAAAAAAAAATTAGACTTCTCTGTATTTTTGCAGATTTTTATACAATATATACATTGGTGGTAGCAAAGCTCTTATGATTTACAATGTATACCCCAGGAAAAGGGGGTTGAAGCTGTTTGTAAACCCTGAATTCTGGGGTTTATTGTGGTGGAAATATTAGAAAATGCTGGCATTTCTGAGGTTTTTTCAGATGAGAAGTCTGTTGGCAGTGCAAAACACCTTCATTTCTGATTTGTTGTGGCATCACTTATTGATCTGTGTTTTAGACAAGATCAGGTAGGAGGGAAATGCAAGCCTTTCATCTTTTCCACTACTCTATCTTAAACATAATTCAAAGGAGGATGCTTTCATTTTAGTCAAGAAAGATGAATCATAAAACTTCCCCAGATTAAAGAGCTATTCACATCTAGTCTTTCCTATAAAATGAAAAAAAAAAAAAGAAAAAAAAAGAAAAACTTGTGAAAATAACACACATGAAGTCCACTTGTTTGAAAAGCTGCTGTCAGCTCACTGGAACTCACCCTAAATTTGTCCAGTAAACTTGTAAACTGTGTAGAATCTGTTCTCCAGGAACAGACAAGCAGTTTTTGTGGGAGTGAAGACATGATTTTTTTAGTATCTCCTGGTTTTCATCTGCATTATGCTATACAGTAAATTGATTTATGTATTTTTATGAAATGTTAATATTTTTTACAGTTTTATTATCAATACATCATAATTTTCAAGTTATGAAATCAACCTTTATCTGAGTAACACTGAAAAAACAGGTAATCTACCCTACTGTGCAAAACCATGATTAACTGCTTTAATCCATTGAATTATTTAATGTATTTATGCTTTAAAACTACAATTTCAAGCCCAGTAATCCAGTCTCTGTATTTTTAATGTGTAATGGTGCCTGCTGAGCAGAACCCCTTGGCAATGCCACAGGTCCTTACAACACCTTTGTCTGCAGCCAGGTTTGATTACAACTGCTACTCAAGAGGTTTGAACTGAATTCCTTTCAAGAATTCCTTTATGTCTTAGACCCTAATACCAAAATACAGCCTTTCTCTGGAGTTTAGTGAGGTATTAAATCCTCGTTACAGTTTTCAAGAGGTCAGTTCAAAGCGAAGATCTGGTTCTCTCTCCCAGCCCTAAACCACCTGGTGGCTTTGAAACTGCAAACAGCTCCTGTGAGCTGCCTTCTCTTTGAGGCTTTAGATACTGCAGAATGTGGAAATATCCGGCTTAACACACAGAATAAGAGCAAAAAAATCATAATAAAGGTCTTTCCTCACTGCTGGGAGCTGGGGAAAGAGTGATTGAATCCAGAGGTAGGCAGTGGTGTTATTTTGTGGGGAGGGAGAAGCTGGGCACAGAGCTGTTGGATGTAAAAATAAATCCCCAGACTCAGCAGGATGCAGATGGAAACTCTGCTTTTGTACCAGTCTGGGGTGAGTGGGTGATAGGGACAGAAGTTCCTAAATCTGCCTTTCTTCTCAAGGGTTGCAAAAGTTGCTAAGAACAAGGGGAAAGAGAGATTCACAGGCACTGACTGCAAAGGGACCTACCTGGCACATTTCAAACAAAAAATTGCTTAGTGAGAAACCCCCTTCCCCCCACTACTTTATCTTTTGGAAAGGGAACAACAAACAACACTTGAGAGCTTCACTCATGGCTTCCACCTCAAGGGATTGTTTTGCAAAGAAATTGAATCCCTGCAGTTCTTGAGTATCTTCTGAAATTCAAAGAAAAACAATGCTTGGATCTGATCTGATGGGTGGAAATGAATGTGAGGATGAGGACAGGCAGTAAGTTCCAAAAGTAGCACTGCAGAAGTGTGGATTTACAAATGTTCATGTGGGATTTACTGGAGAGGGACAAGATGTATAACAAGTCAGAATATACATTATGGAATGAGAATAAATAAGGAGTAAATGAAATTTACATTAGAAAGAATATGCACTGAAACTTTTTTAAAATAAGGGGTTTTTACATGATAAAATAAATATCTAACTAAAGCAAGATGTTTAAATAAAAACAGATATTACTAAGGAACAGAACAGCTATTGCTGTGGCTTTGTGTGAGACCACTGAGCACTGTACTCACTGAAATATTCTTTTCTCTTTAATCAGACCTGCTGATGAAGTACCATTTGTCAAATCCTTTTATTTATGCCATTTTTTTCCCACAATTTAGACATCTGTAACTGCTTAGTGAAAATTTGAGAACTCCATTAGGTGAAATGTTGATTGACAGTGCTGCAGTGTTCAAACATTGATGTATTCCTTTGAAAACAAGCAGATTACATTGGGGTGAGAGCTCCTGATGTGGCAACACAGTTTTTTATTTTTTTTCACATGTGCCCAAAACTGCAGAGTTTCTATGCTTTAAGGTTTCTTAAAGCATAGATTGCAGTGGATTAATTGTCAGGTTGGTTATTGTCAGGTTCTTTGAGTGACACCCACTCCTCAGATTTTGTCCTATTTTATAGACTTTTATATGGAAAGCATCGTACAATTTCATGCGTCCTCATGAGTTCTGCAGGTTTTTCTAGTGAGAGCTCCTGATGTGGCAACACAGTTTTTTATTTTTTTTTTTAATATGGACAGCATCATACAATTTCATGTGTCCTCATGAGTTCTGCAGGTTTTTCTGGCCTTAATTCTTTTTGAAATTCCAGTAATCTGGATACAGATAATTTGCATAAGTTGTATTTCATTTTATGACTTAGGCATGAAAAATGTTGCAATAATGATACTTGGAATTAAACAGAGGTTGTGGGGCTGGGGTAATTAATTTTCTTTAATGATGTGGACCGTTGGAACAGCAGGATAAAATAGACTAATAATTGGGAATATATGATAGTTATGAAAATAAAAACAAAACAAATTTATTACATATCTTAAAACAAGCAGGTAAGAACATTAAAAACTACATTAAAACTGAAAATATAAAAATGAAATACACAGCCTGTTAATCCTTTAAACTCTCCTCACTTTGTTTTCAGAGCCTGCTGATAGACCTCCTCTTCTTCTGATTGCAAGCCCTGACAGCATTGAGGTTTTGTACCTGAATGGCAGCAGAATGTCTGCCCGGAGCCCTGTGAAAGGATCTGCAGTGGTGACCCTGGACTACAGCTACAGGGAGGACACCCTGTGCTGGCTTGAGTCCCGAGACCTCTCCAGTCAGCTCAAGTGCTCCAAGATCTCCAGAGATGGGACCTTACCAGAGGAGTGGGCAGTGAACATCGCCCAGAACCTTCACAGTGAGTATTTGGCAGTGTTGGGCACAACAGTGGTGTCTGTCCTGGCAAAAGCAGAAGTGCTTTTGGGCTTGCAGCTGAAAACAGTCTTGAGGCATTAAATATTGCAGCTCACACTGAAGCAATTTTGTGGGTTTTCACTCATCTTTTCAGCCTGAGCTGCAGTGTTTGTATCTATGCAAAGGTTTTTAAGATGTGTGGTTTTATAGACTGACTATGTGTGGGAGTTACAAAACCAGCAGTGCAATGGAAGAAGAAATGTAAAAGGCTTCTTTTTCTCTGGCAAAATAGTGCTACATAAAGCTTGAGAGTCATTCTTTGTTACTGGGACAATACTAATAATGAAATGGAGTCGTATTTAGCACACTGACTATCAGGTATGTTAGTTCTTAAAAATACCAAAATATTTCCTGACTTACTGCAAAAAAACTGCTGCCTCTATTTTTTTAATTAAGAAAATAAATTTAAAAACCCCTGAAGTCATCACACTGAATTAGACTTTGCATTACAGTGTTTTTCCTCAGTCAGCTTTTCAATTTGTGGGACAGATACCTGAAGAGGAAGGTGTTCATCCACAGACACATTGATGCCTTAAGTTTTAGCTTTCATATTTTTCAGATTCTGTACTGCCTCAGTGTGTGACTCTGAACTTCACATGAAATGTTAGTAAGTTCTCCTCACAGCTTAGTTCCTGTTCCAGCCTGAGAACCAAGGACACCATTGCAAAAGATGTCCAAAAAGTGTAAACACCAGTGAATTGAGGAGAGTTGGGGAGGATGGGACTTTATAACCTGAAGATGTAATTGGATAATTAACCCCAATATGGAAATGGACCAAAAGTTATAAAAGTGTGAAAACTCATGACTCAGAGTCCCTCTTGGGTGTAGCCCTGGCCAGGCTCTTGCACTGCCCAAGTGTATCCTTTGAAGGCCTTTTAATAAATCCCTGCTTTATTCCTTTAACTCTGTCTAGCCCCTGCTCCAGGTAGCTTCTCTAGGCATCAGCATTAACATGTGAACAGACTGCAAAATGCCATGCAGGGAATGAAAAAAAAAAAGTGGGATTTTCTTCCTCTTTCACAGAGATGGACTAAAATTTGATCTAAGCTTTGGAAAAATCCTTTTAAGGTGGGATGTGCATCAAAGAATATCTCTGAAAGGATCTTAAACCCTCTGACCACCAGTTCAGGAATATTTAAACCATAAATTTGGCTATAACTCTTAGAGGTGCAAAAATGATAAATTCTTCATTGAGATTGTGCTTTGGACTATCAAGATAGCTGGTTTTAGGTATGCTCATTGATGCAGGGTAAGGGTCTTTTTTAACCTATTTTCCTAATTTTATATGTATTATAACAGTAAATTGATTTTTAAAAAAATCTCTGAAAATAGTGTTTGGATTTTGGGGATCTTTTTATTCACTACTCATTGTGAATATACTTTTAGTGAGCACTCTTATCCTAGGCATGAATATATTTATTTGAAGGGGTTTTTTTCTTTTTTTCTTTCTTATTTTTTCCTCAATTCAGTTGGTCTTTTTTGGGGTTTTTTGGGTTTTTTTTTTGGTTGGGGATTTTTTTTTTAACAATTTTTAAGTGTATTTTAGAGGGCTTTTTATACTTTAGACATCAAATACCCTAAAGATCATGGTGGTAGTATTTCATTGTGCATTTTCAATTCACCTAGCCATTGATATTTTATTTTTCCTTTAAGCAAGAAAAACCAAATTAACCACAGTCCTGGGCAAAATGTGCTTTGTTTTGAACTCTGTGTGTGTGTGTTCTGTCATGATGTTTGCACAATCAGAGTGGACCTCAGCCTTCCCCTCGTGTTCCTGTCCCTCTGTTTCCTTCATGTCCATAGAATTTCTGATCCTGTGCTGGCCAGATCTGCAGCACTGCATCTGCTTGCAAAACCGAGTCCCCGGCATGGGTTTGAAATGAACTCAGTGCTGGAATTAATGAGCTGCTCATTTTTCATAATGCCAGCACACACCAGCCTGTGGTCTCTAATATTCTTCTCAAACTTCATGGTAATCACTCAATTTTATTTAGATGAAGAATAACAATTCCCTAGGACATGAACTGACTGTAGAGACTTGCTTTGACTTTTTTCTTTGATTTTGATTTGGGAAATAGAGCTTAGGGACTTCAATAAAACAACTTTGCTGGGAGCTCTGACTGACACACTCTCACAGCTGTAGCTGTGGGAGTGTTTTTCCCAAGCACACACACCCACAGACACTTCTGTTGTGTTGCTCAGTGGAGCTGCATCAATCCCCATGGTCTGGGCATGTTTCCTCACAGGAAGAAGCAGCATGAAACTTGCTTTTGTTCACCTAATTAGGATCTTCTAGACACCCCTGGAGTTATTCCTGCCAGGGCATGGCAGGAATCTCAGGTTGCTCTACCTGGTATATCTGCCAGATAATCTTGTGGCTGCTGCAAAATTGAGTTTTAATTTTAAATTCCCCTTTTTCTTTGTTCCACCTTCTGTTACCTGTCAGGTCGTTTCTGCTGTTTCTCTTCATCATACAGCACTACACCTGATGAGGCAAATTAATTTTGTAACTCTGTCAAGGAAAATGTTTCCCAATGTAATTGCATTCTCTGCCACCTCAAACCAAATAAATGGTCAGGGCCATGGGGTGATTTACATAAAATTGTATATTCTGTTATTCATAGGAAGCTTTCTTTTGTGTTTGCATGAAATTGGTTATTCTTAAAAGTACTAGGGAAAAAAACCACCAAAACCATAAAAGGCTTTCTTAGCAGTGTTTGTAGAATTTATCTTTTTTATTCCAATCTTCTAATCATTTTGTTAGTGGAAAAAAAAAATCTGCATTTGACACAAAAAGTGCTAGAAAAGTCAGTTAAACAAAGTGATTGGGACTGCTTGAAGTAGATTTATTCAAAGTGTTTTCTTCAGTGAAGGCAAGTAAGTCTTGTAGTTAGGAACAAAGAATATGGATCATCTTTAAAGATGAAAGACTCCATCTAGGAAAGCAGGGACTATGAAAATGACTTCGTTTTCATGATGGGTCATACAGCACCAGCTCCAGGTACTGAACATAAGCTTTGGATTCACAAAAGAAAGGAAATTACACTCCTCTAGTTTCCATCATTCACCCTCAGGAGAGTCCAATGTGACTTCACTTTGGAGAGGATGAGTCCCAGATGGATGGAATCAGATCGTTTGAAGCACTGGGGAACTTGGTCGGTGTCTCATCCTGCAGAGGGGGAAAGGCTGAGCAGAGGCTGAGCCTGCCCTTGGGTGTTTTTTGCTCTGGAGAACAGGGTGCAGCTTGTGCTTAGTAATTAGGCTAATTTCACTTAAAATATTTATTATCTCAGGGCTTGTTTGGAAGTTTTATCCCCTCACATAAGGACAGCTTTCTGCAGGCACAGCAGTATCAGCACAGGCATTTTGGTCTCAGCCAAGGCCACGCATTTTCAACATTGTTTCACCTTTTTAAGACCAAGAAGTTTTTTGGAAGAGAAGCTGGAAATTTTCCTCTTTGGGAAGATTTATGCAGACAGCACTGGAGCCAAATGGGCTTTCAGAGGTGATTCTCCTGTAAGGGAGGATGATGCAACCTCTGTCCATGGTAACAGGGGTGCTCCTTGACACCTCACAGCCCACTTCAGTGAGTACAGCAAGACTTTCAGGAACAATCATTTATTTAAGCTGATATCTCTAGGCCCAAACTAACAAAAGTTCTTTCTAATGGTATGAATGGGGAAAATCTCCCAGTTTTCTGTCCTTTCAAAGCCATGATGTGCAGTCTTACATTAATGCTTTTGTGTGTGGGAGCTGAGAGGTGGCCAGAGCAGCATCCTCTGGATGCAAGAATCTCCTTCTTCCTCATTTTAGGAGGCATTTTGTGTCTTCATCATTACAAGCACCTTTCATGCTCTACAAACCAGCACCAGGCAGCACAACCTGGTTTTTAGCTGCTATTCTTCTACAGAATATAACAAAATCTCTTCTGGGATGATGCCTCAATGATGATGCATGATATTTTCTGCTTGGCTGACATTTGATTCAGCTTTTCTTGGCACTCGGTTATCTCAGCACACCACAAGCAATGCTGCAGTGCCTGTGTTCAGCTTTGCCACCTGTGCCTTGTGCCCACAGCTGATCACACCTCACCTGGGAAGGGGCACAGGCTCTTTGGCAGCTGTGTTTGGACAGGACTGCTCTGGATTAAGAGAAATATCTTGTTCCTTCTGTAGTAATTCAGTTTTTACCTGCCAAGGTTGAGAGCAGGGGGTGGATAAGGAGGAGGTGGACTCTGGAGAGAGAGGGATTTGCCTCTCTGCTTGTGGGACCCAGAACCTTCTACTTGATCTGCTGGGTACAACCCAGGCTGGCTTTCTGGATCTCCCACTTTCTGGATGTGAGTGCCATGAAGAACATCAGGGCCCAGGGAATTTGGCCAGGAGCCAGGAGTGTCTGTTTGGGTACATTACTGTTTCCTTCCCTGATTTTGGTCCCCCTAATGGCTCCTCCACCTCCTGAGCTGAACCACTTCTCAGCAGTGATTTTCCATAAACACTGCTGTGCTCAGAGTAGCTGCAGTAATTTCCCTTGGCAATGATGAGGCTCAGTCACTGAAGGAAACCCCAAGCACTGGAGATGGTGTTCCTGTCAGCAATTCCTCTGAAGTGCCATGAATATTCATGGCAAATCAGAGCAAAGTTTGGCTTACTCTGCAGGAGCAAAACTGTGAAGATCTGGGGGAAAGTGTTTATTCCTACAAAGTCTGCCCCAAACTTGCCTCCAGACAGGCAGTAAGAGCTGTCACACAGTTGTAGAATGTGGGTTTGCTTTTCCTCCTGTGATAGACAGCCCAGAAGATGCACAGAAAGGAGAAAGTTTCATGTCAAAGGCAATTTATACCTCACGTGGTTCCTTTGTGGTGTTCAGAGCACCTGAATCAGTCATGGGGGCCCAAATGGGAGAGGAGAAGAGTGTCCCAAGGGGGTTTCACAGAATAATTTTCCTGAGTGTGGGCTTCTCAAGCTCTGGATGATCTTGCATTGCTATCCTTGCATTTCTGAGAAGACTGGTCAAATGCTGGTTTTGGGATAATGGACTCTCTTGCTTTGTCCAAAGGAGGGCTTTCTTGCTTTTTGGCTTTAGGTTTTTAATTTTTTTAAGTGTCAGCATCTCCTTCTTAAGTGCTCTAGACAGAGCCATGAGTAAATTTACAAAACTAGAATATTTTTCTCATTAACTGTTTATTCAGCTTGAATTTCCCATCTCCTTTCACTGTCCAGCCAGCCAGCCTCCTAAGGTCCTGCAGTTCTTCAAAACAGACCATCCTCTTTGCTGTTCTGGAAATCTCATTTTTATTGGACCTCATCACCTTGTTATCCATGTCATCTTCCAGGTGGCTCATGAATGTTGTCTCACACAGGTTCCAGCACAGCCTGTTGCTCTGGAACTTGGTGCTGTTCCACAGAGAACCAGGACTGATCCCCTTGGGTCATCCTTGGTCCATCTCTGTCCTGTCAGGCTGCATATTTCCCGAGTTCTCCTCAGTGTCTGTTGGGGTTTTTGTGTTTCCCTGTTTACATTTTAATTTCCATGTGCTCCAGGATTTGATACAGCCTCAATAAGGTGCTTTCCTAGAGCAGTATGGACTTCTATTTAGTGCAGGAAATGGTGCTATCTGATAATTGTCCTTTTTCAGAGAGTCCCCTGTAATGCCAAGACTCCTTTAGAGACTTAGACCTGTACAGAAACTTCCTTTGATCAGGGTGCTCCTCTCTTTAGCTCCTTGTCTTTGCTGATTTTTCGTTCTGCACAGACTTTTTGATTGTTCTCAGGGTTAGTGGAAGGATGGGGGTAGTTCACCTCCATTCAACCTTTCTGCTCTAATAAGCACAATCACTTGGGCATCATCCTTTGTGGTGTGTACTGCAAATTTATTATCTTTTTTTAACATGAATAATATGCATATAATGAGGTATATGCCTCAATTCTCAATGGTGTTTGCACAGAAGTTAAGATATGATCTGTATAGCTGAAACCTTAAGAGGGCCTTTCTTTTCTTAGGAGGTTCCAAATATTAGTTGTGAAGGATCTGTCTGGTTTTGCTGCATCTTTTTGGTACAGGCCTCTCCATCTGGCTTGGGAATTGTTCTGCTGGTTTGAGTATTGTCACCACAACACTGTGTGGTGTCACTTTGAGGCACAAGCTCCCACGGCAGAGTCTGAATTGGTGGCATTTCCTTCCAAAGCTAGGGTATCTGCACTTAATCCTTTTTGGCACCAGAGCCACTTATTAACTGACTGTTAATTGCCACAAACAGACTTTTCAGTCATTCAAAGATGTGATGTTACTGTTTTGCAAGCTTTGTTACTCATCCAGCTTCCACAACTGATCTTGCTGACATTTTGATATTGGTCAAAACCCTGTGTCTGGCTTCTGTTCCTAGCAAAGCTGGCATGATGTATGTTCTTCTTTTATTTACTCTTCAGTAGTTGTATCCTGGACAGTTACATCTCAGACTGAGTACAGGAAATAAAAAGCCTTATCTCAATGGCATTTCTCAGTGCAAATTTTCAATTGCTTTTGTTTTGTTTTGTATTTTTTCTCCTCTCTAGACTCATAAGCTCTGCCTGGATCAGTCTCCTGAATGCTCTCTCTGCATAGAGACAAAAATTATCAGTGTTGTATTGCCATATTCCCTTTTCCCTCTTTTATCAATTTCCTAGCTCACCATTTTTGGAATTCCTTCTTAATTCCAGATTTGTTGTTGTCCTAAAGTGGGACATGACTGGATCTTTTTATGTCTTCCTTAGATCCCAATGCATCCTGGGTAGAAAAGCTCTTGCACCAGGGAGGAAATACAAGAGCAAGCAAGCAAATTCCCACAGAGCAGAAGGGTTTTGTAAAGAAAAAAGGACTTTTTGTCAAAGTAGCAGTCACCACATAAATTTATCTTTATCAGTCAGAATTCTGAGGGACTCTTTGTCTCTGTCAAGTTGAGTTATTATGCTTCTTGTAAAACAGTAGCATTTTGATTTTGTTAACAAGGTTTTTAAGGAATAAAATAATTGTGGGGGCTGTAGAGATATAATGTGTAGATAACTAGGTTTCTGCTAATGTAAATCACAGTTTTGTAGTGAATATTTTACAAAAGCATTTATATTTTCATATGCAACAGAGTGAAGTACTGGTTAAACAAAAACCATATTCACAAGTAATTTATTTTTTTTCTGAAATGTGGCATTAATTATTGCATGTTTTATGGGATTAGACTCACATTTTTCCACAAAACTTTGGCATCCATGTGGACCATGTTGGCTTCATTTTCTTCTTTACTCAGTAGCCACTGAATTGTTCTTGGAATTATTCCACATTTCCTCAGTATTCACAGGGTCCTCTGCCTTTCTTCCAATGAGGAGAGATAGAGGAGATAAATGAGAGACAAACATTTGTATTATCTTATCTTATTTATCACTTATTTATCTCTCTATTTGCTGCCCATTTCAGTAAAGTTGTTTATGGACTTGAGGCTTCAAATGCACTCTTGGAAACTT
This sequence comes from Passer montanus, assembly GCF_014805655.1. Classification (NCBI taxonomy): domain Eukaryota; kingdom Metazoa; phylum Chordata; class Aves; order Passeriformes; family Passeridae; genus Passer; species Passer montanus. The sequence goes on along the minus strand of NW_024356504.1, from coordinate 23,907,094 downwards.
TCTTAATGGCAATAAAATAAATTATTAATATTCCAGTGTATTTCAATATGCTAATTACATATGCATAACTTTTTTTGCTTCCTACTGGTACTTTATTATTGTCTCTATAAATTTCACATCTCTTATGATTTAGCCAGTGGTTGTCTTCTTGAGTGGTAAAATATCTTTGTAAATGCAACTCACATACGTTGCTAACCAAGTTTGCTTCATTTGGACTAATGGACAGCAAATTTTCCATACAGATATTTATTTATTAATGCAAATATTTAATTCAGACTTCATTAAAAACCTAAAACACACTACAAAATTCAATTGAAGAAGTCAAGAATTCTTGGTTTTGGGCTTTTTATCTTTTTCGTAATGCACTTTGGATTGTGTCGTTAAATGAGTTCTTCTGCCTCTTAAAGATTTTTCTTGAGGCACAGACCAACATTGCAGGAAACTTTAAAAAGTCTGTGTCTTCTCTGAAAGTACTTTTGTCTTTATAGGACCAAAGGGGACATAAAAACTATAAACTCCAAAATACGGTTTGTTTACATCCAACATCATAACTGGAACCATGTTTAGATATAAAAATGAAGCACTTGAGCAATTGCAGACCAAAGTCCATCCCAGAGAGGGATTTGTCAGTAGCTAAAGCCTTGAGGGAACAGTATTTTGTTAGCAATGAGCCTGAGCAGGGTTAGGAATTCTCTGTGCTGCACAGGGATCTGCAGGGGAGTGACCCACAGGGGATGGCACAGCTGAACCACACATTCCACCTGCTGTAAATCTTGGGGAAGCAGCAGGAAAAGAAAAAAAAAAAGATCTGTTTGTGTCTATGAATCTTTTCATAGACTAAAATCACAAATATGCAACTCCTGATCAAACTGTGGCCTCTGGAAATTGCTGTTTTGAAACTCAGGTTTTGATCTGATGCTTTGTTCTACTGCAGGGAAAAGGGTAAATAGAGAGCATGTTTTTCAGAAGGGAATAATAATGAATAATTGCGTTAATGGAAGCAAACCTGAAAGAGAAGCTACATATGTGATAAAATTAAAATCAGCTGCTACAGCACCTTAAGCTCTTGCCTATTCTGCTTTCTGTCCTCACAGCAGCCTGGGTATTTCTGTGCTGGACTGGAGTCTGTGGCAGAGACACACCAAAATGTTTGTGTGTGTGTCAGAATAAATAAAGGACTTGTTCTTTCCTTATCACTTTATCAGGAGCCCTTACAAAAAGATGAATTGCATATTTTGCAAAGTTGTGATTATTATTTACATTGTGATGGACATGACAAATTAAAACCACCATCTGATTGTGGGGATTTAATATAGGATTGCTTTATTCAGTTTTTAACTCCTTTGACTGGCAGAAGGAATGGCTGGCTCAACAAGTAATATCATCAGATCATGGAAATATTGTTTTTGCTCTCGATACATAAAATTGCGGATTTCTAATTGGAATGAAGAAAATTTGATTTAAAACTTTCTTGTGACTTCAGCTTTGGAATAGAACTTGAAATGCTGAAAACATTATCGATTGTGTCAGCATCATGGAATAGATAAAATGTAACAACAAAGTTTTCATTATTCACTTTTCACTATTTGTCAGTTGAATTCAATATAATAAAATCTTAGTTTTTCTTGCACATTTTCAATGGTTGAGTGAGGCATATTTCTAAAACTGACAAATTGCATGCAACAAATGTTCTATCTGAAGTAGATCACTTTTGCTAAAGGCAAAGGCAAAATCTGATTTTCTTTGTTCTGGAAATATAGTGTTGGGACCATTGTAAGCAATGAAGTGATAAGGACAGGATATGCAAAGGGTCAGTTTGCTTGCATAAAATTGATGCCCTGAGTGTTATCAGCATGTCACCCAGCAGCTGCCACTCCATGTGCTGGGCCAGGCATTCACTGTGACAGTTCTGAGCTGGGGACAAAGGTTGGGCTCTCCGTGCATGTGTAATTCCATAACTTTTCTGTCACACTGTGTAAGCAAAAATAATGAGCTGATTGAGGAGTGTGTGGGGATCTGTGCCACAACTGGCAGTTTAGGACACCCTCACTCTTTTTGACAATTTTGGACTTGTCTTGAATGTCATTTATTGCTCTTTTACTTAAATGCATGATCACATTTTTTAATTTGGGGGAGCTTTTCTACTGACATATAAGGAGATAAGTATAATGTGTTATGAAAGATCAGTGTCTTTTCTCTTAGTGCCTTTTCCCTGTGCATATACTGATAATATGTACTTTACTTTTAAAAGAGATACTTCAGAGATGCTATTGTTTTGTCACTGAGTCTCTACAACTGATTGCAGAATTCAGATTTTCTTTAAACAGTCATAACCCCTGCATTACCTGCAGAAACAAACCCACTGAGAAAAGGCAACTCAAGTAAGATGAAGCAAGAGAAAATGTATTTTATGACAGCCTGCAAATGCGTTGAGATCTGTGTTCTGCAGAGCAGAGCTGCTGGAGGGACGAGGGTCTGAGGAGCCCCTGGGGCTGTGCCCCTGCTGCACTCAGTGTCACACTGTGCTGCCTTTGGCTTCCCTCAGCACAGAACTGAGCTCACATCTGGGTAGGCAAAAATTTCATGGGTAAAAATTATTGCTAGGAGGAATCCAAGTGGACCTGGAGGAGGCTGCAGTGCAGATTGGTGTCTCTCCTCTGCACTTTGCAAGGGTTGGGACAATTTGTTTTTACTGTTTACATGAAAGCAACAGTGATGTAGAAAGAAAGGCAATATGCTGTGTTTTGTTTTTTCCCCTTTAAATGTAGAATATGTCAAGGGAAATAGAGATTGGATATTAGGAAAAAACTTTTCCATGGAAAGAGTGATAAAGTTCTGGAATGTTTTGTGTTTTCCCCTCTAAAGGCAGAATATGTCAAAGGAAGTAGAGGTTGGATTTTAGGAAAAAGTTTTTCACAGAAAGAGTGATAAAGGTCTGGAATGGCTGCCCAGGGAGGTGGTTGAGTCCCCATTCCCAGGTGTGTTTAACAAAGCCTGGATGTGGCACTGGGTACCAGGGTTGAGTTGAGGTGCTGGGGCATGTGTTGGACTCGATGGTCTTGAAGGTCTCTTCCAACCCAGGGATTCTGTGAATAACAGAGAATAACAGGCACTGTGAGGTTTAGAACCTGAAATGCTGGGGGATACACAAGGTGGGAGTGGTTGGCACGAGGTACCTGGAGCTTCAGGGGTTGTGGGCAGGTGGGATTATGGGCTCACATCTTCCTGGGGTGGGCAGTTTTGGGAAGGGCTGGAAGCCTTCTGAAAGCAAAGGTCAGGTTCTGACATATAATCACATTGAGCTGGAGTCATATTTCTGGGAGCACCGGCTGTGTGAGAGATTGATGAGACTTTTTATGGGATCTGTGGTGCCACTCTGGTTTAAGGTAATGCTCGGGTAGACCAATAGCAGCACCAATGGGTAATGAGAGAAATAAATAAACAACAACAAAAAAAGCAGTGTCCCAATGTCTGGTTGAAAATGGATAGAAAAATAATTTACGTATAAATCTAAAGCCATGTTTTATTTTTATTTCTTATATTACTGGAAATAAGTTCACAAGAAATTGTTTTATTATTTTTAAGTGCAGTAACAATGTCAATATTTTAAGTCTGGGCAGTTGTCTGTTTTGTTGGTCAGGTCACATATAATAAATAACAGTCTTCTCCTCAAAGGTTATTCTTTTGATATTGAAAATATGTAATAAATGGGTGAAAAAAAAGGATAGAGAGGAGGAAAGGGAGGATGAGGTAATGTTTGCATGGGGTGCATTGATTATTGTCTGTTGGCAGCAATGGTAGGCAGGAAGGGTTTTATTTGATTTTCTCAGATGACTTTTGTAGGTGCTGAGCAGTGGTTTCAGAGTCTTGCAGGAGTGGCAGCCTGCTGATGGCATGGTGTGAGGATCCCTCTGCTCGAGGGAAAGGAAAAGATGAAGAAAAAAAGCTCAATGTCCTGAATATAAGAAGCTTTTTTTTTTCTTTCCCTGTAGCAACCCTAATAAAGACTTTTTTTTTTATCTAGTAAAGTACATGATAGGGTTTTGTTACCAAAATACTGTGTGAAGAAATGAGGTGTATGTTTGCAAACTGTACAGGTTGTATTTTTTAATATGGAGAATATTTTTAGATTGTCTAAGTTGTAATTCTCCAGCTGGATTTAAAATGGACTCCGTATGCAGATTTTAATTATATTTTAAGCAAGTTCTATTTATTTTAGCAACGTTTTGGAGGTTTTTATTTTCTTTTCTTTTATTTTAATTGGTTGGTTGTTTTTTTGGGGTGGTTTTTTTTTGTGGGTTTTTTTTTTTTTTTTTGGTGGTGTGGTTTGTTTGTTTGCTTGTTGCAAGTGTTATTCTTCTACTTTTCCCATAATATGTTTGAGATGAAGACAAAGACTTTTGTGCCCAGTGTGAATGTGTCTGTATAACAAAATTAAATACTCTAGGACCAGTATTACTTTCTGATTAAAACTGAGTGTAATAATGTCCTTTGGGATTGATTTACACCACTGGGTCATGGCATGTCCTGCATTCCATATTGTCTAGACCATTTATTGCTAAGAGCAACCAGAGTGGCAGCAGATGAAATTATCCTACAAAATTATGGCCTGCATGGTACCTGCAAGAACCTACAGCACATCTGGATCCTGTGAATGAGAGTTCTCTAACAAATGTTGCCTTCTACAAAAAAAAATGCAGAGTGAGTTTCCTTTCCTGGGTTGCCTAACCCATTTTTTAAGAGTTGTCAGACATAATTCACTTCTCAATGTTTCCCCAAAAAGCATTTCTTAAAGCACTGTTGCTTGCCTCGGGTATTAAACTGTTCAAACTTTCTCTGGAAGTAATTTCTCTTAAATACTTTGCATTTTGAAAGCAACTCCATAAATTTATTGGCATCTCTTTGCATTGTAATCATCTGCTGCTTAGGCTGTCTGTGGAAAAACGCTTTAAGTGGCTTTATTGTTGTGTGATGATGGTTTATGGGGTTCATAACCCATGCAGGGGGCAGTCCTAGGGAGGTGGGAGGTGGTTGGAGGAGGGGAATGTCACAGCCTGGAGCAGCCACACCATGTCCCCACAGCAGCTCTCGAGGCCACGTGCTCAGTGGGATGCCTGTTGCAGCTGAATTATGCTTTAATTTTAACAGTGGGTGACTTAACTGCTTTGAAGTAAATAACTGGGTTTGATTTACAGTCTCACTAGATTTATAAGGAGCTGTTGAATGTGCAGCTAAAAAGAAAAAAAAATAAGACTGTTATAGCTATGTACCTCTATAAATCTGTCTTTATTGTTCAGCATGTACATGGGCCACTGGGACCCCATTACAGGTTTGCAATCACTGGGCAATGTGTTTGAGACTCAGCAATGCAGAAATTAGGAATGTTACAGTTTTCAGCTACTCTTACAAATTTCTGACATGAGATTGATGTCAGAAAATTCACCCTCTGCAAAAATCTTAACAGTCAGGATTAAAAGATAGGGCCACTCACAAGGCTCTTATTTAATTGCTTCACTCTTTCTCCTTGCTCCTTTAACCCGTTGGCATCACAGCCAGCTCTGTGATGCAAGGCCCAGTAACAGAAATTTCACTCCTCTTACTCATTCCAGAAGCTCGATGCATTTCCTGATAGAATCATTCTATAACAAAAGTAAAATAAGAAATATGCTTAAGAATTTAGGGCCAGATTTTGCTACCCTGTTGTAAAATTCCTGGGAAAGGCACAAATATATCTGGGACATCATCACATTTCCACTGGGTGCTGTGCAAAGGAATTTGTTAGAAGAGGGTGTTGCTGATGATTGTTGCTGTCGTTGTTGTTATATTGGTTTTTTTGGACCCTCAGTAGAAGAATGGAGGTTTATTAAAGCCACACTTTCATGTTCCTCTCTCAGTAACTGCTCAATATTCCACCTCAGCCAGTGCAGAATCGTGGAATCACAGAATGGTTTGGGTTGAAAGAGACCTCTAAGATCATCTCATTCCATGAGGGACACCTCCTGCTGTCCCAGGTTGTTCCAAGGGCTTCCCAACCTGGCCTTGGACATTGCCAGAGATGGACCACAACCGCTTCCAGCCACAACCTGTTCCAGTTCCTCACCAAATCCCAGAATTTTTCTTTTCTGCACTTGCTGGGAAGCTGAATGCCTGAATCTCAGAACACCTGAATCCAACACGTCTCTGAGAGACTTTGTGTCTTTCTGAGCCATCAGGATGCTTTCATTAAGTATTCATAATATTTAGATTATTCTTATATTTTTGAAAATTCTTTAGCTTGGAGAAAATGCTATTGTCTCAGTGTTCACATTTATAGGTTTTTAATGCAGTATATAATGCTCCACGATTGAAAGAAAGCCAACAATATTTTTGTCAGTAACCAAATTGATTGAAATTGAAATGCTTTTACTCCACAAAGAAAAGGAAAAGCTCTCTCTTCTTTTGAGGAACTTGAAGTCTAGATGCTTTAAAGTGCTTATTTAAATTTAGTGTATTTTAGGTTCAGCACTGTGCTTCTAACAAAGAGTATCTGTGAAGGTTGATTTAATTCAGAGGAATCAGATATTTGAGGATGAGTAATTTGAAAAAGATGGATGGATATTTTTCACTTGATTTTTCATTTTTCAACTTATGTAATAATCACTCCGGACATGGCTGTTAAAAGTTGAGACACCAGTGTGCCTGACTTATTGAATGCTGACATCTTTAATAAAAATCATACTTTTAAGTGGCATTGCAGACAGAATTATGGCAAATTCTTGGTCGTGTAAGAGGCACAGAGAAAATCCATTCCAGCTTCACTTTCCCAAGGCACAGTGTCAGTACAAGGCTGTCTGGGCTGCTAATTAGGAGCATTAATGTCAAAAGAGTGGCACAGCAAAGGCTGTGCTGCTGCAGGGTTTCACAGCTTGTCATTTATGTGTTTTCACACTTCTTACCTGCTCTCACCATCAATGGCTATTGGAGAAAAAAGAAGAAAAAAACACTTGGTGCTCCTTGTCTTGTTCCAAACTTGGCTTTTTACTCAGTGGAGGCAAAAGCTGTTCCCAAGTGATTTTCTGCTTGTCTTTGCAATAAAGTTTGTTTGTTCCCTGATAAATACATAATTTTATCTCTTTTTTTCTTTCTAACAAGATAATAAATTAAACTAAGTATAGCCATGCCAGTTTGGACATTGTATTCAGAAAGGAGATGTAGGGGTTATAGAAGAAAAATTGGCAATTTAAACCAAGCAAAATAATTCTTCCTTTATAATCAATATTTTGAAAAGAACAAAACCAAACCAACAAAACAAAACCAAAAACAAACTCAAAAAAAAGAAGAAAAAACAAAACCCCACAAAACTCTAAAAACCAACTAACATTTCTGTGCCAAAACAAAGATTGTTTTAAGGACTTTCAAATATATATATTTAAAATATATATTAATATGGGGAAAATATAAATATGAACCCAATACAGATTTATATATGCATATATGGGGAAGTTTTCATTGCAGTAATGTCCAGACTAAGGAAAAATTGACTATATAATGCAGTAGAAGCTAAGTTCTTTCCCTTAAAATAGTGAGAAATGGTCTATCTCTTTCTTCATTGACAAGAAACATATGGAGAGTTCAAGGAATATTTCAAATTTTAATTACATTTCATCCAAAACCATTCCCCAGTTTACTCAGAAGTTTATCAAAAACAGTCCAACAACTCCAGAATTCCACTGAGTAGTTTGCACAGATCAGTTCTTACATTAAAAACAATGAATGTTTATACTGACGCTTTTAAGAGGAAAAATCTTGCTAATATTTGTTTCTACATCTGGGAAAAAAGAAATCTGTTAATATAATACTGACTTTAATAGATAGTGCATGATTGCAGCAGAAACAGAAATACAAGAATATGTCACTGCTTTTCCTCTCTCTTGTAAAAAAAATCTGAAGTCTTGTGCTAGTCTTGATTTGAAATGGAAATAAACGTAATAATTCATACAAGATATATGTTGGAAAATCAAAGTGAAAAAAGAGAGCCATTCTCTTTTTCTCAGATTTCCATAAACTATGGTTTGGCCATAAGACATATATTTCCAGAACCCTTTGAAGATTTAGCCACCATTATATGAAATGATTATTTTCTCTAAAGGTCTAAGAATGTCTGTGTGTTTAAAAGACATAGGAAAAGTTCACTTCCAGACACACTTTTGCTGTGCCCACAGTCCACATAATGTCATTAAGTAGAGGAGAATTTAATCTATATGCTGTCTTAACTATTCTTTATGAAGTCCTTAAGAGGAAATCCTAGTTTTTAGAGAGTAATAAAGGAAAGATGATCACATTTGGCAGAAATGCTCCAAGGAAACTGTTATTAATGTAGGAAAAGCCCTCAAAACTATATAGAAGATTGCTCAGAATAAATATGTGTGTTTTCAAGGGGAAACATTTCTTTTTAGAGACTTCTGAAACCGTACAAATGAAAGAAAAAAAGATCAATTACTTTAAAGATGTGAGTGGAGCAGACATCTGCACATAGTGGGGTTTATATATGATGAAATAGGCATGAAATGAATTCAGCAACTTCTTGAGTACAAAAAGTTTTATATGTATTTTAAAAGTTCCCAGTTCAACCAGAGCCTTTCCTCTGTGGTTTGCAATGCATGCAGCTGGGGAGCCACTCACAGCAGCTTCGTGCAGAGCTGCTACCAAACCATGGGATAGAATGGGGTTCACACCACCCATTCTCTGCCTGCCGAGGGGATTTCTCAAGCAGCATTTAATTTGGTGAGGGAGTGGACCCATAAAATTCTTTACAATCTTCTCTCATGAGAAAGTGGATATGTCCAACTCAGGGGCAGGAACAGAGACAAACCCCAAAGCAGATCAATGGTGCCTCCAACACACAAATGCCAAATGTTCTCAGTGCCCATGTGAATTGCTAAGGACAGTGGTGGGATGGTTTGGAGGGAAGTGTTCTTTGCATAGCAGGAATGAAGCATGGGTAGATGACTCTTCAACTAATTAAAGTTGAAAAGTGGTGTGTTTATTACAGCGCCAGGCACAAGCAGAACAATTTCCAAAGGCATGTGCGAAGAATCACAGGCTCTGTTTATCTAAAAAAGTCTTACATATTCATATAATTCCCAAAACACCCAATACATTTTCATTACCTGACCCCGCCTACCCCCTCTTAGTATTCAAATGTATTTAAATGTGTCCAAAGTTCTTTCATGCTTGTGCAGTCCCTCACCTCAGATGGGTCGGTAGGTTGTGAACTAGGGCATGGGTTCCAAAATGGGGCATGGGTTCTGAAATGGGGCAGTGGGTTCTGAAATGGATCACGGGTTCTGAAATGGGGCATGGGTTCTGAAATGGGGCATGGGTTCTGAAATGGGTCAATGCTCTTCTGAGGTCAGAGTGACCCTTTACTTTTGCCTTGTAGACAGGCTTTGGTCCCCTTGGCTGTAGCTCAAGTTTCAGAGCCCAGGTCCTCTTCTTTTTCACAATTAGATCAGCATCCTATTATGTTTCTTTAAACACAGTAAAGACAAATACATGATTTATGTCTTAGCTTTAACTATTCCATCTGCTAAGAATTAACTATCCCTTACTATTTCTTCTTGCTATACTCTTAATTGTTTATGGTGTGGTATTGCTTCTGGATGTCTCACTTTTCCTGGAATGCTGAGCTCAGTTTTAACTACCTAATACAAATAGCTATCCCTAATGACCTTGAATTAATTATTCTTGGTTTCTGTAATCAACCTAAGCTGTTTGGTGCAATTTCTTGGGATGTCTTACCAAAAACGTAAGGAAAGAACAGAGCAAACATTTTATAACTGTAAGTACTGTCATGTTAACAAATAGAACAACCTGTGTGTGATGGGCCTTTCACATATATATCACTTTTATCTCAAAATAGGTACGTTTTTCACACAAGAAAAACTCCTCCAAGTGGCTGGCGCTACTTAACCTTGTTCCTTTTCATCCACTTCCCAGTGTACAGCAATCTTCTAGAGCTCTCATTGCAGGAATTTAATTACTAGTCTTATTTCTACAAATGTTTGAAATTGGATCCCTTTTGTACCTTTTGTCCCATTTAAAAGATATTTTCTAAAATGTTTCTGTAACACAGAAGCTTATCTGCAATTTTCAAAAGTCTTCCTGAATCAGTAAACCATAATTTTTTCATTCCATGAGTCCAACTTTAGAAAATGGTGAGCAGGCACATTGAAAATGCTTTCAGTATTACTGATTTCCAGAGGCACAGAGTTTTCTTCTGGCATTTTTAAAAGCATGTCCTATATTTTGCTTGGAAAAAGGGAGGAGAAAAAAAATGTATTTTCTTCCTACTGTCTGAAATATATAAATGCTCACATATCTCACAGTGCATCTGACATTGGCCTTCTCTGGAGTTTGGATATTGGACTAAATGGAGCATTTCTTTATTCTGGCTCAGCAGATCTTGGTAATAGGACCTATCAGGCCCAATATTCACTTTGAATTAAAAGGGAAATGAGTGGTGGAAGGGCAGGAATGGGAGAGACAGAAGACAGCAGTGAACTGTGTAATGAGGTGGCTGAGGTGGGATACAGTTGGTGTTCCTGGTATTTCACTGAATAAATCTTATTTAAGTTACCTGCACTTTGAAGGACAATAAATGAGCTTCCATGTCTGTTTTAAGTACAAGGCTCATAAGCCCTGAGTTATCATCAAAAACTCAATGAATACAATTTTTGTTCAATCAAGTTTACTTACTATTCTCCAGTGCAGCATGGATGTGATGGAGGCAACAGTTTTGGTGTTTTTTTGATTGTGGAAAGCAAACCTGAAAATCCCCCATCTGAAGGATTACAAGCATACAGAAAACTAGAAGTTAAAAAAACCAAACCAGCTTCTCTGTGTAATGATATTTTATCACATCTGGCTTCTCTCATCATGACAGAATCTCGGCTTATGTTAGCACTATTTTGAAAACACTGTAATATAATAAACATATTTAAGTTTTTAAAATCAAAAATCATTTATATTGATCATTGAACATGATATATATTTTCTATTTGCAGCATTCTTTATTAAAGAATAACTAATTATGTCTTAGAGTAATATCAGTAGAATACTGTCAATAAGAAGAGGAAGAAAAGAAATCTTAGTTAAATAATATTGATAAAGTTATGTTCTTTGCACTTCTCTGTACTTTTGCTTACTGTAACACTAAGATGGTGTACGGGCAGGTCAGCTGGTTTATAAGAAAAATTGAGGATATATAAGGCATTTACAGAGTGTGGTTCCAGGATCCCACAAGGAAAAGAACAGAGTGAGTAGTTAGGGTGCTGTGAAGCTGCCACAGATGCCTGAGAAGGAAAACTTGGTTGTTAGTAAATGTTAGTGAATATTATCACAGAAAACTTACTTTGATGCTACTTCTTATAGCAGCTATCAGAAATCTAGCAGCATCCAGAACTATAAGAAAGAGGTTTTTTAAATGAAAATTAATGAATAGATAATATGGTTTTAGACATGCATATCACATTTTTAAAAATTTCTGTTACGTATTTCTGGTCTGCTTTTAGTCCCTTTCAAATATAACCAACAAACTCCTTTAAGCTTTACCAATGTGCCATCCCCAGGGTCTGACAGACATCCTAGAACACTAAATCCAGAATCTGAGTGACTTCAGAGCTGCCCTCCCCCAGCAATCTGGTACCACCAGTGTTTCAGCTGCTTCACAGGTGCAACATCATTCAGTGGTGCTGCTTCTGAGGAGACCATAAAAAAAAATCACAATGACAGACTTAAAAGTATTTTACAGAGTTCAAAACAAATGTGTATCTTTCATACCAATGTGGTTGCAATCAGATGTCTCTACTTAAAAAGGAAAAAAAATTCTCCCCAACCCCTATTTGTGTACTGAGAATTGGATTCCTTATTAGAAATCCTATAATAGATGTAAAGCAGCTGGAGCTCTTTAGGTGAGTGGAGCATCTGCTGGCAGAGCAGCCAGCAGTCGCTTACTTGGATTGAAGCTGCACTCCTGAGCTCCTTTTTCTTTCTTTTTTCCCTTTTTTTTTTTTTTTTTTGGCAGATGTGCAGCAAATAGCAATGGACTGGATCACTGGGAATTTTTACTTTGTGGATCACGTCAGTGACAGGATCTTTGTCTGCAGCCAGAATGGGTCAGTGTGTGTGACCCTCATCGAGCTGGACCTGAGCAACCCCAAGGCCATAGCTCTCGATCCAACGTCAGGGTAAGGTTCTTTCTTTGCTCTAGGATTTATTTCACTTGATTCTGTGACTGCACATCATGTATCTGTTCCATGCAGGTGTTTTAATAACTATTTTTATCTTGCTGTATTGAGTTACTTGCATAGTTGCTATACTAAAGCAATAATGTGTAATGAACTTGGAGCAAATACTTAACTGTTAATTGTAATAATTATTGCAGCATGTGCCTTGTGACTTCTCAAAATGGAATCAAAACTGAGAAAGCAATTTAATCCCTGCTTGTCACAACATTTGCTTTTGTGTTTGCTTTTCTGTAAGTTGTGCTTCTAACTAAAGGATGTGGGAAAGGAGTTTTTGAAGGATTTTTATGCTCTATCCCCTCATTTACAGGAATATTGGAAATGAGTTCACTGAGGTTATTTACACAAAAAAAAGTGGAAGAAATTTTACTATTCTTTAGAGGGTCAGCTCTAATGGTAAAATGGTAAAATTACCATTTTCTGTTCCACATTCAGTGCCAGTTCGGAATTAAGCCTTGATTAAAATACAGAGTACTAAATGTCCTCCAATTTATAACATCCACCAGCTGGGAAAAGTTTTTAAGCAATAATGATATAAAAGCATTACTAAATAGGAGTAGAAATAGGATCAAATTAATTTATAACTAAATTTTGGTAAGGGTCTTGAACAAGCATTTTACCTTGGTTTTATTAGTCAGTAAGTAGTTCAGACCAAAATCCCTGGTGGAATATGTCCTAAACTGCCATAAGCCCCTTCTCAACAAATACAAAAATATTTACAGTAGAACAGCTTGCCATCCATATGTGGACTTTTGTCAGTCTTTATTTAAAGCCTGAACGAATATTAAGAAGCATTATCGCAATGACTTCAGCTCTGACAGGAACAGCTTGCATGTAAAGTTTACAAAGAAGTTTGATAATGTGAGCTTGAGTATAGCTGTATTTCTCTCTGCAGCAGATGGTAAGCTTGACTTGATCTGACTGCAGAGTTGTTTAAAAAGAAAAATAAAAATTCATGTAGAAATTGATTTTCTGCACGTTCTGATCTGAAAGAACTTGAAGCTTTCAAATTTGCTGACAGCAGCCTTTTTTCTATGCCTTTACTTGTATATTCTTTGCTTTGGATGAATCCAAAGCTTGTCATTAGCTAATCTTATCTGTCAGGGATGGAGGAATTGTGCCCAAGCCTTTGGTTTTGTGAGGAGGGACAGAAAAATGAGAGATTTCAATTGTTATCTGCTGGCTCCAAACCATTCCTGCTCAGAGCCACCTGTTCAGTGCCACGTGCAAGGGGAGGAGTGGGGAGAGGGAAGGGCTGGCCTGTAGGAAAGGCCACAAGCAATCTCCATTTATCTTGTGGTGAAAACACTGTGTAAAATTTTATCAGAGTGCAAGTTCAGCAGTTATTTCATTACTTGTTTTTTTGGGCATTTTTCTTAATTATCTGATGTATGTTCTGTTAATAAGATACCTAACACACATTTTAACTGCTAACCCCCAATTTATATATTAATTATGTTAGTTTTTCACTGGGTTTTGATCCACAATGCAAACAGATAATCAAAAAGCATTCTGGCTATTTTCAAAAATCTGATCCTTTGTTTTGTCTTTTGTTTTCTGTCCTTTTTTAGTTTGAACCCTTTCATGCTGATCATAGTTGAGACTTATTTTGGTGTCAGAGTTTTAGGGTGGTATTTCTGTCTGGGTAACTTGGTGGGTTTATTGATTTAAGAAAATCACAAAACCATTCATACTAAATTACCTATGTTGTAAGCTGAGCTCCAAATGAGTTGCTGCTCACCCAGAGGGGATCATTTCCAATTCTAAGAAGTTCAGTGTGTGATCCCAAGCCTTTATGTCTGTGATAAACTTCCTGTAGTAGCACAGGGTCAAGCCCTGCTATTCTTGCATGTTCACGTTGATGTGTTAGGAGTTTAGTTGTGTCATGAACCAGAAATTCTGCTTTTATCCATAAAACAGCCAAGTCATGGTGGAAAATTTGCTCATTCCAAATGGTTCCCCTCGCTGCACTCACAAATATATTTTCTGAGTGTGGTTAATTTTACATCTGTGTGCCTGCAAGTTCTGTTAGATGTTTAGTGGTGATGTGTGATATATTCTCCTGTGAGCTTACAATGGAATTTGAGCTACTAAGTCTCTTTCATATCACACAGGGAGTGAAAGAATGTTTCATAAAAGTTTATTCTCATAAAACTGAATTTGAAATTGAGGGGGAAAAAAAAGATTTTGCTATTCATACAGCTCTTGAAGAGCCACATTTGTTATGTTTCTCTTCCAAGCACGTTACTTTGGCAGGATTTCAGCACTTTATCAATCACAACCGTGTTTGACGTTTTGGTTATTCCAGACTAGAGCTAATGCAGAACCACCAGAAAAATACCTGCTTCCCCCAGTGAGCTGGTAACTTACCCAGTTAGGGGTTTTGCAGTGCTGGTACTCATCTTTTACATCAACTAATTATCAATTAAGGGTAGCACAGTGTAAGTATCAGAGCTGTGTTAAGGAGAGCATTTCCAGGAGCAGAGAATGTGCCTGCACTGATCTCTGGGAGCACTTCAGAGCCCAGACGTGGCAGTGAAACATGGATTGAAGGAAAAACTGGGACAAGGAGAGTAGGAAATAAAGTGGCAATTGGTAACAGAGAGGGAGAATAAATTGTTTTACAATAATATATTATCTATCAAATGCCTTTGAACTAAGATGTTTGGCTCCATATGTCTGCAGTTGATAGCTTTGATAAATTTTAATATGGGACTTCTTTTATTCAGTGGTCAAGGAACAGAAGCAATTACTTTTGCTGGTCCATGAAATTGGTGTAAAATTGATGATGGTGCTGCTGACTGTCAACATGAAACAAATACAAGCTGGGTTAGAATGGGTTTAGCTGAGATCCTCAGTTCAGGTCTGCTGTACTCACAGGGAATGGTTTTTTGAAGTATTTCAGCCAGTATTCCATTGGCATATTCATGAGACTCTGATCACCAGACATTGATGGTGGGGAAGGTAACACATTTAAGACTCACACGAGGATAGATAGATTTAGGTTCTCTCCCAGCTCTGCCACAACCAGCTAAATGCCTCCACACATTTTACTTTTTTTTTATGGCTCTGCATCTCTTTATATTTAATAAGAAGCATACAGTGCCTGTTGTTCAAGCTATGTGATATTTGGATGCATTCAGTAACATTAGGAACTAATATTGTGGGACGCTAACTGTGTACATCTTCATATTTATTAATTATATTTAGGTAAATATGACTACTTAATTGAATAAGAAGCATACAGTGCCTGTTGTTCAAGCTATGTGATATTTGGATGCATTCAGTAACATTAGGAATTAATATTGTGGAATGCTGTGTACATTATCATATTTATTAACTATATTTAGGTAAATATGTCTACTTAATTGCCTCCAGTGTTCTGGGTAAATTGTTGCCTTCCACTGCACCACAATGGCCATGGGGAATGTGCTGCACCATTTTACAGAGCAAAAATGCCTTGGAGCAGGGGGATGTGCTGCAGTGCCCTCCCAACACTTCAGTCCTGGCCATGCTGCTCAGACATCTGATATATATGGAATAATATAAATACCAGGGTGTCTTAATTTCTCTTCATACCCATTTTCTGATTTCTTTGGGAATGCCAGAAAATGGGGAAAGGACAGGAGGAGCAGATGAGGTTGCAGCCTTGGGGCTTCTGGTTCCAGAAACGTGCAGCTTGTACCAATGGCTGTGATGCCTTTTTGGGATGCCAGCCATAACTTTCTACTTTATTTCCCAGGCTGATGGAAAAAAATGAACTTCAAGAGGGTTAGGTTTGAAATGTGGATGATATTGATGTAGCATCCACTGACACAACTGTTCAAACATGAGGAGATGTGTGATTAGAGGTTAAACAGAGTGACATTGCAAAAAGGATGTACAGAGCAAGGCTGGAGCATGGAAGGATGTGAGGAGCAGTGATGGAGTAAGGAAATGCTTTAGACACTTCCTACATGAACCTCCCTAGAATTATCACAGAATTCCAGAATAATTTGGGTTGGAAAGGGCCTTAAAACTCAGACAGTTCTATCCCCTGTCATGGCAGGGACACCTTTGCTATCCCAGGTTGTTCCAAGCCCTGTCCAACCTGGCCTTGGACACTTCCAGGGATCCAGGGGCAGTCACAGCTTCTCTGGGCACCCTGTGCCAGGGCCTCACCTCCTCACAGGGATGAATCTCTTCCCGATATCCATCCAGCCCTGCCCTCCTTCAGAATGAAGCCATTCCCTGTGTCCTGTTCCTCCATCCTTTGTCTGAAGTCCCTCTCCTGGAGCCCCTTTAGGCTCTGGAAGGGACTCTGAGGTCTCCCCAGAGCCTTCCCATTTCCACACTGAACACCCCCAGCTCTCCCAGCCTGGCTCCAGAGCAGAGGGGCTCAGTCCTGGGAGAATCTTTTTGGCCTCCCCAGGAGTTGCTCTGGCAGCTCCACGTCCTGCCTGTGTTGAGGATCCCAGGAGTGGAGGCAGCTCTGCAGATGGGGTCTCACCTTGACCTGTCCACTGTTCTTGTGCTGCAGCCAGGACCTGGGTGGCTTTCTGGGCTGCCAGGGCACACGAGGCCAATAAAAGAGATGGTGGATTGAGGGAAGAGAAGAACCAGAGGGGATTAACAATTGAGTCATTGCTGGAGTCACTCAAACTTGTGACTGCCATTTAAAAGTTGTATTAGGAACAAAGGGGAAAAAAGACTTCTAAAGAGATTTGTAAAAGGAGCAAGCTCACATTTTAATACTGCAATAGTGTGTGTCATGTAAATATTTGAATAAATCTTTTAATCGGCTTTTCTTTCTGCTATGGTGTAGAAATACAAAAAAAACCACAGGCTCTGCTTATTTCTTCCACACAACATTTGTGAATGCATTCAAAAAGAGATTGTGTTGTGATGATTGAAGAACAACAGCTATTAAAGTGTTATGGTGTTATGTACCATTTCTTGGTAGTGTTAGTGAGTCAGGAAAAAACAAACAAAAGCACAACAGCAAAAAAAAAATACTCTGTTGTATTTTGAATCTGTAATGGCAATCAGTTGATACCTCTGGCATTAACAAAGGGGTGCAATGGGAAACAAGTGAAGAATTAACAGCTGAAATTGTCTACTTCATCATATCAGAAATTTATTCTGAGAAAAAAATATAAAAATATTATTCTATGAACTTCCTCCCTGATTCTGAAGATGCGAAGCACAAATTTCTTCTGTGGCTCAA
The DNA here is from genome assembly GCF_014805655.1 of Passer montanus. NCBI lineage: Eukaryota > Metazoa > Chordata > Aves > Passeriformes > Passeridae > Passer > Passer montanus. The sequence goes on along the minus strand of NW_024356504.1, from coordinate 23,889,604 downwards.
ATCAAAGCCACAGTATGAAAATAATAATGATAATTAAAAATACATAATGTCATTGTGTAAAACACAGTGGGGAAATTTGACTCAGTCTAAAATTTCAGAAGACAGGAGGAAGCAAGAAGAAATTTTGAAATTCATCCTTCCATATAACAGAGTTGGAACAGCAGCTTTAAAATACCATTTTTTGAAGGATCTAGAAGAAAAAATCATAAGAAATGTTTAATTCTGCCTTTCTATTTTTTTTTTTTTAAGATTTACTTTTGAATTTATTCTACCTCTCAGATCTGGTAGAGGTAAGAGATAGAAATTGGGGGTTGGTCATCACCATGCTGTGATCAGGGTGTTCAGATGCTGTTGCAAATGTTGTTTTCTTAAGCTGTGTGTGGCCATCCTCGTGGGATGTTTGCTTTTATTGGCCAGACCAAAATGCAATGCAAGGTCCACTGAGCACTTTTCACTAAAACTTGAAGGGAATGGAAAAAATTTACACATCATTGAATGAAAAGTTTTCCTTATTAGAGAGCCATGCACAGGAGATGGTGCCTGGGGTCTGGGAAAGCCATCCCAGAGGATGGAAAACAGCCCTTAATGAGTTAAAGAGATTGAAGATATAAATGAAAAAGAGTTTTGGGCTGACAACTCAACCTGTTTGGCACCATGGGTAGACATGTAAGGCAGCAAGAGCTGTCCTACTTAGTGGGATTTTGGACAGAAGATGGGTGAGATCCCTGATGGGACAGAACCCAAGGCCAGCCCTGAAATCCTGCATTAATGATTAATAAATCCACAAGAGCCAGCAGAGAGCAAATCAGCTGGTGAGGGGTGGAGAGAGACCTTTCTGAAACAAATTTATTGACAGACATTTTGGTTTTCTTATCTTTCTCTACCTATGCATTTCCAAAAAAAAAAAAAAAAAGCAAACCACAAATGCAATTTGTATTGGGCACAATGAATAGTTTGCATCCAGCTCACATTTGCCTGGAGGTATCAGTGAAGAACTGGAAATTTTTGCAGGGAGGAAGAGTAGAAATTCAAAAAGGAGGGGAGGTCAAACCATCTATTTTTTTCTTTGTTTGCTTCATTGTTATTTAGACAGGGGAGTAGTTCAGGATAAAAATAAAACAGCTGCACTTATTGTCTGCTGCCTATTTTATTCTCTTTTTGCTCTCTTGCATTTGAGCTCTTATAGCAGCCATTGGGCTTAGGAGGGACTCTGAGACTTAAAACTTTGGGTTGGTTTTGGTTGGGTTTTTTTTTCCCTATCAGATTAGTCACCATTTTCTGCTGATCAAAGAGGAGAGTTATAATCATTAACGCTCACTTTTAAACAGCCAAATCATTAGTGGTTTAATAACATGCCATTATTAAAAGAGCTCAGTTCCTTTTCTTGTCACAAAGATTTTCAAAGAGCTGTAAGATACATATAAGACCTACTCACTTCAAAAAAGTTTTAAAGATGGCCTGAAAAAGAATCTTAAAAAAAAATCATTAAAAAATCCCCAACAAAACAAACAAAAAACCCCTCAAACCAAAAAAACACTAAAAACTTTGTAGTAACTAATCATAATATGAAAGTTTTCATTAAGAATTCATATTTTATTGCTCATCCTTTCCTCCACAGCCTCTTTCAGCCTGTGAACAGTTGGAGAAGGTGTAATAGAGGAGCCAAAATAAGATGAGAGAAGTAAAGATACTTACACAGATGAAAAAAACCCCAAACTATAATTTTAAAATTATTTCCACGTCTTTTTTTATCCCTTTAGCTCAAATGCTTGCTAGAAAATTATGAAAAAGAAAAGGATTTTTTTCTGATCTCAGGTTTTACAGAACTGCTTCCAGTTACATGTTCTTCCATCTTTTAATTTTAATTTTTGTAACTAAACTGAGACAGAAAACTCTTTCATCTTTGCATTTCCCCCTGGATTTTTAATCCCTTGAAACTTCAATTCCAGTGCAGCAGCACAGGTCTGCTCACTGGAAACCTTGTGGCTGCTGCTCTTGGTAAGAAAAAGAAGCAAGGGGTATTGTCACATGTGCTCTCCTTCCCAAAATAAGGTGATACAACAATTCTGCATTCATGTGCAAACTGAAGATAGGAGAAATTAAGGTTCTTTTTAACAGCAAATTAAAAAATAAATAAATAATTTTTGCTTTTTGAACATGCAAAGATATGAGCTTGTATGAAAAAGTCAGCTTGAAAAGGACTTGTTGAAACAATTCAGTTGAAAAGGACTCAGTCACTGACAAATCTAAAGGAATTAAAATACCAAGCATGTGCCCTAACTGCATTAAAAAGGAACTCATTAACAGTGTCAAGTTATTGGTCTGGATTGAAGTGACACATATAATCAAAACAATAAAAATAGAATAGGTTTGAACAGGTTTGCTACATGCATGTTCTCAAGTAATGATGAGTGTTGCTATTGTGCGTACTTTTTCATTAATCAAACATTGCTGAATGGATGAGTATAATTAATATCCAGTCTTCTGTATCTACCCTGAAGTTGGGCTGTATTTGGTGCTCAAACCAAGCTGCTTTCAGAGAAAAAAAATACTGATAGCAGTGACAAAGGATGTATTTTTTTAGAATAATCCTTTGTGAAACAGCTGGCAAAGTGAACACTGGCAATGTTATTAGAATAGTTCAGAACTGATGTTCTGAGACTTGGTATAATAACAACACTGCCTGGAGAATAAAAAGCTAACTAGAGTAATACTGGTGAAGCATGAACTAAAGTGAGCCTTTTTTCTTATGCAGCATGTGCCCACTAATGGATTTCATATATTGCTACTAAGAGAAACAACATTTGAGTAGTGTCAGCAAGTATGAAAAAAAACCCAAACAGTCGGAATACAAAAACATTTATGGAATTACAAATAGCTGCAGTTTGTAAAAAGAAAAAAAAAATTTAAAATCCCAAAAATAGCTTGTAAGTCAGTAAAACTTTTCTTCACTTATCCCAAGTTTGGTGCAGAGGAACACAAAGGCAGTGTGGTTCCTCTCTCAGGGGCTCAGGTTCTCCTGGGGAGCTGAGCTGTCAAACCGCAGCATCTTCATTCCCCAAACCAGCTCTGCCCTCTGCTTTTGGGCCCTAAACATCAGAAGTGGCTCAGCAAGCCAGGCTGAGCACATGAACAGCACAAATAAAACTCTGAGTGCATTGCCTGGGGGCATCCACAGCTGATCCAACACTTCCTCCCACCAGCTTCACACCTCCTGTGGGATTGGAGTCCTTACTCTGCTCCTCACACCCCTCACCCTCAGCCCTTCACTAATTAAGCTTCTGCTCAAAATGCACTTGTACTGAAATTACCATAGATCTATGAATTAAATTTTGGTTGTGGGGTTTTTTTTTGGTTGGTTGGTTTTTTTGTGTGTGTGTGGTTTTTTTTTTTTTTTTTTTTTTTTTTTGTGAAGGAGACCCAGAAATGGACTTGTTATTCTCCTTGGAATGGAAGTGATGTCCAGGAAAAAGCTGCATGATTTATGTCACCCTATCAGTGATTTTCTTCAAGTTGAAAGCAATTAAGCTGGAGACAATTGAGGCCACTTTGTTTCTGAATGAGAATATAAATGGGAATTTAAGGCTCCATAATGCATGGACATTATGTTCATGTCCATTTGAAATCTCCTGGGTTTTTTTTGGTTGGTGTTTTTTTGGTTTTGGTTTTTTTTCTTTCATTTTATCACCTGATTATCTTATTATCTAACCAGCTCCTGTAAGGTCATTTATGTTGAAGACATGTTCTGATTTGAATTAGACCACTGCATAAGTGGAATAACAGAATTGAAATAGCTGCTCAGGATCTTTTTTTTTTTTTTTTTTTTTTTTAGGTGTTCATGTATTAATCTGGGCTTAAAAATATCCATGTGTATATAGATAGATATTGATAGAGATTTTTTTTTTCCCTCTAAAATGAAGAAAATTAAAACAGGAAGAAAAAGCTCACATTTAACACGGATAGTGTATTATGGTGTTATAAAGTTTTCCAAATCTGTTTTCCTAGTGCAGCCCACATATTTCTTGTGTTTTTTAACTGAGTCTTAGCATTGAAGAAGTGCAAAATTGTGCAAACCATGAATTTTCCAATAAGCTCTTGCCATGCCATTCTTTTCCTTCTTCCTGCAAGATAAATAACCGCCTGTGTAGATGCCATGTTTGAAGAATAAAACCACTAAATCACAGAATATTCTGAGTTGGAAGGAACCCAGAAGGATCACTGAGTCCATTACTCTTGCTCTGGATTAACCAGAACCGCCCAGAGAAACAAAAATGATGAATTCAGTCAATTCAGTTAATTCATCAGCAGAGTGATGATATCATCCTGATGGAGCTGCTGTTTTCTCAGGGCTGATTACATGGAGGGCTATTTTTTAAATATATATTGATTTTCCAATTTTATTTTTTTCCTGAGGTTCCTTGCATGTCAGTGGCCTCGTTGCTATTCTCAGTAGGGTGAACATGCCTTGCTGGAGCTCAGCTGCAACATGACTCCTTTTGGTGGAAGATAGAGAAAAGCTGGAGGAAATCTGGAGATATTAATAGGAAATAAAAAATTATAAAAACCTCATTGCCTGTGTAAAACTTGCAGGAACTGTGGTAACCTATTCTAGAAAAGAGTATCCATACTATTCCTATAAAAGATTGGTAGAATAGCAAGGTAGATTTTAATTCTTATTAAATAAAGAACAGGAAAAAAAATTTAATTAGCACATGTTGGTAAATGGACGAAAAATAAACCTCATTGCCTGTGTAAAACTTGCAGGAACTGTGGTAACCTATTCTAGAAGAGAAAATCCATACTATTCTTATAAAATATTGGTAGAATAGCAAGGTAGATTTTAATTCTTATTAAATAAAGAACAGGAAAAATAATTTTAATTAGCAGATACTGGTAAATAGAGGGAAAAAATTCAAGTCTGAGGCAACCTTAGCATTTAACTGATGTAGAAGCCCCTCTGTCATTAGGGACACTTGGGTTTTCTGTCTGGAAGGGATTCAAGGTTCAGCCTTGGATTTCACATCAGGATGTATGTCTGTGCATTTCTGTAGGCTTATAATGTCAAAGAATGGTGTGCTAGAAGAATAAATGTCAATAATTCTATTTACTAACATTTCAGTGCTGCTATTTCAAAAATATGGCTGAATCATTACCAAAGTAACCTTTTGTTTTGTTTATTCTCCACTTGAAGGAATTTGAGAGAATGTAAGGCAAATGGGTCAAAATATAAATTCTGGGAAGTTTTGGTTTTTTTTCTTTTAGAGAATTTCCTGCAAATTAAACTGAAAATTGAATTTTAAAGAGATTTTGATACAAAAAATTTGTCCTGGAGCACATACATAATTTCCTACCCACAGGCTGCATCCTTGTTTTTTAGGATTTGCCTTGATTTGAGAGGTTAAATTGTGAGTTTAATTGTTTAGTTTTGTGATCATAAAAAACCTTTTGTTTTGTTTATTCTCCACTTGAAGGAATTTGAGAGAATGTAAGGAAAATGGGTCAAAATAGAAATTCTGGGAAGTTTTGGTTTTTTCTTTTAGAGGATTTGCTGCAAATTAAACTGAAAATTGGATTTTAAAGAGATTTTGATACCAAAAATTTATCCTGGAACACATACATAAGTTCCTACCCACGGGCTGCATCCTTGCTTTTTAGGAATTGCCTTGATTTGAGTGGTTAAATTGTGAGCTTAATTGTTTAGTTTTGTGTTCATAAATCAGCATGAGCAGCTTTCTCACCTGGTGGTTGAGAAGGCAAATTGCTGTCTTGGGCAGAAGGTTGTGGCCACTGGGGGTGAGGAGCAGCTTTTCTTTGGAGGTGCTGACACAATCTCTTTGCTGTGTTTGATCAGCCACGGAGCTGTTAAATAAACTGTCCAGAGTTATCTATTGAAACACAACTGTGTCAGCCCACAGTGGGAGGAGAATCAATTTCTGCTTCACCATCCTGAAAACTCCAGCAAAATTCCTCAAAATGTGGGAGCACTAGCTTTGTCTTGGCTCTGAAATGAGTATGATCTGTGCTAGAAACTTTTAAACTTTTTGAAGTTTGCTCATTGCCAGTTAGCTTGGGTTAGTTGGTTCATTTTCCCACACCAACACGTTCATGTGCACACAAAAAACTTGGTCCAGATTTGCAGTTGGCCTCAGTCTTGGTGTTTCCAAGGAGCAGAATTTAGGAGTTTGGGCAGTGTCCAGGCTGGCACTTGAAAACTTGTTTACTTTGAATCAATGGGTAATTAGCTCACTGAGGAGGCAAACCTTTAGCACAGGGAAATCTAGGAAAAGGCCATTGAGTTAAAAAATAATCTCATTGACTCTGCTTCAGTTTGGTTTAGATCATTTTTATTCATTAGGATTTGACAGCAAATCGACAAACCCCAAAGCAAAATACTCAGGGATCTTTATTCAACTGATATTAAATGAAAATGCCCTATTAATAGGCGGGTATTTGAACCTCACTGCCTTTTTTACATGCTGAGAAACCACTGCTTGCAGTTGGACAGCTTTGTAAGTTTTACAAACACAGGGTTCTGCTGACAGGCTTCTCCAGACCCAGGGATTACACAGCACCATCTCTTGGCTGTTCTCCTCCAGCAGAACAGAAATGCACTGTACTTTCTGCTGGCACAGCTCCTGGGGCTCAGCAGAAGGAGAGGAGAAAAAGCAAACTGCATTCCCAACAGGGATTACACTGCCTTCAACAGAAAATCAGACCTCTAACCAAAATATTTAAATTGGAACAGAACTCGGTTGACTGCACCAAGCCAAGCTCTTGTTTGGATTCCTGAGTGCCTGACATGGTTTACTGATGTGAAAACACTGCATCTTCTGAAAGTTCAAGGATTTATTTGTTTGTTTGTTTTATGTATGAATCTCTGTTAAATTACTGTTCTGTTACTTGTCACGGGGAGTTTTCTGAATGCTGTAATACTTTAGTAGATCACAATACTTTGGTGTATGCAGCTGTCACTTCACAAAACTTGATGTCTATTCTAACATTTTCAAAAGTGAAATCTTAATATTGGAATTTGCACGCGTGCTTAAAATTTCAATATGCTGGCAGCTTTATTTTGAAAGGTTTGAATGCCCACAGGTCTTACCCAATTCAGGGAACAGCTGAGACTGCTGAAGTGAGGCTGCTTACATAATACATGTTGTGTCTCTCTATGATTTCCAACACTTCAGGAGAGGATTCCTGTCTTTTACTGGTGAATTATTTTAGCCTGATGTTCTACAAGACACTGCTTATGTATTTTTAATATAATTACACATATGTATATATATAAATAATATTTGATGAGCCACCTGTGTCCTCAGGCAGAAGTTTTGGCTGTGTTGAACTGCCTGTGATTTGGGATGAGGTTTTTGAAAATAACAGTGTCAGAGGCAGAATCAGGCTCTGCAGCATCAAGCTTAAGCTGAGCAGTCATAATTACTGGGTAGGCTTGAAATTGTGGTTTAAATTCGGTGTGAGGTTCACTTCATTTAAGCTTGGGAGGATTTTGTGAAGAAGACTTCATTAATGTCTGGGAAGCAGTGGGAGACAGAGGTGTGAACACTGGTAAGTGCCTGTTTGGAAATGAGCAGCTTTGCATTCTGAGCAGGAGTTGAACAAAATGCATCTCTGTGGAAGGGTGTGAGGCAGCACTTATGTAAGGAAGCAGCAGTCACTCCTCAGAGCATGAGGAGGGTGTTTTGAAATAATAACCAGCATGGATGTAATCAGAGAATTCTGATTGTTCATATCATGGGAAAATTTAAGGGAATTGTAATGCTTGCTAGCATGTGAATGCTTGGATTTGCACTTGTAACATTTTTATGTGCATTTTTATTTTTGTTTTTATCTCACACCCTGAAGATAAGTTGCATAGATCCACACCTACTCTACCTTGTCCAGTTTGTATGGAAAAGGAGGAGAGATTAGAGGTAGAGGTTGAGAGGTTGCTTATTTTATCACATTCTTTGAAGGCAGAATAAATGAGCCTGTGACATTCTACAAGCAGGTTTTGTCTAAATTTCATAATCCATAATATTCAGAGAGGCGATTTCATGAACTATACATCTTTGCCTCTGTCAATTTAAGATTATTGTCTCTAATTATCCTGTGAGCTGGCATGAAGAACAGTTTATTTGCCTTTTCCTGAGGTGACTTTTTAGCTACTTCAGGACAACTAGCAGATACTTCTTTTAACCTAGATGAAGAAATCTCACTTCTTGCAACTTAATTTTTTTATATATTCCCCTCCACTAACATTTTCTTCATCCAAACTTCTAATTTTTTTAGTTGCTTCACTCTGTATAGTCTCTGGTCTCCATTTTCCTGGAAAGCTGATGGAAGTAAGAAAGTTTGTTTCCTGTTGTAAACAGTTGAGTGTAATACTTGCTGTTTATCTGGAGTTTTTTCCTTGGCACTGTGACAAAACTGACTTGAGTCTAGATTCTGGTCAGGTGTTACCTTGGTAAAAGTGATTTAATGATCTGGATTTTCTTCTTCCTGCTACATATTTTTCTGCTCCTGTTCTTTCTGTGCCCTTCCAGCTGTCACTGCCTCACCTTTTAGATCCTTTCCTGAAGTGCTCTTGCAGATCCAGGTCTTCCTTGTCGTGTATCTGTGTAGATGAGTCACTCATCATTATAAAGAGGGATTATAAAAGCGGGATTTTGCACAGGGGAAGCCATTGGGATGGTTCAGCTTCTGTTGAAATCACACTTTACAGACAGCTTTTCCTATCCATCCTGCTCAACTGCATCCTGTTTCAGCTGGGACAGTGGGATGTCTAATTCCCTTCCCCATATTCCTTGCCATCCCTTATTTTTTTGGTGCTGTTCAAAGCAAGATGTGTTCTTTGTTCTGTGACACATTATTCATTATTCTAAAAGATAGTTTTCTGATGCCCAGCAGAACTTCAGAAAATGATTTCTACTGTGTTTCCACTTCCATTTTTAAAGTGACCCTGGAAGGTACAGAGGGACACAGCTGCCAGAGTGTGGGAGTGTGAGCTCCTGTCTGTCATCACCTCAATGTTACACGGCTTAGAGGAGGGTGAAGTTGGCAGAGTTGCCTCTCAGCAGAATAATGTGTAAGCTGGTTTTTGACCCTTCTGGCATGCAAAAACCAACAGGATCTCACCAAAAATTAAAACAAGGACTTATGAGTAGTCAGTGCTCTGTGCCTGCTGCCAGTGCAGCTCTCCCCAGGCAGGGCTCTTGGTGCCTCCTGTGCCCTGTGGCACTTTCTGGGCTCTGCCAGATGGTGCTTTGGCCTTCTCTGAGATCATTACTGCTGAGTGTTTTGGGGTATTTTATTGCCCAATGACCAATGAGCTATATCACCTTGAAGGCATCAGCATTACCAGATGAAGGCAGCTGGTGATGCTGTAGATGAAATGTTCATATTTTAATGTAGAGTTTTGCTTTAGCAAGAATACAATTAAAAATAGCAGCAGCAAAGTGATCACGTCCTTCCTGCAGGCACTCTCAGGCCAGCTCCAATCATCTCACAATGTGCTGCTCTCAAATTTGCCTTTCTCCATTTCTGTGCAAACTGTGCTCAGCTTTAAATATGGAGTTGGGGTGTTTGGTTTAAGATGCATTAGCTAAACACACTCACCAGGTAACAGGGCTGCAGGAGGGTGTAAGAAGTCACAGCTGAAGGTCCCACAGCTGTATTGAGGTCACTGACACCAGGGCAGTCATCTTGTGTGGCAAAAATTGCCACAGACACCATGGAAGTGTCTTGTGGACAGGGCTGAATTTATCCATGTCTCACACCTTGCTGAGCAGCCTGCTCCATTCCCACAGCAACAGGTCTGACCTTTAGGCTCCTGCAAAGTAAAGCTCTGAGTTCCAGAAATCCAGGTGCTGTTAGCACCAGCAAGGACAAACTGGGATTCCAGTCAGCTGGCAGTTTCCTTTCTGTCTCATTAGAGAAATACAGTGCTGATTTGTGTATCAACACTTTCCTTTTGCCTCAGTGGTTCCAACCTCCACTTGTTAAAAAGTTGCACACAAACAAGTGTGGGCATTTTCATTCAAGTAAAAGTGGTTGTAGGACTGACTGCAATGCATAATAAGCTAGAGAAAGAAAACCAGAGAAATAACGGCTGCCAAAAGATCACCAGAAAATTCTGCTTTCAGCCCCTGCAACTGATTGAGAATGTTGCAGAAAAAAAGTTCCTTCATTTTATTGTTCCAAGTAGCCCAAACTTGTATTTGTGAACAAATACAACATGGATTATCCTCTAATATATTAAATGGCAAATGTTATATCACAAAATAATAAGGATTGAAATCCCAGGCAGAATTGCAAACCTATTTGCTTACGATACAAAAGATTGTCCACCTCAGCAGCTGTTCAACATCTGTCCCCTGAAGGTAATGAGAGAAACACATGACAAACAACAAGTAAATATCTGGCAATTAATTCACCTGGAGCCATGGGGAGAGACACAAAGCTGCAACCCAGTTACTGGGGCTGGCCCAGAGATAAATGACAGTACAACACTCCAAAAATAAATATGAGCTACAATCACAATAATTTTGCCTGAGCCAGTGCCTGATCTGTGGATTTTGTGATGGTTGAACTGGCTCTTTACCAGGCAGCTTTGGAAATTTTTGGATTGCATTTGAACATTTGTAAAAGCTGAATGGGAAAAGTAGTCTCAGACTATTGTACCAAACTCAGATGAGATTTTGGGAGAGCTGCCTCAGAGGTGCAGTTTTCCACTGAGAGAAAAAGAATTGCACCTACAAATAAACCCTTAGAGGTATTAGCTAAAGCATCTTTTATAGAAACACCCCCCATGCTCTTCTCTTTGTATTTTCATTTTAGTAATTCTGAGGCTTAGAATAGCACACAGTTTGATTGCAGTTTGTGTAACTCCTTTCTATTTATCACTCTCACATTCAAATGCACCTTAAATACTCAGCTGAATAAATACAATGCAGATTACTGCTTGATGTATTAAATGCTAAACACTATCTTGCCAAAAGCCAAATATCTATTTATGTTTTGGCTTGCCTCCATATTCACACACACTGGGGCTTAATGATGAGTTTTTTTATTCTGCCATGATATTTCTCTGCATAGGTGTTCCAGGGGAAAAGAGACCATAAAAAAAGATGTGAACTTCACAGTTACAGAGCCTTCTCTATGATCAAGTTTAAATGGATGGGTTTGAATGTCTTGAGGCTATTGCTTCTCTCTTCAATTTCAAATCACATTGGAAAGCTGTAGAAAGGAAAGTACAATTTAGTGCTTAAAATGAGTATGGACAGACGTGGAAAAGACAATATGAAATGCCAGCTTGTAGAAAGGGCAGTAAAAATAATCTGAGGTCAGACAAGCAGACACAATTCAAAGTGCAAAAGGAGCAAATTGGGTGAGAGGGGACGAAAGTATGTGAAGAGTGGACAAACTTAGTTGTGGAAAAAATAAGAAGAGAAAAAGGAAAGGAGGAACAAAGCTAAGAAAGCTTCGGCATGAAGGACATCATTAGGTTATTGCAGACAGGCAGAGGTATTAGAACAAAGAAAAGCTGTGATCCTGCCCATTGCTATAAATTCCTGCAATCTGTGGATGGTTCCCAGGGCACAGGTTTGGGTTTGATTTACAGGTGTTAAGGTGAGCTGGCCGCAGTTTGAACCCTGTCTGCTCTGGAGAAGCCTCTCCAGGATGGCCACTGCACCTCCCCGAGTGCACAATTCCATTTCTTTGTGCTTCTTTACTTGGTTTTACTCGTTAGCAGCAAAGTACCACTGTAAAATCAGATAATGAAGTCTTACAGACCTCTTAGAATAAAAAATATGACAGCTAATAATAACCAGGGGCACCTGAACTGTATTTTCTCCTCAGCATGTGGTGGGTTTGAGAGCTCATATTAGGTTTGCCATGGATGAGAAAGATAATTTAGCCATTTTCTATCTGCTGAAGGAGAAATAGTGGAGATAGAAGAGCTATGACAGCAGCTTTCCTATGTTTATGAAGTTGTAGGCTCTGTCTTACTGTCAGGTAAGTAATTATGTGCAGTTACAAAGTGTGCATGTATTAAATAATCCTAGGTAACATTTTTTCAGTCTTCCAAGCAGCTCAAAAGCAGCTCTGATCCTATTTAAATGACATTTTTACTCAATGTCTTCCTACATAGAGTCACACAGACAGATTATATGTTCCTAAATGTGCACCTATCTGAACACCCAAAGGAAAATGAAAGGAATATATTTTTGTGCTGGGAAAATAACTTCTCTAGTGCTGTGACATAAATCTCCATTTGTTAACTGTCTATGGCTGAATTACATTTTAATTTGAGCAACCTGCTTTTGTTTGGGTAAAGAGAAAATAGGAGCCATGAATGGGCCACTTCACATAGAGCAGAATTACAGAAATTGTAGAAGCTTTGATTTTTCCCTTACTCTTGGATGGGACCCAATTTATTCTTGACGAGTCAAACTCTACCATTTCACATCTGGTGTCCTGCTGGTGCTTCATTTTGCTGTTGTGATACTGCAGAGAAATAGAGCTCCTAATTTGCAGTTTGAAATCCACAGGTGTTGATAGGAAGCTTTTGCCACTGCAGTGTAGTATGGATTTCTGCAAATGGTAAGAAAACCCTGAGATGAAGATTGGAGAATCTTTCTTTTCTAAGCAGAGTTCTTACAGGTTTTGGAGATGATACTGTTTTTCAGTATTAGGAGTAACGACTGTCACTGTCAGTGCCAAACCTCTGGGGAAAGATGTTTCGATTTGGGCTGGGGAGGGACTGGGGAGGAAAGAAATTGTACTTAACTCTTCCCAGTCACTGCTTGTTTGCAACCAAAATGAGTAAAATGAGAGCTGCTCCAGCCCTTTTTACACCAATACACCTGACTCCTGAAACCAGCACCATCCTGGAACAGGGAAGTGCCAGCCCTGTGAATTCTGGAGCAGAAGGGAAGGTGAGTTGGCTCTCAGGGTGCTCAGCAGCCCCTTTAGCTGGGGTAATGCTGGCACTCAGTCCAGCCCTAATGGTGTTTTGTGTGCAGTGCTGAGCTTGGCCTTGTGGTTTCCCCATTTTTTTTTTTTACCTCTCTGTGAAAGTAAATATTCACAGAAATCACAGAATCACTGGGTTGGAAGAGACCTTCAAGAACAGCAAGTCCAACCCAGCCCCAACACCTCAACTCAACCCTGGCACCCAGTGCCACATCCAGGCTTTGTTAAACACACCCAGGGATGGTGACTCCACCACCTCCCTGGGCAGCCATTCCAGAACTTTATCACTCTTTCTGTAAAAACTTTTTCCTGATATCCAACCTAATAACTTTTTCCTAATATGCAACAGCTTGAGACTCTTTCCTCTGATACAGATCATTCAAATATGATCATTTAAACCCAGTACCATCAGGTCCAAGCCACTCAAGCACTGAACAGGCTCACACTGGGGATGCTGAGCTCACCCACAAGCTTTGGGGAATGTCCATGACCTGGATTTTCTGCTTCCCCCCTTTCCCTAAACTGATTATTAGGCAAACAGTTAAAATTTCAGGTTCTCTGAAGAACTTGGTGTTCATGGAAGGTACTTTAACAGGAATTTGCTGTAAAATCAGGGTAGAAAAGGAAAGATGCTGAAGTTTTATCTGGGAGGTGAATCTAACCATTCTGTTTTCCTGCAGGTATATATTATATCTTCTCTGTGGCTATATATTATTTTTCTGGGTAGAATGCCTCATGAAAACGTAGCCAGCTGTAATTAATTTCTTTAATTGAATAAAAAACCCAAAAAACCAAAAAAACAAAACCACACATAAAAACCTGTTAAAATTTCCAGTGGAGAATGCTTCGTTTAGATAAGGCTTAGAAGATTGTTCCAGTTCTGGTTTATGTGATTTTTAACTCCTATTTTCTGTTTCTAGCACTGTTCTCCCTCACAATAAATAAAGCAAAGGTCATGCCACAGCTCTGTTGGCACCAGGAGTGTTTTGCAGGGCACCTGTCAGAGGTCACTGGCTGCCCTTGGCCTGGCCTCTGTAGGTGAAGCTGTCTGTGTTGCATATTTGCACATGTGGTACAGTTTAAAGGAAAAAAAAAAGAAATCATACACAGAATTAGTTTTAAGTCTTCCCTAATTGTATTTTTAATCATAAGATTGGTGACATTTACCTTTCATTGTGTCATTTTATTTCTCATTTTGTGCTTCAAGCGAGTGTTCCCCAAACTCAGTGCTGCTTCAAAATGCTTAATCAAATGAAAATGCTTATTTTCCATCACTGGATTTATAGCTACAGTCATGATAGATTAAAGAAAAAAAAATTAAACAGTTTTGTGACAGCAATGAAGAAATATTTCATGTCGTTATATGCATTTTAAAATTCATTGTGTGCTTAAAATACGGTGTATTTATCTGCGTGCACAATGAGCTCCTTTCAAGAATATGCAATTATTCTTTATTGAATGCCAAACCCTAAGATCTCAAAAACAAACTGGATGAATTAAACCTTTTATTTCCCAAATGGGGACATTTGAGACTGCTCAACCTTCGTGGCTTCCAGTCAAGTGGCAGTGCTCTGAAACAGGGAGGTGAGGATAAATATCTAGTTAAGGAGCTGAGCAGTAGTGTGAAAAATAGGTGGATAAAGAGACTTGAAGAAAAGGTGGGAATTAAGGGGACAAAAAGAAAAAAAGTAGAATGGGTATTTTTTTATTCTGGTCACAGTTATAAAGAAAATACAAAGAAATGTATTTAAATATTTAAATACAATATTTAAAAAAGAAGCCTTATGCAAAGTGGGACAATCTCAGTTTTTAGCTTGATTGTTCAAGTGTTCCACACTCTTGGGAAACTGTGCTCCACCTATTATTGGTATTTACAGTGGAATATTAATATTTTGATTGGAATATTTACTGGGATGGGACAGTGGTTTTGTGGGAGAGCCCACAGAGAGCCCGTGCATCTTTCTCTCATAGCAAGTGCACATTCTTGAAAAGTGAACTTTGCCTCCTGCATGCAAAAACCAACAGGATCTCACCAAATATTGAAACAAGGACTTATGAGCACAAGGCTATTCAGTTGTAAAATCTAAGTCCCTTGGAGAGAATTCTTTGTACAGAAACATGTCTGGGAAAAGGTGAAACCAAAGAAACTGAAACAATGTTTTGACAAAATCAAGCATCTTGCCTTAATTACAGCAGCTGCCACTGTGGCTCTGTGGCAGAGGCCTAAAACCTTGACCAGAGATGTAGAGGAGGCTTTCATAAAACCTTAGCAAACTGATTTTTTATCAAGTTTTCTAGACATGTGTTCAGCAGAAGGCAAGACTGAGCACTTTGTGTTTCTAAATTCTTGGGGTGTGTCACAGGCATAGAGGCACAGAGTCTTCCTCGTCTTCTGCAGCATATGAGCTTAATTCTGTGTCAGCCAAATGAGCTTATTTTGAGGTTTATACTCAATAGAGTTATAAATTATTTGATGTCAATGCAGGGCTTGGGAAATGAAAGCAAATATTTGCTGTACGTGGCAAACAAGGAGATGCCAATACGTCTCTGTCTCCCGTGATGTGTTTGAGCTCCGGGCACGCTGCCTGCTCCGTGCTCAGTAAAGACCCAGCTATAGACAGATGGGGAAGGCACAGGTGTAAGAGCTAAAAAAACACTGATTTTTCTTCCTGTTTTCATACTTGTCAGTTTTGTGAGCTCACTGCTCTACATTCCAACCTCTCCCACCTCTAAAATGCCGGCCTGTTGCTGAGTGCTTTGAGAAGGATTACAATTAATGAGTATTTGTTACGAATGACTGATTAGTGATGGGATTTCTATTAGGAAAACCTGAAAAGAGGCTTAATAATATCATCCTTTTCAGTCCTTTTACCCTGTGAATTTCTTAGCTTCTTTGGATCACTGACTTTGTTATGTGGCATTAGAGGATGCATTTGAAAAACAGCTGCTAATAAAGCACATTGTATTCTGCTCTTTTGGCTTCCATTTCTGTGCTTCAAACAGAATGTGTTCAAACTGAAACAAAGATTAATGAACATCTCATGATGGCCAGTGATCTGTTATGACAATGCAGGAGCTTCATGTCCAATTATTTATTTCTATAAATAGCTGGTGTTTTCACAAATACATGATGGCAGTGTGCAGTTTAAAACATTCTGAGAATGGATTTGAAGCAGCTTTTCTGTTTCTGGATATGAGGAGAGCTGGATATCCTTAACAGATTAGGAAAACACGAAATAAACACTAAACACTACAGCTATTGCCCTTCTGAGCTTCTTCCTTCAGTTTAGGCTACTCTTAAGTATGAGAGAACATTTTCTGTAAGGAATCACCTGATATCTGGGATGTCTAGCATCAAAATTGATTAGGCTTTTTTTGTTTGTTTACAAAGAAAGTTGAATCATTTTTATTTCTTAATGTTTCAGAAGTTGAGGTGACAGGGAGAACTTTTTCTGTCCTGCAAGAGATTTTCTGTTCTATTTTGAGGTGAACCTGGGAACTTTCACAGTTACCATAAAAAAGGAAACAACTTGGGAAAACCACGGCCACAGGAGATCCTCATGTAATGTCTGGTACTTCTAAATTCAAGTATCTCTACTCTTCCAACACACCACACAAGTGTTTAGCCACCAAATATTATCTTTTTGAAGCTTTTTTTTCAACATGTAAATAAATACTTTTCATTAGAGATGAGAAACTTTTTGTCTCACTCATACCTGGTTTTACTGATTTTGTTCTCTCTTCTGTTTTAAATAGTAATAGAAAAGTTTCAGAAGGAAATGCTGGGCCAGGTTCTCTGATGTAGAAGGACTTGATCTCTGATGGAGATGTGAAGACCTGATCAAGTCAGCAGCAGATTTATCTCAGCCCTTGGAGTATCTGGTGCACTCTGCTGCCCTCTCACCAGAAAACATCATGTGATGTTGAAATCACTGTGCTTGATAAAATATTAAAGCAAAATCCCTAATGCAGAGTAATTACTCAATAAACCAAAGAAATGCCCCGCTCTCTCTAGTAAATACCTCTTTTTGATTGAATTTCTCCTCACCTTTGGAATTGTCCTTAGATTTTCAGCTGCTATTTAGATTCTGAGGAGAGTGCTGCCTTTTCCTAGACATGTTCAATAGCACGATGCTCAGATGGCAATTTATTTCCTCTTTACAGCTGTCTGATGCTTGCAGATTAGATGTTCCAGCCTGGGCTTTGAGTGGCAGAGTTTTGGGAGCATGTGTTGAACATACCCTGACTTATTTAATTGAGTTCAGCTCATAGCACAGCCTCAATTACTAGTTTAATTAAGAAGAAGAAAATAATAAAAAAAAAAAACGGAAAAAAGGAACCAAATAATAGCAGGAAGGATGGAGTTTTGAATTATAATTGAGTGGTTCTTCTGTGTTCAGAGTTTTTGGGGTTCATCACTTGTGTGGTGAGACCTTGTCTGACTTAACAGGGATGGGACTGGATCTCAGTGACTTGGGAAGCAATCAGGATTTCCAAAAAGAACTGAATCCCAGGGGTTTATTCCTTTTATTGGTGTAGGTTTCACAGGGATTTGGGCTCCATCTGATCTGCTGTGCTGATTGTCACTACTGCTGTCTCCCCATTATGCTTTGACAAGTAAGCACCTCCCTTGCCAGGTGCCATCAAGAAGGTTGAATCAAGCAATTACTGCTTGCTGAACACAGGAACAGCTCTTAAGGAATATAAAGTAGTATCCTTACTGCTCTTCAGTCTTCCCTCTCTTGGAAAAAAAAAATGTGAAAAGACCAGGAGCAGATCTTTTAATAAGGCAAGAAAGGAAATGACTGCTCTGCAGCAGGTGGTGCCTGTGTGTCCCAACCCAAGCTATCTTCTGCCTCCTCAAAGAGGGCAGTGAGGAATGTGAGTGATTATAAAGTGCTGGAGGTTGTGAGATGATTCACTGGGGTGTGTCAGAGGAGGACAATTATGGTGAAGCAAAGGGAGGGGAAGAAAGCCCCAAGTCAATCTGTGCTGTCTTCACCTCAGGCTGATTAGAGTAAATTCACTTCTATTGCAGATAATATGCAAAGTAGGTATTAATTATATTTCTTGTATCAGACTAAAATAATATATCTCATTAAGGATGCCTATAGATTATTGCTTTTGTCCTGTAATCAATCAAGCAAACAGGCAGTGCCCTGCTCCCCTCCAAATCCCACCAGGCTGTTTGCTGATCCACTCTCACTCATGTCACTGTATATCAGTTTTGTCTTAAAATAAAGAAGTTAAGCCTTCCTGACAGGCAGGCACACCACGATCTGCTTTCAGGCTCTCTGCTGCAGAGGGAATCTTCTTTTCAGACTGTATCTGGTGTTTTAATAAAAGCACCTCCATCAATACCTCCTGGGCTGCAGGTGCAGCTGCTTTCCTTGTGTAGCTTCACCTCCTTTCATGCTGTCACTCAGTGCTTGAGATACCAGGTACTCAGCATTTGTATTGGGATTCATATTGTTTCTTCTTCTCCTAAAATGAGAGAATTAGTTAATTAATAAAACAAATAAGTTAAGCAGCTCTAAAATGCAACTGTACTCATCACTGTGTGCCTGGTGGCCTGGAGACTTGGGGAGCAGTGTTACTTTGAGCAAGGAAAAAGTGATTTGGTGACCATTGGTGTTACCAAAAGCCTGTGAGACTGAGTGGCATGAAACATAAATATGTTAGAATTCCTTTTTTCATATGGTATTAATGACATCAGCCATAACTTACTTCTTTGAGTTCTGAAATTGTCTTAGAATTGATAATAAAATAGGTGAGGTAGTGTGGATGGCCCAGCTATCAGTTCATGCTGGCATAATCTGCCTGCTTTGTGCATTAATATAGTCCTATTCTTGGCCAGAAAAGTATGTTTATTTTATTTTTCCTGCAATTCTTTCTTCTTTTTTCCTTTTTCAATTTTAGCAATTTTCAGAAATTGTCTTTCTATCTAATTCTATGTCGGGTAGGTTGGTGTTTGAAACATTTTTACAGAGATGGTGCATGCAGCCATCACTGGGGTGTCCAAATCTCCTTTTTCTCCTCATTCTGCTTGGAGCCAGGGCTGCTAATGCATCTCTACATTTCTGGTGTTGCAGAAGAGTAATCAGGAAGATTTGTTTTCTGGCTTCAAAATTTCTTGTGAAATTCCTTCCCAGAATAAGGAAATCCAGGAATGGGCTCGGTGTGCACTGCAGAGGAATTTTGGGGTGGGATGGTCCCGTGTGTCCCATTCCTCAGGAACATGGACAGCCCAGGGCAGACAGAGTGGAGCAGGGCAGGAGGGGAAGGGCTAAAGTGCCCTTTTTTTTCTGTTCAGTTAATCTTTTATGATTTGTGATTTTCTGGAATTCTTTCCATGCTGAGTGTGCTCCATGCTTTTATCCCCAGAGAACAAGGAGGAGTCAAAATCTCATAGCAGAAAATTTCTGGTTGATATGAATAGATAGATAGATAACCCAATAATCCCCTGAAATAATATTTATTTTGTTGTTGAATATCTTGGTCAATTTTTACCATGGTTTTGCAGATTCTCTGGGAGGAGAGAGGGAATTTATTTTATTTATTTTATTTCTATCTTTGTTTGTCTGATTTCAACTAATCCCTTCATCATTTTTGTAAGCAAAGCATAAATTTTTGCTACCACATTTTGCCAACTGCTTAAAAAAAAATAAATATATATATATAAATGTGTTTGGAGCAGAAGTGGATGCTGTGCCTCTGGATCAGCTGACAGCCTCTTTAATCCCACAATTCCCACGTTGCTTCTTGCAGCCTCTTATTTAATTCATTACTTATGTTCACAGCTCTGTAACAAGCACAACGAGTGTATTACACATATGGCTTTTCTATAAAGTACTTTGTCATGCCAGCACAGGTATTCACTGCTCTTCAAATGACACAAAGTTCATGTGGAAAGTAGCAGCAGGTAATTCAGTAAATAAGGATTATTGGAATGATCCGCTCTAATGAAAGGGGGAATTTCAAACCAATGACTGAAATAAATAAATATATGCATATTTATCACTTTGAACATCAAAATACAGAACCTCCAGCAGTTTGCTGTTACACTCCAGTCAGTATCTCCATATCATTACATACCACCACATACTGAAACTTTTTTGTCTTTGTGTTCTTCTTGGCACTCAGTAAATCTCTCAGGAAAAGTCTGTGAAAAAATTTCCTAACTAGAACCAAAAGCAGGAACTCCTTTTGACAATTATTTGTATAACTTCTCTGCCAAAGTAGAAATTTATTAAGTAATGTGGCAGATTGTCGATGAGCTCTCTGCTGGGGAACTTTTGGAAGTCAAAATGGAAATATTTCTGCTGTTTATATGTTTGTGTTACAAATCAGCACTCCTTGACTTTAAATCCTGAATATATGCACAGCTTTCTAGCAGCTTCATATTAGTTCTACTAATTAGGCACTAATTACTAGTGGCATCATAAATAATTCTGCCTTCCCACTAGGCCTTGCTGCTGTAAATTAAAGGTTAACAGATCAAGAATAGATTAACAACAGCAAAAGCAGAAGAGCCTCCTCTGTGGTGGAATAAAACCAATTTTGTTGACACTTAACTGAAATTGAGTTCTGTTTTGTAGTGCCTTAAGAAAAAATATGAAGATTTAAAGAGTGTGTGATCTCAGAAGAGCTAGAATAATGCAAATATAATACTTCCAACTTAATTTCAAATAGTACAGTTCTGTAAAAATCCTGCTTTGTTTTTTTGTTCTACTTACTTGATAATTTGTTGCCTATGATCTTTATTTTAGACAAGACTTTGGGGTTTGTTTTTTTTTATAAATTTAATATGCAAGTACAGTTTTGGGGAGAAAATGGCTCATTTACTCAGTAGTTAATGAGGAAGAAAAACTGCTTATTTTTACTTACTGTCAAATGCCAGGATGAGACATGGAATCAGACAATTCCCTTGTTGCTGACACTAAATAATGCTCCAGGTAGGAATTTGTAGTGGGAAGATTTGTTTCTCTGAGTCCTGCACAGGGATGTGCCATCACTGAGCCTGGTGTGGACCAGCAGCAGCCAAACCAACCTCTGCAGCAGAAAATATTTGAAATCCAGAAATATATTTGAATATTGTAATATTTCAAATATTGAAAAATATTTGAAACATCAGAAATTCAATATGTGAGTTCTAATATTTACTTCAGAACTTATTACTTTATAAAAAAAAAAAAAAACCCACAAAAATTAAAGAGCAGAGATTCCTAAACAGGAGCTTTGAAGTGCTGGATGAGAATCTTGGTTTTATTTCATTTTTTACAGTTATAGTTTGCCTAGATACATTTTTTTTCTTGTTGAGCCCTGAGTATTTCTGATTGCTGTTCACCACTGGAATCATCAATTGAATTGGAATAATTCAGTGTATAATAATTCTGCAAAGTTTACTGCATCACCCCAAAGGAAAGCCAGGACACAGATCAGTTCTGTCCATTGCTGCCAAGCACAGGCTGTCTATTTTCTGTTCCACACTGTGATAAATAACCATTGGCACAATTTAAACCAGCTTAAGGATTTATTGTGTTAGTAGTGTTTGCTTGTGGAGATCAAATATTAAATGGTTTGTCTTCTCTTTGCCATAAGGTATGATCATTAACATGCATAAACTTAATTTGAAGTATTTTTTTTCAAAATATTTCTTTATATTTATTTGAAATATAAATTTCAGGTGTAATCTTCTGTCAGAATAGTCTATTTTACAGCCTCACCTGTTTCTTCATCCAAGATCATCTTCAGCTTTGATGTCATTGATTATATTTAATGACTTAAATCTAACCCAAGTGCTTTGAGATCAGGGGCACTAAGGGATGTACAAGCTGCTTCCCACAGCATGCAGAGAAAAGCAGAACACAAACAAAACAAAACAAAACAAAAAAACCCCACCAAAAACAAAAACAAACTAAAAACAAAAAAACCAAACAAACAAACAAAAAAACCCAAAAAAAAAACCAAAAAAAAAAAACCAAACCACCCAACCAAACAAAAAACCAAAACAAACAAAACAACAACAACAAAACCACAAACAAAAATACAAAGAAAGAAAAAAAAAAATCCCGAAACACACCTTAGATGAGAAAGAAAGAAAGAATAACCCAGCGTCCAGCAGCAGCTCCCACAGCAAGCCTGCCAACTCTAGCTGTGTGCAATGCTGGGATTTTCAGAGTTTGAAACATCATTGCATTTAGTAGCACTGATACATCTTTCCTTGAATTTTCTGGAAAGAAAAAAAAAAACCATCCCCATTCCTCCTGTTGACTGCTAACTCATTATAACTTAAAATCATCAGTTTTCAGGGTCTGAAGCCTTTGGGATCTAAAGTCTCAATGTAATCCTGGCCTTTCTGCAGGTCTGTCTGGGATGGAGCCCTGAGATTCCTAAAGCTTGATACTGTGGACTTTTGATTAATTTAATGTAATCCTACATAATGATGATTATCGCAGCATTTTCTGCATAAGATGGATGAGACAGGTTCTCAAATGCCAGCTATTACTGACATTTAATCTGGTATAGGTCATCAAATACCAGGCTGGAAGAACTGTTTTAATTTATTTTTTTCTCATTAATAATACATTTAAAAGAAATTAATATTGCAAAAATGTTTCCCTTTTCATTGCTTGTCCCTAAGTGGAAAAAAGTAGGTTGACAGAAATCACATAGCTGAAGACAAAGCATCCTGTGTTGTGATTGATGCTGGTGGTGTGGAAAACACGATTTTAAATCCCTGACAAACTGAGTGGGCCCATTTTCCACATTTCATAGTGCCAAGTGCTCCATGGAACCATCATTTCTCAGGCTGGGTTGAAAAGGCCATGTCTCAAATTCTGGGAAGGAAAAGGCCCTGGAGAAGTGAGGCTGTGTTTGGGAAATGATGGTCTCCTGTGTCTAGACACTCATTTTTAAACAAGGACTTGCTGCTGGGGCTGTCCCGACTTGCTCTGAGCCTGAGCTTAGCTCTAGGACAAAACTTAAACCCTGCAAACTCCACGTTGCATTAGCCTGAAGCTCCTCAGGCTGCAAGGCAAACACAATTTCAGGGATCTTCATTATTTCTGCCTTTATTGCCCTACAATCACTGGACAATTAATGAAAACTTTTCCCCTTCCTCCCCCCTCTCCCCCAAAAAAATCCTATTTTCAAAGTAATTTTTAATATTGTCGCTTTTCAACTGAGGGAAAAGGTTATTTATTAAGTGGAAGAAGCAATAGAGTCTGACTGCACATAATAATATCTTGTGAAAATTAAATACCTTCAGGGAAAGTGCTGCATTTATTTCTTCTGTGAAAGAGCTTTGGTACAATAGTCAGGAAATCTTTGCAAATCAGAGTATGAATATGTGTATTCTGCTCTGTACATAAAAGTGTGCATGTAAAGAGTATAGAAGGTCATGTGGCACCATCTTGATGCTCCAGAAATCATTCAAAGCAGAATAATCAAAAATTGCACCTTAAAATAGCTATCTAGGGTTGAGTTTGAGGGATAATGAACATTCTTACCCTCAAAAATAAATTCTCAGGATAATCCATCATCACATTCCAGATTTCAGTATCTCTGACATCTCTAACATCTTTGAATGTAAACATATATTTTATAACTATATAAAATCTGCTAAATATTTTATTTACTTTTGGGAGGGGGTTATATCTACTTTTTAAAAATATGATAGAGACTTCATGGTATTATTTGGTTGTCACGTTAAAAGTCTACTTAAATGTTGATATAAAGCCATGTAACATGGCACTTTGTTTATAAAATGACTTTTTTCAGTGGATCAGCACATCGATTTGGCACAGCTGGTTTGTGATAAAATGGGAATAATCAATGTTTCTTCATTTCTGTTCCAATTGATGAGCTTATAGTTGCACATGGAGAAACACATTTAGTCTGAAAGGACTCTTAATTCCAGATTTCTGCATCTGATTTAAGTCTGTATCCTTACATTTTCAGATAAATGGCAGTAATTTGACAAATTAATACTGATACAGGGTCTTTAATGAATCCAGGAATACATCTGCAATGTGTCTTTGATTTCAAACTGACAGTTATTAAAACTTTGCATGTATTTATGGAAAAAATGTGACTGAAAAGGTAATATTTGATTTCCTTACTAAAATTTCATATTGGGAATAAATTTTTAAAATTCAGGGAACATACTTTTTATTCAGAAATTTACTTTGTGCACAAAATTACTCAAGGTAATTAGATTATTTTAATGAAAATATATCGAATTGTATGTAGACAGAAAGCAGGTTTAAGCAAGTATAAATTTGATACATTCTAAGGGATGCATTTTTTCAAGAGTAAATCCCATTGCTGTAGTCTTGACATGAGAAAAAAGAAAAACCAGACAATTCTTGTGATGAGAGTGCAAGACAAATTTTCTCCTCAATTTTATCCACAAGCAAAACCTGGGATCTGAACTTCCATTTCTCAGTGTGTTTGATTTATTGCTGTTACATTCCAGATGTGCTTTTTGAGCATGTACAGCCACAACTACTCATAAATGGAGCAAGAAATAGAACATGGTAGGATTGATGGGTGGGTTTATTACATATTTAAATATTAAATATGTAATATAAATATGTGTGCATATATATATATAATATGTAATATAGAATATTACATATTTTACATATTCCTCTGTATAAGAAGAAGTAGAGCTGGTATGAGAAAATTGCAACTATGACAAAACATCATTAGACAGAAATTCAGCTGTACATCTTTCTATCCTACATCATCCCTGCAGGACCCAGAGATGGCAGATGAGTGCACAGGAAGGGCATCTGCACTCTCACCCTGCAGAAAAAAATATATTTGGGTAGAAAAGGGAGGGGTAAACACTTTTAAGGATTATTATGAACTTTAAATATGTATATTTGATTGACACCCCTAAGACAAATAAAATAAAGGCTTTTATACCTTCTCTAGTGGAAGGGATCAAACTTGAAGAAAAACATGCAGGATTGTTAAAACAATTGTGGAGTATAATCATGACAATATAATAAAAAACCATCCTGAATTTCCAAATTAGGTTCACTTTATAACACCTGAAAATTCACATTTCTATGTCTGTAAGGAACTGGGGGCTGGGGGGATCTGTTGATGACAAATCAATTTATCTTTCTAACAGGCATATTTTTATAAATGGATGATGGCCAGTTTAAATAGAAACAAACAAACAAACAAATATGACAAAGTGTATTTTCTTTAGCAGTGAACCAGGTTGGCTTTGATTTTAATCCATCCCCAAATTCTCAGCTACTTTCCCCATTTGCTGCTCAGGCCTCCACCCCTGTTGCTTCAAATAAGAAAACTTTGGTTGGAATTGGCGATTTCCCTGTAAAGAGAAGTGTAATTCATTACGAATGTCCCCCCTGGGGTTGAGTTTTGCTGATTTTTGCCTGTTGTTGTGCAGCAGGCAGTGAGTGGAGCTGGGCTCTGCATGCTGAGAATGAGTTGTCTGACTGGGTTTTACTTTTATCTGCAGCTCGACCCTGTGTTGCTTCCTGCCTGGCACTAAATCTGCAGCTCTCTAGGAGAAGAAACCATTATTATTTTACTCACAGGCACTCATTGCTAGATTTCCAAAATGCCAGGAACATTTGGAACATATGTCCTCCTTTACGCTGCAGAAATCACAGAGGAACTTTAATAGAATTTCACTCCCGTGCAGCACAAAAACATCCACTCAATATTTCCTTGCAATATCAGTTACAAAAAAAATCAGGCACTTTGCTGGAGAGCCAAAGAGTTTCTAACCCCCCCAAAATAGTGTGGAAATTCCTCTAAGTGATGGATGCTGCCTTGTGCTGGAAAGAAGCAGAGGAAGGAGAAACTGAAATGCCCAAATCCAGTGGTATTTCAGTTCCTCCTCTGGGGAAAAATTTCCCTTTGCCCCAAACCTGAGAATTGTTTTCAATGTGTGTGTGTGTGTGTTCTAGCAAACTGTGTTCTTGAAGTTCCTAAAATCTGTCTGGGACACTGAGGGCCATGGATCATTTATTACCCAAAAATGGGCCAAATCTGAGCATGGCCAATTTCTTTTGCTTTAGATGTGGATGAAAAAGAAAACTGCTGAACCCAGAAACCAACCTAAACATCATCAGAGCTAAAAATGCCCCTGGACCATGCTATAAAGCTTATTATTAATTAAATGGGATGGAAACTCACATTAATTTTTTTTTAATGCAGTGGAAATCAGGCACAGGACTGTGTGGCAGTCCCCTTCTGAGAATCCAGTCACTGGATCACCTCACAGCACAGGCTGTAGGAGAACCCCAGGGGTGTTTTCACACTATCCTTTTAATTAGCTGTTTTGATCACCTCCTCTGAAGAAGGTTCCTTGTTCACCACAGTCCCCACAATTTTAGTTATCTTATTTGTCCTACAGTAAATCTGATGGTGCCACTCAATGCCAATGCTGCTCTCATTATGCTTCAAACCAATTAAATTACACAGCATTTCTTTTCATTCCAATTCAAACTTTTTCCCCACATCATAGTCTTGCTCCCAAATTGGTAAAAAGCCTCTTAACTTTTTGTGACTTGTTCATTTTGCTAAGATCAACTGAATATCTTTAGTTGCCTTCTATCTTGAAAATGACCCTGTCAGTGTAATTTCTGAAAATTAAACTCTGTCCTTTCTACTCATAGCTGCTGTTGACGTGTGCTAGGAGTTATTTTACTGTATTCTAGTTAGGTCTTGTTTATAGCAGTAACTTTGCCTCTTTTTCTATATATACTTTACTAATTTGCTTCCTATAATATTTAATTGGTTTTTTGTCAAAGAGATCCAGAATTGTGTATTTTTGCCCCGCAAACTCTGATTGTTCTGTACAGTGTTTAGCATCTTAGGTGCATTAGAAATTAGGAGTTTTCAGTCATGCAAGTGCCCAAATGTAGCTTTGCAAAGGAAAACAATTCTTTCTCAGATAATTAAATAGGTGGATTATGAAGGAGGTGACGGAAAGCCTGGAAAACAAAAGGAAGTGAGGAGAGAGAAAGTTCTGCGCAAAATCAGTGGTGATAAGGGGTTTGGCTGCTGAGCTAAGGCAGAAACTATCCTACAGATGTCTCTGTAAGGAAAGAACAACAGCTCTTTTGAGGCACTCCTTACATCTTTTTGAGACTTGAAGGAAAGATGAATGTGAGAGCAGGGACTGGGAAGTTCTCTGCCACTTTTGTCTCATGATAGCATTCGTTTCCTCTAGAATTAGTTCTATTTGGTAACATTTATTGCTCTTTTTAGTCAGTGGGTTGGTCAGGGAGGATTATTTTAAAAGGCTGGAGAGTTGTCATTGCTCAGATGTGGATGGAATAGTCCCTGTGTATTTATTCCTAGCTGGAAAAGCTCCAGCCATAACTTTTAAAGACT
Organism: Passer montanus; assembly: GCF_014805655.1. Classification (NCBI taxonomy): domain Eukaryota; kingdom Metazoa; phylum Chordata; class Aves; order Passeriformes; family Passeridae; genus Passer; species Passer montanus. The sequence continues at coordinate 23,862,244 of NW_024356504.1, read as the reverse complement.
CAGTTGTTAGACTGAGGAGGGTGCACGTAGTAGAGGGAAGGGTGAGTTTCTATCAGCAGTGTAACAGAGCTGTAAAAATAGCAAATGTCATCCAGGGGTGGCTGAGTCCCCAGCTGGTGCAGGGAGGTTGCTGGGCTGTTGTGCAGACCCCGGTGAACTCGGTCTGGAGCAGCAAACCCAGTGCTGGCCATGCTTGTTCAATCACTGACCTAAAATTGGAATAACTGCACAGGAGGGCAACAGAAAGGGCCTGTCTTATGAGAGGAGGAATTCTGCCTTGCCTTGCTTATCTCTAGCTGCTAGGCAGAGGGAAAGAATTTGATTTCCATCTAGAAATAGCCCTGGAGAGGAGCACAGGTGAAAATAGCTGTTTAAGCCAAATAAGCTGCTGCAGAAATCAGTCTGTGTAATTCAGCCTGGAAGATATCACCATCAGTTATAAGATGTAGATTCCTAACTGCTAGGAGCACAATGAAACCATTCTGGAAGAGTCAAAACAACTGAATACTTTTGAGTTTAAATGCCTGCAAAGCTCCAGGACTCGATGAAGAAGACTCCCCTGTTGTTTAATTAGAGGCAGAATTCAGAATTTCCACATGTGAAGTCTACACTTTTCAAAAGATAACCTACCTTAATAAAATTCAGTTTAGTGCCAACATTTTTGCTGTTGCAGCAGCCTCAATTAGCAATCAATTAGCCTCACTGGCAGTCTCAGGAAATGAATGGGCTCAGCTCTCTGTCAGCCCCAGTGCCCTGAGCTGGGCTCTGCAGGGACATGCACTGGTCAGTTTTCCTCCCAAAACTGCTCTGTGAATGGATAAAACATTTCATTGCCCTCTGGTGAAAGTGGAGAGGCAAACCCAGCACCATTTGTGAGCACAAAAATAAGCCTAGAGCTGAAATAAATACTGTACAGTGCATCCTTTAGATCTCCCAAGGCAGAGGCAATACAATGTAATTGTGGGTCAACTTCTTGTGTTAGAAATGCAATTCCAGTTTCAACCTCACTCTAAAATCTGAATTAGTCTTTTAATACAGAATTGAGTTTCAAGATTGAACAGTAAAGCATTTAATTTTCTTAATTTAATTTTCAGAGCACTTTGATCATGCAACAGCATTTAGGAAACTACTTTCTTGTTCTGTCTTTTACCTCTTCCTTTAATTATAAAGTTTCATTTTTGTCAGTCCCAAGGAGAAGAATAATGATTTTTAGAGTAAAAAGAGTGTAATTTACACATGAAGTCATGATAACTTGTACAAATGATGTTATTATAAAACAGATATTGAGAAAAAAAAGAGAAATGACCCCCTATTCCACAAAGATGGAGCAACCTCTTAAATTCTTAAATATTCTTAATTCTTTGATATTCCTGACTGGATCTTTTTGTTATTGACATACAAATATTTTATTTCTTGTCTGATCTGAAAAGATAATCTCATTGTAAAAGTTATTAACTTTTATTTTAATCTTTAGAAATGTTAAATTATTAATTAAACCAAACACTATGCAGTAGAGTCAGTCTGAAGTCAAACTTCAGGTGTTTGTAACTGCTGTGTGTCTGGATGTGTATTTACATAAATGTGTGTTTATATGTTTTTCTATATGAGTGTCTGATCACAGCAAAGCCAGTTGGTTCCATAATTCCAAAATGAGCTTTATTTGAATTATTGAATCTTGAGGTACAAAGTTCCATTAAAAAACATAAATCAAATCCCCAGAATTACAGATTTTATCCTGGAGTACATGTAACATTTTAACAACTTATTTTAAATCTATATAGGTGTTGGCATTGTTAGTTCTGATGATATGAATACATACATAAATAAGTGTATATACTGCTAGATACTCACTTTTTTTTTCCCTTCTGTTTTCATTCCAAATTAATTTTCCTTTTCATGATTTTTACTTTGCAAAATTTTTACTTTACTTTTTCTGTGCTATGGACATTTTGATTTATATAGACCTGGATGTTAAGTGTGTGTTTTAAAATATTTTCTTAGAGTACAGCTGAGATTAAGAATGACAATGAAGGGCAGGACAGGAATTCAGAATTATTGTGATAAATAGAAATCTCTGTCAGGAATGAAGTTGTCCCTCAGGAATGTTATAGGTAAAGTTTATTCTGCCTTATGGTCTGGTGATGGACTACATGACCTTTCAAAGTCTCCTCCAGCCCTATTTTATGATTCTAAGATCAATTCATTTTGGCATTTGACAGCTCCTGCACATAGACTATAGATGATTCTAATGCCTTTACTTTTTTAAAAAGTTGTTGTGTTGATTTTTTTTCTATTTTATTTGTAATATTTGCACTTGAAACACTTTAAAATATATTCTTATTTATTTGAAGAATAAAAATAAAGGATATGGGTTTCATTCTGCTGTTCAGCAAATAGCCTAAAACTGGATTTTTATGAGAAGTTACAAGGCTATAAATTACTGATCTGTCACATAAAGATATCTGAAGTTTTATATGCTGTTGATCCAAAGTTATTCCCATTAGTGGTAATAACTAGGAGATAATTCACTTCATTTGGGTGATGAAATCCTGGTTCTCAAAATGGCTTTGGTAACATTCAGCCTGGAATCAGATTATTCTTTACAGCCTGTTAAAGTCATGGCAAGGTGGTCTTCAGCCTGCAAGTGCAATTTGTTCTCACAAATAGGTAATCCTGTTAAAATATTGTCAGGTTAATCAGAATTGATTTGCTAAACCCAGTGAATGCTAATCAAGCATTGGGTTAGGGAGCTTTAGCAGCAATTTTAAGTCTTTGATATTTTCCCATTATTCCTGCATGGAATGACTCACTGGATTTGTGGAAGCATTTTGAAGCCTGAACACCTTTCCAAGGCTGGAGACAAATGTACTACAGACTGAAGCAACTCCTCCTGAAGTGAATGTTAAAACCACTGACAGTGGGGATCCCTGTATTTGGTATAGTTTATGTGCAATAACTGTTCTCCAGACAACCTGAGTGCTTTGTGCTTTTGTCACTGGTATCTGTAACTATCCTACCACTTTTTACAAATAATTGTTAGAAATGAATTTAAGACTGTAATTTTGGAGTGTTATGTGGTGCATCTGTTTAGTAAGAAAAATGCATTTAGAACTTCTGTGCTTTACGTTTGAAAGATAATTCTGTGTAATTGTTAACTTGTTAGAAGGTATGGTGAATTTTAAAAAATAATTATGTGCTTATATGGTGTATATAGGAAATTGAAATGACAAAGAATTAAAACTCCCTTTTTTCAGAGCCAGCAGGAGCTTTGCACTCTGCTCACACCCTTTAAAACTTACAACATCTTATTTTCTTTCAACAGCAAGCTTTTCTTTACAGACTATGGGAATGCTGCCAAGGTGGAGAGATGTGACATGGATGGAATGAACAGGACGTGGATAGTAGACTCGAAAATTGAACAGCCAACTGCTCTGGCACTAGACCTCATCAATAAATATGTGTACTGGCTTGACATATATCTGGAGAGTGTAGAAGTTGTTGACTACCAGGGGAGAAGGAGGCAAACAATAACCAAAGGCAGACAAGTAGGTATTTATTTGCAAATCAATAAAAAGTAATAATATAAATGAATGAATGCACATAATGCTAGCAGCTACAGGAATTTAATAATTTTTTTACCTTTTTGGTTCAGATGTGTTAGAATTTAGAAGATTCATCTACATGCTTTGGTTTATCTGCAATTTAGCAATTTTGCAACCTATCAATATTTCCATGCAGTGTCTCATTAACAATGCACCCTGTAAGTCACCATTGTTAAAGACTTCAGGAGGGAAAATCTGGGGTGGAAAGGTGCAGGGAGATAAATCATTAATGACAAGATGTCCTTACCCACTCAGGAAGGAGAGACTAACAGGCACAATAATGTGAAATAGAATAGCAAAAGCTCTTCACCCATTCAGACTAATCTGGACACCCTTAAATCTTATTTTTGTTGGTGGCAATGATGTTTTTTACAGCTGATCCTGATGTTCAGAGTCATAAATACAAACTCTGAGCCTGTGAGTCTTAGAGCAGGAGCATTTCAGTCCATTAACCTGGAGAGTGGAAGAATTCTCTGGCACTTGTGAATCTTATGTAAATCCAGGGAAAATCAGCAAAGACCAAACTGTTCTGGTCACTACCTGGACTGCCAGGTGTGAGGACCAAGTTTGCATATATTTCTGCCTGAGGTTAAACAGGGAATGTAAAAATGTGCAAGTAGAATAAACATTTTACCTGTTCTTCTGTCATTCGTTGCTTCCAAGTAATCAGTGTTTAGCAAGATGCAACTGGTGAGACTGTTAACTAAAAATAGGCAGAAAATGTGACAAAAAGGAGTCTAAGTGGTGGCTTAGCAAACACCTTCCTATTTTTGCCAATCTCTTCAGTCTTTAACCAGTTCTGGAGCAAGAGGTCTTGAAAACTTTTGGGTTTTTTGTTTTTGTTTTTTTTTTTTTTTTTAAGTACCATTTTGGACTAGACACTTAAAAAGCTAAAATCATTTTCAGAAGCCATTAAAAAAAAACCAAAACCTTTACAGGCTTCTAACTGAGCTGTACTTGTGTCATAGGAGAGATGCTTGTTCTTCCCCTTCTTGCTGAAATTTAGGTGCAAAAGTGGATACTTTATCAAGTTCAGAGGGATTCTTCTCAAGATTAGCTAAGAAATGAGATCTCTGTTTTTTGATATGGGTGAAGGGTATGAAGAAGTTTGGCCTCTCCCTGTTGTCACAAATGGTACTGATTGCCTTTCCACTCAAATGAAGAATTGGTAATTTCAGTATGTTTGTGCTGCATATGCTATGACCTAGAATGACTGTTTCTCAAAATCACTCCTCATTAGTCCAAGGAAACATCAGACCATGAAAATGTTCCCAAGAATTTTTAGGGAGTAAAGTTTATTGTGTAAGTAGAAATGCATCAAAGATGTGCTTTCCAAACAAAACCAGATTCTGTGATTAACTGCCTGGGTGGCTTTAAAAGGACAAGCCAGTAATGTTTTCACTCTTGTACAGGGTTGCTAAAAAGCTTCATGAGATGTAGAAAACCCAACAAATTAAAAAATAAATATGTATTATTGGATCATTATAAAAAACATTGTAGGATGAGCCACATAGCTTTAATAGTTTTAATGAAGAAAATCTCTCATGGGAGTTAAATGATAAAGATTTAAACTGAGTGCAAATGGAAATAGGGAAGAAAGGATTGTAATTCAGGGGAGAATTCCACAGTTTGCTGCAGATGTGGCTTTATTTTCAAGGCTGTTTTCTTTTCCATCTTACTGTAATTGCATTGAATTTCTATTGGGTCTTAATCAAACCCTTCCAATGATGTCATTAATTGTTGCTTTTCCTGGGTGAAGGCAGAATACAATGGTAAGACTTGGCCAATTGTGGTGTAATTTCCAGAATGACTGAAATAATTGATGCACAACAGGGTTTTTTGTTTGGGTTGGGTTTTGGTGATGTATGTCTGAATTTGGGAGTGAATGAGATAAGTAAATACTTTGTGGTGAACAATTGATGGTTAAAGTAATAAGATATTCAGCCTATGAATATCTGAATGTTTGCCAACAAAATTATCTTTAATTTGTTCAGTTTTCAGAATTGTCAGTGAGATATTTTACATTTTCTAAATCTATAAATCAAGCACAGCCTCTAAATTATTGACACTTTGTGTTTGATCTATAATTGTCTTACTACCCGCTATTAAATAATTTTAATCAATGTGCCCGGACACATCAGAGATTTTCACAATTTCAGAATTTACTTTTTGACAAACAAGCAGAACCAAGTGGCCACCACCACATTCAGAGGCACCAAAACAAAAGGAACACAGCAAAGCTGACAGAATTTGTTTATTATTCATAAAATATTTTCTCAATAAAATATTCAGCAGGTATATCTTGCACTATTTGCCCTCATTTGATCATAAAATAATTTTTAAAAGTGGATCAATTACACCTATGGGCTGTGTCTTAAATTTCTAATTTTGCTATATTTATTAGTTAATAATAGTTAATTTATCTTAGTTACTATTAGTTAAGGATCATTAGTTAATACTAATGCAGCTGTTGCACTTCAAGAATGTAGAAGAGTTTAATTTAATAAAAAGAGAAACTGGGGAATTTGTAGACTAAAGGAATTTAGATTGCTAAATTATTTGAATTTTCTACCTTTCGTGTACAAAGCTTTTCTAATTATAAATTTCAGACTACAAGAATGTGAACTATACTTTTAGTGTAATATGTGTTTATTATTTACAAGTACTCAGAAAGGCTTTTGTGCAGTTTATCACATACAATCCACAGTAGTGTTTGGCATTTACAACTCACCTAAATGCCTAAAATATTGAGCTAAAACAATGATACCATTTTATTCTTTTCCAGATTAGGCATCTCTGTGGTTTGGCAGTGTTCGAAAACTATTTATATACAATTAATTCAGACACCCTGAGCATTTTACGAATACACAGATACAATGGTACTGATGTTCAGGCTCTTGCTAGGCTGGATGATGCTAAAGAGATCCGTGTGTTCCAGAAGAGAACTCAAGCAGCAGGTAAGATCAAATTTCCTGTCTCTAGAAAGCACAAAACCAGATAGTGTTTGTGCAGTCAAAAAGGTCCTACCAGAAAAAAGCATCTGAAGACGGAATGAAAATTTGTCCTTGTGGCAGAGCTTTCTCTTCCTTGAGTTTTGTGTGGTTGTTCTACTTTTCCCACGTCTCTAAGCTCCAAATCAACACTTTCAGAGAATTCAGTCTGGAGAGCTGCTCAAGAGCCCTGCTCTGCACATTGTGGCACTCAGCACTCTGAGAATTTAACACCTTCAGGATTGTTGGAGGTCCAGTGTTGTCCACATGCTTTGGGTCTCAGACCTCAGAGATTCCTGATATCTCTGGGCCTGCTTTTCAGACAGACCCACCCCTCAGGTGAGCTCCTGTCTTTGGGGCTGCCAAAAAGGCACAGGAGTGTGGGCAGCTGAGCTGCCAGCACAGCCCTGGTGAGAGAGGGAGATGCTGACAGGGTGTCCTTGCTTTGTGCGAATATCAGTTTTGCCATCAGTGAAAGAAATCTTCATTTTCATCTGGAATGAAAAAACTCTTTTTTATCTCAGATTTTTTTTGGTAAAACAGCAATTTCACATCCCTTCTGTATGCAGAACATTAGTGGGAGTTCTGGGAACTTTTGCAAATGTAGCAAGATCCAAAATGTTTACTGTGATGCTTTATGGGAATGTTTTTGGCATGACTGATAACAATAAATCGTTGCCATGACTGCTTGGACAGAAAAGCCAACACATCAATTCTCAATGTCGATGTTTCTAAACAGAATGGCTGCATCTGAAGAAGTTTGTGAAGTGGGAACAAACTCTAAATTGATGTAGAGTGGGTGAACTAATTTTCACCCTGGAGCTGAGGACATTGATTTGCAGATGTCAATGTCTGAAGGAGGCTGCAAAGTCTCTTTCTTTGCTATAATCATCCCTCTCATACTCCTGAGGGAGTCGGAGAGGTTGAGTAGAGGAGAGACATGAGCACAGTGTAATCTTTTATTACATCCTGTGATTACTCCACTAGTCCTTTTGTTTTGAATGGACATGTTTGTTGCTTGTCAAGATTCTCTGTAACAGCTGTCTCAGCTTGGTGGAGTTGCTGTATTACCTTTAACCTTATCGACCCTAAGCCACTTGATTGCTTTATTTTAAAAGAAACAAACCTGAAAAGCTTGAGGTAACGTAGGAAGAACAGAACATTTTTTGAACTAGACTACTCTTTTTTGGTTTCAGCCAGCTTAGAAAATAAATGTAAGATAGCCTGATAGATTTTGTTTCCTCAGTATATTGCCTTAAACAGCTAAAAAAAAATTAAAAATTAGGCTGCTAATATAGAACCATGCATTTGGAAATGTGAAATCAAGGATAAGGAATTCTTTGACTTCAGCTGGTTTTATATCCCAGCTGTACAAATCTGCACCCCATCCCAGGAAGTGTTCAAGGCCAGGTTGGATGGGGCTTGGAACATCCTGTGGGAGGTGTCATTACCAATGGCAGGGGTTTGGAATAAGATGGGCTCTAAGGCCCCTTCCAACCCAAACCATTCTGGGATTCTATAAATATGGAAGAATTCTACAAGGCTTGTTCTGTTCCTTAGTTTCAGCACATGTGTCTGCCCAGAAAGGTGCTGCCCAATGGAGTAGAAGGAATACCAGACTGTGTGGGCATGGGATGCACTCTGTCCTCAGAAAACCCCATCCAAGCACATGAACCAAAGCAGCAAATGGAAAAGGGGAGAAGTGTCAGCTCCCCCAGGGAAGCACTGCCCAGCAAATGCTGTGCAGGAGCTCATTCACAAAGGGGTGATTGCACAAAGCCACGGGCACGGCACCATAGCCCTGGGCATTATTGGCCTGGCTTGGATGCCATTGTTAAAAAACACCTTCCTTAGAAGTTATATATTGTATTTGCAGGGATCCCTGACGCAGGCAGAAATGATGAATCTGACTCCATGTTCTCAGAAGATTAATTTATTACTTTATAACACTATTTTATATTAAAGAATACTATACTACTAAATAATACAGAAAGGATACTTAGTGAATGCTAAAAAGATGATAATGAAAACTTGTGACTCTCTCCAGAGTCTCAACACAGCTTGGCACTGATTGGCCAAAGAGTGAAAACAACTCACAGCAGAATCCAATAGAACAATCACCTGTGGGTAAATAACCTCCAAACACATTGCACATGAGCAAAATGGAGAAGAAACAAATGAGATAGGAACTGTTTTCCTTTTCTCTGAGGCTTCTCAGTTTCCCAGGAGAAAAACCCTGGGTGAAGGGATTTTTCCATAGAATGTGAACGCCACAGTTATATTCTGGGGAAAGATTTCTTGTGACAAAAACCCCCTTTTTTTTATATTTTCCCTCCTAACCTCTCTCCATGCTGATGCAATTGCCTGGCTGTCAATGATCTGAGCTGTTTTCCCCTCGCCACAGTCAGAAGCCACGCGTGTGAGTTGGATCCGTCTGGAATGCCGGGGGGCTGCTCCCACCTCTGCCTGCTCAGCAGCAGCCACAAAGCACGGACCTGTCGCTGCAGGACTGGCTTCATCCTGGGGAGTGACGGCAGGTCATGCAAAAGTATGTCACTGGGATCAGTCTGCCAGCCAGGAATCGTCTGGGGGTGGTTCTGGGTGTTCTCTAGCAGATCACATGGGCTGCTTTGGGGTAAAGTTGGATTCAAGTTAAATGTGTGGGACAGTATTTTTTGTTTAAATTCAAATGTTTATTAATTCTTATCTATATTATAGTCTCATAAACTGTGAATTTTACAATACTCTAATAAATTAAAAATAGATTTATATTTTTAATAACATTTTTAAAGATAAACTATCTAAGTAAAAAATAATACTTAAATTATTTTTACTTTTAACCTAATAAATAACTACTTATAACCTATCATATAGACTTTTAAAATTTATTTACAATTATTAATGGTAATTTTATTATAATTTAATTGCAATATATTAATTACAATACTACTTGAACTCATTAAAAAAGGTGAGGAAAATATTACTTCTATCCTAAAACTTCTATCTTATTTTATATATATATTACTATATTCTAAAGCCTTAAACTCTAAGTTTTCAACTATATATTACACACTTCTAATGGGTACCTGATGCTTTGTTCACATGCTTCTTTCATTCCCTTTACGTTATTTGATTTGGATCAGTTCACAGGAGTGACAGGTTAAACCTGGAATGCTCAAAGAATACTAAAATTATCACAAGCTGTACATTAATCACTCTTTATTTATATGCCATGGCTTTTCACAGCACACAGGTACTGCTACAATTTCCACCCATACAATCAACTTAGAGCACAAAAGCAGAACATTCATGTGACCAAGTCAAGGTTTTTCTCAGAATACTTTGTGAAAACAAATGTGATTTGTGCAGCTGTGGTTATACCTCAGGTTACACGTACACAATCTCTTGGTCACCTGCAGCCAACAGGAGTTTTGGGGAATGCCTGGGTTTTGCCTGTTTTTTCAATCAAAGGGTGTTGATTTAGTTCAGGTAAAAGACATGCAGTTAGATACTCTGATGGATGCTGGTAGATGGATTTATGTGACCTCAGTCAAACCTGATGCAGTTTTCACTGACAATTCCACCAAAAAAGCCTGAGAGCCAGCAGGAAAAATATGTAGAGAATTCCAAGAAGTATATTGATAGCATTAAGGCTCTAAGGATAAATATCTTTAAGGAAAGAAAATAACTTTGCTAAGCTTCAGTTGTTGGTAGTCAGCTTAATTATTTAAATTGTAAAAATCTTAGAAATATGAAATTGTGATATCTGTCTTTTCTACCACAGCTAGAAAGAACAGAGTATGTTGGGGTTTTTTATTCCTTTCAGTCTTAAAGAAATTTAATCTTTTTTGTTGTTTGATTCTGAGAAACTTTAGGTGGAAAAAAGCATTCTGTATATGCTGGCATTCATGGTGTATTTAGATTTTAAGATTACTTCAGTTGTGGTCTACATTACCTTGATGGATCCTAATGAATTGTAAAATTAAATGTCTACAGAGCTATATATGTCCACTTCACAGCAGATGCAAAGTTATTCTGTGATCAATAACTGCTTTTTCAGTGCGAACTTTTACACAAAAAAAATAATTAGATGTAAACAGTTCACTCAAGTAACTTGTGTTTTGAATAAGGTAATGTAATTAGCTACTTTTTTTCTCTTTTTTTTGGTTTGTTTGTTTTTTGGCTTTTTTTTGGGTTTTTTAATCTAGATACCTTCAGAATATATGGAAGTTTAATTTTCAGTATTGAATAAGGCTCCTGCTCCCCACTAATTATGCCAGTTAATTAAACAGGGACATTATGCACTGTGAAGAAGATTAGGCAGCATCAATTGTTTATGTTTGTAATCTTTCTTTTGCAGGACCAAAGAATGAATTGTTTCTTTTTTATGGGAAGGGACGACCGGGAATAATCCGGGGAATGGACCTGAATACCAAAATATCTGATGAGTACATGATCCCCATCGAGAACCTGGTCAATCCTCGTGCTCTGGACTTCCACGCTGAAACCAATTACATTTACTTTGCTGATACCACCAGTTTCCTGATTGGACGGCAGAAAATTGATGGCACAGAGAGAGAAACAATCCTCAAAGATGGTGGGTGATGCTCAGTGGTGGTGGCATTCAGACATGCTCACTACTTAGAAGCTGAACTGACATTTGCAGATAATTTAAAGGTTTTTTGGATCTCCCATAGAAAACAGACACAAATTTGACCTTGAAAAGAATTGGAGATACTTTTTTACAGCTTCCCGTTTTTTCTTTTTTTTTTTTCCTGAGGGCAGAAGTATAAAGTTTGGTTAAGTCACTCTGTTGTGAATTCTTACTGTGTCTATTTAAGCTCACTACTGGTCATTAATTCCTATTTCTCCACTGTGTCCTTCCAGTAGCTGGATATTTGTTGAGCCATCCCAAATCCTTGCAGACTTTACAAAACTTCTTCTCTCCAGCCTGCATCACACTGTGGATTCTGGAGCTTATTCAAGTAGTTTGGCAGAATGAGACTGTCTGTAGTGCTTGAAAACTCATTAGGAAAAAAGCATTGTCTTTCCTGATGCATTTTCCATTGTGAATGTGGAAGCAACAGTTAGACCTAAACATTTATTAGAACCTTAATTAAGATGCTTGTAGCATTTATTATAGCAATAAGGGAAAATGCCAGCAAGTCTTTAGTTTCCACATCTCCCACTACACTGAATCTCCCTGGTCTAGAATCATATCTCATCGCACCAAATGTTGTTGTAGTGAAAAAAACATCCAGTTTGTCAATTGATATTTTGTTTTCCTTTATGGACCCTTCTCTGAAATACTGCTTCAGCAGGAGGTAGCAACTGTCTCAGCTGCAATTCATTCTACAGTAATTATTTTCTGGTCCTCAGTCTAAGAAACATAAGTATTTATCTTAGCCTTCAGAGAGAGCTTAATATCTTTACTTGTGAATGGAAGCTCAGGACAGTGAAAGTAACTAAAATACCATTGTTTTAGCAGGAGAATGTTCATTGCCTGTCATTCATAAGCATGTTTTAATGCACACTTCTGAGGAGCCATCTCCTCTGTGCAGTGATATGATGCTCTTTTAGTGTAAGGTCTCTCCTCAGAGTCTGCACGAAGATCCCTTCAGCAGCAGTTGCAAGGAATAGTGACAGGCTCTTTACCCTGCTCTGGTGAATGGTTAATAAAGGGCATTTGTCTCAGAAAATAACAAATACTCAGCTGTCAGTCTGGTAATTCTTCATTTCACTGCCAGCACAGGAATAGATAATGTACATCTCACATCTTCCACTGCTGGATTTCCTTTCATAACTGTGCATTTCATTTGACGGGGAAGTAGTTCAAATGTGGAGTAGAGGAAGGAGCAGGAAATATGTAAATTAAAACATTATAAAGGAACAGCAAGGAGCATCCTGGCTGAAAGGTGTCAGACAGGTTGTGGTCAGACAGGTTGGGTTCAAACAGTTCAAAAATTAATAAACTTTGCATGCCAAACCAGAAAATTTGTGGTATTCCTGTAAATAATGTTTAAGTGCAGTGTCTCCTCTTTATAAGTACAACATTTATAAGTACAACAACATAAGTACAAAAAATATTAATGCAATACTGAAAGAGCTGTGGATTATCTGATGATTTTTTATTGGTGATTCTACTATTTACAAAGACCAAAAATATGTCACTGTCATTCTCCCCTTCCTTCTTCCCCAGGAGCTTATGTTGTTAGTTCTAACCTGGTGTAGTTTCATAACTTTAAAGTATATTTAAAGAACACTTGTTAATGTATTTTTCATGATTTAAAAATTTAATATGGCCTCCAGCCATAACACCTCAGTTTTTATTCTTGTCAACTCTCACGAACTCAGCAGGGACAGATTAAATCATTCCTTGGTGGAAGGCTACTACAGAAAATCAGGTGTGTCAGGAGGTGGTTTAATATTTGCTCTGAGCAGCATGCTGCTAAGGGCTTCTAGCTGTGGTAGGTGCCACTTCTCAGATTAGAAGTTGCCTTTTTTTTGTGACTATCAGGTTTTTTTGAGAATGTATACACTTGTTCAGACAGTATTGCTGCTCAGATAATTACAGTTTGCCTACATAAGAGCCTGATCCTACAGCTGTTCACTGGGAATTGAGATCACTGAGCACCTCACACTGCTGGAGTTTGATTTCCCATATAGTTTCAGCTGTGATTTCTGTTTCTTCACTTTGGGAAGCAAACTGCTGGGTAGTGTTGATAACAATTTGACAGCCCCCAGCACAGCCTAGCTTAGAGCTGGTGGCACAGCTGCAGCAGTACTGTACTTCCACCAGCAACAAGAATTATAATTAACCTTTCAAACTTGCATGTAAAATCAGTCTTTTACATTAAAAATTGGAAAAAAAACCACAATTTTCATGTCTGTGATTTTAAAAACCACAGACATTTTTAAATGGATCTAAATACTGCTCAGTGAATGTAACAGGAACACAAGCTCAGGATTTTTTTTACTTGTCTTTCTACCCCTGTTTTTCTGGGGTGGGGGGGAGTTGCTGTAACCCTAAAATTCTTATAACATTTACTTGTAAATATTAGTCAAGGTGGTCAACTTGTTGCTTAAACAAGGACCAAGTAAGTCTGTAGAGCTCTTTGGAAGCTGTTTAGATGGTTGGTATATAGAAGAACTATTTTCCCACCAGGTTTTATGTTAATCTGGCATTTGAAGCACTATTTATTACACATGGCATTGGTGAGCTTGGCCATTCTGTACCAAATTAGATGTTGTGCCTGTTCTCTGTTTCATACTGAACAGCAGTGTGGCAAACTGCTGCCTCAAGAACTGTTTTTAAAAACCTCCTTTTTACATTCAACGTATCTGGAGCTCTCATATTAGTGTTGCTAGGAAAATTCTGCTGGAAATTCCTGAATTACAAATGCTAACTTTTCAGTTAACAAGTGAAGAATGATCACAAGGATATTTTATCACCTCATCCCTTTTAGGCTGAAAGGGCTTTACTGCAGAAGGACTGAGTTACTGTAGTCAAATCAAGACAAGAATGGCACAATGACCATTGTTTTCTTCCTGTTTACTACTTGATGTGAAAACCGTTTGAAGAGTAATTAATGTATTTAAAGCTTTTAGTGAAATAAAAGTGACTTTTAATTATAACTCCTCAAAACCAATGCAACTTATCTCTATAGAGTCATGCAGTAGAATACTCCTTAAACCTCCAAACTTTCTGATATATTTAGTATCTACTTACCATGTGGGTTTTTTTTTAACTTAAATTGTATTTAGTTTAGAATCACATTTGCCCCAAAATTCCTGCAGAAGGCAAGGTAGCTCAAAGACATTATTATATGAAGCTGAATAGATGTGGAAATTTTAGGAGGTATCCAGCACTCTAATCTAACAGTTTTGCTGCTGATAAAAATACAGTCCATATTTGAACTGGTTTGACTCCCAAAGAACCAAAAAATTAGCAAAATATTTTCTTTAATAAGATGATCCTATTAATATAAAAAAATCTGATCTTATTGGTATAAAAACTGTGTTTAGCTCAAATTGCCTATATCAGACAGGATAAAAATAAAATGGGTTTTGAAAAAATAGTTCCTTGTCCTCAAGCTTGATTTTACTCATGTCAGTGGTTTCTTGACTTGAGCAAAATCTGCTGAGGCCTCTCAGAGCTCAATAGGACATTTCTTGCACAGCTCAAGTTTCCCTGTGTTGCCTGTCCTGTTCAGATTTGGCTTTTTTTTGGGTTCAGCTTCCCGTTTTTTTTTTTTTTGTTTGTTTGTTTTTTGTTTTTTTTTTTGTTTTTTTTTTTCCCCTCTGAGCCTTGGGCTCCAGGTCCACTCCAAGACCAAAGGCTACTCTCCTCTTTCAGGAACTTTCAGCTGCCTCCGACATTGTCTTTTCCAAAGAATGTAGCAAAGGCACTGAGAGATGAAAAGTAAAACTGGCAGTGTCCATCAGCCTGGGGAAGCTGGCTGAGCTGCTGGCACTGCTCTCAGACATGGCCTGAGCCACAGTTGTTCTGTGCTTTGGGTGATTCTGGTCAGACCAGGTGGTTGCTGGGTTAGAAATGTCATCATCCTCTTGTTTCATGTCCCAGAGAGCTCATTCTGACACCTTTGCTTCCCTCCAGCTTCTTAAACCACGGGGAAAAATAGTTTCCAAAAAGTACAGTGGTGTTCAGGTATATCAGAAATATGGATAAAAATGTTAAAACACATTTTCCAATAATCCAGAGCTCATGCCACTTTTTTTTTTTTTTCCAAATAGCTTTCTCATATTTTTTTCTCACAGGACATGTTGTCATCTCTACACCTGTGATTGATTTACAAAATCTAGGTTTAGTTTCTTAGGTGAACAAAGTTTAGTTGGTCCTTTGGTTGGTACCAAATATCTGTAATTTGCTTTGGACCTTCAGTAGATAAGGGAAAAAAGCAATTTTAAAAATATGACATGGATATCACATAATAAATAGTGAAGGTAAGTACATGTAGAGCATAAATAGTATTAATCTCTTACTACTGTTCTCTCTCTCTCAACAGATCTTGATAATGTGGAAGGCATAGCAGTGGACTGGATTGGAAATAATCTGTATTGGACCAATGATGGCCACAGGAAAACCATTGCTGTTGCCAGACTGGAAAAAGCTGCTCAGAGTAGGAAAACGTTGTTGGAGGGAGACATGTCCCACCCCAGAGGAATTGTTGTCGATCCTGTCAATGGGTATGAAGCAAACTGACTTTTCTGTGATGGTTGTCTTTGTGGCATAAATACAGGATTCACTTTGCTCAGGGTGAGGTTTGTAGAGTTATGTAGGGATCTGTAATCCTTCAGGAGTCCATAATATCTGTAATTCCTGCCCAGAATTCTTGCCCGAAGCCTTCAGGAGAATTTGTATGCCTGTCACTGTTGCATGTCTGTCCTGTTAATGTGAATGTGACTCACCTTTTTCTCAAACAAATTGAAGGTGTAAGTCCTGCATGAATTTTTAATATTAAGGGAATTTTAAGATACTCTCCTGTCTTTCTCTCTCTGTAATCTCAATTTCTGGAGCCAATTATGACCATATTCTTGTACACATTGGTTTATAAAACTGAGACAGGTACTCTTCATTACTTATTAGCTTAAATTAATTTTGGTAGGCTGCATAATAAACAAAATCACATTATATTACTGTGGTATGATGGTAATTTACTTAAAAAATCACTGAAGAATGATGTAGGTAGGTAGTTTCAGTGTGGCTGGATTGATTGCTATTTTCCTATTACAGAAAATATTTACCCTCTCAGGTTTTCCCTTCTGAGTCTGTCCTTTGAGGAGTGGAAGTGGCTGTGGAAAGACTACAATTCATTAAGGTCAGATAGTGAGGGTATAAAATGAGACCACGAGCCATAACCACACCTGCAATTACTTTGTTAAATTTTCCAGCTCAGTAAATGCATGGCACAGGAAGCAGGGTATGAAGATGTATTGCCTGAAAAGGGCCATTATATAAAACACTTCTCTAATAAAATAGCGTGTCCTTCATGATTATACTTCTCATGGAAGCTCTTCCTGAGGGATAGCATTTATTATGGCTTTTTAATTGTGTTTCCAAAATTTTAGTCTTGATTTAACCGGTGTTGGAACATTAACTGCATTTTGAGATACAATTAAAGCACATGGACATAAATGCTTGTCACCGTGAGCAGGTTTTAGCTTATGACAGGATAAACGGAATGAGGACAGACAAAAAGTTAATGGGGAAAAGCTCAGTAATTGCTGTTGAGAAGTCATGTAAATATTTGTAAAACATATTTTGTCTCCCAATAAAATAAGTGCGATATTGACCTGAGCCTCAGGGCATGTGCAAGGTTTATAATTCTGTGATTAAACCTAGTGCTGTTAGTCAAACATGAAATGGAGTTTGTAAGGCTTGTGGATCAAAAATAGACTGATGTCCTTTGCACATATTTACAAAAACATTAACAGAACCCAAAACAACCTTCTAGTGGGTGTTTTGAGAGAAATTAAAAGCAAACAATACTGCATGTGCATACCTGCAGCCTTGTGTAATGCAATTTTTCTTTTTTTTTTTTCCAGTTTCTCATAAATATCAACTTATGCTTATACAAAAAAGTGCATTTGAATAATTTTTTAACCAGTAGATTTGATATAATTTGCATAGGTGTGATAAAATAATTTTTCATTTCAGTGTATCATTCCTTTGTAAATTCAGTATTTAAATTCCAGGGCTTTACTCTTCAAAGTACAGGCCCATAAAATGGTTGATGGGTTAGGATCACAGAAGTTATTTCAGAAACATAAACCTGGTGAAAGAAAGGGTGAGGTACATTAATAGCAATTAAATCATGATAACTTTAATAGGATATAAGGTTGGCATGATGTTTTTGTTCTCTTTAATGCTTATTAATTGAAGCCCTAGGTTTGACTAAAAGTAAACATCTGCTGTCTGGCAAATGTTTTCATTTATGAAATGATGTGACTGTATGTGATACAATCTGAGATGATTCAGAGTGCTTACAGGTTTCTAAGTGTTTATTCCCATTAACTCATTTTCCCTAGTGAAAAACGTGTTTAAAAAATAGAAAAAACAAAAGTGATGTTCCTTAGCATATTTGCTACCTTCTGTTTTTGACAAGTTCACGTTTTGTATTTTAAATGGTCAAAATCACAGTTTTCAAGGGCAAATTCATTAATAGAATATGATATTCAGAATAATTAAATTCAAAGGTTTATTCTGTAGTTTCCAGTAGAGAATGGCCCATAGAATTCCTTTGAGTCAATACTTTTAGAGTAGTTAATAGATTTTTTTAAACTTTTCCAAAGTAATATTGGTGCTTTTCTTTCAGACTTTGTTTGGGTTTTTTTTAAAATCTATGTTGTTGCACTATAAGCCATAAAACTATGCTAAAATTGCCTACTGGCTTTTTTTCAACTAATTTTCACAAAAAAAAAGCAAAACATTTTTGTGATGGACAAAGTGCACCTTACTGTTTTCTGAGTGATTTAGCTGCTTTCATGAAGTTCACAGAATGCCAAGGTTATCCTTTTGCTCTAAAACTAGAGTGCAAATATTTATTGTGTTGCAACTTCTTTCATAAATTAGGTGTAATAAAAAGGAGATTTTCATCATGAAGGCAAATTGACCTGGACAGAACCAGCTCACTGTAATGATGTGGGGTTTTTTTTACAAAGTCAATACAAGTAATGGTTTAAAAAGAAAACAACAAAGAAACCCTATAGTTCTGGTGGGAATAAATAAGGTCTTAATTCTTTCACTTTTCTTGTCTGTTGATTCTTTGGTATTCATGTAATTTATCACAATATGAGCAAAATAACATAAGTGTCACTTCAGCAGCATCCAGTGGTCAGGGACAGTAAATAGAGTTGCAGAAACAGCAATGGAAAGAAACATGAAAAAGTCAAAAGTGCTCTGGCTTGGACAAGCTGCTGCTAAAAGCCTGCGGTACAATTCACCTGATTAAAATGGGATCTGAATGCTCATTTCTGTAATTCCCCAGATGGATGTATTGGACAGACTGGGAGGAAGATGAAATAGATGCCAGCGTGGGGAGGATTGAGAAGGCCTGGATGGATGGCTACAGCCGGCAGGTTTTTGTCACATCAAAGATGCTCTGGCCAAATGGTTTAACTCTGGACTACCATGCCAACGTGCTGTACTGGTGTGATGCCTATTATGATCACATTGAAAGGATCTATTTGAATGGGACTGACAGAAAGGTAAAAGAGAAATGCTGCTGGTTTGCCTCAGGCATGTTCGGTCTCTGGATTTTATTGGGTTGTGTTGAAAATACTTCCCAAGGTTTTTAAAGTCTGCAGAATCCATGGCATGTCCTGCATCACTTCTGCTGGAGTGATGGTGGCAGCCTCGAGTGAGAGGCTGAAACACAGATCAAGGTGTTCCTCTGTCCTAAGTGGCACCAAACCTTGTTTTTTATTTTTTCTTTTTTAGCAATTTTTTCTCTTGTGGCAATAAGTTATATTTTGAGGGAAGCCATGAAGCTACGAAGTGCTTTTTGGTAAAAAAACACGGGTTTTTTGGCTTTGCCAAAGATAGGCTTTTCCTTGAACTTTGCTGGATGAGTTTTTCTGAATCTCTATGCCTCTTTTCAGCATTTGCAATAGTCATAGGGGCAGTCCTCAACTAACACTGTTAGAGACAGAGATTGCTTTACTTGTTTGCCAAAGATAGGCTTTTCCTTGAACTTTGCTGGATGAGTTTTTCTGAATCTCTATGCCTCTTTTCAGCATTTGCAATAGTCATAGGGGCAGTCCTCAAAAATGTTAGAGACAGAGATTGCTTTAATTATTACTAATGTCTGTACTAGCTGGATACAAGACTGTGCAGATATTCTGTGTGGGTTTGTGGAAGCAACAAGCACAGAATAAGACACTTCGACAATGGTTAAGGCTCAAACTGGAGTCTGATAACTTGGGGAAGTTTTACCATCTGCTTCATAAAATTAGTGACTGGTGAATAATAAGAAACACATGTCTACAGGTTTTATTTTGAAGTATGTCACTGAATGGTTCTTTTTTTTTTTTTTTTGAAAAGTGAGTTTTCTATAATCCTTAGATGTAATAAAAAATGCATAACTACTTGAATTTATGTAGCTGAAAATAACTATAATATACTTGTTTTTGATGTTTCATCATTTGTATTTAATTATAGGTTATTTTGGTCAAAATTGAACTGGATCAGTCACATCTATAATCTTTAGTACAGTAAAGGTTTTGGGGGATAGGGAGGTACTTAATTCCACTAATAGCTGTCAAATTATTGACTGATTGATGAATTTGGATCAAAAGCAGATCAGAGATCAGGAGCTTTGAATGTAAGAATTCCAAGTCCAAAGAGAAAATTTAAAGAGCAAGAGGGGGTGATGTTTGTCAATCACCTCAAAAGAGTATTTTAGTTGTCTTTATCTCCCTGTTCTCTTGGGTTTGTGTCTGGAAGTAGAGAAGGTAGGGCATGTGAGGAGCTGCTTCCTTCTCTCTAGAGGCAAGGTAGAAAAAAGACTCTTGGTTCAAGCAAGGATCCCAGCCAGAAGGAGACCAATGACTCCAAATGGCATCTGCTGGGATAAAATCACAGGATCATAGAATTTTTTGTGTTGGGAAAGGCCTTAAGATCTTCAAGTCCAACCCTTAACCCAGCACTGCCAAATTCACCACTAACCATGACCCTAAACCCCGCTTGTAAATCTTTCAGATCCTTCCAGGGTTAGAGACTGCACCACTTCCTGTGTTGTCTGGTAGGGGCCACTTAAAGTGAATTTAAATGAAGGGGTTTTTTTTTAGTTAGATATTGGTTCTGCTGCACAGAAGGGTTTTGCACTTTTCATTTCATTTTATTGCAATAGGTTGTTATGTTTGGACAGTAATTGTCTCAGTTTTCCTACTTCCTGTTTTACCTTCTCTAAAAGTTAAAGATTATTTTAACCTTGCTGATGCTCACCTACCACTAATTAATTGCAGGTAGTCTACAATGGAAAAGATTTGAATCATCCTTTTGGACTGTCACACCATGGAAATTATATATACTGGACAGATTACATGAATGGGTCAATTTTCCAGTTGGATTTGGTATCAAGGAATGTGACACTGTTGAGAAGTGAAAGGCCACCTTTGTTTGGGCTCCAGATTTATGATCCACGCAAACAGCAAGGTACTTATAGAGTTTCTCCAGAGTTTTGTTGTTGAAGGACATTTTCCCTTTGAGTCTCCAAGCATTTTGAGGTGACTGGATGAACAAAAATAGAAAAACAAATATGGCTTGTGGCACGAGAAAGTTCCTCTCCAGAGTTTCAGTCCATTGAAGCAGAAATTGATTCTATCATAAATACTAAAAAGTGAATCACAGCATTATTCCTCTCTGAATTCCTTCTGTGCATTCACACTGCCTTTACTGCCCTTTTTCTTGTGTGACCAAGAAATGCTGTGCAAGTATCAATTATAGAGGGAAACATATTTACATTGATTCATAGATGTAAAATATGTGATTACATTTACTTTTTCTTAAATGAGCTTATAGATCCTGCCTGCACTTTTTTTAATTTGCTCCCCCATCTTGGTCTACAATCAACACTGTATGCTGCACATGATAAAAGTAGTTTGAGAGTAGTGGAAAAATCCATAGTTGTTGCTACTAGTATCAGTAGAGAAATGAGATAAAAGCAATAGGTTTGCATGGCTAGAATTCAGAAAATAGAATTGTTACTCTACAGGTAAAGATAAAAATGTGTTTTACTGAAGAAAACTTTGAATTCCACTTACTACATGCAGTGTTCCTAGGAGCTCGCCATAGGTTTGCATGGCTAGAATTCAGAAAATACAATTGTTACTCTACAGGTAAAGATAAAAATGTGTTTTACTGAAGAAAACTTTGAATTCCACTTACTACATGCAGTGTTCCTAGGAGTTGTTGACTATTTATTTGCTTGCTTTAATTAAAACATATTTCTAATTACCAGATTGTTTGGTCTGCCACCAAACGTAAAAATAAGCATCAGGAATAAATATAGAGAAAATACTGTTTAAAAAATTATTTTTTTTATGTTAAAATTTTCTCTTTTCTGATACTGTAGCTTCTAAATTTCTTTTCCCTGACCCAAGCTGGTCTCTCTAGCACTGTGCTATGTCAGGGTTGCTGCAACAGTATTCCTCTTACCACAGCTGCTTTTCAGGCACTCTCTCTGACATTCAAACACATGTGAAAATATAGTTTGTTTGGGGTTTTTCTTGTATTTAGTGTGGGTTTTGTTTGGTTGGTGTTTTTAGGCAAAATCTGGGCCCTAATCTACCCTCGAGGTGGCCAAATTTCAGAGTTCTGTGCCTGCTAAAAAAAGATGCAGTGTTTGCTTTCAATATGACTGCTGCTTTATTTGGTACTCAGAAATTCCTTTATTTTTCAGAAAAAAGGGGCATTTAATGCAGTTGCTGTTGGCTTCCAAATAAGCTAACACCAGAGAGAGAAAGTATTGCCTCTTAGACAGTTTTGCTGAATGAGCTAAAGTCTTAAGGGAGGGAATTTGGCTTGTTAATATATTCTTTGTTTGAAATTGTAATTGGAATTTTGTAAGCTGACTGCAGCCTTTAGGAACTCCCCTTTTTGTCATGCTCAGTGAGGTTGATCTTGCCATTGCTCCCAAAGGAGCATAAAAATTTCTTTTAAAGAAACTATTTGTGTGTGCATGCATGTTTTCCTTGTAAAAGAGCAGGCTCGAGGCTGAATTGTTGCACAGAGAAAACCACTTTATAGACAAGATGTATATTAAAGATTACGTGCACATATCTCAGAAACTTTTGGCTGTGATCTTTTGAGGTGGCTGCTTTGCTGCTGGTCTTGTCACACAAACAGAAACTGTAATTTCATTTGGGCATGGTTCAGTTCAGACTGGCATTTTTTAGAGGGCTTTTTCCAGGATACTGCTCCTGGAAATCGTGCTTTTTGTGCTTTTTGTAGGGACATGAAGCTTTTGGGATCTTCTCAAAGAGAGGTGTTTTTCATTGTCTCTCTCTCAGGAGGCATGATCCTCTTGAGGAAGAATGGTTTTTTGGGGGGGTTTTATCCCCCTTTCCTTGCTTTCAGAGCTTAGAATTTCCCTTACTTTCTTAGGCTGAGTTTTTGAGTCTCCGTGCATCATAAAATATGGGAGGGTAAGGCACAGTAATTATGGGAGTTGGATTTACACTCAGAATATGACCCTGCAGGTATTTCCACTGCATTGCAAGGTTGGATTGCTATTTCAGTGTAAATAATTCTGGAGTAAGTGCATTCACAGCAGTTAAAGTAGCCTCTTTTGAAATCAGCTAATGTTTTAACTCCTCAGATTGCAAAGAGCTCAAGCACCAGGCTGCTGCTCCTCATGTGTGGAGGATGATCCTAAGAGTGGGCTTACCCAATTTAACAGTACTTGAGGTTAGGTTCATAAGAAGCTATAAATGCAATAAATACTTCAGTGTATCTCTTAAATGAAAAAATTAAACAGATGTGCGTGGTTTCCATTTTTTTTCCCTGAGAATGATGACTGAAATGCAATTACATTGTTGTAATTGGTTTAGCTCTAGACTAATTATTTAGCTAATTAAAATGGAATTGGCCTGATTTATTCATATGTGATCAACAGGGCAACAACTGTTTTAAAAGCTGTCAAAATATGAAAAATATGATAATAGCTTAGAAAGTATTTTAAAAGGTTGGGACTACTTTAAGAACAACCATATAAAATAGCTGTTAGGAGCTGTAGTTGAGGAAATTTAATTCCCCAAATACTTGATAGCTTTACAGGTTCTACAGCTTGTTCAATAAAGAGGCTTAACCTACTCGAACTGTTTTTTGGGAGACATTTAAGGCTAGGAGTCACTTCAGCAAGACTGATGGGACTGAAGGTCTCATTGCACCTCCAGGTTGAAGACTGCACTTTATAAACCCTTTTATCTTGGATCTTTTTGCTTTAACTCTTGGTACTTCTATTTTCCTTGTCATCATCCCCTCTTTATCACTTTACCTAGCACATAACCCACTGTGCAGGAGTTTGTCATCCCAATTATGACGTTAAGTAGGAACTTTTCTTCTTCAAGATGGACCATTTGACTTTGATCTCGTGATTTAATTTTTGATAGTATTTATTTTCAGCTTTCATTGAGCTTCAGAATCATCATGTGTTTTCTATATTTGGCTGAAATAGTCTTTTATTCTGTAAGTTTATTCTCTTTTAGTGAGGTGACAAACTCATGTACATGCTTTAATTAAATCACTGCAAATGTTTTGACTTGTGCCATGTAATTTTGGAGTAATTTTTGAAGATTGTATTTTGGTTTGTTTATTTTGGCAACTTCTGATGACTTTTTAAATCTTCATGTAACTGACAGTCTTTGATTTGTATAATGATGGCCCTGTAAAGATGGAGAGACTTTCAAGGCTACTTTTTCTGAGGCTTTGTTTTACCTGAGGTTTTCCAAAATTTAGACTCAAATACATTTCTTGTGTTTTTAATGTTTCATTCATAATATTTCAATTTTGGTGAGCATAGCTGTAACAGTTCATTAAACAGTGGTTTATATCACTGTCTCAGACTTGAAGTCAGGATCTAATAATGTGTATTAAGTATCCAGTCTGCGCTCTTTCTAAAATTGTGATCAAGCCCTCAGACATCTCAGAGAATTCTGATTTTGCCTGGTTATAGAGTTGTGTTCTTGTCATCTCACTGACACCCTGTCCACTGAAAGTACAAGTACTACAATGGCCTTTCACATCATTCTCTATTAATCATTTTGCACAATTTTATTTAAAAGTTCAGTGGGGTTTTAATGGATTGTTGACACATTTTCTTCTAAGAAATGTTGTGTATAATGGATCACAAAAAGTATAGAAAATGTTTATTAACATTGCTCAATATTGCAAGACATATTAAGGTACATCTTAAAATATTTTAAAAAAAATCAAAATCTTAAATTATTTGTTCATTGTCTGATGTTCATTTGATAATTTAAAGAGACTTCTCTGCACCTGCAGGATGGGCTCTGGTGGGACAGTTTAATATTCATGTTCATAGCTCCATGAGAACTTAATATTATATTTTCTATGAAAAGTGAAGTGAGGAGCTTTGAGGAGAGGGAATTGTATGGAGTCTGGTTTAGCCCAGACTGGTAAATGTTTTCTGCACCTTTAAAAGGAGGAACTGTTTTTTGCTAGAACAGGAAGATGGGAAAAAAAAAAAAGGAAAACAGCTTTCATTTAAAGGTTTAGCAGACATGAAGTTTTCTATTGGTCATAATCACTTCTCAGCAGCACCTGAAATCAGCAGAGCTTTGCTCATGGGAAGCTGGTTGTCCCCAGCAGAGCAGATCTAAGCAAAGTGACAAAAGTGACACAAACAGAAATTGGGACATTGTGGGCTCTCAGTGGCTGAAGTCACTGAAGTCTGGTTTTCTCAGGAATGAGGACAAAGTGACAAAAGTGACACAAACAGAAATTGGGACATTGTGGGCTCTCAGTGACTGAAGTCTGGTTTTCCCAGGAATGAGGTGGTGAGGGTGCAGCAGCCCTTGGTGGATGGTAAAACACCTGACAGCTGTCAGTGTTTTCATGGGAACAGCTTGGGGAAGGAGCAATAACACAGAAAAGCAAAGCACAGCAATGGCAGATGTGCTCAGAAAAGAGTAGTGGAATATTTGCCTATATTCTATCTGCCATAGATCTCTTTATACTTTTGTTTTCTCTCTCTTTTTTCCTAATCTGCATTTGTAGCCACGTTGTTTTAATGTGTACAGATGCCAATTAACTTCAGAACATTCCTTTATCTGCTGTTTGATTCCTTGAAGCCATTGCGTGCATGTAGCTGTGCCAAATATTTTGCAGTATTTGTTCCTTTCATAAACAGGCAGATAAAATGCTGAGAGCTGATGGTGCAGTTTTTTGTGTTGGTACTATTATTATAGAATTGTGATCTGTAACTAATTATGTTTAAATATTATAACCCACGGTAACCAAAATATGAGAATAATGTGCTCCTAACACAAGAGGAAAGTAATTGCTAAAAATTCTTCATTTGTTTATGTTCCTAAAGGAAAAAAAAAAAGGCAACTAAAACCCCCATTGTTTAGTCCTAGCATGGCTGTTGAAGTTGCTTTTTATTTCTTTTCCCAGGTGATAATGCCTGTCGTGTTAATAATGGAGGCTGCAGCACTCTTTGTTTGGCCATTCCTGGAGGCAGAGTTTGTGCCTGCGCTGATAATCAGCTTTTGGAGGAAAACAGTACAACCTGCATGAGTAAGATTCTTACAGAATATCTGAGTTGATGCTGCTGTTAAGGGATCACGTCAGACCTGAAAATAAAACCAGAAACTGTGGCCTCCTAGAGGGTCCATAAGATGAAGGAAGATTACTTGAATAAATATTCTAGTTTCAGTTTACAGAATATAAAAGATTTTGCAAAGAAAACCGTACATTAAGTACATTATGTAAGGATAAAATGCATTGGAAAATATTTCAGCATATATGATATGATAAAGCACTTAAATAGTTTGCTGAAATATTTTAAAAATATCATGAATGGATCCATATAATTATAAAATTGAATATATATGAACAGTTTTCAGATTATTCTAAGTATCTTAAACAGAAAGTCTCCAGCGTAAGCTTAGTAGAGATGAGTAAAGCATAAGTATTATTTCATAACATGATGAACATTATGGAGCCTGCAATGACCAGACAGAGCCATCACTTTGGTTTAAAATAAAGCTATTTTTCTTTTTAGCAGAAGTAACTGGAATGGGAACTCCTCACTGGTAAGATGTAGGCATTAGGAAGAGAGTTTAGAGACTTTGAGATTGGAATGGGGCAGGTCTCCTGTTGTTTTTTTTTCCCAAAACACATCCCTGCCTGGCTCTTTCCTAGGACTCTGATATTCCTCACAGGGTCCTGGGCTCGTGTGTGGCATTTACATGTGAAGCATTCTGAACCTGATATTGAGGAAAGCATCTGCCTGGATTTATTAATAAGCTTCTAGCTTGCTACTTAACTCTACCCCAGCAGAATTTTATCCTCTCTTCTCTGCCAAGTCTGTACCAGTACATAATGCAGGTGTTTGAGTTGTTGCTTGGATACAAGAATCAGCTTTTTAGTAATCATTTCCTATCTCTAAATGTGCACCAGAATTTGGCCAATGTCTGTCAGAATATTTCCTGTTTGCTGTTGATGAGGTATTGCAATATTTAAACTGATACTTTACACTGCGATCGAAACATCAATTTGAAAACCAGTTTGAGTGCCATTCTGTTCAGAGTTTTTTTGTTTATTAAAAATTCATTCCTTCAACCGCACACTCAGATATGTGTGCCAGTACAGGCTTCAGGTAGGATTACCTCAGATGCACCGAGTTTAGGTAGAAATGTTCTGAAGTGCAAGAACAAGAACTGATATTTCCCTCAATTTAAGAAGGACATGGAGATGCTTGAGCACATCCAGAGGAGGCAATGAGGCTGGAGAGGGGCTTGGAACACAAACCCTGTGAGGAATGACTGAGGGAACTGGAGGTGCTCAGCCTGGAGAAAAGGAGACTCAGGGGTGACCTTATCACTCTATAACTCCCTGAAAGGTGGCTGTGCTCAGCTGGGGCTGGGCTCTTTCTCCAGGCAGCACTGACACAACCAGAGGACACAGTCTCCAGCTGCACAAAGGGAAATATAGGTTGGATATTAGGAAAAAAGCTTTTCACTGTAAGAGTGATAAAGTTCTGGAATTGTGTGTCCTGAGAGGTGGTGGAATCACCATCCCTGGGTGTGTTTGAAAAAATACTCAGTGCCAGGGTTTAGTTGAGATGTTGGGGCTGGTTAAACTCGATGATCCTGAAGGTTTCTTCCGACCCAGGGATTCTGTGAGTTCTGTGATATGTATTTATGTAGGGGCAGTATTGCATTCTGAGTGTATCAAGCAGATAAAGAGATGTTCTTTTTGGATGTTTTCCCAGTTAAAGAGGGAGAGGTGCTGCCCCAGCTGTGCAAGGCGGAGCAGTTCCAGTGCAGCAACAAGCGCTGCATCCAGGAGCGCTGGCGCTGCGACGGCGACGACGACTGCCTGGACGGCAGCGACGAGCACTCGGAGATCTGCTGTACGTGGGCACTTCCCTTTACCCCACAATCCATGCTCAGCTTCAAGGATTGCAAACCAAACCGTGCAGCCAAACTAAAGCAATCATCCTTAACTTCATGCAAATCTTTAATTTCCTTCTTTTGCTGCGTGCAGTAATGGCACCCTTTCAAATTTCGCTGGTGCACTTGTTGCATAGCACGGGGCCAGAGTAGTCGTCTTTTGGGATTGACATTGTCGTTCCTGATTCTCTAAATATTGTTGGGTTTTGCTTTGTTTTTCACTATTTCTTATATTGGTCACAGTATAACACCCAATGATAGGGAGTGGAAAAAGAGAGCCAGGCTCTTTTTGGTAATGTCACTAGCAGGACATGAGGTAATGGGCACAAACTGAAAAGCATTAATTTTATGTAAACATCTGAAACATAACACATTTTACTGTCAGACACTAGAATAGATTGCCCAGACTGCTTGTGGAGCTTCTGTCTGTGGAGATGCTTGAAATTTCTATGGACATGGTCCTGAAAAAGCTGTTCTACCTGGCCCTGCTCAAGTAGGGGATTACACCAGAGGATTGTAGCAGGTTCCTTCCAACCATGGAAATTTCTGAGATTGTACAATGCATTTCTTAAAAAAAAACAACAAACAAACAAAAAAAAAACATATTAAAATCTTCAAGAAGAAAAGGAAAAACAAACAAACAAAACAAAACCAGAAAACCCCACAAGTATTCAAACCAACACAGTGAACAAACCACCTCCTCCTCAAACTCCTCCAAGAAAACCAAACCAGCAACAAAACCAAAACCCAAATCCCTACATGACTTGGAGTATTTAATTAATGTACGTTGTCTTTAAAGTTACAGTTTTACAAGAACTGTATTTTTTAGCTGTAGAGGAGTTCCACTGTTGAAATGAAAAATAATAGAAAATCTACCAATTATATCCCTGTCATTTCTGGAAGGGTCTTAAGTGGCCTGCTTTAAAATTAGTGTCGCAGCACTGAGAATCCTCTTCCTTACTCTGTTTGTCACAATGCTTTCTATTTCTGTCCTTAGATCATTTCTCTAAACCAAGTCTCCTTTACTGAAATGAAAGTACAATACTTCTCCCAATCAGTTGTAGACACGAACACTCTTCTGCTCTGCAGTATCGTTGAGTCTGAAAACCCTTCTCAGAGTCTCTCTTTCTTATCTCTTTGAGACCAAACAACTCTAAACTGTTCTGGGCTTTTGTTAGATTTTTGTTGTTGTCTTTTGCTGTTTTTTGTTGTTGTTGTTGTTTTGGTTTTTTTTGGTTTATTTTTTTTCCCCTAGTGGATTATGGCAAGTGTTTTTTGTTTGTTTTGGTTTGTTTTTTTTCCCCTAGCGGATTATGGCAGGTTTTTTTTAGATTTGATTGCTCTTTTCTGAAGTGATTCTAGGGGTTGGATGTCCAAAACTGGATGTGTGTATTTCTGCTGAGGCCTTTGTGAAGCTGGTTAGGCTGAGAGAATGTGTTTGTGAAGGGTGATTGTTTATTCATCCTTGGGTAAATCTTGCGTGCTTCACACAGGCCTGATTCTGCTGATACAAACTGATCTTGTGGTCTCTGTAATGCCCAGACCTTTTGCCATATGGCTGAAAAATGGCTGGTTTTGGATTTGCTTTATTTTATTGTGGTTTTTTGGGTTTTTTTACAGCATTTATGGATTTTGGTAGCTCCATGTAGTAGCCATTGCTGATTTCAGTATTATTTTTTAAAATATTTTCCTAGTTCTGAATTGTAGTGCTTACTCCCATTTTGTTTTGAAACCAGCATTTCCTGCACTTAAATTGAAGAGCTCAGCTAATAAAGAGAGTGAGAAGGAAAATCTTTCAGCAGATTTGACTTGATTGTCTTTTAAATTAGTGTAAAGAAGACCAGTTCATTGATCAAAGCTTGCAATTCTCTGAGGATTTATACAAATATAAATGAAATAATAACCTGGTCTTAAACCTGAACGTGATCTATAGTTTACATGGCCAGTGTGATAACATTGATCTCTTCTCAGCAGTTGCCATGGTAACTCCAATAGTCCTTTATGAGTTTGAAATATTTGCAATTATGAGTAGAATACTCATTACTAAATATATATTAGCAAAAGCTTAACAACCATTTAAAGCAGTGTCTATGTCAAATATTAAAGTCAAATTAAAAAAAAAACAACTTAATTCATTGACTTGTGATTTTATTACTTGGATGCTCCCAGTTTTGTTCTCCAGTCACATTGCAAACTTTGGAAGTACGAGTTTTGGGACACCTTTCTGCTCAGATTATTAATTAATCTCTGCTTCCTGTGCTACTGCACCCTGCACACAGACCAGGGCTCGTGTGCTTTTGATATCACCCTCGCTCTGTGTCGTCTTCAATTGCAAGAATAGGCAGAAAGGTCAAAGAAAAAAGCTACTGAAATGTCAAGGATAAGCCTGCAAGACATCCTTTCATTTTAAATACCCTTTGTTTCCAGATGTATGTTAAACTTTAAAAAAGAGCCTGTGGATGGCTGAGTAGCTGAAAAATAGCTGGAGATTATTTTTAACCCAGTGTTTGGAACTGTGTGCAGTTTACTGTTCTTGGCTAGATCCAGACGAGCAAGATCTGCTAATAATAGATGTTATTAGCATGAAAGAAGCAGAACATAAACACTTACTACAGTTGCAAGACCAGGCCAATAGTATTTACATAAATCCTGTGCACTCAGCTTCATCCTTTCCTTGAGAATTGGTAGCCAGCAAAAACATATTTGAGAGATACCTTGTTCACTCCTGAATACCAGATTTTTTTTTGTTAGTTTTACACCGTGTTGCATATTTCACTTTTTGACACCTACAATTTCATGGTGAGTAAACAGCAGATCTATATGTGGCCATTGACAGTAACGTGCCTCATTTTAGAAGCATTTTACGACCTGCCCAAATCCCTGCTCACTGTGGTATCATGTTTTGGATCTGCACTTAGCAGCTTGCAGCTGTTCCCTTTGGTGTTTTCCTTTGTTTATATGCACTTTAGTTTGCAAACCTCATCACACTGCCCAAAAGTGATTAAGAACATGTTTCTTTAAGGAAACAACTCTATAAAATGCTGCTACCTTTTATCACCTAATAGAAGAGGATCCCTGTATTGGCATCTTTACTAGATATTATTTAATTTATGATTGAAGCACTGCAATGTTTGTAATTGACTGGTTTGCTGAACAATCTTTATGTCATGGTAGTTATACATACAAGATAACCACACTAAATGCATCTCTAGGGAGCAGCATTTAATGTGTTCTTTTCACAGATTTCACAGCTGTTTTTCTCAGGTTATCTTCTTAGGGAAAAAAAAAACAACAAACCCTCTCTTTTTTTATCCCCAGTCAATCACAGCTGTCCTGATGATCAGTTTAAGTGCCAAAATAATCGCTGCATTCCCAAGAGGTGGCTTTGTGATGGAGCTAATGATTGTGGTAATAACGAAGATGAATCAAATAAAACTTGTGCAGGTAAAAATTTTACTTGGTTATGCAAACAGGTTCTCTAACTTCAGTTCCATTAATAGTTCAAGACTGATTTGAACTAAACTGAACCAAGCTGCTACTTTTAACCTGATTATTGAAATTTTAAATGAATTCAGATTTTGATGCCACTGAGGCTGGAACACAAATTATATTTTACTTAATCCATGTGCTTGGCTGTGCTTTCCAAAATTATTCAGCTCTTAATCTCCATATGGGTCGACTGTCAAAGCAATGCTCAGGTACACACTCTGAGGTACAAATCTCTTTTGGCAGTTAGAACCTTTTTTTATTAATGTGCTGTGATGGTGTCATGTCACCAGCAAATTTTATTTTATGCTGATTTAGTTCATGCATAATTAGTTATTCAGTTTCCACTCGGTGCCTTGAAATTCTTTTCATTCCTGAGTTATTAACTGGTGAGTGGGTTTTTAAGCAAATAGCAAGATGAAGATTGTTTACTGATTCCACTGTAGTAAATCACAGAATTCCCAAATCTGTCCTTTGCTTGTGTGGAAGTGGTGTTTAGTGCTTGTTGTCAGAGTACTCTAAACAAGCATTAAATCTCAAATATGCAACATGCCAGCCATCAATAAGCTGATGAGTGTTTTGAACTGAAGTGCAGTGCAAGACAACACACATTGTCTATTAAAATATTCCCTGTTGCCTTACTGCCTTGATATTATTTGATATCCAACTGTTTGCTTGAAAGGTGAGAGTCTAATGTGAAGAGCATTTTTTTTTAACCCTGTGTCGGTTGGAAATGGAACAAATTTTGTATTCTTGTTTTTCCATTTATTCCTGCAGTGGTAAACACAGTTAATGTTTAAAAAATTACTTGGACATATTTTAAAATTAGATTCCTCTTTTGTGTTTTGGGCTACTTTTCTGAAGAAAAAAGAAAATGGTTGTTGCAAATAATAAGTGAAGAAATATTATTGCAGTCACTGGGGTTGTTGACATATCAGCCATTTTTTAATGTGTAGAGTAACATGCAGGTGAGCTCTGAAAGCTTAAATTTGGAATAAAAATCTGTGTTGCTATCTCTGGCATTGGTATGGGTTCAAATTTTAAATAAACAAAATTATACGTAATGACAGTTTTCTATGTTAGCTTTTTAGTGACATTTTAATATTAATCAGCTTTCAAAGTAATTTCTGTAGCTACATAACAAAAATTCTTTTAGTGATCCTTATTTCTTCAGGAGAGAGATGTGCATTGATTTCTTTAATGGCTGATTGCAGTTAAGTGTTTGCAAAGGCAAGGATTCCAAGAAAGTGAGGCCAGGCACATCACACACAGGCTAATTCCCATTTTCCTGTGTAAATACAAAATTCACAAGATCATTGTTCATGTTGTGGAATACAGGTTGTTAATATTCCAACTGGTGGGCATTTTTATGACCTGATATTTTTGTTTACTTCAAGCATTAGTGCATGTTAATTCTCTTCTTACCACCTGTTGCACAGTTGCATCTAGAATTTAATGTTATTTTACGAGGAGAAACCACTAATAATTCCACAAAGCAGAGGTAGAACACAGCCCTGCAGATTACCTCAGTTTTCTCTGAGATCAAAGGAGGTGAATGATGTTTAGTCAGAGCAGGGAAAGGTGCAGCAGGCCAGGAGGTGCCCTCCAGCCCTGCAGCTTCTAAAATCAGACACCCACCACGAGACCCAACGGATCTAGTCCATTTCCCTTGTATTTTTGGAGTGCTTTGTCTTGACAGCAAGAACTTGTCAGGTTAATCAGTTTTCTTGTGGGAACGGACGGTGTATTCCAACGTCGTGGCTGTGTGACAGGGAGGATGACTGTGGAGATGGAACTGATGAAATGACATCCTGTGGTAAGTGGATTTTTGTTTTTTGGGGGGAAAGGAAAAATTCTTCTGTAACATATAGAACATATAGGGATCTCTTGTCAAATGAAATTGTAATACTGTTTTTGAAATGGCAAATAGACTTTGTTTGGTTGATAAATAAACCCAAAGCAAATGCGGCATTTTCTATTTAATGAATTTTTAACTACAATGCCAAATGTGCAGCTCAATCAAGACTTTTTTTAATTTACAGCCCATTATCAAATGCTGTCACTCTCAAAAATTATTCTTTATCTCTGCCACATACCTCTCCACATAGGCCCCCTCAGCATATTCTAGATGTCAATAAAATCAGCCTGTTTCAAACCTCAACTGAAGTATATTTGATCTTGTATTTTTCAGAAAAAAAAACCCACAAAAAAATAACAAAACTTGGTTCTATCATGAGAGAGTATCAGCAGCTGTGCTGACTGCTGCTTTGCTGAGATACTGCAGAGAGGGGTGTGCTCTCTCTAATCAGCTGCTTCCAAACAATTAAGGATTTTAATAGTCACTTGTTTTGCAGGGCACTGGTGACTGCTGTGAGTCTGAGAGCACGAGGGTCAGTGGGCTGTCTGCAGATGCAGAATCACAAATCATGATGTGTTGCAGTGTAGAAGCACAGGGTGGTGGGGGTTGGAAAGGACCTTAAAGACCATTTTGTTCCAACCCCCTCCCACCAGGCCAGAGCTCCATCCAAACTGCCATTGAGCACTTGCAGGGATGGGGCAAAAAAGGAAGTATTTTCATTAATAAAAATAATAATATTATTAAGGTAGACTTCTAATTGCCTTGCTTCCAATCAAATAAGTTCAGTTGTGTACAGAGGCAGGATGAGTGACCAGGGGGTTTGTATGTGTATTTTGCAATTTCTCAAGTTCTAACTCTCAGTTTAATAGAACAGCATTGACTCTCAGTGCTAGAAGTTTCTCTGCCTCTACCCCATATTCTCAGGCATGTCAGCAACACAGGGATGTTACTGGCATCTTTGGAAATCCTTCCTGTGAGATTTTTTCAGCATCCTCCCAGCTCACCTGGAATATTTCTTCAGATCTTTTAATCAGGGTTTATGTCACTGGCTGTTTTTCTGTGTAGCCAAACTTGACATGTTTTATATTTTAGCATCTTGCTTTGTTATCTTCAAACACTGTGGCTGTGCAATTATGTCAAATATTTCATTTTTCATCCTGCCCTATAATTTGGTCACTAATGGGCATGCTAATGGCACTTACTCATGTATTCTGTTTAGTGGGAGATACTTCCTGCTGTGAAACAGTTTAAAATTCTTGTATCCATAAGGACACAAGAGAGAAGTTAGATTGGTGTCTACACTGTGAGAGACCCCACTGGGAGCTCAAGAGTCCCCTCTGCTCATTTCCGTGTCTCCAGGGCACTCGGGGCAGGGCTGGGTGTGGGTCAGCTGCAGGATGTGCATCTCTGTTCTGAGAAGTAGGAAAGGATCTTAGGGACAACAAGGGGAAGTGCTGGGGGTCCTCTGGGATGTGAGCAGGACGCACAGGCTGGGGCAGACTCTGGAGATGCTACAAAACATTCTTGGAAAAGCTGTGCTGGGAGTTGTCAGCTGGCTGGTGGTGGGGAGGGTAATCACAATTTATTTTAATCAGTTTCTGTCCCTTTGTGCAGATGAACATAAAGAAAATTAAGTCATAGAGGCATTCATATATGGAAAAGAGGAAAATTGCATTTAATAAATGAGTTAAATTTGTGGAAACGTTATTTGAAAAAGGAAAATTAAAAATTGCTTTCAGCTTTGCTTGAAGCACATGGGGCATACATTGTGGCTAAGAACTACTGCAGTTGTACACTTCCATTTTTTTCTTGGAACAGATTTTTTTGTCATTTTAATGATTATGTTTAGCAAAAAACCCCAAACAAACAAAAAGCCCAAACCACCAAAACCCCTATAACATCAAACCCAAAACAAACAAAACCCGGGGCATACATTGTGGCTAAGAACTACTGCAGTTGTACACTTCCATTTTTTTCTTGGAACAGATTTTTTTGTCATTTTAATGATTATGTTTAGCAAAAAACCCCAAACAAACAAAAAGCCCAAACCACCAAAACCCCTATACCAACAAACCCAAAACAAACAAAACCTAGAACCAACCAACAAAAAAAAAAAAAAAAAAAAAAAAAAAAAAAAAAAAAAAGGCAAGAACTTTCTAGAGGTAACTGACGAAGTGTTGTCATCAATACTAACTTTTATTTCTTACCCTTTTCAACTTTGAAGCATGATAATCACCTCTGTTCAATCAAGTTCTTGGTGCTCTCTATGTAATTTTTAAATAAAAATTTATTTTAAAAAAATTTCTTATTAGATGCAGCTGGTTTGGTTTAGTGCTTCATTAGAGTGTGACTCTTTTTAGGCCAAAATTTTGTAAGGTTCAGTAAAAGCAGAGTGATTTCAGTTCTCATCCTAAGAGAGTTTTATATTTAGGTGGTATGGTTTAAAAAAATAGAAAAAACTCTTCAGTTTTTCTCAGCGTGTTTAGCAGGTTAGTAATAAATTCACACATCTACCTATGTAATTTGCTTTAGAAGAAAAAGAAGCTCAGAACAATTCAGACTATATTTTAGTTACTTTATTCAGAAGAATATTAGATAATTATAGAAACAAATATGTGTATTCGATACAGATGATTCTTTGTGAATTACATTGTCTCAGATTTCTACTGCTTTACTGGAATGCTGGGAGGAATAGCTTGTGAAGGCTGACATTTTAATCTTGTATTTTATTATGCCAGTGTGGAGTAACTTTATTTCTTGGCTGTTCTTTAGCTGGGTACTTAACCTTCCCATTTTATAGTGCTCCATTTCCTGTCTCTGCCTGGCAGTGCTGTTGCAATTGGAGAACCCTTCTGTAAATAGGCACATGGAAAATAGAGTTTGTATCAGTCATCAAGCTCTGGTTAGTCTTAAATATTGGTATAGTGGGAAAACCAGCCTTGATCTGATAGGAATAGAGGGCCAGACCATGTATCACAGGGGAATGAATTCCATGTTGATGAAAAGTAGGGTTTGGACAGTATTTAAAGTTTGAAGCCATTTTATATTTTCTTTTTGGTTCTCACTTTTTTATCCTCTCCAGATTAAATACCTGGAAGGTGCAAATGTTTGCTACAGCACACTTGTGTAATTTATGCATACAGGAAGGTGACAGAATATTACTGAAGAGAAATGTTAAATTATGTTAAATAGTTTTATTTATTTTTGAACACTTTCACAGAATTCCCAACATGTGAGCCACTAACTCAGTTTATCTGCAGAAATGGAAGATGCATTAGCAGCAAATGGCTCTGTGATTCAGGCAAGTATCAAGTCCTCTGTATCTGAAATAAATATGAGGGATATCACATAAATACTGCTTTGATGTTCTTTTTCTCTGAGACTTAAATTGTTACCTTGGCTTGTAAGTGGTCAGAGAATAAATAAAGCATTTTAGAATTACTGACCTGACATAGAAATCAGCAATACTGAAGGTTCAGATAAGGAATGAGGCATTGGATATTGTAATGGGTACAAATACTATATTATGTAGAATGAAGTATGATGATCCATTACTAAAAAAAAAAAAGGAAAGCAAAGCTATTGCTTATGAAAGTGTTTTCTGTTCTTAGAAAACAACATGATTTCGGTGACCAATATATCTGATTTTTTGCTCTTTGTGGACAAGTTCAGTTAAATAAATAGCATCCTTGAAGAATGAAGGCCAGCAAAACTTTACAATGTATTTAGTTCTTTTGGCTGGAAGAGCACATATTTGGATGTTAAAATGAATCTCCTCTCAGAGCTTGTGGTGTGGGAGTGATGTTGCTCCAGTCCTAATAACATTGGGTTGGTCCAAAGCATTTGTTGTTTCCATAATTTTATTTGTCTGACAGGAATTTTTAGCTGTAAATGGACAAATTCCCGAAATTATCACAATGTGTTGATGAATTTCGGTGTATGGAGACCCTTTAGAGTGTACCTAACATATTTATCTCCCTCTTCCCTTGATGACCACAATCAAATTACGGGAATTGCCTTAAGACTGGTGTAATGACTGCAACATTAGAGTAATGAGAAACTGCAGTCCATGATTATTTATTTTGCACTCTTGTAAGCACATGGAAACAAAATTTAGTAGCATTGAAAATAAATTTTTCAGGTTTTCATTTTGGTTTATATGATGCTGTTTGTGTCTGTGATTAACTATCTTAGGTTATCACAGAGAATAAAGTAAACCAACCGTGTTTGAAAGCCTGTGTAGTCACACACAGATAAAGAAATTAAGAAAATCTACAGCCTTCTCATGCTTGTTGGTGTCTCTGATTGAATAACTGAATAAGGGGTTAGACTGCCCAAAATGACTGAGTTGAGTGCTGTTGGTAAATAACATTTAAAGTCATTACGTGCATTAGAAATAATTTGATACCTATGGGCATAAAACATATTACATTAATTACTGGATTTTCTGTTGCCTTTTTCAAAATGATTTTCCCTCCTTACCTATTTCATTCACAAATGTTATCTCTTAAAATATTTTAAAATGCTGTTTGCAGATGATGACTGTGGTGATGGCAGTGACGAGCTGGGCTGTGTTCACTCGTGTTCTGCTGAGCAGTTCAGGTGTCAGAATGGCAGATGTATCCCAGGTCACTGGGCCTGTGATGGTGACAATGACTGTGGAGACTTCAGTGATGAAACCAAAACAAACTGCAGCAGGGAAGGTTAGATTTTATTTTCTTTTATTTTTGTCTTCCAACTTTTTAATAGTTATAAACACAGAGAATAATTTGTTATAAATACCTGACCTCCAGCCAATGGGAAAAGAGGAGATGCCTTTAACCTTGGTAAAGGCTGGAATGGGAAATATGTCAAGTGCAATGTGATAACACAGAAGTCTATCATGAAGAGGAATGCATTTGGAAACAGAACAGGTATTACAGAGAGATAAGTTTTACAGTTTTTCTTCAGGGAATTAGGATAGATGTGGCGTTTGTCTTATTGCATAGATGCATGCTGTCTAGGTGAAAAGACAGTAAGAACCATTCTTTAAGTTATTATTGATATTTTTTGGTATTCTCATTTTTGTGTGATGCAAGTCTTTGTGCATTTTTTTACATGAAAGCATTTTATCAAACTACAGCCCTATTTAAATGCCATACATTGTATTTATTTGACTGGGGAGAGAAAGGAAGGATGCTTATGGCAAAGGATAAAGAATAATCAGATTAGAATGAGGGAACATCTTTCATATTTCGCTCCTAACATTTTTTTCTACAACAAAATAATGGTACACAATGTTATTGGTCCCTTTTAATAACTTTATATTTTAAATCTAGTTGGATACCTCATACAAATGCATGAATTATCAGAATGTCATATTAATTTTATATATTCACAAGAGTAATTTTTTATCTCTATCAAAATGATCAGTCTGGAACTGAACAACTCACTTTTACCCCTGTTTTCATTTTAAATTTAAAGCCTTGCTGTAACCTTTTACAATAGAATATAAGAATGCTGAGTATGTAAGGGAAAAAAACAACAAAGTAATGTTAAATAAAATGAAATGTATATTTATAAACAGTGCTATAAGAATTGATTCAAATAATGCTTCTTGGTACAAGCAGGGAAGTATAAGTATGCCATTACTTTAAAGTTCATGTTATTGTCATTAGTAGGTTATTAAATAATAGAAATACAGTTGTAATAGCTTGGGAAAAGAAAAGCAAGAATAAAATTGAAATGGCCATAAGCTAGAAAATGCTTAGAGAATTTATGTATGTGATGAATAATTAAAACCTCCCAGTAATTATTGTTTGAAGTAGTCAGCACAGATTCCAGGCTGCACTGAATGCAGCCCCTTTGCCCTGGGGTTTGGAACAGCTCCAGCTGCTCCTGCAGTGCTGTGAAAGCACAAACCAGGAGGTGTGGGGCCTTGTGAGAACACAGCTGGGACCTTTCAGGTTCTGTCCATTAGGAGGTGGACCTTGTTGGGTAAAAAAGGAGAATGAGGAAGGATGAGGGAAAGCAGCTTGAGGATTAAGCGCAGGGTTTATGAAACACCAGGGAAAACTTCATCGGCCTTGTTCCTCCTCCCTATACCTCCAAACTCCTTCCTGTCTGACAGATGTGGAAAAAAGAAATAAAAATCAGTATTGAGCATGTGCTGGAGGGGGAGTGAAAGAAGTGAGGAGGATAAGAAGGAGTTTGACTGAAGCCTGTGTTGGAGTGATGAGTTATAGGATGGAATAGGGCATTTTGAGTGTTATACTTGAGAACTCTGATTTTGGCTTGGGTTAGAAAGAAGATTCTAAGCCAGTGTAGACTTGGAATGGGAAAAAATTCACATGAGCAAATTCTTCAATGTAATTCTTATTTTTCTAAGAAACTCCCTCTCCTGGAAGGTGCAGTGGGAGGGAATTTCAGTGCAGTCCTGACGGGAGCTGCGTGCCTGAGCTGTGGCGCTGCGATGGGGAGAAGGACTGTGAGGATGGCAGTGATGAGAAGGGCTGCAATGGAACTCTGAGGGCGTGTGATGAGAAAACAAAGTTCTCCTGCAGGAGTACAGGTAGGGGCTTGCAGATGCATTTTCCTCTCACTTACTCGGTGTGTGTTTGTGTGAGTTTGTGTTGTTTCATCACATATCTACTCTTTAATGAATGCTTAATACTAATGAGGTGAGGTTACTCATTGTATTCCTACCAGGGAAATAATATTGGTTTACACATCCTGTTTTCTGATTTACAATATGAAATGGATGAGTTTTGAGATTACTTAAAGCTGAGACCACTCCCTATGGTAGTACATCACACCAAATACTTACATAAAGCATTTAATAGTGCTCCAAAGTTCATGTATTTTCTTCTATTTCCCCCTTCTGGCCCTAGAAATAAGTTGAATAAAATAGAAAAAAGTACCTTGAATACTTTGAAGAATTACAACTACAGTATTGGAAGAAAAATACATTCTTAGATTGTGTTTAAAACTAATTTTTTTTCTCTAAGTATACTACACTAAAAAATGGGATAAGAATGTGGCAATCATTGCATGACGATATGCAATGACATAAACAGTAATGTTGAGATGGAACTTTTTTTTTAAGGGAAAGTCCAGTTAAAGAAAAAATTAATGTATGTCAGCACTGTATTAAAATTTTTGTGATTTCTATCAAAGCTTTGTGTGATATTAGGGTTAAAACAACTTTCACAACAATATTTAAGGGCTATAAGAAGCAGAAATATCGTTGCCATTGGACAACTACGAATATTGAAGGAAGCTAGAACCCATTCTAATGCCTGTGTTACAGTTAAGCACAATAAATGTGTCAGAGGGGTTGTGCGTTCTCTATCCAAAAGTATCTTGCTGTTACTTGGATTTTAAATAAAAATATAAAAATATAAATAAATATAAAAATCATGATGTCTTGAAAAAGAAATATGGAATACTGAATTGTGTCCCTAAAGATGTGTAGAATAAGCAGCTGTTAAATGAAACTTTTTCTATAAGTAAAAATGGATTATTCAATTCCAACAGAGTGGTCTCCTTTCTGAAACTGAGTGATGGAAACCCAGATACAGGAAATAGCACCAGGAGCACGTGTATTTCCTTGGGCCTAAATGGGAAAAAGCTAACACCAGTGCAAGTGGCCAAAGCAGAATTATTAGAGGGAGGAAAGGTGAATAAATCACAATAGATGAGGTTTATTTTCATCATCTGCATTTGGAAAGCTAATGAGACAAGCTATTACTACTTCAGTTAAGAGGAAGCAGAGATAGTTTAGGGGCAGTGTGGAATATAAAATGGAATGTAGATGTTAGTTATTAGGCTTTACTCCTTTCAGAAAAGCTTGCTTCTTAGGCTGGGCTTTGGTTTCTTACTTGTCCTGAATGATTTTAGATACAGAGAATGGAAACCCCTTCTGGTGGTAAGGTCAGAGTTTCCAAATACAGCTGCCATAATAACAGGAAATAGCAAGGATTTAGTTCAGCATAATTGTCTGAATGAGTTGTTTTTTCAATAGAGAACTAGAACCCCACTTCAAAGTCCACAGCCCAAGCTGCATTCCCTCATTATATACTTCCCTATGCTTGTAGTCAGGTTAAAGGAGGGCACTGTCTCAATGTACAAATGAAAGGTTACTTCTCTGGCCAAACCAAAAATTTTCATCAAAACTTTGGTAAATTGAAGGGTATTTGGCTTTGATTTGAGGGAAAATGCAATTGTGCTTGTTTGTTGTGTGGAAACACCACTGGAGCAACCAGTTATGACAGTCAAATTTTTTCTTTTGCAATATTGCTTCTTTCTGGAAGGAGCAAAATTTGGAGGAGGCATGTAGTAATGCACTGTAGCAGAAAACAGCAAAGGCAAATTTCTGTTTAGCCACTTTTTCATTTGTTCCGTGTGGTTTGGACAAAGAAGTAATAAGGTGTTTATGAGAAATAGTTACTGGAATGTTTCAGAAGAAGTGTAATTTTCTCTGTGCACGATTCTAAAGAAACAATGCTGTCTGCCTTGTGCATTTCTGGCAGCTGTTCTGGAGAGGAGGCACTGGCTAATTGTCCCCTCAGAGACTGCTGGGTGGTGACATCTGATACAGAATGTGATGGCTCTGTGTAGGAGCATGTGTGGAGGGAGCTGAAACAGCCAGTACTTCAGGACGGGAGTGGCAGCTGGTGGGAACAGTGATAGTGAGGTGGAACTGCCCATTTTTTGCTTATTTCTTTCCATTTTATGTCTGTAATTAGTAGCTGCAGGGTCTTTCCTTACTGTGGCTTTTGTGGCTTTGGTTGATGTGTCACAATGCCACAGGGATGAGTGCCAAGCTGCAAAACCAGGATTTGTCAGCATTTAGCCAAAAGGGATTTTCCTGTTTACAGGGATGGTGGTCTCAAGAACCCATCATACCCAGCTCCTTTTCCAATACTCAGTTAAGGATCTATGGCAGAGTGTACTCTAAAACTTACAGGATGGCCTTTTGTCATTTGCCTCTAGTAGCTGAACATTTTATTCCTAACAAGTCATCTGATTCCTTTTGATATTGAATGACTTATGGGTCCCTAAAACCATTGTTTGTTGAATAAAAAAAATACTTTTCTTCTCTCCTTGCACATCTTCCATTTCTGTTATATGTTTTTAAACCTTTATTATTTTTGTTGGTCTTGCTGGAACTGTTCAGCCTGGGCAGTCCTTGAGCTGCTGTGTCCAAAGTCAGCCAAAATGTTGCAGGTACTGGAGATACCAGATTTCAGAATTGCTTTTCTAATTTTTTTTTCAAAACCATCTCATGTTTGTTTGTAGTGATGTGTGATGAAAAATATACTAGAGGTTGCACAGCAGTAGAATGTGAGAAGGAGTCATTACCTGATTGAGATTGACTACTCTTGGGCTGCTGCTAGCCCATTATTTTCTAGTTTTAAATTAGATTAGGCTTCTTTTAAATTAGACTAGATTAATTTAAATTGTACAAAGGTCCAACTTTCTATTTTAAATTCTGATTCTGTCCTCCAAAAATTATTACAGGCATGTACTTCAGCTAAATTTTATGTACTACATAAATTTACCCTTTTTATTCCCTCTCCCTACTTTTCAGTTAATAGTGCTGCACCAAGAGCAGAATCTGTGCAATCTCACTTAAAATGTCATCTAATTACTCTAACGATCATAATAAAGTACTTCTGTGAAGACAAATGCAAAAGAGCCATGAATACTTCAGTTTAGTAAGCAGTACATCTGAGCTGTAATGCTTATTTGTCATACTTAATGTTCTTTTAATCTTTTCAAGCAGCAGTTGATTTTATCCACCTATTTTTGATGCTACTCTGGACTTTTTGTTATACTTTGGTTTTTTTTTTGGTTTTTTTTTCCCTTACATGTAATAATATATTAGACGGGAGAAAAGATTTTGAGGAAAGGAGCAGTATTGGTTTGGAATGGAGAATAAGGAACAAACATAGAGGAAATCAAATCAATGGGTGCAGATCACAGTGATGCTGGAAGAATAGAACAAAAGCAACCCTGGTGCTGTCTGGATGTGTATTGTCAGAGTCCAGATTAGATTTGTGAGCAAAGAACCTGCTGCTGAGGAAAGCTGGAAAGGAAATGTTTTCTAGAAACGTGATGAGGAAATTGGTAGAGTTTTTATCATTTATCATTTTAGTTCATGGCCACATTTTTCTTTTTCTTTTTTTTCCTCCTGTCTCATCCAGGAGCCATTTATAAACATCTCCTTTGTACTAAAATCTTTAAATTGAGAAATGACCATATTTTTGAAACGGTGTGATTCAGTCGAAGTCCCATGTGTGTTCTACAGAACAAGTGAGATCACTGACCACCACAACATTTTGTAAAATGTGTTCAGGTTGGAACATTCTGTAATGTTGATGGGATGGAGATTGAGTCCATGCTCTTGTTTAGGAAGGTGTTACATTACAGCTTTAGGCAGTAAGAATTAGCTGTAAGGGGAGAAAGTGCAATTAATGCTCCACCAAAGTAGTTTTCCTATGGTTTAAGATGTATTCAGTCAAAAAACCTCCTGGGTTCAATATCCTGAGGAAGACTGAAGGGGTGTATAAATAGTTAATTCTGTTGCTAATATTTGTAGGAAATAAAAAAACAAAAACATTGGAGAAGCGTTTGTATGAGGCTATGGTTTAAGATGTATTCAGTCAAAAAACCTCCTGGGTTCAATATCCTGAGGAAGACTGAAGGGGTGTATAAATAGTTAATTCTGTTGCTAATATTTGTAGGAAAAAAAAAAAAAAAAACATTGGAGAAGCGTTTGTATGAGGTTTTCCCGCCT
This sequence comes from Passer montanus, assembly GCF_014805655.1. Classification (NCBI taxonomy): domain Eukaryota; kingdom Metazoa; phylum Chordata; class Aves; order Passeriformes; family Passeridae; genus Passer; species Passer montanus. Next base: position 23,818,366 of record NW_024356504.1, on the reverse strand, counting down.
ACCTGCTGCTCAGGCCTCCTGTGTTACACAAAAGAGCTTTGGAAAAGGGCAGATACAGCTATTGAGGCAATTAATTTATGATGGAATTTAACTAAAGAGGTTCCTGGAAACCAGAAGTGTGAGTTTCACTAAGGGGCAATAAAGGAAAAATACTTCAGTGAATTTTAAGTAATGATTTCAAGACAGTCATAATATTTCATTAAGTCCATCTCTTTAGAATCTTGGCAAAGATTAATTCCTTGAAAGTATATTCTACTTAAGAACTTGTCATATCTATCATAATGAAAGATGAATCTTTCATTATAAAACATATCTTCACTAAGGTACAAGGAAGACAGGGAAACTGATTTTCTCTGTAAACATTTGAATGCATTAAAGATTAAAATAACAGATTAGGAGCACTACTGGAAGCAACTTCAATTTACTTTGGGTTATGGTTGGTTTGGTTCATGTTGGTATTTTCCATTAGCGTGCATTCTACTGCTGTGTTGTAGTAATATATAAAATCAATGATCATTCAGGATAATAAAGAAGAGGGACACTTTTTTGAAACACTTGTGATTACATGCAATGATAAGCTGCATACATATCGTGCATACTATTTTGTTTCCTCATGTCTGTGCAGTTCTGTCTTTTCAGTATGGGATGTTTGGGACTTCGTCCACTAAAGAAAATGGTGGAAGCTTTTCATTCTAGTTGCCACCCATCCATGTTTGTTTTCAAGCTGATTTTGCACTAGAAAAATGATGTTCTGTTGTTTAAACCTCACATTCAGTGTAATATGATCCTGAAGTTCCACTTATTGCTTTTCTTCACCAAAAGTGAGAACAGTCTCACATTTTCCTCATGAGTGCTGCAGAAGCATGGTTTTTTTCAGTGTATTGTTTCAACGTCTTTTATCCCCTTGACTTTCTGTGAGACATTAACTATTTTTGCATAAAAAGAAGACTAAAATGTCAAACTGAGTGCATTAAACCAATCTTCAACAAATGTGTCCTTTTAAGAAAACTGAAATGTAATATTGTATAAGCTGGGAAGGGTGGGCAGAAAGTTGTCACTTCATGCTGAGCAGGTTTCAACTTAGAAATCTCAGGCTTTGCCAGTCAGTGCCTGGGCATCCTCCAGAACTGCTGTTAATGGAACTAACCATTCCCAGGATCTTCCTTCCCATTCCAACTGAATTCTTTCTCTGCATCATTAATTCATGGGGAAAAAAAAAAAATTCTAGATCAGCTTTGTTAGTTGTGCTTGTATTTGTTCTCTCTCTATTAATTGGAAAATAAAGTGCATGACATTTCTGTTCAAGCTCAGTGTTATCAAAATTTACAGCTAAACCCTCCTGGCTGTAGATAGAAAGTAGAAAAATAGGTTGGGACAGGAGCACACACACACACACCTGTAAGTGTCAGCATTCACAGTCTTGGCTCTTTTCATGTAAATCCCTCCATTGTTGATTCTAATTTAATACCTCCATGATTTTAAAGATTGAAACCCTTTTTCTAATCAAGAGGCTTTCTTGCCTCTCTAAACATTGATGGTCCTCACAAATTCCTTTTCTCCCTTTTGAGACATGATCTGAACATATACTTGACAAAACTGAATTAATTTAAGAAATTTTTTCTGCTGCAGTTATTTTGCCTAAAAGAGAACTTTTGTCTGACATCACTGGGGAATGGTTGTGTCTACTTCCTAGAAAGATTTTGCTTTGCAAACCCATGGTAATTAAAAGTCATGTATTGAGACATTGTTTCCATGGAGGGCTGTTGCAGCAGAAGATAAAAGATGAGAGATGAAGAAAAGCAAAAATTAAAAATAATTAGAAAATTTTAGTATCATTTGGTGTGTTTAACAGATTTTGAGTTTGTGTTCTGCCTGTATGCAGTTTTGTGCAGCACACAAATGAGCAGGGTTGGTGTTGTTTGGAAAATTGGATTGTCCAGAGTGCTGTGAACAATGCTTCAGAGTATAAGTGCAAGTTGGTTTCTTTCTGCTCATTAAAGAGGAAAACAGTATTAATAGAAAAGAATACTACTAATAAAAAAAAATAAAAAATCTGTACATTGTTTTGAAGGTTTTTTTTTTCCTCCTAAAGTTTGCTTCCAGTCTGATTTGCTGTGTTTATTGTCTCTTTTCCCCAAGGGAGATGCATTAGCAAAGCGTGGCTATGTGATGGCGATATTGATTGTGAGGATCAGTCTGATGAGGATAATTGCGAGGGCTATTTGTGTGGACCACCAAAATACCCTTGTGCTAATGATACCTCCATCTGCCTACAGCCTGAGAAGCTCTGCAATGGGAGAAGAGATTGTCCTGATGGATCTGATGAAGGCGATCTTTGTGGTACTTTTTAGACACCTTTTCTGATTGCTCATGATACTGCCTGTTGTGATGCCTCCTGCTGAGGAAAAGGTTCTTGCACTGAAATTTTAGCTCTGGAGCCTATGTGAGGATTTTAGTTTAGTTAAAGTCATACTGAGTTTGTGCTTGAAGTTTTAGCTTTCTTCAAATAAGGTGAAGGAGACAAGTCTTTCAAACGCTTTAAAACATTCCTGGAAGTAAACAATTTAAAGGGCATCAATGTGCAGGAAAGGACTTTAGCTCATTTACAGTTCTCTCCAACTACAGAAGCTTGAGTTCACACCACAGAATGGTTTGGCTTGGAAGGCACCTTAAATGTCATCTTGTTCTGACCTCCTGCTTAGGCAGGGATACTTCTGTTAGACCAAATTACTCCAAGCCCCTTTCAGCTTGGCCTTGGACACTTCCAGGGATCCAGGGGCAGCCACAGCTTCTCTGGGCAACCTGTGCCAGGGCCTCAGCACTCTCAAAGTCAAAAATTTCTTTCCAATGACAAATCTAATTTGTCCTCTGTCAATTTAAACCACTCCTCCTTGTCCTGTCACTGCTTGTGTCCTAGGGCAACCTGTGCCAGGGCCTCAGCACTCTCAAAGTCAAAAATTTCTTCCCAATATCCAATCTAACTTTCCCTCTGTCAATTTGAAGCCACTCCTACTTGTTCTGTCACTGCAGGCCTATGTCCAAAGTCCTTCTCCACCTCTCTTGGAGCCCCTTTAGGCCCTGGAAAGGACTCCAAGGTCTCCTTGGAGCCTTCTCTTCTCCAGGCTGAGCACTTCCAGCTCCCAGCCTGTTTACAGAGTAGAACTGCTCCAGCCCTCAGAGCATTTTTGTGGCTTTCCCTGCACTTGCTCCAAAATGCCCCCATCCTCCTCATGTTGAGGCCCCAGAGCAGGATTCACTCCTTCAGGTGGAGTCTCACAAGAGCAGAGGGGACAAATCTCCTCCTTTTGAGGTACAGCTTTATTTGATACAGCTCAAGACACATTTGGATTTCGGGGCTGTAAGCTCACGTTTCCAGGTCATGTTGTGCTTCTTATCTACTAACACTCCACTTCTTCCCCCTTCAGGGCTGCTCTCAATCCATTGTTTTCCCAGCCTGTATTTGTGCCTGTGATTGCCCTGACTCAGTGCTGGTATTGGGCCTTGTTGAACATCAACATTCAGGGGGCACAGGCCCCACCTTTCAAGGTCCTTCTGGTCCATCTTTTCCCTGCTGCATCACTCACACAACTCTGATCAGAAACTTGCTGAGGGTGCCCTCAAACCCACTGTCCACGTCACTGATAAAGGTGATAAACAGTGTCAATGCCAGCACTGACTCCTGAGGATCACCACTTGGACATGGAGCTATGCTGAAACCTTGAAGGGTTCAGTAAAGCTACCAGATTAATGGTTGCACATCAAATAATTTTTAAAATGAGTATAGAAATCTGTTTTAGAAATACAAATTTTTATTTGCCCATCTTGGAGGCTTCTATAGGTATTTTAGTTGACTTTGCTATATACAATTTAACTGACAGCTTTTGCAGCCCTTAATTATTTTTTTTCCGTGTTATTTCAGACGAATGTTCACTTAACAATGGTGGATGTAGCCATCAGTGCTCTGTGGTTCCTGGAGGAAGAATTGTGTGCTCCTGCCCTGCAGGATTCAATCTCACTACGGACAACAAAACTTGTGAGATTATGGATTTCTGCACCAAGCACCTCAAGTGTAGCCAAGTTTGTGAACAGCATAAAAATACTGTCAAGTGCTCATGTTATGAAGGCTGGAAGCTCAGTAAGGATGGAGAGAGCTGTGTTAGTACTGGTAAGTTGAAATTTGATGCACGTTCAATATTCAGGATGTTAGTAGCTGTGATGGCAATTTACTGAGAGCTTCTTTCACTTTTTTTGTTTGTTTTGTTCTGTATATGAAATACAGAGATTGTCCAAATGTGGGGTTGATTGCAATCTAAGGACTCATTAAAACTCTCCCTATTCGTGATGTAAAAAGGGCTATTGAAATATTAGGCTGTTGCTAATCTAAGAATGTTAATACCAGGTGTTTCTAGGAATGTTATTATGATATAATTAAATATAGTAATGTAATGAAAAACCTTTTTGAAGTTTTATACAGTTTTTCATGTGCAGTTAATATGCATGGGCATATATGTATAAACACAATTTTACATTCTATATGGGGGATTTAACATGTATTTTTAAGAAATGGATCAATGATGATATTGATCAGTATTGGTTGAGGGTTCAGAAGGTTAATTTTGCATGTACAATTACATGCTGCTAGTTAGCATTCAATATTTAAGATGTTTTTTCCCCTAAGGTATTCTGACACTTGTTTTTTGACAGCAGTAAGAGCCTGCTCAGCTCACTAATTGAGGTGAAAACCAACATGAGCCAAAACCAGGAGAGGGGAATGTATTCCCCTCATTGTTCACTGTTAATAAGTAGAGGCATCATTTGGAAACCACGTTAGGAGTGTGTTTTTCAGGTGCAGTGTTGTGTACAAAACAGAAACATGCATGTGCACTATAAGCTGTTATCACACCTTTACCTCCCTGCTAGGGACTTAAAATAATATTGAGTTTCTTTTCTAGATTTTCATAATTCACTTTTCTTTGGTTCAGGATTCTTTGATAATTTTATTCTATATTATCTCTGTTCATCCATAGAGTTTTAGCAACTCTGAACAGAAATATCTTCCACATTCGCTTTTGCTTATTTGGATATTTCACATTTCAGTAAATATGATTAGGATATTCTTTATTTATTCTTACTCTGCAGTTATTGCTGTTTAAGTTCTTGCGTTGTGTCAGTGCTTTGGTCTGGTTCTCAGTGATTTTTGATCAATCTGATTTGCTATATTATGGACACCTCCAGCAACTGAAAAAAAGTGCATTCTTACTAGGTTGGAGAACCAAGAGGATTAAAGGAATTTAAGACAGTGTTAGTAACTCATATGAGAAAAGCTTGAAACAAACTTTAAATCAGGTAGGAATAACTGATATTTGGAAACTAAATGGGGAAAAAGTGAAGTATACTCACTTGTGGCATAAAATAAGAAAAGCAAGACTACTGTTTCCTGGGTTTCTTAAGCCCAGGAGATATTTCTGCTTAATGTTTACTGGTGTTAGTGAGAATCTGAAGTTACAAATTGATTTCTCCAGATTTTTTTTCAAAGAATGTAATACTAAATATATGATCTGAGACCTGTGGTGTCAGCTGATATTAAGAAAAATTATCTTTTTCTATACAAACTGTAATGATGCTACCCTAATGCCATCAAAGCTGTGACAAAATTATTCCAAATTAAATATGGCATCTGCTTTTAAAGGCACAAATCATCTTGGCCCTTTTCAGTTTATTTAATTCAAAAGGCATGGGAAGTTCTCTGGAGGACAGATCCTCAGACACTTCAGTTGCTGACTGTGTGAAGAGCGTTTTAGGAAAGTGAGAACCATTTTGGTTCCTTTTGTGAATCTGTGAGACTCAAAATGTCCCCATCACCTAAGTCTCTGAGTATGAGATCTTGAATGAACTTAGAATGAAGAAAAAACTTTTGTATTATACTATTAGAAATAAAGTTCAAAGTGACCTTATGAAGACAAGCTGTCCCCCAAATGCCAAACTACTATTTCAACAATTTCAGTTGTTATGAAGTAATTCTTAGAATAGCCATAGTGATTTAAGATGCCTTGAACCAGGTGTGTATTCTATTAGAACAGTAACTTGTAATCTGTTTTCCAGAAGAAAGAATGAATTACTCAGAAGAAAATGAGAACATTGCCCTTTACATTTTTTTTCCTCTACTTGAAATAGCATTTTCCTATGCATAAGAAACATTTCACAAGTACACAGCAATAACATGTGAAGTTAGTATGCAACACGTTTTCAGAATATGGTAAAAACATTTGTTTGTGAGCCCATTAGAAGGGAAATAGGAATGCTGAAAATGCAGGAATTATGTGATTCAGACTTTTTTTCCTGTATCAAAAAGTGTGCTTGTCAGGGTAATCTAATGAATTGCCAGAGAAATATAATGAGTTACAGAGTAATAATTATACGGAACTAAAATGCTTGAATTGAGCAGTTTCTCTCTTTCCAGTTTCTTTTTCCAAGCCTTTTTTAGTTTCCTTTGTTGTATCTCATTTCTGCTTATGTTGTCTTCATTTCTTGAGGGTTTTAAATGTTGTCTTTTTTTCTCCTCCAGAGCTTCTGCACTTTCCATGTCTCTTGTTTTCATCTCCTTTGCTTGTTGCTTTTCTGGCATTGTGACATTGCTGACTTCCCAAACTTTAAATGTTTCCTTTAGATTTAAATTTGTATTGATTGAACTGAGAGTGTGTTACAGAGCTCCATTATTCAGATGGAAAGTCAATACAAATTATATGTTTTCATACTCCTGATCCTGGTTTCTCTTAAAACACATTTCAAAATAAGTTGTGCTGATATATTGCACTTGCTCTTTTAAATGATAATAAGCATTCAGAAAAAAAAAATACTGTTCTTAAAAGATAATTAAATTTCATGTTTAAATTCAACCTTTCAGACTTTGGTATAATAAATGTTAGATGAGCTCAGAAACACTTTGTTTAAAATTGATTGTCAGTCTTTCCCAAGCAGTGGAAACTGTTATATCGCTTCATATGTGTATATATATATATATAATTTATTTATTTTTTTAAATAGAGGATGTTGTGTCTATCTGTTTGATCTGTCTTAGCTGCTTTGAAGCTCAGTTTTGCTATAATTTCCAGATACCTTTCAATACTAAAATGGAGAGGGGAATATTCCAATCCTCTCTGAGCTTAGTCAAGCTTTTAATTAAGGTTTCTTTTCCGAATCTTTATCAAGTTATTGTTTTTCTTTGAGGTAATTTTCATAAAAGCACACTGTAGATTTCTTGCTGTGCTGTTGTTGTTACAGTGAGCTTCAATCAAACAATTAAGTTCAATCAGAATTTTCCCTAAGAAAGAATTTTAAATTTAATCACTGAAAAATGTGAGGGATTATTCTTTATAGAGTCTTTTTTTGATGGCATTGTGTGGGCAGTTTTCTTGTAGCAGAGATTTTTTTTTTTTTACAGCTTTTCATGTAGTTTATACTTTGTTTGCCTCATGTATTTTATATCCTAACCTTTGTGATAAAAAATTTTGAGGCATTTATGGAATCATGGAGTGCAGAAATGTATGATTTTTCTCAACAAATTGGTAACAGCTAATTTTCCTGGAAGTTTCAAAGAATGTGATCAATAACTATTGTATTGATTTGAGACTTTAGAGAAGTTCTTTTAATCAATTTTCAGAATAAAATGCATTTTACCTCAATTTTTAGAAGATTATCAGGAAAATAACATCAAATTTTGGGTTTATCAGGTAATGGAAGCATAATTTCAAAAAAAAAAAAAGTTTTTGATTGAGGCTGAAAATCCCAATTCCCTGTAATGTAGCTGGAGTTTTAGAGCCATTGAGTGATCAGGTTGGAAGGAAGATCAAAGCCCAGCTAATACTGCTGCTGTTATCTGCTTTCCAAAACCTTCAGGACACCTTCAGTGCTAAACTCCCAGTTTCCCAGGGGTGAAATGTTTTGTTGACTCACTCTGCTGAAGACTTTTGTTTTTCTGGGCTTTCTGAGTCCTCCTGGTCCAGTTTGAGCCTTTAATCCTTGCCCTACTTGTTATTTATACAGAAAACAGGATTTTTCCTGTTTTCAATTCATAAGCCTTTTATGTCTTAAGGGAATTTCATGTGCTTCCACTCATCTTCTAATTCCATTTTTTTAGACTAAGCAGTTCAAGATGGTTCATTCTTCCCTTGCAGACCATGATTTCTAGACCTCTTGGAACACCTGCTCATTTCCTCTTGTATTTCGGTACTGATTCACACTCTTCAAGAGCTGTGCTCAGAGGAAGATATAGTTTTGCAGGCTGTTGTCAGCCAAGTTTAGGGTGTTGTCATGTTTATTTCAGTTCTAAATCCTGTCAAAATCCCATTGAACTTCAATCCTTCTCATACAGATAATTTGCACTGTAGGTTATTTATCTTAAATTGTATTTCCTCTACTTTGAATGAAAAAAAACCAATCTAGCATAGCACAGATTTATTAGGTTTCTTTTTCTCCTATTGTGTTGTTAATTGCTGAGAATTACAAAAAAAAAAAAGCTCCTAGTGAGGATTATGACTTGTGTTCTTATGCATTGGAATTGCCAAAAAACCAAATAGATCAGTAGCCTCCTGCTACTGGCAGCATAACTGCTGCCAATTTATCAGAATTTGGGAAGTGCCATTAGAGTGTGTCTCAGTTTAGATAACTGTTTCTTGTGAAACAGCTCCTAATATCAGTGATCCTGCTCTGCACTAAATTATTTAACCACTGCAGAGGTTTGAATAATTTGCTTTGCTGAAAGTCACTCATTGCTTTAACAGATGGGAGGGTCATGGGGAAGTTCAAGGCAGGTTGTGAACAAGTGCTTCAAGAGTAGAAACACCACTTTGCTGAGGTGCTTGATTAGCCTAAAACATCACAGTTGATTTAATAGCTGTGTGCAGTGGGCATCAGGAGAAGAGGAGCTGCAGGAGGAAGTGTTCAAGTGAATGAGAAGGGATAAACTGGGTGTTTTCAGAGCTCTCAGGAGCCTTGAGAAGCAGGAGTATTGCCTATTGCCATAAACTGCCATTAATCTTTTACATAAAGAAGTTTAATTGTATGGAAAGCAAATCTCCCTTAATCTGTGTTTCACTCTAGGAGAAGGAACTCAGAGTATTTTGGTGGGAACAACTACTTCCCCACAGAAAAGGCTTGCTGGGAAAAAGAATATCAAAGTGGATATACTGAGTTGATTCAACAGTTTATAGAATGCAATTTTTTGTCTTCCTTGTTTGTGTTATTAACACAGCTCCTTGCTTGAAAAACCTTTCCTGATCTTTGTAAGAACTATAATAAAAGATAAAATGAATTTCGTAGCATGGTTGACCAATGCTGATCATGTTTACAGATATTTTTATGCACTTTGATATCAACTCACTGGCACAAATCATGTAGCATTAATTCATTAAAAATGGAAGCAGAAAGTCATTGGTAGCTGGATTTGTGATGACATGACATAAATGTTCATTTTCTTGCTTGTTAGTTCCTATGCACTTCAATTGAAAACACAAGGTACACTGTATATTCAAAAGGTACTTTTTGTATTAGTTTTATGTAGTAGTAAATGCTTTCAGCTGGTTGGCTTTTGAAACAATGTATATTCTAATGGTTTTATTTTTCTGAACCTTTTGAGAAGCAGATTTTAAATTTGATAATGTGACTTTTTAAAGCTCTAATTATGGGCTCGTAGTGCTAGAGCTACAAAATACAGTTCAAGAGTTGAGTCTGATATTCCCAAATTTAATGTCTAATATCTCTAGTTGGGATCAAAGATAATGCTAGAAGGGAGAATTAAGGAGTCTGTTGGACTGAAAAAGTAATTGAAAGACTCCTTATCAAAAGATGAATTGTTTTAATCATCTCTTTCTCCTGATAAAGTATTCTGTTGTTCACCTTCCACTTGTCATTTATATAAATTTGTAGCAATATCTTTTTTCATTATTCCTTTGAAATGTTTGATCTTCGTCTTCCAGATCCATTTGAGGCTTTCATAATTTTTTCTATTCGACACGAGATCAGAAAAATTGATCTTCACAAGCGTGACTACAGCCTCTTAGTTCCTGGTTTAAGAAACACAATAGCCCTGGATTTTCATTTCAGTCAGAGTTTACTGTACTGGACAGATGTGGTGGAGGACAAAATTTACAGAGGGAAGCTCTCTGATACTGGAGGTATGGATTGAATCTTTATTTCCTTAACAGTTAGAGCACCTGCAGTTACAGGGTGTGAGACCTGGTCAGTCGTAACTGAGCTGCCTTTCTCAGAAACAGAATTTATGATGGCATTCTGCCTTTCACAAGGCCTATATCGAGGTTGTGCTTCATTTCCAAGCAGAAAAAGACTTTTGTTATCAAAGTTTCTTTTTTCGGTATGCTCTAAGGGGAAGAAAATGGCAAATGCAAAGAACTGGTGTTTCTTCCTGGTTCAATGAGTGCAATATTGATTTATTTCATTTTTTGCAGTTTATCTTCACCTTATTAAAAAAGTATAAGAATTTATTGGATGTGTGATAAATTAGCTCCTCTCACTAGGAGAAAGATTCTGCTTCAAAATTTTATAGCATCCAGAAAGACTTTTTCTTTGCTCTGGTGACATAATGATGGCCTATAACTCAATATAACCCCATAATATAGACAAAAGAGTTTCTACAAAATGTTCTTTGCGGAAGTGTATGTTCCAGTGCTTTCATCTAAAAGAAAAACCACAAATAATCCAGAAATTACTCCAAGAATATCTGATAGACTTGTATGTCCACATTCATTCTACCAGTCTCTACATCAGTTCTTTAAGAATCTATTTTTCCTCTTTTTTTTTTCTTTTTTAATTAATTTTCTGTCTTATTTTTCCTTTTGCTTTAAGGTGTTAGTGCCATTGAGGTTGTGGTGCAGCATGGCCTGGCCACTCCTGAAGGTCTGACTGTGGATTGGATAGCAGGAAACATTTACTGGATAGACAGCAATTTAGACCAAATTGAAGTAGCAAAACTCGATGGCACTTTGAGGACAACATTAATAGCTGGAGCTATGGAGCACCCGAGGGCTATTGCTTTGGATCCCAGATATGGGTAATTATAAATTACAAAAGCAATATTTTTCTTGTTGCAAAGTATCTTAAAAATGTTTAAATGTGTTATTTGTTTCATTTCCTTTTTTGTTGTGAGTTATAGTTCCCAATAGTTCTTGAAAGTCTAATTTGAATAAGAAAGAATCCATTATTAATGTGGTTTTTTTTCTAAATGAAAAGGATTAAAAAATGGTAAGTCAGGAGATACAGGGATCTTTTTGTTGGCAAATTACTTATCTTGCCATGTTGTTTAATTTCTTTTTTTTTCGCTGTGGATGATGACTGGACTGTTTGGTCTAACATTTATGTGTGGTTAATGGACAGATTTAGGTGATTCTTCTCACTTAGAGACCAGTTTTTTGGTATCTTGTTTTGCCTTTCTGTGTTTGTTGGGATTTTTTGTCGTTGGCCTTTTTTTTTGTGGGTTTTTTTTTTTTTTGTGGGTTTGGGTGTTTTTTGTTTGTTGTTTTGTTTTGTTTGTTTTTTTGGTGGGATTATAAAAATGCAGCTTAGATGTTGCTGGAAGCCTAATGGCTGGGTGAGGTAAATGCCACCTTCTGTGTTTGGTTTTCATCTCAAAGTGGAGATAATGCTTGCCAGCTCCTGTCGGTATTTTTTCTACCTATTCATTAGGGGTATGCTATCAACCAGAATATTATGTATATTCAATAGCTCCAGCCTCTTCCCAAAATTACCGCTCTTTCAGAGAGGGGAAAAAAACCCCAAACAAACAAAAACATTCAGAAAAACACAACAAAACCGACAAGCTACCAACCACAAATTAAATGTGGCCAAAATAACACAACTGACCTGTTTTCAAAGCCATGGTATTTAATTTTGTGAAGAGTTTGCTGTGGTCTGTCATGTGTCTTCACTGAATATTTCTCTCAGAAGCAAAGCTGTGAATAAAAAAATAAAGATTGATAAAGGTTCCAGATTCTGGGATCTACATTGTGAATTAGGATGTGCATGCCTTAATCATTAAGGCTTTAGCCCTCTCAACTGAGCTGTTAGAAAGCTTATTTACAGACTGCATCGCTTATCTATAAAGATCTTTAAAAAGAAGCATCCTGTTGGCAGAAAAATTGGCAGAGAAGTTGCTCAAATTAAATGGTTGGGAGGGAAAAAAAATTCTAATCACCACTCTTCTTGAAACTGAAGGCTTAATCTGCCTTTTGAAGAGCCAGAGGCAATTGATGATACATTATGTTAGAAGTCAGGAAAGAAAAAAATCTTTAAACCTAGACAGGAGTAGCTCCTCAATCCTTTCACAAACAAATATGAATAAACACTGGTATTTCAAGGAAAAGGGCTGTGTTAGGAGTGCACAAATCCTGTATCTCAGTGGAGGCAGAGCTGCACTCCAGCCTGCAGTGGGGCTGAGCAGTGTTCTCACCCATACAGATGTGTGCAAAATAAACATTTGTAGATAAAAACATCCTCTGTGAACCTCCCTGGCTGCCAAGGCTGAAGGTGTTGTAGTGGGAAATACAAAAACTTGTCAGAAGTTTTGTTGCAGTCTGGCTCTTTGCAATTAACTTTATGCAACTAACTACAAGTTTTCCCTATTAAAAGTATAATTTTCCTTTAACAAGTCTGTGCATTGTTGAAAATTCAGTAATCTAAGAACAGTTAGAGTTTCTTTCTGTCTTCTTGGTGATGCTGTTTCTGTTAATTAACAAGATACTTCTTTGGTTATAACAATGAAAGTTCTCCTTATTAGAAAAACATTAGAAATGGTACAAAACCGAGAGAGACAACAATAAAATCTGTCTTTGAAGTTTTCTTAGCAAGTCTAATCTGTATAAAATTCATTAGTGACATAACAAAATCCAGGGGTCTTCATTAGAACACTCTTAAGAGTAGCTGAAAATCTCTTGTTTAGCCTGTTCCTTGATCCCTGCTACCTGAAATCACCTTTCTTCCCATTCTCTCCTTCTCATCCTTCTATCTGTGGATTGCTTTCAAAGGCTCTAATTATATTTTCTTTTAATGAGCTGGGTTTCTAATTATAGAGGGAAGACAAGGCAAGCTGCCACTGTGTAAATGGACATGGAAAAGGGAATGCCATTAAACCTCTAGGGTTTTTTTGGTTTAAGTTCTCTATTTTCGTTATGGCTCTAAATAATAATGAAATATTACCTCCATGTTGCCCTAAGAAATTTATATAGAGACCCAAATTGATCTATGTTTAATCCTTTAATTTCAAGTATGTAAATGGTTCAACATTTTTTCCAACTGTTGTCTCATAAACCATTTCAGATTTTTTCTTCATGCTTTAATATTTTCTTCTATCCCCCTTCCTTTTCCTTTTCCTCTCACCAGAATTCTGTTTTGGACAGACTGGGATGCAAATTTCCCTCGCATTGAGTCTGCTTCCATGAGTGGAGCAGAGAGGAAAATCATCTACAAGGACATGGACACTGGAGCCTGGCCCAACGGCCTCACTGTGGATCACTTTGAAAAGAGAATAGTGTGGACAGATGCCAGGTAAAGTGCTCACAGCATCCTTATTGTCACTGAGAAATCCTCGTTCCTCCATGCAGAAATGAGAATTGCATTAAGTGGAATGCAGTTATGGACATTATGAGTTATGGACATGAAGAGCCCTGGGCAGGCACATGTATAAAATGTACACTGCTTTAATTTCCCTGCCAGCTGTGGGATCACCCACAGTCCACCACAGGGAGCCCCCTGTGCCTTTCCATGTGTCCTCCTTGACACTCATCCATGCAAGGCTCAAGTTAGTTCATTATTTTTAAAGTTCATCTGAAAGAAAACTGAATTTTCTGTTGCATTCCTCACAGCACTGAGGTAAATTAAAGCATTATACAAACAAGCATTTCATGTGTCTAGTTAAATGAATAATAAGAACTTTATAATCTATAAAGTTAATGATTGCACTGCAAAAATTCTTTGGTCTTACTACTCTTACAAGTAAGTTTTTTACACTTTTTGCCAAATGTCATAATGGTTGTTTATTTTATTTTATAAAATTTTATTTATAAAATAAAATTTTTATTTTATTTTTACGTAATCTTAAATTTGGGGTTGTCTTGTAGATCGGATGCCATTTATTCTGCATTGTATGATGGAACCAGCATGATAGAGATTATACGGGGTCACGAATATCTTTCTCACCCTTTTGCTGTTTCTTTGTATGGGAGTGAAGTTTATTGGACAGATTGGAGGACCAATACCCTCGCCAAAGCCAATAAATGGACTGGCCAAAATGTCAGTGTAATACAAAAAACAAGTGCTCAGCCATTTGATCTCCAGATTTATCATCCAAGTCGCCAGCCACAAGGTGAATATTTATACAATAATTTATTACTGAGGGGGGAAATAAGTATTCTTTTTATATATAAATATCTGGATTATTAGCAGAATAGTTAAATATTCCTCCCCTGAGGAGGGAAATCCATATTTTTTTATTTGTTTAAGAGTTTGCTGTGGTCTGTCACGTGTCTTCACATGATTTTGTCTTGAACTGTTGTATTCAGCACTGGATGAAGTCAAAACCACACAATTCATGTGGCAGAAGTTTTTATTGGCTACAAATATATATATGTATAGGTTAGGATGCACCGTGCAAAATAGCAATGCTAAACAAACCACACAATTCATGTGGCAGAAGTTTTTATTGGCTACAAATATATATATATATCTATAGGTTAGGATGCACCATGCAAAATAGCAATGCTAAAAAAAAAAAACCATCATGAATTTTTGTTGTAAGATATAACAAAAGATAGTGAATATTTTATAGAGAAATACTTCAAAGTGAAAGATACCACTGGAGGATGACCACCAATTAGTTACAGAATCTTCCATGTTCTCTGGATACATTTCAACTTTCCTGGCAAGAAGTTGATGTTGATACTATTTTAGAATTTATCTCATAAATAGTTTTTTCTATTTTTTTAATAATGAGAAATGATAATTTGTATTTTTCTTCATCCTGGTTTGTAGGAACTAAGTAAGGAAATTAGACTTTTATGTTAGTAGGTTGTGAGCAATCTTGATTTGAAAACATCAAATCCTCACAATTTTGGATAGTGTAAATATATGAGAACCCAGTTCTGCATTAGTTATACATAGAAAACCATGGTTAAAACTCTAATGTAAGTGAGTACCAGCAAGGAACATTCCACTGCACACTAGAAGGCAAAGGATTTGAGGAATGTTCTCACATGGAATAAAGGAAAAGCAATGAACACCACTCATTGTTGGGTAGTGTGTCCAAGTGTGGTGACAGCTGTGACCTCTCAATATGTGACAGAAATTGTCAGGATTCATTTTTGTGATACTTTTATTTTAAAACAATAAAGAATGTATATTGAAGACTAATGTTGCAGGTTTTCAGTGGATGTCAAGTCTCTTGGACTTCATCACTTTCTGAAATAAGGCATTTATTTCCCTTATTCTTCAGAATTTACTTTTTGGGGCAGGGTTCTTAAAAGCTGTCTGACTTCTGCTGAAGATAATATGTGTGCTCAGGCAGTTAAAATAGCAGTGGAGTAAATATGCATCTCTGCACACACCTTTCAGATGTGGGGTTTTTTTGTTTTTTGTTCTTTTTCTTTTGTTTCAGGGTTTTGGGTGCTTTTGTTTGTTTGTGAAATAAGGCATTTATTTCCCTTATTCTTCAGAATTTACTTTTTGGGGCAGGGTTCTTAAAAGCTGTCTGACTTCTGCTGAAGATAATATGTGTGCTCAGGCAGTTAAAATAGCAGTGGAGTAAATATGCATCTCTGCACACACCTTTCAGATGTGGGTTTTTTTGTTTTTTTTTTGTTTTTGTGTTTCTTTTTCTTTTGTTTCAGGTTTTTGGGTGCTTTTGTTTGTTTTGGGGCTTTTGGCAATTTTCTTTTAATTTCTTTAATTTGGCAATTTTTCTTTTAATTTAATCGCTCATAACTTTGGGATTTGAGGAACAGTGTTCCATATTTGATGTTTCTAAAGTGGCAGGAGAGTTGCCATTTGCCTTTTCTTGCTCTCAGAAAAAGAACAGCTCCTTTCTGTTTGGACTGGGGCCAGACAGCATCTTCAGAGGGATTCTGTAGCCTAGGGAGACATCAGGCAGTATTCCACAGTCACAGATATCTTGGCCCCCAGGCAAATAAAAGCTGTGGAGAAGTCTTCAGTTTGTTTTTTTTTTCCAAAATCAAGAAGTTCAAGGATCAAGTTGTGTAATTGCAGCTTTTATTTTATGATGTAGAAAGCACTGGACTCTGATTTACGTTTGGCATTCTGGGTTTGCTCTAAATTACTGTCTTCCAGCAGGAGCATATATATATATATATTTTTTTTTATTTTTTTTTTTTAACTTCAAATCTGCAGTACCTTTTTATTTGAGCTGAAGAAATGATGATACTGCCTGATTGCTTGTTAAATTGTCCTTTCAATTTGTAGCTATTTTACAATAAATGATCAAGACAGTGTGCAGGTTAGAATCCTAAAATAAAATTAGGAGTAGATTTACACTGCAAATTGCAAGTATGAGTAGAGCACTGCAGGATGAACATTTTGCATTTTCATCTCCATCTGGGTCACCTACGTGGGTGAAAGCTTATTAGCTTTTAATATATATATCAAGGAAGTTATTTTGATTGAAATGAAGTAGAGCAGAGCTAAATAAACTCCCCTAGCCTAAAGCCATTTCATTTGAGTCAATCTAGGACAGATGCTAATTGAAGGTAGCAAAGTTAAAGTGAGATATTTATATGGATGATAAGTTCAGCTCTCAGTAATCCACAGGGATTGGGGAAGCTTTTCCCCTAATGCAGAATTTTCTCAGGAATGTGGGCTTGAGCCCCACTTGTCTTCCCAGAACCAAAGCTGTGTGTCAGGAGTGCTGGTAAGACGGCAAACACAGGCTTTCTAGGAAGATTTAATTTTTTTTTTTCAGCTATCATTGTCTTTTAAAAATCCACCTGCCGTAAAGAACAAGGTCTATTTTATTCTTGGGAAGTTATAGCGGTGCACTACTGAGGATGGTGGTAAGAGGTGTAAATATAGAGCATTGGAAGGATCACAGCTTGAAAACACAATTCTGTGAATTTCTCACACTTCCCCTTTATTATTTTTTCCATTTCTTCAAGGTACTAATTTGAATTAAAATTAAAAACCAAACATGGCCATGGCATTATTTTTCTTTCTGCAGATTAAATTTTTATTTATAAATCAGGACAAACAGTACAATAAGAAATATAGTATATTGGTGCCACTGGGCTCTTTTGTAATTAATAAAATGAAGAACATTTAACTTCATAGCACTGTCTTATTACAATATTCTATTGAGGCCCAGATTTCCAGCTGTTTAAAATAATAAAACCTTACAGAAATGTAGCTGAAAATGAGGAGAACTAAAAAATTGTATTACTTTGAGATCATATCTCAACCTTGTATATGTTCTTTTTACTTCAAAATGAGCAGAAAGTTTGGTATATGTATTATAAATAATGCAAAAATGTATATTATTATTTTACTTATATTTATATATATATAAAATAATATGTTTTGTCTAAGCTTTTATCAAGAATTGTGCTTTGTTCTAAGAGTATTCCTGTTTATTTACTTTCATGGTGAAGATGTAAATTTTTCTGACTAATTTTTGAAATGAATGATTAAAAACTGAAACAGAGTGATTAGAGAAAATAAATATTTACTTTAGAACTTACACATCTGATCAATCCTAACTTGCAAATTTCAAAGATTGCTGTTAAAATAACCAGATATAATCAGGCAGTACGAAGATTTAACTTGGCTGAGTACTTTGGCCTTAGGAAAAGCAATTCAATTGGAGGTATTGACAGGGAGCAGAGCATTTGATCTGTAACTGGTTTTAAATATGAGTGGGAATCAATTGCCAGCAATTTGGAAGCACTTTTTGATGTGAATGTAGTGCAGATATTTGAAGGTTTAGGCAGAATTCAAACATTTTGTGCACTGTTAAAGTGTAAGATCAAACTTTGTCTTGCTAAAATCAGGTGCCATGAAGGGACAAGCTCAGTATCAAGTTAATGCAGGGCATAAGCTGGCCGGGAGCTTCTCCCCTAATGCAGAATTTTCTCAGGAATGTGGGCTTGAGCCCCACTTATCTTCCTTATTTTGTGCACTGTTAAAGTGGAAGATCAAACTTTGTCTTGCTAAAATCTGGGGACAAGCTCAGTACGAAGTTAATGCAGGGCATAAGCTGGCTATAGGAAATGCATATTGAGAGGCTGTCAGAGTAAGTTTTCATTTGTCAGACGGTGATAGAATGTTTGAGGGGGTTGTTTTTAAGGGTTACTGGTCAAGAAAAATAAGTATTTTGTTTAAATGAAGTTTTGGAGAGCAGTCAAGAAGCAATGTGACAGCACTGACATGTGTACACCTGTGCACAGCACTGTGAGACAAACTGATTGACAAGCAATCAGCACTGGAAACCAATCAAATAATGAAAAAGGCTGTCCAGTCAGGGAAAATGCCAGTTCTGTGGCTTGCTGTGATCAAAAGGAAAATAGATTGGTGGAAATGATTAAGAAAGGAATAAAGCAGCACAGGGAGTGAACTGTGTTGCTGTATAAATCCATATCACTCCCACAGCTGGAATACTGTATACAGATCATATACAGCACATCAAGAAGGCCTCACAGGCTGATCAGGAGGATGGGACAGGTTTTGCTCTGGGGACAGGTTGGCTGGTGCTGCTGGAAATACCAGTTATAGACAGGCTTCTGTATGGTGGCAGAAATTCTGTGAAATCATAAATGGCACAGAAACGGTGAGTAACAAATGCTTCTGAGGTTATTCACAATAGAAATAGAAGTGTTAGAATGAGCACAAGAAAATAAAAAAGCCAAATTTTTGAGTCGGAGCAATAACAGCGTGCCCTCGGGAGAATTAGTTTTTATTAGGAAATAAAGAGCAGGCTTAGCTGTTATTCCATGAATATGAAAGGAACCTATAAATATGTGTTGCTAGAAGTAATGTTTAGATCATGGTACTTTGCTCCTAGAGTTGTGCACTCAGGTGGAAACAAACACATCTGCTTTATAACACTTCTTTTCCCACCAACTTTGTGTTCTGTGCAATATGGAGGGAGCTGTGATGTGAACAGGACACAAATTGCACTGACTGCTCTTGCTGGATGCTTGGAGCATGCTTGAACTACGACACTCTATTTAAAACAAACATTAACTAACATGTCTTTTATTTTTTTCTTTTGTCTGTTCTTTTTAAATTACATTCCATAAAGCACTACTTTCATGGAAAGACAATATAGGGATTAATTATTCTTAGGCTCAAAGTAAATCCTTGTCACAGATGGTTGTATGCATACAGAGAGGTTGAAATTCCGCAGAAATTACCACTCTGTATTGGCAAATAAATGAAAGAAAATGCTTCTCTGAAAAAAAAAAAAACCACCAAACAAAAATAACCCAAAAAAACAAAAAAAAACCCCAAAAAAACCCCCACAAAAACACCACACCAAAACAGGACTAGATTTTTACAGTCTTCCAGCACCTGTGGAAAAAATGCCAAAAAATTGCAGGAGGTTGAATCTCTAGCTGCTTTCCTGTGATCTCATACAACATAAATGATTCTGTGATCTCCTTCACAATATTTTCAGAACTCTAAGTTGTGTTGTGTTCCTGATGTACATTCCATAGGAATAGATGACTTCTCTTTCCTAATGGAGTATTAATAGTTGGAAAGGCTCCCTGAGCCTTGTTAACTTCAGTATCTTTTCTTCAATTTCACATCTTTTTTGTCTTCCACATGAAATTGTGAACTTATTGCAAGAGATCACCCGGATTTTCTCTGTGATCCTATTGATAAAAGTGATGTTAAATAAATATTCCTATTTTTTAGTTCATGGGAAAAGCTAAGTAGCCTCCAGTGCTGACAGTGCTTAAAAGGGGCACATGGGATGATTTTGTAGAAAATAGTAAAAGCCTGTTTTGTGTGGGTTTCTTTGTTTGTTTTGTTGGGTTTTTTGTTTGTTTGTTTTTGGGTTTTTTTTAAATAGAATCATGACTATGATTGTAATTACCATTTTTCCAAGATTTTGAAAGCTTCTTTCTTCCCACAGGTTAGACAAGTAAGTATGTAGTTAAAGGATTCAGGAACTGCTGGATAAATTTAAGGAAGCATGCACTAGTAGAAAAAAGAATGGTTCAATGAAGGAAACTTTATCCTTAAATTGTAGTGATTGAGTGCTTGAGTTTGAGCTAAATTTATTTTTTAAGGAAATTCATACATTAGATTGCTGTGGTTATCTAATTACTTGTACTGCAGCCTAGCACAACATTAGAGGAATATATTCTGTGCTAATTGGTTTAGTTAATTATAAGTTTGTGTTTGAGTCAGTCAATCTCACTTCCCTTTTCATCAATGTTCATTTTCAAAGGGTATTTTTTTTTAACAAAAGGAAGAATCAACATTACTTTTGTGTTTATGCTTGAAATGTCTCTTCAGCAGTGCTCTGCAGTTTGGGGGTTTATAACAGGGAATGAAGATGATAAGAACAATTTCCAGATTTTGTAAGACTAAGGGAGGTCCTCTCTGGTCAGCTTTCCCCCGCTCTTTAAAACAATTTTGGCACATCTTATTCAATCAGTGAGCTATAGGAACCTACACTTAGGAGAGGTTTTCTTTGAGAAAAGCAGAAATACTTTGCTGTGGTTTTGTTGTGGTTTGTTTTGTTTGTTTGTTGTTTGGGTTTTTTTTGGGTTTTTTTGAGTTTTTTTCCCTTTCAGATTCTCTTTCTGTGTTAGATTTCCAACTAATATTCTAGCAGGGAAATCAAATTAAGAAGAAAATTGAATTTGCCATAGTTCATCTCATAATCTAAGCTTTGACTATTGCTTTCACACAATTAAATCTGTTTTTCAGGTCCATGTGATATTGACATTTTCTTAATCCCATGTGTCTTGATTAGGCATGTATGATTTAAATCTTATGAAAAGGCTGCAAAATTAATATCTCACGGGGAAAACTATATCCAGTTACTTCCTAAAGTTGCAATTAAAAACTGTGGCTGTATTAACAAAACCAAAATTATATGTATAGATAGATATAGATATATCTATATCTGAAGGTTTTTCTATGGGGTGAATATATATATTTTTATAGATATATTCTTGGACTAGAGTTGAATATTAGCCTATAAAAAATTATTAGAGCACAAGCTCAGTCAATCACTTAGATTGGGTTTGTCTTCAGACAGAATTTTTGCCTTCTCCCAGCTGTTTGACAAACCCTGATTTTTAATAAGTGTTTTTACATGTTGTGTTTCAATGATTCTGTTTTAGCCCCCAACCCCTGTGCTGCTAACGAGGGCAGGGGTCCCTGCTCTCACATGTGTCTGATCAATCACAACAGAAGTGCTGCCTGTGCCTGTCCACACCTGATGAAACTCTCTTCAGACAAAAAAACATGTTATGGTAAGTTTTCCTCCCACAGCCTGGCAATTGCATTGATTTTAGAATCAATGAACAAATTAATGTTAAAAATGAAATCTGTACAGTGCTTTTTAATGGTGTGTTTTAAAGGAGAAGCTGCTTTTTGAGAATCGATGACTTATTCTAATAGTTGAGGTCTGTGGTGCTTTGATATTTGTGTTCCTTTGTGCTGCTGGTGTGTGTGATGTGTTCATAAAATTTATCTCTGCAAAACAGAAAGCTTTATACTGAAATGTGCATCCTCCCAACATTCTGAGTCAGGTAAGCTGAATAACAAAAAGATGCTTAATACCTTAAATCTCTACCTGCTCTGGAGTTGTCTTAGTTTCATTTTCAAGGATTAAAAAACAATGAGTAAATATTAGAAGTGCATCCTTGCAGGGGAGTTTTATTTAAAAAAATGCAATACGCACTTTTAAGCTCTAAAAGCCCTTGAAATGTCAAATAATTGTGTGTATTATCTATAAAACCTTGTACTGAATTATCCTTTTTACTGTTGATTTATAACATTCAAGAAATAGAAAAGAAAATAATATTTTGTCATGTCAGTGATATTGCATTAAAAGTAACTTTCACTGTTCATTTGCAGGCGCTTGATCCAATCATTCAGAGTTTTAAGATTAAAAAGAGCTCTGCTTTGCCTTTAATTTATCATCCTTTTTCACTAGTGAAGGTGTAGATTAAAACAACCAATTTGCCCTTTTTCTTCCAGCTGTTTGCTTTTCACACACACACATTTGCTGTTTGCAAAACTTCCCTTTCACGGTGAATCTGCTACCCTGAGATACCAAATGCTAATATCTCTTATGATGTGCAGGTGAAACAGGATTTGTTTGAGTGGAGTAAAGAGGGTGATATGTTTAAAATAACATTTTTAACTTTTTTTCTTTCACATTCATAAGACCATATTGATTTAGAGGTGTGGCAATAATGTCCAATATACAGAGTCTTATATTTTTTCTGTGATTTTTATACTCTATAACATTATTTCTCAAGTGTCACTAGGCTGAAGGTTTTCTGGAGATGTTTAATCACATATATAAATGTCATCTACACATTTGTAAAGTGCTCTCAAATGAATGACTTCTATTTCTGTTAGAGATGTTGTGAAGGGGATGAGGAATGACATTTCTCTTTTTCCAACAGAAAGAAAGAAATTTCTTCTTTATGCAAGGCGTTCAGAAATAAGAGGGGTGGACATAGAGAACCCATATTTCAACTTCATCACAGCCTTCACTGTTCCTGACATTGATGATGTGACAGTCATAGATTTTGATGCTGTTGAGGAGCGTTTATACTGGACTGATGTGAAAACACAGACCATCAAACGTGCCTTCATCAACGGGACTGGCTTAGAAACCATCATTTCAAGAGGTAAACAGCACAGTATTGAAGTAAAAATAATTCCTTCTAGGGAAATGAGCATGCTAAAATAGGAACATGCACGTTGTTCAGATGTGTAACTTGCCCTGGTATTGGATAATTGATCTAAACAATAAGTGAGCAGAATTTTCTTTAGGATACTAGTTCACTTTATTGATTGATAATTCAATTTATGTAAACAAATCGGGATGTAATTTTGCATTGATTTTGTGCAAGATTGAAATGTGTAGTAGAAAAAGGAAATTAATGTCTTGAAGGTAGAAAGAATAAAGATAAAAAGCAGGAGAAGCACAGTATCCTGACACAGCTTTGCACTGGAATGTCTTTTGGCTACCTGTGTTGACCTAGCAGTGCAATTGGCTCTGTCAGGATTATTTTCTCTTTCCAGTCCATGTAAATCTCTCAGCTTTGGGACCACTGGTGAAACCACAACATGGCAGCCTTGTAATTTTGGTCATACTGGTGTAATGTGGTTCTTTTTTTTTTCTGTACAGAATATGTACATAAGCACAAACTTAATAAAGTCTATATCTGATTGGTTCAACACTATTTCAGTAGCCCTGGTACTGAAGTGAAAACCATTTTTTGTCCTTGGTGACATGTGGTTTTTGTTTCCAACCACTGTCAGTTCCTCTCCTGGCAGCACTTGTTGTTCTACTTTGTAATGTACCTACCTGCTTGAAAATAAGAAAAACTGACTATGTGAAAGCAAATTTTGCTAGCTCTGGTTCCCCAACAGTTAAATGAATATTTGGTGGGGAGAAGAGAAAAGAAATACCTCAGTTGTGTAAGATCAGACCTTTTCTGACTTGGAGAAGAAATAAATCATATAGTTGATTATCTGGGGACTTTAGGAAATAAATAGTTCAAACTCTGCCCCTTGTGTCACTTTAGAAGAAATCACTTCTGTGTAAGCACATTTTGGGAAATGTTTGGACAAATATGGCAATTTTCCCATTTTGTACACTGTGAATTAATTTATTTTGTATGGCTACTTTTTCTTTTCCCCTGCTATTTCAGAGACAACTTTATTAACAATCAGATACGTTTTCCAGTCCCGGTAATGAGAGCAAGGCTTAGAATGTCTCCTAGAGATCTTTATATCAGATATTCAGGTGCTCAACAGAGGGACTTGTTGCTTGCTTTTTTTCAAAAAGTAGTAGAATAAAAAAGTTGTTTATTATAGAAAAACCACTGAACTTGTCATGGAACTTAATGAAACCAAAAGAAATATACTGTTCTTTCATATTCCTTTTATTATGGTAGCTTCTGTGGTAGAGGTTTTTGTGGTTGGTTTGTTTTGCTTTGATTTCTTTTTTTTTTTTTTTTTAGTTCCAGATGTAACTTTTTATTGTAAGTTTGAGAAAATGACAATGTTCTGGCACATCAAAACATTATAAAGACTATTTATTATGTGTAAACTACCTCATATGCTTACAGTTATGTTTTTATACTTCTTATAAGAACATAAGAAGCTTTGTGAGCATGTGCTGGTGGGATTCTCTTTGGGTGAAGACTTATGCCAGTGTCACAAAGATGCCAAGTCTTGCTTAAAGCTTTTTTCAGAGTATGAAAATCTTATTTACTAGTTCCTACAAACAAAAAAACACCCAGAGGGGCAGGGGAGCAATTTGAAATGGGTCAAGGACTGTGTGTTTGGTGTCCTTGGCTGCATTCTGTGATGTTGGCAAACTTCCTAATGCCCAATCACTGCTCAGCCTTATGGATGTGCAAAGCAGTGCTCAGCCACTTCCATGTCAGTTTGTCAAGGGCAATAATCCTGTCAGGGCAAATTACCATGTTGACTTGACAGGAGATGTGTATAAATGATCAACTATAATGAATCATTCAATCACCCTTGCCCTGTTCCCTTCTCCACAAAGATGCCAACCACTATTAACTCAGGGCAGAGGGGTGTATTGGTACCTAGAGATGGAGCAGTGACTTTACACCCAGTATTTCAGGCAGATTTTAACACAGATTGACATTTATTTAAATACCTTGCTCAGGAAGCCCATCAAGTTACCAAACCACTCACATCATATTCCTGTTTTGCTGCCTCGGTTAATAGTGGTGCTGTGACCGCCAGCCCCCCACAGCTGCTCCTTCATGGGGAAGAGAATCAGAAGGGTAAAAGTGACAAAAGTCTTGTGTATCTTATAAAAACAAATTAATACAAAAAGTAAAAGCTGCGAACAGCAAGAAAGCAAAATAAAGACTTCATTCCCTACTTCCCATTTGCTGACAGATCTTTTGCCATATCGAAGAAGGCAGGGGAGTAACTTGGAGTCTTCAAAGCCTTCAAAAGTAAAACCAGTGACACAAGTACTTATGAGCCACAGAACTATGCTATAGACCAGTTGTTTTAGTCCAGATCCTCTGCACTGAGCCTTGGTGGAGCTGAAGAAGGAAGGAGGCTTTTAAATTTCAGCAGAGCATTGGTTTAGAATGCCACTGAGCAATAAATGCTTTCTGAAGTAGGAGTATACAATGCAGAAGTTCAGCATTTCTGATTAACTTTTTTGGAACAATAGGTTTCATGCTGTGAATATTCAGTATGATTTTAATGTTCTTAGTGTATCAGGCCTATGAAGAAACATAAAGATTATTAATTCTTGGCAACTAGTTAATAAATCCATCTGAACAGCATATTGCACAGGGTTGTTAAACTGTAAAATTTTTCTTTCTTTCTTTTTTTTTTTATCCCTAACACTGACAACAATCCAGAAAGAAAATCAAACAAACTGCTTTCCCTTTTTGCAGATATTCAGAGTATCAGAGGTCTTGCAGTGGATTGGATATCCCGTAATTTATATTGGATTAGCTCAGAATTTGATGAAACCCAAATTAACGTGGCACATTTGGATGGTTCCTTGAAAACCTCAATCATCCATGGAATTGACAAACCCCAGTGTCTTGCAGTTCACCCAGTAAAAGGGTAAGGTATCCATGGTTGTGATAAATAAACTGCAGTAAAGCTCATCAGAAGGTGGCTCTTCATTTGTATTTTAAGTTTGGCCATGGTGCTTTCCTTCAAACTTAAAAGAACGAATTTTAAAATTTTACTGAAAATATCTTGACTGAATAGTTCCTTTAGAAAGATGCTGATTAAATCATGTAACTATTATTTTATTTATTATTTATTAGTTGTGCACTTTGTCTGGTATAAACTGATGAATGTTTTCACTACTGGCTCACTGGTAACACTGTGTGCACAAAGCAATATTGTAAATATGTAAATTCTCCTCTTCAGGAAGCTGTACTGGACGGATGGCAACACAATCAACATGGCAAACATGGATGGCAGCAACAGCAAAATACTCTTTCAGAACCAAAAAGATCCTGTTGGTAAATACCTTTTTTCCTGTTTCTTTTTTAACTGAGAGTGATTTATTATGGACATTATCTTGAACTCTTAATTTAAATGTACAAGGATGTTTTTCATTTACAGTGATAAGAACAGGGATAAAGATATGAACAACACTTGTGTTATTGTTGTGTTTCACAATTTAAGATGTTTTTGGCCCCTTGAAATCCACTGTAGATTTATTGGAGAATTATTGACTTCTAGGACTACAGTAGACTAAAGGAGAGCCCATCAGTATTTATCAATTTTTGTATCATGGTTCCAAAAATGTGGAGATCAGGGTTTTAATAAGTTGTGGATATATGTGAGAGGATGCTTTGACTGTAAATGTGGATCCTTCCTGGCCAGAATCTCAGCTGCATAATCAAAATATAAACTGGCCCTTAACTTTTCACACAGTGAAAAAAGCCACAGTTGAAGCATCCATTTCATATCATGACTTAGCCTCAGTTTTATTATTTTTGGATTCATATAGTTGATGATAAATTATGGCATTAAAAAAAAGAAAAAAATCTATTTCCGTGTGTATTTTTTTGGTTTTCTTCAAGTCTCTCTTGGTAGATAATTTCATTTTTAGAGAGTTAAAGTGGATATGACAATTGTTGCTGCCTTATTAATGGCCCACCAGTAAAGTGATTTTAAAACATTTATTTTTTTTTACAACTGAATGCATCAAGCAAGCAGAACTGAAAGTGATTTAAAGAATTCAACAAATTTGACATAAGAGCAACATGACATGCATTTTACAGCCTAAATTCAATGAATTTTCTAGAAATTACTTGATAACTGTTTTACTGTTGATAAGATTATCTGTCTATCCACTTGAAGAGACAATTACCTTTTTATCTGGAGAGAAAAGAGTGGCAAACCAACTAATTTTAAGGTGAAGAAAAAGCACTTGTAATAACATTAGAGAAATATTAAGGACAGTTGTGGGCAACACTTTGCACTGAATATTTTGTGATCAGAGGTCACAAGGTCCTAAATTGCAGTGCTTAGGGTTTCCAATATCAAACTCTGAATTAAAATATAGGCAAAATGCCAGTTTCAATGGTTTAAATGTTTTGGGGTGCTTTTTTTGTGGTTTTTTTTTTGTTTGTTTGTTTTTTTTTTTTCCCACTATCATAAGACAGTCCCATGCTAAGAAAAACGAAACCCTTCTATAGATTTAGGAAGTAGCAGTCTTAAAACCTTAATTTAATATTTCATTTGTGCTTTGAGAAAACTCTTTTCCCTTTAATGGAGCTCTGGTTCATACAGTGCTAATTTTGAGTGTTTGGGGAGTTCTCAGTAGATTGCTGAAAAAGACAAATATCTGTTTTATTAGAGTTGGATATCCTGGTAATTGATGGGCTGTTTAGTTTTCTTGATGTAAAATTTCAGAACTTAAAAAATGAGGGAGTTTTCCAGTTTGTGACCTGAGTTATGCTGATGGATTTATTTTTCCTATTTGAGCTCCATCAAAACAAGCAGACAATTTTTCAATTACAGTATTTTATATTATTACCAAGAGTATTTTTAGTTTGGAAATTTTGAGAACTGATACTCTGAGGATGACAGATGGTATAATTTATTTTTATCTTAACTAGTACAAACTAGTTATGTTTTGCTGGTCCGTTCTGCAGTTCTAAAAGTCACCAGTGCTAGCTAACACATATATTTGTCGATAAAAGAACTGGTCGTTGGAGTGCCAACAATCTGTATTCTTAGGAATTCGGAATTCATGCTTCATTTTATACATTGTTGGGCAAATCATTTGCTCATTTGAATTCTCTGAGACCGATGTTGTCCAGTCCTCATGTTCAGATTCACTTTAGCAGCTCATAAGGTTTAAACCAGTCACCTACACTTGAATTCATCATGAATACCTGTGATGCTTATGGCCAATAAACCACTTGTTTTCATAGTAAAGCAGGACAATTCCTGAAAAAGATCAGATATTAAACATGCTCGGCCTACATTAGAAACAATGTATTTTTGCAAAGGTTGGTAATAGGTGGAAAGTATTTGGGGGAGAATAATGTGGTAGAATTGTGTAGAAGGAGACAGGAATGTTTTTCATGTCAGTTGGTGCTGTGTAGGTGGAATGCCTGTGTGAAGAAGCACCAGTTGGATATCTGAAGTATAAAACCAGGCAGGACAGGACTGTGATTGCTGCTCAGCTGGTATTGGCAGTGCCTCACAAACTGATCCCATCCAGGAGCAATCTGTGGGCAGGAGATGTGTCAGATCCCAAAAGCTGCACATCTCAGAGCAGGGGAACCTTCCTGCTGGTGTTTAACCCACACTGATATTTCCAGGGTAGTTCCCTGTGCTGGGAATTCCCTGTGCTGTGCCCGTGTCCAGGATCCCTGGTGCTCTGTGCTCGGAGGGAAGCTGGTTGTACAAACACGAGGATGTGAACCGCGAGAGGAGTCCCTCCTGAAGGCACTGCTCCAGATCCTCCCCCCAGAGTGTGATGTTTCCTCCTGGGGGAAACACTTGCAGAGAGGTGGAAGGAAATATCAGTTCCTGCAAAGGGACTGGGAAGGTGTTTTTTAGGAGCTCAGAAAGCTGTGTCAAATGTGCATGAAGAAGTAGTGACACGATGGCAGCCGTAATGGCTGCAGGTCATGGCACTGCTCTCTCCTGTCAGCTTTTCCAAAACAGCTTTTCCAGGATGGAAAAGACTACAGTACAATATCCAGAGCTTGACCCGTGCAGTGAAATACACTATTTTTTGGCAGCTTGCTGCTGGATGCTTAGCATGAGTTCTGGGAAAGCTGGAGCACCGAAGCAAATTGTTATGGCGGGTATTGTTGCCATGCCAAGAATATTTCACTGTGGAAAATCTCCTGCTACCACTTGAACATTTTTAAAGGATTACAGAAGTCTGAAATACATTATCTCCTAGTTCTTTACTCTTACTTTCAGAAAACTCTATACTTTATTCATTTAGTAGCTTATTTTGCAAGTATCTTTACGTTGACAGTTCTCTTGCTTCAAGCTCCAAAGAACTGATTATGAGGTCAGTTCACTATGAATCAAAATGAAAAGTAATACTATAAATTTATCAGGAGTTTGGATTAGATTTTGCTATTTCATCATCCTAAGCAGGGAGAGAACAGACTTTTTTATAGTTCTGAATCACAAAAAGTACCTTGTTTACCACGTCTCTGTGTATTCATAATTTTAAAATATAAATGATGGCTTCTGGTTTGCATTTACAAGTTGTTAATAACCTTGCTTGGGACCTCAGCTTATTCAAGTAATTCTTCATTGCCAAATAATGCTCTTTCATCAGTCTGTCACTGGTTTTAGTAACTGATGAAAGAAATAAAAGGCAGTAATCTTTCCAAAAGCCTGTTTTTTTCATTGGAAATGATCAAGTGTGGTTTTTCTCTTTTTTGTTTCTTTCTTTTTTTTTTTTTTAGTGTAAGTATATGAGTGACTAGATAACATAATTGTGTGTATATATATTATATTATATATATATATTATATTCCTTAAATGCACTTTCATAATGAAAACAGCCTAGCAAGAAATGTAGATCATCTATTAAAGCCACAGTTAAAGTTGTATGCATTAATTACAGGTTTATCAATAGATTATGGGGAGAACAAGCTTTACTGGATCAGTTCAGGAAATGGAACTATAAGTAGATGCAATTTGGATGGTGGTAATCTCGAAATAATTGAATCAATGAAGGAAGACTTAACAAAAGCCACAGCTTTAACCATTATGGGTAAGTCCAATGATAATATATTTTTTAATTATTCAAAGCTAATTAATAATGAAATATGAGAAGCTTAGGGATGTTAGTGTTGGTTTTATGTAAATTATACATACAGTGCATTTACAAGTCAAACTGTGTTGTCCATGAAAAGTTCTTTGTGTTCAATTGAACAATTTGCAATCTCTATTACAAGGATATTTCTAATTGTAGACTTGCATATATATAGAGAGAAAGAATGAGAGGAATGAAGGTAACAAATTGGTAGCTTATATTTACTATAGTCACATGTAAAGAACTTTGAAAGGGGAAGGAGCTTTTACACTGTTTATTACACAGAATTATCCATTATGTGTTTCCTCTGCTCAATCCCTCCTACATAGTTCAGAATATTCCTAGTTTGTTGGATTGCCTGGCACTTTGGGAAGACTTCTTTGGGTTATGAATTGATGATTGAGGATTTGGATGTTCAGATGTCTGCTCATCTTCCATGTATTAAATTGATTGAAAGAAAAATATTCTATTTGTTACAGTTTGTAAATATGAAATTTTTAGAATGTTCAAAAATACCTATCAGAAAAATCAAAAGAATGGTAGCATAAGGAAAAATTCCCCAAAAAACCCCCAGTGAATTGCTGATCACTGAATCTTATAAAAATATTGCTTCAAATGGACTTTTTCTCATATGCACCTTCAGCTCTTGGTTGTTGTTGTAGCTGGGACAGAATGTAGTAAGAAATTCCAGTTTGACTCAGAATTTTCATTTATGCTTCTGCTTTTTTAGAGATGAATTCAGATCTTTCCATATTTCCTGCAAATTACTGACCTCTATTCTGACTCACTTAAAAATCACTTGTATTTATCTTGGGTATTAAAAAAAAAAAAGTTCAATTGGTAAGCAGACTTTTGTTAGGATGAGTGGGTTATCAACTACCAGTCTTTTTATTAAATATTTTTATACTTTTATTAATGCTTATATTTATTATTATTTTATATTTCTTCTTAGGAAATACTTTATTTGATTAATTCAATAATAATTATGTACATATAGGTGGCATGCTAGTGAAGATTAAATAAGATTTATTGATTTTTTTAAGCACATGGTGTAAGTTGTATCATATTTAAAGTGGTAATTATTAAATAAGATGTATTATACACCCATTTGGCCAGTACTGAACTGTAAATGCTGTCAGTATCTGTTGGAGATTTTATGCTTTCATATATGCATTCATAACCGTGAGCAGGTTTGGTGTCAGAAGGAATCATGAATGTTAATTTGGACAAATTGTTTTTCATTGATTGGATTGTGACTGGAAGTAGACTGAATAAATGACCATTACTCTGGGGAGCTGTTGGAAGTCTTTACCAGGAGGTGTAAAGTGTGTTTTGTTTGTTCGTACTGAGCTGGTGGTGGTGTCAGGTCCTCCTCACCTGCCATTCACAGAATCTACAACAGTGATGATCCCTCTGGGACAGGGAATAAAGAGTTTATAGCTGCCATGTAAAGAATAGTGCATGAAAGTAATTGAATTTTTGCACATCTGGAGATGGAAGAATACCTGCTGTGTAGGTTTTATCACATGTACCTCTACTATTCATAGTTTGGGATGCTTGTTTTTTATGGGTGATGTCAACTCTTTCTCCTCAAAAATGGTGAACAAAACTTACAAAGAGTTTGGGGCTTTCTGTTTGTTTTGCTTTGGGATTTTAGAATCATAATTGTGCTAAACTGCATCTTGATGTTGCAGTGGGATTCCCCATAAAAATCTGCTGGAGAAAAAGCACAAGCACATACAGTTTTATCAGCAGTATTGTTTGTGCTGATTGAGAAACATTAATAGTCCCTGCATTCATTTCTCCTGTAAGTTTCCATATTGTGGAACACACCATGGTAACATAAATGCCATTTATTTTCCTAAAGAGTGACTGGATGCACCTCAGCTTCTTACAAGCTGCCTTTTGTGCATGTAAAGTGGGTCAGAACAGAAAATCCCGTGCCATGTGAAGCAAGATAAGAGAACTCTAATTGATAAATGGTCATAACTAATAATATAAAAGTAAAAAAGAATTACTAATTTGTTCCAATGAAAGATTTAATGCGATAGTGTATGAAAATTTACTACCCCTGCTGATCTGCTTGTCTACAAGTTTAATCAGAGGTTTAAGCAGGTGAATCACAGTAATTGCAGTGTTTATTGCATCATTTTCGCTCCTATTACTAAATTTTCTTGACTGCTTGTATCTAAAAACACAGTAAACACAATAAAGCATGAATGAAGAATTTCTCCTCTGTGAATACACTGAGCTTTTTTTTTTGTACCATTTGAATTAATCAGTGACTGAAGAGAGAGATGATACCTGTGCCCAAACTATTAACTCTTTTGTAGGATTTAATTTCTGCTCAGTGGTGGAGAGTTCTGTATTCTTCAGCTTTCTTTTGCATTATTCTGTCTTTTGCATTTAGTGTTTTCCCATATAAAATCAGTAGTTTGGACAGCTATTTTCTTTTTTTTTTGTATATTTTACTATATGGTCTTGTCATATTGTTGCATTGTGTTTTCACTGAACAAAAAAAGGAGATGAAGTTTGGTATTTTGAGACTCCCTCTGTACAGTTGTGTCACCAGGTCACAGAGTTGGTCACTTGTGGATCACCAGGACCTTTACTGGACTGAGGAGCTGAAACAAGGACACAGTGGAGGGCACTTCAGTGGATTTGAGGGGATGGTAATGTGGTCTGAGGTAGCCCTGGCTCGCATGCACCCATTCCCTGCCAAGGCTAGGTGCTCTGAAGGGGGAAAGATCTTCAGAAAAAATGAATTTCTGATAAATTTACTACACCAGTGATGCCTCTTCAAGCACCTCAGCTGTTGATTTTGAAAATTTTTTTATCAGTTTGGGAAACATCTTCCGCAGCCATCAGTCTCCTTGTCTCAGAGACACCCCAAAAGAATCCCACAGCCTGTGTCAAGAGCTAATGCCTTCCGTCCCATGTCTGGACAGAATTTTGCACAGAAAACTCACAGATCTGACAGTTCCCAGTGGCTTTTGCTGCATCTTACACTTCATGTTCCAGAAGATTTCTCAGAGATATAAAAATGGTGATGACTGGGAGGCTTGGCCCTCAACCAAGACTTCTTCAGTTTGCCTTGGAAATCTGTGTGCTGTTCTGATAGCTCGAGTTGCTTGATCTTTGATTCAATTAGTTTCAGTATTGGAAAAGAGAGGCAGTTAGGCCTTCCATGGTTGTGTTCTATGATTTGAACTCTATAGACACTGCCAGTGAAGTCAGTAAAGTTTTTGGTTTGCTTTGTAATGCAATTTATGGAGTGGTTCAGAGCTTCACCAGTAATGAGGATCTCCTTTAGCACGACCTCTCAATCTCCACATTGTTTTTATTGCTTCCAATTCCTCTATTTTAGCATTGCAGTTTAGCTGTTGGAAGCCATTTGGAACTTGCCACTTCTGTTTCAGATGTTTGCTGCTGTTTGGTCCTTTCCAGGCTCTGTTTAACATTTTCCTGCTATTGCATTCTTTAGTGGAAGCTTAGAGAAGGTAATGATAAGACATAAAAAATAATGTTAGCAAACAAGCTGGTGCCAAGGTAACTGTCAGGTTTATCCTTGAGGGGAATGGAAACAACATATAATTCACATCTTTCTGTATTTTGGGTCTTTCATTTATTGGTTTTCTACTCAGCAGTGTCAGTCATCTTTATTTTCCAATATGCTGAGCAAAATTCCTAGTCTTTTGGTGCCTGCTTTTGCTAAACCTTTTTGAACATGTACATATCAAGTGGAATATTATTTTCATCCCCATTTTTTCATGGGATGAAAATAATATTCCATTTCATATGTACAAAATGGCTATTTTTTCCATGCTATTAAGCATACAAAAAAAAAGTTTGCTGCTGCCACTCTGTATTACAAAAATGTTGTAAAGGGATGAAAATAATATTCCATTTCATATGTACAAAATGGCTATTTTTTCCATGCCTTTAAGCATACAAAAAAAAAAAGTTTGCTGCTGCCATTCTGTATTACAAAAATGTTGTTGTAAAACTCTGAAGTCATACGTGCTTTTCTACTCTTCCCACTTTTTGTTTAAATCCATATTCACCCTGCAAGATGTCAGTGTATGCAACATCAGCCATTTTTAATTCATCTATCAGTCAAAAACCACATGCACACTTTGTCTAGTACCTCCCAATGGTTATTGTCTTCCATTTGGTCATAACAATTTTCTTCTTTACTATGTAAACTTGACATTTTATTGTCTTCAAAGACCTCTGCTGGTTTTTTTTAGTCATTTAAAAGCTTATCTGATTCACAACACCCTGTGCCCTACATAATTTTCAACACCTGCTGCTGGCACAATTTAAAAGTTGGTATCAAATAGATCCCCTGTTCTGATATTCAGCATGTTCCATGTGAAAGAATCTCTGAATATCTTATACAGTATAGCAAATTTCTTTTCAACAATAATAAAATACTTTCTATATTTGTCTTTGAGTTTAACCTACCATTCAATATCTGATTTTAGCCATTTTCCTGGTAGCCAATGTTTTGAGTGAGATCAAATGATAAAGATGTATTTGGAATTCTGCATAAAATCTCATTTCCTGCCTTCCAGGTTACTTAGTGAAAAAGGTCCCTTGACTGTTATTGAAACTGGTTAGAAATTTTCCTTTGATGTGAGAGCTGTATTTCTGTGTTGGTGAGCAGAGTCATTATTTCACACAAGCTGAGTTGCAGAGGAGCTCGCAGCAATATCTGACGTGTTTCCAAACTGGTGTGTTGTTTCTTGAATGACAAATGACTCTCAATGAGAAACTAGAAAAGTATTGATTAGTTACTGTAAGTCTGTAGCTGAGAAGAAAGGGATGCTGAAGGCTTCTGTCAGCAGTTTTGGTGAAGTCTTTTTGTTGGATTTTGTATCAGGTCCTCACAGAAATACAATTTACACAAAACCACAACATTCAGCTCATGTCTCTACAAAATAGGAATATAATGAGGATATAATTTGTTGTGCATTTGGGGTTTTTTTAGCATACAGAAGAGTAAATCGATGTAGTGAATGATTTTATGTGTAAGTGCTATTTCTGTTGAAGTTCATATGAAAAAAAAATTCAGTCGGCAATACAACAAAATCAAATATACATAATAGTTTTTCAATGGGCATGCAGATATTAGGAGAACACTTTTAGAACAAAAAGTGTATATAAATATAGCTATCAAGTTGTATTATCAAACCATCAAAAAAGAAAGTAACAATTATAGTATTTCATTTTAGACAGAAAATGTAGGTTAATATTACCAAAATATATTTATGCTCCTGTTTACTTTCATCGTGCATTAGATGATATATTGGTTATTTGATTTTTGTTTCATCCTAAATAAAGTTTCAAAACTAACACCACAATGCTTTCCTAGTAGCTCAGATGGAGGGAGCTGTGACTTTGCTGGACCTGTTTGCAAAGTGAAAGGGGCTGCTCAGATCAGGGGACTTCAAACACGCACACCTTAATTTTCCAAGTCATCAGTCTTCTAATTGCCATAACACCATTCATTACGTTAGCATTAATATATGAAATATATCTAGGCAATTTGCCCGGTTCTAAGTGCAGTACATAGTTGTCTTCCATAAATACTCAAACCACCATTAATGAAAACTAATGGCCCATCAAAATTTGCATTCGGAGTGCTACTTGAAGTCTCCAAAGGACTGTCCACAAAGCTAGGGTAGCAATTTTTGGCATCTGAAGTTGCTGTTTCCCAATATGTTGCTGCACTTAATGCTAATTACCCAACAGAATGGATAAATACAACAATTTTAATATATATTATAACCCAGTTTCAGCAACAAGATTGTAATTAGTGATCAAGCAACATTCTTGTTAGCATAATCAAGCAAATAAATCACTTTCATTTGATGCTTAAAGGTCCAAAACAGCATTTTTTCTTCCCTTGTGTGTGAAAGCAAGTTGTCCTTACGCTGAAGTGGGTTTTTTTTGTAAAATAATCTACTATATTTTAAAATTAATATAGAAATAATTAGTTAATCCTCAATACTAGACATCATAGATGAGTTGTCTACTGACAGAATATCAATAATGCAGAGAGAAATAGTCCAAATTTAACTTAGAATTATGGTCAAAAATAGACATGTAATTGTTTTGTTTTGGTTTTTTTCCCTTGATTTGAGACTGTAGTGGTGTTTGTTGGTCACTTAGCAGTTTCTGAAGAATTGAAACATTTATTTCTTCAGTTTTAGGGCATAACTGGCAAGTTTTTGGTAGTCATAAGACTACCTCAAGGTGTCTGTACTTCAGAATTTGTGTGTTGTTTTGTTCTGGCATATTGGTTTGGGGTTTTTTTAGATTGGTGGGTTTTTTTGATTTTATTATATATTTTTACCTTTTGGGATGTTTTTTTCTTTATTTTTAACTATACTAGTTCAGGATTTGCATGACCTTTCTCACGTAAATCCCCCTACTCTTTGTCTCTTTCTAAAAGTCATAGTGTGCCATTCCATGTAAGGGAAGAATAAACACTAGTTCAGTAAGATTTTGTAAGTTACAATTTATTTAAAGGTTTATCCTGGTTTCACATTAACAAGAATGAAAGTGGAAGGTAAAAGAATAATTTTGAAGAGTATTGTGATATTTTATGTGTGAATTGTTGTGATTTGTCCTTTATATTGGTGTAGGGGATGTAGGAGACGCCTCGACGTCTGCAGTCACTGTTGAGAACCTTAGGATTACTAATGAGTTTATGAAGTGTTATTTTTGTCACCAGAGGAGAACAACTTCAGGATCTGATGAGTCTGATATCATTGATGGAAATTGTTTATACACTCTCAACTGTGCACGGAAGCAGATGTGGTCTCGTTGAGTACCTCAATAAACAAAAGAGGTTCCTGATGGAACATTCAGCTGCTCATGTAAAAATCAGTTTGGCTCTGTATTTATTACGAAAAAGGAGGAATGAAAATATTTGTGGTGTAGATAGTCATTGGTAATTAAACTCCTTGATTACGTACATGCCATGTGTTCATCTCTTGGTAAAACAATATGACAAGTTGGTTATTTGGAGTTTTTGCTTCTTTTCTTTTCCTAAGGAGACAGGCAGGTCAGCCAAGGACAGGTCTGGGAGTTTGTTGAAACCATAGCCAAAATTGAGGTTTTGCACGAAATACTAAAGAAATGACTAAAACAGTCTGATTACTTGAAATAAAGGATGAAAACACCAAAACCATATGTAGTTTGCTTTCTTCTGTACCCTAGTCTTACAAAACAACTCATTTTTATAAATGGATTTGGATATGTAAAATGTAAGTTCATGTTACTATGCACAAAACATCAGTCATTATTTAATTTGGTTAATTTAATTAAATTAACCAAAATTATTTAATGGCCTTTTCTAATTTGTGGTCACAAAGAGGATGTGAAGAACAAAAACTCTTCCTCACATACAAACATTTCATTGAAAAAGTTCACCAAACCATAAGGATTGTGGGTCATTATCTAACAGGAAAAAAAAACAACTCCAATTCACAATATTTCATGTATGGATTATAGCACACAGACGATTTCCCATTTTTAGCTTTAATGTGCCTTTTTGTTATAATTGACACAATCAAAATTGGACACAGGCACTTATTTTAAGCATTTTCTGATAAAATTTTCTTTAGATGTAAGCTGCTGTTCATTGATCATTATTGCATGATGATGTTTTGAATCAGTCAATTTTAGACTGACTAGTCAATGTAAGAAATTATAGGTTTTCTTTAAATTTTATCCAAATTTTAATAGAGAGTTCAATTTGTGTCTCCAAATCTTGGTATTTAAAATATTTTTCATTCCACAGATTCTAGTCTTATATACTTGTGGAGAGTATGTTTTAGATTTTTCCTGGATATTTTATTTTTTGCTGTAACTTTTTACAGTTACCACAGTGGAAATTATTTTTAGATCTGCACTTTGATTTTGTCTATCACAAATCACTCGACTCTCTGGCTCTATAAATCTGTTATTTAAATATTAAAACTGTAGTGTAGGCAAAAATTATTTTTACTGAAAAGAGAATTAACTCAAAGTGAAGCTAATGCACAATATTTGTTGGGAAGGCAGTGTTCCTGAAGTTTAAAGGTTTTCAGTTGAAGGTTTTACTATTGGTTCCTCTACAGTAATTATCTTTTCTGTCTGAAATGAAGAGCCCTGAGCCCATCCCATTATTCATCTGTGAGGACTCCTGGCAGGGACAATCACAAGATTGGCTACAGTCTTCAGCCATTAGTTCACTGAAGTTTGAGCTTGAAATCAAAGCTGTTAAAATTGTAATTCTGAAACATTGGGAGGCAGTGCCTGTTTTTCAATTTTTTTCAGGATTTCTTAATAACTGATTGTAACTTTTTAAAAAATAAAATATTTAGTTTAATATTTCAAGCAATTTTGTTTGCTTGTGAAAATGAATTTCTTCCCTAGGGTAACACTAGAATTTCCAGATAGATATGAAAAATGAGGCATTTTTCTGTGCAGGTAGCCTTAAATCAGCAGTGGTCTCAGCAAAAGTAAAACTGGTGAAAACTGCTTTCATGTCTGCAGAATCTTAATAACACAATTTCTTCAGATTTTCTCTATAACCTCTTTAGGTGATTTCCCTTAAAACAGATCTCAGAATTAACATCAAAAGCTTTTTCCCACCATAGGTCTCAACCACATACTGTTTGATAGTGATCCTCCTAATTTCTGAAACTAAATTTTACAGATAAAAAGCTTTGGTGGGCAGATCAGAACTTGGCTCAGATTGGCACCTGTAATAAAAAAGATGGAAGAAACCCAACTGTCCTGAGAAACAAAACTGCAGGTGTGGTTCACATGAAAGTGTATGATAAGGCAGCACAGCAAGGTAAGTCACATTTGAAGGATGTTTAACCTATTTTTAGAGTGCACAGTATCTTTTCTTATGTGATTCTCCCAATGTGAAGAAAACAATAACTTGTAACCAATTAATTCCTTGAGTATCTTAGTGAATTTAAATTTCTCTTCATGAAGTTTCAAATTTCTGAGATGTGTTTAGTTTACTGTATATAATGTCTGCTATAAATCCTTTTAAAATATATTTTCCATTACTTAACTATTGTAATACTCAGGCAGTTAGGAGCATGGATTTGTGATACCACTTTAGAATATATCTTAAATATACTAAAAATGGCTCATTCATGAAGATAACAAGGCTAATATAATATTTGATGATTGAATAGGACATAACCAATGATTTGTTCGTGGTCTAGATTAAGATACACTAATGTCAGTGAGATTTCATCATTAACTCAACAGAGAATGTTCAGGTTTTTCATATGCTTCTACTTTAAAATAGGCAGATTTTTCAGAAAACAGGATTATTTATGTTCCGAGGGGAAATGTGGGGTTAAAATTCTGCATGAATATGCAGAATTGAATGCATGAGTGAAGCATGGAAAGGTATATGAATTGATGAAATATTTTATGCATATCTCAATTTTTTAATAGGTTATCTGAACAAAAACTGGAAATAATAACAGTATATTGACAAGACTTACTTTTTAGCCAGGGTTGCATTGCTCAGTGTTGGTTTCTCTTGTCTCTTCTATCTTGTCATAGGCAGCAATTCCTGTCAGTTAAACAATGGGGGATGCTCCCAGCTT
The DNA here is from genome assembly GCF_014805655.1 of Passer montanus. Lineage (NCBI taxonomy): Eukaryota > Metazoa > Chordata > Aves > Passeriformes > Passeridae > Passer > Passer montanus. Next base: position 23,778,703 of record NW_024356504.1, on the reverse strand, counting down.
TGTTTGCCAACATCAGAAACCACCAGAACTTGTGTGTGCACAGTAGGCTACAACCTCCAAAAAAACCGTATGGCCTGCAAAGGTAAAATGGCTTTTAGCATTTATTTTAACCAACTTAAGTTCCAGGGGAACATTGCAATGAGTAAATAAACTTACTTTAGTCATTTTCAGTTAAATAACTATGCTTAATATGCTTGATTGAAGCAGTAACAGAGAAATGTCTGTTGTGGTTAGGACAGAGTTAAATTTAGCTTTTCATTAAATTAATATCATTCAAATAAATAAATTTCTGTGGTAACGCCAGTTACTTTTTTTTTGATGGAGACAGAAAAGCAGACCATATGAACCATCATTCATAAATTTTTGTTCAAGGTCATATAACTTATCTTTAGATTACAGGCTACAAGTATCTGAATGGTTGGGTATCTCATACTATTGTATTGCTCTTAATATAAAATAAACCCCACTTTTTTCCTTAAATCTTTTTATTTTTTAAGTTGGCAGAAGTCAGAACATAGCTCACAGCCAAAGTCTTACTCTTTGCCTGAATAATGCAAAACAACCTTATGGTCAAGGTGTCTTATAGTTTTATAAGTTCAATATTATTTGTAACTATTAATTAGGACCAAGTAATTAATGAGAGTTACTATGTAAGAAGAAGTCTACACAGTAGAATTCATTCCTACTTAAAATAAAGAGATGCATTTGAAATTTGATTAATCAAACACAAAAGTAGGCATTTAAAATGCGTCACTAAAACCATGTAATTCTCTCTGCAGAGGAAATGTGCATAACTGAAGTGAGATGAAACCTGTACCTCAAAAGACAATTTACTTTCCTGTTTTCCACAAGTTCTTTAAAATTATCTCTTGCTGAATATGTTCACAAAGCACAGATGTGCACTGAAAATATTCTTAAATTTCTCATAATTCAAACCCATTTTTTTTCTTAAATTGCAATTTTCATTTCTGTTAATTTCCTGATTATAAGGTGGTGTTTGAAATGGACAGTGATTCCCTTCTCTTGATTGGACCACGTTTGTAATTTAATTAGAAATGCACTGTAATAACTCATGGATGTCTTTTCAAAGATCTGGAGTTGTCACTCTGAAAAACTGTGGAGCACTTGTGGAAAATTATGTCCAATGTATGTTAGCTCCTCTAATCTTGATTATTTGGGAAGTTTCCACTTTGCTCTCATTGGCTGCTTTATTTATTTCTTTAGGTATTGAATCATTTCTCATGTACTCTGTTCATGAGGGAATTAGAGGAATTCCTCTTGACCCAAGTGATAAAATGGATGCTTTAATGCCTATATCTGGGGCTTCATTTGCTGTGGGCATAGACTTCCATGCAGGTAAATATAAAGTTAAATCACTTAAAAGCCAGAACCTTTGTACGCACACCTGAGATGAGAAAGACTCTGTTACAGAGATTTAATCTATTCCTGGAAAAAGACACAGGTGAGACAGAAGTTGTAACCACACGTGATCATGAGAGGGACTACTAAGACAATGCAATTTTTGACTTTTTGGAAAAATCGAAATTTGAGGCTGGATGAAATTGAGGTTCTCCAGTTTGGCTTGGTGAAGTCACAGCACAGGGAACATGACTAGAACTGGCAGTGACAAATGCATTGCAAAGTTAAATGTAAATGATGTGCAGCAGTGAAATCACAAGGGGATAGTGTGTTATAAAAATGTTATAGCTTTCAACAGCATTTCAACTTCAAAAACATCTGTTTTTCTCAGTTTGATAACTTACATTGAATTGTATAAATTCATTTCTAAAACCTACATATATCAACTATGATTCAGAAAGCAAATGGAGGTCGTTTCAGATTTCTTTGGTTTTTTTGCTTTCCACTTAATGAATGTTGCTTTCATTTCACTCTTAATCAAGAAAGATTCCCAAATTTTGCTGTTATCTCAGTAATTTAGGTATGCAATGTGTATAAAATATATTTACATATGCTAGTAGTACAGTGTATCATAATTAAAAGTCTAATGACAGTGTTTTTGCAGAGATGAACAAGCTAGAAGATGAATACACCTTTTCTCTCCCTATGTTTTGATAATTCTAACTAAATTCTAGTTAGCAAATAGCAAAATGTATGACTCTCATATTTGCTTTGACTGCTTGAAGTCAGGATTGCCATTTGTTTAGTTGCTGGTAGGGTAAGATTCTTGAGCATACCAATAATGTTTGGTCACAAATAACTATCTTATTTTATAAATATATCTATCAATCTACACAAATATTCACACAGACATATATATATATAGATACATGTGTAAATATGTAGGTATGAAATATAAATATTTATATAGGTAACCTTTCTATGCTGTATATAGAAATATATATTCTATAAATACACTAGTATGGAATTAAAAGCAGATTTACAAAGTATGAAAACATAATAAAGGAACAAATATTTAATATCTCTCTGCAAAGCATCTCAGTAAGGAGGTAATCAGTTCATTACTTTGCAAGCAGGATGTTGGTTACAGCTTATTTACAGAACCGTGTCAGTGAAAATAGAGACAATCCTGCTTGAGGGACATTCTCATTTTGTTTGCCCCACCTCTTTTTTGAGACTATTATGTGCCACAGAGGGCACATAATAGGGCAGTTTGTGTCTGTGCTTGAGCCACATCAAATTCTGCATCTGGCTGTTGAGTTTAAATGGTCAAGCAGTCCCTTTATTCCACTTTATGGACAATCACTGCAGCAGAAAGGCAGGAAAGACAGCTAGGATGTCTTGAAACACCAAACAAAAAGTGGAAGCTTGTCAGGACATTTAAAATAAAAACGGACTTGTGGATGGAATATATTTTTTTATTCTTTTGTCAGCATATCACTGTCAAATGTCACTTTTTATTTCCCAAGTTAATTTTTTTTCCCTTACACTGTTAAAATTCAATGTGTCTGATTACTGAAGGAAAAGTCTGTACAAGCAGTTTTACACTGTAGGTTTTCAGACTCCTGACTATTTTGGAATAGTGACAAACAAAATAGTATGTTTTTGAAGCATTTATTCCATTAGGGAAAAGGTAAAGACAGCGTATTTATTGTGATTTTTAACAGAGGTAGTAGCTTCCTGTCATAGCCCTATTGTGCTACACGTGCTGTACCAAACAATGTAGAATTCTGACAGAATTATTTTAAACAAAGTTCAAGAAAGGCAAACAAATGAGGAATTAAACCTGATAATTTTGATACTTAATAGACGTTAAAGCTATAAGTGGCAATATTTACAGTTGTTAATGCAGAAACTTGGACTGAAGTGAATTAATCTGAGAATCATTGGCACGTGTTTTATAGGAAACGATACAATCTATTGGACAGACATGGGTTTCAACAAGATCAGCAGAGCTAAGCGAGACCAAACCTGGAAAGAAGACATTGTCACAAACGGTCTGGGGAGAGTTGAGGGCATTGCAGTGGACTGGATAGCAGGTAGGTCTGAGCTCCAGGATGTGTCTGCATGGGGAATAAATCACATGGGACTCCATTTTCTTCAGGGTGGAAAAAGGCCCATTCTTTATTCACATAACTCCTTTTAATACAGTTTTAGAGACCGCGTGTGGGACTCCAGTTGGTTAGCAGTTTTCTTGCCAATTACTTTATTGGTTACTAACAAGTTGTTACTCTGTATTGATTGGTCACTCAGACTCTCAGTGTGTATGTACAGGGAAGTTGTTTGTGAAAGATAGTTTTCATTTTTCTGTCTAAGGGTGCAAAAACAGTTTATACAGGTGCAAGCTGTTTTTTACCCAGGAATAGATGGTTATACTAACGAATCGCTCACAACAGGATTCCTTTCACATGGGAACTTGCAAAATATAGCTTTCACAAGGCCAGCCACTGATTCCAGGAGAGCAGGCTTAATTTTATGAAGCCTTTCTCTATGATTTTTCTATCTTACTGCAACATTTGTCATCATTTCTGAGAGGAAAGGCTTGCCTCTTCAGCCCAAGGTTAAATAACTTTGATTCCTTTCAGCTCTAGTTTCTAGTATTGTAAATGTCTGGAAATTACTTATGTATGTATATATATATAATATATATATATAATTATAATAATATATATAGATGTAATTATAATATATATGTATATATATATGTATGATGGAATTTCCTAGATGAACAGTTTCAATAGTAGTTTATGCTTTAAGAAGGCTGGCTAGGACTACAAATTACAAATATAATGCCTATGCAATTGAAAATAGAGCAGTTAGTTTCTGGTTCTGATATAAGCAGAAGTAGTCTGTTTAAGCAGTAGTTTTCAATTAGCCATTCCTTCATGCAGTGACTTCAGGGTGTTTTTTCCAGGCAACATATACTGGACAGACCATGGCTTCAACCTGATCGAGGTGGCGCGGCTGAACGGCTCGTTCCGCTACGTGGTGATCTCCCAGGGGCTGGACCAGCCACGCTCTATCGCGGTACACCCAGAGAAAGGGTAACATGTTGTTCCTAAAGTACACAGGGCTTTTGCTTTGCTCTCTGTATTCATAACATTCTGTAAGTTCTTTGCAAAATAGTTTTGGTTTTCTGAGGAATCCTTTTACCGGAAGGTTAGGCCTTGCTTGGAAGCATGTTTTGATCTGAAGTGCCCAACAAATCCAAGGAAACCACGTCAGCTGATGAAGGACTTCATGATGAAATCCCAGAGCAGTGTAATCCTTGGTAGTTATGAACTCCAGGGTCATGTAACATCCCAGTGCAACAGCCAGGGAGAGTGGCCAGGGTAGCTGAAAGCCACGTGAGATGAAAGTTGTGGATTGGAGAGTAACAGCTGGCAAAAGTGACATCTGTAGTCACCCAGCTGATTTTTGAGGGCAGGGACTACCCTGCAGCGTTGAGAGAAATATGGAATGTACCATCCCCTTCCACCTCCACAAATTTTGTGGAATCCCCCATCCCTGGAGTTGTTCCAGACCAGGCTGGATGGTGCTCTGAGTAACCTGGTCTAGTGGAAGGTGTCCCTGCCCATGGTGAGGGGGTTGTTTAGGAGAATTAAGGAGAATTTAAGGAGAATTAGAGGACCAAAGACTAGTTTTATGTGTCTGGTAGAACAGTGTATATTCTACAAAGGAAGGAAATATTCATTTGTTTTATAATATTGTGGTGACTTGAGATGTCTCCACTCAGTTCCTCCAGGAGAAGCACAGCAACATTTTGCTAGGGAAGTACAGGGCTGCCTTTCTGTGCCAAGATTAAGGCCTTTTTTCCCTTTGCATTATTGTTAAATCTCTTCCCCCTTTTGAGGTAAAACTTTCAAAGGTGTTCTTCCCTCCCTTTGCCTTGACTTCACATTCTACATTTGTCTGGAAGCTGGAGTTGACAGCTGTAAGAATAGAGAAGAAAATAGCAGTTATTAGAGCTCATTGAATCTGTCAGTTATGCCAAGATGGGAAGCAGGCAGTATTCAGCTGGTTGGTGACATTATTTATTGTCACTGAGGAAAAAGTGAGGAACGTGTAGCCCTACAAAAGGGTGTCTTTGTCCCTCATCAGGTATATTTATTCATATATTTTTTGGCAGATGTTTATGGCTTTCTTTGGATAATTTTAGATTCATTTAACCTGCTAATTATGGGTTGGTTTAAGGAATAATTTGAGTATAGGAATATAGAAGGAATATTTGAGGAATTTGAGGAATCTCAATAAGGAATATTTGATTATGTTGAATGTCTGCTTTCCTGTGGTCAATATTTAGTTCATATCCTTTATTAAGAAAGTCTCAAATAACTCTCTGACCTCTGACCAGATGCCTGAAAGCAATTTCAGTTCTGTTTAGCAGCGCTGTTAATGATCTGGTTAAAATTGCGTTAAACTTATGTAGTGATTGTTAGAATCTAGCTGATTAATACTGCTTATTTTGGCATTCCTCAACATATTTTTATTTTATATCATGTTGCTGTTCTGTTTCCTAGTCTGAATGAGTTTTATAGTAGTATAAATGGTATTGTTTGTTATATCAAGAACTATGAGAACAGATTCATTTTTTTCTGGAGCCATAAAGCTCTACAATGAGAGCCAAAGTGGGTTGTTTCAGAAGCTGAACTTGATGAGCAAATTATAGGATTCATATTTGTTTCACCTTTATCACATTATTATCCCTAATTATTTCACGTATCTGTAGTCATCTAGTCAAATACAGCTGCTTAAGTGCATACTGGTGTAATGTCACGAGACATAGGGGAGAACTGTTTAGTAGTGCCCAGAATATTTTGTAGTCTTTAAGGTTACTGTTCATAAAGGAAGTGATCTGTGTAGATTTTTTTGGCCTCATTCTGCTATATCTGAAGCAAAAGACTGAGAAGTTTACCAAGGCAGAAGTTTGACAAAGCATCTTGTCCCAAATTAATGATGCAACTGTGGCAGTTAAGTACACAGGGACATAAGATTAGATAAGTAAGATTCAGATTGTTCCCATGAAACATTTGGCAGAATTTGAAAAATATTTTGTCCTCAAAAAGGTCCTGTTTCTCTACCATTTCCCACAGTATTTTTCAGTACTTCATATCTAAAACATTTTTAAATTACATATCCCTTGTATTATCCCAGCATTTTTTAGTGATTAGGTGCAAGAGCCTCTGTTCCAGAATTTATTTTTCTTTTTTCAACTCACTTTTTTTTTTTTCCAAGCACAAAGCTGAATTCTTTAAGGAATAGAATTGCATATGGACTCATGAAATACAATTTTAAGAATTTCTTCATATATATAATTTGAAAACAATATATTAACAAAGTGTCCAATAAGCAAGTATTTTGATGCATTTAACTTCTTAAGACAACTTAGAGACATGAGCACCGTATGGGGTTTTTTTGGTATCCATTTAATGGTAATAGCGCATTTTGTTTGCAATTTTAATTGGTGATTTCTACAACATTCTAGGTATTTATTTTGGACAGAGTGGGGACAGAGCCCTTGCATAGGCAGAGCACACTTGGATGGCTCTGAGAAGGTTGTCCTTGTGAGCCTGGGGATTGCATGGCCTAACGGGATTTCCATCGATTATGAGGTTGGTTCCTCTGTCTTCCTGCATGCCTAAGAATGTGCAGTATTTGTTATGTTTCATTAAAGACAGCTGGTGTTCTACCTTGATGTAATCTTAATAACTCTTAATTAAATACTTGGACAAGCCTGTTGACGTTTCCTTTGAAATTAATCTTTAGGAAAATAAATTGTATTGGTGTGATGCTCGTACCGACAAGATAGAAAGGATTGACCTTGAGAGTGGAGGGAGTCGGGAGATTGTGCTGTCAGGGAGCAATGTGGATATGTTTTCAGTTGCTGTGTTCGGAGCTTACATCTACTGGTCTGACAGGTAATTTATTTTTCATAAGTATTTAAAATCTCAAAACAGTTGTTTCGGTGCCAGGTGCCTCACCTTTGTAGGATTAGCCGTTCCTTAGCAAGGTCGCAGGCGGGATCGCGGAATCCCGCGCAGTCTCCAAGGAGAGGGAGTTCTGAAAGATGAAAAGTGCCTCAGTGCCATAGATGAGAACAGGCTTCTCCACCTCCTGTTAACTGAACTCTGCTCTTCAGTCATTTGTTTGGTGTGAATTAGTTGAGGATTGTTGATGAGACATCTTCAACTTTTTTGGCAGAGCACATGCAAATGGCTCTATTAGAAGAGGCCACAAGAATGAGGCCACGGATGCTGTGACCATGAGGACTGGCCTTGGAATAAACCTGAAGGAAGTGAAAATCTTTAATAGAGCACGAGAGAAAGGTTGGCTGTTCTTAAGGATGCTATTGATTGTTTTAATATCACCTGCTACTTTTTCTGTATATTAAAGCATATCAAAAATTAAGTAATCAATGATTTTATCACTACTTTTTTCTCTTGAATTATTTTTTTTTAAACTAAAATTAATGTACTAAACATATAGTACAAATCCTACTAAAATCCTTCAGAGTGTTTCAAAAAGAAAGCCTAAAACCAAAACACTTCCTGTCATTCCAGGTTTTATGGTTTTTGTTTTGTTTTTCTTAAAAGACAGTCTTAGGATTGGGAGACCTTGACCTGTGCTTCACAGAGCAGTAATTCAGGAGTTTCAGATTTCTATTGGAAAGCAACCCAGTTTTTTTTCTTATTAAAAATTCCCATCCTATGTGTCTCAATATATATTTGCTGACAATACTTGGGTTTGAGTCTCTCTTTTTTTTTTTTTTTTTGCTCCTTCTATGGAAAAAGACCTTGTAAATAATCAGATTTCCTTTATATTCAATTAGTTTAGCAAACTCAAGAGACAAAAGCTATTATAGACTCTTTGTGATTTATGGTACTGATGGTTAAACTTTATTTTCCACTACCTGACTAAGAAAAATCTTGCTATTTAACTGTCTTTTTACTTCTAAAATTCTGGTTTTGACAAGACCTTGAAAAACTTGTTTTACTGAGAAAAAATTGTGATGATTTCCTCAGAAAAACCTGCTACTGGGTAATCCAGACAAAATTTTCAAGAAATATACTCAAAAGAGAGGGAAAAAATAATGTTAACACTATTATATATAAATTTTTTATACAGATATATTTATACATTTTTAATGCAAACATATTTATAGCATTCAAAATTTGCTTTAATCACAGCATTATATACCCAAAGATTCTGTGTCTTCTACTTAAATCTCTCCAAATAACTGCATTATATGTGATATGTTAAATAAATCTGCAATTTGAAAGGAAACTTATTTATGAATTAATAAAACAACACTTTAAATTTTTTTTAGAAAAATAATTTGCAAACATATATGCATAATAATTTTGCTATGGATTTCTGCATGCAATTTCAGAACATCATATTTTGTGGATAAAAATCCACACCAAATTCCATTTCTTTGAACTAGGCTAGAAATTGTTAATGTCTGCTGGTTTGGAAGGGCTTTATATTGTAGAACTAGGAAAACAGAACAATGGGATAAAACAATGCTTCTTTAGGTGTAATTTTTATTGATGGATTTATAGACTTGATCACATAAGGAATGGGAGAAATGGTTACTCAGGCTAAAAATCTACTGATGTTAGTTTGGAAAACATACCTGAATGATTTTTTAATACATGTTTCAAATTTTACTAGGGTACAAATGGTTAATGTCATTGGGAGGGGATGTCAGTGAGCCAGAAGGACAAAAGGGAAAAAACAGGTGAAAAATATTTTTGGAATGTTTTTCTATCTCACACTATTTTATAGATATATAATTTTTTTTCTAAAGTTTATTGAACTAGAAGTAGTTAAGTGTTTTTAAAAAAACAATGTAATTAAATAGTTTCCTGACTTTTGTTATTAAAACAACCACCCGCAAAAAAAAAAAAAAAAACAAAAAAACACAAAAACACCAAAACCAAACAAACAACAAACCCCAACACCCTAATGAGCTGTGCTGATTGTGATTGATGGTTTGGTTTTTTTTCAAACACCTCTTTTACCCTTTCTGATGAATCTGTCCTGCAGTGGGACTTGCAAAGATTCCCATCCTTCAGTGCAATTTTACAAGTGTGCAAGGACATGCCCTGGCTGTCCTGGCTTCAGAACTGGCCATTTTTAAAGATGTTCACAGCTCGTGAACCATGGAAGCATTGAAGTTTTCCAAGAGATTTTAGAAGCTTGAGGATCTATTTCATATATATTTTTTTTTTCTTCTAGACCTCTCATCCTTCCAAACAGATATTAACTTTTCTAGCCTAATAAAACATTTAAAGTATCTTTTAAGCAAATGGAATGGAAAAATGTCTGTACCTGAATCTTCACATGTTTTACATAACTCCAGAGGACTAGCTCATGGAATTTTTCCTAGGAGAACAAAATTAAATATTTCTCCTTTAAAGAACAAGTTACCTCTCATTTGCCATGATTTTTTTTTATAAAAGGATTTTCAGCTTGAAATGTATCAGTTAAAGATTTCATTCAACAGTACTTTCAGACACTACATCTTCCCAACAATTACAGTTTTGTACCTCAAAACATTCTATTAAAATGTTTTATTCACCTTCATTATGTGGAAAACTTTCAGAAATGGGAAAATTACTATACTAAAAAAACTGAGTTGTTCGGTGGAAAGGGCTGTCAGAAACAGAAACTGAATTATCTCAACTAGCTGTAATTGTAATTCATAGATAGTCCAAAATCAAAAAGACAAATAGCTCCCAATTATTGATGATTACAGTTATTTTAAATATAACTTGTAACAAGTGTAGTTACTAATTTGACAGTGATTCCTTAATGGTGTGCAATTGTCAGTGAGTAAGTTTTTAAAGTCAGGTTTTGAATTAAATTAGAACAAAATGTTGGGAAATGTCTTCATTAAATACAGAGAACTGGATTCACAGTTTTTTTACCAGTCAATACATGCATATTTAACTTGGTAGAAAATACCTTAAAGCAGTACTATATTCTGATTGTAGCTACACTTGACTTTTTGCCAGTAACAGATGTTTAAAAAAAAATAATTAAAGCTCAAAGGACTTGAAACATTTTCTAAGTCTTCAGCTGGTTTTGGAGGAATAACCCATTTTATCTTTTCCTATTCATAAAATATGTGCTGTTGTGAATTGAAAAGGACATTAATTATACAATTCTTATTGATTTTATTCTTCAAAATTATCTTTCAGTGTGGTTAAAGTTGCATTATTTGCTCTTTTGGCCTTTTGTTTTCCTTGTGAACATATTAAATAATTTTTAAGAGGAGAATTCCCAGAAGACATAAAATTTAATTTCTGTTTAAGTTAACTAAGTATATTTTTATTTATGACAGACAGGATTTATTATGCTTTTTCCCAGGTACCAACATCTGTGCCAAGAACAACGGTGGGTGCCACCAGCTCTGCCTTTACCGCGGCAACGCGCGGAGAACTTGTGCCTGCGCTCACGGGTACCTGGCAGAGGATGGGGTCAGCTGCCTCAGGCACGAGGGCTACCTGCTCTACTCGGGAAGGACAATATTAAAAAGCATCCACCTTTCAGATGAGACCAACCTGAATTCTCCAGTGAGGCCCTACGAAAACCCAGAGTACTTCAAAAATGTGATAGCGCTGGCCTTCGACTACAGCCTGAAGGGAAGGGGCACCAATCGCATCTTCTTCAGTGATGCCCACTATGGAAACATCCAAGTTATTAAAGACAACTGGACTGGCAGAAAAGTGCTAATTGAAAGTAAGTAAAAAAAAAACAACACCCAAACATATTTCCCAAAATTCCAGTTTTATTTCAATAAACTTGAGTGAAAAGTTGGTGATCACTTGGCTTTATAGAGTAAAAAATCAATGAAATGTTGCTATAATTAATTATTATATTTTACCCCTGTAAGATACATTTAAACATTAACCACCTCAAAATAATTTGTTTTAAAATGGGCTTATGAGGTGTGAAGCGTATTACTGGAAAACAGAAGTGATGGTGGCAATGCTTAATTTATTTTACTGTGATTTTAGGAGCTTTACTGTTGAAACAAAACCTTACTATGAATTGCTTGGAAATAAACTATTTGGTTGTTTATTTTTCTAGTTAGTGAAGGTGAATTCTCTGTTGTAGCCATTTTTCAGTATAAAATATTAAGACCTTGGTGTGCTCAGTTGATTCAGCCTTCTTGAAGTAAAGCCCCAGAAAGGGATTTATGCTCATTGATAATCAGAGGCAAATTCCAACCTACAGAACTGCTTTGTTTTAATAAAAGCTTGCTTGACAATGTACTTATTCACTCCTAATGTTTATTATGCCTTCATTCACCACAGTAGTAGGAGAAATTTCATTAAATATGACCTGTATCTAGCCTTTGGAACTTGAAGCTTGGCACTATTATCAAGAAATTTCTGCCAGCATCTTCACCAAAGTCTTCAGGATCATACAAAACATATTTTACATCTGAGGTCTCAATAAAGTTTACTGTTGAAACAAAACCTTACTATGAATTGCTTGGAAATAAACTATTTGGTTGTTTATTTTTCTAGTTAGTGAAGGTGAATTCTCTGTTGTAGCCATTTTTCAGTATAAAATATTAAGACCTTGGTGTGCTCAGTTGATTCAGCCTTCTTGAAGTAAAGCCCCAGAAAGGGATTTATGCTCATTGATAATCAGAGGCAAATTCCAACCTACAGAACTGCTTTGTTTTAATAAAAGCTTGCTTGACAATGTACTTATTCACTCCTAATGTTTATTATGCCTTCATTCACCACAGTAGTAGGAGAAATTTCATTAAATATGACCTGTATCTAGCCTTTGGAACTTGAAGCTTGGCACTATTATCAAGAAATTTCTGCCAGCATCTTCACCAAAGTCTTCAGGATCATACATATTTTACATCTGAGGTCTCAATAAATTCTCAATATCTGGCATAAAATGTTTATCAGTCAAGTCTGACACAACTGTAATATGATGCATATGTAGGAAGTTACCAGGTTTGGCATGGGAAAATCTGAATTTGAGGAAACTCTGAATGTGAATACATAAGGAATACATCCTTAATGCTAAACATGCATAAATCTGTATGACTGTATGTGTTAATTGACTATATGTGTGACTATATCTGTATGACTATATGTGTTAAGTGCAAAAACTGCTCTCCTTCATTTGTGCTCTACTTAGTTTTTTCTAAAATATGCAACAAACCACATTCATCTGTAGTCACTTATCAGATGCAGATACGTAATTTGTTTGTTCTCTTTTCCTTTTTTAATACTGTCTGGTTTATTTGAAGGCTGCAATTTCAGTAATTGTTTTCTAAAATGTCCTATGTACCATGTAGCATTTGTTCCTTTAGATGTGGACAAACCATTCTGTGATTTTATATGATACAAGGTGTTGAGGATTTTTTCCATTGATTTCCTACGTGTGGATATCTTAGAGGAATCTATGGCATTTGTATTGAGATGTGTTGAAGATAAACTAAGCAATGTTGTCAGGATGTTCCCACTACTCCCAGAAAAGCACCCAGGGATTCAGAGTTGAGCTTAGCTGCACAAGAGACAGAAGCATGCAGTGATGACATGGAAGCACAATTTCAACTCTTGTTTTATAAGAAGAGATTAACAGTATTATATGAAAGGCCAATGAAATTTTCAACATTTGAAACAGACAAAGAGGAGAAATAAATACTGGTGAAGGACTAATGCAGATAGAAATTGGTTTTTAAAAGAACAATAAAGTATTCCTCATTAGTTCATTATAGGTTGCTCTACAAGGGCTAAAGACATTCCATAAAGCACAGCTGGGAATTATAGTTTTAAGAAATTGCAAGGAAGTATTTCTACTTGTAGCTTAATATGCCAGATTTCATTTTTCATTAGCAGAGTCAGCACTCTGAATAATTGAATGTCAGATGAAATTTTTTATCCTTGTAAAAACCTTCACTGTACATGCTTGGGATGTACATGTGAACTATGGCATTTTGTAGAAATGCTTCTGTAGAAATGCTTCTTTGTAAGTGAGAAGGGATATAATGTACAATAATATGTTTATTGCTCTCTTTCATGTGTTTTAAAACTCTTCAGTTTATGTTGAGTCATTCTTTTTCAGCTGTTGTTTTTGTAGCCTTCCATCCCACAGTTTGCACGTGACTTTTCTCTCACTGCAAACAGCAGACAGTTCATGATATAGACAGATATAGTGGAGGTATTTGTTCAACCTCCACCTATAAGGAGAAAAGCAGTGGTAAGATTGGTTGACACCAGAAATTCCATTCACTGGAAGATGAAAAATTCTAAAATTTTTTTTATTTCCATGTTAAGAATATGTGATCTAGAAATTAAGTGGAATCCTGCTGAGAGATTTAAGTAATAATATTTAAGTATTGAAAAGTTACATATTTGATATCGATTTTTGCTATTTTTCCTCCAAAATTATTAGAATGCATCTGTAGGAAGTTTTCCTTTATTAGGAAGGGATTCAAAACCACATTGGAAATACCTAGTGTGGTTATATCCCCGGTGTGGTTATATCAGTTCTACATTCTTTTCCTGCTTCATTAAGTGGAAGTCTACAAATAGTGCAAACCTTTACTCAGTAATTGACTTTAGTAGAGAAAATAGGGTATAATATATCCAAGACACTGGTGTCCCAGATTTTTATTTCCTGAACGTAAATCTCCTCATAAAGGATCTATTATCAGATGGATCTCTCCCTCCCTGGAATCAGATGTGCCACTCAAATCTAATAGATCCGTGAAATTTTCTGCACACTAAAAACACTTAAGACCCATAGAGCTCTTTGTAAAACAGGTTTCCAGCTCACTAAAAACAGATTTACAACTCACGAGCAACCCATTATCTAGCATGTTTTTAGCTCACTGAGAACAGATTTACTACCCAGAAACAACCCATTATCTAACATGTTTCCAGTTCACTGAAAACAGATTTACAACCCATACGCAAGCTATTATCTAACATAGTTCCGACTCACTGAATATTGATTTAGAATTCATAAACAAGCCATTATCTGACAAATTTTCACCTCACTGAACAGATTTGCAACTCATAAACAACCCATTAGCTAACACGTTTTAGGCTCAGGGAAAGTAGATTTACAGCGTCTAAACAACTTTATCTAACTTGTTCCGGTTCACTAAAAACAGATTCCAAACTCACCAAGATTCTTGTACCTGGTGGGGTCCTGTCTTCAGCAGGAAGAAACAATGACAACAGCAACAACAAACCAGTCCAGGATATGCACAGTGCCATGCCCTAACACTTTTATTTTTGTGCAATGTAGGGTTTTTTTGTTGGTTTTTTTTGAGGAGATTCTTTCATGTCTCTAAACTCCTTCAGTCAATCAGCAGTGATTTCTCTGTTTGTTTTTTGTTTTTTTGGGTTTTTTTGGGTTTTTTTTCCTAAGTAACTCTATCAGGTTAATCTTTCTTATTCTTGTTTTAAAAACAAGAACCTTGTTCTTGCCTCTGGTTTTCCTCAAATGATCTTTTGGCTGATCTAAGTTGTTTCAAAGCTTATGTTTATACCAAGCAGCATTTTTAGAAGTTAAAGTTTCAGTTTCTAGTCCATTAGTGGTATTATTTATTTAATTATCATAGGGAGAAGTTTGAAGTAATATATTCACTAGCCAAAGCCTGTCTCACTGTATCTAGAAAAGCAGTGCAGTGTTCCAACAGGTTTATAGAGTGGTACAACAGTAGACAGAAGACCAAGAAAGTTAAAAAATTACAGAAAAAAGGTGGAGGCAAGGAAAAACAAAAAAATCAAATGAGAAAGGGGGAAAAGTATTAAGATGAGATACACTCAGTGAGCTGTTTTTTCTCCTGCCTCTGTAAACAATGGCACGGAGACATTTTGCCAATGTAGTGTCTTTCACAGCAGAAAAAGGAAATGTTTTGTGAAAAAAAGGCTCCTGTTTTGAACCTGAGGCATTCATGCCCGAGGAACACAAAAATCTTTTCACTGTTAACATAAAGTGTCAGATCCTGTGATGTATTTTAAGGCTTTTTACAGTCTGAATCTTTTAAAGATGTTCCAATGTGTGCTACTGTTCTTCCCAACTAAATGGGTCCAATTTAACTGTCAAAAAGGCGTTTATGTTCCCATTTCTCTTACAGAGCATTACATTTTGTACATTGTGTGAGATCCCTTTAGTTTTGGAGCTTTCTTCTCCAAAAAAGAACTTTTTAAACTGTTAAAAATAAATACTTGAATATTGCCATTTTTCATTTCATAAATTAAAGGGATTCATGATAACTGTGTGTGTTGGAATAGAGGTCCAGTGATTTTTCACTTTTTAAAGGAATGAAAGTGAGAGGCTGTTGTTAAGTCTAGGATATTTAAATAGTAAAACACAATACTTATTATTACAATGCCAACATTGTTAGAGGAAACCAGAGTGAGTTGTTTGTCAATGTAATTTTTTTTAATGTATGTTGCTGCATATTAGAGAATCAGACAATCACAGGATGTTTTGGTTGGAAGGGACCTTTAAGATCATCTTGTTCCAAGACACTGCCAGGGCAGGGATACCTTCCACTAGACAAAAATCAGTGGGTAAAATCTGTGAGTTGCTCTTATAGGTAAATGAAATTTACTAATTTTTTTATTAATCTTTAAAAAATTTAATTTTAGAAATATGTATTCCTGCACTTTTCATGCTTTGTTTAGGTGTTCCTGGTGTGAAGCTCTGAAAAATATTCATGATGAGAGCTTACTCACACTGGTCTCGTAGTTTGGTATGTCCTGAGCATTCCCAGCCTCATTACTGAGGAAAGGTGTTCCTGCATATTGCACTTGAGATGGTTCATGAAGAATTAACAATGTTTATGACTTATTCAACTTTAAACATATCCCTTCAATTTATATTGATGTACACATTTGCTATTTTTTTCCATCAGCAGATGTGAGTTAGTTGCACAAAAGGTAAAAATGTGTTTGGCGAATTGTCAGGGAAAAGCTGCAGAGGAACATCCCTTTAATTTTATTGGTTTTTTTCTAAAGGGTAATGTGATCTAGCTAATGTTATTAGATCATGAGGCTTTACTAGGCTATTCTGTCATTAATGCCTCAAATAGCTCTTTTTCAACAGCAACAATAAAAGTGTATGATTATACACATTTATTAAAAAGCTTATTAGGGTTGTTGTGATATTGTTCTGAAGGTCGTAAGGGTGAAGAGTTTTGGGGTTTTTTTATAGTGCACATGTAATGCATAAAAAGAAAATGTGAGCTCCTATAATTAGGAAAACATTTCTTCCACGAAAATTGTTGATATTTTTAATAATCTAGTAAAACACTTCCATCTTTATGTGTTAGCTTTCCATTCCAGATCCCTTTCTGCTTGTAAAACTTCTTTTATATGGATACTTTTAACTACATTGAAGTTATGATATCATAACACTTGCTAACTAGTAATGATTTGTTGAAACATCCTTGGAGGGTTCCAGTTATACAAAATACTACTGGCTTCCTAAATGGTTGAGTTCCCTGCTTTTTCTTAAGTTTTTGTAGTCCTTTGCTACATTATTCCTGCTGACCCTAAGACAATCCCAAGATTTATTAAAGGGGTAAGTTATATCTCAGATAACAAAGCACAGAGTATTGCAGGTTTGCATCTCTCTTGTGATTTTCCTTGGTAAGTAATCAGGGAACATTTGTGGAAGGGCTATATCCATTGTCTGGAAAGACGTAATTGGAGGTAGATATACATTTTGTCAAAAAGCTGTTGATGGTTTTGGCAGGCACTAAATGTTTTGCTAGATATGAGATATCAGTATTACACTTTCCACAAAAAAACCCAACAAAACAAAAAACAACAAAAAGAGTGAGGGATTTTTCTGCTTTTAGGATGGTCTTATATTTCTTTATATCATTCCCAACAAATGTTCATTCTTTCCAATATTATCTCAGGAAGTTTGAGTAGTAAGGTTGCATCTATGGAGATGTTTGTAGTTTCTTGAAACTAAGTTAATTGTTACCTTGAAGAACCCAAAGCCTTTGTTCCTGCTGTCTTATTGCATTTAAAAATATTTTATGTGCAATAGCTTATAGGAGGACTTTATTTTTTCAAGACAAAGAAAAATGATACAGATATTTGCTCATTTTTGGTATAATTTTAGCAGATTTTACATCTGCTCTGAAACTAAATTATATTCTCACGCTAAATAGAATGATGTTATAATTGGTTATTGCAGTTTATTATGAATTTAGTTCTGTCTTAGAACTAGTGTTTAGCAAAAGGCTTTCTGTTACTTGAGGAGCAAAGCGAGGGTGGGAGTCATGTGAAGTTCTGATTGTGCAGTCAGTGAGAGATGTGAAAATAAACACTTTCCTTCAGGTGCCTTGTTGCTCGTGAGGCTTCACTTTCAGCCCAGATCAAACAGTGACCACCCGTTCCCTGTCACCATAATCCTGCACAAACACAGTGACAGAAACCACGGCCCCCTCCTGTGACCAGCCTGCTGGAACCATCCATGGGCTGAATCCTGAAAAGGAAATTGCAAAACTGAGCCAGAGAATGAATACTGATCGTTAAAGCCATGGCCAATGTTCTGATAGCAAAGTGCTGTTTATGCTCAATTTTATTACTTTGATGGCTTTTCAGTGTTAAAAAAAATGATGATGTTGACAGTTGTTCTTGCTTTACATCATTGTTAAAGAAAAGGACTTGGTGAAATAGGAAATTAAAGGAACAAGGTAATTGAAGTGGTGCAGCTGCAAAAGTTTTGACTATAAACTTTCTAGATTGTTTCAAAACTGAAGACAAGAGGTAAAAATCTAGAAACTGGAGAACTAGTGTGTCTTTGTGTGTATATATATTACCAAACTCAACTATTTTTGGATAATTTAAACTTTGCCCTTTAGTATTTTTATTTTCTGGTTGCATTAATAAGGGAGCCTATTCTGACTTCTTCAGCTATTGATTTGTTGCTTGTCTGTTCCCCGAGAAAGTCAGCTGAAGATCAGCATGGCAATATTTATACGCTGCATCTCATCTGTGGGATGCAATCTATCTTCGTTAACTTCAGTAAAAGTGATAGATAGCATTTGGCAACGTAATGATGTGATCACTCTGGCATTGCCTTTGTAAATCATAGGCTGTTGCATTCTCTTGTGTAGATATTTAATCAGTTATACACCCCATTACTGATTTAATTCCGAACGTCAGTGGCAGGTGAATAATGTGAGTATTTGTATATTAATATCATATTGTATTAATGTTCTTTTCATTTAAGTATGCTATTCATGTGAAAATCATAAACTGTTGCTTCATGGCTAGAATAAATTTAATCAGTGCTGTAGGCATCTAATGCCATCAGTGTTTTAATTCAATATGTCAGTGAAACAAATGGGATTCTTTTCATTTCCAGTTTCTTTATGCTTTACCAATTCAGAATATTACATGATGCTGCAGAAATATGAAGCTTTGCGTAAACAAATTGCTAATTTTCAACCTTGGGACTAAATCCCCCAACTGTAGCACCAGAGAGGATGAGTACATATTTCTGATGTATTTTCTAGTAACTGAGTATATAATGATAAATTAAATTTGAGGAAAAAAGTGCTCTAGAATATTCTTTAAAGGAGTATTAAATAAATAAATAAAAATTATATCTATGCAAATCAGTAATGATATAACACTGCTTAGAAATCTTCTCCAGTGTCCTGTCTTTAGAAATATAAAGTTGCTGAAATGTTTTAAGGAACAGCCTAAAGTCTAGAGGACCATTTCTAGGATAAATCTGTCCTTGGTCACTGTTTTATCACTGATAAAAAGATTTACAGGAATTTGGAGATTCATCAGCAACTAAACAAACAAACAAGAAAGCCAAAATAAAAGCACAAACAAAAGACCCAAAAAGCCATAAAACAAACAAATTTAATCTAGAAACATATAAATTAGCAAAAAAGTGCACTGCTGGCATATCCAGCTCACACCACATGCTAGTAAGAAAAAAGTTACTTGTGTTATCCATTGTATTTATCTAAAAGTTCTATCACTCTCTAAATAATTTCCCTTGACTTTAAAGCCACCTTATTTATAGATTTCTAAAGCTATTAAATGAGTCACTTCTATATTGGTTGAGTTGTCAATTCCATAAGTACAGAACATGATAAAACTAAAAGTTTATTAGCAAATAAAAGAGTGTGCCTGGTGTAAATCCTTCAGAATAAATGCTTTTGGTGGAGTTAAGAAAATGCATTTGGTGTGTGTCTGCAGCAGCCAGTTTTCTTTTTAATTATTTTTTCTTGTCTGGTAGTAATTTAATTACTCTTATTCCTTCTCTTTTTTTTTGTAAGAGCATATTTTTTTTTTACTCTGAGTTTTTCTATTTCAATTATGTATTAAATAATTTGTATGTCAAAGGTCTTTTTTTGCAAAACTGTACATTTGATATAATTTATTAAGACATTTTTCATCTGTGTGCTAAATATTCACTTGTCTCCATACATGCCATAACTTCCTATGTAGCTGTTGTCTAAAAATTTAGAAATTACCATTTTGTAAACAGTAACTTGAAATGAAACCTTCTTCTGTCACCATTCACAGGCCTAAACATGGAACTGCAGTATGATGTAAGAAGGGGGAACTTTGCTTTCTGATACCCCTGGGAAAATTGAGTTTCAGTCTTTAGTGCAGGAATTACTCGTAAAACAACAAACCTGGTATTGAAGAGCACTTTCATTCCTGTAGTTGTGTTTTAGTTGATCGCATCTCGCTGTGACAGGAAGACCATCATAACAAACCTGGTATTGAAGAGCACTTTCATCCCCTATTTTTTGTCTGCTACAAAAGAGTTTTGGACCATGTTCTGTAATCAGTTTGCTCTCAAATTTCGTGACAGATTCAGACAAGAAAAAAATCTAAAATTGATGGAAATTCAAAAAGTTACACCAGGAAAATGATTTTTTTTTTCTGTCATCTTAAAAATGGAGAGTAATCAATGCTTTGATGGTTTGTTCCTTACGAATGCAGTGTAGAATTGGTCAGAAAATGTCAATACCTATGTCATTTTTTAACAGAATCACAGAATGTCCGAGTTGGAAAGAACTCATGAGGACCATTGAGAACAAGTTGTTCTTGTTCTCAATGGTCCTCATGAGGGAGGGAAGGGAAACCTAATAGTTAAATCATATATGTAAGAACATTTGTTTTAGTTTAGGGAATTGTATGTAGTTTTGAATTTGGATTCAGCATACAAATTTAATGGAAATCTCTGTTACGATATTTAAAAGAACTGATTATCTTTGAATTTCAGTTGGTGATTTCTAAAACCTTCACTATATTTCAATATTTTGAGTTACTTGTAGGTGAGCTGAAGTTAAATGGGGTTTGTTTCATAAATTCTGTTTCATAAGTAGGCAAACTATTTTTTACGCATATTCATCTCCCTTTAAGAAGTGTCATCTCATTTATTTTTTCTCTTGTTCCTTCTTGAATACAAGTCATTGTTACTTCTCCACAGGTATGTCACAAAATGTGACATCAGAAGATGGCCAAATGGTTTAACAAGAAAAATACAAAAAACTGATACATCATTATTGGCCTCATTATTTTGATCTATGTGCCTCAAAATTTTGATTCAGTGTTTGCTCTTTCAAAGTGATCAACCAGAAAGTCAAAAAGTTGGGACTTTTTGTTCTGTGCATATGAATTACATAGTAAAAATTACATCTTTCACCAAGCTGAATGTAAATTGTAATAGCCAACATAATATAATCCTAATGATATTTCTAGATTTTTGCCTTCTGTAGCTCATTAATAAGCTGCATGAACCTTCTGGTCTAAAAATATTTGTTTCTAGCAAAATAATAAGTGAAGTTATCAAGATACATATTTTTGTAGTAATTCACAAATAGTGGTAGAAAATAATTATTCCTATTTTTCACAGTCTGTCACTTTTATATATTAGGATTAAATACAATTTATCTTTTCAGGCCATTAAATATGTGTTTTAGTTGCTTATTAATATTTTTTTCCTAGCTCACTTTTTTTTGTGTTGAATGAATGAGCGTGGTGTCATGGCTTATTAAAATTATATATTGATGCCAAGACCTTCAGAGCTGATATTTTTTCAGTAATTTTCAGGTGTTTAGCAAAAGCCAATACAGTTGTTAACAACAGGGTACTTTGATCCCTATTAGTAGAGCGTGTCAGTGCTACAAAATACATTGAGAGATGGTGCTAAATAATACAACTGTTAAAAAATGCCAAGACTTGGTTTAAATGGTATTTGAACATGAGAATAAATAATTATTGTCTTGAATAGATGTTTGTTATTTCTAAAGTGTTATCTGTGGGCACTGTAGTGGTAATATCAGTTTAATGATTGTTAGAATTAATAAATATTGTAAAGTGTTATTAAAATGGTTGTGCCCTCTATGTTGTTTTAATTTAAATTTATGAAAATTATAATATTTTGATTACAATAAAAGTAAACAGAAGAAATTATAAAAATAATAATAAGCTGAAATAAGTGAACCCTGCGAGTCAGCTCCGAGGACAAACAAAACCAGTCCATTGGCAGGAGTTTGACTTGCTCTGTCTGTCCCCGTCTCTTGCAGATGTTGGGTCAGTGGAGGGCCTGGCTTATCACAGAGCTTGGGACACGCTGTACTGGACCAGCTCCACCACGTCCTCCATCACCAGGCACAGCGTGGACCAGCGGCGCCGCGGGGCGTTCAACCGCGAGGCCGTCATCACCATGGCCGAGGACGACCATCCCCACGTGCTGGCCCTGGATGAATGCCAAAAGTAGGTGTTGCATCTCTCCTGCAAATCCTAATTCTTGCCTGGTGTCAAGCAACACTTCTTTCTTTCAGTCAGCCAATATTGCTGAACCCTACAAAGGCTGGTTAGATTCCTCTGTTTAGGAGGCAAATGTTAACATGTTTTATTGTTGGAATCTTGTGTTGTCTTGCTCTTATAAAGAAGTTGCAGAAGTAAGATTCAATAGTTTATATATTCTTATGCTTCAGATCAAATAATAATTTCATTTTCATGGAATGTAAAAAACATCAAGCTGCTTTTCTTAAGGGTGAGTTAAATGAAAATTATTGAATGGTCATTTTCTCAGGCGTGCCACTGATTCCTCAGGTTTTAGCTTTTCTATTTTTCAGATTCTGTGCTGCTTTAGTGTGCAGTTCTGAACTTAGTATTAGGGGATAGCAAGCTCTCTTCACAGAGTAGAGAGAAAAAGCAATTCCTTCTCTAGCTGGGGACCAAGGACAAATGATCCAAATCTCAGGCCCAAGAGCACAAACATTGGCTGAAGAGAGAAAAACAAGCAGGATAGGACTTCATGGGCTAAAGCTATAATTGGCAATTAACTCCAATATGCAAATGGAGCAGAAGTTATAAAAGTGAGACCCTGTGAGCACTCATGCATTTTGGGACCATTTTGGTTCATCCTGGGTGCAGCCCTGGCTGGGCTCTTGTATTGCCCAAGGTGCATCCATGGAGGCCTTTTAATAAATACCCACTTTATTCTTTATCTCCCTCTAGCCAATATGCAAATGGAGCAGAAGTTATAAAAGTGAGACCCTGTGAGCACTCATGCATTTTGGGACCATTTTGGTTCATCCTGGGTGCAGCCCTGGCTGGGCTCTCGTATTGCCCAAGGTGCATCCATGGAGGCCTTTTAATAAATACCCACTTTATTCTTTAACTCCCTCTAGCCTGTTCTAGTTCAGCCTTCAAAAGGCATCATCACTCTTACTGCTTAAGTTTAAAAAAACCCCAAAATTAATTTAAGCACTTACAAAAAGAAGTCCGAGTTTCTTGTGTGCAACATAGAGGCCCTTGTGTTTATCAGAGAAATCAGTGTTGTATAAAAGTATGTAACAATGGACAAAATCCTACAAAGAAACCGAACTTCGTTCCTTCCCACCACTCTGAAAAATACTGTGTTAGCAAGAGGATTGTTATTTTCACTTCAGTGTCTTACATATTTGAGGTACTTTAAATTTTCTCTGTTAATTCTAGGAGAAAGGCAGTTTGCTTTTTCTGCTTCGTGTAACAGTCTCTGTCTTTTGGGGGAGTTGGGGGAACATTTCTGCCATATTCTATTTTTAACTTGTATTAGCTGAATGTACAAAGCTGCATGAATAGTGGAGCATATTTCCATGTGTGACTTCATGTCCTCTTAATGCAAATCAAGAATTTATGCTGCACTGTAAAATGCAATTACCAAGGTACCACCAATAAACCCCAAAGCTGTGATGGAGATTGCAATGAGAGGAGGGGCAGGGTCTGTGAGTCCATGGGTTAGAATTCCATCAGCAGCCCAGTCCATAACATTTTCTGCCACTGTTAACAGCAACAAGGGCCTGACTGAGCCTGCTGCAGAGCACATTAAGGTCCTTTTCTTCCCGTTATCAACTCTCTGCACACCAGTTCTTGGGTCTCTATTACAGCTCTAACATGGGAGAAGCTGCAGATTAATTTCACTGTTAAATATTACTAATGCACACATTAGCTGAATTAAGTTTATACCATTACACAGCTTGTATCTCTCTCTAATGGTAAATTACTACAGAGACAAGATCAGGATTGAACAGATCTGTAAGAGAAAAAATTATACTTCTATCCAAATTAATGAACTACAAAACTGCTATAATTTATATGTGTAATTTATTTATAAGCTGTTGCATTTTGTTATTCACTATTGATTATCACAATTATTTATAGATGCCATTCAGAGTTGTTTATGAAGGCTTTTTTTTTCTCTGTTGCTCATTTAGTAGAGAATTAAATTATAAAATGTATCTTATGGTTTTGTTTGTTATTTTGATTTTAATACAGCTTAATGTTTTGGACTAACTGGAATGAGCAGCTCCCGAGCATCATGAGATCCACCCTCTCAGGCAAAAATGCCCAGGTTATCATTAGCACTGATATTCTGACACCAAATGGACTCACCATTGATCACAGGGCAGAGAAACTTTACTTTTCAGATGGCAGCTTGGGAAAAATTGAGAGGTGTGAATACGATGGATCACAAAGATATGTAAGTAAAACAAAAATTCAGTGCATACCCACTGTATGTTTGTTTGCATTCATTACCATCTTCAAAGTGAAATTGTTACAGAAAGATTAATAATTGCCTAATTTTCTCCTAGTATTAGTTGTATATGAGACTTTTAACTCTATTGAAATACAAATAATGCTTTGTTTGCTCAGAATTTCTTTTGTGTAATGTTTGAGTGTTACTCAAATCTTATTTCTAATATATTCTAACTATACTATTTTCAGATATTGAACTGCTCTCCATTAGTATTTCATCATAATATATTTTGGTCCTTGAACACTCTTTTAGTTTCAGCTCAAGCAGATCTTTTACTAGGAATGTGCTGAAGGCAGTTGATCTGTGCTTGTGGTTTTGTTACATCTTTAGCACTACATTTCTCATATTTCATGAAATCTTCATTTCAGGGACTTTGTACCTCCCAAAGTTCAGGATATAATGAATGAAGGGCATGTTCTGGCTTGTATTCAATTCCCAGCTCTACAAGAGTTTTCATCATCTCACTTTGATAACTATTAACTTTTGAAAAGTGCTTCATCTGCAATGTATGAACTTTGAAATATTTTTTTTTAATCTTAAATGAAAAACACGTGGCTTCAATTCCAAGCTCTACAAGAGTTTTCATCATCTCACTTTGATAACTATTAACTTTTAAAAAGTGCTTCATATGCAATATATGAACTTTGAAATATTTTTTTTCTTCTTAAATGAAAACCACGTGGATTTTGGAATCTTATCCAGTAGTTCCCCACACTATTTTTAGACAAATTTTTTTCAGAATAAAATAGGAGAGCCAAGCTTGTAAGAGCAGAACTGAAGTACAGTCAGCATGGATAGGCATGTGCTTTTCCTTTTGTTTTCCTTCTATAAAAATTGACCACAGCTCACTAATGCTTTCAGATGCAGTAACTGTATCAGAAACTTGGCAAACCAACCAAATGGAATCTGAAGTTTTCAGTCTCTGACTATATACTCATTAATACAAAACAGAAGTACAAGGTGATTAGTTAAGTACAAGGTAATCAGTAGGTTGTGATTAAACAGTTTAACTTCATCTTTGCATAAGGTATAACAAAATAGGCACCACAGACATGAAGTAGGGCATGATGCCACTTAGTTACAGAAACCATTACTAAAATACTTTTTAAATCAGGTCTTTTGCTTTCACTTTGCAGCAGCAAGAAGAAAAGGATCATTGAGTTTTCTCAGCAGTTGAACATTGAAACTTCCAACTTTTCTGAGTACCTTGCCTGTTGGTTTGGCTTTCTGACAATTTACCTCTTCTTCTCCATTGCAGTAAAAAAACAAAACCTCCTGAACACAATGATCTGAATCCAGCACACTCTTCTGAAGCTTTTTGGGAGCTCTGGTGTGTTACACCAATACCTGTTGTGGGTTAATCAGCTGTTTCTGTTGTCAGAAGTACTGATCTGGGTTCTCACTCTTCCTGCATTACTTAGATGAGGATTGTTATGGCAGAAGGAAAAGCCCAGCAGGCTGTTGGCCTCTAGCAGCACTTCAGAAGAGTGGCTGATCATGCTGTAGATCATTTTTACTTCATTGTTACTGACACAAGCAATGCCAGAATCCAGCCTGCTAGCTCTATTATTAACCTAGTGAAAAATATTATTTCCAGGGCACTTTTTCACTTTGCTCATGTGCTGTCCAGCTGGATGAGATCTTTGATTTCTGTGGCATCAATGCAACCAATTATTGTTCTGCTCTTCTGGTGATCTCAGATTCTTTGGGGTGTTTCAGTCCTCAACCACCTGTCAAAAATAGTTTAGACAGATTAGCCTTTCCCCCAGCATCTCTGCTTCATTGCTCTCTGGTTTCAGTTAGGTTAACAAGGTTGAAACTGGGTAGCAGAACATGAAAGTCTAATGGTAACGTAATTAATTTCCTTCCAGATAGCAGCTTCTTTCTTCATTCTGCTCACCACAATAATCTAGTGCAATGAATTAGTAGAAAATCATTTAGCAATATTGAACTCACTCTTTAAAGTGAGGGTTTATCGATTTTTGTGTTGAGCTGATATTTTAATACCAGTATTTGGTTTCAGGAATACTCCTTCAAGTTTGGAAGATTTTTTTTCTTTTTTACTATTGTTCCTTCTTATTACATAGAGTATATGAAGGTTTTTGGGGGTTGGATTTTTAACATTTTTTGTTCTGTTCTGTCAAATCTTCTGGTTCAAAATCAGAAGTTGCATTTTTTTTTTAATTATTATTCTTTCCCATTTTCTTCTGTCTTTTCTCCTGCCCTTACTTGGGTTAAATATTATGGCTACACCTGGTTTTGGCTGCTTAGTGCTTTAAATCCAACATTTTTTTTAATGAACACAGAAAGAGAACCTTCAGCAAATAAAACTAATTTCCAGTTTTGGACTTATTTTTTTAATAAATCATGAGCTGTTTTGATTTATTTTTCCTTTTCTTCTTCAATGTGAAATATTTTGTAACATTTTATGTGTGAAAAACTAGAAACATTGTTCATGTTCTGTAAACATTTATTTTTTAACATGCAGGAGGAATGTTTTGCTCTCAGTTATAATTTTGAAGACCTATAGGTGTGATTGTTATAATCAATATGGGTTAAGAGATATTTCTGGTAATTATAACCTTCATGTAATTGCAACCTGCCAGTAATTGTAACTTTCAGTTTCCAGGATGCTTGTTTTTATTCAGTTGAATTTCTGTATTAATGCAATTCAAGAAGTTCCACAGTTGGTGTTCAACTTCTGTTTTATTCAATTAGATTTTATCAGATATCTTCTTCAGTCTACAGCAGAAGTGCAAGCTTTAGGCTTGGTTGTGAATTTATGAAAAAACAGAGAAACCAGAGAAAAAATTTAATCTGCTACTTTGAGCTTGGAATATCTTCTGTAACAGAAGTTTGGTATCATTGAGATACATGGGATGTACTCTTGGATGTGTCTGACTTCCACTCTTGCAGGTGGAAGGGATAGTAGGGATGTCCTTTCATGATTCCTTAAAGTTTTAAAATTGTGCTTGTGTTGTTGCAAGTTTTAGTATAAATTCAGACTTGAAAAAATAGAAATAAAAAATTGTCACAACTTTCAGTGTTATTATATAAATTAGAATTTAAATGAGCTGTAAAGGTGGCCAAAAGCTGATAGAAATATGAAGTCTTTATTTTGGTTGCTTGAATAAAACCAATGTCCTTGGATGGGGCTGGGGCTGTGACATAATACAGAGACTCACAATGAGCAATAGTGAAAATAATGTTTGGTTTTGTGGCACTGTATTTGGATCTCAGCTCTCCCGAGGCTGAACAGCAATGATCAGTTCTGTAGTGAATTTGCATTCTATTGTTACAGTCTGAGATAAATTAGGACAGTGCTCCCCAGCACAAAAAGCTGAGCAGATCATTGTTTTAGTCTTGGTTTTAACAAAAAAATCTTTCCAATTGGGACAGTTTCACACTATCACGGAGAAGAACATGGGGCTGCAAAATCTGCATGGCCAGATTTCATAAAGATCTTTCAGAAACATAGATGATTTTTAATTTTTTTCCCTGAAATGCCTGAATATTAATACTGCAAGCTTTTAAGGGTGTATTATGAAAAGTGTCTTACTGGAAATGTGCACAATTAGAGAAGAAATCTTTTGCCATTAATTTATTCCCATTTATCTTTTAATACTTTTTGTTCTGGAAAAATGTTGGGTAGAGAAAAGTTGTCCTCTTGGGATATTTATCATGGGGAAAAAAGTTTTACTGGGTAAAATGATTTGCTGTCTAACCCTCTTTAAAATATGCAGAAATACATAGTGAATCAGAATTTGTTATAATTATCTGATTAATGTAAGCAATTTTGACATTCTGTCTGTATAAGTGAATTTAAACATGGACAGGAATGCTCCTGTGCACAGGACTAGAATTATTTATGTTAGCAGGTTGTTGAGATAACCTGAACTGGCACAGGTGGGAGCAAACCTGGAGCATCCCTTGGTATTGAATCCTGCAGAACTGAGACACCTTCTTATTCTCCAAGGCAAAGCTGCAGTATCAAAATTGGGGGCTTTTGTTTCACAAAATGAAATTTGGATGTCCTCTATAGTCGGTGCATTTGTTATTTGGAGAAAGACTTCCTACACACCCACAATGAGTTATTTAATAATTAAATATGGGATTGAGTATTACTGCTCCATTCTCATTCCAGCATTTTTTGAAGAGCTGTCACACAGCATCCCCTTGCAAGCACAAAGGATTGCTGATTCATGGAGATTTCCATGAAATCTCATCGCTGTTATAAACTCCCTCTGGGAAAGGGGATAAAGCACACAAAGCAGATGGAAAACCATGGTGATCTAAGTACATGTGTTAAAGGATATTATTTTTCTAGTTTTATCCCAATTTCCCTATGATAAATAGCACTTAGACACAGGATTTTTTTTTCCATAGCCTGGTTGAGAACTGTTCTCACTTCATAAATATACATAACTTACTATTTTTTCACAGAGAAACTTAGAATATGATTCAATAAAAATAGGAAGAGTATTATTTACGTCCATTATCTAATGGAGAAATGTTAACTGCCTTCCAGTAATTCTGTCCAGCCAAAATTAAACTTTCAACTAAAAAACTGATATAAATACATCCTATTCATCAGAAGGGAAACTGTTCACATGAAATTTTTAATTCTGATATATGGAATAAAAAGAACATATGTAAATATTTTACAGGAGCCGTGGTTTTGATTAGGATCAAATTAATTGTATTTCTAGATTTTTTTTCAAACCTTACTATATAGTGACCTTCCATTCATTTTTCCTTCTAGGTTTTAAATTACTTATTACTGTGGTGAGATTATATTTTTTTTTCTGAATGGGGAGACCTGAAACATTTATTGTCTAGGGTTCAAGTTTCTAATGTGATGATGTGGTGAGCACTCTTCAGTTCACTTTGATTCCTAAAGACTGAATTTTTAGACTTTCAGCCATGTGAAAGAATCTCTTCTCTCTTCTGTTGGAGCTATTAAGCAGGTAAAGTGTTGAGTAGGTATTTTTACAGGCACATTTAGATAAACTGTGGGTTTTTTTTAATTAAGGAACAGATGCCTGGTTTCCTGAAATTTGGATGCCTGTGGCATCCTTTTAACACATTTTAAGTGCTGTTATCTCATTTCCCCTGGTGCTGCAGGTATAAAAGTATTAAGTGTTTTGCCTAAACGTGATGGGAGTCAAAGTTTGCACTTTAAAATCCTCTCATTCAGTGACAGCCACTCCTGTTTCTGTTCTGCACTTTTGCATTTTAGGTCATTGTCAAGTCTGGCCCAGGCACGTTCCTCAGCCTGGCTGTGTATGACGAGTACATCTTCTGGTCAGATGGAGTGAGGAGAGCCATCCTGCGTTCCAGCAAATACACGGGAGGAGACACCAAAGTTCTCCGCTCCGACATCCCGCACCAGCCCATGGGAATCATCGCTGTTGCCAACGACACCAACAGCTGTAAGCTACAAAGTACTTTTCTTAATGCCAGTATCATTCATTTCAGGGATTTAACTTAGTTTTAGCTGAGTTAAAAGTGTTTCATGATGTTTCATAAATTCTTTCATTAAGAAAAGATGGTGTATAACTTTTTCCAAAGTGTTTTGTTTGAAAAGACAAGTGTGTGCTAAGGAAGGTAGCAGCCTTCCTTGAAATGGAAAATGTAAACACCCTCCCTCCAAATTATTATAATTTTGAAATTAAGGGGCTCTCAGGCAAAGGTATGGAAATAGGAATAACTGTTCTTTACCAGGAAAATTAAAATACAAATGCAATAGTACAAACAAACAAAAAAACCCAACAAACAAACCACCACAGAGTCAGAATACAACCTGACACCCTGTGGGTCAGGGTGGTGGCAGTAGGTCCCATTCCATGGTGGCTCAGCCCTCCTGCAGTGCCAGCAGTGGTTTTGGTGGAGCAGAGATCCTGGAAAAGTCTGGAGTTTCCTCTGAATGTCTAGGGGTGCTGTAGATGGCCTGCTCTCCCTCTGGGAATGCAGGGGAGAAGAAAGCCGCTCCTCTGGGAATGCAGTGGGCAAAGGCTGCTATGGTGTTCCAGGCTCAGATCGTATCCAGGTAGGAATGCTTGGCTCCTCCCCTGGGCGGAGCATCTCCCCATGGGATGATGGAATTTTATCAGCCACACAGGGACACTCAATGGCCCATGAACAGCAGATATTTCCCGGAGGGAGGTTTGGTTGTGGAAGAGATAAAGAAAACTACCCAATTAAGAAGATAACTGCCGCACCTCTAACAGATGGCAAATAGAATACAGATATATCTTATGGCCCAGGACACCAAGTAAATAAGCATTATTTGGAAAGTTCTGCTATGGGCGTTGAGCTCAGTGGATAGCAGTTAAATACTTTCCTGTCAAATTTCTGCAGTTTTGAATGTAGCAGGTTTTTAAAATTATTATTTTTCAGGTGCTTGTTTACCTTTAGCATGCCAGTATCTGAGGGATGTTGACATTTTCATCTGACTGATAAAACCCGAATCAATTGCCCATGAATCTGAGATATGGTGACTTTTGCTCCCTCAAAGACATTGGCCACTGAAGCAAATTTAATAAAATAGAGTTCATCTCTTGTCATTTGTCTTCCAGGTGAGTTATCTCCCTGTGCACAAATGAATGGAGGCTGCCATGATTTGTGCCTTCTGACGCCTGATGGACGAGTGAACTGCTCGTGCAGAGGGGACAGAGTCCTGATAGATGATAACAGATGTGTGAGTAAGTAATGGTGGCTGACACGATGCTTTTCTGTGCTGTGAGGCACTTGGCTTTCATAGGACACGGCCCAAGCCATTAATTTTATTTCTTCTGTATAGTGTAGAAATTGATCTGGCTATTCAGCCCCAACCAGGCTTTTAACTCTTTTGTCTTGTAAGCTTTTTGGAGGGTTAAAAAGTGTTCATGCTCTCCTTAAATTCCTATTATGGTAGTGGGTTGCTGTTTCCTATTAATAGGATTTTTATGTATTTATCACAATTACTGCTGAGATAGATAGAAATCTCTGTATGTATCCTTCCCTAGGGTTATGTGGGATAAGCTACTGAAGTTGTACCTTAATTAAAGCACTTTCTCACCTACCTCTCTATGTTGTCAAACCGGTGATTGGCAGTGGAAGTGAGAGAGGTTCAGCAGATTAATTCAGACGCCTAACAATTTATTTTATAATTATATGGCATTTATATTTTCCAAATGTATCACAACTCTTAAAATTGCTCTTAGGTAAAACCATGTTGAAATTGTCATCTAGGACATGAAATAAGATTTAATCTGCTAAATTATTCTGTAGAGTGTTTGCAGGAAATGTTGATCTCAGCTATCAGGAAAAAAACGAAGACATTAAATGATGGGGTAGAGTAGCACAGAAAGGATGGAAACAAGACAGACTTCAGTTTAGCTTTGAGATCAAAAGTTCCTTTCTTCATAACAGAACTGCAAGTGATACTCAATAAAATTGAAAGTTAGCAATTCCAGCTGAGAAAAGGAATTAACTGTCCTTTCACAGTGTAATTAGGCTGTGTAACTTACTGCCAGTCAAGAGTCTTGAGACAAAGCTGCAGTGAAATTCTAAGAGGGAGAGATGATGATATGGGTAATGACTACTCCGACTACTTACTTGTCATCAAAGAAACCATTTGAAAGGCGTTTAAATTCTTTGTTTCTGCAAGATGGAGTTTGAAGCAATCTCTACAAGTGTGTCCAGTTAGACTCGAACTGAGGGCAGGTTATATTATACATACTTTTACTATTTTAATGTTTTTTCTAAAGATTGCAGTCTAAGATGCTGAACTAGATGAACTACAAATGCAATTTATAATTATTCTGCATAAGTTCCTACAGTGCTAGAAAATGGAGAGAAAAGAGATAAAAATACTTCAAATGTAAAGGACTAAATAAATCATTTTCAAGATCAGATATCACCTTGTTCAGAATCTGTTTTCAACACTTTTTCTTCATGTTTCAATCAAATCAAGAAATGTTTTCAATTTATGTTGGCTTGGCTATTGCATGTAACATTGGTTCTTCCTGAATTTTTGCTCTAGTGATTATAATGGAAACAAGAAAGAAGCATAACAATTGGATATAATTTCTCCATTGTTCTTCTTCTTGAGTTGTCCTAAATGCTCCTCATTTCTCTTCACTTTGATATTTCGGTTAGAACCGTGCTCACAAAGCAGATGTATGACTTATCCTGAAGTTCATGTCCAAACTGTTGTATCCAGTTTGTGAAATGTTTTTGTTTCTTAAGTAAAAGAGGAAAAATTTTAAATGTTCAGCTGGGCCTTTCTAAAATAACAGATAAAACATCCACTAGATGAGAAGGGGAGGGTTTTTGTGGATAAAAGAAAAAAATAAAATGGAAGCAGCAGATTTTCTGCCTTGGGGTTTACGCTGTATCATTCAAGCTGGGCATTGGGAAGGCATAGGTGAGTAGAAGGAAGCTGAGCACAGTAGTGCCCAAGTTCTTACCTTATCAGAATGAGTGCTTGTGGATTGTTTCACTGCATGTTCCTTCATGGGTATTTGTCAATGTATTTTCTTTTACAGGTTCTCTTTCTAGAAGGTTTTAAATTCTGATGCCATGGTGTGCTTTACTGTTTTGTACTCAGGTTTTCAAAATTTGTGTAGGTCAAAATTGAAATGCAGCCAGCATGTTTTATTTTCACTACTTGTAAAAGCTTTTAAAAATTACGTGTTGATATGGTTTATTTTTAGGTAAAAATTCTACTTGCAACATCTATTCAGAGTTTGAATGTGGGAACGGTGAATGCATTGATTATCAGCTGACTTGTGATGGCACTGCTCACTGTAAGGACAAGTCTGATGAGAAACTTTTCTACTGTGGTGGGTATTTCCATATCTTTCACCTTCCTGTTGTCATTTTGGTGTTAAACACGCTTAGTTTGTTTCCTCTTATTCACACCAACTGCTCGGCCAAGCTGCCCAGGAAGAAAATGCCAACACACATTAAGAAAACATTGACATGACACGGAAAAGATTACCTGAAAATATTTTTTTCTTCCAAACTTCATGTATTAAATAAGATATTTAATAAAAAGCATCTAAAATGTTCTCATGTTCCTGTCTCTAGAGCAAAAATAAGGAAAAACATGGCTAACTGCTTTTTTTAAAGATGGAAGATACCTTATTGTACAGTACTGTAAAATATATGAATTCTAGCTATTAAATTTATAAATAGATTTATAAATACAGGATTTGTTGCCCAGAGCAGCTGTGGCTGCCCCATCCCTGGAAGTGTTCAAGGCCAGGTTGGACAGGGCTTGGAGAAGTTCCTGCCCTGTCCCTGCCCATTATTCTGTGATTCTGAGAACCAACAATTTGTCTTTGCATGGATTTGCCACATAATTTTATGAAGACCATTCTGTTAATTTGCAGCGTGACTGTGAACACTTTACCTCATTTAAATCAATTCTACCAAATATTTTGCTACACACTTTCATGCGCTGGGTCATATACAGGGTCTTACTTTCTGGATCTGATAAAGAACAAAGTGCTGGACTCATTATTTTGAATAACTAATGCAGGGAACATTATTATTGTAACTTCTGCAATAATTAGGGCTTTAGTAAATCAGTCCTGAATTTTCAAACATATAATTATATGTAAAATTCATGCATTCTTCAATAGTGTTCTTGAGCAGAATGCTGTTGGTATTGGTGCTCAGAAATCCAAAAACCTCTCTGCTAATATTTGTTGTTATTTTATTCTCCATTTATTCCTGTTTTGGTTTAGGCCAAATTTGGTATGCTTCATTCTGTATGATGCCACATGCAAACATTCTCCCCAAACAAGTGTTTCAAAACAAATGCATTTAAAATACATGGGCATTTTGTACCAAGGTAATGAAAGCTGGGAATCAGGCCACGCTTTTTCTTTTTTTTAATGTCATTCTTTCTCATCATGCTTTCATTTATTGCTCTTTATCCCTATATAAGTCCAAGTTATGCTGCATAATAGATGAACTATTTCTGAAGTTTGATTTTTTCCTTCTCTAGCTTGGAATGCATCACCAATTAAAATATTGCTGTGGAATGTTTGTTTGTATTGAGGGTGAGGCTGTTTTCATGAGGTGTCAATCCAATCATGAGCTGCTATTTAACTTTCCAGAAAACAGAGGCTGTCGGAAGGGCTTCAAGCCGTGCTCCAACCGCCGCTGTGTTCCCAGCGACAAAGTCTGTGATGGTGCCAATGACTGTGGTGACAACTCTGATGAATTCGACTGCAAAGGTAAATGGCATCTTATTTTCAAGGTGATTTCGGAATATTGCTTTGTAAATACTCATTATGCAAATAGGTGTAGCTGGAAAATAACGTGTGATTTAATCAAATGGTGGGATTGATGCAAAGGCTGATTTTGGTTTGCACCTACGGCCTTCTAGAAGGAGAGTGGTTTTGACTATAAAATATACATGTGCATTGTACATATAATATTTTATGTTTTATATGTATAAAATATAAAATACGGGTTCTGTATCTTCTGTGAAATAATGAGAGTCACTTTACTGCAGACAGATTGAAAGATGTGATTTCTTCTCTGGATGTGCTTCTTCTCTGAAACAGGAAATGCTCTATTTCTCTGCTTCCCAAATGCATGACTGTGTCCATGTCCTTTGCAATTCTTGCTAGAATTGTTTTCCTCTTCATATCAGAATTGTTTTTTGATTTATATCTTTTAATATGAATATTTATATCCGTGCAATGGATATATGCATATATATCCAATGCATGTAGATCAGCAAGTAGACCACACAAATCCTTAGTTACAATTCAGAAAGGTTGGCAGGGGTATTATTCCACGTGATTTATAGCTAAAAGCTAAATAGCTGTAGTAATAAGCATTTTCTGAAGGCACCAAATTGTTTTTAATAATTTATCTAGATGTAAGTAGAGTGAAAAACATATAGGCAAGAACCCCAAGCTGGTTTTACAAGAAATAAATTTGAGATTCATGGATGATCCTGAAAATGCTTCTTCCTCCCTCAAATGATGATGTGGTGGTTTCAGTTTGAAATCAGGTGGAAACACCAATTTCTTGTAATGGTTTTGGTTCACCAATCTGAGATTTTGTCAATTTTGAGATTTCCTGGCCAACACACCAGTGAGTGTGGTGGGTTCAGTGCTGGCCAATCACCATTGCACTCACTTCCTGCTGTGAGCTAGGATTAGGATAAAGGCAAAGCAGGCTCAAAACTTTAAAAGGGTATAAAGAAAAGTTTATTAGCAGTAACTAGCCTGCTGTGAGCTAGGATTAGGATAAAGGCAAAGCAGGCTCAAAACTTTAAAAGAGTATAAAAAGAAAGGTTTATTAGCAGTAACTATAAGTAAGAGTAATAAGAATCAAAACAAAACCTTCAGAGCACTTCTTCTTCCCCCACAAGCTTTTCTTTCCCACTGACAATGTAAAGAAACAAAACCTAAAATTTCAGTAAGTTTACCATTTCTAGAAAAGTCTTTCTTCAGTTTGCTTAGGGAGAGAAGTCCCTTTGTTAATGTTGTGGAGACTTCTCCACAAGAAATAAACAGTTCTCTCATGGCTCACAATTTTTTTCATGAATAGCAGCCGCCCGGGGAAATATGCAATCATGCAGAGCCAGGACAATTGATTATCTCAAAATGAATTGAATTACCTAGAGACAGTTTTAGGCTAAAAAATAAATTAAAAAATTAGCAACTTTTAAGGTATAATAAACTCCAAATCATATGTCTGCTGGAAGGAACAGTGTGTTCTGAATGCCTCATTCTGAAAGGCAGAAGGCTTAAGCATCATCATGTGTCTGATGTGCATCTGAAGAGTGTGTTTAGCACACAAATTTACATCCTTTATAACCATATGTTGCAGACTCGGCGTGCGCCCCGACAGAATTCCGCTGTGCAGATGGGCTTTGCGTGGGGAAATCAGCGCGGTGCAACCAGATCATTGACTGTGCAGATGCCTCGGATGAAAAGAACTGCAGTGAGTTTGTGTTCCTGCTCCCTCCCAGCAGCTGCTCCCTGATTATTCCTTGTTATGGAGCGGTTCATTCCTGGGTGTTGCTGTTTGGGATTCCAACACCTGCGCGGGCTCCTTCAGCCTCACGTGAAAATTAAACGTTGAGGCTCTCAGGCTGCGTTAGGTGTGTGGTAATCTTCTGTCTCTTTCCAGATAATACAAACTGTGCTTACTTCTATAAACTTGGGATAAAGTCTTCAGGATTTATCAGCTGCAATTCCACTTCTCTCTGTATACTGCCAGAATGGATTTGTGATGGCTCTAATGACTGCGGAGATTATACAGATGAATTAAAATGCCCAGGTAACTGTAAAAAGAAATTTTTAAAAAAAACAAACACAAAACATTAATTTACCTTTTAAACAAATTTTGAAAAGTCCTGTTTGGGGAGGCAGAATGTTTCTCATTGTGCTGCAAAATGTTTATTTGGTCAATACTGATTTATTTAACATAGAGATTATTGCAATGTTGAATGCAGTATATTCACCTTTATTTTGTGTTTCCTGGGATTATGCAAATTATTACAAATGAATACTGACTTTTTTTCTGAAGCAGACGGTAATGTCTAGCTTTCCATTTCCTCCAGGTTAGGCCTGCCATTTATCATTTTTATTTAAGTAAAACACAAGTCATTAAAATGTCAAGCTCATCAAGCATCAGCATAATCACTCAGAAACTTTTATTAGCTGCTACTTTAGTGGGTGGTATTTCTTTTCTTGCTGACTTGTTTTACTTTCTCTTTTATTTGGTGGAGTCCTTGGAATAGGCTGCCAGGGTAGAATCCAGGGTTATTGCTTTTATGATAGCAGCCAGGAGAAAGGGATCATGACAACTTGAGCCCCAGACACAGGACTGAAGTTCTATTTAATGTTAACCATTGAATTATTCATATTATTCAATTCTTATCTAATGAAGGAGGGCATTTAGGTGTTTGCTCAATTTTTATCTAGAACTCCTCGTCTGAGTTTGAGAATATTAAATACAAAACAAAAACATTTTTTATTTCTATTTGTTTTTATAATTGATTCATTGTAGCTTGAAATTGACCTCCTGTTGACCAGTAACTCTCTTTCCTCTAGGAACTAGTGTTAAATAAAAATAAATATTTGCTAGATAATAAATTTTATTCATTTGTAAAATTAAAACTTCTAATTTTTTCTTGTTCAATGCCATCAAATTTTTGCATAGTAGTGGACAAAATCTGATTCTTTCTATTTAATATTCTCTGTATCTGTGTGATAATCCTGTTGTGTCACCAGAAGGTTCTATTAGAATTCTCATATACATTGTGCCAAATTTATTGACAAAAATATTACCAGGATCCAGAGGAACCTGGGACTTCAGCAGAACTGTCAACCAACCCGTCTTTAAGAACTTCCATTAGTCCTTTAAAATAGATGCATATTAAGTTAGAGTTTTCATTCTAATCTCTATGTTCTCTAGATTATCTCTTAATTATGAAGAATTTATTGTATATAACACTTCATTAAGGTCAAAATAGTTTAATTTGCTGTATCTTTAGACAAAGAAAGGGTTTTTTTCCATACCAAGGAAAATGTTGAGAGCAGTGTGCTGCAGCTTCCGTAAACTAATGTTGCATAAGTACACTAATGTGCATTTTATTCCATTGTCCATTTATTTGTATTACTTCTCTCTGAATTCCAAATGTGTGCCAAAATGTTCCATCATTTTAATGTGTGACTAATTGCCTGGATCATTCCTTCCTTTACTTGGAAGCAATACCATTCCCACTCAGCCTACACGTGATTTCCTTTGCCATTTCATTCAAAACTGACCAGCTCTGGCACATTAAGTTTTTGAGTGTTGTTTCTGTTATGAATATTGCAATTCCCATTAGCAGTTTGGTTCAGTGTCATTGTTCTTACAGAACATTACAGCAAAATACCCATGGAGGTTACCTTTGCTTAGGGAATCCTTAATATCTACCAAGTCATCACAAATGTTCCACTTCTTTCTTTGGTCTTTTTTTTTTTTCATTCATACAGCTGTAGAAGCCATAAATGTTTACTTTACCTTTCCTTTTAAAAGAGAGGAGGCTGAAAACAAATCCAGTACACTGAAGGAATAATGAAAACCATGGCAGAGAGTTTCAGTGGTCTCCAGTGCTTGGAATTCCATCCTGGGTTTTCCCAGGACCTTGCTTAAGATTTTGAAAGCAAGCTGTTATTAGACTAATATTTCTGCTTGCATCATGAAACTCTACATGTGGCATGCTTTCTTTCCCACACCTGTTTTCTTAATCATTCATAAAAGTAAAATTTTAAATTACTTTCTGACTCAACAACATTAAAAAGACAAGGGAGAACTTTTTAATTTCTGACCAAGTCTAAACCTCTGGCTCCAGCATCACTGGTTTAGCTCCTGTTAGTCAGTGCATGCATGAGATTTGTGGCTTCTCCCAGTGACAAAAATACTGCCACAATTAGATTATCTTGTAAATGACAGCAGAAAGTTCAGAAGGGCAATTTCTTCAGCTGGTGTAAAACAACAAGCAATGCTGACCTGCCTGACCTCAAAACCTGTAAACTGAACTACTTTCCTCTCTAGGCCTTTTGATTGAGTTTGAAGCTGTGCTCTGATTCTTCTCTGAAAAAATAAAAAAATATTATTTCAACTCCCTAAACTACTTAGCAATCACTTTTTTTTTTAAACACAATTTTTTTCCCCATTTTTAGACATAAACACTTTGTCCATCAGTATTCAGAAATTTAGCAGAAATGTATTAGGCTCCTAATCATACTAGTAGAGACCATTTTACATTACATTCTTTATTTTATCACAGTTCAAAACAAACCCACATGTGAAGAAAATTATTTTGGTTGTCCTAGTGGAAGATGTATTCTGACCACCTGGCTTTGTGATGGGCAGAAAGACTGTGAGGACGGAGTAGATGAATTGCACTGTGGTGAGCATTTTGTCTTATTTGTATTTCTCTAGTCACCAATGCACTTTGGAAACAAAGAAGTATGCATTTATATCTCAGAGATTCTATAAAAAAGTCTTTAATGCTGTGTTTTCAGATTCCACTCTAATACTTCATGCTGCCAATACCTTCAATTCTATTTCATGCCAGAATGAAAGCCCTTTAATTTATTTATTTCTCTCTTAAAGATATATTTTTATACAGGGATTTCTATTAATTGAATATTTAACAATTCCACTAATTCTTCATAACTCCTGATTAGAAGAGTTTTACACATAGAATGAATTTGAATCAGGGTCTGGGGCCCAGCAGGAAATACCCAAACGTCAAAGTAGGCATTGCTTTGCATCAGAGGCCATACAGTTATAATTGTTTAAAGTAATGACAAAAGTGATGTAAATAAAATACAGCATGAACTGTGAACTGGGTTAAGGGACTGTTCTGTCTTAGATAATTTCATATTCTTAAATTTTATGTAATTGAGATACAAAGCAGGTGGGTTTTACTCCTAGTGAGAGCTGGTCTTTTCAGTTTGTATGGATTACCTGAATGGATTATTTTTGTCATGGAATTGTACCAGAGAACAGTGTGAAATTTTTCTATTCCCAATTTAAATAAGACCTGAAATTCGGGGCTTTTTTCAGTTTTTTGTGGTTTTTTTTCCGTTTACTTCTTACCATGCGTGAACATTTTATTACTTATTTTATTACTCTCTTCATGCCCCAGTTCCCACTGACAGGCTTCCATATTTGATTTGCAGTTTACATTGTATATTTTATCTCATAACTTTGAAATTAGGAAGTGCTATGCACTGTGACAATCAGAGTCTTTTTTGTTGGCCACATTTTCAAGCATAACTTGTTGTTTACATTTCCAGGTGTTATACTCTTGTGTACAATACTGCAAACTGAATTAGCTGATTTTTATGGGCAAAATGGAAGGGGGTTAAGTCAATGCTTGTTTCCCATTTTGAGATACCTGTTACAGTGCTCTCCTTTAAATTCAGATTTTATTGCCTAAAGTTATTTTTAATGTTAATATTAAAATTTATTGTCATCAAAATCAGTTGCAACAAAATAAACTTTATTCTTAAAGAAAGAAGCCTGGGAAAAATGCAAGATCTGAATTTTTCAGAAAAGAATAGCATTGATTTAGGACAGTTCTGCAGTCTGATTTTGAAATGTAGAAGCTAAGCTCTTATTTTCAATGGATAGAAAAGTGTAAATAAGATAACGCAAACACACAGAAATATTTGTTGTGAGAAAAAATGACCCAACATCTTTTAAAGATGGAGTTAACTTCTGAAATACTAGGAGGAAGGCTGGGCTGGAAAATTTGATCTCTGCCCTCTCTGTCCTACTACCCAAAAAAAGCAGTTCACCATAGTTGTAGCACCTGTTAAATATGCAAACCAGGCTTCAGGTTTTTAAATTGTTTATCCTCATCCCACTTACAAAATATTTGAAAATATCAGAATGCCTTTTGGAACATTTCACTGTTTAGTTTTAAAAATGTGTTGGTGAATGCAAACTCTTGGACAAACTGATAATA
This sequence comes from Passer montanus, assembly GCF_014805655.1. NCBI lineage: Eukaryota > Metazoa > Chordata > Aves > Passeriformes > Passeridae > Passer > Passer montanus. The sequence continues at coordinate 23,737,713 of NW_024356504.1, read as the reverse complement.
TGCTGAATAATAAGATTGGGATTGTATCGAGTTGGAACATTTTAATACATGGAAGCTGGGAGAAGAGAAAGGAGCAGTGCAAAAAATCCTAAACTGTGCTTGAAACAGGGAATGCAGTGATGTTGTGAACCTAACAAATGCAGGGCCTGGTGTCATCCCCAGATTCGTCCTGCTCCTGGAATCAGTTTGCTTGCTCTGCAAACAAGTGCATCTCCAAGCAGTGGACCTGCGATGGCGAGGACGACTGCGGAGATGGGTTAGATGAGAGCGATGCCATCTGCGGTGAGTTGGATCTTTTCAGATCTGGGTTGGGTCAGGTCGTGCTGAGCGAGGGGGACCACGTGTTCCAAGGAGAGGCTGGGAGGGGAACAAGGACAGAATCTCCAAAGAGTGTGAGGGATCCAGCAGAGAGGTTCATTTTTATGGGAACTGTATGATTTGTGTAATTCTATTGATGCCTAAAGAGGTTGAACTGGAACAGAGGCTAGACAGAATTAAAGGAATAAAGTAGGTATTTATTAAAAGGCCTTCAAAGGATACACCTTGGGCAGTATGAGAGTCTGGCCATGGCTCTGCCCAAGATGGACCCAAAATAGTCACACAAATGGACAATCAGTCAGGAGTTTCCACACTTTTATACATTTTGTTCCATTTACATATTGGGGTCAATTGTCCAATAACAGCTTCAAGTTATGAAGTCCCATCCACCCAGATTGCTCTCCTCAGTTCGCTGGTGCTTACATTTTTTGTGCCAGAAGCTGCAATGGTGTCCTTGGTTCTCAGGCTGGAAAAGGATTATTTTGTCTGACTAAGCTGTGAGGAGAACTTACTAACACTTTCTGAGTATGAAGTTCTGAGTCACACACTGAGGCAGCACAAAATCTCAAAAATAAGCTAAAACTTAAGGCATCATTATCAGTAAAGTTATGAATGACAAACTGAGTAAAAGGACAGCCAGCCTGTTCCCCAGTTCCTACCCTTGATGTAAAACCCCTGTTTGAGTTTTAGAATGCCAGGTGGTCAAAGACCCTAATGTTATTGTACTTTTGTGTTAGGTTTGGGGTTTTTCTAGCTCTTTCTTATTTTCCCTCGTAGATAAGTTAAAAATACTCCACTAAAATGGAGACAGTACATTTTCTACTAGTTTTAATTAGAATTTAATAAAATATTAAAATATTTTTAAAATTATTTTCTATCTTATGCAAAAGGGACAACTTTTGCTTTCTTACACTCATTTGCCATTTTTTGATGTTTCTGGAATTAAACTTCATGTTAATCTTAGAAAAATCAGTTTTGTTTTTTTTTACTTCCAAATGGAGGAAGTATAACCCTAGGGTATAATATTGTCTAAAAAATGCCCAAAAACAATTAGTCAGATAAATAATATTTTGAGTTAGTTGGATCAGAGCTGTCAGATATTTTTTGCTCCCACTACTGTTATACTTGGTACACATTTTCTTCTCTGTGGGACTGATTAACAAAAGCTTGGAGTGCCTTTGGTTTCCTGGCATAGTTTGGTGATGCAGGGAATATGTGGTTTGCAAGATCAGTTCCTGTGTCCAGTCAGTCCAAACGTGTAGCCAAAGTTACTGACCAAAACTGGTTTGAAAAATTGTTCTGCTGGATAGTTTCCATGAAGTGTGGGGAATTTAAGAGGCTGGATAAATGAAAAGAATGAAAGAAACAGCAGATGGTCTAAAGCTGGGGTTGTTTAGCCTGGAGAAAAGGAGACTCAGGGGTGACCCTTGTCACTCTCTACAACTCCCTGAGAGTTGTTTTAGTGAGGTGGGGATGGTCTCTTTCTCCAGACAGCATTGACAGAAACAGAGCACACAGCCTCAAGCTGCACCAAGGGAAATACAGGTTGGATATTAGGAAGAAGTTTTTTATGGAAAAAGCGATAAAGTTCTGGAATGGCTGCTCAGGGAGGTGGTAGAGTCACCATTCCTGGATGTGTTTAACAATGCCTGGATATGGCACTGGTTTCCAGGGTTTAGTTGAGGGGCTGGGGCTGGGTTGGACTGAATGATGAAGGTCTCTTCCAACCCAGTGATTCTGTGAATTCTGTGAAAATTTGACTGTAAAATCATCCCAGCCAGTAGGTTTATCATGATGTGCAGAATGAAATAGTCACTGAGATTTTAAAATAAACCCCTTTAATCATTACCAGTCAGCATACCAACATGGGTTAGGGTGTTCCAGCTGGGGATTTGGGATGGCTCAGTGCTGAGGGCTCCCCTGCCATGTGTCCCCAGGCTCAGTGACGTGTGCTGCAGACACCTTCAGCTGCCTGGGCTCCCACGCCTGTGTGCCCCAGCACTGGCTCTGCGACGGGGAGCGCGACTGTCCTGACGGAAGCGATGAGCTCTCCACAGCGGGCTGTGGTAGGTTTGCACGTCCAAAAAAATGTTATTCTCATGCTATTTCATGTTGTTTTCATGTCCACTTTGCTGGTGAAGAGTGCTGAGCCATGTGTGAGCACATGGGGAGGATCCTTCACAGCTTTACTCAGGCTGACACAACAAGGCAGCCCAGCTGGAGATCAGGATGTGTGGCACGCCACAGGCATTTTGCAGTGTTCACTGGTGAAAATCAGCACTTCAGTGGCTCTGCAGTTTTATTGCCCTTCCTGAAGAAAATGCTGCTGCTGATGTCACGGAGGTTGTGCATCAAGAAGGGAGATGCAAGTTCTGTCTTCAGTTTTTTCTGGCTAATTGTTCAGATCCTGGCATCTCTTGCCCTATAAAATGTTACTTCCAGGAGACACATTTCCATGAACAGTGTCAAGAGTTCAGTAATAGTTTCCTCGGAGAGTTTTTTTTTTATTAATATATAAAAATGGTACATAAGTATATTCTATATATTTTGAGTGTTTGTGGACTTCAAAAAGCATTTGTTCAGGAGCAGACCAATATAAGGACAGCTCTTTTTCCCAAATATTATTTCTTCAGAGCCAGACCTTAGTTTAGTCATGGACAGCATCGACTTCTGAAGCTTTTCTTTCTTGTATTACAGAAGATTTTAGCTGTCGGAACTTCTGTAGCATTCTTTGTGATAAGTAGCTTTTTCTGGTATTGACTTGTGTGATGCTTTTTATCTGACTAAAAAGTTATGGTTATTTCCATTGAGTTCCCTCAAATTCACTTCTCATTTCATCTTTGTGCAAGAAAAACGGCTGTTTATCTGATTGTTCTCAATTTCTTTCTTTTTTTTTTATTTTATGTGCTGTATTTTCCTTAGCTCCCAATAACACTTGTGATGAGAATGCTTTCATGTGCCATAACAAAGTCTGCATTCCCAAACAGTTTGTTTGTGACCATGATGATGACTGTGGAGATGGATCAGATGAATCCCTGGAATGTGGCAAGTATAACAAAAATAGAGTAAATAAAATAATTTCACACTGCTAACTGTAAGGCATTCTTCAGGGCCTGCTACTCTAAGGCATTATTGAAAAAGAAAGTTCTTTTTCTTTTAATTGTTTTTATTCTCACTTTTAAATTATGCATTAATTAATACAGCTTAAATTGACTTGGATCTGAGGCTACAGTGACAAATTGTTTTCCATAGAGTCTTGCAGTTGATTGCTAATAGTCTTTAGAAGAATTTTAAAAGTATGTCCTAGAATTTATTGTTTAATAAGTTTATATTTATTGTATATATTTTGTCTTTGTCTCCATATATGGGGTTTTTTTCTATCAAGGAATCAAACACATCTGTCATGATTATCACTGCATTTAAATTATATCAACTATAACCATATGTGAATGTTTCATTTTCAACATTGAATTTAGGGTTCCTTATATGTTCTGAGTGTCTGTTCAAAGTATCTGGGCCATACTCAAAAACATTAATCTAGGTAAATAATATTTATGGAAAATACAGAGCAAATATCCCCTTCAAAATGACAAATTGGTGATTATCATGCCTGGTTTTATGCTGTTACAATCTATATTGGTTATTTACTCTTAAATTTGCTCCAGAAATGAGAACCACAACAGAAAATATCTAGAAAATATCTGTATATTATAGATTTCCTTATTTTGATTTCTCTCTTTGCTGGTGTATGAGCATAACACTCTCTATCTCTAGATGGAGCAAAAAATAATTTTATTTGTGTTGCTTCAAAAATGCAGAATTTTATGTTGAAACTATGAGAGCAAGCATGAGGTGAGTGGTTGCTGGTTTTGTAGGGTATCGTCGCTGTCGTCCTGGAGAGTTCACCTGTGCTGACGGGCACTGCCTGCTGAATTCCCAGTGGCAATGTGATGGGGACTTTGACTGCCCAGACCACTCTGATGAAGCCCCTATCAACATCAAGTGCAAAAGTTCAGGTTTGTAATTTTTTGAAGAGCATGTGTGATCTTTCTTTTTTGAGAGCGATGGTTTAGAGTCCTAAGTCAGCAAAAACCTCATACCTTAAATTTTCAGTGCTTTCCTGGTTATTTTGCTCATGTCTTGCAAGGAGAAATTGTTCTGAGCCTCCAAAACTTCAATTCACAAAGTCCAAGCCACCAGTTCCTATGGCATAAAATAACAGACACTTCCTTAATGCATAACTCCTGTTGATGCTAAAATAAGATTATATTCATATTGTAATTTCCAAAGTTTCTAGCTTTCTCTTATAATGGTTATTGTGTTCAAGATATTCATCACACAGAAGGAGTTCATATAAAAGGGGATATAAATAATATATCCCACTATAAATAATAAACAGTACTTTATTTTTTTTTTAGTAAATTATTGACCCAGTGCTATTTGTTTTATTGATATTTTCTTCTTACATTAATAATTTTTATGAGGTCTGATTGGTTTTTGAGAGGGAAATTAGTCCTGGTCTGCATTTGTTGTTCTAGTCTGTGGCTTTTTGAAAGACCGATTCTTCTGTCTTCATTGCTCTGTAGCCTGGTTCTTTATTCCAGTTTTGATGGAAAACACTCATCTGCTGTGCGGTGAGGCAGCACACCTACCTTATATTTATTTAAATGTTCCAATTGTTATTTGAAGGATCTGAATGTAGCTGAAATGATGTATTGAAGTTTTGCCAAACAAGGAAGAACATATGACATAAGGTCATTAGACAAGGAATGCATTGGAATTCAGCCAGTTGTGTTCCTAAACACCTCAGCCCACACAGAGGGGAGAACCCATGAGTTTTTTTTAACTTTTGGAAATTAGAAGAGTATTTTGTGCAGAGATTATGTAGAGGGTTCTCCATTATATGAAAAAAAATATGTAGGAGGGAGTAATAAGTTGATGTCTTCACTCATTTTTCCAAGAGAGGAATAACCTTCAAAGATATTGAAAAGTGAGACATTATTATAAAGCTATCAATAAAGAATTGTTATACAATTTTTCCTTTTGTACACACACAGCAGCTGATCCATGAGAAAACTAATCCCAAATACTAAGAGATGACACCAAGTTGTGTGTTCTTTTTTGTTTTCCAGAGCAGTCATGTAACAGCTCTTTTTTTATGTGCAAAAATGGCAAATGCATTCCTCAAAGCGAAGTTTGTGATAACAAAGAAGATTGCAGTGATGGGTCTGATGAGAAAAGCTGCCACATTAATGAGTGCCTCAGTAAGAAAGTCAGTGGCTGTTCCCAAGATTGTCAGGACCTTCCTGTTGGATACAAGGTGAAAAATTGCAAAATGTGGTTTAATATAATGCAAGTTTTTAGCTCTCAAGTGTTTAACTACTGCATGATTATAATAAAGGCCCACTGTGTGCTACCTCTTTGTAGTGAAGTAGCTTGCGTACCAAAATAAGAACATTCAAATTTTCATTTCCTCTAAGCAAACAATTGCCAATTGTATTTAAAAAATGGTACAGTACGTATTTTAAACCTGTGGAAAGGTGCTTTAAATGCAACAAATCATACTGGTGTATACAGAACACTGAAAATCAATGAGTTTACAACATATAGGAATGAACAGCAGAAATAGTGGTTTTCTCCATTGTTTTGTTTTGTTGTTTTTTTTCCCAAGACAGAGACTCTTACAGAAATATTTAAACAAAGTAATATCACTTTAGTAGCAGAATAAAATTCTTCATTGTCTACATGTGAGGATGTTTTTTTGACTCTGCTCTTTGGCCTTGACAAGTAGACAGGAACAGCCTGCAGTAGCCTGTAAATAGCAGCTAAAAATAGAAAGACTTTTTTCAGGGTTTTAACTCTGAAGTAACCTTAACTGCCCTCCCAAAGTTCCATCTTTTCAGCTGAACATTGGCCCACTGAGAACTAAATAAAATCTGTGCAGCATAGCTTAGATCTCAGGTACTCAACCCTCTGGAAATGTGAGGGTTGAGACAGCGACTCAGGAGCTGTTGGGTTCAACAAAAACCTTGTTGAAGAGGTGGAGAAAGCACGTCCTGGCTCTCTGCAGAGAGAAATAGGGAATACAGGAGGGAACATGACAGGAAGTCTTCTGCAGATAAAATTTATGCCCCTTTTTCAAAACCCCTCTGCGCAGTTGTATTTTGCACCTTTCACATTGCAAGTGATAAAGTTGCCAGAATCATCATCAGACCCAAATAAATGTCAGAGAAACAGAGACTATTCTGAGTTAGAAGGGATCTACAAGAATTGTCCATGTCCAGCTCCTAATCAGCCTCAAGAGTTCTCATTCACATTCCTGTGTTGGTTACACAGATTGCTCAATGATATCAATGATTCCAGGGAAAATAATTAAAACTGTCTGTCTTTACCAAAAAACACATGTATAATTGAAACTTAAGATCTCCAAAGGGTCCATCCATCATTATTTTCAAGAAAAAATCCTTTCTATATTTTTGAAAAGCTGTGCTTTACTTTTTCTTCAGCTAAAGTAGAAAGAATAATTACTCATTCTACAGGGTTTTGTTTGGGTTTTTATGGAGGAAATAATGCTTAGGATCACATCAGCAATATTTGAGAAGAAAAGTAGGCATGCCTCCTGTAAACCATATAAGCAGCAAAATAATTAGGATGTTACTTGAAAAAATGGGATGCATAAAAAGTTTATGATGCTAACATATTCAGAAGCAAGTACACACAGGTGATAAACAGAATTAAAAATGAATGTGTTTGGTTTTCTTTCTCAGTGCAAATGCTGGCCTGGATTTCTCCTGAAGGATGATGGCAAAACGTGTGTAGATATTGATGAATGTTCATCTGGATTTCCCTGTAGCCAGCAATGCATCAATACCTACGGAACCTACAAATGCTTGTGTGCAGAAGGGTATGAAACACAGCCTGATAACCCAAATGGCTGCAAATCCCTTTCAGGTATTACTATTTAATGCTTTTATTATCCACAGCTGTATCCAAATAATTTGTGGGGAAAAAACTTAGCCCCGAGGTCTGTGATACCTTTATATGCAAGATAAAAGAAGAGTTACTTTGAATCTGCTACTTTTTTAATATAAATAGGAATGTGACTGTGTCTGAATGCAATAATAAGTTATATTTTTAGGCTGTGTTTTCCTCAGCTCACTTGTAGCAAGTAGATACAGTGGTTTTCGAAAGTGTGAATAATTAACTTTATTAGAAAAAGTATTAGAAAAGTTAAAATACATCACTTAGTTCTGCTTCTGAGTCAGATGATAATAGCATGGTTATGATAAGATTTCATCACCTTTAGAATATTAGAATGTACATCAAACTTCCTCATCTGAAAAGGAGGAGGAGGAGGAAAAAAAATAGGAAATGCAACTCTGTTATAACATGCAAATGTGTTCGGTACAGGAGCAGAGTAGGCTGGGCAGCACATTACATTCTAGAGTGCAAGAGCAAAGATACAAAGCCTTTAATACATTTTTAGTTATCTCTGGTAATCTTTTTTTTTTCTTTTTTTTTTTTTTTTGTCAAGGTGTCTCTCAATAGAGCTAAAATAAAGACAGCCTTAAAAAAATATTTTTAGAATTATGTATGTTAGTGTCAGAGATGTTTCAGTGGTGTCGTGAATGAGTATCTGAAAGTAAATATTTTTTATAAACTAGAAAGCCAGGGTTACACAAAGTCAAATTGGCTTCAGTTTAAACTTAAAAATCAAGGTTTTTATGAGTAGGTTCCTTTCTCACTGTACCATTCAGACTAATGAAATCTCAAAAAGCAATGGTCAAAACATGCTTGGTTTGCAACCATAATTAGTAGTAAATGTTAAATTGAAAGGAAATGTTGAAATTAAAACATATGGAATTAAATATATCTCCCATTTAATCGGTGACATTAAACTAAGATAAAATACAGTGTGGTTCCCATATTACAAAGGCAAAAGAATTAAATTGCATTGAAAGATATACTAATTGATTGCTTTGTTCATTTTTATACTGCATCATTGATCTTTCTTGGAGCATTTGAATGTTTTAAATATTTCTTTCATCCATAACATTGATCAGAGCATGTAACATTTATTTTTCAAGCCATCTGTATTTCAGCATTGTATTCCTGATTTTCCATAAATTAACGTAAAAGCTAGTCTAATATATTCTTTCTCCCGGGGTTTAGATGAGGAACCTTTCTTAATTCTGGCTGATCATCATGAAATAAGAAAAATTAGCACTGATGGATCCAACTACACTTTGTTGAAACAGGTATAACCATAGTACCATGCTCTAAGTTTAACTCAATATTTTATTTTTTTCTAAAGTTTGCAACTGACAGAATCATCATCTTATAATTGGCATTGTGTGCACCACAGAACAACTGCAGTACCTTCAGAGTAATTACAATACTTTTAATTGACTATTTTGTCTGGATTTGACATGATTAAAGCTCAGGCAGTTGTTTTGTCAGTCATTCTGATGTACTAAAAAATTATGTTATTTGTGATCCTCTTCCATCACAATGTGTTTTGTGCAATTTGTCTATTTCAGTTTAAAAAAAAGAAAAAAACAAAACAAAACAAAACAAATCCCCACCCATTTGGCCATGTATAATTTGGGCCACTTACTGTCATAATGTAAATCTATTTTCAGACAGGCAATCCCAATACTTATGGTATTACAAAATGTGAACTCTTATATTTGTGTAAATCTAATTTTGAAAGTAATTACTCTAAAATGTTATAAGAGAGAAAAGAAAAAATGAAAAGCTGCAAAAATAGAAAGTCACCCAGTAAATACAGAGCTGCCATTTGTAGCAGTCTGCTGTCCTTCTATGCTTCACCCAAGTGTAGTTATTTACCACAGATTAGATTTCCAAAATATGTTTTAATAAAAATATTGATTTCCTTGAATACTAATAGATCAATTGCAGTAAGACTAGGAGATTATTTACTCCCCATCAATATCATTGGGCTTTTTGTAACTTTGTAATTATGAAATTAGCCATTTTGAATAAAACATTGCCTTTATTTAAGTTTAGACATTGTGAAAGTCTGTCTGTTCTCCTGAAGTCCTTCTGATTCCCTCTCATTTGCATCTCACTGCCTCTCTCTTTTGCTGGTGTATCTGTTCATAGAAGCCTGTGAAAAGAGGGGAGCAACAGGAAATTTTCTTCGTGGTTGGTGCTGGCAGATGGTCCTGAATTCAATGGGCTCCTCTTCAGTGCATTAGGGAGCAGCTCCAGCCACTGAACAAAATATGTGTTTTCCATGTTCCATTCCTTCAGTGGGCTGATGAACACCTCTGCTGTTGAACCCACTGGTCTTTGCTCCTGCACAGGCAGCATTTGATGTGAAAGCCAAAGAGGCAGCAGGACAGGGGGGTTGTGTCCCTCATAAGGACATCCTTGTGTCCTTGTCGTGCCATGATGGATTTGGCTCTTTCCTGCACATCTGGCAAACACCAGAGTGGCTCTGGCAGAGGAGCAAACCCACCCTTCTCTCTGTGTATTTGATCTGTGATTACCATTCTAATAGTTGTTCATATAAACTCAGAATAAAGGAACTGAAAGCAGGAGCTCCTTCAGTCTTCTCTGAGTTATGTGCCAGCTTTTTCTTCTATTTTCTTTTTCTTTTTCTTTTTTTTTTTTTTCAAATACGCATAAACAATACAACTGTTTGAATTGTGTCTCATGTATCGTCTTTGCTTTCCATTTCCTTCATTCCTAGTCATCAAAATCCTCAGGGTTTCAATAGGCAGAGTAGATAATCTTTGTCCTCATTATTTGTGATTTTTATCTCCATGTTTTTAAGTGGGGCACCAAGGGAACATAAATCACAGCCAAGGATATATTGTGTGCTGTGTGTAACAGAAACAAACCCACAGGTTTAAGATGAGAGACGAAGGCAGCTGATGCCATTTGAAATCTTCCCTATCCCTTCTAAAAAGCAGATTACTTGTGAAATGACAAAGAATTATGCTAGGATGGCTTAAGTGAGATATGTATATGATGAAGAGGAAATTATGTCTGGACAGAAAACTCTGTTACAGATGTACAGAATTTTTTATCTGCAGTTGATGTTCTGATAAAAATTGAAATTAAGCTGACCCAAAATAAAACTTGAAACCAAAGTGCAGGCAGCCAATTATCTGTATTGGTCTTGGTCCTTAGGAAACTTTTACAGTGTTGTGGAATATGTAGAGATAAAGCCATATTTTTTACCAATTGCTGTCTTTGATTTATAGAATGTTATAAAATAGTATTAAATAATATTTTGTGTTCGTTGACCTGTTGTCTCCTTGGTTAAGAATTTGGGGTGGTAGTTTCTCTGTAGATTCAATTACACTAACAGGAGGAAAAGAGACAGGAGAAGTGTTTTGCAGCCCAGTTACAAGTGAGAGCTGCAGCTGGTTTTGTGAAAAGTGTCTGCATGTATATGATATTTTTGAAAAATGAGAATGATCTTCCTACACTGAATTGTTTCAGGCTTTTTATAATGATGATTTGTGCAGCCTAACTCCTCTTTTCCTGTACATTTTGATCAAAAGGTAGATTTACAGTAATTACACAGCAGTAGGTGGCGGATAAGCTGTGTATCAGTTTCTGTACGGTTAAATATTGTTGTCCTTAGTTGTTTATTTTGGAGCTGGCTGGCCCTGCACACCCCTTCCCAGCAATGAATTACACTAAACAGGGAGGCTGCTGATCTACCTGAGAGCAGGATGCCATTGGGCTGATAAGGGAATTGATTAACTGACCTTGAATTTATAGAGGGAATACAGACCACATCCGTTCCTTTCAGCGCTGCTGCTCCGTATTTCATTGATAACAACAACCTGGCATTTTAAGGATAATTGTGATTTCACTACATATCAGAATATTCAGCAGGTTATGGGGCAGATAAGGAAATAAGAGGCATCATCTGAATGCAACCCTCTTCTTCCTTATCTGCCATTTGGGATGAAAAGCCATTATTGTATGACTGCTCCTCCCAGGGTGTTGGAGTACCTCAGATATAATCACCACTCTCTCAAAATGTGTTGGCTTTGTAATTGGAGCCATAGGAGATTCCCAGGTTCCTGCTGGATCTCCAATTTTCATTCTTTTTGTATCTACCACTGTGTCTGCATGTATACACACACACATATATATAAATACATGTATGTATAAAGAGAGAGAATGTGTGCCTATAATACTATAGGTATATAGTATATCTATATAGTATGTGTATAATACACCTAAGAAGGCAAAACCTCCTCATTCAGGAATTAACATCAATGTATTTTTGCACCATCACCATCTTAAATTCCTGATTAATTTATATTATTAAGGAAATTTTTTTCATTATTTAAATGTCATAAAGATTATATTATTTCTGATCCTCCCATCTAGTTTGCTAAAGAAAGGCTAAAGGTAGTAATCAGCAGTGAAACTGAGCAAAAAATAGAAGTATTTACTGCTAAATTTCATTTAAATCAGAGTATAGAAAAACACAGGAGCCTCACTTAGTTTCATGTATCATCTGCATTTTTTGAAGTGACACAGTTAATTTGTCACCATATTTATTTCTGTTACAGTCTTTGTCTGACTCTGTTTACAAGTAATGTATGGAAATGAGAGGGAAGTGCTTCAGAAATATGCAGACAGTACAATAAAGCATTAGGAATATTAACTATGTTTTGCATTCTGAATGCTATCCAGCAGTTTGTGTTCAAACATTTGAATAAATGGACCTTTTTTCTGTTTTTAGGGGCTGAACAATGTGATTGCAATAGACTTTGACTACAGAGAAGAGTTCATTTATTGGATTGATTCCAGCAGACCAAATGGCAGTCGCATAAACAGAATGTCTTTAAATGGAAGTGACATCAAGGTAATTGAGGATTAATAATGTCACTACTAGAATTAAATTTTTTGAGTGCTTTGGGAAATGCTCCTTCATACATTTAACCCAGATTGTGAGGCTTTGGTGTATGAATACCAACACAGCATGAGTTAGCAAGTCCTAGTAAAATTTAATTGCATTTGTATCTTATTTGAAGTAAAGATAGGGACAAGGAGAACTAAGGAGTATTTAGGAGCTAAATTCCTTATGACTTATCTGACAGTTTACTGAATTGGCAGTTCCATGTGGCTTTCAGGATGCCAAAGAAAGGAGCTATAATTAGGTGTAAGCTGTGTAAATACACTGGTGTATTATTTCTTCCTATATAACATTTCCTGTGATCTTCAGTTTGTTTTTGTTTCACCTCCACTACACTGATAATTAAAATAACTCACTGTCTTTGCTGTGAAGGGTAAAAGTGCACTCCCATTTCTGCACAGCCTGTTCTGCCTCTGTAGTGGATTAAGTTCACAAATCCACTATAAAACACATTTGTTGACTTGTGTGAACGTTTTCCCAGAACTGGTGATAAGCAGTAAGGAATGCTTTGTTTATTCTATTATGTCTGACCTTCTGAAACACAGAGTTAAATGAGCAGCAACATAGCCTGTGAATATTGGTGTGCAAAGAGGGAACAAAAAACATGCAGAGAGAAAAGATTTGTGGTTTTCCTTCTCAGCTTGTGCATGGACTGACAACCTCAGAGCACATCAGCTTTGCTCCTTATGAGTCAGGGTTTGAAACTCACTGGCTCCAGGGAACCTTTGGAGCCAGTGAGCCTTTGCATCCTTCACACCAAAATAATTGTTCTTAAAAAGAAAAAAGAAGCTAGTGGATGAGCAGCTTCTGGCAATCTGATTGCACTGGGGCAAAAGTAAAGCCCAGCAAAAAAATCAGAAGTTTTACCTGTGTGGGGAAAGAAATAGAAGACTAGCAAGTGTGGGGTTCAAAATCCATTAAATCCTTGAATCATATTTATTGTCTTTAAACAGTTTCCAAAGCATCCTCCTCAGCTTCTGTCCCTTCTGGATGATTCAGTATTATATAAGGGCTGGGGATTACTCAGACTCTTTATTTCTAATTTTCGCTATTTCAAGAACAAAGAATTTTTTCCAGTTAAAAACATTCCAATAACCAGGTAGAAGACTATAAAAAATTGCTTTCTACTGATTTACTAATTTCATTTTTTAAGAAAAGGTATCAGAAAGTTGAACAACCACTAGAAAAAAATTAGGATGAGGACATGGAGGATATTTTATTTTTCCATCAATGTGTAATTTGTGCAAGTGTCATGTTGATGAAAATTTTGTTCATAAAGGATGCCATATTGAAAGCAATAATCAGAAAAATAAGTCCATTTAATTTTTATACAAAAAGCTGGTTTTTTTCTGTGAAAAACTTGGCCCAGATTTGGCCTCTGAAAGCAAAAGAAAAAAAAAAAAGGTGAAAAAAATCAATAAGAATTATATACTGCAGCTAATCAGTAGCCTGTCTGTAACCTGAATGGTCTGTCAGTAACATTTTAGGCAGTGCCAAATTTTTGTTGCTCTTTGATTTTCTTATTAGGTTGCTATAGGAAATACTTAATAACTGACGTTATTAAAAATTAGTTCAAATGAAATTATTATGATTATTTATTTAATTATTTAATTGCTTGTGTTATTTATTCGTTATCTAGCAAACCTGTTTGCATCTTCTAATGGGGTTGTTTTCTCATGAGAGTGTTTTTGTGTTTTTTCCCTGATGGATCTCTCATTTTAATATTTTCCCCCTTGTTGTGTAATTCTTTGCTATGAACAGGTCTGCTCTCAGTGTAAGTGATGCTATTTGATGTATTGCCTCGGATTCCCCTTGCAGGAGATGGCGTTTCTTCAGCACACCAGCTCTGGGGAGCCTGATGCCATCTCATTTTTCTTCTGCCTCTGCTCATGGAGGAGATTCTTAGAGAATTGAAATGACAGCTTTTTCACATGGCTGTGGTCAGCTGTTAGCAGTGTTTTATGGAGAGTTCAGATTCAAATGTTAGTGGGAAATGCAGTCAGAAGCTGGACCACGCACATGAAGTGCCACACTGGTGGTCTCAGTGACTGGGACAGGTTGAAGTGACTCTCCCAAGGAAAAGTCATCAGAAAGAGAGACTAATTATTTAGGTTGGTGCTCTGGTGTAGTGTTTAGACAGCTAAACCACTACCTACTTTTTCAGAGTTATCCATTTCTGCATGAAATGTCCCTTGTGCCAGTGCAGCAGTTGCTGCAATTACTCATTTATAAACTGGTGAAGCTGGTAGTGTGGAGGTTTTAGAAAACAGAACCTCTTATTTCCATTAGGAAAGCAATGTATCCTGGAATTTAACTTTTAAAAAGATTTTATAAGGTGATAAATTATGTAACAACCTGAGAAGGTGCTTTTACATATTCATAACTATAAAATTGATTTAAAGCATCTCACCATATCCCTTCTTATCTTGAAGGCTTTTTCATGTCTTCAGATGGTAAATAAATTTAAAACTAGCACATTCAGTTGTACATAATACAGGTTTATGCATGTTTATACTCTGGTGCACATGCTGTTAGTGATAAAGATAACAGTAAATTAGAATGTACACCAGAGTAATAAACCCATTATTAGTGCTTAAGAAATCTCATACATTTTCAAGTATTGCTTTTTGATTTGTGGGTTTTTTTCCTGAAGTTCTAGTTGCACAAACCTAATCAGGACTTAATCAGGAATGGAATAGTCAGGATAGATCTTCTCAGGAATAGAATTTTCAAGCCTAGAAGAAATTGGACTCAAATGATTGTGAACATTCGAATATTACTGAACACTTGTCATGAAGTACTCCCAGACAAGCCAGACTGATTCATGCCATGATGAGATTTGTAATCACATATATCTAGAGGAATTTGTTCAAGTTCCAGAATTATCCAAGTCATCAAAAACCCTTAGAATAACACATCCCTATCAGTAGTCTTTAGGCTTTCCAGTAGGTGACTAAATTGCTTTTGTCTCTTAACAATGTAGTCCTTTTGAAATTTAACAAATTCTTGGGAAGTTCCTAATTCTTCTGCTGCATGAATGCTGGAAATAAGAGCACAGTATTTCCTTTCCAGCCAGCAACTCTGAGTGCTCTCATGGTCTCTCTGTCTCGATGACATATGGCACTACTGTGACATTAAAATGAAGGATATGCTGATGGAGACTGCTGAGAGAAATGGGGAGATGAGCAGCAGATGTGCTCAAGGGCACGCTGTGGGGAGAGCAGCCTCATCTCCACTGTGTTCTGCGGAACAAAAAATAAAATAGTGAAAGGGAGAAAAGTTTGGTTTGGTTTTATTTATTTATTTATTTATTTATTTTACATTAAGAGAAAACTAGAAGCTTAAGATGAAAAATGAAAGATAAAAAGTTTTTAAAAGTTCATAATACAGAGACATTGGTAATTTCCTCTTTACAATACCACAGTATACTCCATTCTCCCTTACTAGGACAAAAGTGTCACATTGTTGTAGCTACTTAAGAAGTGTCATTACCTGAAAAGTGTCAGTGTTTAGCACTAAACAATACCCAATTTTTACATGCTTTATGTCACTGTATCAAACATCCAGTCTCTCAATATCCTGGCATCAGTAGCTCTCAAATTATTGTTCCTTTTCCCAGTTATTTAGATAAATAATTAATGTCATTTTTGCTTTTCCAGGTAGTTCACAATACAGCTGTTCCCAATGCCCTGGCTGTTGATTGGATTGGGAAGAATCTCTATTGGTCTGATACTGAAAAGAGAATTATTGAGGTGTCTAAACTCAATGGCTTGTACCCAACCGTCCTCGTGAGCAAGAGAGTGAAGTTTCCGAGAGATCTGTCTTTAGATCCTCAAGCTGGGTATGAAGCAGCCAGTTTTCAGTACTTCCTACTTAATCCTTATTTGATATTAAAATATTTTTTATTCAAAAAATGCATAGGAAATAATACTTAGTTGTTTGTTGGTTTGGGGCTTTTTTAATCTAATATTCAGTGATAGGAGAAAATTGTTGTGTTGGTCTGGATTCTACCTAAACAAAGAAAAGCAGTGTTTTTCCTTGCACAAAAATATAACCTATCTAGTTTACTATTTTTTTCAAGGTAAAAGCTGTTTTCTACTATTTCTTAGAACTAGAATTTAATTTGCTTGTAACTGTGCCATTTCTTCCCTGTAAAATTGGGGAGGGAGGATGCAGACCTTTGTTTAATGTTTTCAAGAGATGAATTCATGGGATCTTTCTGTGGTTGCCTGGGCATCCCTGAGTATGCAAAAATCACTCTGCAAAGTTAGTACACAGAGTCCCAGTCTTTCAGGAAGGCTTAGATATATAAATAAATAGACATAATAACTTACTGGGGGGTTTTTTGTGTGTATAGACAGCTTTCAAAAGCTGGGTTTTTTTACATTTTTATTGCTAAACATAAGCCTTTGTTCATTTATTTTAAAATAGAATTTTACTGAAAATACAAACTCAAATTCAGACTTATAATTTGTAATGGTGTTACTTGTATCTTGGGTTTGTGTTTTTCTCCTCACAAATGAGAAATGCTCAGTGAATTATCCTGCTGCTGCCATGCAGTTTGTTTCCAAAGAAAACATTTTCTGTTGGAGAGAGTGGGGAAAGTTTCCTCTCTCCGCTGCTAGTGTGGAGCAGGCTGGGTGCCAGCATATTGCACCTGTGTGTTGTAGGACACCTGTAACTGTTCTTAGGGCCACCGTTTTCTCCTGCACACAAATTCTGTTCCAGGTGGTTATTAAGAGTATGAGCTGCATCTGGATTTTGGAGAGCCTGTCCAAAGCCTGTAGAGCAGAATGAGCTTCCCAGCTGGAAAGATCTGTCCTGAGGTTCTGAGTAATGGCACACAACAGCAGCCACATGCATCCATGTGCTAAATAATGGGATTTTTCTTTCTTTATGGCAAACATGCTCTGCATTGTGGTTAAATAGCATATTGAGGGGGAAATTTCTGTTCAGCTTTCCGACAGTGTCTCTCAGTATTTCACACATTTTTAAACTCTCTGTGCAAGAAACTGTTTTAATGTTTTGGAGCTAGTACTTATTAAAGCAATTCAATTTGCATTATGTGGCTGTTAACAGCAAAAAAAGTTTTGTAATATGTGTAAAAAAAAAGAAGTAGATGTAATATCATATTTCTGATAAATTTAGTAATGATCCATTTATGCAGGATGTGAGATTCACAAAGTCCAGTTTGGCTGATGCTTCAAATTCTAAGGCATCAAGACTAAGCCATTTAAATGCACATTTTACTAGTCCATCATCAGTTTAATAAAATCACATCTAGCATGGGGATTCTTCTTCAAACCCTTTACATTCAGCACACCTATTTAGAGACAGGCCCAGAAAAATGAAAATATTTATCTGGAAGGTGGAAATATTGTAATTACTGATTTATTGCTGAGATCAACTAAATAATTTAAGCATTGAGTCGCAGAATGGTTTGATTAAGAAGAGACTCAAAGATCATTCAGTTTCAAACCCCCAAGATGGGCAGGGATGCCATCCCAGGTTGCTCAAAGCCCCATTCAGCCTGGTCTTGGGCACTTCCAGGGATGGGGCAGCCACAACCTCTCTGGTCAATTATTACTGCTGATGCCTTGTGAAGGCTGACCTAAAACAGAGACTAGATGGAGCTGAAGAACAAAGTAGGGATTTAATAGAAGGCCTCAATGGGTCCACCTTGGGCAGCACAAGAGCCCAGCCAGGGCTACACCAAGATGAACCAAAATGGTCCCAAAATGCACGAGCGCTCACGGGGTCTCTCACATTTATATGTTCTCCATTTGCTCATTGGAGTGAATTGCCAATCACAGCTTTAGCCCATGAAGTCACATCCTGCTTGTTTTTCTCTCTTCAGTCCACATTGTTTGTGCTCTTGGGTCTGAGGTTTGGATCATTTGTCCTTGGTCCCCAGCTAGAGAAGGATTTGTTTTGTCTACCTCTCTCTGTGAAGAGAGCTCACCATCCTCTAATATGAAGCTCAAGAGTTCACACTAAAGCAGCACAGAATCTGAAAAATAGAAAAGATAAAATCTGAGGCATCACAGTTTTTCAGCTGCTGTGTTTTGTTCACAGATACCTGTACTGGATCGATTGCTGTGAGTCCCCTCACATTGGCCGTGTTGGGATGGATGGATCCAGGCAAGCTGTGGTTATAGAAACACAGATATCCAGACCTATGGCTCTCACCATAGACTACGTCAACCACAGACTGTACTGGGCTGATGAAAACCACATTGAGTTTTCTGACATGGATGGATCTCACAGACATAAAGGTTGGTGAACACTCCAGTTGTTTTTTTTTTCTTTTTGATGCTTTCCATGTTATATATAATTATATAAAAACTGTCCTTTCAAACCTTTTTCCAACGTTTTTCGAGATTATTTTTTTCCTTTTATGAATATTTTAAAATCTCCTTTTTATTTTTTTTTTTTGGATATGAATAGTTTTCAAACATGCAGTACTATGTGTTTGTGGGAAAACTGTCAAATAGTAAAAGAAGCTCCAAGAACACACTCAGAAATCTGAGGCCAGTACTATGTGTTTGTGGGAAAACTGTCAAATAAGTGTGAGTGTGTCTAAGAACACACTCAGAAATCTGAGACCCTTTCAATTTCATACTCTGGCCTATATAGTCATGTTCTTGATTAAGTTACAAAGTGAGTAAAAGTAGAAGGGATAGATCCTCTGTGCCATGTGTCAGAATAGGGGGCTAAAATCAGCCTTTTCTCCCACTTCAGAAAGCCTGGAAATGCTATTACTCTGCTCAGCATGAGACCAGTATGTCAAATGTAATTGGGGCTTTCCTGGTAGATGGGTGAAATAATAACTTTTGAAATACTTCTGTAATGAACTAATCTTTATCCCTGTGTTTTGCTTCTCACCTGACAGGTAATTAAAAAGCTTGTATCATTTATCCGTAAAGTATTCAAAAAAAAATTCTACACTATGATGAATTGTTCTCATATTCCAAATGGTATAATTAAAGATCTTTCATTTAAATTCAAATATATTAAATAGTATCAGTCTACTAAGTTTTTGTTGGGGCTTTATTTGAGACAAAATTGTTACCTGAGCTCCTTCCTCAAGCTTTACCCAAACCTCAGCACTGCTGTACTGCTGGTAAAACTTCATTGATCTGGGCGTTTTTAGGCTTTTATCTCGTACTGGGTACCTTCAGGTCTTCTCCAAATCCAAATGATGAAATAACTACTTTATTTTCAGATCAAAACTTCATCATGAAATTAAAAAAAAGAAAAAAAAGCAAAGCAAAACAAGTTTTCTAGCCCTTACATTCATGAATTGTAGGTTATAAATACATCATGAATAATTCAGTGGCAGTTGTCTGAGATGGTAGATTGGAGACACTCTAGCAGTAACTACGAGAGCTGTAAACATTCCCATTAATTCTCAGCATAATGGTTTTTTTGGGATAAACACCGGTCAGTTGTAACCTGCTCACCTAAGCAGCACTCACTCAGACATAGCCCCGAGCTGGATTCCTGCTGACATTCTGCTCTTCTGACAGAGGAAGCAAAGCTCCCTACTCCTCTTGATGTCATTCCCTGTGCTGCTATCCTGCTATTTTCATTCCCATAAAATCATCCTCTTACTCTTCTTTCTGAAACTTTCAAAGGAAAGAGGTAAATAATAGCCCTAAACTGCAGTGGTCAAACCTTTCACAGTCTTCCCTTTCAGCCTGAGAGTTTCAGAATTTTTTTTTCCCTAAAAATGTCCTCCTGTCACTAAACTGAGGAGATAGCTGCAAAATTCCAGCCAGGTCATCTTCATTGCCTCAGTCTTCAGCCTGTGGGGTTCTCCTGCACAACTGGGTAAAATCAGTTTCAACTGCTTTATATCCACAGAGTTCACGTCTTCTCCTCAGGATATCTGATCCTGTAGAATAAGGAAATTTGTCACAATGCTGCAGCAATTTTTTCCAAATTTGGTACCAGTGAAGTATCTGAGGCAAGCTCCAAAAGCAATAGTGACTTTGTGTAAAGCTGGTATCCTGCTGCTTTTGAGGACATGTCTCTTTGAAGTCCAGATGGTGTATAAATATTCAAGCCATAAGAATTGAGCTTTGGGAGAAAGATCCTGAGGTATTTAAATGATGTGAAAGCAGATTTTTCCCTTAGGCAATCATTGTGGAGGATGAGGTTGGAAGAGATCTTATGGATCACCTAGTCCAACCTCACAGATCACCTAGTCCAATCTTTTCTGGGAAAAGCATGGTCTAGATGACCCACAACCATGTCCAGCTGCATCTTATAAGTGTCCAATCCACCATTTCTTTGGGAAGATATTCCAATATTCTAATTGTGAAAATTTTTCCTCTTGTCTGCAGTGGGAATCTTCCCAAGAGTAGCCTGTTCCTATCACCCCTCACCTTTTCCATGTAAAAAGGGAATCTCCATTTCTTTGCAGCCCTCTTTAAAGGCTGGGATGTGGTAATGAGGTTTCTCTTCTCAAGAGTGAACAAACCCAGTTCTCTCAGCCTTTGCTCTCATGGCAGCTTCCCAAGGCTTGGATCATCTTTGTAGCCCTTGTCTGGATCCTCTCCCGCCTGCCCACACCTAATGCCTCTTGTCGCTTTCTGCTGTCAGGAGTTCCACTCAAAACATCATTAACAAATCAAAATGAAGTTGTAAAAAGTTTCTGTGGATTTAACAGTGATAGAATTCTTGGTGTCTGAAAGAGATGAAACAGCCCCGTGGGTGCTCCAAGGGGAGCTTTGACAGTTTTGCAGAGTTCACACATAATGATCAATTTGCCTTTAATCAAAGTCTTTTCTCTTTCTCCCTGCTTTCTCCTGGAACAACCAACCAAAAAAAAAATTAATTTCTTTGTGATTCAGCACAAGACTAGAAATATTTTTGACAATGAAATTTATCCATTGTAAAATAATTATTTTAATAGGGGAAACAGTGTTCAAGTTCAGTGTTTGGAACTGTGATCCCCCTTGGCCTTCTGATATCTGTAATCCACAGTGATAAGAACTTAAATGAGAAAGATTAGATTTTATCACTTGTGATAACTGTGTTCCTTGAAGGAATGTTTTTCACATGGATTTCATGGTCTGTTTTCCTTTGTCATTTTGGACATTATGTATTGTCAAAGTTAACTAAGGGGGAGATGATTGTGTTTGTTCTTATCCTTTGTGTTTTTGAATGGAGAAGGATAAAGGCACAGATATGGTGACCACAAAATACATTTTCATGGAGGAGAGGATAAAGTCTGAACAGGAATGCTGTGAGTGATGAAATCTGAAGCGCTCCTAATGGCAAGCTAATCATTTTCTCACCTGTTTCTGTGACCTCTGAGGATAAGGCTGGCTTGCTCTAAGGTTTTTTTCCTGACACTATGATTTTTGGAATTTAAATTGTCTGTTTTAAATTTCTGACACACAAAATGTGTCAGAAAATGCCACAGGGATTTCAAAAGACTCAGCAAATAATTAGCTTTTAAGAATTGGTGGATTTCATATCATTAAGGGATGGTATGAGACAGTGTGCAGTGTTCTGTGCTCCACATCAGATAATTTAGGATAAACACAACAATCTTAGGCTAATTATTGACACGCTGTCTGCTAAACCAGGGAGTGTTTATTACATGCAATGAGAGTTTACATGTATTTAGATCTTGGTCTTAACATTTCTTCAACAAGTATGGAGTTTTCAAAATTTGTTTGTTTCTTCTGAACCTTAAAGCTTTTTGAGGGGCACATCTGCTGCTTTTTTCTTGTAAAGTTCCTCTGCATTTCAGCAGAGAAATTGTGTTTTATAATTGCCAAGAGACTCCTAGTAAGAATTTTGAAAACATGCTAACTAGGCCAGAAATCTTAGAGTGCTTGGGAGCTCTTCTTGGCGCTGGGGCAGTGATGACCTTGCTGAGCTGTTTGAAGTTTAATGCTTGGTTATATAAAGTGTCTTTAGAGCTTAGCCAATTCAGCACTGCAGCATTCACAAATGTTATACCCTGTAAATGATTAAGCAAGTATTGAAGCACTAATCTGGCTAAGCACTAAGCTGGTTTACTTATGTGAGCATTAAAAAAAATAAATAAAAAATTTAAGAATTTGTCAGACTTAGCTGCTTTCTGTTCCCACAGCTCAGAGGAGATGCAGGCTTCACAGTTTCTTGGGTATCTGGTTGCTCCATGCAGGTTTTCCCAACCTTCAGGGCTCCTAAATCCCAGAGCTGGCTGCATTGCCCTATTTCCCTTTGAAGATGAGCATTTCAGTAAAATGAAACTATAAACAGGAAATCTGGCATTTCAGTTTAGGACGTAGACAACCTTCTCTGAGGTTAGGCCTTAAACTGTGTCAAGTTGTTGGTTTATACTGCAAAAAAAAAGAAAAAGTTGGGCACTTCATTCCTTCATCTGACAGGGGGGTGGAAATTAAGCAGTGGAAAAGTGTTGCACTTTAATTAAATTTTTATTATTAAATTACTTCTTTAGGTGTAATATAGTTAACATATAATAGCTTTCCTGGAGTCATTCAATTTGAAAAAACACCCTGTTCTTGAGACAGCTTCTGTCTGAATGTTTGAAATTTTCAGAATTGGAGAGTATATATGAAAGTTTTGAAGTAATGAGAACAAGGGGTTTGGAGATTGCAACCACTTTTATTTTTAGTGCCTGTAATTTCAAAATTTCTCATTGTCAGGAGTCCGTAGGTAGAAGATGAGTATTTGTGTCAAATTCTGAACTCTGCCACCAGAGTTTTAAAAGAGTATATGCCCAATTGTTTATAAATTTGTCCTAATGTAGAAGTTATCTAAAAGATTATAGAAGCCAATTCCTTCCAGATTTATATTGGAAGTTTTCATAGCTGAAAAATTGGAGAAGTCTGAAGAGGGTTTGTTTCTCAGAGCAGATGAGAAGTAGTTCTGATATGGCGTTTTTTCCTAATTTTTGAGGAGTCTATAGAATTATTCATTGTAGCCACATCTGATAACGCAAACTGATAATTGCTTCCTCTCCATTCCTGAATTCTGGATTCACTTTTCATAATTGTTCCTATAAAATTCTTATATGTCTTCCCAAATCTGATTACTTTATTTTGTTGGGGTCCTTCTCTTTTAAAGGATATTATTCAGGAGAAATTGTTCAGATTCACCTATATTACAGGCAGTTCACACAGTTACTTTACTCTAAGGGTTCCCAATCTCCAGTTTATGAAGGTGATGCCTTGTGAAGGCTGACCAAGAACAGAGGCTAGATGGGACTAAAGAATAAAGTAGGGTTTTATTCAAAGGATCTCCTCCATGGATGCACCTTGGGCAGCACAAGAGCCCAGCCAGGGCTGCACCCAAGATGAACCCAAATGGTCCCAAAATGCACGAGCGCTGCCGGGGTCTCTCCCTGGGCTCAGCTCTGCTCCATGTGCACATTGCAGTTCAGTGGCCAACCCCAGCTGCAGCCCCTGCAGTCCCACCCTGCTTGTTTTTCTCTCTGCAGCCCACCATTGTTTATGCTCTTGGGCCGGAGATTTGGATCATTTGTCCTTGGTGCCCAGCTAGAGAAGGGATTGTTTCATCTCCCTACTCTGTGCAGAGAGCTCACCATCCCCTAACATGAAGCTCAGAACTGCACACTGAAGCAGTACAGAATCTGAAAAATATAAAAGCTAAAATCTGAGGCATCAAAGGTTGTCAGCAGGTTGGTTTCTGTATATTCCCCTGGTCTTGTGAAATATACTCAATTAAATTAGATTATAAACTTATAAAAATAGTTCACTATACTCGAAACTTCTCCATGAGCTGGACTTGTGCCATCACAAATTTTAAGGGATGGGCATTATTTTCCATGCAGCTGCTCCTGTCAGGGGACAGTCAGGACAGAGAATATAAACCACTGATTTTCTGTTTTCTCCCTGTTCCAATGAACACAATGGAAAACAGGTGGATTTTGATCAAGGGAGTTGCAGTATTGGACAGCTCCCATGGTTCCAGTAGAAGATAAATGGGGTAAACCAAAGTGGCCCAGTGGTTTATGTCCTCACAGTTGGATGGTGGCAGGAGAGGGAAAGATAAAAGGAATAGCTTGGAGGGTCACTGGGAATGAATACCAAAACCAAGACAGGAGTCTAAGATGAGGGGCTGGCGGGCAGGTAAAAGGTCTCTGTAAATAATTAAAAAATCCTTTGAAACTCACTAGCACACACAGTTGTTCCACTCAAATAGTGACTTGTGTATATTTGAGAGTAATTTATTACTGCTCTGTACTGCCATGGAGTAACTGGCATATAAACAGCTGCTCACAGTGAATTAAAGAAGGTAATAAAACATTTTAAAGTGGGTCAATAAAATATTGCATTCCTAGTTTTTATCAATTGGTTTTATAGGCATATTTTGAAAAATGTATGCATGTTTTCTTATGGTGTTGTTATATCTAATAGTGAGCATTAATATCTCAAACATATGAATGCCTTAAGATGTTTAGATTTAAGGCTAAATTTCCTGCTTCTTTAGTAATAGTTTGGGGATGTGTAGCAAGTTCTGTGTGAGTTTGTTGTACTGAAATACTCTCAGTTTTCATTGTTTCAGTTACATTTTTATACTGGCAAAATATCCCACCACTGAATGCTAGGACTTTTATCTTCCATACTTAACCCAGGCTGGATGTGTGATGTATAAAAGAAATATTTATGCATGGACATGTTATTAAAGATATGAGTATTAACATCATAAAACTCTCTCTCGATATATAACTATATATATAGTTATATATAGTTAAGTCTATATAGTTATATATAACTATATAGTTAAGTCTGTATAGTTATATATAGACTTAATCTATATATTCCATTAATATTTATTTTTTGTTCATTGAGTTTGACAGGTTTAGGTTTCTAAACCAAGTGTCAATTTCATAAATGTAATAATGATTATAAAATATCTTTAAAATACTGTATTTTAATGTAATATATAATACAATGTAATATACTTAAATTTAATTATATCTGTCAGAACTACACACTTTGTCACAAGCTTAATAAAGATAATGTTATTGTCATTATTCATTACTATGGACTAAGCACTTCAAATTCTTTATCAAAGGGAACAAGCATCAGAAGTAAGTAGTATAGGAAATAAAAAGGTATTGACTGTGTCTCAGAGAGGCTCCAAGTTGAATGTAAAATGAGACAGAAACAGCTACAAGGGAGTTCACTTGGCAAGAGGACAGTGGGGGCCAGGAATTGCTGCAGAAGAAATCAGCAATCTCCAAGTTTATTTGGTTTTGTAGGTTTAATTGCTATTTTCTTATTAAGTGTTGTTCTTTGATATAATTTGTCTTTGGAGGGTTTGTAATCCTTCCTAGGAGATTACCACTGGTTCCATTTAGATCGAGATGTCAGTAGGCTTTTTATTTCTGTTTTATTGCAGTTCAGAAAATCAAGTTTCAGGGAGTGGAATTCAAAATAGTGTAGCCTGTTTTATCAGGTTGGGTCACCCATGTAAATTTTCTGTGTTTGGGTGCCAAAACTCTTGAACAGAAACTGCTCTAATGCCACAGGGAGCTAGAAAGGAATTTAAATTGTTGCTTAACAATAATTAATTACCTTTAGCCATAGCTTCCCAGGGCTGGCATTCTAGCAGGGTGAATTTTTGGGAAGAGCCTAGCAGGGATCTTTCACCCCTTCTGTTTTTGTAATGTTTGCACAAGGGCAGGGCAAGGTTGCAGTCCCTTGTTTTTGGAAAGGGAAGGGACACATCTCTTTCTGTCTTGGAAGTGATCAACCATTTTCTGGACATGATAGGGCATTGATAATTTTGGTTTTGATTTTCTCTTACAAGGGGTCAACATTTGTCCTTTAAAGGACACTTTTTCTTGGTACATTGATTTTACCATCCACCAGTGAGACCTTTTAAATTATTATTTGAATTATTGTATTTGCTTTTACTTTTGGAAAAACTTCTGTTTCAATAAGAGCCAAGGGAGCTGGGTTTCACTTCTGTGTGGCTTCAAGTTCTGTAGCTCAGGAATCCTAGATGGAATGATTTCATTCCTGAAATCAAATGAGCATTTTTTTATGCTTAAGTAAATGTGCTCAGAAAATATAAGGGAAGCAGAGTTCACTTTCCAGAGAAAAGTAAACATTTGTATCACAAATATGACTTACAGCCTATGAATTTATATTCTTGCATCAAAATTGATACAAAATGCAGGAGAGAGAGATATACTTTGAGTCTGTCATGTTTCTTATGTGTCTACACAACCATGTTCCCTCCTGTGGTTCTTCTCTTAAGTTCATGCAGCACTTTATCTTCCTTTATTGTGTTATATAGTGTCATTTTTGTCTTCAAGTATCTAATAAGTTTTATTTCCCACCACTTCTGATCTGTTACATGCCTCCTTGTTTGTCCCTTGTATTACCTGCCTGTGTTTTTTCTTCCTGTTTTCTGCAGCTTTGTGGAAGGCCTCTGCATGCCTTCTCCTTTCTGCCTCCTCTTTCTTGCCCCTTCTCTCATCTACCCGTTTGGTCAATCCCTGTTTGGGATTAGCATTCAGGTCAGAAAATCCATGATTTGTGGCTTTATCTTCCTTTATTGTGTTATATAGTGTCATTTTTGTCTTCAAGTATCTAATAAGTTTTATTTCCCACCACTTCTGGTCTGTTACATGCCTCCTTGTTTTTCCCTTTTATTACCTGCATGTGTTTTTTCTTCCTGTTTTCTGCAGCTTTGTGGAAGGCCTCTGCATGCCTTCTCCTTTCTGCCTCCTCTTTCTTGCCCCTTCTCTCATCTACCCGTTTGGTCAATCCCTGTTTGGGATTAGCATTCAGTGTCAGAAAATTCGTGTGTAAAATGAACCACTAGAGAATCAGAGTTGGCAGCAGGTGTGTTGGAAGAGAAGGAATTGCAAGGAACTTGCCCAGCTCTGAGAGGAGGAGGTTGTGGAGGAGAAAGGAATAATGAAGTAAATTTTTTAGCTTTAACAGAATATATTCCTTTCTTACTAATGGGTTTGAGATGGGATAAAATGTTTTCAAATAGCTGATGCAGAGGAAACAGAGGTGTTTTTTATGACTAATCTGCCTTTAATGTAAGCTCACACAAAATAATGTGGTTTGCAGTGCTTGCCAAAGAAAGAGGAGCAATGAGTCTTCTGTTTAAAACTGCAATTCACACCACACAGCTTGCTATAGGGTTAATAATTAGTGTTAATAATTAGTATTAGACATACAGTGTTAGTACTGTATGTCATTTATTGTGAGATCAATCAGCTAAAGCTTTTTCTGGAGTTACAGGAAAGAGTGAAAAAAGGAAGTGGGTGTTTCTTCTACTCCATACATTTCTAAAAAAAAATCAATATTCACTGCCTGAAATTTTGGAAATTGTGAAACACTGATGTTCTCAAAGGCAAAGAATAAAGAGCATGAGAGACTATTTTACTGCTCCATCAGATAATCAGATGTAAAAATGACCTCAGTTTTCTGTTCATTTTTGTTTGGTCATTCACAAGTAATAGGAACTGTAAATTCTGTAACCTCTTGCATGTCAACAGTTCTGATGTTTCCTTGCTTATACTAAAAGGCAAAGAAGAATTGTATTCAGCTATGGTAGAACTATTCCTTAAAAATAAAGTAAGTCAGAATTAGTAGCCACTCTGAATAATGCCTGTTTTCAGAAAACTCTCTTAGGGTTTACACGTTCATTTTCTACAAGAAAATACATTGAGTTTTATGGTCAGTTAAGAACTTATAAAATTTCTTGTAATAAGTTATGTAATTATTATTAATTCTGCCCAGTCTTTACAGGTTCATTTTCTACAAGAAAATACATTGAGTTTTATGGTCAGCTTAGAAGAAAGTTATAAGTTTATAAGTTTTTCTGTTATGTGATTGTTATTCTTCTTTTATAAGAATTTTATATTTTTAAGGTCAGTGTAGAATTTTTGTCAGAAATATTTGTCCAGTGATTCTGTAGTTATATTCAGTTTTCTTCAAATGGATTTTCATTTACATATATGTGTACTATTCATTGCTTTCTTAATTGATTTTTTAATAACCTTGTTTCACAACAAAATACATTTAGCTTTTAAAGCTTTAAATGGTGCAACTTTGTGTTGATTGTGACCTAATGGAAAGTTAATGCAGAAGCCCATTAAAATTACAGAGTTGTTCAGAAATAAAAATAGTGACAGGATAAACTGCAACCTGAATCTGTGAGTGCTAAGCCATTGACAGTTTCAACTTTATACCTATAAATGGTAATAATAGAAAACCCAGTTTTTAGAAAGAAATAAATTTTGTCATTCTTCTTTTAAAGAACATAAAAAGAAGAGAGTCTAATAGTTGTTGCATTGTTCCTGGTAAGGTTGGTTTATTTTTAAGAAGTTTGAAAGAGTTAAGCTTTTAAACCTGGTACTTACAGAATTTATTTTTTCTTTTAAATAAAAGAAAATTGTACTTGAGTCAGTGACCAATTTTCTAATGTGCAGTGTTCTAACTGTAATATTTAATATTTTGTGCCACACACTTCACTTGGCTTCCCTGTTAATGCAGTGTGATGGGCCAATTCAGGCAGTGTAAGGTAATCTCCTGAGTCGTCTTTAGCTCATGAATATTAATTTCATCTGGAATTTGATGTATGTCTAATCCAATGAAGACAGGATAAATTGTCTGGCTACCCACAAACATCCACAAAACCAAAGAATAAGCATTTATTCATGTATCTATGCTTAGGATATGGGGTTTACTTCCTGGATATCCAAAATAAGGATGACTATTGGGTTATTTTTCATTGGTTGGTAATAATAAAGATTAAGAAATCAAAATATTTTTTTCTATTTAAATATCTTCATGTATGGTAATGCTTTTATATACCCTTTTATTCTGATTTTAAACTTAACTTTGATCAGAAAAGGAGAAAACAGACAGATAAAATAGGACATATTTTGTCTTTAGAGAGACTGGAGTGGGACCTTTGAAATCTTTAATTTGGTGCCAAAAGTAGAAGCAAGGGTTATAATTTTTATGAACCAATACTGTCTCAGAACTGAAGCAAAAATAATTAGTTTTATGGAAAGCTTCAGGGCTTCATTCAGGGCAGCAGCTTCTGAGGTCCCATCCTGCTTCTCCTGCCAGCCTGGTTTGTATTTCTCATTGGAAACATCACACAATGGGATTCTACAAATCACAGAAATCATAAGAGCTTTTCTTGTACTGTACCATGTATGGAACTGTGGCAAAGCTGCCTCTCTTATGAGAATTAAGATTAAATTTGCCAAAATGTCTTTGGACTTTGACTGATTTCTCAGAAATGCTCTGAAGCTCTTTCAAAAATATCATGTTCTTATTTCATTGTGATAGATGTAGTTCATGGAGACATAGAAGAGGGCAAAATAATTTCAGGCATAAGCAGCAAGGTCTCCTTGACCAGAGGGCAACATGTCCTGCACTGGAGCTCAGTACAGGGAGGAGTACTGGGTAGAAAATTGAATTTTCTAAGTTGTTGTTCCATATACTCAGTACCAGTCATCAGATCTCAGTGAGCTATAAAATGTTCCAACAGGAATTTGAGATTTGCCTACTCTGTGTCAACTCTTTTCAGGTAAAAAGATGCAGGAAACAAGGTAAAGGTGTTAAAGACGTGCTAGTTAAATGTGACAGTCAGCTGCTCTGCCTTTTCACCTTTATCAGTAATTAGGTGATTCAGCAGCAAAAGATTATCATTTACAAATTAATTATTGTGGGCAGATAGTCTCCTGTGACATCTATGATTGCTACTATTGATGTTTAAAGGAGAAAAAAAGAAAGGTGGCATTCAGTTACTGTTTACCAAGAACAAATACTTCAGGTTAAGGAGTTACTGAAGGATAAAGAATGCTCCAAAGCTTTTTCTCCCTTTTGTCCTTCCATCATTTTTTCAAATAATGGTGGCTCATAATTTTGTGATACTGTAGATATGGACTATCATCATCACTTTGTTGATTTTTCTAAATTTTTTTGTGTGGTTGGTGATGCTAGAAATAACCAACAATCCCTCTTACTGCAATGATTATTTTAATGCAAATTTTTTTGTTATTTTTTCCTGTCTTTCTTGTCAGTATATTTTGATGAAATAAAATGCTATAAATTGTATGAAAGGATATTAAACACAGTGCATCAGGGATTTATATGTTATGTTATGGAAGTTTTCTAATAACTTGTGTTGCAGTAAAAGAGCCAATTTATGTTGCTTATGCAAAGAGTGGGAAAAGTTACAGTGGGGAATATTTTAATACTGTGCAGTGGGGAGTATTTTAACTGGCAGTTTCCCAAGAGTGAACATTAAACTGAGCATCTCTCCTTCCAGTCCCTAATCAAGACATCCCAGGGGTGATTGCACTGACATTGTTTGAGGACTACATCTACTGGACAGACGGGAAAACCAAATCCCTCAGCCGTGCCCACAAAACCTCTGGCTCAGACAGGCTCTCCCTGATTAACTCGTGGCACACCATCACAGACATCCAGGTGTATCATTCTTACAGGCAGCCTGATGGTAATTATCCTGTCTCTGCTTCCCAAGCAGCACATGGATGTATTTAACTGAGTAGCCATGTGCTGTGGTACTGTGTGCTCATTTATCTGCAATGATTGTTTCTGTTCTGTGGAAGTTGTCAAATTATCGTTTTTAAACATAAATCTGTGATTAATGTTTTAAGCACATCCAGTATTAAATAAATAAATCTAACAAAACTTGTTCAGTGGAGCAATAATTTATGTGCTTAAAAATTAAGCCAAATACTGGCTGAAAGTAAAGAACTGTTAAGTTGCATTAGAGTACAAGTTACTATTTTTTAAGAGAGGAACAGAGTGTTATGAAAACTTTTAACCTGTTTCTTTGAAAATGTTAATATTGCTGAAGAATACTGCTACGATGAGGGAATGTCAGAATGTGAGTGGTATGATTGTATCTTATCTGCTGATATCACTGTATTTGAATTGTAACTGAATGCTATTTGGCAATTGACCTAGATAAGCTAATTTTTCTCCCATTATAAAAAAGAGCTTTTTTTCTTCCTCTTATTCTTTCAGTATTGAACGTACAGCCATGATAATAATTCATTTTTGCAGAGAATAGCTTAAAGGCAGCAGGAAGAGTTTGCCTCTGTGAGTTTTTGATTTGAGACATTGCATTGTAAGGACAGTACACAGAGCACGATTTTCTTCATCCATAAAGCAGATACCCCAAAGTGTGCTAAGAGGCTCTGATCTACCTCCCTGTTCTGTCCACAGTGTCCAGACACGTGTGCACCCTGAACAATGGTGGCTGCAGCCACCTGTGCCTGCTGGCCCCTGACAAGCTGCACTCCTGTGCCTGCCCCACCAACTTCTACCTGGCCGCGGACAACAGGACGTGCCTGTCCAACTGCACTGCCAGCCAGGTACTGCAGGGAAGGGGGTTCCACTGCCCTGCTCCTGGAACAGGGAGTGCTGGCTTCACCCAGGGAATGGGGAGCTTCAAAAGGAGCTCAGCACTCAGGGGGGCACTTGGAGCCTTGTGAGGTTGAGACCTCTCGGTGATCTCCCTGCTCGGCTTAGCCGGGAGGAGCTGGCTGATGGAAGAGACCTGCCCACACTTAAAAAAAATATTTCTTTAAATGACACTAGAAGCTTATTCCACTGTGAATTATATACTACCAGTTGGCTGAATGGCTCCATTCCAGTCTAATTAATTCAGTGGTAGTACGAATTGAAGAAATAGCATCATATCTTGGATACTTGAGGAGCAATATTTTATCACCTATGGAATCCACAGAGTGGACAGCAGAATTATGTAGAAGAGGTAGCTTTTACAGAGACAGGAAGTTAGAGGTTGACATTGGTTATTCATCTCTTTTTTTCCAGGTTTGCAATCTGTTTACTGTTTGATAACTCATCAGTCTGATGGCATCAGATGCAGAGATCAGTGGCAAAATTTTGTTTCTCCTTAAGATTTTCAGATGATGCTGTCAAATCAGAGCTGCTCTTACGATGTCATCATTTTTGACAGCACAGCCACCCTTGGCTATCTCTAATGGAAAGGAGTTGGATGGTCCACAAACTGACCTTGCCCCTCCAGACTATCCTGTGATGGACCATCTGGAATGAGTAGTTTTTTAATACAAATCCCATTAGACTCCAGAACACCAACATTCCATCCTTTTTAGACCCATATGACCCTGATCCCTGATTT
Source organism: Passer montanus (assembly GCF_014805655.1). NCBI lineage: Eukaryota > Metazoa > Chordata > Aves > Passeriformes > Passeridae > Passer > Passer montanus. The sequence continues at coordinate 23,705,309 of NW_024356504.1, read as the reverse complement.
TGCAGAGTTTTGTGTCCTCAGTTTAGAAGGCAATACAAGTATCTTTGTAACAACATCTAAGATGTAGTACCTATTTCCTGGAAACAAGTTTCTAATGCCATTTTGACAGCCTGAAGTCCCTTTGTGGTGAGCAGAACAAGTAGAGAACACAAAGAATGACAATTGTCTGAGTTTCTGTTTGTCTCCTGCCTTTGGCATCCTCCTGCTGACCCCTCTGAGCTGCAGATCTGTATGGGGCAGTAAGAGCTGCCCTTCAGCCCAGCCTGTTACACAGCAGGTCCCTCAAGGTGCTACAGGAATGATGTAGCTCCAACTATAAGTTCTATGTCATAAATGCCTTTGAAACCCTGATTTTTCTTGGCAGAAAATATAAACTGAGCTAAGGTACCAAATTTAATATACCATTTAAAAGCAGCTTTGTTGAATAATCAACAATTTTTAAAATGTGAAAAAAGCTGCCCAGAAACAGAAGAGGAAATGTCTTGCCTTTCTAAATTTTTTGGTTTCCTTCCTTTCTGTGCTCACAGAGACACGAGGTAGGAAAACCAACATTTCTTAAAAGCTGACTGATAATCTACCTAGATTTTTATCTCTGACATTAGCCACATCATGTACTCAGTTTTTAGGTTTAGCCCTAGAAAATTACATCAGCTTGTACTGTTTGTTTTGTTTGTATTCCACTTTCAGTCAGAACAAAGGTACAGTCACCTGAGTAGAAAGGAAATGCACAGCCTTCTTACAAAGGATTTTTCAGTTTTTTCTACAGATGTTTTATCCTTTTGAAGTCTGGAAGGCTTTACATTTGGTTTGTTCATTTAATTCAAACAATGTAAGCAATACTGTACACAACACCAAACATTAAGGTTCTTTTCTGTAACTGTGGATGTTTGGGTTTATCTGGAAAAATTATGATGTCTGCTTCAACAGTCTGCAAAAACTGAGAATTGAAGTGTTTGCTTTGAATAAGACCTTCAAGAATGAAATCACAGAATGCAGCAAAATGTAATGAGCAGTTTGTGTTGGGACATTGCAAGCCAGCATAACACAGTCATTGAAACTTCAGTGATTTTTATCACTTTGGCAACCTCAGTGCCAAACATCTCCAAATAAAAAACAAACCCCAATATTTAAAATACAAGTTTTGTAAAATTAACAGCCAGAAAATTTTCAATGCATCAATGCCTCAAGCAGCTGATCTGCAGAAAAAAACACTCCACAACTTGTAAAAGTTGTGGTCGATATGATTTATTTTAGTGCTGGACACATGTGGGATAGCTTCCTTTAAAGGACATGTGTACCTCCAAAAATTCCTGAGTCTGTTTTATCCCCCAACCTGTTGCACATGCATAAAAGACATATGCATATGTATTGAACTCTCTTACCAATTTTTATGAGCTTGCACGTTTTTTCAGTCACATAGCTGTAATGTGGTGCTTTTAACCCAGATTCAGTTTTTCTGTCTGCTTGAGCCCCAACGTCGGTGGGGACCCTCTTTATCTCTCTTCATCTTGGATGTTTGCATTCTTTTCCAAGTAGCTTTGAGTCTCCATTGTTTTCTCTGCAGAGAATATCTATTTCTCTGTTACGAGCACAAGTTAACAGACTTAAGAAGTTCAAACAACAGACTCCAGCTAAAGCCAAAAGTGACTTCTACCTTAAGTTAAATTTCTAAGCCCATGTTACAGCGGAGCCGATTTTCATAAACTGTGCCATTCCTGCTTATAAATAAATAAATAAATAAATGGATAAATGTCAACATGAAATCTTTTACTCCTGCTGGCCTTTCCTCTTTGCAGTTCCGTTGCAAAACCGACAAGTGCATCCCGTTCTGGTGGAAGTGTGACACGGTGGATGACTGCGGGGACGGCTCCGACGAGCCCGCCGAGTGCCGTGAGTGCGCGCTGGCTCCGTCACCAGGGCCCAAGCCAAAGAGAACACTTTATAAATAAGTTTAGGAAGGGGATTTTTGCGGGCACTTTAGTTTGCAGCACTACTTTATCTTTTTTGGTCTCTGAGTCTTTTAAGAGCTTTGGAAAATCATACATGTTTTTCGTCTTTCAAACCTTTACTTCATCCCGGTTACGTTTTCGCTAAAAATTTTAATTTTGAAGTTCTGGGATTCTTTGCATGAACACAAAGTTCTGACAGTTTTATTTGGCTTTTTTTTTTTTCCTGTGTAATAATAATGTGGGATTCTAATTTCATTTGCTTGTGTTTTGTTGCATTTGTAGGCATTTAGATACACATTCTTCAGTGCAGTTTTCTGAGCAGTAACAATATTCTCCCTGTCATCCTTGCCTTCCTTTCTTAAGCTTATACTTGAAAAAAAATGCTCTGTGTGTTCTACAATCTTCTGGTTAATTAACAGTTAATTTGATTTTTTTTTTGGTGTTGAAATCCCTCACCCTTATTTTTTACAATTTTATAATTAATTCTTTTCTCCTGCTGCAAAGGCCTCTGAAGCAAATGTTACCATATGTAATCATTCTACATAAGTTTTTATTTTAAGTTACTCTATGCATATATATAATATTACTATAGAGGTACATAATTGCTCATTATTTCTAATGACAGTGGCTGGAGAAGGAACAATTCCTTTCTTGGGAAATAGAATTACAGTGGGATAGGGAATTTCTTAAAAGCAGACTTGAACATTTAGGTCTCTGTTGAGCCTTTGGTAAGCTTCAACCTGCAGGGGGTTTTCACTCTGTGTCATTAGCACTGTAACTAGAGCTGCACAAATGAAAGATATCAGACTTTGAAATTAGTCTTGCAATCATATGTGTACCCTTTAATTACTAATGTCTACTCAGATTGAGATTATAAAGGAAATACAAGTTTATAGGTATTTTGGATTAGTCCACAGGGTAAGAACAGCAATAGTGAGACTTTAACCATTGCTCTGCTAGTATTCATAAGCAGTTTTGTCTTTTCCCAGCTGAATTCAGATGTCAGCCAGGACGTTTCCAGTGTGGAACTGGGCTTTGTGCTCTCCCAGCCTTTATCTGTGATGGAGAGAACGACTGTGGGGACAATTCTGATGAACTGAACTGTGGTAGGTGCTTGTATGCACTGCAGGCTTCAGAAACAGGCCAAATTTCTTTAAATGTCATGTTTCACACTCTGTCAACAAAAGGCATTTTTCTTCATCCACCTTTGAAGCTTTGAATCTCTTCAACTTTTAATCATTTTAACTTGTTCTTTTTGTTTTATTTTCATTTACAGACACACACGTGTGTCTGTCAGGGCAATTCAAGTGCACAAAGAACCAGAAGTGTATCCCAATAAACCTGAGATGCAATGGCCAGGATGACTGTGGTGATGAAGAAGATGAAAGAGACTGTCGTAAGTTTTGCTTAGAGAATTTTGCTCTGTACCTGGTTTTAAGCAGGGAACTGGAGTAAAGCACTGTAAATGTCCTCTATCTAAAACAATTTGAGAATGTGCAAACAGTTAATTCACAGGACTGGTGAGCAATGCTTCATATACAGAAGAGCAAACTAAAATGCCATTTATTAACTCCAATTTGAAGTCATTGCAAATAAGAGAGAGGTATAAACAATTTCAGGCATTTAATTGGGTTTTTGACTGAGGTTGAAACACGTATTTGACTCTGAAAAACCTCACAAATGACTCATCATCCTGAGGCTTTCATCTGCCATGCCTTGCAGCAATACATTTCAGTGGAAAAAGATGTTTTTCAGAATCTTTTGTTGGAAAAGCTGTAGATCCAAAGCTCCTTCTACATTCTTATTTCATTGATTATTTTTACCTTTTCTGTTCCACTGTCTCTGGGGATTTAATGAATTTATCTATGTAACTGGATTTCCATTTGCTCAGCTTTTATGCAACTTACTTTTCACACATTTATTTTCACTTTACATTTCTTAGACATAAGTGGAGAAAATATGTTTAGATTTATAATGGAAATTTGTTGAATAAGTTTGTGTCTGATCATTTTGTAACAAAGATGATGGGGCTGCCTTGAAATGTAGCTCTGTCTTTTATTGATTTCACTGCTCAGATCTGCTGCTGATCTGAGCTGCTTGTTCCAGATCAGCTTTCTCAAGGTTTGCATGTGCTGCATTTCTGCAAAAAGCAAATCCTTCTCCAAGGGGAGAAGGGCTGCTAAGGACAGAAAGGCTTTGTGGATGGTCATGTTTAGTGGCTGTCTTCCAAACTGCTCAGGACAGATGTAAATACAAGTTTTGCAGAAATATCTTTGTGTTGGTTTGCATGTTGGGTTTCTTTAAAAACTGATTAAGAAGGATCAGGAAAGCTCCTGTGAAAGATAAGGGAGATTAATTTTTTTTTCCCTTGGAAAGAACTGCACATGGTACATGGAAGGCTCCCAAAAACCTTGAGGTGTAGCTGGCAGAAGTTAAATCAGAGCAGCAGAGTCTAAGGCTCAGGGGCTGTGAGTTCGTGTTGACTTGGGCTCCTGGCACAGACAGGTAACAGGTGAGATTCTCTCTCACTCTAATGTCACCAGTCTGGGATCCATAAAATACTTTTGTTTTTTTAGCTCTGCCACTGTTCTGTTTTGCTTACCAGGTGAATTTTTCATAGTCACATTTCATACAGAAGGCATTCCAAATGTACAAAGGAGGCCATTGTGTGTCCTTTTTGTGAAGCACTGTGAAATCTCCTGGTGATGTGTCCAAGCTGAGGATCAGAATTATTTGTTGTGGTACAGTTAGGAACATACCCAAGTCTATGGAAATGTGACATTGAATGAAATAATACACCAACTTTTAGCAAACCTAAAGTTTTTCACGTTGCCAAACCTGAGGAACAAGAATGATAATATCAGAGAGTAAATTGTTTTTCAACAGGGGTAGGAAAGTTTTTTGAGGCACTAGAAAATTCCTTAGGTGAAGGTGAGACATACGTTAATGTGGGAAAACCTTATCAAACATTTCCTGGTTTTCCCCTGTGGTCAATTCAGTTCAAAATTATTTAGAGTCCATATCTCTAAAGAAAATCTGAAATCACATGTGTGCTCTGAGGATCTGTTTTGTTTTTAAATGGCTGTTCTAAGGTTAATGCAGCTAAACTATAACTTAGACCATCCTTAAAGAAGAGGCTGAAAGCTCAGCTGCATCTCTGCATCTTTTTCTTGCTGCAGGATTCATTCAAAAATTGTTGTTCCAAGCTGATAAAGTGAAATATTTGTCAAACTTTTCTCAACATTTGCCCAATTTAACAGAACACAGAATTTCAGAAAAATCATGCATAATTTTGATTCTGTTTTTGATCAAAGCATCCAGAGCTGCCTCAGTCTTATAAACTGACTCTCAGAATTTATAACTGGCATTTTAGAAAGGTAAGGTAAAAAACTTGCCTGATTTTTGCTAAAGTGGTTTGATTCTATCAATAGTAAGGCTTTTTGCTGTTAAAAGAATATCACAATAGACATTTTGTTCATTACATTTGTTTTACCTTAATGTTTATATAAAATAATATATAAGAAAACGACAAAACTATAAGCAGTATAAACCTGAATGTTTTGTTTTTTTCTTGCAGATATATAAATTGTGCTAGAGATACCCAATTTCTGATTCTTGAATCCTCAATTTTTGTTTCTTTGAGACGCATATTGTAAATATTAGCAGAAATTTCTAATTTTGACCTGGAATTCTTTTATTTAAAGCTGAAAACAGTTGTTCTCCAGACCACTTCCAGTGCAAAACAACCAAACACTGCATTTCCAAGCTGTGGGTGTGTGATGAGGACCCAGATTGTGCAGATGGGTCAGATGAAGCAAACTGTGGTGAGTATGCCAGTGATTCTGCTGCACATCTGTTGCTGTGGCTTTAAATTGTTTTAGCAAAAGGAAATAATCATACCACATTTTATATCCTCTTTCAGTGTTTGGTAATACCTATCTGAAACCTCTCTGGCTCATCCAGTTCTTACTGAATGGCAATCTTTGTATGAGCACTTCATAAAATTCCTATTGTACCACTTATTTATTGGCAGGAGCTGCAAATGAGGCTTTCATTTGGCATTTAGAGTCATGGAAGTGTCACAGAATGTAGTGGCTGTCATAGGATAAGGTGATATTCTTTATTTTTCTCACAGTGTTAACCAGTTTCTATCAGTTCAGCCTGCACTTAATTGCTGCTGAAGTTCATAAGTAGGGAAAATAGTGAAAATACAATAATTTGCAAATCCTGGTAGTTAAGACTGATGGTACAGAAAGGTTCAGAGCAGTTTCTAACTTGACATAGCTGTGTGAGCTCCAGGGAGTTATGACCCAGCTCTTATTGTTGTAATTAGAGAAAATAATAAATATAAATGTTCTGCCTGGGAAATGGATTACAGACAATCAGAGGCAGAGTAATGGATCAGTGCTGCTGGAAAATCCCTGAAGATGTGTGTCAGTGCAAGACACACACTGACCATGTGCAGAAACACTTGTGAAACTTCCAAGACTGGTCTATAAAGGAAAATACAGAAAAATGGTCTGAGGTGGAGGAGAACAAGACAAATATGGAACATTTAAAGCTGTCTCAATTATTCATCCACACATCAGTGAATGGTTTGATGAAACACCTGTGTCTGGACAGGTTTATCTCTGGGACAACAGAGTAACAAAACTACAGGCTGCAGTCAAGAACAAAGCACTGAGCTGCTTTTTCATGGATGTGTTTTAAATAATTGACACATGAGCATATATAAAAAATGTTGAAGATGGCAAATATGCCTGGGAAAATGAACTTTCTCAACACTGGAAACCTACGACCATCGTTTGAATTGCCAGGATGGGGAAAAATAATTACTCCTGTCAACTGGTGAGAGGTTTACAGTGCAAGGAATCATTTTGTCTTGAAGAAACAGTGAATGCAAAGGTGATGAAGCTTCACATCCACGTCTGGGCTGTTATTGAAGCAGCCCTGCACTGCTCACTTTCTGATCTACATCACAGCTACTTTCTCCTCCACCGTTCCACATCATCTGCATCTCCAACATGCTGTGGTTTTCCAATTGGGACAGCATTCCAAGCTTCCAAACTGTGGATTCACATTTTGGCCAACCTGTGCACACCCAACTGATGTGGCACAAATGATTGTAGTATCCTTGAGAAACAATTTTTTTTTAAGAGAAAAAGAAATAATACTGACAGTAAATAGGAAAAATTGTGTTTAGAATTAAGTACTTCATTCTGAGCCATCATTTTACAATAGATAGAATAACAATTACTCATATGACAAAAAAGTATAGAGAAGAAATTTGAGACTGTGTGCAGTATCAAGCTCAAAAGCTTCTTTAAATCACAATATTTAAATCAGACCTTTAAATCACCTCCAGCTGGAGGTGTTGGTTCATATCTGAGACTCGACTTTTGTCCTGTCTCTGGCAGAAATATGTGAGCAAAGTAGACCCATACTGAAACCTCCCTGGGATACTCTTCCATCCTCTAACAACTGGAGGATCAGAGATATTGTCAGTCAAATATGTCTCTGTGTACTATAATTCATCATAGATTTCACTTTTTTTGCCTTTGTGAAGTTTTCACAACATGCTGCAGTGAGGTGTCCCACAGCTTAACCACACACTTCCCTGAAAAAACACCCACATCTTTATTTTTAATCTCCTGGCTGCATACACTGCTCTTGGGTTTTGTGTTGGAGGAAACAGAATAATTTATCCATAGTCACAATCTCTGTGCCAAACACAGTTGAGCACACATGGAACAGCTAAGCCTTGACAAGAACAGGGTGTGTTTAATCACATTTTGAAGTTTTCCATATTTTTTAGCATTTGAAAATATGGTTAAGTGACCTTACAATGGCAGTAGTTTCAACACAATTTGCTCTTCTGCATTTTATTTTTCAAGTTAAAGATTGTTATTTTTATATACAAAGTTTGATAGAATTAAATTCTATGAAGTATATGAATGAGTATAAAAAGGATTTACATATGTTGCTATAACACTAATTTGTTATTGTTTGGAGTTAATTTCTAAAATGTCTGCAATGCAAAACTTGTGTAGAAGAATCTCTTTTTGCTTGAGTGCTGCATGGCCATATGTATTTTGCTTAGTCAACTTCTGCTGCTGTGTGTTACTGGATATATTGCACTGAGTACATTTCTAGAAGCAGTGTAAATGTCTTTATTCTTCTGTGGTTGCTTTCCAACTCAGACAGTTGAGGCAGAATCAGGAAATGTGGGTTTCTTTAGGAGTGTCTGGTGTTTCTCAGAGAACAGGAGGTGGAGTTCATTGGTGCTAACTGTCCAGGCAATTAAAGAAATCCTTTAGATTATGCTAGTCCTTGCTCACAACTTTGGTACTTTACATCAAAATGGACCAGTTTGAGCTAGAATCTGAAGAAAGCTGTGTGTGGTCTTGAAAAGTGATTTTATAATATTCTTTAAAGGTTATGTGTGTTTCAGGTCTTTATTTCCCTGATGTGTCAACACTGGCATGACTGCTTTCTTCCTTCTCACTTTTTAAATATTGATTTTATTTTTAGCTGTGAAAGTAAAAAAGTAGGCTTTTTTCTTGAAGATAAAGGATATTTTCTTTGAGGCACTTGGAGGATGCATTATATAATCTTGAACTTCCTTCAACAGGCTTATAATTTCCTGTCTCCAGCATGGGTGACAGCCTGCCAAGCTCTAAGACAGCCAGCTGATCATGGATCAAAAGCAAATTCATTTTAGTTTTGATTTTTTTTCCCACTCAGACACACACTACACACATACACAAATGCACACTCATGAAAATATATGGATTTAAAATCCCAAAGAGCAATGCATACAATTAGTGGTTTCATTCATAGGGATTGGTATCTGAATGAAAATGTGTTTAGGGTACAGATGGACTTTTTTGCCTTGTTTTGTTTTTGTTTCCCTGTTTCAGCCTTCATCCCATTTTCCTCATGATCATTTAGAAGTATTTCTAGAATGAAATCCTAGTTCAGTTCAGCACAAAAACGTGAATCCAACTCTGCAGCAGCTCCCTCAGGTCACACAAATTTCTAAGGAAGGGCTGTGCCTGTTACAGCAGATCATTTAATCTCTTAATGACAACTTGAAGAGAGCAATATGAAAATGGAATTATCACTGCTTGCTCCTTTGCACCATTTCTATCTGAACTTTCACACTTTAAGGGGGTCTTATTTTAAGAAAAATGAGAAAGCAATTTAGTGTTGAAGGCAGAGATGACAAAAAGAGCGTGGGCCCCCCTGTGCTTTTCATGGTTGCACAATTCCCAATAATGAAGGTCTTGCAGTGTTTTATTTGAGGTGAACGAATGCATCGTTCTCAAAGATCAGATAATTGTTACACAACTTTCCCAAACTTTCCTCTTTGCTATATCCTGTCTCTGGTATCCCAATGTTTCCCTCAGTTCTCAATAAAGCAAAGAAAGAAATACAAGGCAAGCAAATCTGGTTTGTAAGACACTGTCAGCTGTTAGAGATCAGAGGAAAAATAAAGTTTTCAGATTTGTGAAGAAGGGAGAGCCTTAGAAAAATGCAAAATATTTTGTATTAAAAGAAATATTTCTTTATTTTTTTGGTAGGAATAAAGTATGAAGAGAAAGATTAACATTCAAGTAGCAATTAGAGGTTAAGGTTGGATAAATTAAAAAATCTACATTTTCTTCACATGCTTAGAGAAGAAAATGCTACAAAATTTATTTAGCATGCTTGAGAACTAAATAATTCTTTATGAAGGGTAAGAAAAGATATAGTTCATGTTGGGGTAACTGAAATGAATGGGTGTCATCTCTAGCTTTTGTGTATTACTGATTACATCTTGGTATTTCTACTGAATGTGGAGGGATAAATAGAATATGTATATGTTGCTGTGATGTTATCTGTCGTTAGTGCTACAACTCATTTTGTGGGCAACTACTCTAGTGGGAGATTGCAGACTTTACTGGAAGTATTTTAATAAACATAGGATGGATTTCAGGTTTGAAACTTTATCCTTTGCAGAACTACAGAATGAAAATGCAAGAGTGTCATAAGTTTGGCAGGAATATTTTAATGTTTTGTGATGTTACATATTTTTAATTGTTTACCAGTGCAAGTATTTGAAATGTTATGATGCAAGTATCATAGACTTTAATATTAAAAAAATGTCATGGAAAAAAACATACTTTGGGAGAAAACTTATTGCAATTGTGACATTGCAATAAGAACAAGGAGAACAAGAAACAAGCACAAAAGGCAGAATTGCAGTGACCAGATTTTTGAGTGCACACAACTGAGCTGCAACACCAGTCTTGGTACTCAAATGTAGTTTTATCAGTCTGGCTCCAGAGCCACACCTAAAACAAAAGAGAAAATGCAACATTTGGCCCTTGCATGAAATTAGCACCTCTGATTTGTGGTTCAGCAGCAGAGGAATCAGGTGCTTGAAGCTGCTGTTTGTCAGTCATTACCAGCCCAGGGGTTGCCATGAGAGCAGAGTGAAGCTGCTCTGACAAGTTTTGACTTTTCCTTACAGAAATTTAGCATTTTCTAGTGCAATATCACAGTGACATGTAATTTTAAATATGTCATTGAGGCTTTTACAAAGCAAATTCTTTTTTTCCCCTCCCCCAATGAAAATGTCACTGATAACTTTTTAATTTACTTCATTTCATCTCAGTCCTTAGAAGCTGAACAAATTATTCAAGGGTTGCTCACAGAACACACAGAGGCAGCTCCTTCCTGCTGGAGGAGTTCAAGGTGTTCATGTATCTCTAAGAGGCTTCTAATGCTTCTCTGTAAATAGAAAAGCTCATTGAAAATATAGAACCTGAAGGAAATGAGGAAATGTCCCTCAGGTCAACACTATAGGCTTTGCAATGTTTTACACAATATGAGCAACATCCAATCCAATCCAATCCATCAGTAGGTAAAAATTGAAATCAAAGTGCAAAATTTCTGTTCTAAATTATTATATGCAAAAATAACTTTTGAGAAATACATATTTTGTACATTGTTCAAATCAATATTATAGTCATTTACTGTGATCTGATCTTTTTTGGGGTAATCTTACAGATATATTCAAGGAAAAGTGAATTCAGTTCCTGAGATTCAGTGTAATAATACCCTCTCTTGTGACCCTTTCTGAATTTTATATTTTTAAACTATGTATGACACTTTATACACTGCATATTTTAATTTAATCAAATTTAAGATTCAGGTGTGAATGTATAAATAGAAGTTTAAAGAATATTATGAGAAATAAATTATTTGTGAAAGGAAAACTTCAAATATTATGGCTGCTTGTCCTTATATGTATCCCGTAACTTTATAATGCATTTAGTGGGAGTCTTTCTCATTTTGACTCTTTGTTTGCAATGCTGTAATTATTCTCCCTAATTACAGATAAAAAAACTTGTGGACCTCATGAGTTCCAGTGCAAAAACAACAACTGCATTCCAGATCACTGGAGATGTGACAGCCAGAATGATTGTGGAGATAATTCTGATGAAGAAAACTGTAGTAAGTAACTTTTACCTTGGTCCATGTTGGAACAGAGTCAGATTAGCAACATGCAAGAGGAAACTTTTGAATTTTGATAAAACAAAGGTGTGTCTTTTCATTCAACACCCTCTGATCTGCTGAAAATCAGCTGACCACAACTGAAAATGTCCCTTGCTGTAATTCTCCAATTCTGTTCACTCTTATAAGGAACTGTATCAGCTATGAAAAAATGCCTGACCCCCAACTGCTCAATAATCTGGTGAATTAAAAATAAATATTACAATTAGTTTACCTTTATCAGTTAGTCACATATCAAATTTCTTATCTTTAAAGAAGAATCATAAACACTGTTCAGAAGTGAATTGATAAGCATTTGTTAACAAGGAATTTGGATCAAACACTGCTCGTTATATTCATTATATTCTTGAGTTTTTTGCCTTGTTTCATATTGAGAAGTCAATTTCTGTAGTATTTAATTGCATTAAGAAGTAGCTCAGATACCCAGTTCTCTCCTACCCATGAGGAACCTGAAGGCCTAATAAATCTCTGTAATACCACTTTCAAGGAGTTAATTTCCATCTGTGTCTCAGGAGGAAATGAAAAATTTGTAATAATTTTATCTAATAATTATTGTCTTTATAAAATATTTCAAGAGAGACATTCCCAAAATAGTTCTGAAGTGCCTTCTCTTGACAATTGCTCTGTTTTTTCCTTTTTACTCAGAAATGCAGGAAGTTAATATCTTTTTCTTGCACATAACCTTGAATACACATTCCTGATTGTATACCATGAGTGTATATTTAGTATCTTCAAGGTAATGATCTAGAAAGATGGATAAATTAGGCATTCTAATGCTGAGTGAATGCTGCTGCCCTTTTCTCCAGTCCAAGATGTGGTGTCCATAGGTACAGGGTGGCTCATTCAGCTTGGGAGGTTCAAGTGGATTTCTCTGCCTGGTAATTACTCCCTGCACTTGAAAATTGTTGTGAGTTTTATTACTGCAAGCAGCGGTGCTGTGGTTTTCATATGCAAGTGTTACATAAAAAAGGGAAAATGTGGTGTGGCTCAGTAATCACTCAGAGCCTTTTGTTGTTATACCCCGGGGGGGTGGCACACAAAAGCTTTCTTAGATTTGTGGCAGATTTTACTTAGGAATTGATTATTAGTGTCAGTTTTCTGTACTGCAAGTAGCAAGAAAATATTTTATGTTTTTGTTCTCATGTAGAAATCAAATAGAGACTGATAGTTTTGCTGTGGTGATGTTAATCTACAGGACTGGGCAGTTTGTTGAACATTTGAAAAAAATGAAAAAACAAAATCTTCCACAAAATGTTGTTGCTGTTGGCAAAATAAGTGCTGAGTACCATATTTGGAATTAGCCATGTGTATGATCCAGCAGTAACAATACTCTTCCTTAAAGATCAGATCATCACACTACAAAGTGATATTTAAAAGTTCAAATAATGAGAGAAATAATCTGGAGCTTCTAAGAAAAAAAGAAAACTATGGCATTAGCCAACTTTGTGTCCATATTAGTAGCTAAGTTAAAAATTCAGTTCTTGATTGTTCTCTAGACTTAAAGAAATTTGTAATAAATTGTAATGGATGGAATTAGTGAGTTGACAGTATTCAGGTAAAAAAAGTGTTAGGGTTTTGTAAAATTTACTTTTGCTTGTCATATGCAAAATGAAATTCTAGCTATAGATTCTACTGTTTATATTAAACACAGTAGGCTGGCATAGTTTTAAAATCCAAAATCTTGGAAGCACTGGGACAGTACATAATATTCAGCTGTTTGAAATAGTTGCATAAAATTTTTATAGAGCATCAAGCCACTTACAGAATAAAGCATAATGAAACAAATATATATGAAATTAGAACTTCAAAAGCATTTGACAAAATAAGTTACATTGCACAGTGAGATAAATTGTTCATGGCATCCATGAATATAATATAGAAAGGGCTGTCAGAGAACTATATCAGAAAATGAGTTGTTTCTCAAGAATGTGGAATGAATTCACTGAATTACAGAAATTCAGCTCAAGCATTTGCACTTTTCTCTGTAGTTTCTTCACATGCAAGAAATTCACTCTTCTGGTCATATCATAACAAAGTCTTAAAGGGCTTAAATGATACAACACTAATCATTTTTCACACCCATTCAGGTTTTATTTTTTTTAACACCGGAATCCCTTGTTAACAAATGCTTATCACTTTACCTCTGAACAGTGTTTATGATTCTTTTTCAGAGATAAGAAATGTGATATGTAACTAACTGATAAAGATAAACTAATTGTAATATTTATTTTTAATTCACCAGATTATTAAGCAGTGAGAGGTCAGGCATTTTTTCATAGCTGATACAGCTCCTATAAGTGCGTTTGTCATTCTTTGTCTTAGAGTCTATTGTTTTTTATTTATATTTGGACACTGAAATAAGAATTTTTAGCTTGGATATTGGTACATAAAAGGTCCACAATAAGAAATGTAGGATACCTTGTTAACTCTTCTGAGGTAATATCTGTCTGAAGGGAGAATTTGCTTTCAGATTTGTATTTTTAAAAACAAATTACCGCAAAGATAGTGTTTGCTCTTTCAGGAAAGTCCAAAAAAGGAAAATTCCATAGGAATGAATCTTATTCTATCTATCTAACCTAAAAAGAAGGCACCAGTATTTTTTTAATTTAATGTGGTTAAAGAAAATGTAAGATACTGTAGCCATTGAAGCAAAGCAAACACAATAATGTTGTAGCAAGACGTGAATTCAATCAGTGTAAAAATATTTATGCTGCTACAAGTTCTTCCTAATGCTCTTTTGTTGCTTCTACACGTTGCCAAGAAAACAAATTAGTTAATTTTGTCCTAGGATAAGTTTATATCTCAAATGCTTTTCTTGGGAAGGAGTTTCAGTGTTTTGGTAAAGCAGAAGCTGAAGAATGCTGTCCTTCATGGGTTATACAGAAGTCAATTAATGCTTGTTCCTTTAATGTTGTTTTGTATTAATAATTATTCCTTTCTAACAATCTGAGCACTTATGGAAAAAGTACTTTGCTGTGTTCATATGTAAATCACAGAGCTGGATCCCAGCAGCAGAAGAAATATTTCTTGCAAGTAGAGAATTGAGTACTTAGCTCTTTGTGTACATTTTTTCCAGTATCAAATCTCTGCTTATAAATAATTTATTAGCAGTATAGAAAAATTATTTGCTTGAATTTTTCCAATCAATATAGAAACATGACAATTTTTTTTTTTTACTTGTGAATTACTTTTCCCACAAATTAGTTCCTTTATATATTTTATCATATCATTAAATTCTCCTTCTTGGCTTCTTGAAAACAAAAAGAATCAAATGTCAGGGATTTGCTAGAGCTTACACTTGGAAAAAAAATTTGAGGTAGTGTGCATATAATCTGAGTCCACATAAATGCCAACCTTTGATTTGCTGAAATATAACATTTCTGGAGAACTGATGCAATTCCTGTAAATGTGCTTTTAAAATTATTTTCCTACAACTTCAAAATTAAAATTTGTTCCTACATGAAAAATGAAATTTCTCTTAAAGAATTTCAAACAGAGTAATTTTGAGTCTTTTTATGAAGTAAAGAGTGGAAAAAAGGTAGTGGAAAAGTTGGTTAAAACTACGTCTTTCCTGGAATAGTTTTTGATTTTTATAAATCCTGGGGAAAAAAAAAAAAAAACAAAAATGAAAAAGAAAACACCTGAAGTCAAGTTTGTTACATCCATGTGACTCATGTGTGGCAAATTTTTCTCAGTTTGAGGCCTTTACTTTTGTGTTTGCTTTTACCACTTCGGTAGATTTTAGAAAAGCATTCATGCTTGCACCTTCCATAACTCACTAAAGAGCCCTTCAGGATTTCTCAATTTACTGCTGTCTATTCCTGCTTCCATTGCAGCTCTCTGCTCTGTCTCTGCTCTTTTTTTTTCCCCCCATTCTTCCTTTGGTTCAGTCACTGTCATTTGCTGTTTCCCATCTCTCTGCTAAAAAGGTTTTACTAATTAATCCTTATTCTTGATTTTATAATGCATTGTTTCCTGTGGTGGAAATAATCCCACCAATAATCTTTCTTTGCTTTTAAAGTCCTTTTTTTCCCCAAGCCCTCTGACTGGCAGATCTAAATTGCATATAGAGACTTGCTGACCATCTCCTAAATCCCCAATACCTTTTACCTTTGCTTAGTCTGATGCTCCAGCATCCAAAAAATATCTTTTGGAGTGGTCCTCATTCTCAGGAGGAAAACACATGATGTTCTCCTGTGGGACTCCTCCCCAGAGGGCCCCCTTGCCAATGTTTCTGCATCAGCAGTAGTGAAAAATTTTATTTGAAACACCAAATTTTGTGTTCCATTTGCTGTTTCCCTGAATGCTGAGCATGGGGGAAGCGCGCTCTTGGCACACACACTCTAAAAGATATGTGATAAATGATGTGCTACTGTGTGATGGAAAGTCAGAAATCTGCTTAGTTCCAATTTCATTGGATATTGACATGCAAAATGTTTTTCTGGCCTCTGGTGCATATCTCACAAACCCTGTAATGACGTACGTGTGTGGAAATTCGTAAAATATATATACATACTCAACATCATGTTATTTTGCAAAGAAATTTAGTAGAACCCAAATGTATGAAAGTAATGGAAGTATTTTCATTACTATCTTACTGTATGTAAATGAAATTTAGTTAAAAGATATTGTGGAATAAAATGTCACAGAAAATCACTCCTTATCATTTGCAAGCTAATTGTTTTGAGTTTTTCATATTTATTCTTTGGGGGATATTTATATTTATTTATATCTATTGATTGGGGGATTTGTATTTATTTATATTTATTGATTTAAAGGAAATGCTAATAAACCTAGTGGTTTTTTTTCTTTTTTCAGAGCCTCAAACATGCACTTTGAAAGACTTTCCTTGTGCAAATGGAGATTGTGTTTCAGCAAGATTCTGGTGTGATGGAGACTATGACTGTGCAGATGGCTCAGATGAGGTAGGCATCTTCCAGAAAAAGTATTTCTTCAGAGAATTTGTAGTTTAAAATTGTTGGAGAATGGATTCCTGCAGAGAAATTTTCTAAAAGGCAGCAGTGGGAACGCTACACAATGAATCCCTGTATGCAAATTTCATTACTGAATTAAAACCAAACCTCTTGATGTAATTATTCCTTAAATAAAGAGAACATACAAATAAATCAAATAAAGTTGAAGAGTATTCTACATTTTCTTGTCCCAGCAGTTATCTGAACCTCTTCCCGTCACATAAATACTATGTGTCCTGATTGGGAAACCATTCTTTTTACACACAGCACTGGTTTGGTTTGAGAGATTTTTTTGAGAGAGCAATGAAGACTGTTTTGTATCAGAAGCTCACTGGATAATACTTCACTGGTTTTCTTGGTTTTGGTTTTTTTGGGGTTTTTTTTCCCTTTTTTCCTTTCTCTTTTCCTGTCAATACTGGACCTCAGGTGTTTCCAGCTATTTAGAGGGTGTGAGCCACCATTTTGGATCATATCCACAAATATATTTCATCTCACAAGACTTTAATTACTACATATTTCATAACATGGAGGATCATGGGCTGTAACTTCTGTCACCAGCTGCATATTTACCAATGTTTAATATAAACTCTTGATCTTGTTTATTGGTTGTTTCTTTGGTACCAGAGGTATTGTGAAACAGGCTGCTCTAGGGATCAGTTCCAGTGCTCCAATGGCCAGTGCATCTCAGCAAAATGGAAATGTGATGGTCACGAGGACTGCAAACTTGGGGATGATGAGAAAAACTGTGAACCAGGTATTGTTTTAAGTAATTCTGAATTATAAAATGAAGTCAGAAATCATCAAATCAAGATTTCTTGGGTACTACTAGTAGTGAGAAAGTGCAAAAAACCTGAAACTTTACCTTTTGAGTTTGCATCATTGTGTCTTCCTACTGGTGTTTTGAAAATCCTACTTATGTACAACTCTGCAGTGTGAAGCCTGTTGGGGCATAGGTATTTAATTTAATTATTTTGTATTGTAATTTGATAATAAATACTCCACATATAAAATTCTGCTCTGAAAATGTCAGTAAATCTTGGCATGTCCTGAAATGTTTTGTGGTCTTCATTCTAAGTTTAATAGTCCTTACTCAAAGATTTTGTATACTAAATTGTTGGGGATTTTTTTTGTTTTGTTTTGGTTTTTTTTGTTTTTTTATTTAGCTAAACTCTAAGACCATTTTAAGGAATGCAATTTTAAAAATATACTCATTCTATGAATATATGCATTTGTATAGTTGCCTTTGTTACCAAGCATAAGGAGAAAATAAAATTAAATTTTTAAGTGAAAAAACACAAATACCTTTTCACTATCATTATGCTATTTATTTAAGATGCCACAATTCAGATTTGTCAATTTGATTTATTGTAATTCCTGAAAGTGCTTAGACACAAGTTGGTTCACTATTAACCAGAAGGAAACTTTAAATTAAAAATCAATTTATTCATGAATTGTCTTTTTCTTAATGCTAAAATATGTGTTTGTAACCAGCATCTCCAACCTGCTCTTCAAGTGAGTACGTGTGTGCAAGTGGAGGCTGCATTTCAGCATCCTTGAAATGCAACGGGGAGTTGGACTGTGCTGATGGATCTGATGAGGTACCTGACACATTTCTGCTTATTTGTTTCTTCCTGATATTTTTTTTTGAAAATTTTTAGGTCTCAAAATAATTGAAAAGGAAATAGGGTTTTCTTGCATCCTTTGAGTGCTGTCAGATAACTTAGCCCCATGGTTGTATGTTTCTGTGCCCTGCGGGCAGGTTTTGGAGTGCAGAAATTTGTTTTCTCAAAGTCAACCCCCAAGCGTGGCTCTGGGATGGTTTCCATCAGGAACTGCTCCCTCCTGGCAGCATGGACGAGTTGTTGCTGCTGCCATTGATTAATGCCTAGCTGGTGTCTGTGTTCCCTCAGATGGATTGTGTGACAGAATGCAGAGAGGATCAGTTCCGGTGCAGGAACAAGGCCTACTGTATCCCTGTGCGATGGCTGTGTGACGGGATCCACGACTGTGTGGATGGCAGCGATGAAGAAAACTGTGACCAAGGCAAGAGGCACCTCTCTAAAAACATTTATTGGGCTTTATGTGCACACACATTGCAAGTTAGTAGCACCCTGGCCATTCTGAGTGGAGAAAGGAAAGTTCTGTGACCTCTCCTGACAAAGGCAGTAGAGCAGCTTCACAAGTGATCTGCAGGAATAAGGAAACTTGGATTGTTTATGATTTGTTCCTCCTTTGTTTCCCTCCCCAGTGATGAAAAAGGTCATGTTGTTACTGGAAGCATGTTCTTTTTCATCAAGGAAATCAGCAGTAAATCTGGTTAATTCAGGCTTTTACAGGCCCCAATAAACTACAAAGCCATGCACAATAAATCACACAGCTGTGCAATATAATGAACATTTGCTAAATAAATCATCTTAAGAGCCCAGGTTTCTGTTTATTTCAGAAAATCACAGAACACTTGGGATTGGAAGAGACCTTAAAATTCATCCAGTTCCTGCCCTCTGCCATGGGCAGGGACACCTTCTGCTATCCCAGGTTGCTCCAAGCCCCATCCAGCCTGGCCTTGGACACTTCCAGGGATGGGCATCTCTGGGCAGGCTGTGCCAGTGCTTCACCTTCTTTTTTGTGTTTGTCAAGGAGCAACTTGTTCATCCACAGAGTTCTTCTGGCACATTTTGACTTTCTCTTGTTGGGACACATTCCCCCTGGCCTTGGATGAGGTGATGCTTGGATACCAACCAGGCTCTCCTGGGCTCCTCTTCCCTCCAGGGCTTTCCCAAGCACATCCTGGAGAGAACAGTGTGCTGTCCTGGAGCCCAGGGCAGGGAGCTTGCTCTGCACCGTCCTTGCAGCCCTAAGGGATTTGAACTCCACGATTCCATGGTCCCTGCAGCCCCGGCTGCCCTTGAGCTCCACATTCCTCACCAGCCCCTCCTCTAAGTGAAATTAAAGGAGTTTTTTTCTAAAGAATAATTTTAATTGGCATTCTGTCTTCTGTTTTGGGGGTTTTTCCTGGATTTTTCTTCTTTCTTTTCCTTTTTTAAGTGGATAGTTCTGTGGGTTAGCCATCTACAGTCACATGTTCTGTGCATAAATTCAAAACATAATGGAGTACAGTTATATGGGATAATAATCAGGTACAAAGCAATCATAGTATATTACCCTTTCCTTGTTTTGAGTCTATTACACAATAGTTAAGACTAAAGGGAAAAAAAAGGAAACAAAGACATCATGTGGGGATGATTAAGTTTGAAAGAAAGACCAGAAAATTCAGAGAATGTGGAGAATATTCCAGAGATGTTTAGGTGCAAGAAGACATAAATAAATAAATAAATATCAACCATCTAGTCCATTTAAAACTGCTTTTAAAATATCTGGACTGTATCTCTTTAAAGCCCAATGGACTGTAAGTAAATAGTAATACACTTATTTTATCTGATGCCCACATTATTCTTTGGGCAGCATAATGGAGCTTCTGTGAACTGCAAATTGCTTACAATACAATAAGAAGCCTATTCCTAGTTGGTTATTGCTATCATACTTTGTATTTATGTCACAATTGTGATTCTGTTGCAGAAATCTATTTTATAAAGGAATTATGACAGCCAGAGCAACCACATGAAAGAAATGCCAGTTTATCTCACTGATAACTAATTTTTTCATCTTTGGAAATACAGCAAACACAAATGAAGTTTTATTCTACAGGATTCTAAAATAATATCCATAATATTTATCTGTGGCCCACTGTGCATGTTTATAAAAATAACTCTCTTCAATCTTATTAAACAACTAGAATGATGGTTATATTTTGATTGCACACACTATTATTTGGATTCATGCCTTTCATCATGAAGAGTACTTGAATTTCATATATTTTCCTTGGATAATTATACAGGATATTTCTGTTAATGTTCATAAGTTATATTTGCCATGGGAGTGAATTATACCTGGTAGCATCGTGTGAGAGTTCGAACATCCTTTTATGCAATGGACATTTAATGGAAATTAGTTTTTGGGGGAAAAAAGTTCAGCCATTCTGAACCTTTATAGCAAAAGAAAGCCTTCTGTTGATTTTAATGAGGGGTGAACAGGGCATTGAATGAATGAGTAAAAAGCCACTGAAGCCTGATCTAGCTCTTAGTGTGGGTGTAATGCATTGAGGTAAGCCACAGTGAGAGTTTTGGCATTATCATATAAAATTTCATTGTTTCCTTCTCTGCAGGTACACAGCTTTATTTATTTTATACTCCACTCCTCTCAGGAAACTGAAAATCCAGTTAGCAAAAAAATGAGTTTTGTAGGAAATTAATTGCAAGAACTTTCCATAACTTTGTTGATTGGTAGTGATAAAATTTAGTCATAATTGAGAAACACATTCTCTCTTATTACAATACACATTGAAACTGAATCTACCTTAAACTAATTTTTAAAGCCTGAGAGCATTCTGTCCTAAACCATTGCCCTAACCCCATGTTCCCTTTTGTTAGATGATTCAGAGCACATGGAAGATTTTATCCTTGCTGCTTTCTGTGCTCAATAAATATCCTGATGAGGCATTTCAGAAGTTGCAGAAAGGAAGATCCTGTCAGAGGTCCCTTAATTTTACCTGTTCTGTGCCCACATGGCTGGACCTTTCCTGGATACAGCATTTGGAGGTGGTGGGGGTTTTACAAACCTGGCCAAGCCTGTTGCTCCTCAGGAGAAGATGGGCTGCAATCACTTTGTCTCTGACGTGTGGCTCAGAGAGTGGAGCAGAAATAGGTGGAGAATCAGACCTTGGTGTGAAACAAAACTGACTGAAGTGGCTTTTCACATGTTTGGCCCTTTTTCTGTTTATCTCATTCTCTGATGGTCCAAATTCCTGATGTGCCAGCCAGGCCTTTGCTAAGAGGCTGCATCACCAAGGAGAGTTGCAGACAGGGAGTTTCAACATCTCCTGGCTAAATGCAAGTGGAACATTTGACCAGCTGGTCACTGGTTTGGTAATTCCCAGCTAACAGTCAGGAACAGGAGCTGTTTGGTCAAGGAAGAGTTTTTGAATGAGTATTCCTCTGCCTCTCCAACCTGTTCCTTTGGGATCTGTAAATTTAGTTATGCTACCTGTGTTACTCTCTGCAAATAGTGTGTGATAAGTGGTTGCAGTGGTTTTATCAAAAACTGACTTTTTTTTGTCTTTTTGTTTTCCTGACTTTTTTTTTTTTTTCTGTCGTCTTTTCATCTTCCCAGGGGGAAATATTTGTAGAGCTGATGAATTTCTGTGTAACAATTCCCTCTGCAAACTGCATTTTTGGGTTTGTGATGGTGAGGATGACTGTGGAGATAACTCTGATGAAGTTGCTGAAATGTGTGGTATGGCATTATATTTTTCAGAGTTTTTTGTATAATAAAGCAAGAATGACATTTGAGACGCACAAATATATAAAGGCACATGTGTCTTAAATTTAGTTTTGCTTTTAGAAGATAAGCTTGAAATATGGGGATATAGTTTTCTTTTGTTATTGCTTTTCATGTAATTTCAGATATTTGATGTTTGCTATTTTTGAGAAATGAAACTTTTCTGTAGGAAACCCACAGAGGGAGGAAAAAGTTACTTGTGTGATGTAATATTGAGCATCATTACACTTCATCCTTCTTTTGCTCTTTTTCTGCCATATTTACTAGTTCTTAAAAAAAAAGCTATAAATCACCCTTATGACACAAAACCTCTAAACGAAGAACTTAGAGTGCCAACACATATCTATCTGGCTTTGATGTGTAAAAAAGGATTAATAGCTGGCTAACAGCTGCTTCTTTTCTTTGCTGTGCAGTGAAGTTTCCCTGCCCTCCAACGAGGCCCTACAGGTGTAGGAACAACAGGGTTTGTCTGCGGCCTGAGCAGATTTGCAACGAGGTCGATGACTGTGGAGATAACTCGGATGAGGATCACTGTGGTAGGTGATATCACCTTTCAAGGCATTCAGATCAGACAAAACACCTTGAAGGTTAACTTTATTGCACAGATCTGCTTGTCCTTCAGTAAGGCTTAACTGCAGGTTAGCCCATCAGAATTTGAAACCCAAAGAAATTAAGCTTGAAATAATTTCTAGTTGCTTAATGCTTGGCAGTCATTCCCATTTGTACATGTCTAAAATAACCTGAGAATCCTAAATACTGATTTGTTTTTTCTCTTATTAATCTGTAATTATGTAGATAAAATCACATATAAAGCCAGACCGTGTAAAAAAGATGAGTTTGCTTGCAATGACAAGAAGTGCATTCCCATGGAGCTGCAGTGTGACTGGTTTGATGACTGTGGAGATGGCTCAGATGAGCAAGACTGCAAAATAAGTGAGTTGGGCTGGCAAGATCTGTTCTCTTGATTGTAGCAGAAAAGAAACAATTAACCAAGACATTTATCTGTGCAAGACCTATTGAACAATACAGAATGTAGTTCCTTCTTTTAGTTAAAAATGGATGGAATTCTGTACCACAAGAGCAAGGCAAATTTGGTAGCAATTCGAGTTGTAGAGGATTTTTGGTGTAGTTACAAGTTCTTTACAAAATTTAAGCACAAGTTCATTGTATTGTTTCATATTTGCAACAAGAAAAATTGTAGTATGAAATTCTTGATGGGAAATGTATCTCAGTTAAATACAGTCATTACATCAAATATAATACATTAAATCATGCAGATTTAAATAAACACTATAATGTCATTTATTTGTTAAAGATTTACCTGATCCTCTTTAAAAAGAAAGATGAATTTGTTATTTGTTGTTGTCACTTCAGGTATAATTTTTAACCCTTTGAACACTTCTACCAGGGATTTTTTAGACATTTTGTTTATGTTTAGGCGTCGCTGAATATACATGTGAAGATAATGTGAATCCTTGTGGAGATGATGCATTCTGTAATCAAACAAAATCATCCCTTTTGTGTCAGTGTAAACCTGGATTTCAGAGAAACAGGAGGAATAGACAATGTGAAGGTACAAATATTTTCCATCTTCCCTTGCTGTGAAGTATTAAAAGTCAATTTTCTGTGCTGAAGAAAGAGATACATATCACATTTGGGATTTTTTTTCCACAGAATAAAAGCTGTTTGATAGCTATGGCATCAAGAAATAAAAAACAAAACCAAAAAAAACCTAAAACAAAACAAAGAACAACAAAAAAAAATCAGCAATAAACAAAACCAAACACCAGAAAGTATTTACAAAATGTAGGTTCATACATTTTACCTGGAGAGGTTATCAAAGATTTAACATTAGTTGTTAAGAACAACTAATTGAACATAAGTTGTTAGAATGTTAAAAGGTTCAAGTATGGCTATTAAATAATTTAAGCACTAAATGGATTTTTTAAGGTCTAGTAGATAATTTAACATTGGTGTTGAAGTTGACATATGAGGATATTTTGAGATGCATAAAATAATAAAGATGCATAATACAAAATTGAAATCAAAGTGAACAGATAATAAGTGAATTTCCTTAGAAAATGTAGATGGTGCCATACAAATTAACAAGAAAATGTTTATGAGTTCTCTTTGTTCATCTGCTTTGTTCCATGATTTTAAGAACATTTTAAATAATAGTCCATTAAACTACAGGTATATAAATTACAATTTTTTTTCTTCATAGATATCAATGAGTGCATGGTATTTGGTACGTGCTCCCAGCACTGCCACAATGTAAAGGGCTCTTACAGATGTGCCTGTGAGAAAAATTACAAGGAGAGGAACTACAGTTGCATAGCAAAAGGTAATTCTATAAAAATCAAAATAGACAGTGCTGTCATTTTTTATATAGATTGTCCATAATTTTGAAGCAAATTTGCCATGGGAAGATCATATTAATGAGTCATTAGTATTTCATGCATAATGTGGACTCTCTCAGGGTTTGGCATCATTGCCTGTTACTAAAGAAATCAGTTTATGACATGGGAACAAATAGGGTTGCTAATTGAAGATAATGGTTTGTTATTATAGGAACACAGACATAATTCTGAGAGTTTATAATTTAAAAATCTGGGAGTCATTGTCCTAAATCTGAATTGTCCACGAGCTTCGATTCCATTGTAACACAGTTCATGCTGCCTTCTTTCCTCATTGATATTTGCTTTAAGCAACCTCCTCTTTGTTCTTGCATTTATCAGGAGGAAGGGAACAAATGATGTTTGATATTTCATACTCATAAGGGGGAAGTGTGACATTTAAAATTGATTCTCTATGGATAAATGGGATATGAATGGAGAAATAAAAATTATCCAAATTCATTCAAAATTATCAAGCTGACTTTAACTTTCTCAAAACCCAATGTATTGATATTAGGGAACATTTTCTTATGAATAATATACTTTACAACATCTGGATTAAGATGATATCTAGCTATCTGAAATGTGATGTAAGACACAGGTTCTGTTGCTGTCAAAACTTCACAGCCTTCACTAAAGATAAAATCATTCCACTTCTCATTTCCAATAGAGCAATTTAAAAACATGTTTATTGACAGCTCTGTGTTCCTTTAATATATACATTTAGGACCCTCTAAAGACAGCATGCATATAAAAATATGGGAATAATATGGGTTGAATGCATAATATCCTGGTTTTTTTGTATACTGCTTAAAAATATTCAAGTTCTAATATTACATACACCTTAAAATGTAGTCCTGGGTGTCTCACTGTGTGCTTGGAGAGCACTGAAGTTGATGTGTTGATATCAGAATATCAAGAGTTGCATTCATTGCCCAGATGTAGGTGTTTCTGCAGGCTTCAACAACCAGAAAATAATTTTAACCTCAGAAATTATATCAGCTGAGCACAAAAAAGCTACTTGAGTAAAACGCACTGATTTTTGCATTAGTTGACATTTACCTTATTTTTGTTTCATTATAATAATCCCTAGGCTCTGAAGATCAAGTTCTCTATGTTGCTAATGACACTGACATCCTGGGTTTTGCATATCCATTCAACTACAGCGATGCTCATCAGCAAATATCACATATTGAACACAATTCAAGGATAACTGGAATGGATGCATATTTTCAAGGGGATATGATTGTTTGGAGCACTCAGTTTAATCCAGGAGGGATTTTCTACAGAAAACTTCACGACAGAGAGAGAAGGCAGAGTAACAGTGGCTTGATAGTAAGTGATCAAAATCAAAGATTAAATCACACAAATTTCATTCAATTTATTTTTCTATTCTGACTCTTCTGTAATAGCATGGGCTGATTCAGTAAATTAAAATGTCTATCTGAGAATGATTTTATTTCAGTGATATATATGGCTACTAAGGCTTTCCTGTTCAAGACTCTGACAGATTTGGTAGAGTCTCCAAGACAACACAATTGTAGGATTTAAAAAACTTTCCTGCAGAGAAGTAAACACTATATTAGAACATTGGGAAGGCTGTATACCATCAAGATTTTTTATTTCAACAGAGAAAAGGGAAGAATATAATATATAGAAGAGGAAAGCCATGAATTTCAAATCTTTGGAAGACAGAAAATGGAGATTAAACACAAGTTTAATTTCTACAGTGATCATATAAACAATGATATTGGCAAAGTTATGACATACATTTAAATGTTAGAACAATTGGTATTTATTCCCTTTTTGTTGAACTGCATATTATCTGATTTTGAATAAGCATAAATGTAGGTTTGGACTTTGCAACAGAAATGTGGATTTTCATAAGCTTGGTTTATTTTAAGTGGTCTTTCCTTGAAAATAAAATAAATGTAGGTTGTTACTCATCTTGCCTAAAATATTTCTACAAAATTCCCTAGGAAGTGATATTGCTGAACTGAGAATAATTATGTGGTCTATACATTGGTGTTTCTATAATGCAGTAAATTTAGATTTTGGTTTTTTTTAGTCTTCACTGAATTTGATAGAAGAGTAGAGTTTTTAATTTTTTCTTGGCCAGTTAGAAAAAACACCTCTCTGACTTTTTCACGTTTCCTTAAACTTAGGAGAGGTAACCGTGATGACCTCCCATCACATGCCTGCTTTTATACACCCAGAATAAACAGGATTAGCAACAGTAACCCAATCTTTCATCTATAATTCATACACTTCTGAAACCACTTCTGAGTACATCCCAGCCAAGGATATTTCCTCTCCAAATGAATGACATTCCTGACCTTTGACACCAGCAGGGCAAAAAGCCTCCTGATGTAGACACCAATGGACACTGGAGAAACCTGGAATCTGTTGTTGCATCTTTATAAGAGTGGTTTAAAAGCAGCACTTCCCCCTGTCCAGAAGTGTCTAGGTTTTGTTCAGAGAAAGTGTATGGAAAGCAGATCTGAAGTACAAAATAATGACCAGGATCTCCAACAGGTCAGCTCTGTCGTTTGAGTTTTGCAGAAGGATACTTGTATTGAAGATGTGGAGTAACTCTACTATGGAGTTTATCTCATTTTACAATGTGGTGTACATTTCTGTTTAAAAAA
This sequence comes from Passer montanus, assembly GCF_014805655.1. Classification (NCBI taxonomy): domain Eukaryota; kingdom Metazoa; phylum Chordata; class Aves; order Passeriformes; family Passeridae; genus Passer; species Passer montanus. Next base: position 23,678,388 of record NW_024356504.1, on the reverse strand, counting down.
TCCTGATAAACAGATCTCTGAATTGAGTTATTCATTAGAAAATAATGAAATTGTAAAGCCTTGTGAAGTTAATGTTGAGAAGGTGGTGGTGTTATTTATTTATTTTCTTTCTTTTTGGGGATAATCTGCAGATGCATTCTGCAGCAAGAGCAGTTTGCTGACCTGCAGCCGCTCTAATAGATTGAATATTTTCTTAGAGGTCCATAAAATGGAGCATAAGCTTCCTTCAGACATCTTCATAGTCCAGGGATTGAAATTTTTACAGCTCATTTGTCACTGTCTCCCTGTTTAAATGAATAGAGATAAAATATTCTTAGAATTAACATTTTCTTAATGTACTGACATAGTATTCAGTTTTTCTATCCCTTTCACTGTTATCTGAGCATATATCTCAGTCACTTCCTTTTCTATTCAAAGATATTGAAAAAATTGTGTTTTTCTTTATACCCCATGTTCCCCTGTCTCTTCAGTGCAGGTAGGTCCTTATGACAATGCTTGATCCAAGCTAGACAAAGATTTTTACAAATCTGAATGTGAAAAATGCAGACTGTATTTGAATATGTCTTGGACACTTCTCATTTATATTTGTGAAACATTTGCTTCTCATTGTACTTAACTGTTCAGTTATTTTCCCAGCATTATCTCATTAATATTCAAATATTGTTGCCTTATTTGCAGCTGATCAATAGGTTAATTGGTTTTATAATGTTGCTTTAATATTGTCACCAAAATTTGGTTTTAAAAGGCTTGAGAATTCCTTAATTTTAACCCAAGTTTTTTTCTAATAGGTAAGTTTTCAAAGGTTACATTATAACTTTTATATCTAGACTTTGATATGTAAATCAGGACAGTAAACTTGAACAAAGTCACCTGCATTTTCAGGTAATTACATTAATGCAAAAATCCATCTCAACCAAAATTGCTCCACGGAATTAGCATATCAAGAGCCTTCCTCAGAGAATAGCTTTAAGTAGCTCTCCTGATTTTCTGTGAAAAGGGGTTTAAGACTGGTACAAATTCAAGCATTAAAGGAAATAGTAAATATCAGCTCTTCAGAGTTTATTGACAGATGCAGAAGAGGATTTCATCCCAACAGAGTTCAGGCAGTCAAAGTGAATTGGTGATAACTGGAGCAGCTGTTTGCTGCCTGATCCTTGGAGGGAGCTGCAGAAGTTATCTGAGGTGAACAATGAACATGGAGCCACCCCACACTTCAGCTCAAGTGCTTTATTTCGTGGAAGAGGACAAAAGGATGAACATTAAAATGATGATGCTGTCTAACAGGAAGAAAAGCACAGGCTTTGTGCTGTATCCAGTTTATTGGCAGCCTGCTCCAGCCCCAGATTTCTGAGAGCTTCCCAAGAGCCCTTAATCACCCTTGAGATGAGTTCTCTTGTGTTTCCCAACATTTGCCCCAGTGCACCCCTGTGAATGGAAACTGCTTCCAGCCCATTTTCTCTAAACAGCAGGAATTTATGGTTTTATCTCAGAGCTACAGCTCTGTCTGGATGAAGTTTACATACTTAGAAGACTCTTTCTGGAATCAGCTGGTTGGGGTTTATAAATGATCCTACTTTATGGAATACCAGTGGTGGTTGGGTGAATTACTGCACCCACTGGGATGCTCATCTATCAAAAAAAATGCATGTTTCAATGGTAAAAATTCTAAACATTTCATTGTTTTTAATTTCTTTTTACTGTTCTACTAATATAACATTAGATAATGTATTATTTTTTAGAGAAGACATTTTAGGCAAAATAAAACACTCCTTTACTTTGTTCCACAGCATTTCCTTACCCAAAATATCTGCAAAATCAATAAGATAAAATACTGCTTCACCTGTGCTTATGATACAAATTAGATTTGTCATTTATTCTTCCTGTTAAACATTGCAAAGGGATGTGTTCCTACTGCATGTGCAACATATTTTCTTCAGTTAAACTCCACTTGAGGGGCTGAAAATCTGTAATTTGCCATTATATGAAAAAGGTTTCCAGATCCAAGTTGTTACTGCAGCTTCTTTTTTTTTATGTTTGTTTGTTTGGGTTTCTTTTTTTTTCTTTTTTTTTTTTTTTTGTTACTAATTCTTTACCTTGAAAACAGAATTTACAAAAGACAGCAGTTCTGATCAAAAGTGGTCTATAGCTGTGCAGAGACTTCCAAACTGTGAAAGGCAATTAGCTTTCAAACCCCAATTTTTCTAATAAGTTGTAGTACATTATAATTACCATCAAAGAGTGCTAAAATCACTGTAGAAAACATTAATGTGATTTTCTTCCTGTATTTTCATCCTTATTTTGTATGCAGAATTATTCTTCAAAATTAACATAATCCAAATAAGCTATTAGGTCAGAGCTCATTTCCAGTTAGCAATTTTACTAGACAGTGTGAGAAGATGCAGAAGACCTCAGAAATATGATGTAGCTGCAATTTAATGAACACAACTGGAAATTACACAGCCATAGCATCAGCTAGTGGTTTTTAAATTCTTTTTTAAAAATCTCTTACACCAGATGGCTCCTTGACATTTCTTCTGTTCATCTCCTTCTTCATTTGATCTTTAATATCCCCCCAGCATTACTGGAACTGAAACCAGACTTCTCCTGTCTAGTTGGGGAGACAGGCTCAGTATTCCTCAACAACCTCATCCTCACCCCCCAGTTTTCATAGGATGTCTATTTTAGGATATCTCATCTGCTTCTAGAACCACCTTTTTTGGGAGCCATCTCTCAGTCTGCTTGGCAACTCCCATCTTGGTCTTTCCAGGCCCTCAAAAAAGTCTTATGGTGAACTGTAGGTTTGAACAGTCAAAAGAAGAGAAAAGGCGAGAGGTTTTTCTGGCCATGACAGCTGCTTTCCTTTTAAAAGAATATTTGGTGCCAGCATTGCAAGCCATTAATCCTTGTAGTATCCCATGAGATCTCCAGGTACGAGAGGTTTCTTGACTCAGGTGCCTGAATATTGCCCAGAATTAAAAGCAGGTTGGACTAAAAATACAGTTTGTCTTCTCTGAAAATACCCCTTTTTTTGGTATCTGGTCCTTTCTGTGAATGTTGCTTGTATAGTGACAAAGACAAAAGTTATTTGTATAGAAATGCCACACTTAAAAAAATGTATTATTTGTGGAAGCATATGCCACCATTGTCATCATTTCATACCAAAGAATGATGGCACAATATTTTATTTAACTTTAAAAATCAACTGTGACTCTATTTTTAAAAATTACTGGTTTTAAAATGCAGTGACTGATTTTGCTGCTTTAGTATTCCCCTAAATAGAAAATCAAGGTTCTATGTATCTATAACACATACCTTCTATGAAATTTTTGCAGAATCAAGAAGTTTATGAGCAATGAACTCAATAAATTCACCATTGTGGTCCTATTATTTCACCTAGAGAATGAAATGACCTTTATTTTATGATGAAAATAGTCTACAAATGTCTTGTGGTATTAGGGAACTTTGACACTTAAGGGAAAACAAGTTATTTTAGGATTTTCTTTCCTGGTTTTCAGTATGTGGCTTAGTAGCACTTCATTGCTTTATTTTTTAAGGAATATATGAGTTTTTTCATAATTTAACTTGATATAGTTATAAGGAAATAGGCAAACAACTGTATGTGTATTTATCTCATGCTGGCCTTGAGGTTTTTATGATACACTGCATTCACGTTACAAAGAGTTGGGTAATCCTATTTTACAGGGAATACTCATTTCCACAGGAATTCCAGTAAACTTTAGAGTTGTTCATATAGATCTCCTATTTGCAATATGAACTCCTGTCCTTAGGACCATCTTCCAGAGCTAAGCCTTAATGATTATGGGAAAAAATATAAATATAGAGATCCTCCAGTTGATAAATTTAATGTTATAATCAGCCAAGCATCTTTTGTGTGTGAAGATGAACGTTCATGAATACAGAGGGAATTTTATGCAGTTTTCTAAATGCACTGATTTTCTCTACCTACTCCTCAGGATGGGCTCACTCTGTTTTCACTGAGGGCTTTGGGATGAACACCATGGAATCAAATAGCTGCAGAATCTTTTCCTTTTTCTTTGGTTTCAAATTACAATCCAAAACACTTGTTTGCTTCAGTGTTAATAGTTAAAGTAGCTGGTGTCAAAGTGACTTGTCCCTAATGTGGGTAGCCTTAAAGTTGAGAAAACAGATTAGAAGGAAGCATTGCCTTGTTCCTCTGCATGGAATAGAGGTGTCAGCAGAACCCTCAGAGCTGAACTCTTGGAGGTGCAGTTTAAGTCTTTCCAATACATTATTTCTGTAAAAATGACACAAATCTGTGGCTGTGCAGCTGCTGTGAAAGGCCGTTTCCACAAATCTGACTGCACCATCTGCTCTTTTTAGTGTCCAGAGTTCAAAAGGCCCAGGGGCATTGCTGTGGACTGGGTGGCTGGGAATATTTACTGGACTGATCATTCCCGGATGCATTGGTTCAGCTACTACACAACTCACTGGACCAGCCTCAGGTACTCCATCAATGTGGGGCAGCTGAAGGGACCCAACTGCACCAGGCTCCTCACCAGCATTGCAGGAGAGCCATATGCAATTGCTGTAAATCCAAAAAAGGGGTATGTATCCTTCAACATCACTGTGATTTCGTAATTCAGATAAAATTGCAAAATGCAGCAAGGGAAAGAAAATTATGTCTGCAATTGTCTAAACTTTTCCAAGTTGTTTATTTAATTTCCTGCTCAACTTACCTAAATGTAAACCAACACCTCCACTCTGCCAAGAATGTTGAAAGGCTCACAACAATTGAGTATCAGTGAAGTGTTTTGAGGCTCTGAGCAGGCGTTCAGCTCAATTTTTGTGGTGACTATTTCAGGATGATGTACTGGACAGTTATTGGGGATCGGTCTCACATAGAGGAATCATCTATGGATGGCACTCTGAGAAGGATACTGGTTCAAAAGAACCTGCAAAGACCTACAGGTAAACACCTTATTTTTCCCAAATACCTGCTACTCACTAGCTCAGGAAGATTTCAGTTTCTCAGTTAAAAAAAAACAACAACAAAAAACACAAACAAAAAAGCAAACAACAACAACAACAAAACCTGACCAAACACCCAAGAAATGGGCATTTTCCTGTATTTACTGCCTGAAAATACTTTAGTACCATCCTTCTGTGTTTTCTTTCTTTACTTCATGGTAGAAGGTAGATGTTAATGTAGGAAATAAATAGTTTTAAAATTTTTTTGCCAGATATTTAACGCAGGTCCATGTAGAAGGAATGCAAAGAAAGAGTTCAAACCTTTAATATTTCCCCAAATAGGATTTTATTAATACTATTTATGATGTTCTTAAATTGATTACCACATGTGGCTTTCCTATTTCAAATAAGAGGGAGTGAGAGTTTGAGCATTTGGGCTTGACTTCATAGGATTCACACAGAAATGGCTGTCACAGGAGTGTTATATGTATAAAACAAATAGAAATACTTTTATCTCTGATATCATCAAAGTACATTGAGAATGCTAGTTATGTGTTAATTTATATTTAAATCTTCTCATTAAAATGCAAAGAATAATTTGAAGCTGGAAAGTGGGTATTGCTTCTAAAGCATGCCCCTTACAGGTCCTATGTTTCACACAGAAATGATACATTGGGATTGCCTTTTACCTGAAATTATTGTCTTCAGCCTTTTCCCTGAATGCCAGTGTTTCTTTAAAAGAGGGCTTTTTTTAATGGAGTTTTAAATGTAAACATATTTCACTGGTCTGTGAGTCAGATTTTCTCCACTTCCTCTCATCTATCTGTAGCTGATTAATTTATGACCTTAAGAGGAGTATTTTCACTGTTATGTATAATTTCTTTTGATGTATTTTTTCTGACTTACCTACTTACATAAATAGGAAGAAAAATACCTTTTCCCATTCTTATTAAAGATGCACTGCAACTTCAAAAGCTCAGATGAAATTATTTTATGGTTCCAATATTTTCTTCAGGCTGAAGTTTTTGACATGACCTAAAATGGCATATTAACCATTTAATCTTCCTCTGTGAAGCATGGACTACTTGATTTAACTATTTAATTATTGCCTAGAGGCTGGGTATTTATAATGTCATTGATCTTTTTATTCTCTTTTGTTTTCTTTTCATATACAGATGAAAAAATATATTTATAACTATATATCTTCCAATATTGCTGTTTAAGTCTTGCAGAAGTAATGTAGTTAAAATAATCTCATTTTTAATTCTGAAAGACTGCATGGGAAGTCTCAGTGATAAAATGAGAACAGAATTCAATATGTGTGGAAGCAGGGTGCAAAGTCTCCATGAATTCTGAATGCCTTGTTTTTAACACAGGATCACACTGGTGCAATTGGCATATTAGATTTTGGCTGGGAGAACAGGTTAGAGGAGTTGACTCTGTATTTAATTCCCACCTGGTATTTCTATCCCTACCTGCTGAGGAGAATGGGTTAGAAAAAGGTGCTGACCTTTGGCAGAGTAAGGTAAAGAAAGCAAAAAAAACCATGGTTGCCCCAAGGGGAAGGTTTAAGTGAGAGCTGTTATAGTTTATTCTCTTTGTTTTCCAGTCAAATCTTTTCATTACTGCAATATTTTGTGCACATAAGACTATGGATGACATAAAAATGTAGAGTTATAGAAAAATACTATTTTTTTTTCAGGTTTTATGTTCCTATTTGAACTTTGTCTCCTTTGTAGGTCTCGTAGTTGATCAGTTCAGCCAGCGCTTGTTCTGGGCTGACTTTGAGTTGTCTGTTATTGGCAGTGTTCTTTTTGATGGGTCCGACTCAGTTGTGTCTGTGAGCACAAAACAAGGTATGGAGAGCCTTGGCATAAAAATTCTCATTTTATTTTATTTTTTTTGGCCGAAGTTTCACTATTCAGACAAATTATGTTAACAAAAAGCAGTGATTATTGAGTAATTTTTTGTGCTTTTGTTAGACAATGTTTCAAACATTATCTAAGCAAGTGTTTTAGATAGGATAAAGATAATTTCAGCTTTAAGATAATCTGATAAAATTACCTTAGGGGAACAAAGATTCAATGATATGTCAGATTTCCAAGTATAGGTATTACTGAGTAACATTGTGATTAATATTTAGGCTTGATCTCACTTGGACTTCTATTAGAGCTGCCTGCATTGAACTGGAGTTTTAGGGGTTGTAGAACAGTTGATCTGAATCAGTTCTGGGAGAATAATGGGCTTGGCTTTTAGGTCAGTAAGTAATCACAGAATTCTGCTAACAGAATGTGAATAAGAAAGTTCCTTTTGATAAAAAAGGAGATTCTGGTGAAGCAAACTGTTTTCAATTGCACTATGGCTTTTTAACAATTTGTTAAGTAAGAAATGTATGAAATTTGAATAGAAAATAAAAGGAACACATTTTAAAAAGATTTGAAAGCAGCCTTTTGGGGAGAATTGCTTAGTGGGCAGCTGGTTCTGGAGAATTGTCAGGGTGTTATTATACCTGGTGCTACTGAGTGTTTTAACCCAGAATTCACCAGGATATTCTGGAATATACTAGGAGGAATCTCCCATAACCCTAATTGGGCAGGACGAGATTGAAAACATCTTATTTTGGTTTAAATGCATTTTATTCCCCAATTTGTGTCAATATACATGAAGATAATCATCTGAAGAGAGATCACTTTGGGTGTAGGGATCTGACCACAACCTCCTCTAGCACTGGACCAAAGGAAAATTGGGGCAGTTTAGAAATTTCTTTGCAATGAGACTAAAACCTTCAATCCATTGAATTAAGCAATCCTAAAATAATGAATTAGAATTCATTAATATTTTTATGAAAATGAACTACTGAGTACCAAGCACTGATAGTATGTAAGAACAATAGGAAGAAATAAAGGCTGATTGATGAAATTAAGTAAATACAAGGGAAGTACAAAACCATTTTTAGAGTAAATGTTGAAAATAGCAGGCACAAGGTATCACAGGGAATAAATTCAGATTCTTTATGGCTTCAGGAAGAGCTGCACCTCAGACAAAGAAGTTTTAGTTAGAAGCCATTGCTTTATGAAGGGCAAGTGTGAAATTCTGCAGCCAGTTGTACACAGGAAATCCAACTGGTGGGCTAAGAGGCCCTCAGAGCTCTTAAAAATGTGGAGTTGGTAGAGTTAACAATTCCTTTTGCATTAATTTACTATAATTATGAATTAAAACAAGTGTGGTACAAAAGCTAGCATTTCAAATATGTTAGGAAGGAGCTGAAGAAATGTTTTGTCAGAATAATTTCTTTTTGTCAGAATAATTTCTTTCATGTGAAGCAAAATGACCTCTTTCTTCCTTGTCACATACATCTAGTTAAAGTGTTGTACCTAAGGTACAACAAGTAGAACAAGTCTGCTCTAATTAGTGAGTTGTTACTGCAGAGTTTCCTTTTATTTCAATGATCAGCCAGTTTCTGAGGCTCAATTGGGTGGAAAACTGATAAAAATCTTGCAATTTAAGTTGTCAGCAAAATGGGAAGGGTTCCTTTGGGGAAGATTGCTTTTTTTAAAGCAATTTTTGTGAGGACCAAACAAGCTGTCTGAAAAATAATGTCCTTAAGTGTTAATCACAGTAATGAAGTTTTTATTTTAAAAAGTTGTTCATTATTTGAATATGAGTATATATTTGTATTTACTATCCATTTTTATTCAAGGTTTACTGCATCCACATAGAATTGACATTTTTGAGGATTACATATATGGAGCAGGCCCTAAAAATGGTGCATTTAGAGTGCACAAATTTGGCAAGAGCCTTGTAGAATATCTGAGTGTGGATGTTGATAAAGCAAAAAGTGCCTTGATTTTTCACCGCTACAAACAAACGGACTGTGAGTAAGCATAATTACTTTAAATACTTTAAATTCAACCTCAGGGGGGGAAAAGTAACCAAGTTGTATAAATATAAACCAGAGCCTGATTGTACAAATTGAAAATAGATTTAGTCATATTTCTTTATAGAGTTTTGACGTGTTTGTACCCATTTGAAAGGATCTGTACAAATTTGTACAGAAATGCCTTTTGTACCTGCACTGTAACTGAGATAAAAAGAAAATTAGAAGAGAGGTGAATGAAAATCCCTCTAGCCAGAAGCAGATGAAATGTTTTACTCCATGTTACTAATAGATTTTTTGGTAATGGAAGAAGTTCTGTCCTTCTGTGGGTCTTGCATTGTTGTTTGGGGGAATGTATTCAAACAGACTTGAGGCTGTTGATATCCTGGGAAGTGGAAGTGTATCGGAATTTTTTATCTGATTATTTATCTTTTCTTAGCTTTAGAACAAAACTCTGAATTTATTAAATAAATAAATAAATATCAATATTTCTAATATTTTGGTTTTTTTAAACAGTGCCTAACCCCTGCTTGGACCTGACGTGTGAATTCATTTGTTTACTCAACCCTTCTGGTGCAACATGTGCTTGTCCTGAAGGAAAGGCGTTGATGAATGGAACATGCATTGATCAGAGCCTCCTAGGTAGGTACTGAGAACTGCAGGAAAACCAGAAAATAAACAGCTGGTCAGTTTTGGTCACTGCAAAAGGCCAGGCTGGCTGTGAGTGCAGAGTTTTGTGATGTTTAATACACATTAATTAGCTGAAACTGAAAGGTGAAGGAAAAAAAAAATCTCTGATTCAAAAAAATACCTCCCCTGCTAGTATTCATCAAAATGAAAAATGAGCTTTCAGCTTAACTGATACAAGATGATTAAAAGTGAGTGGGTATAAATACTGACCAAAAGAAGTTTGAAAAGCACTGAGGTGTTTTGGATTCCAAATTAAAAGTGAGTCATTCAGGAGAAAAAAAAAACATTGCAGCAATGGTGAAAAGGAAGTGAGAGCAACATAGCAAATAATAATGACTTTGAAGTAAGTCAAAGAAAGAACAAAAATACCTTTGGCATTTTTATCTAAAATTATATATTCTGGGAACCTCTGTAATGACTAATACTGAGACACAGGAAACCAGAATTCATGAGAAAAGAGCCTCTAAATTCTTGATGTGTTTTAAGGGTAGGGAGGGAATAATTTCCATGGGATATTATTAAGTACTTTAAAATGTCTTTAATTTAGGCCAAACCTAGCTTGGTCACACAGCTGGAATGATTTCTTAGCCAGCTTGAATTTGTAAATGTTCTAGAAATCACAGAATAGCATTTCTTGTGTTTATTATGTGTATTATGATGTTTTTCTGATGTTTAATTCCAGGCTCAGAAGTGCAAGTGATGGATATTTGGTGAGATCCTCTGTGCTTAAAGTGCCCAATTTAGCAATTAAATTAATTTACCTGAAATGTCATAATTCTCTGGAGAAAATCTCACAGATCTATACTGCCTAGGCTTTAAATATTGAATTAGCAGGACTGTGTTTTAGTGGTTCATGATGTGATATTAATAAAACTGTCCAACTCTGGACACAAATCAGTCTGAACACCATTCCTGCCCAAGTGTCAGCTCTTTGTCCATCTTATGTGGACACATATCAAGAATTTCTGCTGTTCCAGCACCACCTAAAAATTAATTCAAATTACCCATAGTCACTACTTAGGTGTTAAAGAATGGACAAATAGAAGGATTTGTTTTTCACTGCTGACTTGTACCAGTTTGTACCCATAATTTCAGTAATGCTCCATTTTTACTGGTGGGCAAAGGATTATGCTGTGGTAATGTTTTCAGGAATGTGTGTTTTTATTAAAGAGAGATCTGAAGAGGTTTTTAAATTACTTGTTATAAATTTTTATGGGCAGACAGAAAATGCCAAGAGAAGCATTTTTAATATATTGATAATTTTCAGTACCTTCCCATGGCTGCAATATCTGTTATGACTTTTTAAAGGGCTGCTGAATAAGTGTTTCCTTAATTTTGTGTTTACAATCATATTTCAAGTAATGCCTAATGTAGGCTTTTTCTTACTTTTTCTTTCATCTCTGTTATTTTTGTAATAGTATACTGCAAGTTTTGTAGTATCACAGATTTCAAATTATTAATTGAAACTTCTGTAGTACTCTCTCATAATTTTTATGCATTATTTTGATTTTTTTTAAGTGTAAGGGGATGTGAAACATTTGTCTCTGGCTGAGACTCCACTTCAGCTCCCAAAGACCAGCAGAGATTTCTGGAAAGATCAGTGTTGACGCCAAGATCAGCATCTTGACCTGATACAGGTTTATAATTAAAGGCTGACTGATAGTCACTTGCCATTAATAGTTCACTAATAGCCTGGAAAACAAACAAAAAATCAATTTATAAATCAGGTCCTTTTCCTTTAAGAAGTTATACAGTGTGGAATAAAAAACTAGGAGCTGCAGTTTTCCTCTTCTGATGAAGATCTAGAAAATGTATGTGAAATAGTCCAGACCCCACACATTCACCTTGTTCAAAGATATTCAGAATATTTCTGGGACTGTTAAGGTTGTCAATAACCCAAAACAGAAAATCCTGCCTTACTTGACTGTATATTGTTGAAGGGAGGCTATACAGACATATTTTTTTTTCTGTTGCTCTGCAATAAAATCCTGATTCAAAATCAGTCAAAATATTCTTGTTGATTTTGGTGGTATTCTGGTTTTTGAGATGTTCTGGTTTTATTATGCTTGCACACAGCTATTTTAGGTCGTGTGAGAAGCTTTTTACTCTTAGAAATTAATAGCAGTTGTGGATATCAAGAACTTGTAGGATTGAACTGTACTTTTTGAATAATATATAATTCAAGTTACAATAGAAAATAGTAGGATCTTGAATAATCATAATATTTTTAATGCATTTGAGTGTTTTTTAAGTCTTTTTAAATGCAATAAGGAAACTACTGGTAGATTCCCATGACTTGGCAGAGCCAAAATGGGACAGCCATCTCCATTTCAATTCAGTTTCTTCTTAGTCTGTCTACTATAAAGGTTGGTGACTGCAAGGTAATCTCAGTCTTGCTCTGTTCCTTGTGCTACATCCCAAAAACTGACTCAGATTCTTGTTCAATGGATTGCTCTGTTTCTTCCTTTTTTTTTTTTTTTTTTTTTTTTAATCAGAAGAAAATTAGCTAAGTCCTAAAATTCTGCATGCTGCTCCTCCTGGCTTGGTCCATTGTTTTTTTTTTCTTCATGCGCCATACATGAGGGATGTTAAATATTGACTCCTCAGTGGCTTTCTGTACACTGAATCCAGATTGTCTCAGACAGCTGTTTCCCCAGCACCTCAAGCAACTGAGGAGAAACAGCTTCTGGGTTTGATCTGGAGTTTTCAAGCTGGAGTCATTACAACATATGGGTGTGTTGCATAATTGAGAATGTTTTATTATAACAGAGTGAGTACAAGTTCCAGTGTTTTATGAGATAAGCTTCCATCTCATTTCTCCCTGGATGATTGTGACTGACAGACCAGATTCTTTTGGGGTTTATTTATTGACTGAAACAGGCTGGACTTCTTCAGTTTAGAAGCTACCCTTTAATTTTCCTACAGGATAGAGCAGAGTACCGCACCTCATTTTCCTAAAAGAGACCCCTGCATTTGCATCCATTGGGTTTCTTGTGTCTAATTGTCTGTAGCACAATGAAGCTAAAAATGTACCCAGAGGATGAAAATGGAGAGAATTGCACTGGAGGAAGACATTGAGTCCCACAGCTGGAAGAGCAGGAGTAATGAAAACTTCCAAGAGTTCCCTGTTCTGGAACCTCACACTTATCACTTTCCTCTTAAGAGGGGAACTTTTCTGTTCTTTTTGGTTGAATGAAAAGCCTGAGGAAAGAATTCCAAAGACTCAGAACTGTTGTTTCTTCTGAATAGAGATGAAACATTTAATTTATTATGTTGCTTCCCTCAGCACATCTCAGTGGGGACTTGCCCACTGCATTGCAGGCAGAGAAGGTGCTTCGGCTGGGGTTGGAAAGGTTCATTCCTGTGTTCCTTCTTTTTCAAGCCCAAAGTCTGCCTCAGGGAAGAGGAGCTGTGGCACTTTGGTCCATACTGTCTTCCTGGGGGTTCTCTGCTTTTCCAGACTTCTTAGATTTCAGAAAAACAAGGGTCACAAAGAAATCTGCTTCTGGTTTGGAAAAAAAAAATCTGTTTACAGAATTTCTTCTGTATTTACAAAGGGGTCCTTGTTGGGAGGTTGTTTCCCAGTGCAGAAGAGAATGGATGCCAGTTAGATTTTCACACTCTGCATTTTTTTCTTAGCCATTCTCTTCCTTTCAAAATTGTAAAGAAAACAGATGTTTTAAGAGGAAAAAAAAGTGAAGGGAAAACAAAGAGGAGCATCTGTCTTACAGCCTTCAGACAAAATTTGGGGAGAACAACTTGTTCTGATACTTTTCAGCATATGGCAGATTGGCAGGTGTGGTACAACTCTCATCTGAAGGAAGATTTATAGAACCTCACCTCAACATTATAACTCTGCTCTCTGTCTTTATTAGGTGCATTCAGTTCAGTAAAGGATGAGCTACATCTTTGTCCAAGGGCGAGCCAAGAGCAAAGAACTTTCTTCCCCATGGGATGAGTTTTTCCCACTGTGGTGGAAACTGTTTTTGTCCCAAAGAATGTCGGTCCCGAACCTTGTGCTCTATAACATCATCTCCCCATTTAACTTGTCTAGTCCAGAAATTCTCCAAAAGGAGAAAATAGCAAAAAAGGTGCATTTTTTCTCAAGAAAGAATAGAGTTGTTATAGAAATGCCAATAAAAGGTGTGTCTTGTGTAAGTGAGGGAGAGGAATGGAATATCAAAAAATTGAAGAAGTGAAAGAAAAACATACCAGCAAAGCTTTGATTTGCTGTTTTATCAGTGTTTCTTCTTGGTAAGATTTCCGTTTTGCTTCCAGTAAAAGGGAAGAATCAATGATGAAGCTGATAAGACAAAGTCTATTAATGTTTGTGTCAAACAATTTTAGTGGGAAGAAAATCGTAAGAGAAATGGCAAATCAAAATTCTTTGATTATGTATTAAAGATGTTAAGATTGAAATAGGCAAAACAAAGCAGCAGAAGACTAAATATCCAGATTAGGGGAGAATATATAAAATTACATGATCTGTAATCCTTTTTTTATTTCATGTTAGAGAGATTCAGTAGCTAGACTAGAGGTAGGATAACAAGTGAAATTATATACCTCTGTCATTTCAGAAGTGAAAGGAGCAGCTGAGAGAGGTTTAAGTCTGGGTTTAGCAAGCTCAGAGCAGCACTGATGACTGGAGTTAGAAACTTTTCTGATTTTGTCTTTTTAACAAGTTTGTTCCAAGGGTGGGTATTTGCTAGACCTGTTCCCACTTCTCCTTTCTGAGGTATTTATTCAGTAGTTCCAATTAATTGTGTTCAGCTTTTTCTACTAATTCTTCAGTATTTTCTCCTGTATTCCTTTTCTTCCTGTCTTCTATGGAACCATTCTGCTCATGTTTCCCACACAAAGGCAGGCATGTCATCCCCTTTTTGTACTCAGTTTATGTGAATCAGTGTAATTTGTTTCTTGTATTTACCTCCAGACAACAAAGCAGCAGCATTAAACCCCTTATATTGTTCAAGTCTAATACACTATTTTAAAACTGCCTTTTCCATTGCATCTTTCAATCCTCTTTCTCAGCTTATTGAAAGTCCAAAATTGCTGTATTACCATTTCTCCATTCCATATTAGAGTTGTACTGAGACTCTTGAATTTGAAATGTTTCATAGAGAACAAAATCAGTAGTAATTTCCATTTTCTCTCCCAAATTTTATATCTTAATTTTGTGGAATTGCTCTAAAAGAGGAATAGAACATGTTTTTAATGCATTATCAGAAAGGTTCATAAAAATGAGCAGTTGTCTGTACGTCACTGTTATTTATTCTGTTTTTCCCAAGTTCTGCTCCATAAACTCATGACTAATGATAAGTAAAACAGATAAGATAAGCAAAACAAAAATAGACCTTCTCTCCAATAAGATATGCTACATTATCCATTCAAACAACTTCTGTAATGAGTAACTGAGGAACGGTTCATGGAACATCAAAGGATTTAATGAACCACCCAAATTAATAAAACACTGAAGCATCCTCAAACTCCCAAATACAAAGTAGCTTTCTTACAGCAATTGTATACATACAGGGTGGATACTGAAAAAATCAAATGAAAAACAGGATTTCATATTTTTATTGTAAAATCATGAAATTATGAGGCACCAGTCAGTCTGGAAATTAAAGATTTGCTGCCTAGTTGCAGCTTAATTTTAGAAAGCTACAGTTATCTGAAAGATGACAGTTTCCAGAAGTTTTGTTTAAATAGGTTCCATCCCAGGTTTTGTGTTAACATTCCTAAACTCTACATTTGCAGCACAATATGCTTCTTTAAAACTCAAAGGAGGTGCTGTGCCTGTGCCGTGTCAGTCAATGTTAGACCTCAACCAGAAAGGGACAAACAGGAACTTTGGCTTTTTTTCATTACTTGTCTGAATAAAGCAGATAAATTCAGCAACACTCCTGCAGTGGATGTATTATTGAAAAGTTCTTGGTTCTTGTGGCATCTCTCTTGTTTAAAACCATGTTGGCTAAATTCCTGGATTAGTTAGGAAGCAGTCTGGCTTCACAGAATTGTTTTGCTACGTGACAAATGAAGTCTCACTGCTGAAAGTGTGATTTGGGCTGGAAAGGTGCTTTTCTGCTTCTTTAGGATTGCAGTTGATTGTGTGTTTGAGCATTGTATGTGTGCTTATCTATAATTAATTTGCTGTTGTTATCATTGAGTGATTTTGTACCTTGTTCATTGAAATTAATAGAGGTTTACTGTTCAAAGTGTTTCGAGGAGAGGCACGACTCTAAGTACAAAAGATCTTTATATGAAGAGTGAATCTGGCCTGATCAGAGTTTGTGTCCCCTTACACCTCATCACTAAGAGGGTGGCACTGCTGCCATAAGAAATGTGATTGCAGAGCAGCAGGCAGCTTCCCTTCTCAGGGATTTTACAGTCTGAGCAGAGAAAAATAAATTAGTAGAAAATATTAATTAGGAGTAACAAGTTTGTATGCAAATAACAATTTTGGAAGAGGAATTAAAGGCTACATAATTTCCTTTTAAATATTTTGGACAAGGCTTCGTTAAGAAGGATGTTATTTAGCAGAGAGTGTGGAAGAGAATAAAAAAAAGGTAATAAAAAGGGGCTTGAAGTCACAAGAAAATGACTGAAGTTTTCCAAGGTCTCCCAGATGAAACCAGCATTCAATTTTCCAATTCTCAAACTTGGAATCATAGTTTCAAACAATAATTAACACGATCATTATTCACTAAGATCCTAGGGAGGCCAACCTCTCTGTGTGCCATGTGAAAGTTCTCACCAGCCCTACAGCTCCTGGCAGCCTTTCCAGGGTTTATGGTCCCCAGATTTGTGGGGTTTTTCTGTCACTGGGCAAACAGGAGGCACAGTTTACTTTCTCCATTCTGAAAAGTGGTATTCTGCCCCTCACTGACAGAGATCCGTGGCTGAGTTTGAGGCAAGGCTCTGTTTTTGCCATTTCACGGAGCTGGGGTTGTTGAAGCTGTGTGTGTTCTTGCTGCAGATGACAGCTGTAAATTAACCTGTGAGAACGGAGGGAAGTGCATCATAAATGAGAAGGGGGATGCCCGGTGCCACTGCTGGCCAAGCTACTCTGGTGAAAGGTGTGAAACCAACCACTGCTACAACTACTGCCAGAATGGAGGAACCTGTGGGGCCTCTCTGCTTGGTAAGGATTTCTGAACAGCTCTATCTTGCTGTTGTACCTGCATTAAATGCTTGAATTTGTTCCTTTTAATTGTTTTCTTTTTCTCTTTATTTGCTTTGTCTGTACTTAATATAAAAAAAATAGCAGCATATTCCCCACGTATTCTTTGTAATCAATAGGGATTTTCATTCACTTATCTGGGTGTTTGAGCACAGTTAAAATCTATATCAGAAAAGGAAGAATAGAAGTAAATATTCAATGTAATGACACGTGTTGTGGTGTAGCAGCAGAATTGTAAAGCAAAATGTCCAGTCAAACTACATCTACAAGTCCAGACATTTTCTTCTTTACATTTATATCAATTCATGCCCTAAATTTATATGTGCATACACAGAGATATTTGCTTAAATACCTGACCTCAATCCTTTACCTTTGTCCTACTGGAGTTCACCAAACAGGAATTTTACTCACCTAATTCTCAGGAAGACTTTGTAGATGAGAACTCAGATCCTTCTTTTCCCTGAAGGAATCTGAAATTACATCTCCCGGGTTCAGGGGGTTTATCCTGTTAAAAAGCAGGAATTTGACAATTGGTCTTTGTCCCTAACACATAAGCTTTTGTATCTGGTATAATGTTTGAGCTGGAGTGGAAAAGTGTAAAAAGAAGTCCTCTAAAATGTAGCAATTCTGTGAGAAAAGAGAAGTAGAACTCTATTTTCTGCTTCAAGGAATATTTAAATACTCAAAATACAAGAGCTGGAGAAGAGTTTGCTGCTTCTTTCTCAGAAGCTTTTATCTGCCTAAGATGCTGTGAATCATTTTCTCCTGTGTGATGAAGTGGCCACCACCCTCTGAAAAAAGTCCAGGCACCTGACCTTGAGAAATTTGTGACTGCTCATCACAGATTCCTCCCTGTAATGCAGAATTATGCATCTGAGTCTCTGTGGCAGAGAGGGCTTAGATTGTAAAGATTTCCATTACATTCTTTACTAATTAACCTATGTAAGCCTATGTAATTTGCTAATTTAGCTCCACTTGCTGGCTTCTCTGGAGCCTCCTCCCATTGACTGAGGCGTGGTGGCAAAATTCCAAATAAATGCAAGTCTGGTAATTTATTCTTTCAGTTCTGAGTCATTGAGGGTTAATAATGTTGTTCATAATAATGACTAAATATCAGAAAATGAGAATTACTTGTACTGGAAGTTGATGAATTAGACTTTAAACTGCTCCTAACAGCTGATGGAACTACTGGCACAAGTGATAAGCAGCGATTTTTATCAATGTGGTGAGATCAATAAATGCTAAGTGAGGACGTGCAAGTGAGTGGAAGTGATGGTTTGAATGGTGTGCAGAGCTTCCTCATCATCTGAAGAGAGGATGTTTATTCCCACATTTTTACATGTCTGGCATCTAATTGATTTTTTGTGGGGTTAAAAGGCTTAATAAAATTAATAACTTGGCTCCTGGAACTGAGCTCTGTTGTGAGTCCTGCAGAGACCCCAGGGTTTTATGTAATCCTTTTTTTTTGGCAGTAGCCACAGGGCTCACTCACCTCCAGCAGTTTGTTTTCCCTCTCCCAGGCAGCTCACACTTGCTGTGCTCACACAGCTATGCTATCGCATGGATATTTTTAATTTTCATTTTCCTGCTAAATCCAGCCTCTGAAATCTCTCAGCCTTGCTAAAACAATTAGTGCAGTGAGTTTTGCCACCAGTGTGTAGAGTCAAGATATGAGCAGGGTCTACAGTACACTTTGTTGAATTCTTAACATGGGCCTGAGAAGGGAAGGAATCAGCCTGGGAAGGGCAGAAATCAGCATGAGGATGAAGGAATCAGCCTGGGGAGGGCAGAAATCAGCATGAGGATGAAGGAATCAGCCTGGGGAGGGCAGGAATCAGCCTGGGGATGATGAAATAAGGCTGGGAAGGGCAGGAATCAGCCTGGGGAGGGCAGGTATCAGCCTGATGCTTGGTCCCAAATGACCAAAGTATGCCTTTAAGAGCTGAGATGAGCACAGAGCTGGTTCTGATGGCTGTACCTGTGCACACCCACTGACAGGAGTATTCTTCTACTGTGCTGGCTGCCTTTAGTTTCATCAAATTTTTAACAGCCATATTTCAAGTTAACCAGATGTCCTACCTGCCATTTCCAATTCATGAGGGTTGCTGTGCCTTGGAGCCCACACCATAACTTTCATGTGCTGGAAATGTGGAAAAAAGACCTTGTATCTTTCTAAATCACAGTGACTCCATCCAATATTCCAGATAAAATGTTCAGGTTGATGTGCATCTCATCTTCCTTGCATGCCTAGCCCCTGGACCTGGTAAATATTCTATTAAGAGGAAATCTCTATTTCTTATCAGGCTGTATTTCTTATCTCTATCAGTCCATAAATCGTGGGGTGTTGAAACAAACCAGCATGCCAGTGAGATGCCCCTTATTACAGTTTAATCTAGCCCGTGATGTACTAAGGCTGTTACATGTTTTACAGAGAGAAGTTACACTGGTCTCCCCAAAACCATTGAAAAATGTAATTAAAGCAAGAGAGCTTTAATTCCTCAAGTGTTTTTGCAGCAACCATTTCATCTTTCCCATTGGATACACAGCCCTTGAATAGGGCAGGACACGTTTATCTGCAGGGCATGGACAAGCCCCTTGCACTTGGACAGAGGATGTGAAATCCAGACCAGACTTCTTGTCTCGGCCTTCCAGGCAGAGCTGAGCTGCTGTGCCAGGCTCATGTGAGAGTTGTTAGTCTGTCCTTACTTTAGTCTTGCACATTTCTACACGTAGGAATGAAAATTTCCTTTATCACCAGGAGTTGTTCAGTTTCTCATTAATGGTTTTAGAACTTCAGCATTACATTTTGCCTAGATTGGTAGTTTGTCCTACCAGGTTGGTCTGTCTGACAGCAATAGAATCATAGAATAATTCAGACTGGAAAAGATCTGAGGTTGAGTCCAGCCCTTAACCCAGCTCTGCCAGTGCCCCACTAAAGCAAATCTACAAGTGGCACATCCTTCAAATCCCCATGTTCCAATAGATACATTGCAAACTGATTTTGGTAAAGAACTCCCTCAATCTCTGTGAAGTATAAGATTGCTATTTTAAAATTAAGTCAGCTCAGTATCATTTGACTTTGATCTGCTGTTGCTGTCTATACTCACAAACACCTCCTCAACAAGCAGCAGTCATCCTTCTGATCCATTATACATCTGACTCATCAAACTGACCTGCTAAACTCATGCAATCAAGTTGTACATGTTTTCCCAATTTTGCCTTTTCTTCAAGTGTATTTTTGTTCAAAATGATGTTCAAAATGATGACAATTTTTCCTCTGGAAGTTGCAGAAGCCATATGTGTACCAGTGCCAATCTAATCCCATCTGCAAAATATAAATGACCTGTTATCATTTCAAAATACAAATGACCTGTGATCATTTCAGCTTGCTTGACCCTCTCTTTCTTGGAGGCTTGAATTGCCCTTGTCAATTCTGACATATTATTCTAACAGCTTTGATGCAGTCGATCTCACAAGTGTCATTTTGTACACGTGGCCTCTGGAGAACTTAGGGGCTGCCAGCAGATTTAGCCTCATGAGATGATGCTTCCAAAGTGTCCCCACAGCTGGAAGCTTCCCCAGAGTCAAGGAATTTCCTTACTGAGCATTTCTCGTTCAAACAATGGAGACATTTCCTGGGAATTAACCTTGCTTCATATTCTGATCTAAATAAAATAATGCAGCATACAATTACTCTTGTGCTGAATGTGTGTGTTCCAGCGAATGTGTAAATCCTCTTCTCTTTCCCTACCTAATATAGAATAGTAATGTGATAACTAATTAAGTAAATTGCAGAGTATTACTAATTTTTTTAAACATGATTGTGCTAAATCTTTGCTGGATGTGTTAAGTTGTAGAACCTCATTATCTGCACACAAATGTTAATTTGTTAAACAAATCCCACTGGCAATTCAGGGATTATTCACTGTTGGCTTACTTACTGCTAAGCCTTTTGGCAAATTCCTATGTGAATGTTATATAGCCAGAGATTGGAGCAGCTTTAATTAAAATTTATAAGTTTACGACAGTTGTATTGAACTACAATAATTGAACAAAGAAAATGTCATCAGTTAATTAAAAGTACACATCTGAGACATGTAATTAAAAGTTTGGGTGTAATAATGAACACTTTCCAGTAAGCCAAATTAATGGGAATTTGGGCAAAAAAGTCACCATAAAAACACACTTTGTTTCTCCATGTAGTTTAAAGTAAAATTATTTCAGGAATAGTTTGCTGATTGTCTAAGGTATGTCTAATCATACAGAATTGTGATGTTTGTTTCAAAATGAGTGAAAAAAGATTGTCTTTACATGAAAATGTATGAAATATTCTGAAAGAATCATTGTGTATGAAGCAGACATTATTTTGTATTCTATTTTATGAGCAAAACATGGTGATGTGGTGCCTACTGAAAACAGGCAGTGAAGAACCTGTTTTGCTGATGCCACATGAGTCGCAGGAGTTTCCCATGGTGTTCTCACCAGGACAGGGGCTGAGGGAAGCATGAGGGTGGTGTTTCCCTGGAGCTGATCCCAGCAGAACCACCACCACCAGCACTGGAAAAAGCAGTCCCTGAGACTCCTCAGAGATATTTAGAAATTGTTCTCTTCT
Organism: Passer montanus; assembly: GCF_014805655.1. NCBI lineage: Eukaryota > Metazoa > Chordata > Aves > Passeriformes > Passeridae > Passer > Passer montanus. The sequence continues at coordinate 23,657,079 of NW_024356504.1, read as the reverse complement.
CCTTTCCAATAACACGGAGAGACTCTGTATCTGTTGGGATAGATCCCAATCAGCTCACCTACTAATTATCTTCAATAATGCAGCTTCTCTCCACTCCTATTGTTTCAGTAAAGCTAATTATGGTTCATCAGCCACACAGAAATGAATATTGTGATTCCCACAGACTGCTGATAACAACTCCCAAGGACATGATATTGCTTATAGAAAGCTCATGTAGAGCCACCTCCTTTTCTTAACAAGTGACAACAAGTTAAATATTGAAGTTAATTGTGCATATTCACACATAACACAACGTATGTTCAAAACACAAATTTCTTGTAGTGAATTTACCAGTGACTGGAAGAAAGAAATAGTGTATGTTTTTGGTGAAGACATTCACCTGGATGATCTCAGTTTTCAAGACTTGCAGAAAGCTTAAAAGATAATGCTATTGACCTAGGTTATAATTATTTTTAATTTTTTTAAACTTTATTTGGTCATTGAAAATGCAGAGTATTTCTCTGTTGCTTAGGCAATATCATGAATGAAAATGTATCTCCTTAGAATTATAATCCTTGCAAAATATGTATGAATAAAAGCATAAGATATATAAATGAATTCCCAAAAGAAGTCACCCACATATTACTAAGCAAGTAAACCAAGATATTTCTGAAATGTTTGAAGTTTATTTGAAAAGTTATTATGTAGACAAAGTTATTATGTAGCAAATTAAATTGACAAACCAGGAGTAGCTACAGCCTCTGTATCCAAACCTAATTGAACATTGAAAAAATTTAATCCCTGGATAATTTTTTTTTTCTTTTTGAATGATTTATTTTTTGTAAGAAAGGGTGAAACTACATTTCATTTCTATGTCAAAAATTTCATCTATTTTTTCATATCCTACTGCCAAAAATAACTTACATCTTAGACTTACCAGAATAGATCCTCCTTTATTCTACTAAATTCCGTTCTGCATTTGAAGCAGTTTAGCATTCCATAAGCCACTTTCCATGTGAATATTTTTTATATGCTAAAGTTTTGTGAATCTTTCTGTGGTGATGAGGGTCAAGAATTCAGAGGGAGTTTTAATTCTGTGTCTGTAGAGTTCTAATCCTGAGATTTCTTGGCCAGAGAACGTGCTGGAGCTCTCTGTGCATGAGCTCATCCTGCAGTTTCTGCTAGCTGGGTTATGTGACATCTTGGTTACATGACTGTTTCCTTTGTAAACATAAATTTATGTTCTGATTCCGTGATACAAAACCTTATGGGATTGTTTGGCATTGTTTAATGCTGCTGTTTTGTTAAACTGTTCTTGGAACCATTTTTTTGGTATCAGAAATAATTTATGAGAATAAGGCAAATGAAAATGTCATTATTAGTATTATTTCTGGTGTCAACAGTCTGTGTATAAATAGGCAATGGACTGTTAACATTACTGAAAGTCATGTTAAATTGAGTGACAAAAATGGGGTTTAGGCTATACTGTATTAAATTTTCATTTAGCTGTCAGCAGTTTGGCATATTTATAAGTCTACTTTAGTAAAGAACAGAATAATCTTTTCTATAAACTAGAAAAATATCATTGTCTCATCTTTTTAACAGATAGAGGAGTATTTATAATGTAAATGATTTCAGACCTCCAGATCAATGTTCTATCATTATTTTATCCTTTTTTTTCTTTTTTTTTTCTTTTTTTTTTTTTTTTACTGAAACACTGCTTCAGATGAAGGATTATGTGAAACCCCCTCTCTTGGGGGCAGAAATTTAAATACGTCTGTATACATGGGGAAAAACAAGTGGAATCTGTGCTAACATCTGAGTTCAACATCTTTGATTTAATGTTTAGATCACAGGGGACAGATATGAATAACCAGGCTGATGCATATTAAAGGAGTTGGAGCTATTTTTAGGTCAATGGTTTTGTTCCTGCTGTACTCATTAGAGAAAGAGACTAACTGATCTCATGGCCCTTAGGATGATTTGCAAAACACTTTAAATTAGCATAGCTTAAAATAGAAAATACAGAAAAGAATTACATGAAGTGTGTCGCGTTAGAAGGGTGAGACGTGAAGGAAAAAGATTGAATAAATCATTCTGCATGAGTCAGAGAGAGGAGACAAAATGAGGGTACTTCAGTTGCATTGAAAAATTCTCCAAGGAATTTGATATTAAATGATTGCACAGGATTAAAAGAAAAGCAGACCAGAAGAAAAATCAAATTGTGGGGTTTGTGGAATACTCAGTTTAATCTTAATTGCTCAATAACACAGCCAGCTAAGTGGAGAAGAAAGCCCACCAAGGTAAGCAGGGTTGCACATCTCCGAGTTTCAGATGCAGCTGTGGTGAGCATCAGGAGGCAAGTGGGAAAGTGGATACATTGTGTGGTAAAATGGTAAAATCTGAGAGGTTATTTATGCCTATAATTCCAGTCCAGTGATTCTGCATCACACATGTAGTTAATAAGCACCAAATCATGAAATGTTTTGGGTTGGAAGGAACCTTAATGCTCATCTTATTCCAATCCATCCTGTCTGCCCTTTTATTTCAGAAGGGTCCTCAGGTCTTGCTTAATTTTCATCTCTTTCCTTCCCAGGAAGCCAGGAAAAATAAAAGTGTTAAACTTTGTTCTCTGTGAATTTGGGAAAATCCTTAAAGCTGAATGAAAGCAAAGAGGAGGGTGGGGGAAAAATAATGTCTTGCAAGAGATAATCAAGAATGAGAATAGTTTATTAGGAAGTGAGAAGGGAGATGGCTGGTTGGACACATCAGGTCATTTGCCTGAAGATTATAAATGAGATAAAAAAGCAAAGTCAGGAGATGGAAAAACATTAATGGGATCTAGAAGATTTTTTAAAGAAGATAACCCTTAAGAAAATAAGATGAGAAAGTAGAAGGGTTTAATAAAACAGTGGAATGGTAACAAAGCTATAAATCCTTTAGACATGAGATTTAGATAAGGAAAAAAATGGGAAAACTACAATAGAGAAGAATCATAGGGGGAAAATGCATTGGGTTTTAAAGCCTATTTTAAAATCCTTTGAAAAGAAGCTGTAGACTAGGAGTTCATTGTGTGCAAATGTTCATCCCCAAGTGTTAGCTGCTTTTCAGACATTGAATATTGGTGTTACAGGCATCTTTGGTCTGATGCCAGACAGCAATTTTTGTGTAACAGTCTTCATTATCTGAGAGGGGTGGCACAACAAACAGGCACAGATACTTGTGGTTTATTAAAAATTGTTCTGTAAAGTATAGCTATTACTGCATTACTAAATATTTGTTTTCATGTGATTATATCTCAGGGTTTGTAGATTTGAGAATAATATAGTGCACTCTCCAGAGATACCAATGGTGATCGCACAGTTTTCCTCTGCAACAGGAGGAACCCAGGATGGCAGCATGACTTGAAGATTTCAGTCATATCTTGAATTCCTGCTTAAGACCACGTTTGAAATGATTGTATATTTTTAAATAATGACTTATTTTCTCATAAAGGAGTCGATTTTACATGCAGAAGCATAAAAATGTACAGATGCAGTTTTTGAGTTTCCATAATTCTATTTAGTTTTTCAAAAGTTCTACATTAGAGCAATGCTTGCAAAGCCACGTTCCAGTTGGGCTGGAACATTGAAACCTCCTACTCTTGCAATAAACCTGTGTTGCGAAATTGCTGATTATTACTTCAATTTGTATTTATTTTTATCATAAAATAGCTTTCCCTGTTTTGGACAGGCCGGCCGACCTGCAGCTGCGCTCTGGGTTTTACGGGGCCGCGCTGCAACCAGACCGTGTGCGAGCGCTTCTGCCAGAACGGGGGCACCTGCAGTGTCACTGCTGGCAACCAGCCCTTCTGCGCCTGCCTGCCCGAGTACACAGGAGACAGGTGCCAGTACTGTAAGTAATCTCCACAAATTATTCCATCTGGGGTTGTAGGAAAAGCTCCACGCAATGGAAGGTTAAAGCCCGCGTGGGTGATTTTTTTTTTTTTTTTACGGTGTTGTTAAATTTGGCCTTGGATTATTCGTGCAGCTGAGGCAATGTCATCTGGTGTATTCAGGTGATCTTTGAGCAGAGTTCTCCCCTTCTACATGGCTGAAGAAAGAGCTTTTTTAGGAATGATTTATTATTTTTTTCATGAATAAGCCATAGAGTGGAGCGGTACAAGACAGATGACTTTGTCAGTAGCCATGAGATAATTGTGTTAAAATCTTCTACTACAACTTGTCATGTGTTTTGTTATGCTGGTAATGAATTGACACAGTTGGTTAAAGAACCTTCTGGTGTCCCTAATCTTTGCAGACAAAAAAGTCTTTTAAATTGGTCCTTTCCCTTTGTTTTCTGTTTCTAACCCCAGCAAGCAACACTTTGAGGATAGCTTAGAGTTTCACAATGCTATATTCCTTCAGCTTACTTAAAGATCACCCTGAATATGATTTCTGCCCCATCCTGATGTTAGAATTGTAAAGGATTTCTGAATGTTACTCTTGTTTAAATCTCAGGTCTTAGGTTCTATCTTTTGTGTCTGCATTTCTCCCCGTTTTTTTATTCCACTGACCCATCAGTCCCTTCTCATTGAGATAGTTTTCTGAAGGTTTCCATGCCCTTAGAAAGGCTCTACTCACTTTCTACAACTTCCTCTAATTTTTCACTTCTTTAACAGAAGAATAAGAAAAGTAGATTATCAACCAATAAGCATTTTGCTCTTACTTCATTTATATTACTTTTCTTGCCATGCTTTTGTTTTCTTTCACCATTATCTCTTTTCAGTAACCCAAGACATTTGAACAAAATCTTGAATTTCTTCATTTGGTCACTCATTTAAAAATGAGTTTGTCTTCCCTATGTCTTTTCAAAAATGATGACTCACAAGCAACCTTCCTTAAGTTAGAACCAATTATTTTACTGAGATATGAATGATGTTTTTTAATAATCTCCTTTTTTCTGCTCCTGCCTTTATTTGACTGTAACATTCTAAAGGCAAGGACTGTCATAGCCTAGTAAGACTGTCATAGTGCTTATCATAGAACATTAAATGTGAAAGCCATCATCTCTTATATACCTTCAGTGAATTTGTTGAAGAAGGCTTGATTTAAGAAAAAAAGGGATGGGAAATTAGCTGTTATAAAGGACTGGTTTAGAATTATCTACAATATAAAAAAGCATTTAGTTTTAGAGAAAGGTCTGTCAGACAAGGAAAGGGATAGTGTGTATCTTAAATGGGATTTGTACTGAAGTAAACTGAATATATTTCCAGTTGGGAGACTATGAAATAAATTGAAACCTTTGAATGGAAAACCAGCAGTAATTGTGATTCTCTCCCCCTTGGTATTAAACAAACTGCATGAATCCACAAATAAGTATCTGCAAACACAATTGGGTATTTGAAAATAGTATAGCACATAAATCATGCACAGACAGACACACAGATTAAGGAAAAATATTTACTTGAGGCTTACCCAAAACCAAACAAATTGTTTCTAGTTGAATGCTTCTGCAAACATCCTTTTTTTTTTTTTTTTTTTTTTTTAAGAGAATTAATTTAAATGTAAATTCAGGAATTTAGGGGTACTTTTTAAACAGTGCTTATTATCAGATTTGGCTTGTCTGAGAAATTGCCACAATACAGAGACTCGAAGACGTTATAAAATACAAAATAAAATTAAGCTTTTGCTGATTTAAAACTTAAGTCTTTTGGGGGAAAAAAAGGTATCACAATCTTTTAGAGTATTTTTTGCTGCCCAATAAGTTTTGTGATATTATACCAGTCTACAGTTAATAATGTGTATATGGAGCCATATCTGGGTTTTCTTTTGCTTTATTCACACATGTGGATGATCTTTTGCTTTATTAATTACCTTCACTTTGTATGCCAGTTGGAATACTTTAATATGGCATTATTACAAAGACTGGTTGCCTCCCAGATATCTTTTTCAGTCTGTCCTTGCTGTGATTGAAGGTAGTTCATATGCAAAGGATGACACGTGAATGTGTGCAGGTATTTTACTCCTGCTCCGAAGCTTAAAATATTATTAGTAGGGTTTTATGGCAGGGAGAAGACATTTGCTTGCAGTATTACCAGCTTGCAAAGACCTCATTTTCCCCACACTTATCGTCTCCAATTACCCAATGCAGAGTTTCTCCTGTGATTAGTTCACATAAGGACTAATAACCTAAATGAGCGCTCCGTGTCAAGGCACTGGCATGGCTGAAATAAATTTAAGTGACTGAATTTGCATAGAATTCTACTAACACTGTGCATGTTATTAAATACACATAAATCTGATGCATTTGAATGTAGCTCCCTGTTTTAAATTCCAGAAAAAGACGCACAGAGTAGCTAAAGTTCATTTCTTGTATCATTTAAGGCCCAAACTACCTAAAAAATAGGAAACATTTGCAGTTGCAATCATTCAAAGTGGATGCGGTGATCCCACAAGCTGTGACTTTTTCTGCAACTGAAATCCCTTTTTTTTGAGAAAAAAGAAATCATTTTGTGTCATTTCAACCCAAATGTAGCATAAACATTTTAGATACTGCAGATGACTATAGATGTTTGTGCCTGAAATCAATCCTAAAAACTAATAATTGTTTTGACATATGACATTCCTACTCCTACGCATTTGTGTTTTTCAGTTTTGGATTTTTTTAAAATCATAATGTACACGCAAACATATGCCCCTTGCACTGCTCTTACATAAAATCACTCTCAGTACTAGCTTTCAAACTGCGGTAGTTTTTGTTCCAAAAACAGGCCCCCTGCTGCAAATTGCCATTCCATACCTGGAAACGGGGGAACAAGAAACAATCAACAACTTCATTTAGCATTTTTTAAGCCGCTCTTGTTGCTAATTCCTTAAGCAGCTGAGCCTACATCCTGCACAGACAGTGGAGACATAAAATGAATATTCAAACAGAAATAACTCCTCCAACAGCCCTGATCTGTCCCTCAGCAAAACTCTTCCAGCAGTACTCACTTCTTGGAGAGGAGGAAAAACAGCACAGAGTAACATTGGCAAAATGTGTTTCTGACTTTGAGATACCCCCACAGGTGATGCCCAGAGAAGCTGTGGCTGCCCCATCCCTGGAGGTGTTCAGGGCCAGCTTGGATGAGGTTTGGAGCAGCCTGGGATAGTGGAAGGTGTCCCTGCCCATTAAGGAGCATAAATGATTACTTTAAAGCAAAAAAACAAACCGTGAAATAAAGTTGTAACTACCACGTAAATAAAAATTAACCAAAATGTTAAGATACCAGTATATCGTAGCCCTTGGAAGCCTCTTCAGTTAGGCAATTTGCTTTTTTAAAAGGGATGAAAACTGAGACAGTTACTGGTGATTCTGAAGAGTCAAAGAATACACTCCTTGAAATCTCAATCCTATTGGCATTTAAACAGTTAAATACCATAATGGGGTCTTGCACAGTCTGTGAAGCTTATGCATGTTTGTAGTACTTTGTAGAACTTATGGATTATGTCTTTATATATTATTATTAGAACTTCATAAAATTTTAATATGTGGATAAATGAAAATAAAACTTAATTATTTCAAAATATCGTTTCAATTTCAGTTTAGCATAATGCTGTTAATGGTAATGTGAATGTATCAGAAGATTTTTATTCAGCCAACGTCCCATTAAATACGTTAACATTGCTCTGCTTTCTCATCAGGAGTCTTTATGTTATATGGAATGATGCTATAAATGGTTAGACAACTAGAAAGGAAAAAAAAAAAACCCTCTTATGAGTTTATACTTCCATTTCACTTCCCAAGATTACATTGTTAATATATTATATATCTCTTTATGGGGTATTCTCGATTCCTGTGGTTGCCAGTGAGTCACTAGCTTCAGTTTCCATTTTGTTTTTATTACAGTACCTGTTAAAACATGAAAGAAATGTATTATTTAATTCTATAATGCTCCTTAACGTCTTTCAGTAATTAGGTCAGGTGTTGTTTCAGATGTTTGCCACCACTACTGCGTGAACTCCGAGTCGTGCACGATTTCCGACGACGGCCGCGTGGAATGCGTCTGCCCTGCGCGCTTCGAGGGCCCCAAGTGCGAGGTGGACAAGTGCACCCGGTGCCACGGGGGACACTGCATCACAAACAAGGGCAGCAGTGACGTAGTGTGCAAGTGAGTGCGTGTGGGGGAGAGGTTTTGCTCCAAATCCTACGTTTAACAGCAGTTTGCTGTGTTGTTCTTTACACGTCTCGCGCCGTAGCTTGTCCCTGGAGTGGTCATGTCACATCAGTGCCTCTGTGTGGCTCCTGCTCATACCAAACCCATGGCTCCTGGCTTTCAAAACCAACTCATGGAGCACTCCTCGCTGGAGGAAACAGAATGTAGCAGGGGACTGAATGGTTTTTCACTTGGAAACATTGAAATTAATCAAGTTAGCAATGGAGTTCTTCTATACTGTTGAAATGTCTTCACTGTTCTTCACTGTTGAAAATTCTGCATTATCTGTGACAGTGATAGAGACATAATAAATAGTGTTGGAGGCATAGGTAACATGTGCTGCTCTATTACTGAGTGTTTTGTATTATAATAGTTTATTTTCATTAAAAGAAAGATAAAATATATTTTGTGCAAAAATCTCATTGTCTGTGCTAGCTTTTCAAACCAGAAACCTAGAATTCTTTCAATCAGTAGATCTTATAATAATATATTTAAAAACTGAATTTACAATTAAATGCTCCGAGTTACTGAAATACTGATTACACTTTGCTTTTCTTTTTTTAACCATGGCAGTTGCACCAATGGAAAAATTGCCTCCACCTGTCAGCTGTGTGATGGCTACTGCTACAATGGTGGCACCTGTCAGCTGGACCCAGAGACAAACATACCTGTCTGTCTGTGAGTATCCTGCATCCTGCAGATCACTAAAATGCCTGTGTGACAACAAATATTAAAATTATTGTGCATGTGTCTGCATTTTTGGTCTCTCTAGGATGAATAATGTGATGGTTGCAGTTTCAGCTTACAGTATTTTTTTTCTAGCTATTTGTGTAACCTCATACTTTGCATACCTTTTTGCAAAATGTGTGTTGAATTTTAGAACTAAGGGCTCTATTGTGAATACATATAGATACAAAGATATATCTTTGGAGACTTATAGTAATTTTAGATCTGTTCAGGCATTTTTTTCTGGAATGGAAACTCAAGATTGCCTGTCCTGTTTCTCAGAGGTGGATTAAGTCTTTTTTCCTACAGAGATGGTCAGATTTGAAGGCAAAACCCTTCTCCTGGTAGCTAGAGAATGGGAAAAATCATGTCAGTGTTATTTCCCTTAAGGAGATAGATATGCTCATGTATTTCATATTTCTGCCCTAACCTTCCCACTGCCCAGAGTATTGTGGCTGTTCTGGGGTGAGGCTGTGCTCCCTCCTGTGTCATGGTCAAGAGAGTGATTCAGGGTGCTTTTATTAAGCTCAGACATAAAATGCAAAAGAAATATGTGTTTTGGGGCTTAGAAGTGAAATACTGTTGCAAGCAGAAAAGCCTACATTCTACTCCTTTCTTGAGAGCTATGGTGTATCTTCTTTTTCAGATGCTTAATACAAAATACTGTAGTCACTGTAGCAAGAAATTAATTTCTTTCCTGCTCTGCGTTACTCTGAGCTACCTAGTCACACTCTTTTTATTATTATTATTATTTTTAAATTTATTTTCTTAAAATATTCATTTCACAATGATCTCCTGCTTCTCCAAACAACCTGGAGCTCAGAGCATCCTCCAGGCTGGAGGAGAGAGGTGTTGGAAGACAGAATTGGACATGAATGTCTCATTCCCTGGGTGACATGAGCAAATTGTTGCCCAAAGGAATCTGTCACCACAATTTTGTAAATAAAGATACAGTCATTCCTTCATTTTGTTGATGCAGGTGATCTTGAAAGAGAGTTTTATTTGGACTCTCAAAGGAGTTTCATAAATGCCTAGATCTCATTAGTCTGACCAGTGGAAGAGGCATGCCAAGGGTTCCTCCCTGTGAGACCTGAAGCACTTCTGCTTGAGAAAAAGGACACACAATTGTAGTGGCACTACCATTGAAAAATTGTCAATGTATGTTTGCAGGTTTGGGGCTGAAGACAATGAAATTTAGTTTTGCATGGTAGCCCTTATTAATTTGGAAATACTTTAGGTGTTTATTTATCTCTGTTGTTATTATTTTTACCTGTTTTTACCATTTTGCCTGTTTTTTGTGCCTCCTTAAATGTTTTTAGTTGAGGACTAGAGACTGATAAATCCTGAGAAAAGGAGAGTATCATAGCTATGATATGTAAGGCCCAAATATGCTGACTAAGCCTGGTAATTCATTTGCTTAAACACCTAGAATGGCTATTTGGGAAGCTTGTGACTTTTCATTATTTTTTCTTATAAAACTCTCATATTCTTTCTCAATTCACATGGAACACCATAGCATCTCAAGGAAAAAAAAAAAAGGTTTTGTGCTGTAATTTGTGTGTGGATTTGCAAGACACAAATGCTGGCAATACCAAGAAAATGGTGATGACCATTTTTAAAGCCATTGCAATCTGGATCAATCGATAGAAATGTACATCTGACAACAATACTCTGAGATCCCTTCAGGCAGCATAGGATCATTGTTTTAAAAACTGTTTGATCATCACTCATGAGCAAACTTTTCAGTGTTGTCAGATGGACCTTCCAGGAAAAGAAAATATTGATTTTGTCTTCTGTGGGTGTGTGCCCGTGTGTGTGTGTGTGCGTGTCTTGCCGTCGTTGTCTGTAACGCGTTTAAAATCTGTCCAGCACAAGGCAGAATATTTATGTAGGTCTATTTTACTGAAATTCTGCAGATGCTCTGTGGGGTTTAAAAGTCAGCGCTGTGACCAGAAAGTGAACCCTTGTGATTACTACTGTCAGAATGAGGGAATTTGCACTTTAACCACGTTTAATGAACCGAGATGCAAGTAGGTTTAACCTTCCACTTAATGCTGCACATTCTGTGACATCATTCCAGGCCACAGTTCATTGGTTCAAGTCATGCACATTCACATACATTTCACAATATATACTTAATCTGGGGGACCATTTCTATAATACACACTTACCCTTTGAGAGTTGCACTGATGAGTATATTTAAAAATACATTTGGAGTGTGTGTATCATCAGAGGAAGAAATAAAAGGCTTTATTTTACTAAATAAATTGGAAGAAAACTGAAAATGCCACTTGGCCTCTATTGCTCATGTTTTGAGATATTTTACAAAGTTAATCCTACATAGCATAAAGTTTAGTCAACAATGATATTGCACATGTTCTGAAGTCTGACTTCTTTCCCTGTTCAGATAAGAAATAGGAACAGAACAGGTATTTAGGTGCTACTTCAGGAATTTACCTTGTATTTATAAGTCTTGTTGTTAATTTTATAGAAATAATGTTGTACAACAGAAACTGTTAAACAAAATTATATGAGCTACATCATAATGTTGATTTCTGTGGTAAAAAAAGAAAATTACATTTGTATTCTCTACTTTTCTAAAGGATTTTAGGTCTGTTTCTTAAAGAGAAAATTTTACTCTTCATCAGGAAAAGAAACAACCTTAGCCTTTGAAAATCCCGTAAGGCATATGTACAGAGAGATACAAAATATCTGTCAGATGAACAAGCTTCATTCAGTGGTTGTGATGCAAAAGTCAGTAGTGAAATCATGAGCCAAAGACCCAGACTTGGGAGAAAATGTGAAATTTACACAGATTTTGACTTGTCTCAGTGAATGGTTTATGGAAACACAGAATGCTGTGGGGATGTGATGTGGGTGTCTGGTGAGTAGCAAAGGCAGTGACTGTTTAGGGTGAATAATTAATTTTTTTTTTTTTAACATGGTCTCAGTTGCTTTTTGTTCTCATGCAATGAAACTCCCTGTCTTGAGGTACCATGAATCTGTTGGAAATAAGATTAGTGTCCTAACTACCACTTCTGAGAGCTGGAAGAGCGTGGGGTGGTCAGCAGTGTGTGGGACAGGGGTGCTCAGAACTTTTTGCATCCCCATGTATCATACTTGTGTTTTCAGAATCATGCAGCCCTAAGAACATACTGCTGCCTATAAAGTCACATATTGGATGTACCTTTCCTGCTTTTTCTCTCCAATGCTCCATGAGCCATTTGTCCACAGGTCAATGTTTTTCTAAAGCAGTCTCTAATTGGGGAGTGGGTGATTTTTAGAAGAAATAGGAGATGCCTGGGTTTATTGTCATTCAGCAGGAGCTCTGCTCTCTCTCACAGTCAGCATCAGTTGAGAATGCAAACTTTACACATAATCATGCCCTTATTATCATTCAGTAAAGACAACAGAGAATAAGACTTAGCTGTTCCAAAGGGCAATCCTAAAGCCATAATTATAGAGCAACTCTAAGCCTGTAAGAACAGACTCTCCTTTCAACAGCTTTCTGCTAGCACACTTTTTTATTTTATCTTCCTGTCTCAAGGTGTCTTTTTAATGTTGAATGCACTAAATGACCTGAATATCAGTTGCACTCTGGAAGGAGGAGTTGTGGTTTTCACCTAACCATTTCAGGAATGAATTAAGGCCTTGCTGTGGCTTCATATAAGCCACTAAAACAAAAGAAGGTTTTATGAAGGCTATTGCCAGTTTCAGTGAAAGCTCTGTCATGGTTTCGAATATGCAGAATATGCTGTGATTTCTCTTTGGACTTCTGTACAATCTAGATTATTAATTCTTCACATTATTTTTAGATATATGATTATTATTATTCCCCCTTCCCCCCATTATTGTTCTTGCGCAGTTACAAAGGTTGTGAGAGAATTTCAGAATGTTAAAATTTGGGGTAATGACCTTTTCTGGAAAATGTTCCACTTAGGGTGTCTTAAAGTAGCATAATCTTATGTATAGTTACTGTCATTTTAGTATTCCCATTCTACATTTTCAAGGATCTCTTTAGTACTCAATAATGGGTGGGGTCTGTGTGTGATGTGCATAACAGGAGAGGCATGCCTGAATTGCCCCAGTAAATTCACAAACCAGTTGAAAAAAAGAATGATCAGGAGATCAGATTCATATGGGAAATAATCAAGAAAATTTTTTTCTGTGTATTTCACAAACTGTTCATTCCATCTGTTCTATCAATCTGTCTTTTAATTAATACCTTTATTTATGTCTCTGTTTCCTTCTCACTAATTACCCACCTGTATATTCATTCCTGCAAGAGAAGCAGGGTTTAGAGAGAGATTACACCTTGTATGTTACCAGTGAAGAGAACTGGAAAGAATTAAAACTTTCAAGTACTCAAGAGTGGCTCTGGTTGTTGAATGGGCCGGGCTTTCATTACAGAATCTTTAGCACAGAATATTTCTCTCTCTCAGCTTTGTTTCTTTTATGCCTTCACCATATCTATAAGTTGCTAGAACTCCATCTTTTTTTTTATTACTATTGGTATTTGCACCTGTACATGGATGTGTTCTGTTATTATTATCTGAGAATAAATGTGATCAAATCATAATCCCCTTACACAACCCCCTTAGGCATTCTAGAAATATAAAAACCAGAAGACAAAGCACAGCATTACATTAGTTGCCTGTGGCTGGATGTGCTAACTGTTCAGAGGGATCCAAGTGTGTGTTGTATTTCAATCTTAGAGCAAACATCAGTTCCTCTGTAATGAATAACGAGTCATCCTGGAGTGTTAATGAGAAGGCACAGACCATGCAGGAGCTTGGAAGAAAGGCTAAGTTTGGTAACAGAGGAAACTGAAAAGCGAAGGGTGGAGAAGAAATAAATAACTTCATTTCTTAATGGAGAATTTTGGTCAAATAACAGGTTGAGGATCATGAAAAACTGGGGAGAGAACAAGTTGTGGAATTACACAAAACTGATAAAAAAGTTTGAACCTGGAAGTGCAGACATGGATAAATTAGGGAAAGTAGCTCCTGCAGGAGTGAAAAAAGCAGGAGAGCTATTCTTACAGAATCCTAGGATGGTTTTGGTTGGAAGGGACCTTAAAGCTCATCTTGTTCCAACGCACCTTCCACTAGTGCAGGCTGCTCAGAGCCCCACCCAGCCTGGCCTGGACATTTCCAGGGATGAGGCAGCCACAGCTTCTCTGGGAAGCCTGGTCCAGTGTTGCCAAGTTGTTCTTGCCAGCTTTATATCCAGGAGGCTGGAGAGAGGCACTGTGTGAGGGGAGAGTGGGGGTGAGCACTCTGTGTGTGTGTTTAGGTCCCAGAACTCAGAAATAAAAGAGTGCATTCCTCTTTATGGAGGAGCTACCCTGCAGCTCAATTGCCTGTGATGCTGTGCCTTCCTCCTGACATTCCTTTCCTGTTGAAAAATCCTCCAATATGAACAGTTTTTATTTAAGTGCCAATGCACCTGTACAGGTACTACATTTACACACAGGTTTATAATAAATAAACTCACCACTAAACCAAAGCTCTGCTCAAAAAAAGGTTCAGGTACTTCCATGGTCCAGTTGTGGACAAGAAAGGGACCACAGCCTGCAGTCCCTGACTGGCATTTTCTGGAGGCTGAGTAGAAAAAGCCTCTGTGGTATAGAACAGTCACAGGACTGAAAAGCCTGACTAAGAGAAGGCCCTGGTAACCCTGAGAGGCAACACAAACCAGGAAATTTTATCAAGTATCCTGCAATAAATGCTTTCCATGTGATTTCCTGGGGTATATTTAATGAGCTCCCCAATTGCAATTACAAGAGGAATGTCACAGCATTCTGCCAGTCCTTTGAGAGCTTTCTTTTTCAACTAAAAATATCTTTGTTATAAATATCTTGAAACTGAATATAATCCGCAGGTTATACCTTTGTATGATAAAAGATCTTTTATCCACTTTGTACCACGAACTAGTAGTAGTTCAAGAACCAAAACAGGTGTTTGAAGAGTGGTTGTCAGAGGAGGAAATGTTAAGATCTTGGAAAAGAGGAATATGTATCTTTTTCATGGAGCATTTACTAACTAGGCTGTAATGCAGATATCCTTTGTCCATGAGTTTAAAATTGTTTAGATAAAACTTGTATAATATTTGCTGCTGTGTACCACTGCTTGGGAAAAACATGCTTGGGTTTTTATCTGCCTACTTACCCAGTCTTTTCTCATCTTTTCGTTTTAGTTTTACCATTTCAATCTCTTTTCCTTTTGTTTTATTGTTCAGTGTAATTTCAGCTGCAGTAGTAGTCACCTGGACATGCTTTTATATATTTTTCTGTTATTATTTTTAGTATTTGTATAGCTTCTGTACTGTACACATATTGCATGGTGGTTAATAACTCTCAGTTTCTTTTTCTTACCTTGGGATGAGTGAGGCTGAGTTTCACATGGAAATTCCTTTCAGTGAGCTTCATGCAGCTGTGAATAATGATTTGTGCATAGTAATCTCATGCCCAAATTAAAATTAATTTTTAGAGTTGCTTCTTTTTTTTTTTTCCATGTATATTTTGACTAAATTTTAGGGGTTTTTTGGTGCTCCTGAAAAGAAATTTTTTTATTGTTTTGCCTGCATTTGAATGATGTCATTGTCCTATTCTGAATGTATTGGATTGCAAGGTAATTTGTATTTCATTTTCAGGTAACAAGTATAATAATATATATATTAGCTTCTATATTATTTTCCTTTTATGATGTTGAGGGATGCTCATTAGAAAAAAACTAATGTGGAAAAAGGGAATTTTTATTTCTCTCTTTCAATGCAGTTTAATGTAGACAGTAAATAACTGTAATCCAGATGTTCTCTTGTCTTGCAGTTTGAAGATAATAAGACAAGTTCCAGTGAAATTTTAATGTTAAGTGTTCTTAAAATAGTGAGGCTAGATACTTTCATTAGGATATTTTAGTATATATTGTTATGTCATGACCAAAGGGAAAAGTTAAAAAAAATACTTTGTATAATGAAGACATATCATTTATACCTAAGAAACTTTTTCAGTTCCCCTTCCACCTCTGTTTTGTAAGGACTCTTCCACAGTATCTGTTACACCTCTAAAGTAATCTTTCAGTGTTGTCATTTTTGGATCTGCACTGGTATATTGAGTTGGAAAACAGTTATCTACAGAAGCACTTTTAACTGCATGTTACGCCTTCTCATTATATTTTTATGACAATGCCTGTGGCACAAAGAGGGAGAAAAAAGGAGAAACAATTTTTTTTTTAAATTGCACACTGCCACCAAATTAGCTCTTTTTTTACTATTTTTTTATTAATTCAGTCATTTTTTAGTCAAATGGTCAAGTACCTGTATAAGGGAGTTTAGAGAGTTTGATCACACTGACTTGTAGGGCTTATACAGAAGTAGAAGAGAGAGACATTTTCTGTCAGGAACAGACTCTGTTCAACAACATGATCAGAAATGTAAATATCTTCATTCTAAACATTCCTCACTCCAAGTGCAACACCTTCATAACCTCAGTTGAAAGTTTTTTAAAACTTCTCTCTTTGCAGTGCTATTTTCTCAAAATAGATAATTCCAATGGCACAGGAATTCAGCACCTCAGGAGGCACTTCCCAAGCACGCATCTCTTTATAAATGTGGAATTAAATGGTTACAGAGACAGCTGTAGCAGTTTTATTAATGACCTTGGCAGCAGAACGTGTGCAACCTTTATTTATTACATTGACTCTCAGTCTTCATGTGGGCATCCCCTGTGGCACTGCTGCTCTTTGATCTTTCCCTGGTTCTGCCGGGAACTGGAGATTTGCACCTGAGATGTTCTCTGCAGCACCTTGCACCACGCAGCTGACTCCAGCCTGTCCTTCACTGTCAGCTTCCCCATCTGTTTCCATCTGTATTTGTCTGGGGCTGACTCAAATCAGGCATTTCCACTGTTTTTTCTCCTGAGTTTGTGATGATGGGAACGTCTTTGATGAAACAAAGCAGCTTTATGTGCTTCTGCTTTGTCAATTGCTTTTTGTTTGCTCGTACTGCAAATGTCCTGTCTGACCATCCAGCCCCTGAAAATGGCACAGAACAGCTCCTGATACCAAAGAGTTTGGAAAAGGACAAACCATTGCCCATCAAGCTCATCCAGGAGCCAGTTCCCATGCTAGGAACTGAGCAGTCTGAACTTAAATGTCCTGACACCAGAAAATGCTGTTATTAAGAGCAATTTCTCTCTGCAGAGAATTAAAACTGGGGAAGATCTGCTCATTTCCCATGTTTCTGCATGAACAGTTGTCCATGTCCCAATCCCACCATTATTTATGTGCCTGCTCATGGCTGATTTGCTGTGTCAAATTCCCTTGCAGAAAACATCCCTTTTCCCTGGGGTTTATTCCTTTTCCTCCTGTGTCTGCCCAAGACAAGCCTTAAGCACCTTGCTAGACCATCAAAGGGCAGTCATTTCACCTCAAAGTGCAGAAGGAAATGACTGCCATCCTTCCAGCTTCAGCCTCTTTAAAGTTTACTGGAGAAAGCAAGCATTTGGAAAAAATTAAAATATAGTGGCAACTAACAATGTTTTTATGAGGCTTCTATCAAGTGCCTCAGGTGTTTCAATATTGCTGATTTTTTGCAGTTAGAATGACAAGATAGGTAAAGAACTTTTAATATGTTTGTCTTATTTTTTCCTCTGTTTACTGCATATTTAGCTTTAGGATTTTTTTCTTCACCAGCTGTTGTGATATCATGTCTGCTGAAAGGTTTTGAAGAATGTAATTGTACATTATACAATTTTCTCATGAGCTGGTACTTGAATGCTTCATGGTGATCCTTTTGCTAGTCTCACTGCCTTATCTACTTCTGTGACAGATTTATCATAATGATTTTATATGCAGTGGAAGCATTTGAAACATTTAACATAAGAATTTAGTTGCAAAATTAGATATGTCTAACTTGAAAATATTTTTTGCCTTCAGTAGTGTAGTATTAAATGCAAATTGCCTGTCATCACAAGTTTTAATTACATGAGCTGAATGCTGAGCAGGAATGATGTAAAATATCAGAAAGAAATAGAAAGACTTTGTTTCATGTTTGTCATGTGCCAACAGCTTGGAGCTGAATAGAATATTCTAAGTGTAAAGATGTATAGTGTTTCTCTACAAGAATTGAGACACTTATTTTGCAGCTGTATGTTGAAAATTGATATTTTTAAAAAGCAAATTCCTTGAACAGTTCTTAGTAAGGTAAGCTGTCAGTGCAAGCATTTTTATCTTACATAATTGCTAAAAAGTAATCTGGAAAGAAAAAGGAACAGATGCATCTTTTGAAAGATTAAAGTTGTGTTCCCTGTGACTTGCAATGTGCTGAAGTGATGGTAAGCAGGTGGAAAAGTCAGTTGGGTTCAGTTATAAAATATATCATTGTGAAGCATGTGTGTAATTAGGAATTGGGGGTTCTTTGCAGTGAGGAAACCTAACTATATTTATTTAAGTAAACAAACTTATTTCAGTAAACATGAAGAACTTCTAAATTATAATGCAATTTAGCTAGTGTGTGGCAATATATGAATCAACTAGCAATAATAATCAATATCTTTAAAAAATCAATAATGCTTCTAAAGACCCTCTGTGCCTTCGCTCTGTAGAGCTTAAGCACTTTCATAGTGTATCCCACTAAAAATTAAAATAACTTTCCTAAAGAAGTTCAAGATTAATATGAAACCCAGTAAAGAGATTTATCTGAATGTCAGGTTGTGCTGGAGTAGGTTTAGGAGCAAGGAGAGAGAAGAGCCAGTCTTCTGCAGTGATCTGCAAAGACAGAAGAGAGCCCAAAGCATCACCAGCACAGCTGCCTGGGGCTCCTCTCTGAGAATGGCATTGGTTTTGTCTAGAATATTTGGTGTCTTTCCAAAATTTCTTTTATTATAGAACAGTATCAGTTGTTAAGCATAACCAGCTCTAAACTTGGCAATTTATTAAATCCTTAGGAAGGCATCAGATAGCAGTAGTTCTTGGAACTGTATGAGGGCAACGCTCTATTGCACCTCCCTAAAGATAACTGATGTTGAAATTCATAAATAATTCAAAAATACTTAGAAAAAAACATGATTCATTGCACAATATGCAAGAGAGACAGATGAAAAGTGACTACTTCCTGCTGTTTCCACAAGGAGAGTTTGAGGGTCTGTAGTAAACTTAATCATATTTACAGCAGGTTGAATAAGCAATTGAATTTAATTCAGGTATTTGTTTCCCTTTTTGATGGATTTGCTGAGTCTGCTTCCATGGACTCCTTGTGTTTCCTTGTGTGCATGGAGAGTGTTCTGAATCCCAACTGAGGAACTATTTGCATATTGATATTCACACAAGGAAATTATAGCAGAATAGCTGTGCATAATCCAGGCACCTGGCTCCTGGAACACATATTCTGAATATAAATGGTATTTAGGGCTTTCTGAGGCCAGGAGATGCTCCTGTCCCTGTAGGACAACTCTTTATTCTTTGACTCTCCGGCCTGCTTACACACACACATGTGGATATATTTCTGCAAATAAATATCTGGCTATAAAGTTCAACATTTCAAAAGTTAAAATGCTAATATACCTTTGATTAAATTTGTTTTGTTATTTGAGAGATTAGAAAAGAACTCTGGAATTAAGGTTGCAGTGATAATAACAGGAATCAAACACACAAAGGTGTAGGTTTAAACTAAATCCCTACTCTGAATGTTGTCAGTGCTGTGTCAGGGTCCAGCTGACTCCTTCCATGAGGATTCATGTTGGTTTTGTAGAAGCACTTCTGTCGTTCATGTAGCTCTTGAGAAGATGCTGGTGGTCTCTTTCATGGGTTGCTGGGTTAATAGCTGACATTTATTAACTTTCCCATCGTAATTGGATCCTTTCAGATGTTCAGCCAACTGGTCAGGCACACAGTGTGAGAGGCCAGCTCCCAAAAGCAGCAAGTCTGACAACATCAGCACCAGTAAGTACTTCCAGCCACTGCTGTCACTTGGCAAATTTGGGTCACTTTAGAAATATAAGCCTTGTGCTATCTTAAAATGTGAGTTTATGTCATGAAAAATGCTCATTACCGGTATCTTTTTCTTTAAAAAAACCAAAATGTAGATATTTCTAGACTTTTAGGTTGCCATTTTATGTTGCACGAGGCAGTTCTTAGGCCTTGCACTCCCTGCTCCAAGGACTACCTGCACTTTTTTTTAAGAAAAGAATATCCAGTGACAAGCATTTGGCCATATCAGCCCTGTGCAGGGAACTAATGGGAGACCTCTGACCATTTAAATCCTACTGAAAGCATCAAAAATAGAGCTGTAAGTGGTGCACAACTTTTGTATTGGCCATCTGCAGAGGGGTGAGTTTTACCTACTGCGAAAATCATCCTGAAAGTAAGAATAGCTCCTGCTGAATGTTTTTTAACACCTCTGAAAGCATAAAAGGATGGCATTGCTGCAGTGTTGGCAGCTGAAAGTGGCCAAGGCTGCCTGCAGAGTGCTGAGTGTGCTGCTGGTGCCCTGCTGTACCTGCCCTGGTCACATTTAGCCCAAGTGGAGCAGCACAATGAGCTGCCTGCTATTCAGGTCAGCTTGGTGGTTGGATGAAACTTTCCCAGCCGTCCACACGAGAGAGAGAACAAGCTGGAAATAGGCAAAAAAAGCGGGCAGAACATGGGGCACTGCGTCGTTGTGAGGGAATAACAGCTGCAGTTTGGGGAAGGGGCTTCTCCCAGACCCCAGGCTGCACCGTGGCCACCAAATGGTAACTCATGCCTGCTGGGATGTTTTTCAGGGATTTTTTCCTCAATGTTTATATGCCAAGACAAAATTAACTTTTTTTTTTTTTCTTTTGGCACCTAAGTAGACCTTAACACACTTATTTATCAAATGTTTTCTTAAAAGAGCCTTGTTGTAATATCCTTTACACGCTGAATCTTTATAAGCTGAAGTGAATTCAGGATGCTTCCAGTTTTTATTCAGTACTTTATTTCATGTCTCTGACAACCTGACTTGGCTTTCAGGCAGAAAGCCTTCAGGCAGAATTCAAAGCAGTTTTCAATTCTTTATTTAGACTTAATGTAGAGCAGACACTGCCAGCAGCTTATTTTTTTAATAAATCAATAAATGTTGTCAGTGAAACAACCAGCAATATTTTTGTTTTGCGCCAGTTAAGGATTGTGATATTAAAGAAAATACATGCCACTCCACACTGGCTTTATGCTGGATTCCTGCTTTTATAAGTCCTGTATTTATAACATGAAATTATTTGTTGCATGTATTTCTTTACGAGCAGATACTTAAAGCAAGGCTCAGAAATAAGGGTACAGTTACTGACCTTATTTTTGCAGATAGTCTCATTTCAGTGAAATTATCTGCCAAAATAATGTGAAGCCATTTTGTTCTTCCCTGCTCCTCCTCTCCTTTAACATTGCTGTCTGATCTGTGCACTGTTTTTCTGCTGCATTAAGCATTATTGTAGTTTTTGTGATTGCTTATATCAACATAACAAAATTGTTGGCTCTCGAGTACAATGCAGTAAAATGCAGCAAAATGCAGGAATGCACCAACTATCTACAAATGAAGATTACTGGCTGCTTTTTATTTTCCCACAAGTAAAGATAATAGGTACCTAAAAATACTAATTAATTCTTCAACCAGAGCTAGGCCTACTGGATATTTTAAATTAATAATTGCATGACCTATAAACTGTTCAAGATCCTGGCTGTGCTGCTCCAGTCCAAATAGTTCAGCAATTCCAGATTTTCATGGATTGTTGCTGCAAATGAGGGCAGGGAATTAATCCAAATTATACTGGTATCCAAAAAGAGAAAACTGCTGATTTGTTTATTAAAGTACTTGTGTGTACACTATTAACTGTAATGAAGTTGGGTTTTTTATTGATCAGCATTAAAATCTCAAACTGATGAGTGAAGCTCATTGCATGAAATTTCATTGTTGGTGTGGGAAATTATTCTCTTTTAATTGATTTAATTGTTTTACAGCTGTGAAGCCATGATTATTCAATGATATTTCCTTCTGTTTTAGGAAGCATAGCAATCATTGTTCCTCTTGTTCTACTGGTGACTTTGATCACTACTCTTGTAATTGGACTATTTCTTTGCAAAAGAAAACGAAGGTAAGTTATTTTATGTTCACTTATGTAGTAAAAAAAAAAATAAATCTTTAAAGTATTTGCACCTTTCTGATATACAAAAAATCACTTTATGTGAGAAACAAAAATGCAACAAATGACCCATGACTTGTTTCTGGAGGCAGCAAATCAGTTACATTTTGGTTCTTGCTGGAACAACCATATCTGTTATTGATACTCGAGTTCCTTGAGCAGTAGTTAAAAAAATTGTAGTTCTTACCCACTTTGCTCAATCCTGACAAGGCTGTATAAGTGTTAATACTTAACTTTATCCAGACACTTAGAGAACTTAACAGAATTAATGTATTTCATTGAAGCCACATTCTAAAATTTTAAGTATTGTTTACATCTTCAAGTTATATTGAAGACGTAAATACTCAAAATATTTACTGTAGAGTCCCAAACCTTTTCCTCATTACTGTATTCCTTTAGTATCTTGCACAGGAAGAAAAATTCCAGCACTGAGTAGGGAATACTTTGTTCTCTTGAATTTACCTGCCTTAGAGCTGATAATGAGCTTGAGTTCAACTTTCTGACTTTGGGCATTTCTTCCAAGGCCTTTTTTGGTGGCCAGGAGAGGCAGGAGTGTTTCTGCTGTATGAGACACCTGAGAGAGCTGCTACCCTTCACATGTTCAAAGAACATCACACTGATGGTGATGCAGATTTACAAGGGGAGATTCCTGGTAATAAGGACATGGCCCACTAGGGAAGGCGGAGCAGGAATCGGAGAGCAAACCATTTACTTCAGGCCTGTAGCTGTCCTGCTTGCTGGCCTTGAGCAGCTGTCTTCCTTCCTCCTGGGGCTTGTTACCCCACATCTGAAACCAAGATAATGTCTCTTTGTTAAGCCCTTTAAAAATAAGTGATGAAGCTGCTGTTTCTGCAAGTGTGGCCATTTATGAGGCTATTTCAGTGCTCCTGGCTGAAAGAATCTTTTAAGTTACTATGATCTGGCATCACATGCAACGTCTCTCTCCCCTGCCAACTCTGGTGTAAACTAGTGAGCATCAATTTTTAAAACCTTTTTTGTAAAGCCAATAAGATAAATACATTTCCTGACCATACTCTTAGTAGTGCTGACCCTGCCAGACTCCATGGATGTCATTATGTGCTGCTGCACCTAAAATGCCAAGTTTAGTGATAGCCAAATCCTGAAACCAGTTGCTGCTCTGTAAATTATTTAGGTTACTGAGAATCACTTGTTAAATAATAGATTTTTCAGTGGAGAAATAGAACTAGCCTCAATAAAGGGCTTTCTTCTTAAAATTATATTTGAAAATGTATTTTAGAGCTATTTTACCTCTTCAGAGAAGACTGTCAAGTATTAAACCAGGTATATTGTTCAGCACTTGCATGCTACTGTTAAGTGCCTATTTTAGGAAATATTTTTTCAATGACATTTCTGAAAAATACAGATCATTTAGTATATTGGATTTCAGATACTGACTGCATCTTACTCAGCCAACAAGAGGACTCAACTGTTATCATCCTGACTGTGACCTCCCTATTATTCCCTTGTAATTCTAGAGAACATATTGCACTGGGAAAAAATTACCCTCTTGAGGTTATTTCAATTGCTCGGGCTGAAATCACCTCCTTAGCTAAAAGAAATGAATTCAGCAACAGAAACAATTCAACTCAATCACTTATCTTTACTGATACCTAATTCAAGGTTAAAAATAAGGCTCTGTCTTTTATTAAAGCTTGAAAGAAAATTCAAGTTGAACTTCAGTGTTCCAATCACCACTGGCAGGGAATGCAAACTGGAATGAGGAGAAGTTCATACATTTTTAATGCATTGTGATGGAAACATTTGCTTGTCCTCAGTTTACAGCTGACTTTGGGCAACTGGTTTGAAACAAAAGTGAAATGAATGAGCAAGAGGACATGACTCATATTCTCTTTGCCTTCATTCCTGCAGGGAATTGGCAATAACTTTACAAGGCTTTCCTTGGAAGTGAGGGAAATCTGGAAATAATTGGAGGAAGTCAGGGTTGTAGACAGCGAGTTAGCACTTTGTATGGATTCATACCACTACAGTCAAACGGAGAAAAACAATCAAATTCTGCTTCCAGCTTCTGTAAGATCTATACGTAGACTCAGATTGCTACTTTGCTTGGAAAATGGAAGGATTTTATGATTGTCTCTGCAGGAAATGCTTTTTCATCCTGTTGATCTTAGAGATTAAAGAGAAACAAAATACCCAACAGCTTGCTTGAAAGTTCACTATCTTCTTTTTTGTATGTTTCTGCATTACAGGACAAAAACTATCAGAAGACAACCCATGATAAATGGAGGAATCAATGTAGAAATTGGCAATCCATCATATAACATGTATGAGGTGGGCCATGACCACAGTGAAGGTGGTCTTTTAGCCTCAGATTTTACTCTAAATGCAGAAAAGGTAATTTCTTTTCTCTTTCTGGTGGCAAAGCCATTTTATCTCTTGCAAAGGTTTTGTCTTTAAATGTAACGAATAGAAATGTAGAACAATGACATTTAGATTTAGTTAATGAATATAAAACCAAGTTAGATTTCATTAGAATAAATGTCATGTATATATTAACAGCTGTTTTGTAGTCTGATGCTGCCTGATGGTCATTTTTCCTAGTGCCTGTATTTTATCAAAATAGAGTTAGAAATTAACTACAATATGATTGGGGTTTTTTGTCAAGGAAGACGTGTCTATGAGCTGGCAAACCACAACCTAGTGGCAAATATTTAAAACTGGAAACACATTATTGTCCTGTCTGAAGCACAAAAGAGTGCATGCATGCATAGGAAACTAACTTACTTCACGTGTGAAAACCTGCCAAAGCGCGAGGAACTGGGATTCCTGACGGGGCAGACAGATTAAATGTTTGCACAAAGCTAGCAAGTATTATCATTTCCTTGTGAGAGATGCTGTCAGTCCTGCAGCAGCACTCCAGTGATTGAAGTGCCTGAGTGATGTGCCGCGGGATGAGCGGGGTAATGCGGCGGCATCGCTCCCGGAGCTCCGTAATCAGACACACACCAAAGGGCAGCCATCGCTCCGTGGCGTTCATGACAAAGCAATAACGGGATTACTGATAGCTCTAGGAATGTCACCACTGCATCACACAGGCAGTGTGCTCAGTGCAGGAGGTAAGCTGAAAATGGAGTTACTCACTGGAGGCAGAGTGGCTGAGCCAATGCTTATTGTGGAGTCTGGCCCTAATCCTTAGTGGGAAATGGTCGGAAAATGCTGAATTTTATTAACATATTGAATGTAAAAATTTTTTGTGCTGAGGATTGCCTGGAAGGAGGTTTTTATAAATGTAGATCACTCTAAAATAATGTTTTCAGTTGGTGCACTGTTTATTTAACAGTGTTGATAAGTACACATGGAAAATGCTCTATTAGCACAGAAACTGAAATTTTCTGTTTATACAGGCCAGATACATAGGGGGAGGGTCCACTGCATTCAAGCTGCCCCACACAGCTCCATCAATCTACTTAAACTCTGACTTGAAAGGACCACTATCAACAGGGGTGAGAAATGATGATCCAAGTCCATTCCATTCCACCACAGCCCCTTTCTAAAGAAAGTTTGTCTGTCATTTTTGAATAGAGGCATTTTCTGTTTGTTTTTAATTTTGTTTTTCTTCTTTTACTGAAATGAAGAATGACAGTAAATAATACATTTTCTATTTGAAATAAAGGGTGCCCCTCTGCATACAAAATTTCATCTGTACCCATCATCTTAACATGATATAAAACTGCAAATGTCTTTGCAAAAGAATAAAAAAAACAGTAAGCAATATCATGCTTTGCCACAACATTATATAAGTTTAGCATGGCCTTCACAGCCATGTATCCTGATATATTCGCAATCTGTCTGTAATTACAGACATTTAGTGAAGTTTATCACTGAAAGATGGTCCCAAATAATGGAAACAAGTGGTTTTATTTTAGAAGAATTTGATGCACATAAAAAATTAACAATTTCCTTCAGTATTTGCAAAGCACGTTTTAATTGCTCAGATTTCAATGGATTTGTATCATAAAAGAACTTCTCAAATATTGAATTTTTTACTTCAACTTAGTAGGAGGTTTGCAAACATTAAGATTTAAGATACAAAAAGGACATCAATATGACATTCATTTCCATGTGCCTCAGTATATATCCATTTTTTGTGCCATTCACGTTCTTGCATGATTGTAATATGTTGTATTTGGAAATGTAATAATTGTTATGGGGTGTGTTTTTTCTGATGGAGCACAGAACCATGGATGATAAAAGCCAGAATATTCACTCATCTTTAACTTTTTCTCTTAAATTCTGGTCACTCCAGCTTCTTTCTGAACCTCACTTTGCTGCCTTGTGTAATCAGTACCACTCAAAGGGGTATCATGAGGCAGACCCTACTATTAGATATAATTTAATAACCCAATAAGGCACTGCATAGATGCAAAAGATCTCTCTTCTGTTGCGGTTATCATCCTTAATAATGGTTGTCAATGAAGTAAAAAAGTCCTGACAATTGCAAGAGACCTAAATTTCTGATTATAATCATGACCACAAAAGTAAAGGTCGATGGGGACAGACAGACAGATAGAACTGAGAGTAGCGTGTTTTTATGATTATTATTTTTGCTTTTTTTTTCTGTTTTTTAATTAAATAGATGTGGCTCAACTTGTTCTGCCTCCATTCCAGGAAAGTCTGGACCATGAGGAATCACTTTTTCATCTGTAATAGATGGAATGGGCAGCTTTTAACTCACTAACTGAGCAGCTGCTGTAGCTGTCCAGCCTGGGGAATATCTGAATCCTGGGCTCAGAAACAGAATTAAGCAACAAGGAAAGGAAGAACTAAGACTTAAAGTCATTTTTCATTCCTTGTTTCCCAGGGTGTACTCAGGATATTTTCAAGTCAGGCAAACCTCCTCAGTTCTGGTTTGGCCAATTCAAAGTTTAGCCACTTCAAATTACACCAAACAAATTAATTTCTCTTTTTTAGAGCTTCTTGATGTTACGCTCAGTATCTGTGCAAGCAGAGCAGTGCTGATAAATTAGTTATAAAAAGAGGAGGATTTTGATCACAAGGTGCCCTTTCATGTTATCATGGGTAAAAGCTGAACTCTAATTGGATAGCAAAGTTTTTCAAGAGGCAATAAAGGTACAAAGTATGAAGGAAGTAGTGGAGACTCAGGGGATTTCTCACACAATGAAGTGCTTTGAGGCATTAAAAATGGCCTTGTCCTATGCTGAAATGCCACTCTTTTCAACAGATGTTTTTTCATTACAGTCCAAACCACCAAAATTGCTGAGAAAAGATTTCTCAATTTGTAACTGCTATGATATATTAACAGTTATGCTGGTTTGTTATTAAAGTTTAATTTACATGACGAAAGTCTTGAATTTTTTGGTCAAATCATGTTGTGTATTTGGGCCACAGAATTCGAAAACATGGTCAGCTATTGATGGGATGCTGATGTCTTAGAACAGGTAATATATGGAAACTGTTGGCTGCAGTTTTCTACTGTTAAATTTGTCACATGGTCTCACAGTGCACCTTCTCTATAAACTCCTTCATATCTATTCTGAAATCTTCCAGTGTAATAAGGTGGACAAGTCAACCTCAGAGACATTTTTTCAAGGTTTTTAATTTAATTTTTGTCAATGTTTTTATGGTTTTAATATCATAATATGCTGCATGTCATGTCATTGGTTACTTTAATAGCATGTCCCATCATGAATTTAATTTTCAACTAAATAATTAACTCATCATCAGGTTTGCAGACGTCCAGGTATCTATTAAATATGTCCTGTTGTATTTTATGTGTACTTGTTCTTGCTTTAACAAAGCCATTTCCATTTCCATAAATGCTAATTTTGATTCTGTCTGACTGGTCTAATGTGTGCTTAATTTCTCTGCAGCCAACAAATTACGCCAATCCAGTATATGCAAAGTTATACGTGGATGGACAAAACTGTCGAAACTCCTTAGCAAGTGTTGATGAAAGAAGAGAACTTCTTCCAAAGAAAATAGATATTGGGATAAGGGAGACTGTGGCATAATCTGCTGTTACCTTTTATACTCTGTATAAATGTATAAAAATATAAGGATTACTTTTCTATGTACCAACAGTATTATAATTGTTTTGGCATCAGCATTACCTCTGTTTTTTGTTTGGTTGATTGTTTTCTGGGTTTTTCTTTTGCTGATGACTTTTGACTGACCATTTGTAAGGTATTTTTATGAAAAAGAAACTGCACTACGGTACAATTTACAACAATGCTGCTGAAATAACACACCTTTAAATTTGTTAAAATGGCAAACAACATATTCGTTTGTAGCGTGAAAATGAGCAATCTATTTTCTATGAACTTTTTTGGTTCTACTTAATCGATGAAGATGGTATCTGCACTTTTTCATTATGTAGTCTGGAAGCTGTAGTACAGTGTGTAATTTTGTTTATTTTAAATGGTGAAAGAATGATTGAATGGTCTACTCTCTTCTTTGTGCCCATTAGAACTTCTCTTCAGATCCTGATGAAGCTAGATAACTTTTCACAAACAAACATAACTTTGCTTTTGAATTAGCTTTAGGTTGCCAAGAAGTAAACAAGACTATAGAAGTGAAACATCTAATGATCTGCATGAACACAATGATTATGTTTCAGAAATTCAGTGACTGTACATGATATACTAAACATATATACCATGTAAACAAGCTTTGTATTTATTAAAACCTTATAGAACATAGTAACAATATATCTTGGAAGCTGAAACCTTACTTGCTGTGGGACAAAGCATACAAACTCCAACAGTCCTGTAGGACAGTAGCCACCCTAGAGCACAAGAGGGCATTGCCTACACATGCTTTACATGTTTATTCACTTAATCACACGCAGTTCTTATGGATTAATAACTCCCCAGCTCACACAGAGCAGTAGGGAAAAAGCCAGACCCCAAACCTTAAGCACACTCAGATGATCACAGCATTCGGTTTTGACAATCATAAATAAAACCCCTCACACCTCTTTAGTGATATTAAAGGATTCAGAACACGGCAGTTTCTTTAATTTAAGATAAACTGTGGTATTGTGGAGGTAAAAGCTGCGTATTAGTGTGACCTTAGCAAAGCCTAAGTTTCAGTAGTCTGGGTTCAATATCAAAGTCCAAGTATCAAAAGTGAAAAGCATCAGTATCAGTTTCCAGCACTTCTCTGACCTGGCCTGTTTTCTGTTGTTGCTAAGACGCAAAATTTGACTCACTTTTTTTAATTTTGATGGAAATAAAGAATACAATTACTTTCAGGTTTGAACTGAATCAAAATATTTTATACATAACTTTAAAGGCACAAAAGACGTATTCACACATATGTTGTGGAGGACTCTTCCTTCCTCTGCTAGACATGACTGACTTTTAGCTATCATAATATATTAACCTAACAGATTAAATATGTTTGTGGTTGCTCTTTATTCCCTTTGTACAAGCATTACAAAAATAACTGCTGTTTTATAAGAGATTTTTGTTGTACTATTGTGCATGCATACTACCTATTTCTAAACTTTGCCATATTGGGGCCTTTATAAAACTCTTGATTTATGTAATACTAGTGCAATTTTGCTTGAACAATGTTATGCATATCATAAACTTTTTCAGGTTCTTGTTTAAGTACATTTTTTTAAATTGAACAGTATTTTTCATTTTGGTTATAATAGTCATTTTGCCTATGTTTCTACAATGAAGTGTTAAATACTTTATAAAAAAAATTGTTGACTGATTTATTTAAATGAAAATCTACATACTTAATTCAGTGTGTTGACTAATTTTTAAATTTAACTTATAAAATGAAAGCTAAAGAAAGAGCAAATTGAAGCAAAAAAAATATTACTTTGTACAAATGGCTAAATCCATTTTCTTAATGAGAATTTTTGCTTTTTATACAAATTCTATTTGAATGTTTTTGCAGCTCTGCACGTGTTTGGATGACTTAGGTGTATAGCTGTATATTAATGTCAATAGAATTTTAAAGCTATTATTTTTTCTATAAAAATACTGTATTAAATAGTTTCATACCACACAGCTATGATTCCACAGGTTCTGCCTTTGTTCTGCTGACATCATCAGAGATGGATCAGGCCCTCTTTTATTTATTTTTTTTCCACAAAATTGTAGTTGTTATGAGGTGTAAGTAGTTGGAAATTTCAGAAACTTTGCTATGAATTTTCTGGAAGAGAATCTCTTATCTTCAAAACTCAGGTAGATGTAAATTTTATCTGGTGGGTATAGAAGTAACATGAGTTAAAGCATGAATTCTTACACAGGCCTAAGGAATTTTACTTATTGTGATGTCTCAGTTTCCCTTCACTGATACATTTTATTTACTTTACACCTGCTTGAGAGTTATTCACTTTATAAATAATATTTTTATTTCCTTATAAATACACAGTTGATGTTAGTGGAGCTATTAAATATTTGATATTAGATCAGAATGTGGTCATAAGTATGTAGGCAGAATTTTGATGGAGATACTGAGCTCTACCACTGCCATACTTAATAACATTTAAATTGCACTAGGTGTAAAAATCCACAATGGGTTTTTGGTTTTTTGTTTTTTTGCTTTACCAAAGTTCTCCACAGGAACTCTCTCCACAATCCTTCAACAGCCCCAGAATCCCCAGGTTCTGTAGGTGGGCAGAACACACAAGGAGCTGATGGGTGAAAGATTGAGAACCTGATCAATTACTTATTTATGCATCCTCAGAAGTTCAGTAAAATGGTTTTTGGCAGGAAATTCTATAAAATTTTACAAGGGACAGAGAAATGTTTAACTTTTCACATTCCCACAGCCTTTTTGCTGTTATGTAGAGCACAGGTTCATGTGTGTTGTAAGTTGACACAAGCTTAGAAGTAAAAAAAAAATTGGCTTCAACACAGATAGAGGAATCTGTCTCTTCAGAGTGTAGTTGCAAGGCTTTTCCCGGTTGTTTTCCTGTGAAAGCATCCAGTGAACACTCAGGTGAAATGCCAGTCTTGTACTATTGCATAGAATTCATTGAGATAAAATTTTTCTCTCACAGTACTAATGATTTTGCTTAGCAATGGGAAGGTGTCTGTGGGTTCCACAAATAGTAGGAATTAAAATTATTTACAGAAATTGAACTGTTCATTGACATTGTGCTCTTAGGCTAAGGAATACCCATGTTTTCATTCAATAGACAACAGAAAGAAATCTAAGTTTGAAGGGGGACATGATGTGCTCCATCACAAACTAGGTTCTAAAATTCTTTGCTGAATGGAGAATCTCTATGCAAAACATGAGAAAAAAAAGGATGTGTTGAAAATCTTATAGTTCCATCTAATCAATTTTATATTTCCTCACAGAAGTTATTCCAGTTTATTTACATGATAGTGCAGTGGAGTCTCTGCCTTGTGATTGTTCTCTTGGTCTATACAAGAGTTTGGATAAACTCTGAATGATGACAACAAAACTCTAAATGACAAATTGAGATGGGTGATGTTCCTGGTACTCTGATTACTCACTCCACAAAATTGAGATTGCCAACATCAATGCAGTCCTGTTGATGAACATTAGGAAGCAGATTTGAGAATATTTATTTTGCTGAGCATATTCTAATTGTTTCTTTCTCATTTCTGAGACAGTCATGGTGTTTGATGTTTGCAGAAGGAAAACTCCCTAGTGGAATGCCTAAAATTCCTACTTCAGTCTATTACCTAGCAGTGAGATTGCTGAGAAACTCGTAATGTAGCAGCAATTGTTATGTTTTTATCAGAATCAGTGTAGCCACATATATTAATCGAATTTTGTGTGAACATTTCAATTTGTGGAAGTGCCTAATGTATCAGAATATAACGAATGCCATCCCCTTTGTGGAGGATGAGAAGATGATATAGGGAAACAATGTCAGTGATGATAAAAGGTCCTCAAGGTTGTCAGCCTTAAAAGTGAAAATATTTTTCATGTGGAACAAGCAGACCAACAATGAATCTTGTCTGTCCAACCCTGGACGTCTCTGCAAAAGTACTGGGGCATTTGGAATTTTTCAAATCTATGCTGGACAGAAGGATGGCTGATGGAAGGAAGGATAATTTATCATCCTAGGTCACTAATTTATCTGTATTTCACATCTCCACATGTGAAATACAGATCTCATGGAGGCAGGGGTTTCTCATTCAGTGCCCATATTTTAAGGTGACAAAAAGGAAGACAAAAGCATAAGGAATCTTTTTGCTCCCCTGTGCCAGCTGCACATCACTTGGTATGTGTTGTGCCTCTTGTGACCTCTGGCAGTGATGTTCAAAGTCAAACTTGTATAGAGGGAACTGTCTGCTGGCCTCAAAGGATGTTCAATCAGTTTACCCTGGAATGAAGCTGATGATACTGCTGACCTCCACTACTGCTACTGAGCCTTCTAATGATCCATTTTTTGGTTAAAAAAAACAAACCTTTACCACAATACGTACAAATACAAAATGTATACAGTGAATAGTATAGTATCAGAACTCATCTGTTACTGCAAAATGTATACAGTGAATAGTATAGTATCAGAACTCATCTGTAGTTACTCTGAGTAAAAAATAATTTTCACAGTTGAATAGGAAGAGCTGAAACTACCATGGAAACTCAAATGAAATATTAATTTAGGATTACTGCTAAAGCTCTTTTTAAGTGTCTGTTCATGCTGGAGAGAAAAAAAAAAATAAGGATTATAGAAACTGCCCACTGGCTTTTTCTTGAAATGTTTCTTAAATAAACAATTTTGAATGTTACAAGAGTTGGCACCTCAGAAGATTTCAGGAAACAAGCTGTGTAGTCCAATAGTTTCTCACTGTTTGTAATGCACAGGCAGCATTCTGTCACATGAGTTGGTGTTGGAGGATTTGTTAGTGATAAAGAGAATAAGGTAAGTGTGTGCAGATTCATGAGAACCCTTGCTGAAGAGATGACCTGCTCAACAGGTGAGTGTCCAAGCTCCTGAATAGCTGAAGGCGGTGGCAAGGATTGCATTTGAGCCTCGGGGAATGGGTTTCCACCTGATGGTGTTTAGATCTGGTTCCCTGTGTGTGTGAGCAGCTCACCGAGCTCTGTGTCAGACCAGCACCTGAACCAGGGCAGGAGCCACGCTGGGCTTGCTCTGTCCAAAGAGCAGCAGCCAATGTTAGGGCAAAGCTTTAATTCCATGGAGGACTCTGAGGTTTGGGGTATCCCAAAGTGGAGCCCTGGTTGGATAGAAAAGCAGGAATGAAGCTCTGAAGAGCATGAGGTTGCTGGGTGTGAGAGCAGTGACCCCTGATAGAAAACTGCAGCAGGGAGCTCAGGGGGAGCTTTCTAACCTCCAGCTCTGCCCTCTGCTGTGCTGTGGACACCACACACTGCCTTTCCTTCACACATTCAGAGTGTGGCCAGCTATCCCCAGAGCTGCCCAACAGAAATTCTGCACACTTGGTGAAATATGAGATCAACTGCTTGGTAAATCAGGAAGTGATTACTGAAATGTAAGTACAGCAGCTATACTGCTGTTACTTTGAGGTTCTAGATGTCCATAAAAAAATTCTTTTTAAAAAATATTTTTTTTTAAAAGGAAAAGGAAGAAATGTTCAAGTAATATTCCCACATATTGGGCGGTAGTCTGCCATATCTTATAATAATACATCAGGAGAGATATCCTTTAGGAAGTATAAAACTAGATGGGATGAGTGGTCTGGTTTATGTGTAAGATTAAGGTTGCTCTTCTCCAGGTAAGTTGTAATTCTGGACATCTCTTTTCTCCTACCTGACACAAAAATGGAGTATGAGCATATCCTGCATTTTTGTGTACACTTGTGAATGTTCAACTTCAAAAGCCTGGTCTTATCTGCTGCTTTTCAGAGCAGGAGGAGTGCACTGGGGAGTAGAACTGGGTAAAGGCGTCCCGTGCCTTCTCCAGTGATCAGATTTGCTGGACTAGCAATGCTGCATGTCTGTCCTTGCTTCAGGAGTCACAATATTCCAGTTAGAGCTTGGCAGCCATTGGAACTTGTTTTATGCAGTAAGAGTGTAGCAGAGCTCTTTGTACAACAGAACCAGAGTCGATAAAATGTGCAATAAAAGCCATGTGTGAGCTCCCCAGGGCTGGTGTGCAGCCTCTGCTCCCCCAGGCTGGGGATCCCAAGGAATTCTGGTGTCCTTTCCACCGGCTGTGGTGAGCTGTGGCGGTGCAAACAAAACCTTTCTCACCTGTAGGGCTCTGTAGCTCAACAGGCAGCTGGAAAATTGGTCTGTCATTGAGATAGACCTTCTTTGGGATTTGTCAGTGTGTGCATGATTGGGTTCAGCCCTTGCTCTGCCCTGATGTGTGTTGTCTGACACCTTTCAGAAGATGTTAAACCTTAGAGGAAGATCTGTGATGATTTTCTGCATATATTAGCTATTTTAATAATTTTGAAATTCCTGAAATCCTAGTAGTTTATTGCCCTGAAAAGTAACTTAATGTAAATTTTTCTACAGTTTTAGCTCTAGTTCATTTTTTTCTAGTTTGTTTCCTACAATGCAGAATCAGATACATTTCTGCCCTAATGAACATGAGCAAAATAAAACACAATGCCTAATTTGAGATTGCTATTATGTAGATATACTACCACAGTTGTGTCTGACAGGATTAAGTTGTGCTTTTTTCTGCTTAAATTAAAACATTAATGCAGCTTTCAGTGATAGGTACTAAAACATCTTTATAAATATTTGAAAAGACGCTGTTCAATGAACTGTGCAAGACAGGAGGCTGACCTCGCACAACTAATTAATTACCACAATCAGAGGAACTCCAGACAAAGTACCCTCTCCAGCAATTTGAAAGGTAATTAACATTCATGTCTCGTAAAAGTCACTTGACTTCCAATTATGATTAAAAATGCAAGGGCACGGGGACACAGCACTGGGAGAGCTGAGAGTAATCCCCGAGTGCAGTGGCAGCAGCTGGAAAGGAATGTCAGGCATGGAAGGACTGGCAGGGAAATAGGGATTACACATCCTTGTGTCCCACTGAAGGACTCGTGGGGTGAAGGACCACCAGCACCACCACTGAGTTTGGCCCCACTTCTTTAGCCCAACAAAATTCTTAACTGAGACTGAGTCACGCTGGGCAGTTACAGTTCTCCATAATCC
This sequence comes from Passer montanus, assembly GCF_014805655.1. Lineage (NCBI taxonomy): Eukaryota > Metazoa > Chordata > Aves > Passeriformes > Passeridae > Passer > Passer montanus. The sequence goes on along the minus strand of NW_024356504.1, from coordinate 23,621,941 downwards.
TAACCCAAATATTATTTACCTAAATATTATTTACCCAACAAAACCTAAATATTATTTACCCAAATATTATTTACCCAACAAAATTCTTAGCCCAGACTGAGTCACGCTGAACACTTACAGTTCTCCATAATCCTTACCCAAATATTATCTACCCAGATTTAAGAATATCTGGCAAACTACATGACAGCTCTCATGCATTTTGTTGTAGAATTAATTAGTCTTAAAGGATTGAACTTGTCACTGAAAAAGTCCTAATTAAGCACATCTGACTTGACAACAGTGTATTTCTTTAAGGAATATCAAAACTGAATGGAACAATATTAAATTACTTGTAAGGCTCTAAGCAGCGCAAACCTCTTTTTTGTAGTAAAAAATTAATACATCCATTACAAGCTGTGTCTACTTCTATAAGTGTTTTAAAATTTAGATAACATTTCAATATTTGAAAATACCTTAAAGGAATTTTCTTCTCACGTATCTTTTAAAAGTAGACTTTCAGAAAGATGCTTTTCTAAATTAACATTTTAATGAAGGAATAAAATAATTTAGGTTAACAAGCCCATTAGCAGTAAATGAAACAGCAAATCAATTACCATAATGAAAATTGAAAAGCAGCAATCGTATTGTCTGTCCAAATAGCCATATCCCATAAATACAGTATGACAACCTGGATCTTGTCACATATTACTGCATTACATCCTATTTTCATTAGCATCATTAATATCAGAACAATTGCTACAGTCCACCAAAGAGAAAAATGCTGATGTCAGTCACCCTGGGGTGGTTCATTGCTCCCATGTCAGCTAGGAGCAGGCAATAACCTGTGGACACTGAAACTCCATTGCACTGCTGGGCCAGGTCTGTTTATTGGTACAGCTTGATGTAAAATATGAACGTTCATTGAAAAGGACACTTCACTCTCAGACCAGCCCAGTGACTCTCTGAAGGGAGGGGACAGAAGCGTTACCTTCCCTGGGACAAGAAGCAATTAATTAGTCCATCAGGAGAGTGAATGTTTCTTGACCTAACAAAGCAGCAGTTGTGTCTCAGAGGGAAGGAAATGAGGCCCTTCTTAATTAAAAAAAAAAAAAAATAAAACACCTACACAGTCTTGTAATGGCAAGAGAGCAAGATTAGATCTGGGACGAGCCTTTGGGGAGCTCACAAAATCTGCCTGGCTCCATGAACAAGTGCTGGGAGAGGGAACTGTCTCCAGAGGTGTGGAGCAAAATGATGAAGATTCCAAGAGGTACATGGAAAGCTACATGTAAGTTACCTAAAATTAAAAGAAAAAAAAAAAAAAGATAAATAATGAGACTTATGGGTTTTGGTGAGTGGTGTTCATTTGCAGCTATGTGGTGTATTTTAAATGTGGATATTATGAGGAAATAATTCTCTTTAGATTTTACCTTAGCTGGCTGAGAGGACTTTGAGGGATGTCAAAGCTCAGGATAATAACTCCACACAGGAAGTTATGGAAAATAACTAGTAAAGCACCTTACATATCCGACAGGATCCTTTGAATTCTTGTTTTCAGTTATTTCAGAGAGTAACTATCTCTATAGATACTATGTGTATCCAAAGTCTGTAGGACTCAGTTACTGGAAGCCTCTTATTTCTTAAATTGTTTTCAACCCTTCTTTATTCCTATTCCAAAGTACTCAAATGCAATTCTATTTCTTTAATGTTTTCATAGGGTGTTTTGCTTCCTACTCCCTGGCAGGTTGAAAAAAGTCAGGGAAATTAACTGGATTTCCATGGGTACAGATAATATGAAATTGAGTTCTTTGTACAGAGCAGTTCCTTTTATTTATACTTCCTGCAATTTCAGAGTTCAAATTGCAGTTTAAAAACTTGTGGTGTTTTGGAAGAGTTGAATGACAGAAAAATGGAATCATACTCATTACAGATGACAGAAACCCTGTGGACAGCACTGAGGGAGGGAACTACTTAATTAAGAATAAGAAATACAGAATCACCGGGCTTGACAGTACCTTGGGGTTCTTCTTGCCCTCTCCACGTTTCTCTAACAGCATCAGCTATAGCTCAGGCAGCCTCCACAGGCATTTCTCCAGAATTTCTGAAGAGTGACAGCAATGTCCCTAAACAGCCAATTTCAAGAGTGACAGCAATATCCTTAAACAGCCAATTTCAGCACTTGCTGTCCTTATTTTTCTTTTTTTTTTTTAAATGCATATGTCTCAGTTTCCACTGGTGAAGTTTAAAGCTGCTTGGACAAACTACCCTACTTTTTACAGCCCTTAAGAAGGTGATGAGTTAAAATGAAGCAGAGGTGACCCCATTGTGGTGGGACCTGCTCCACACCTCATGAGCACAGGGGGTCCTGCTGCAATGTCACCTCCAGCCAGGCTGTGGGGCAGCACAGAGGCCACAGGGGTCTGGTTGTTCTCTTTTGCTGCACCCCATGGTCTGTGTGTGATACCTGAGCAGGGAGGGACTCATGGAGACTCTTTGCATTCTGTCTCCTCCTTAGTGCAGTCCAAGTGATCACAGAGCTCTGAATTGTCACTTCATTGCTGGTAAATCTTGCTCTGTGGGTGAAGACATGCACTGATCCCTTGCTGATGCCAGGTATGATCTGTAACCCCCAAATTGAATTAGCACTGTGAGCAGATATCTTCATATTCCAGCAGAGAAAAATTCCAACTATACAAGGCTGCATCCATACCTCTGCAAAATTCTGGGCAGGAGAGAGTCATGCAGATAGTATTTAATGTATCTAAGAAGTTGGACTCAGTCCCTGTGGGTTACTTTGAACCCTGGATGCTCTATGATTCTATGATAATGTAGCCAATGTAGCTAATTTCATTATGCCTGTTAAAGCCTACAAACATTCTGAATCATTTCTGCTGGAGAAACTTCTGAGGTTTTTTTGGGTTGAAGGAAGGTCTGTGCTGGTAGAATGAAGAAGAGACTTTCCCCAGGATAGCATTTCAAATAGCTGGTGTCTTGTCATGTTGCCAGGTGCTCTAGTGAGGTGGGATTTTTTTGTTGTTTGGGATTCCTCTTACATACCCTTTCAGCACTATTAGCTGCTAAAAAGAAGATTTTACAAAACAGAAAAGAAGCTAGTGAGGTGGGATTTTTTTGTTGTTTGGGATTCCTCTTACAACCCTTTCAGCACTATTAGCTGCTAAAGGGAAGATTTCACAAAACAGAAATCAAGAGAAGTGAACACCAGAGAGCAATCCTAGGAAGGCCCTGACCCCACATTTCCTTCATGAAGGGCAGAACAATGCTTCTCTGTAAAGGCAGTAATTGTGCAAGGCGTTGTGTCTTTTCTGTGCAGTTGCAATGATCACACCCCTTTTCTCTCCAGCATTTCTCTCCAGCAGCCCTCACCTTGCACTCCAGCTCCCTCCTCTCACTCCTCACCCTTGCCACCAGGCTCTCTGCCCCGAGGAACTGAAATTCTGCCATTTCTCCTCCTGATGGCTCTTGAGCTCTCTCTCAGCCCCACTCTGAGCACCAGACTCATGACCACCAGAGCAGGGACATCTCAGCCAGCTTGGCTGCACTGGCTGGCTTCCCTCAGGGCTCATGATAACCTTACATAGCAATGAGGTCCATGAAAAGTTATATCCTAAAGGATACAGGGGAAAATAGACATTTATGATAATAAGGGCATCGCCTATTTCAGTTTTCTTTGCTGCCACTGCATAGAGATTTTTTGTTTCCATTGAAAACTCTGCCTGACCTAACCTACAGCAGCCTTGCAAAGCAAAGTGCTCCATTATCCCACATTTTTTCCCCCTGTAATTTCAGTTTTGATTGCTTTTAAGAGTTCTCTGTACCTGTTCTGCTTGCTAAGCTGGGGGGAATTTGGCAGCAGCCACCACAGAGATGGATCTGCTTTACTTGATTCTGCTCATGGTGCTGTTTAGCTTCCTTTTAGAATGTCAAAATCACTTTTCTAAGTATTTTTTGTGTCATTGTGTGATGTGGTGACACTGATTTTTAGGGTTTTTTAGGAATTTTTAGGAATTTCAGAATATTTGAGATTATTGTGCTGCAGAAACACATGGATGTCTTCTAAAGTCCAGGTACATGGGCAGGAAGTGAATTTCTGATTTTCATAGCATGGTACCACATAATTAAATTTCTAATAGGAAATGGATATTTACATAACCTGCTCTTTAAGAGTGCTCTGAGTTCCAAGTTTGCCAGGAAAGAGCATTTATTGTGATGTGACATGTATTCAGTGTCCACTGCTTTCCTTAGATGATGGCAAAAAAAGTGCCACTCTCATAGGGACCAAACAGCTTTACTCATGAAGCATTGAAACTGTTGAATTTTAATCTAATCTACTTAACTATTTTATCAACATGCTTTAAGCTGATTAAATCAGTTTCTTTATACTCTAGAATTTAAAATCCCTTTCTGGATGTTTCCTGTGAGAGCTTGCAGTTCGTCCAGTGTGTGTGTGTGAATGTTCAGTGGAAATTAAAGGCTGTTCAAAATTCTGTAGAGCAAACCTGCTTCTTAATGACAGGGTTTTTTCTTTTAAGTTCACTGTGCAGTCTGGGCATATGAGTTTATTTCTTTTTCCTGGACCAGGTTTACAGCTGAAGGTAGCAATGTAGTTCACACTAGAGCATAAATCTGCAGGCTGAAACCCTTGTAAGAGCACACAGTATTGCTATTGAGAGTACTCAAGTGAAAAATTTGAAAAATTGTGTATTTAAAAGTGCTTGTAAAATCCTGTTGCCCTATGGATATGTCCAGGCCCCTTGTTTACTTCCATTTTTCAACAACAATAACAATAATGTCACAGCAATGAACATTGTTTGGACACTGCTGATGGGCATCAGGATGTGAAATGATAGTCACATGCCAAAGGCCAAAAAGAAATAAGAACAATCACTCTGTCAGAGCAGCACCATCTTCTCCACATAGCCTGGAGAAAACCTTGTTTTCTCAACGTGCACCTCAGGGCATTCCATGATTTAATGCTTCAAGAAACAGTTTGGCCATTTCCTGGTCCCAGGGGCTCTTTCATGCATTGAAGGAGTTTTGGGTTTTTTTTCTTTTCTTTTTTCTAGAAAAGTATAGATATTATTATAGGTAGTATATTGATAGAAAGTATTGGCCAAAGGGAAGGGACTCTACCCCCTGGAGCACAGGAGGGGCACTCCTCCACATGCACCAGAATGTCACAGAAAATATTTACACACTGTTTCATACGGTCCCTGCTTTCCCATCTTCATTTTCAACAGTTTTTGCTCATGAGAGTATTTTATAAATCCAAAATGTATTCAGTATATTTCACTAGGAAAGCACCTTGATCTAAAGTGAACACTTAGATTTTAACCAAGCCTACAATACACAGAGTATATCTGCTGGAGGAAGGAAAAATCCAGTTCTTGGGAGACAGAGAGAATGCAATTAACTTGAGTTACATCACTTACTGCTGTATTCATGGGCCCAAATTCAATTCTCTTTGACATACCTTTTAAAAAATCCATTGTTATGAAAAGTAAAGTGCAGTTTCACTACTGAAACTCATTTTGAGCTCCTGCTTTTCCCTGCACTGTAAAGTTCAGTACAGAATGGACAGGGGGCCCTGCTTGACTCCTGAGCCTGGAGAACTTGGGCTGAAAGCAGCACAGGGCATTGCTCTGTGTCCCTTCCTTGGAATCCATCCTGTCCCTTTGCTCCTCCCAGCATAACCTCATGGTTTTATCTTCCTTCAGCACTCAGGATCCCATACAAATTATAATATTTTATATATGTTGTCCATTCATGAGAATAATTAGCACTGTCAATTAGCCTGTATCCAGCACCTTCTCTTTCTTTGCTGTCAACTGACACCTGTATGCACCTTGCATTGAATTACATTGCACTACAACATTATATTAATTACATTATTTACAGTTCTCAGATGATATTTCAAGTAGAATTCCTCAGATTGAATTCCCTACACTGCTTATCACGTAGATACAGCTGGGAAACACGGTGCTGCCACTTAACAGAAAAGTGAATTTCACAGCAAATATTTTGCCTCACCACCTTACCCTTTTTCCTCTGGGCTGTGAGTGCCCTATTCTTGCAAATATTCTGCAAGTGTGGGACTCTCCATGCCCAGTATGAGCTTTGCTCACAAATCCTGGGCCACTGGTGGGTGTGGCATAGCAGAGGACAGAGCAGTGGAAGGCACAGCTGGTGGCACACTCGAGTGCAGGGTTAATTGTGCTTAATGAACCAGTGAGGGGGAAAGCAAAATATTCACCCACTCCCAGCTTTAGCTCTCTGTGGCCCTGGTAAATTGTTCTGTAAAACTCTTTGCTCAGGAGGAAAGGCTGCAGGAGGCTGTGTTTGATGGCAGGGCATTGTGAAACTCATATAATGTGCCTCTGGCTTTGCTATTGTTCTTGCTTTGTCTATAAAAATAAGTTGGGGTGAGGCACTTTGCTGCTGTGTGTGTATCCTGAGTGTCACACAGCACGTCTGGCTGCTGCTGCTGGGGATGGCTGCAAGCTGCAAGCCACAGAAGCCAGGTGCTCTCACAGTAAGAGCAATTTTCAGCTCTGGAACGGCTTTTGTGTGTCTGAAAACCAACAGGGGCATCCATGAAATGGAAAAGATGAACTGCAACAAAATGAGTGCCTGTTATCAAGCATTTTACCTGCTTTTGGAGGCTCAGGTCATCTCTGCTCCACACAGCAGCCTCTCCCCAGCCTCCCCCATGACCACAGCCACCTTTGCTGAGAAGAAAATCCATCTGCCTGTGTCCATGCGCTTGCTGCTCCTGCTCTGGGGAAGGTAAGCTGAGCAAACCATCCTTTTTGGAGCATGAATACCTGTGACTCTGAGGTGTGCTTACAGCAAATATCTCCTGTGCCAATTTAAAACCCCCAGTCTTCACTGTTTAATCAACTGCAAAAGCTGTTTATTGCTTTCTATACATGAGTGTCTCAACGCTGTGCTTTAATTAACTGCGTCGGCCTTGGCTGTCATTTGACACAGCTTTTATTGGAGGAGATGTTCAATCCTGTCTTTCATAACTGTGTCTTAAACACATCTGTACAGAGCTCTTTTAGGCAGTGATTAGTTTCCATCAGCTGTCTTTTATTCATTTCACATTCGCCCACAGGCAGCCTCATTAAAGTCCAGCACAACTTTCCTGCACTGTGACTTCTCCCAGCTCCTTGGGCAGAGTGGGCAAGCTGTGGCCCAGATTTATTTGCTCTTCTCCTGGAGGGCCATCCCGAGGCTGATCTTCACCAGCCCAGTGTTCTCCTGGGGTTACTGCAGCTCTCTGAAAGTCACCTCATGCTGGGGAGCTCCAGCAGTGATTCCCTCAGCAGCAAAGCAATGTCATCCCTGAGCATGCCAAGAGGTTGCAAATTTCACCAGAACCCTTTTGGTCTTGCCACTTTTTCCTCCTTGCCCTGCCTGAAAATCCATAACCACATCCTTCATTCCTTTCTCTCTTCCCCTTGAACATGCCCAAGGCATGGATGCACTGCCCAAGCCTGCAGGCTGCTGCAGCACCCCAGGCAAGCAGCCTGTGCTCCATCACAGAGCTCCACACTCCTCCTCCCACTGCTGTGTCCTCCTGGCTGCACTTCATCACATGGGATGGCATTTTCCTGGCTTTCCTGCCTGATTTAACCAACTGCTTACCCACCAGTGCAATATTTTTTTATTCCTCTTTTATATTCTTCTTTATAAATGTTAGGTTAGAGCTTTCTAATTTTACTGTTGTGGATCCTTGGAGAGTTTCTTGGAAGGGAAGGGGATATATTTCTCTGTTGCTTTAGCCAGAAGCAGCTGGAAATCTGGAGGTGACATGTCTGAGCTGCTCTCCTCCCCTCCAGCCTTGTCCTGGGGACAGGCTGTGCTTGGTCTCTAAACACCATCACCCTTCAAACCCACAGCATGATCCCTGGAAGCTCCAGTCCCACCTCCCATGCAGAGCAAAGCTTCCAAATTATCCACTGGCAGAGGTGCTTTTATGTCTCCATTGCCCCTGCATTTGTGTTTCTTTATTTTCCCCTTCCTCTTGGAATTTTAGACACATTTTAGAGCCAGCTCACACAGCCCAGTGCTTCATAGGTTAAACAAGGTGGCCACTTTTCTCTTCATGGCCATTAGTTAAATATTTAAGAGAATTTAGGTATCAACCTGAGGCTTTTTTATAGATCACTTCCAAATATGTGTTGCCTTGTCTGCACACAGACCCAAAGCTCTCCCACCTGAGCATCCCACCCCACTACACTGCTCAGCCTCAGGAAGGGCACCCAGCTAACAGGGCAGGAGGAAACAAAAGTAAAAAAAAACCCAAAGCAAACTAAAAAACTAAAACCCAAAAAAAGACAAAACAAAACCACCACCACCACAACAACAACAAAAAAACAAACAACCCTCCCCCCCCCAAAAAAAACAAAACCAAAACTACAAAACTCAAAAACCCCCAAAACAAAACAGAAAAAAAAACCCAACAAAAACTTAAAAAATACTGTATATCTGATCCAAAACTGCTGCAGATTCTGGGCTTTTGTGTTCCTTGGTGAGGCTGAGTGGAGGCACACAGCTGTGAATGCTCTCCAGGGCTTTTGTCTCTATGAATTTGTGCTTTGGGCTGCCTTGCCATTACAGATCTCTAAGTAGAGGATTGGACTTTATTGGAATAAATTTACCCCCACAGGAGAGACCCAGATGGAAAGTTGTAAGGAGAATATTTAGTGTGCAGAAACATGCATTCCTGTGCACCCTGATGCTACTGCTGTTGTGACTGTGCCTGAAGTTTTCCCATCATTTTTAGTTCCTTTTGGGAGATGCTGTGAGACTCATCTTTCCCTGTAATGCTATTTATTGATGAAGCTGGCTTGAACTACCTTGAAAGGGTCATGCATTTATATTTAGCATTTAATTGTTGCTATTTTCTCAGGCCCTTGGAGAATGGTCTGTTTTAATATTCCTGGATACCCACTGTGAGCTTAGATACTATTGCTTGTAATAGGAAAAAAAAAAATCAAAAAGAAAAAATCAGTAGCCTTTCCTTTTTGTCTTTATTGTTCTAGAAGTGACCAAACCCGAGCTGTTGGCTGTTTATGCTCAGGAGCCTTAAAACCAACCTGCCCCAAAGAGCTCACAGAGAAAGATGGTCCAGAAGCTGTCAAAATGGCTCATTTAGTGAGGAGATGAACTGCCTGTGGGAAAACCTTGCCACTAAATGGTTTCCTGTAAAATCCTAATGGCAGATGTGTGGATATTTGGCCTTACTCCAAGGGCCACACGTCCTAAAGCCGAGATTGGGCGTATTTTGAGGTAAGACATTAATGCCTGTGGGAGGGTAGGGATGATACATTTTATAGCCTTTCTGGAAAAAGAATTCTCTAGCCTAGGTGCAGGCTACTATTAAGAAAGGAGAAATTATTTTTCTTCTTCTTTATATTTATGTGGGGTGTCTGTCCTGTGCTCCAGTGAAAGCAGAGTGAAATTTGCAGGTGGCAGCTGTAGGAGCTTGTGGAGGTGCAGCCAGCCCTGCTGCTGCCAGCACATCCCCCAGGCTGTGCCAGACAGGTGTGCCCTGAGAAAAGTGTCAGCTCTGAGCCCTGTCCTCTCTCCCTCAGATAAAATACATCAGGTTTGTGAGCTCCCTTGCCAGCATACATCAAGTTTTCTTCCCCCACACTTACATTCCCTAATGCCATCAATAATGTCTTCCTTCTTCCGTGTATTTCTGGTTTTCATTTCTTCTGCTCCATTCCTGGCACTTGCTCCTTATTCACCTCCCTCCAGCCTGAGCAAAACCCACATAACCAGTAGGTGTCTGCTGTATTTCCAAATTAAATTGGGATGTGAGTGGGCTGGGGAGTGCTGCCCTGGAGATTGGCTCTTCCCTGAATGCTGCCTTTGCCCTGCTGTCCCCTGGCCTTGTCTCAAGAGAAGTTCCCCCCTCCCTGCCCTCCCTTTCTCCCTCTGCAAAGGGCCAAAACCTCAGAGAGGGGTGGGACACGTTCTCCTCCCCCAGCCAGGCATCCCTGCAGGTGTCCATCCAACAGCAGGAAGCTCTTAAAGGACAAAATATTGGAAAAAAGGGCACAGTTTGGTTGCTAATAGAAGCAGCTTTTCTCTCCATCAGATGGAAAATTCAGAGAGGGATATGGTGATCCTTCTAGCAGTTAAAGGTGGGGATAAAGCATTATTGCTTTTCCATGAAGCTTTAGCTGTATCCCAGTGGCAGGAAAAAAGGGGTTTGTCACACAAATGTGTCCCAGCAATGGGCATTGGGGTACAGGATGTGCTGATGACAAAGCTGCACCTCTGCCAAGGGAGTGGTGTCTCACAGCCACCTCTGCCTTCCAGCCTGGACTTTTCCTTTCATTCCTATCCCAGCCCCTTGGCAAAAGTGCAAAATAGGTCTCTCTTGTATGCACAGCACTCTTTTTGATTCTGCACAGGACCAGAGCTCCTCCGTACACCTGCAGCAAAGCCAGAAATGAGGTGCCCCACACTGAGTCTTGCTGTCCAGCTCGGGCAAACCAAATGGGTTTTTCAATCTGGGGAAGCAGGAGCTGGTGGCTGGAGCCAGGAGCTCTCAGGAAACCACTGCTGCTGCCTGGGACAGAGCCCATTTCTCTTCCTGCAGCATCCCTGGCCCGTGGCTGGGCTCAGCCTCTCCCTGCTGCCGCTCCACTGCCACGCTGGGGCTCTTTGGGGTTATTTATTGGATCCTCTTCTGCAGCAGCCAGCTGGAGATGTGAGATAACACCAGAACCATCCAGCCCTGCTCACAATGCAGCTCCTGCCCCGGGAGCTCATCAAGGGGAGCTATGAGAACAGGAGGCTGGAGTGTCAGGGAGCTGACAGCCGAGGCGGGCACGGGAAGAGTTATGGGCATTCAGCAGGCATTAAAAGGACAATAACACACTGGCTTATGGCTATTTGTTTTTTTACGAGTGACTTTGGCAGTGTTTTGTTTGAAGTTTTGATGGCCATATGTTTTCCAGGGAGGCACAGCGCTTTCCTCTGTTTGTAAACTGTGCTATAATTGAAATTGAATTTTTATGAAATCTATGTGAAATATGATAACACATCAAAACACTCTCCTTTGGAGAGTTTCCTCATTGATTTTTGTTGCATTAAATCTGTTTACACATCAGAGGGAAATATTGCATTCTGTCTGTCTTCATTTCAGTCACACCCTTCCTTTTGTTTCCCAGAGACCACACATGGCCAAGCAAAATCCTCTCTGTTGAGAGCTCTTCCAGCATGGACACTTCTCCTGGTGAAATGATGCTTTACACTATAATTGGCATTCTTTCTCCCATCTGCTTAGGAAACCAGGAACTTTATGATGTCTTTTTCTTCCTTCATATTTTCAGCAACTTGACTATGTTTATACAATGGAACCAATCCTTCCCTGCTGAAAATACAGGGGATTTGATGGCTGACTTTGTGTCCATCAGGATCAATCTGACATGGACAAACTCTGTAGCTGGATTACAAAACATCATGGGTCAGTTCACTCCAGAGGAGCTGTGCAGATTTATCTGAGAATCTGTCCCCCAAAAAGGGTTGGTTTTTTGGTTTTTTTTTGTTTGGTGTTTTTTTGTTATGCACAAAAAGGGTTGGTTTTTTGGGTTTTTTTTGTTTGGTGTTTTTTTGTTATGGCAGAAATAATTTTAAATTCAACCAGCATGTCTTATTTCTGGCTCCTCAACTGTTTTGTGTGTGTGTAACACTAATTAGTGTCCTAGAAAAAGCTTGTAGGATGGCAAGGTAAATTGATACTTAATTTGAAATCAATATATTCTGAAAGTATTAGTTTTAACCTGGTGCTCTCCACAACTGGCCTAATGCAGAGGTTTCTTCTTCCTCCCTCCTCCTGCCCATGTGCATGGCAGTGTGTCTGAGGTGAGAAAATTCAGTTTCTGGGGGTGCCTAATATGGTGACATTTGTTGCAAAGCCTGATGCTGTGCTGACAGCAAGTGACCTCTTTTTCTACCCACAGAATGCTGGTCCAGAGTGGGCAACCTTCCTGCATGCCAGTGAGGAGAGCTGCATGGATGATCTTCCTACACTTAAAAAGAAAAGGTGAGGTCCATTGTGCCCAGTTTCCTGCTTGGAGAAGTGGAAATAGGGTTGATTTATACCTAAATCCTATTCTTCACTAAATGCAAGCTGTGACACAGTGCCCCAGCAGGTGCTTAGACATGGGAAAGATTGAGGGATTGATATTCCTAACCCTTACAGGAATAAAAATACCCCAACAAAAAAACACTAAATACAAATCTAAAATTATTTTCTGATCTTATAAAATTTAATGTCTTCTCCTGCCTGGTGTGCTATGCAGGGAGTCAGCCCTGCCCATTCCTGTCTGTGTCTCCCAGGGCAGATGTGATGGGACCCCAAACCAGTCAGAGATGGTCTGCACTTGCCTCCTCTGGGTTTTGAGATCTCCAGAAGGAGTAGAGTGTTTTAAATTAAAAAAAAAAAAAAAAAAAAAGACAGAAGAAACACCTACAAAATATTTTTTTCAGTTCACTTTTGCCTAGTATTTTCCATCTAAAACAAACAGAAATCTTCAAAGGAATGAGCTGAGCAGTGACAGAAGAACAGCAAAAAAGAGTTTTCTGTGCATCTCCTCCAGTCTCCCCTGCCACACTTGCAGGTCTGTGCTGGCTTGTGGGATTTGCTTTGGTTAATTCTCTTTCTGAGCTGCAGCAAAGTGTGCCCTCCTCTCTCTCATCTCTGGGCAGGTTCATTTTCTCCCCTCCTCTGGGCCCAGGCTCTTGGCTCCTCATCCCCCTGCAGCCTCTCTCCTTGAGCTACGTGCTCCCCATCTGTAACTTTGCTTTTCATGCCCCTGCACCATGTGGCACAAGGGGCAGGTGGCTGCCCCTGTGCACCTGGGACCACTTGCTCCTCTCCCTCCCTTATGGGCTTCCAAATAAAATGGAAAACAAATCCAAGCTGCTCCCTGGCAGAGCAGGCAGAGTGAAATAGTGTGTTAAAGCTAAAACGGTGTTGTAGGCAAAAGGGAAGAGAGATAAAAGTGAGGGAATTAAAAGTAAAAAGAAAAAAAAAAACAGTGAAAGTGGTGAAGGGCAGAGAAACCATGTAAAACAGAATAGAATGACATCACTGAGTATGGAGTGGTTTGGGATGGAAGGAGCATGCAGTTCCAACCCCCTGCCATGGGCAGACACCACCCACCAAGGGCTGGTCTGGAAGTTGTGGTGCCCCAGCTGAGACCAGGTCAGGCAGGATGGGAAATCACAACTGGAGTCTGCTTCTGGCAGATCCTTTAAAGAGCTCACCATGCTGAAGCAGTGTGAGCATTCTGCACTCAGAATTAATTATAGCACCTCCTCCTCTGACAAATTATTAAATAAAGCATTAGGAGTTGCTGGGGCTGGATATACCGAGTGCCACTTCCCTGTTCCATATGTCAAGTGATACTGGTGAGGGAGCAGGCTCCAAACCCACCTTAAATCAGTGCCCTGGCTGTGGGAAGCAGGGATTGTCCTCATGGGGACACGCCCTGTGCCAGCAGCAGCACAGGCTCCTCACCTCTTTCTTCCTCAAACTGTGGTCATGCCCTGCAGAAATAAGGTTAATTTGTATTTCTGACAGGGATGGGAGGGGAGGGCAGAGCAGAGGGTGCAGGCTTTGCTTCCATACAGATTGTGTGTGTGTGTACATATAGACAGCTCTGCATCCATATGCAAATATATGTTCTATATTATATCCTTATTAAAAATATGTATAGATTTGAGCTAGCACATTAATTAACTCCATTAAAGTATCCTTGACCATGGCATGAGGGCTGGGACTAGCTTAAGGGTAGTTAAGATTTGTTTAAGATCCCTTAACCTTAACTAAAGGTTAAGATCCCTTAACTAGTTAAAGGGACCTTTATGGTCCCTTCTAACCCAAACCATTCGGTGACTCTCTGGCTCTATGAAATGTAAAAACATCCCCTTTACAAAAAATGATACTCACATTAATTAACTCCATTAAAGTATCCTTGACCATGGCATGAGGGCTGGGACTAGCTTAAGGGTAGTTAAGATTTGTTTAAGATCCCTTAACCTTAACTAAAGGTTAAGATCCCTTAACTAGTTAAAGGGACCTTTATGGTCCCTTCTAACTCAAACCATTCTGTGACTCTCTGGCTCTATGAAATGTAAAGACAAACATCCCCTTTACAAAAAATGATGCAAATATTTTCAGGGCCACCTCCACAGCACTCATTCCCCTTCAGGAGCAGACAGCAACCCCAGGAAGAACTTATCCTGCATGTTTTCTGGGCTGCCCAGGTTTCCAGCACACTTCCCTGGCTTCTCCACCTGCCCTATGCTCACCTGGAAGTCAGGTAAACCTTTGGAGTCCCTTTCTGGTTATTGAATATTGGTCTTATTAGATGCATAAAGCATTTTGTTCATGTTTAGGGTGAAAAACCACATTTGGTGGTGTTCTGGCACCTAATTCCTTATGAACCTCAGTGAAATCAGTGGGTCTGAGGCACAGGTGGGTGGTACAGGGGAGACTTCCATAGCATTAAAAATGTGCATTTTAAGGAATAATAATTTATTTATACAATTACAGCTGTCCTGGGGTATTCTGCTGCTTTTGGCAATAAGTTTAAATGACAATTTGAACTCCCAGCACCAGGTGTGTGGGCATCAGGGCATTTGGGTGGCAATGGGAGCCCATCCTGGGGGTCAGTAGGGATGCAGCCTACCCTGAAGCAGAACCAGGGCTGAGGATGGACAGAATCCAGTGCACTTCCTGCAGGAAATTTGGCTTCACTAATTATGAAGTAGTGTGAGACCAAAGAGCCATAGAATGAAGATAGCAAGAGTAGACAATTTAGGAAATATTTCACAAGTTGGTTAATTAGCCAGTCACGTTGTGGTTGATAGTAAACATATGGCTGGTTAGTTCTGGCATAATAAAAAGTAAATGTTGACACTAATAAATAGTTATGCATTTCTGCCAAAACTTGGATGTTAATTGTAGATTTTGTTAAATGTGACCTATAAGACATGAGCTGTTTTTTTCTGTTAATTAAACATAGCACACAAAGTATTCCTTATATCTGTATTTATAAAGAGATTAATATGCAATAGCTGACCAAAATGTTCCCTTGTTTTAAGTAAAAAAAGTTCCCTTCTTTAAGTAAAGACTGAAAAAATGGTCTTTACAGTTAATGCATTTTCAAAATTTTTTTTTAATACTTGTTCTTGTTTTCTTTCTTGGTATCTCTTAAGCTTTATAATCTTTCTAGAACTGTGTTCAAAATAATATTTAGCATAGAGAGAAACACTAAATATTTCATGGTATAATTAAATCTTATTAATATAATTGTCTGCATAGTTCATATTAAAAATTTACAAGAACCTTTTTCCTTTTCACTGAGTTATATTTTCTTATGAATTTCCATAAATGCTTTGAGCTTAACCTAACTTAATTGTGGGAAGCACAATTTTTCTCATTATTTGATGTTGAATCTAAGTTGCTTTACTTGTATTTTTCTTAGTCCAGCCAGAGACTCTTTGTCATGGATTTAGTATTCATGCAATTAAGGTGCAAAGATTAAGTATTTGCTTTACCATTTGTGGATCTAGCTGCTGGCATTTAATGTTCTCCAACTTTTAGTTTTCTCTTTTCTGTTGAAAAGATGTTTCATGAGCAGATGTTTTTAATACTTAATTTCTTCTATTTCTACACTGTGCTACATTCAAGGCATGTACAGAAAAATATGCAATTTTAACTTTAAGAGATATGTCTCTGTACAACCAAGTTTTTGTAGGCTGAGAAATTCCACACAAGTCCATTCTACTGCTTACTTGAAACACCAAAGAATCTGTAATGTGGCCTGTGAGTGCAGAGGAGCAGCATGTGGTTGTGGTTCATCCCAGCTCAGTGCTTTCCCTACTGATATTCTGGAAAGTTTCCTTCTCTACCTCGAGCCCCCTGCCCCAAATCTCCCTCCTGCTACAGACTGAATCAATATTCCAGGCTGTCCCTGAAGACTGATCTGTCTGCAGCTATAGAGACTTCATGCTCCCTATTCTTTCTGTTAAAAAAATTTATATTTTTGGATGGAAAAAAACCACCACAACTCCCTTTAAGCAGCAGGAAGGGAACACATTTCAGTCATTCTCTAATTTCCAAGACCTTTATGATAAAATTTAAATCCTTATGAAGCTCTCCTGAACCCATCAAATATTCATCCAAATGGTTCTGTTTATTGGCATTCCCACATTAGCATGTTGGCCTGTTCAGGTTCACTCAGCCATTCATCTGCCTGGTGCTCCACATCCGAGCAGACTTTGCTCAGACACCACTACCATTAAAATAAGCTTTTTCACTTGAACTTGCTTTCATTTAAGTCACTGCTAACGTAGAAAGGAGCTCATTTAGTGATGCTTTTTCACCTTTGTGTTAACTCTGAATGCATCATTAGCAGGGAGATGTTGACTAATTTGGAAGGAGTTTAGCGAAAAGCTCTAAAAATGGTTCGCAGGTCGGCAAAGCAGGCACTGTGTGGAAAGATAAAATGAGCTATCAATGTCTAGACTGGCAGGAAAACCATGATTAGAAATACTTAAAGGTTGTAAAAATGGATAGAGGAATGGTTCAGTGCATTAAAACTCTGCTGAAGGGCTGGCACAGGTAATGTGAGCACAAAGCACAAAGCAGAAAATCCCTCTTTAGGTATTTATTTATGGTGACCAGCTGGGGTTGGTTGGGACACCACAGTGCAGGGAGACAGACCAAAGGATTTCAGCAGCTCTTGCCTGTTGCAAAAGTGTGTGTTTTAGTAGTGAAGAGGGGGAAAATGCCACAAAAGCTAGAGAAAAAGAATGAATACAAGAAGGACAGAATCACCACTTATTTGCGGCAACATTTTTTCTGGCAAGACATTTATCGAGTTATAGAAGTCTCCCTTCCAAACTTCTGGGGGGTTTAGCATGCACAGCTTTTGAAATCAGAAAGCAGCAATATGAAATGGAGAACATTCTGGCATTTCAGGAGACTTTTGACCCAAATCCCCACAGTGGGGCAGCTCTAATAGCAATTGCCACCACCTGACAGCGTTATTTCAGCGTTGCTCCATCACAGAGCCTCTGGGTGGTCCGAGAGAGCATTCACTTGCAATTTGTTGCCTATTTTATTTTGATTTGACTCACAGCTGTGCAAGTCAGGGGCTCTGGATTTGCAATTTCAGTATCACTGCAGAGTGATGCACGTCACACAGGGTTTTGGTTGTGCCCACTTTGCTTCATCTGTCCTTCATCCTCACAGAGAGCAGGCTATAAACCAGGGACAAAATCACGTGTCAGAATCCCACACAGGAGCCACTTTGCACTGTCACAAAGTGCAGTTTAATTTGTGGACAGACTGCAGGAACACTGGATGATGGAGTTTACAAAAGAAATTAAGTTGGGAAGAATTCAAATGAAATATCTGCTTCGGAGAGTAAACTCATTTGTATTCCAAAATGCAATTATAAAGTGGCCTCAGGAAACTCCATGCTCCTTCTGGTCAGCAGCACTGGCAATATCTTTGCACAAGATCATGGATAGCTTTAATTTCCAAAGAAGAAACTCGGTGAGAGGAACAAGAAAACCACTGCACAGGTAAACATTTCATAAGCCGGCTGACAACTGCACTAGAAATATTAAACAAGTTTAGAAAGCGTTACTGAGTTCGCCTACAAATTGTAATGTGATTGCAGAGAAAAATGCTGCCTGACTGCATCTGAGGATGCAGTGATTAGGAACTGAATGAGACCTAAAGACCACACATTTCTGCAATCTGTCTCTGTCAGTTGTGAGATGCCTGAAAAAAAGTAAAAAATAAGCTCTTCCCCTAAATTCAGGATGCAAAGATACAAAAAGCAATCCGGCCCACTAATATGTAAAATATAAATGTTTGAACTTCCTTCCAGCTTCTCCAGGAGCTGCTAATTATGTCTCTGGATACCTTGTCTGTCCATAGGATTATCTTCTCCCTTTGAAAATTCGTGTCCTGTGGCAAATTTAATCTACAAGTCAGGCTGTAGTGTAGGAACTGCTCCTGCTCAGGGATTAAGTTCCTGTTTGACTCAAGCAGGGATGTACTTTAAACTCTCCTGCTTGTTTGCTTATAACTAAAATTCCATGTAAGCTCTCAGAGCTTAGAGGCAAAACTTGTGACAATCCTTATGGATGCCTCATCCCTGGCAGTGTCCATGGTGATGGGGCTTGGAGCAGCCTGGTTCAGTGGAAGGTGTTCCATGGCAGGGGGTGGAACGGGAGGATCTTTAGGGTCCTGTCCAACTCAAACCATTCTATGGTTCTATGATATATAAAAAGCAAAAACAATCACAACCAACAACAACAAAAAAACCCCAAACAAAAACACAAAAAGCCAAGCCAAACCAAACAAATAAACAAAACACACAAAACCCACCAAAGAACAAATAAACAAAAACAAGCAGATCACAGGAGAGTTTGAGAGAAGGATCTGCCTTGATCACAGTGTCCAGCCCTCCCAAACCAAAACCAGGCACCTTCACCCAGGTGATCCTTAAAAAGTAAAAAAGTGAAGTTGCTTTGCCCACTCCAGTGACTTCCTCTGTTTCTATCTGTGGTTTATTAGGTTTTTTTCTAGGGCCACACTGTATTGCTAAGGAAAATTTGCATAATATAGTGGGTTTAGCAGCAAATCCACCATGCACAACTGTTCCAATGCGTGTTGCAAGTGACATTTGGCCCAAAGGCCAAATCTTCCCTCATTCAACAGCAGGAAACAGCTGTATATTCCCACTTAAATAAAATTATAGCACAAATTCCCAAGGGAGTGATGTGTGCAGGGTGGGGAGCATGGGGCAATATCCTCTCGTGCAGGCTGGGCTGACTCTGCTCCGAGATGGGAACACAGAGATGGTTCCTTGTGCTCAAAATGCTGGTGAAGCATGAGTTTAGCTGGAGGGAAATGCTGATGCAAAGGATACTCCAGGAGAAAAATGATGGGTAGAAAAAGTAATTTATCTTGTTCTTCCATCCTAATAGTTGGAAAGGGAAGAAAAAAGGCAAAGCCAACACCACCCCCTCATCACCTGAGAAGTCTCCAAAAGAACAGCCAAAAGAACAAAACAGAAGTAAAAATGAGAGACAAGAAGGAAAGACCTACTCAATGGAAGTAAGTAGCTCCTTGTGTTTTAAATATTAATTGAAGAAATAGCATTAAAATGGGGGTCCTTTTTTGTGTTAGGATGTTGATGCTTTATAGCAATATTCTCATGAAAAATGCTCATGTTGTATATAGTTGTGCTGAAAATCAGACTTTTTTCTTTTTTTCTGATATCTTTACTTAAAAAAAAAATAGGAAAAAATGTACTTTTTTGTGACTTAAATAAGTCCCTAACATGATGTGTTCAGTGTTTTCTGTAAAATACATGGTAAATTGAGATTTACCAAAATCACTGAAAATTAAACTGTCTCCTTTCACTGCACCGAAGTTCAGTGAAATCTAATGGATTAATATGCCACGCCAAAGCTAAAAAAAAAGAGCTATTTCACTATTAAAAGCCTGAAGTATTATCACTTACAAAGGCAGGAAGATAAGATGTTTATTCTTTTCAGTGCTTATAGCTCTCTGCATTCAGCAACACACATTATCATAATTTGTTTTTATTTAAAGTGCAATATAGGCGTGCTCCTGCAAGCAAATTTAACCCCATTTATTTAAATCTGCTTGAAAATTCTTGGCTGGGAATCAACAGAAATATATTGCAAATGTGTGATGTGCACCCGTGTAAGGTGTGTCTAGAACTGAGTGGGTCCCAAACCTGCACCCTCCATTCCAGCTCCTGACCCCCAGCCCTTGTTTGCCTCCCAGGTAACACCAGAAATGAGCCATTTCACAGCCCCAGTTAGTGAATTTACTGACAGCTCCAAGTGAGAAGGGGAATGCAAAACTCTTCCCTTCTCTTAGCAGGCTCTTTAAACGTGACAGTGCTGGGATCTGAACACGCCCTGTGTCTTCCCTGAGCACCTCAGGAATGAGACATTCAGCTTTGTTTCATCCGAAGGGCTTTGTAGGGGATCACAGCATCCCCCATGGGCTTGGAGCCAGGTGTCCCACAGCTCACAGGAAAGGAAGGAGGAAAAACAGCTTTATTTTTGTAGAAAGCAGTGAGGGCTTTAGATGATGTCTGCTTGCTGGGAGCTGCCTGTGCTAACTTGAAGTGGGAAACATTTATTTCAGAGCTCTGCTTGAATTAGATGATGTGCCTGTGAAAGAGGGGAAGATGGGAGGAGCTGAGGGCTGCTGTGCCATGGCCAAGGTGCTCCCACTGCCTGACAGAGCTCAATTATTAAAATTACATTATAGTATTAAAGACTATGATGTTATCAGCAGCTCTCTTTTTCTTTCATGGTAGTTTTTATTTATTGTTATTTACTGTGAGGGTGGTGGAGCTCTGGCACTGTTCACCCAAAAAGTGGTGGATGCTCCATCCCTTGAAGTGTTCAAAACCATGTTGGATGGAGCTCAGAGCAACCTGGTCCAGTGGAAGTTGTCTCTGTCCATGACAGGCAGTCAGAAGATGAGCTTTAAGATCCCTCTCAATCCAAACCATTCTATAATTTAATTATTTAGTTGCTCTACTATTATAGTACTGCCAATATAAAGATCTAAATAATATGGGATTAACATCTGTTCTGCAAAATTAGCCAGCAAATGGTTTGGCAACAGAATGATTAAGATGAGAAGTTCAGTTAAAAAAAATCAAACATGCAAAATCCCTTCTTCAGGTATCATGCCTCACACAAAAGTGATGTTGGCTTGAAGGAAGAGCATTTGACCTCAAAGACTACATGTCCCAGAAATCCTCTGTGCTGAGGGCTGCTGCTCCCAAAGTAACTCCTCTAAAGAACTTCTCTAGAGAGCTCATCATCATGTAGGCAACACTCAAAGCTGCTAATATTATTAATAAGGATTTTGTGACTTTTGGCAAGGCTAAAACAAAATATCAATGAACCCAGCTAATGTTTGAAACTAAATATAGTTCACATTAAATTTTAAAGCTTTGAATTGCATGAAGAGCTTCACAAGTTCTAGTTCAATCAACAGTAATTTCAATTCCCCTTCAGCTACTGTGTCTCTGCGTTATTTTTCCTTGTTGGTGTGGGAGATAACAAATGTGTGAATGACATTTCAGTCTGGTAATTGGGCCATTTATAGCTCCTTGTTAGTTCCTGCTGGATAAGGACTCTGGTGCTGATTTTACATAAGGATCAAGCACCTCATTAAAAGCCCTGCTGAAAGCATGCCTGCGACACTTGACTGCGAGACAAGCGTTGCCATGTAATACACGAAAAATAAGTGACTTTGTGCTTGCCATTTTCATTAAAAGATGGCACTTTTGACAACCACAGGGATCCCTTAGTCTTCTTCTCCACTGACCTCCTGTGCTGGTTGGAGTGGTGTTCCTCCTCCTTGCCCTGTTTCTGCAGGAGCTGAGCCAGGATGGCTGGTCCATGCCAGCCCTGCTGCCTGCTGGGGACCAGGCTGCTGGAGGGCTCCAGGAGCTTCTGGAGCAATGTTCCTCTGTGCAAAGGCCTGGCTGCATTCAGCTCAGCTGGGTCTGCACAAGGACACAGAGACTGCACAGGGCATCGTCCTCCTCCGTGCTCTGTGCTGATCACACCATGGCACATGGGGGCTCCTTGGGATTGCCCTGCCCAGGGCCAGCAGCTGGGCTGGAAGGACCCTCGTGGGTCTCTTCCAACACAGAATATTCTATGTTGGATTCTCTGTTTATTCCTCTTTATGTGGCAGTCGCTTCCAGAGGTAGGTAAGCCAGGACAGAGAACTGCAGCCCAGTTTTTCTCCCTGGTTTTTTTGGACAATTTTCACCCCAAAGGCAGTCAAGAAGCTCTGAGTGTCTCTTTGGAGTAATATTTTTACTGTCTTTGGTAATGTCAGAGATGGTGAAGGTTGGCGGATTCCCTGACATAGGTGGTGTAAATGAGTTATAAGTGGTTGTAGGAAGAAAATTGCTCTCAGTAGAGAGAGAAAAACCCCAATAGATGCTTTCAGATACAAAACTTTTACCACAGATAGAGATTCATGATTCTTCCAGCTATGTTTTAATAAAAGGTATTTCCTCCTTTCCTGAAAACCTCATCTCTCTTATATTCCAGCTCTTACACTACTATCATAATATTAGCAGGGAAAGGTAAATATCTATCCATCTGCAAACCATTCCCTGATACCATCAGGGACTATGATTTTTTTTAACTTGGATGCATAAAAAGAAGATTTTAAAGTACAAATACCAGTTCTGTAGCAAAAACATAATTTATTTCCCCACCACTCCCCACCAAGGGTTTGTAACACCATTTTATGTTTGGTTTTGGCTGCACTGCTGCGCTGTGGAGGCTGCTGGAAATTTTCAGTGGCAAATTCAGTGAACATGTGGGAGAAAAAGCCTGTCTAGACTTGTCAAGATTGTCACTTAGGGGGAGAAAAAAATATGAGAAATACAGGTTGCATTTAACACTACACTAGCACTGACTTGGAACATTTCTCGTTATTAAATTCCTGGTGTTCACAGTGCTCAAAAGTGAGTGCAAAATGTGCCTGACTTCTCTAATGGGTTTTGGAATCAGAAAAATATGTAAATGCCTCAAGATATTTCCAGTGATGTTGTCATCATCCATCTGCATTGCATTTTTGCTTCAAACTAGAAGTTTCCTTCACGATGAATAGGATGCTTAAAGGGAAGGCTTCTATTGCCTCTTTTATTGATTATTAATGAAATCACAGTGCTCTCACTCTGTTACAGCTGCAGCCCTAAAATAAGCCTTTGCAGTGATAATTGCTTCTCTTAAATCATGGTTGTATTAAGGAAGGGAGCTTTTCTGGAATAGTTTATGATTTGTGAAAAGTGTTTAATAATTGTTGCCTGATTTGCTGGGAATTTGGAGAAATACTTGAAGCTTCTTAAGAGAAACCAGCATATTTAATGTTTTTTGAATTTCCAGGCATTGGGTGAGGAGGAATAGTTGGAAAAACCCAACTGATAATAATAAAAAATGTGACAGCATTCTCAATAAAAGAACAGTATAGAAAACCATTCCCTGGCTCAGTATCTAAGAGAGCAAAAAGTGTTTATAAATAAATAATACATGTGTTTTTATTGGTTTGCAAAGACAGATGATGTACCAAATAGCAACTAAATTTCCCACTTCCTGGAACATGGATTTATCAAGAAGAATTCCATGCCCAGAATAACTTCATGAAAAAATGCAGGAACTATGCTTGATATACTAAACCATTTGAAATAAACAGTTTTAGGACTGGTCAAAGCTGAATTTTCAATTAAATCTTATCAGATCAATGAAAACAATGAAAACAAGGGCTCTTGGAAGAAATGTTTGTGCTCACCTGGCACCACCACGTACCACTCAGCATGAGACATCACCTCTGCCAGGCACTGGCTGCTAAAAATCCTCACTCCTTTAACTTTTTTTCGTTTGCCCAGTGTTTCCATGGAATTGCCATGCCAGCAGGAGCAGGTCATCCCTAGTTAATATGCTGTAACATGTGCAGGTTAGGCTATAATTTTTCCTGAGCTCAGTGGCTGTGTCTCCTTTGTATGGGCAGAAATTATTGAGCATTGTAAAAGCTTCCATTTTATTCTTTCTTGCAGGACATTCCTTGAGCAACACCTTTAAGTTTCTGAGGGGTTGAAAAGGAGCCAAAATGCTGTTTCAGGTCAGTTCATTCTTATTTCAACAAAGACAGACTTCCAGCTCCAAGCATGTCTGCTTAAATTCAGTTCTCACAAAGGCTTTGCATGGAGTCATCACCAAAGCAGGTATTGTCTCTTTTTAAGTATCTTTGTAGGGATATTTCTCTTTAGTTTTGGCAAGGAAATTGCTTAAAAATTGCCAGATAATGACTGCCTAAAGAATTTTGACTTTGTAGTCAGTTGAAGGAAAATCACAAAGTCACAAAAATATAATTTTCTGAGTTATCATTTTAAAAAGTTTTGTGATTTTGATTGCAGCAAAATACAAAACACCTGAAAATAGGCCCCTCAGAAGAGCATATCCTTTGGGGTCTGTTAAGAAATGTATGTAATTTTTCACCTTTAAGCAGACAGATGGATTTGCAGTAAGAAACTTTTTCTATAAAGCATTTTTCAGCAGCAAATGTTCTTAGCATTTGAGGAATTAAGAATTTATAGCATTTCAAAAAAGAATTAATTTGTATTTAAGGTATTCAAGCCCACACAAAAGCTTCTAGAAATGAGACCTTTTCCTACAAACAGGGATGAGGAAAGAGCTGTGGATGTTCCAGTTTGGGGTTTGTTTTCCTGCTGCTGGAGCAGGGAAAGCACCTGGTGGCAAAGCTGGGGTGGGGGGAGAAGACACTGAGATCAGACCAGGGCAGAAGAGGAGCTGTGAAAGAACACCTGCTTTGTATGGCATAGATAGAGCCTGATTTTTCATGATGCACAGGGAAATAATGAAGTGTGTGAGTCAGAGACTCCCTTCACTCTACAACTTTACATCTGCTCTTCTCTGAGACAGCAACATCATCATTTTGGCTTACTCTGCCAGGGGTAGGAGCATCTCTCACACAGATCTATTTGGATTTCATACTTGTGGGGATATTTAGCAGGTTTTGTCTTGGGTTGTTTTGGTGGTTTGTTGATTTTTTTTGGTTTTTATTTTTTTGAACCGTCTTCTGAAAGTTTCCCACCCAGGAGACCAAGTCTGTCAAGTGAAGAATGATTTTACAGCTCCACTTTAAATCCAAGCCCAATGGAAATTCCCTGTTTCCTCTTCCTCTATCAAGAAAAAGTAAATGCAAAACAAAAAAGAACAGTCCCCAAAGCCACAACCAGTTATTTTTCTGTCTTTGACTTTCAGATGAAGAGCTCTGCCTGTGTGTCTCCTCAACATCATCTTCTCCCACCTCCTCCCCCTCAAAACCACTCCCAGGATTTCTGACTGTGCCCACTCTGTGTCAGGACTCCCAGACTGACAGAGGGTAGCTCCCCAAGCCAGGTTTTTGTCCCTTCCTGCTTTTCTTGCCCTCTCTTTTCCCTCACTTTATCACTGATGCTGGATGGGTCTAATCCCCCTCTGACCTCCCCCAGTCTCCTTCTGTCCCAGTTGTCCCAGTTCTGGTGGCCCCCAGGGTAAAGAGGGAGGAACAAGGAGGAAATGTAGGTGCTTAAAGCCCACCTTCAAGGGCACAGATAAAGAGCCTCCCCCTTGTTCTCATCTTTAAAGGCCACCTGGGGCTTGCCTGCATAACTGTGAGCCCTTCCAAAAAGTGGGGCAGAATTTCACTTATAAAGTGTTAAAGATTTATTGCTGGGTTTGCCCAGTCTTTTATAACTTGGCTGCTATCACAGGTATTACTCTAAGAGTATCATGTTGCAATATTTGTTTTGCATATGTAATGCATATAGTGCTTTTTAAATGGGATTTTTACAGAGATATGCACAGTTTAATGTGCTTATAGGTAATCACAGTCTCCTGGTGTGTTTGTTAAAGATTGCCATCATTTAATTTAAGTGCATAGGTTTCTTTTTCTGAAGCAAAGCAAGATTTTCTAATTGATAAAGAGGATATATACATACATGCAATCCTTATATTTTACATTATCTTTCAGTAATAGTTTCAAACTCACAAAGTGATCACAATCAAACATAAGGACATGTCACAGATGCTGTCTGAGTCATACAGACTGTGATTTAGTAAGTACTAAGTTAGTCAGGTTTCCAACTCTACAATAGTTCTCTGAGAACCAAATCCTTCAGGTTCTCTTGAAAATTTCTGGCCTTAAAACTTAGAATGGGGTTTTTTTCAGAGCGGAGTTAATGCTTCATCTTTTCTAGGTTATTAAGTTTTAGCCTTCCACCACCCGTAAGAGCAGCAGTAGGTACACAGAGAGGGCAATTGACTGTCTCAAAAGGTTAACTGCCTTCTGGCTGAAAATGAGCACAATTACTCACCAAAAAGCAAATGACTAAAACCCTCATCTGAGGAGTTTTCAAATGCACCCAGAACAGACATGTTCAGCTGGGGAAGGATGGAATTCATGGAAAGAAATCAAAAAAATATCTCGAGAAAGGAAAGATTAAAGTGATTCATGGTAGTGTTCCAAAACAAATGTAGATTATTTGGGGGTTTGGAAGAGAACACACCATTTACTGTTCTTCCTGAACTCGGCTGCCTTGAGGTTGTATTAATTTGTTCAGCTGCGTGGTGGAAGGCAGGGGAATGAGAGGAGGGCACGGGTCACTGCACGGGTCAGTCCATCCTTGTTTCCAGTATTGTGAGGAGACATCATTGACCAAATTGAACAGAGCATTAGATATTGTTCATGTCAGGCCAAGCCTGGCTCTGTTGAAACCATTGAAAGGTTTGCTATTCCATGAAAGCAGCGTCAGGACATCAGTGCCTGGGATTCTGTGGGAGCAAGAGAAGGAAAGTCCAAATAATGTAAAATATCTACAAGATAGAAACACACCATAATTTCAACAAGAAAGACTATTTAATTTAACCTAATGTGGCAAATCTTGCAGCATCTTAAAGTTCTGATATTTTTACCATTTGGTCATTGTTTTTGACTGTGACATGTAGAAATGTTGAGTGCTTGTAGATGCAGCTAATGGCAATAGGAGGGGTGCACTGCATGTACCTCATGTCACATAATGCTGAGCACTCTCAAAAATTCACCTCCCAGAGGCCCCAGGCTGGACATTGAAAACTAGGACACTGTTTTGACCTTCATCTGTAGGTATTTCAGTTTCCCACAATGAAATGAGCAGGTTCCTGCCCTGTCCTTGTGGTGTCGGTGTCGGGATCAAGCAGTTGATCTGCACAAAAGTGGGGGAATCATGAATGTGATTTAAAAGTCAGCGGGGAGCCTGGCAGGTCAGTCCTCAGCACTGTGTTTAAACAGGGCTGGTAAATGTGATGCAGGCACACAATTAACAGCGGGGCTGAAATAAAATATTGACGAGCTGTGCTCATTAAAGGAGCTGAGGCTGATCCGTGCACCAAACGAGTTGAGGGTCCTGCAGAAATAATGGCAAGTCTTGCTGTAATTACAGAACTCATCAATACAGTGCACGAGAGAGCAAAAGAGAAGGTTGCCCAGACAACCCAGCTTATGAATGCTTGACTTTGCAATATTAATGACAAACGGTAATAAATTATTAACGTTTCTATATTGTGTGTGGTGGGTATGAAATGTAACAGAAAGCTTATCTAACCTTTCTGTCAGGTGCAGTTTGGTGAGACAGACCAAGCTCAGCAGCTCAGACACGTGCAAGAAGCATCGACACAGGCTGTCCTACTCATCTCAACTCTTAGTAGGCCCTTCGTTTTCAAACAAAACTCAGTGCTTTTATTTTTCTCAAGCAACAGTTGTCTGCAGGTGCAACATCCATAGTTTTGTGCTGAATTTGATTGAATTCTGCTGATTGATTTCCTCTGAATGATTCAATTCACTTATTTAGGCATAAACCACAGCAGGTAGCTCCAGTATAGACTGGCTTCAGGTCCCTTTTCCTGAGATATCCCCAGCCTATCCTGCCCACCAGAGGCATCTGGGGAATCCTCTGGCAGGTCATCTGGAGAGAAGCTTTTCTGGCTTTTAAAAATTAAAAAAAAAAGTTATGATTCTTTACTTTTTCCCTTCTACATTTGACTGATCTTAAATGACCCACAGTTTTTAACACAAAATTCAAGCATTTTTGCTACAGTCTTTCTGAGCATATGTCTTGTTGTTGCCTAAACTCGTTAACAGCTCCATCTGTTTCACAGTCCTCATTCCCCAACATCATAAGGTATTCAGGAATAATAAAAGGTCATTTAGGCCTCGCAGCTTTGTTCTCTTTATCTCTAAAAGTTTTGTACCCAGCCATCTCACAGTCTGTCTGGTCTCTTGGGCAATATATTTTAATAAGCCTCAAATGCAGAACTTAATTATCTGGAACTGAAAATTCAAGATCCTAAGCATCCTTTTCCCCCTCTCTTCTTCAGAAAGCCTCAGAAATATAGAGGAGAACATAATTTACTTAATTACATTTTGTTTTCTTTTGGCCATTGGGTGAAATTTAGTAATGTGTTTAGAAGAAAATTATTTTATGTTTATGTGACCTGTAGTAATTACCGCCAGGCATTACAGCCTGCCCAGCACTGTAGCCTGGGGTTTATTTTTGCTGTGGGATGTGACTGCCCCCTTCTACCAGAGGCTCTGGAGTGGCTAGGGTTGGAACTATGGGAAAACTCAGAATATAAACCAGAAAATTGGCTGTGATGGACTGGGCTGTGGAGTCATCCCGTTCAGGGTTTCATCCCTGGCAGTGGCTGTCAGGAAATGCCTGAGGAAGGAGAGCACACCTGCAGCCTGGCTCCCCTGCTCTCACCCACACAGCATCCACATCATCGTAGATTGGCCCCAGAAGTGTGTTTCTTCTCTCTATTAGTTTAATTGCCTTTGAACCTCTTTATGATTGTAACACCCTATAATTACCAGTTCCACAGTTTAATCGCGAATGCATGAAAAAAATGCTGCCCTTTGCCTCTTCTTAAATTACACAAATTAATTTAGTGCACTGTCCCAAACCCTTCTGTGTTGAGAAGCAGCAGATAATTGCTCCCTATTAACTTTTCCTCTGCTGTTCATAACTTTCCTCTGCGACATCCCACCTGAGCCATCTCTTTCCCAAACAGATTGCGCACCAGCCCATTTAATCTCTCCCTACTCAGAGGCTGTATCTACAGCTACACAGATCCAGCAGCCTTTTCCTCTCCTGTGTGCCTCTCCCAGCACTGCCATGTGTCTCACATTTAATACCTCCCTACTTGGTTTCTAGTCTGAGTTGTATCAGTTGGATTGTATAAAGTCAACTCCGTGTAATACATGTGAGGAAAGCTGTTCTAAAATCATGCTTTGATGTTACTTCAGAGGTATCTTTAGACTGGAGATCAAACCAAGGCACTAAATAGGGCCCCAGTGTGAATACATGCATTTCCATGGAGCAGCACTTAGGTGTCTTTTACAGGAGACAGTTCCACAATTCCTGTTTCAGACACATCCGACACGCAAGGTGCGAATGAAACGAGAGCGGGACCCTTGAATTCTGTATTTTTTCCCTTTGTATGAGAAAATACAGACTTTGCCTTCATTCACTGCTCGTTATCTTGGATTAGGAACAGATCTTGATGTTCCAAGGTCAGGTAAACCAGGATCTGTGTAACCAGGAGCAAGTCACATAATGACTTGCACAGGATTGTCCGCAATGCAGGAATGGGGAGTGACAGCTAAATTGCTCTTACAGGAACTAATTTTCAAGGCAGGCTTATAAGGATTTGTACTAATTATATTTGAAACATTTGCTTATACCTAAAGATAGTCCAGATTCTGATCATATTAACCAATTGTCCCTTTGGCACCCATGTTTTAATTTAATGAGGGTTTACACCTCTTATGCTGCTCACTGAGAAGATGCTCTCAGTTTTTCCTGTGCTATTGTGGAGCAACTCTGTGAGAAATGTTCCCCACAGGCACAGATCAAACACAGAAAATGGGTGGGTTTTGTTTGTGTGTGTGGTTAAAAGCTCAGCCCCACACATATGTGAGGACCCAGGGCACAAATGTGTCAGGTGGGATGTTGAGGAGTGAAACCAAAGTTGATGGAAATCCTAATTCAGAACTGTCTCAGTCTTCATGTTTCTGTTGCATTTATTCATGAGTAAAGATAATTCAGTCTGAAGATGCACTAGGAGTTAGATCAGGTCTACTGAATTCATACAGCTTTGATGGAATTGTCTCTGATGTATCAGCTGGCTCAGATACCAAAAATATATTTAAACTGCAAGGAAGGAGTTTGTTTCATTCAGTATATAGCTGTGTGTTTAAATGTACAAAACAACATCTCTCCAGCCCCTCTCTGCATTAGCTGCCCAGCCAGCCAGCTTTAGAGGAATGATCAGGCTTGCTGGGATTATGTCAAAGTTATGATAAAGTAGATTACAAGCTGCATGTTACCTTTTATTTTTTACCAAATAAGAAACCTGCAACTGAGTGGTAATTGCCGCACAAACTACATTTTCTGCTGCCTTAAAGGTAGTTAAATAATATGTTGTCTTTTCTTGTGGATAATAGGAACATTTTATGCAGCATTATTCCTTCACCTGATGATCTGTCTCATGGGAATCACTAGTGAAAGCTGTATTTTATGGTGGAGGTCTGGCTGGGTAGGACACCAGCCACCAGTGCTAATGGTTCTCTGCTGAGAAAATCACTCGGAAAATGTAAATGCGAAAGAAGATGCATTTCAGATAATCTTAGAAAATGAGGGAGGAATAAACAAGGCAGCTGGGACTCGGTGGCATTTTCTGATTTGTGTAGGTCCTGTTCCCCTCTTGTTTCCAGCATGTGTGCAAACAGTGGCCATGCATTTTGTACTGATTAGCCTGACGGTTTGAAAGATTAGCTTGGTTTGACGTGGAACGGAGGATGCAATTAGGAAAATAGGACCATATGTTATAAGGACCTTAGCTGGATAATGAGAATGGAGGGAGATGAAAAGTGTGTTCCAAAGTCTCAGTGAAGTGATTCCTTTAACAAACAGAGGCTGTCAAATCTCGACTGACTAGACAGAAGGGCTGCTGCATGTAGTTATTACTGCAGAGGATTTGCAGAACATGATGAGCAAATGGCAGATAATTTCACAAAGCAAAGACAAATAAGTTAACAAAGACAAAGTCATCAAGAGTGTGCTTGAACTGAAAACAGCATTGTCATGGGCACTGGTTCTCCTCAGCTACAACACTTAGAGGTATAAATGACACATTTAATGAGAGTGAAAACCTGCAAGATGCAGCTAATTTATAAATTGTTTGGAAAATGAAGATCAAACTGATCTGAACTTTGCACACTGGTTTTTCTAGTGGGTGCAGGTTTTTCTTATTCAGGATGTGTGATCCTGCTTGTCAGACACACCAAGAAGGTTTCTTCCCTTCCCTTTTCTTGACAACGTTTCTTGAGAAGTGCAAAAAACTGCCAAGGAACCCAAGAGCAACGTGGTCAGGCATAGTTAGAAAAACTTCTCTTCAGAATCCATCTGATCTCAAGTATTTTTGCCCTTGTCTTTATCTATGAAATCCCTGCATCACCTTGTCATACAGTACCATGCCTCTTCTTTCCCCACAATCAGGGATGGCAGCTCTGTGTGGCTGCCTGTGTGGACTGCATATTGTGTAAACCTCTGGTCATAACTTCTGCACTTCTCAGACATTTTTCCTTGACCTCCACAACTTTTTCTGACTTACAGCACCCATAACTGGGTGCTTTTCACCATTCTGTAGTTGTGCAGATAATTATGTTTAAGCACAAAATTAGTTCCTGCTGATTTTTTCCTCCTTTGTGTTTCTTTACAGATCTACTCCACCACTCAAAATCATCTTGATTTTTTTAAATTGTTTTCATATTCCAATGTGTTTGCAGTTCCCCTCTGCTTCATGTTGGGTGTAAATTTTATAAGTCTGTGCTCTGACCTTCCCTGGTCACTGATAAAACCTGTTCTTACAGGAACCTGAGGGTGCTGCAGCTGCCAGGTCTGACCTTCTGACACTCCAGCCCCTCCTGCCTTCCCTCTCAGTGTGTGTTTGCTGGCAGTTTTTCACTCTCCATCCCAACAAGCTCATTTAAGTTGTTGTAGTGTAAGAAAAGCACATAAAAATAGCAGGAGTCTTTTACTGTGATATAGGAAAATAGTTGACACAACTGACAGTGAAGAAATTTGTCACAATCATGTCACAGTTATTGATGAACTTGTGTGGGTTGTTACCCATTTCTCTAATGTCTTCTGGGTAGTTGCAAATAGTTAACTATTTGTTATAATTTTTTATTCTTGGTAAGAGAGGTTATATTGACTGGTTTTTAAACCTCTGCCTCTTCTTTTCTGCTTTGGCTTGGGTTATGTTTTTATCTCCCTAGGGGCTCAAAGGTTTTTAAGTTTTAAAGGTCTTTGACATTTTCCAGTTTTGCTTTTCCTCACCCACTTACAATGCATTTCAGCTGACAGACTTGAAGTCAGACAGAGCCACTCATCATAAAAGATTATGTTGTAAAACCTTTTCCAAGCATGCACTATAGATTTACAGATGTTTCTCAAAATCTACATGCTTCATTTTTCAAAACATCAACAAAAAACCCCACTGGGAACAGAGAAACACAAACACTCGAGAGAACAGATGAAACCCACAGAAAATACTGGTTTGTTGCAGTATTAACCTGCTTATCTTACCAAAGGTTATCAAACACTTTAAAGAAACCTTTTCCCGTGTCTGAGAAATTGTATTTTTTTTTCTCCTGTGATGCTTTCATTTGTCTTACACACAGAGAAGTCAGGATTTTTTCTAATTGTTGCCTAATTAAAAACAAAACAAAACAATTACCTCTAATAAAATAATGACTCCTACTTGAGGCCATCAGCTCTCCCAGCTAATCATTAATCCCAAGGAAATGAGACAGGCTTGATTGTTATTACTAAAATATATTCTCATCCTCCTCATCCACCTAAGAAATTGTGCATGAATTTATCCACATATAAATTAAAAGATTATTACAATAAACAAATTTAGGGAGTTACTCAGAAAAGTAAAATAGTCAGAATTTAAACCAGGAATGGAAATAGCAAATTTAATTTGAAGATATGGTTGGGGGCATAACAAAATAAGAAAAGCACATAAAAATAGCTGTTCATTTTTTCTAAACAGAATGGCTGTTCAGAGAGGATGACAAGTTGTGAAAACAACATGGTGAAGCCTTCTATCTGCACTACCTCAGCTTCCAGTTGTGTTTTGTTCATGGGTCTGAGAGTTGGTGAGCAGATCCTCTCAATTTTGCACAATTTTAATTTTTTTAATTATGTTGATCTTAATTGCTAAATCATATTAATGTAGTTTTTAAAAAGTAGTTCTATAATAGTATTGAGAACAGTTAATTCTATAATTAATTGGAGCACTTATCCTTCATTACTGAGATGCAGAAAGAATTTAATCACAATCAATGAGAGTCCTTATATATGAATGGCTGTTGAACCTGGAGAGTTTGGGCTATGATAAAATAAGAAATAATTAAGAAAAACATACATGTCAACCAGAAATGTCAGAAATTTTGTCAATGCTTTACAGGTGGTGCAGGCTTCTAAATTTTGCCCCATTTGCAGAGGAAAGTATTAATAATATTCTACAAAGACAAGAACACCAAAGCTTCCTCTTTTTTATATTATGAGACCAGATACAACACTGAAATTTTTGAGACCTGATAAGTTCTTTAGTTTGAAACTCTGCAAGAGAAAAGCAGACAACACTGTCCCCTGTTTCACTTTAAATAGTTTAAACACTCCATGAGTAACTGAGACTGAAACATCCTGTAAAAACGAAAAAAAAAAAAAGATACAGCAAAAAAGATATGGAAATGTTTTATTTCAGCCTTCTGAGTGATTAGAAGATGCCTCTATCTTTTTAGAGCTTTATTTTGTCAAGCTGGTGATAAATCTAAAGAGATAAGAATTTAACAGATGGGTTGTGAAATTGCTAATGTATGAACTGAACCTCTGGTGGACTCTGTGCCCTTTCTTTCATGACTGTCACCTCTTAAATATATGTGACAGCAATAACCCTGAGTTTGGCCTGTGTTTTGCAGCTGGAAGTGCTGTGCTAATAACAAACTTCACAGCTTGGTGGAAACCCTGACCTCGCTGTCATCCATGATTATGTGCTCAGTGACTTCACCAGCTCTCATTCTTTCACAGAATCAAAAGGAAAAAAAAAAATTACTGAAAACCTCTCAAAACCCTTTTTGGTCTCTGGACAGCAATTTCCAGAGCATTATTGGATTCAAGGACAGCCTGTATGGAAGAAACCCAGTCTCATGGAAGGCATCCTGCACATGGCAGGGGCAGGGCTGGGCGACCTCTGGAAGGTCCCTTCCAGCCCACCCCACTTCATGATTTTGTCTCAATAGGACATGAGATGAACAACACACATTCTGAAACCTTCAAGGCAAAAAGAATGAAGTTTATTTCTCAGCCTTGATACATATAGAATTCCAAAAGTGACCCTGGATTGGAGGATGAAAGTGCCACATCTCCAATGACACTGGTCAAACCAACAGTCCATCAAATTTCTCTCCTCCTCCAGAGAAGAATGTAAAAATAATAATTATTTAGATAAAAGTGTGTGAGAACTCCATTACAAAAAGGTAAACATCAGAAGGCTTAGAAGAAGAGAGCAACAGATTCTGTGGGTTATGTTCTCCAGATGTAGCAAAAGTGCCCTGGTGTCCTTCCACTGGCACCCCAGGACAATGCTGAATTTCCAGTGCAGCCCACAGGTGACCAAGAGCACAGCATGACTGTCCCAGACCTTTATCCAGGTTAACCAGGGCAAAGGTACATCCTCCATCTGTTTAACTTCAAAAGTTGCACTTTTCTCTCAGCAGAGTGCTTACACTGGCATAATTGCCTCCATAAACAACAGAGCTGTGTCGACAAGGTCCAAGGATTCCCACAAAAATTGGTTTTGCTGCATCCTCGATGCATTTCATATGCTGTACTTCTTTTATTATTTTTCTTCTCTCCAAAATGATAGCTTTTGGGTTTTTTATGATAGGTATTTGATGATGTTGGCTGTTTAATTTGAACTTGTGTTGCTGATGTTGCCACGGATGTGCAATGGAGCTGATGCCTCCCCCGTGCTCTTCCTCCACAAACAGCAACAATGTTTGACTACGAAGCCACCAAATGAGGGAAGGAAAGTGTCAGCCAGGATAAACTTCATATTACAGCAGGAAGATTGTGAATATCAAATAACATCACAGTTGAATGGAACAGGCTTGTTGGTGATTAGCAACAAGGAAATAAGGAAAACATCTGGTTTTGTGCAAAAATCGAAGTTTTAGTCTCAAGCAAAGCGTAAATGATCATTGCTAAGCTGTCTTAAATCAGTATTTCTTGTATATTTTAGAGAAGTAACTTTAAAAGTGCTGCTGTGTCTGTGATCTCACAGGCAGCTCACAGGGCAGGAGCAGCAGCTGTGCTCCCTCGGTGTGAACACCCCTGCAGCAGAATTTCCACTTCGCTGCTGTTTTTCATGAGCTCCTCTGCAAACTTCTGACCCAAACCACTCTGAAGTTAAAAGAAATTATTCTGTGGGCTTCAGTTTACTTTGCTGCTGAGCCTAGCAGAAAACCAGAAAAGTTTGGCACAGAGGAAGGATGTGGGAGTTTTGGTACATTAAAGCTTACATCATTATATGTGTTTTTTTAGGTATTTTTTGCCTTGATTCTCAGGTTAGAAACTGGTAAGTCACACTGTCTGCAGGGCCCCAATGAAAACACCTCAGAGAAATTTTGTTTTGATGGACAGATTAATTGCTGGATGCTTCAGGCTACTGCTGTACCCACACCTAGATCGTGTGTGAGGCAGGGGATCTTTGCACAGCACAGTCCCATTTGTAATTAGCCGGTGATGGGGTGTTTGTTGCTGCCTTTCTCCTACCTACAGAGTGATTTCTGCCTCGCTGATGACTGTAAACATCATTCTAAGTACTGTTTCATGATCCCTGTAGGAATAACAATGTAAACAGCGTAATTATGTTCACCTTTGAGGCATATCTAGAAACTTTGTTCTTCCAGAAGAGTGATAACAGAAATGAGTACTGTTGACAAGGTAAACAGAGAGCCACCACAACCTGCTTGTTAGAGACAGCTAATGCTTGAGGGAACTACACGTTCAACACCATAAAAAATAAATATTAAAAAAAAAAGGAGTGTTATATGGTTATCTAGAGATTTATTCATGAATGTATTACTGCATGGGACAAAATATTGAAAGCAATATATTTTGAGATCTTTCTTCTTCTGAAAGAAGCATGAATACTTACTATGAGTAAACCATATTTCTCTGGGTAATTATTATGAGTTCCGTAGATCAGATGCATATTTGTGTCTGGTTTTACCCCCATTTTCCCAGCACTGTCAGGGTTCCTCCAGGGTCGCTCTGTACTTGAAAGACACTCACTATCTTCAGACTTCAGCCTTGCTTTGTTTGAACAGTGTATAGCAAAGCATCCTGCTTTAGACTCCCAGGTTGTTAGCTCTTCACAGCGACAAAACCTCAGGAATATTTCCTATCTCTTGGACTCTTCAGTGAGGCACAATTAGATACTTTTGCACTGCAGGTATTTCCATGGGGTTCTGATACTGAAGATAAACCTGCAGCTATGATTAGGAGTCACAGAGCATAACTTAACCATTTGCTTTAGATTTACCTACCATAAAACATAAGATCTGGGGTGGGGGAGAAAAATATCTACAATTCTGAGAAAATTCTCTATGGATTCTTCAGTTTCTCTACCAAGACTGAACATTTTTGGAGCTATGTCTGGAGACACCGGAAGGCTCCCGAGTCCTTGCACACAGCTTTTGTTCCATTGCTCACCTCCCTCCTCCACAGCTCGTCTGAACAGCAGAGACTGCCAAAGTCAGTTCCTCCCTCCAGCTCAAGCCTCCTGCAAGGTGCTGTTTATTGGACCTGTCCTTCTCTTCTCTGACTTTTGGGAGAAAAGCCAGCATCTGTCATCTTTTTTACATGTGAGTCTGTCCCACCCTGCAAACCCAAGCTCTGTGAAAAACAAATATTGTATGGACTGGTTTCTTGGTGTTTTGCAGCAAGGTATAATCCTGGTTTGGATGGAGATCCTCATCTCTTCACGACCCTCCATTTCTGTGTTAATTTGGGTTAATTGCAGAGGTGGCATGCTCCTGCTGACAGGCCTGAGAATGAATGC
Organism: Passer montanus; assembly: GCF_014805655.1. Classification (NCBI taxonomy): domain Eukaryota; kingdom Metazoa; phylum Chordata; class Aves; order Passeriformes; family Passeridae; genus Passer; species Passer montanus. Next base: position 23,585,068 of record NW_024356504.1, on the reverse strand, counting down.
TGGATGCTGAACACACAGAGGCATTCATGTTATGCTACTTTCACAGCACTGGAGACAGTTCCATAACTTAAGACAAATCCTGCAAATAGATGCACCTGCTTATCTGCAGATGGAGAATATAAAGTGTGTTATTACTGTGAAACTCCTGAATGCAATTTATGTGTTTGCCTTACTCATAAATTATATTCACAGGTTTGGAATAAACATCTCCAGCCTCACACTGCAGAGAAAATGATTCTCAGCTTTTAAATACTGCTTTTCTGCAGATTAGTCCTGCCTGTAAGACATCATAAAGTAATAAAGGTACATTTTCCACCTAACTGCATTTGGGGATGGAAAATACCTAATGATAACAATAACAACAATTCCTGGCATTATTATAACAGCGTTGATCCAAAGATCTCCAAATGCTTTCCAATAAGTAATTAATTAGGCCTCACCAGCACCCTGGAGAGTTAATTACAAATTATCAAGCCTAATCACAAACTGCTTCCATTGAAACTATTCTTGTACTCTTTCCAGAGGAAAACAAAATATGCTGGCTCTAATGCTGTGACCTTTCTCTCCCTTACTTCATTTTGAAACTGTAATTAGATGAGAATTTGGATATATCCTATTTTAAGGAAAGCTAATATGATCACCGCTGACCACAAAACTCATTACAATTTTCAGCTTCTCCAGTGAGACAATACTTTTTAATCTTGTTCTGTTCCATAAATCAGCAGCAGCAGCAACAACAACAAAAGAAACACTGCTAAGTATTCCAGTGGAATTCCAGAGAGATTCTAAATTGTAGTTGTCCATCTGTTGTTCTTTCACAAGGGTGGTGATTGTGAGGATGTTTGATCCAGGGTTTATTTCTTACACAGGAAGAAGAGGAGGACAGGTCTCTGCTGCCTCCATTCCTTCTGGGATGCAGCAAGCTCTGCTGATCCAAATAGGATAATTTGGGGCTGAGAACATATTTGTCAGAGTGTGTTGAGTCCCAGAGAATACCAGGAGAGAATAAAAGTTTTTTATCTCATGTTTCCAAAGTACCCCACAGCATATGAACTCAAACACTTGTAGAGGGTGAGCTGCTCTAACCTGGCCTTCTGAAGAAATTAAATTTGGGCTCTTCATAAAATAGGAATAAAAATGGGAGGAAGCAAAGGGGGGAAAAGACTGAAAGATAAAACAGTGGTCCCAAACAGCATAAGTAGAAACATCCTGAATTTTCACAAATGACAAGATGAGATGCAGCTTTTGCCCATCAGAGACCTGTGATTTTACCTTCATCTCATATAATCATAGGAGCAATTAAACCCCCTTTTATTTATGCTAGGTTATGTCTCTTGTTGACAGTAGTTATTGGCTTGCTTTTGATATAAGATGAAACCAGTTTACTTGAAAAATTATCTGAGGGCAGAGTTCTCTCTTTTTTCATATACCAATTTTTGAAAAATGAAAGAAGGAACTAATAATGCTCTTGTTTGCAAGAATAAATCTCAGGGACAATTTGCCATCTGAAAAAGTTCCAATATTTCAGCAGTGAAAATATGGTGCCTATTCATAGGAAATATGTACAGGAACCATACACAAATTTCAAAGGCTACTCCATTTAATATGTGAAATTAACAGTGAAGATAATTTTCTAGCATAAAAGTCTAAAAGCAGTGATGAGAGAAACCCTGGAACTGTGGAAGCTGATTGAAAGTTTCTCTTCCTTACTTGCTGTTGGAGTGGGATCCACATGTGCAAGCAGTAAGTATTTAAATATGTATATGGCACCAGAGCAGTACAGTGCATGACCTACCTTCCCCCACCCTTTATTTTTTTTTCCACCTTAAATTCTAGAGGGAAGTCATTAATAAGAAAATAACACGTTTATGAAATTTCATATGGTTTACAAGAGGGAGTTACCCTCCTGGTAAATTTACAGACAATAAAAATAAATGTTAGGAAAATAATTGAGGTCTCTGTGTTGTAAGTACATGTTTGTGGTTGATTTTGTGCCAGTGCTTTATCCCATCAGAGAACAGAGCTATTTTTCTGAAAGTATTAATTTATTAAGCATCCATTGGTCTCATTGTACTGTTTTGATATCTGCACATGCAGTCCCAGTGAAGTCAACAGCTTCATCCAGATGTGAAAGATAATTTGATCCCAGAAGTGATTCTAAAGCATAATAGAAATAATTCCAAAGCACAGTAGAAATACTGCTATTTGTCTCTACACTTTTTAAAGTGTAACCAAACTAATGAGAAAGGATGCAGAGTCTAAATTCAGTTTGATTAAAGCTCTAAACACTGATTGTGTCCAGAAGATAATTTAGAGGCAGGCGCAGAGAATTTTAGTGCTGGTGAAGGCATAATGAGAAGGAGAAGAGAGCCCCAGGAAAAAGCTGGGCTGGTATAATTACACAAGGGAGCAGGGTTGATGATAAGTGCTGTAAAATGCCCGTATGCAAACAGGCACAGTGAGTGCTCAAGCGTCCTGTTCTTCAAACAAAAGGAGGTACATGGTACAAAATGAGGATTTGTAATTGCACTGTGGGGCAGAACTGGAGTGAGGACCCTCCTTACACACACAAAAAGCCCTGGATGTAAGCAGCCCTTGCCATCATTCATCCATCACCTGGAACAGCTCCTTGATTGGCAGCCCTTCCCCTTGGAAGCATTGAGTGAGGAAAATCTATCTGCTCACCTGTTTGTTCAACCCTGCAGAAGCTGCACGGGGAGAACAAGGCTGATTTTACCCCCTGTTCTGGGACATAGCAGCTCTGTGTTTGTTTTCAGTGGATGGGGCCAATAAGAGCACCTTGAACAAAGGTTTCTCTGGTTTATGTTTACCATTACTTTTCATAGAGTGGTATTTTTCTATATCAGAGATGGGCTGAGGCTTGATATATTTAGGGAAAATTTAGATGATGAATTCTCCTTTAATAATCGGCTTTAACAAAACACTAAGGTGAGTCAATATGGTGCTAATCTTTTTGCCAGCAAATTTTCTAATTTCCTTGTAGAATTTGAGTCACTCTTCTTCATTCCCTGTAATTTATCAGACAAAATGGGGCAATTATGAATAATAATGCAATACAGATTCAATGCAAAGCAAAATATCTACTAGAGGAACTGAAAAAGGAAGCTAAGATCTCACAGTGCACTTTCTTGTAATTTAATGAAAAAAAATTGCTTATCCATTCAAGAAGAAAAAAAATAATGTTAACTAAATAACACTTTTACTTTGTTTTAAAAATATCCATCATAAGCATAAGTTTAGGTGAAGCTATTTACATGCTGTCCATCATTAAAAGGCTGAACTTAAATCCAAATGGGATCCACCTCTCTTTTAGCTGCTCCAGATCTGAATGTCTACATCTTATTCAGAACACACAGCAGCTGGCCAAGGGGAATACAGAGAGCTCTGAGCAAGGTAGGAACGCCAAACCAACAGAGGGAGCTGTGGGATGGCTGGAAAATGAGCACCCATTTCCAAAGAAGGGTCCCAAAAGATCACTTTTTTGGGGACTATAGGCACAGAGCAAAGCAATACTTGCATAAGGTAAAAAATCTCAGCCCCAATGACCCAGAGGGTTGATGAGTAAAAGTCAGTGAACTGATGCAACTTGGGTCATGGTAATTTTTTATTTTTTTAATAATTTTATAATGAAATCACAGATCCATGAAAAACATGTTTCTTCAGCCAAATCTATCTAAAGCTAGACTTATTTGTTAGTCTTTTTATTGTTTTCTGCACTCCTATGTTTCTGTGTTTTGGGGTATTTTTCTATGAGGATGGGAATGCTGGGTATTTCTGTTATTTCTGTTTGTTGGTGGTAGTTGAAACCTGTGAAATATTGCTCTTTTTTTCCCCATGATTCTTTCCCAAATACTTCATATGGTCAAAGATACATGGAAAAAAGGAAGTTGGCCTTGCTGTTAATGTAATTATATGAGAAGAAAGGTAATCAGCTGTTTTCATGCACTCTGATAATGAACTACAAGCTGTGAGAAATCTGCTTGCATAATAATAAGAAAGATGCACAATAAACACTGAGTGTGATTAATTACCCCAGTACATTTGTATCCAATTTAGCATCAAAGAGTGACACGATCAGAATATTTGGTCTGTCTGGAGCCTGGAACAGAAGTATGAATGGAAGAAACGCAAGTGCATTCTGGCAAATGCTACACTTAATGTATTTGGTTTAGAATATAAAGCCTTGGAGGTAATTAGTAAATGAAGTCCTGATAGCAATATGTGCATGACTGCCATTATTGTTAATGTTGAACATGTGCTTAACACCCTGAGCTCTCTACCAAAACTTTATTGAAGTAGTTGCAAAAAAGATGTCCAAAATGCTGCAGAGCCTGGAGTAAAACAGACTGCTAATGTCAACGAACGTGTGCAATAAAGCCAGCACACTGATTAGGTGATGCTTTTCTGAACCTCATCTTTGGAGAATAATTACTAATCTTGAAGACTCAGTCAGCAGACTCTGCACTATACAGAGCACAGCCTGCTCTGAGATATAATAACTAAATGAAATACCTTCTTATGAGTCAGATTCCTACAGCCATGAAGCTGGTGAGAGAATAGGCTTCAGTTGTTGCTCAGAGCAGCAGCATATTGATGCATTGTTGTCTCTCTACTTTACATGCAATCAAAGTCTAAAATTCATCATCCTTTGATTGCTGCTTAGTGCTGTGGACAAATCTTTTAAAAATCTAGGCATAATGTTGAAGAAGGGCAAAACTAAGCAATGACAGAGCTCAGAGTAAAAGTTTCGACATCTCAAGGGAAGGTCAAGAAAGTTTTGCAATTATAAATAACCATAGGGTGAGACATATTACATACCTGTACTAATTTGCCTGGCTTTAAAATGATGTGGGGGCTTTTTTTAGGACTTCTGATGTCATCTCTTGTTGAAAAACAAATTATGATTGTCACTGCTTAGACAGTGGTAATTAATCTGTAATTTATTCTGCCACCTTAGGAGTCTCCAAGCTGCTTCCCTGTCCTGCCAGGGGCTCACTCCCTCAGCCCACATCCCTGATGTCCAAAGTTCTGCAGCTCTCTGAACCTCGATGTGGTAACCATGGTGAACAGGCACCTGAGGCAAGTTACAACCATTATTCTGTATCCTTGAAAACAAAACCCTAGAGAAATTATTTATTAGGTTTTCCTGAAAATAGCAAGCAGCAGAGAGAAGTTAGGATAAGGGAAGAATTATAACCAGAATGGCTTTCATAATGGAGCATTCAATACTTGGGAGCATGGGTAAGAAAAACCCTGGTGGCTGTTTCTATTTACTTTCCCAGAACTTACTATTTCAGAGTTATTCCTTGAGATCAATACCAGCTGCAAGATCCACAGAGTAAATCCAGATGACTGGAGCTCAAAGTCTTGTTAAATGGTTGGGTGGTGTTTTTTTCTGGCTGTTCCTCAGCACGCAAGCCAGGTTCTGCAGGAGCTGCAGCAGGGAGAGGAATGATAAATGCAGAGAAAGGCTGGGGCTTTGCACACTGCTGAATGGGAGAAGGACAAAGGGAAAGCACAGAGACAGGAGTTTGTGCATGGGTGAAAGGATTATGTGCCACGAAGTTGTAATTAAATGAAGGACTCTTTAGTGAAGGAATAAAGGCATGGAATGTATCTTCACAGAATAAACAGGCAAGGAATTTGCATTAAGTTCACATCCCTGTGAAAATCTGCTTGCTACTTCTGTGCAGCAATGTGCACAGAGAGCAGAATGTGGTTTGTGAATGCTCTCAGGTCTCACTGCTGTGTCTCTGAAAATAGATGCTCTCATGGAACAGGCTGCATGTCCACCCCGTGCCAGGTGACCTAAAAGTTGTCTTTTGGAACGTGACTCAGTCAAGACATTTCCAGATTACAAACGTGAAGTCTCCTCTAAATGCAAACATTCTAACACAGTTATGGCATCTCTTTATGCACAAGAGGAAGAAGTAGTTCTGAGCAAGACAAAGCTCTACAAGATGCTTAACAACTGTTCATTGTCACTACAGGTGATGTGATTATAGAAATGTAAATACTGCCAGAAAATACTCATCTGAAGCACCCCCACACACAATACACACAGGCTGAGCTCACAAAGGAAAATATTTACTGAAAGCACAAAGAGACTCTTTAACTCACAGGAGTTCAGCACACTGTCATTCAAAGAAAAAGTGTTTCTTTTAGATGGGGAGATGAATATTTTAAAAAAGAAGATTCACCTAATACTTATTCGACACTTCTGTGCATGTACCTTATTATTCAAGGTTTATTAAACTGGTTAAAGTGGTCAATGGGCACTGCAAATGCCTTTACTTTAATGTTGCATGTTACATTAGAAATGGCTGGATAAACTTATCTAAGACATTTAGCAGTGTGAAGTGCAACCCTAAAATTCAAGTAAATGGGTTTTTAATAGTGGTTGATGTGTTATGACTATGCTGTACCATAAATGTTATGCATACTATTTTTGAGGTATTTACACATTGCTAAATTCCATCTATAGTACTGATGTGTTTATTAAATTATATAAACAAACATTAAAATAAATTTAACAGTCAAGGGGAAAGTTCCCCCTCAGACCTGCACAGAAGAATCCAGTTTGGATATTCCAGTGCAGTTAAGTTTCCAGGGCTCCCACTGAAAGCAGGAACATCAAAACTACAGCTCAAAGGAGCAGGTGAGGTGTTGGGATGTTTATCTGAGTTCTGTTGATAGGGAAATCCAGAATGGCAGATTTGCTTGTTTCCATATATTCTCAGTGAAGTCAGAAAAGTGGCCAGTTTTTGATGGTGCAGAATTCCTTGTGATGGGACATTTCAGTAGATCTAAGCCTGTTTATAAACAATATGGGAGTATTATCTATAGTGAGAATTCTACATTTTAGCTAAATTTGTCTAGCAGTTCCCATAATCAACCTCTAATTTTCAGTTGTTTATAACTTCCCACACTTATGTTTGCTTCTGGCTACATAATTTAAGCCACATTACCTTGATTAAATCTCCTACTATGAGAGCTTGTTATTTGTCAGCAGATCCTCCTGTACCAGAGGTGCTTTTTGCGGACTTTGCAATCACAACTTCCCCAAAGAGGAAGTCTTTGCACACCCCTGTGTGTGTCCCAGCTTTGCAGAGCTTTGCACAGTCCATACTTCCACTGCTCCTACTCAGGGGTGACAGCCTGCCCATATTTCTAGTGGAAGGTGTCCCTGCCCTTGGCAGGGGTTTGGAACCAGGTGATCTTTAAGGTCCCTTCCAACCCAAACCATTCTGTGACTCTGTTTGGGTCTCCAGCTGCTGGAGCAGTCAAATCTTTCTGCATTTGGTGGTTTCTGTCACAACCAGGCTCGAGCTGACAACAAAATGTTCTCATCCTTGCTTTTAGCTGTGCAGGTGCCAGAGGCAGGCATATCTGGCTCAAATGATGAAAGGTAAGGACATAGGAGAATGAAAAGGAGGGAAATGAAGGAGAGAGACCATAGGAGGTGACAGAAAATGGACTGTGGTGCATTGGGAAATAGAAATGGGTGGGGTGTGAGCTGAAAGTAAAAGTAAGGAAGCTGATGAGAACATTAGGAGCCATAAAGATGATGGGATAGGAGCATTGATGGTGCTAAAGGGGGAGTGGAATCAATGCAAGGGCACTTCTCTGAGCAGCAGAGGAGCAGGAGATGGGGGAAATAGCAGGAAACAGAAAGAGGTAGGAAAAAGAGAACTGAAAATGAGGAATGAGTTAGAGCCACACAGTAACCTGAGCCACGTCACCATCAGCATGGCCAGCTCAGCCATGGACATCAAACAGATAATTTACTACCCCGAGCACTGCTAGTGAGGGCCCTGCTGGTGAAATGTGGAGCTGTGGATTGTGTCCAGCTGTGCTGTGGGTTGTAAAGCAGGTGCACAAAGAGGACACAGCAGCTCATGGCTCCTTTAGTGTTTAGCAGCCACTCAGGACATGCTCTGCAGACACACAAGCACGCTCCTGGAGAAGGGCACTCACTGGATGTCCCTCTCAGATGTGTCCCAGTGGCTGTGTGCCTGTGCATTATGTGCTGGCAGGGAAGAAGATGAATCTGAGTAATTCAGCTCTGGAATGGATGTGTTGGGAAAAGGGGCCTCTCTGTGTAAGCCTGCCAGGATGCCACCGCTGGGGAAGCAGTTTGGGACAAAGGAAAGGACCCCCCAGGTATCAAGACCTGTTTGTCCCATGGCTGTCAGGGAGGGATGGAGGGATGTTGGTCAGCAGTGTTTGGAAGCTGCCCCCTTTCTCCTTTCCATGCCAGCAGGAATTGGGGGATGCTGAAATCACCAGAATCACCAATCTGCATGTGAGGTGCTGTGCTGTGCATTAGGTGGCTGACATGGAGAGGGTTTATGCCTGGGACTGGGAGTGTCCAAACTGCTCTTGCGTAAATGAAAAAACAGAAAATCATTTTCATGCTTTTATATACTGTAAAACCTCTTATGGCATTGACTGCAGTCTGACCTTCCTTAAATGAAAATTTCATCTCAACAGATCGTAGTATTTCCAGCCTGGGAGGAGACCCATTGAAAAATTAATATTAGAGCATTTCAACACCAGCCACAGCTCTGTTTAGCTCCAAATTATATGATTCTTGAATTAGCTACTGTCTGTTTTCAGGAGTTTTTCATTACAAAGGGTCAGGAACCAGAGGAAATAGTTTTCTAAACCAGAAAGGAATATTAAATGACACAGCTGATAAGTATGAACAGTGGTGCAGAAGATTTATTGAGTAATGTGTTAGGTTGATAAATGATAACATTTATTTGCAATTTGAGGATGTGACCCAAATGACACTCATTAGCTCAGCTTGTGTAGAACCGATTAGTTTTGTAAATGTATTATTTGTCTGGTGCTATTGGAAGGAGAGTCTGTTTTAATTGATTGGAAATCTGTTTTATTTCAGTGAATATTATGTATTCTGGTTTTAATTGTACTCTGTTTTTTTTCATCCTGAATGTCAGGGATATTATAGTCTATTACTTGAGCAGTGGAGTGCTAGAAGGCTGCAGTGAGTGCATTAATCCATACAGAGAGGGGCTGTAATAAAGCAAAATTTTTGTTACCCACTGGGATCCTTAGGAGTGCACTGGGAGGAAAATGAGGGTGCAGCTGGTTGCCCTCCTTCTGCTGGTGGAGCTTGAACAATACATGTTCAGCTTCCCAAAAAGGTCATGGATTTCAAAGCAAGATTCCAATTGCATGGAGCTTTGTGCCAGTGCCAGGTGAGGACACTGAGGAAATGTCAGGTGCTCTCTTCTGGACCCCAGCTGTAAAGTATAGGGGTTTGGAGAACCTGGGAATAAAGGTTTGTGTTTCACCTTTTGCTGCAAAACTCCAGTGAATGTTAAACAATTACAATTTTCCACAGGTATTTCTGTCCCAGAAAATGGAACAGAAACTCGTGCCGTTTTTTTAGGGAAGTTCAAAAAGCCTAAAGAAAGTCATAGGATTTCTGGAGTTGTGTCTGTGTAACATTCTGAATTAGGTGAGAGCCTTGAAAGGTGTTTTGAGAAGAAGCACTGGCATGTTGAAATCAGGAAAATGTTTGTTTCCACAAAGATATTGATGTGAAACTCTTCAGAGAGAAAGGCTTGCATGTTATTGAAGTATTTCATTCCAACCCTTTCTAAACCCACTTACACGTTTTCTGAAGGTTGGAAATGAGTTTTGTTTTGATACTTTGCTCTCCCTTACTGCAGTATAAACATAAGAAAATCAAAACTGAAATGAAACCTGAGAAAAATAAAAGTTTTGGTGGACTCATGAGAACTCCACCAGCTTCACATCCTCTTTGTAATGGAGAGTGAGATCTCAGCCCTCACCCATTCCAGGCAGCCACAAATGTCCCAGACTTACAAAATTTGGGTGAAACCAGAAAACCATTTCCTGCCTGGCTGTCATAAACCTTTATCATGGATAGTTGTTTCATTTAGTTGCAGCTAATTCCTGCTGCTTTCAAATGAGCTGTTATTTACTAGAGAGAGGAGACAAAAATGAAAGCTGTCCATTTGTTCCAATAGGTTCTTTGTTTATTATACCACTAGGGTAGATGGTGATATTTCCTAAATCTCAAAAAAAAAGCCCCCCCAAAAAAGCCCCAACAAAAGGCTAGTATTTTTTTCCTGGTGCCCAGGTTTTCTAGGACACACAAACTAATTTTAGAGTGAGGAAAGTCTGCAACCACACATGACACAAGAAAGAAGTGATTAGACAATGGCTCCTGAGGACTTCTGGTGAAAGGTGGAAATGCAGTGCTGGCTGGCTGTTGCTCCAGAACGAGCACATCCTTCCTAAGAGAGACACATTCCCCTCTTGAGGAGAATTTTCCTTTCCTAGGAAGTATTGAGATTTGAATAATTTTCCTGGGCAGAGGTGACATGTTCTGTTTGGAGGTGTAGGACGCACACTCGTGTCCTCACGCTGCCATTTCTGTGTCTTCCAAGAGCATCCCTCACCACGGGGCTGTGCAGACAAGGGATTCCATTTGGGATTCCATTGTTTGAGCCTTACAGTGCACTCCTGGGATAAAGGACCTTTCCCTGCACATCCCCGTTTCCTGCCCTAGGGATCAGTGTGCTGGTTCCTTCAAGGAAGCCATTTTTCATCCTGAACAGAACCTCCAGCTAAAAAGTATTTCCTGACATATTTCATTGCTCAGACTGTGTTTTCTACCAAAAAATGGTTCAGCTATGATAAATTATTCTCCACTGGTGGCAATTCATCAAAGAAATTCCCGAGTGTGGTGGGTACCAGCCCGTTTGTTTGTTTGTTTGTTTGTTTGTGCAGTTGGCTCTCAGGGCTGGGTGACAGCAGTTGCTCTGCTCGAGGCAGGACAGAACAAGTCCTGCTGTGACCAAAGGAGCCTGGGCGTGCACAAGGCTCCTGCATCCTTCTCATGTGCAACAAACACAGGAGCAGCCTGCTTTTTTACAGAAACACCTTTCTAAAATTCCCCTGTAACTTTCTTTCACTGTTTGTTTGCTTCAAAATCTGCTTCAGAGCCATCCTGAAATACTAACATTTTCTGTCTTTTCATATTTTCAGGGGTATTTTAGATTTTTTTTTCCTAGGTGCGACTTTTATTTCCTTCAAAAAACACATCTTCCTTTATGCAGTTTTGAGCTACTGAAACTGTGGAGCTCATGAGCAGACTAGTGCTGCAAAAGGCATCTCAGAGGAGCCCTGTGAGCTTTCCACACTTTCTGATATAAATTCTGGCACCAGGGTTTGTGCCAAAGCTTTTTTCAAGTAAAGCATGAGAGGACAGAACACTCATAATCTCGGGAAACCTGGCCAGTGCTGCCATCTCCAGGGTGGGCTGCCTGAACTGCATCTCTTGTTTTTGCTCCTGAAGCAAAGAGAGGCTCGAAGTCCATCTCTGCCAAATTTTCATCAGTGTGGGAGATCTGTGTGAAAAGCAAAGCATAAGATGATACCAAAATGATGTTTTAATAATCAGCATAGAAATGTGTTTAATCTGGATTTAAATTTCCTGGAACAATTTTTTTTCCTAAATTTTTTTTTTATCTGCTATTTTAACCAAAAACATAATGCAGACAGATCTTCAGAGCAGAAAATGAGAGGATGAGAAAATAAAGCTGCTCACAAGTACAGAGCTGCTACTTGCACCTCCATAATGACATTATCCCTTTTGTTGTTCACACATTATCATGTGCATTGCAAAATAAATATGCAGGGTAGAGCTGTTAATGAATATCACTTGGATCCAGTTTCAGGAACAGATCTCAGGCATGCTTTGGAGGAAGTGTAGCTCTGTGCTCATATGATCAGCCAGACTTGAGTAAACCAAGCCTATCATGGCATTTCTTTTCCTGATAATTATCATTTTAATCTAGTCCTAGTCTGATAATATTAAAAAAATACATATTTGCTTGTGGTGCTTTATCTGTTACATGATCCTTTTCTGCTGAGAAACTTTCCCATCTTTATGGAAACACCCGAGCAGGATATGCAGCTTCCAAGCAAAGCAGCTCATGCACAGAATTGCAGCTGGAAACAAATATTTTGAAGTGATGCAGAGTGCATGCCTATGAGCTGGTCCTGCAGGGAGGGATGGCAACACAGGCGTCAGCCCACCATCCTCCCTGCACTTGTGGGACCTTGTCCCTGGTGCTCCCTGTCCTGGCTGCTGAGCATCAGCTCCAGCACTCTTACCTGTCTGAAAAATCCAATCACATCTTCCTCCAAATTCAACATCAAACTGCTCTTATTTATACAACAATGGTAAATAACACCCCCCAATTACTTTTTTCCTTTCTTGCAAGCAGAACAAATTATGTCTTTCCTGAGTACAAACCATGCTGGCCCCATGAGACTGAAGACAGTACTAAAAAATAAATGCAGCATTTCCTCTGAATTTTCAGCTTACTCTTGCCAAATAACTCAGGGACATAGGAATTAATATAGCTAAACACTGAGAGGAAAGAAAGAATCATTTCATTGCCAGCTCACAGACAGGACTAGAAGAACTTGCTGTAATTATTTAGTGCTGCAGAACAATCCATGTGTTCAGTGTTTCACAGTTTCTTCTCATTAATAAGTCCAGAAGAAAAAATTCCCTTTATAAAAGAGCATTATGCACATTCCAGAGCAGAACTTGAGTTGTTTTGCTGAGAATTTACACAGTTTTCCTACTCAACTCTGTTACCTGTAAGGTTTATAATACGGGAACAAAAAGGTCTTGAGCCTTTATTCTTCTTTCCAAGCCAGGGGCTGGATGCTGGTAAGAATAACCCATGGAACAGCCAGCTTTTGGGAAAAAGCAGTCAAATTTTGAGTTTTGATTTGGGTTTGGTTTTTTTTTCACCAGTGCTTCCAAATGGCAGCTTCTGCAACACTTAGCAGTGTGGGAAGGGAAGGGAAGGGAAGGGAAGGGAAGGGAAGGGAAGGGAAGGGAAGGGAAGGAGCTGGACCCACAAAATTTTAAAGTAGTGTACCAACTCAAAAAAGTTGAAAAGCCACCCAGAGTTTTGAGACTTCAGTCAGTTTTTGCAGCAGTGTGGTAAAGGTAAGGAGTTAAATTTATGCCATGGATGAGAAAGGGACACAAGAAGTGTAGCATATTTAGCCTGAAAGAAAAGCACACTGGATGATGATCTCATTACAGTGTCTAAATATATAAAAAGATTATAGAAGAATCTGGTCATGACCTACCTGGCTGGACTTTGTGAAAATTAAGAGAAGATATATTGGCCATGACGGACAATGAAATCTGCACAGAAATGAAATGGGTAAAGTTTTAATAATAAAGCCTTTTGAACTGGTCTGGAGCACAAAGTCTGGAAATGGAAAATGCATATGAGAGACTTTTATAGGTAGCCCAAGCTGAGGTGTAAAGAATAGAGATGCATGTGAATAGAGATACATGTGAACATTGTATTTTTTTACTGTTTCTCAAAGTTTTTAATATTCCAAGTACTGCAAAAATTATCAAGACAGTAAAGAGGAACATTTTTGCAGAAGCTGCATTCACAGTTGACAGAGTAGAGGATGATGGTTTAAAACACACAAACCGTAGAATAGGGGAAGAGAAGAGTAGGTTGGGAAGGAACTTGCCAAAGTCAGCAACTTGAGTCACGGCTGTGTTTATCTGGCTCACACCCAACCCTGCTAAAGACTCCCTGCTCCAGGTACAGTATAGATATGTATAGATTTAAAACTCTTTCCAAACTTACATCTGGCAAAAAAAATTATTAAAAATATTAAAAAGGCTGCCCATGGATGTTTCAGAAAAAAAAACTTCTATATAAAAAAAAAAGAAAAATAAAAATTAAAAAAACCCCAACACTCCCCAAGCTTTTTAGATAGTGAAAAAACTAAATCTCCATAAATATAAAGTTCTTATTGGTGCAGAATTGAATAACTTGGACAGACAGCCAGAAACCCTCAAAAGTAGGAAATTAAGACCAATGAGTGAATTCATTCAGGCAGAGCTTTTTACTCAGGATAGAAAATACAAAGAGTAAGTTATCAAGAAAGGTCATAAAAGGCAATGACATAAATGAATTTAAGAGACAGCTAGACATTTTTATGGAGAGAAGGGATTGAAGAATTCAGAGCCAGTGACAAATCAGAGAGATGAGGTTGAGATAAAATTAACGAGGACAGGCTTGCTTGTGGCCAGAGGCATTTTACTGTCCAGCAATACCTTATGTCCTCTGTCATCACATCCTAATCTAATACTGACATCTGAAGATAGTATGAAATCTTTTACACCTCTTAGTATATTAAAAAGGAAAAAAGGCTTTCAGTGTTTTCCCCCACGGGGAAAAACATAAAGTTGTTTTTTCACTTTTCAACACTTGCACGTCATTGCCACGGCTGCTGAAAGGACTCAGTCTCTGACAGTACAGCATGGCCTGATTACAAACTCACAGTGTGCTCCCTTGGTTGCTGTAAAAGCCTCCACTGAGGTGCTTCAATCATATTTGTAAGCAAAATCTTGTTTATTTTTCTGTAGTTACTTTTTTAAATCACGGAGAGCAAGTGGGGACTCACACAGAGGTGAGTTCTGCTCCTGCAGTGCTGGGCTCACTCCTGCAGTGCCATCACCTCTCTTGCTGCTGGGTGGGCAGAACCTCACGGGGCTCTGGCAGACTTTGGCACTGTCCTTGGGCCCCAGGACAGGCACTGCCTCCATTGCTGGTGAACCATCAGAGTTCCAACATCCCCTGACCTTTTCAGCCCTCAGACATCGAGGGCGTGGTGCAAAACCACAACCTTGAACAGAGGGAAGAGCAGCTCATGCAGGTAATTTATCTGGACTTGGAAGAGAGGGCTGTGTGCCTGTCTGCTTGTATCCCAGACTGTTCAGGAGTTAATGCTCATGAAGGGAAGATTGAAGGAAATGGGCCTTGACGTTTTGGAGGATGAAGTTCTACATTAGTTCAGGCTTAAAATATAGAGGGCAAGTAGAAGGCATGGACAAGGACATCTGGGATAACAGGGAAACTTGACAGAAGGACATGAGAACTTTTCCAGGCAGTGGACAAAGCTCAGGTAGCTCTTTCTCAGGTAACTTTTCTGAGAAATTGCTGGGCACCTCTGGGGCATGAGATCTGCCTGGAAGCCCACACCAATCCCTGGATCCAGGAGAGCTTTCCAAGACCACAGAGGCCAACCAGCAAAAAAAATTGTGTATTTCACCCTCCAGTATCCCTGCAGGTCTCATGTAGCTGTGCTCTGTGGGAAATAAATGTCTGTATTTCTACTTGTTCCCTGTGAGGAGGTGAGGCCCTGGCACAGGGTGCCCAGAGAAGCTGGTCTGCCCCTGGATCCCTGGAAGTGTTCAAGGCCAGGTTGGACAGGGCTTGAAGCACCCTGGGACAGGAATTTGTTCCTGACCATGGCAGCGGGTTGCAAAGATGATCTTTAAGGTTCCTTTCCACCCAAACCATTCTTCATCTGCCCCTGAATGTGAACCCAGACTCTGGGGCAATGTCAGGCTTGGTGAGCTTTACAACGGGCATATTCTAAAGAAAATGCCCATCTACAGAGCAGTTCTGTCATGCTGACAAGTGCAGAGATGCTCCCTTATTAACAGAATCTTCTTCCTTCATGTTGATATCTTCACATTACTAATATGAATTAGATTCACACAAAGGCATCTGTGGTTTTTTTATCTGTAATCTTTTCCATGGATCTCTATAAATATGCAACCCCCAGGCCCCTTTGCAAAGAAGCTGAAGCATGTCCCTGTTCCTGTAGGGTTTACTGTAACCAACTGTTCAATTTAAACTGTGTTAATGAAGGCTAAACACAAATAATGCTAATTTGAAAAAAAATGCCTCATGAGATTAGACTTCCATTGAACACAACAGCAAGACTAGAACATATTTTCCTTCCTTTTTAGCTGCTTCTGCCCTAATCTGAATACCAACATCTTAAATCCATCATGATCCCAGCAGGCAGCCCACCTTTACAGAGAACTTTACCCTTAAAAATAGAATGAAAACAGCTCTTATGGGCCATCAGGGGATGGGCAGCCCTGCCGACTCAGTGTGTTTAGCTAATACGGAACAGGAGGAGGTGGAATTTCTTGGATTTATTTTTGTTTTAAACAGCCCCTCTGCTTCCCAAATAGCTGTATTGATGGACTCCGAAAGAAAGCTGAGGTCAACTCTTTGTCTTGATGAGTTAGTGGGGAAATATTTAACTGAGACCTTATGGAAACTACTTAGCTGTAATAATAACATCAAATTGCTGCTGAATGTGTTTCAGGAACTGTCATTAACCGCATAGCTATACAACCTAATTCTATTTGTTTAAATAAAGATCTCCCGAGGTCGCATTATTCCAGTATAAATTTGAAAGGCTGGGCTGCTGCAAACAGAAAGCTGGAGACAGAAAGCAGGGCTTGGATGAGGTCCAAGCTTTATCATATACATTCCTTGGTGTGGGGACAGAGATGTAGCTGGGACTTTATGGGCTCCCTAAGCAGCAGCACCATGCAATTCCTTTTTGCCATTCTGGGATGCAGCTGCAATACGAAATCAGCAGCTCCATCTTGTCACGGGGGTCCTGGCAGGAAATATTTATGATGGCTTAGGGGAAGTTGTCCATTTCTCTATTTTTTTCCTGTTGATCAGAGTATCACTCAGCAGTGAAGACAGGCTGAGGGGCTGGTAGTGCAATTGTTGCTTAAGACTGAACTCATTAAAAGGGACAGAATAGAAAATTTTCACTTGGAAGAGACCTACCATGATAATGTAATACAACTGAAAGAAAAAACGACAACAAACCCAAGCCCTAATTTTTTCAAAAAGTGGACTTCAATTATTTGCATTCTAGTTTTTCTCCTAAGTGTCTGGGATACAAAACTGTACAGTGAGGAGACACCCTCAATAATTCAATTATTAAGGTCTTTAACTGCACAATTTAGGACACATCCACTTAAAATAAGCAAGTGTAAGATATTAAAGAGGGAAGTCCTTTGCATGCTGCCCCCACTGCAGCACAGGTTTCTCACCTGGGGCTTCCTAGACCTGTCCACATCCAGGTACATCTCACCTGGAAGGACTGAATGAAGAGAGGCATCACCTGCCTGCATTTGAACAGCTGATGGAGGCTCATGTAAGAGCAGCATCCCTGGATAAACGTGGAGTAGAACCCCTAAAAGGGAGGCAGTTTGACATTTTTTATTAGTAGGCCTAGTTTAGTCTAGTAGTCTTGGGATGGGGCTAAGTCCTCCTCAGCCAGGGGTGAGATCCATTTTATGTGTCTTTCTCAGCAGTTTTTTGGGGGGTTTTTTTGTGAAGATGCAGTCAGTGTCCCTCCCTTTGACAGTATTCCACATTTTAGAAGTGATATGAGATTCATTCCAGGAAAACAGAACATGCAGCCCAAAAAAGCAAGGCCAGCTGCAAAAGAATCACTGCTAAGGGATTCAGCAGCAAAGAGACTTTATAAAGAAACACAAATAAGGCTGGTATGGATGGTCCAGTTTTAAAGTGAGTATACAAAAGTTTCATTGATAAAAGGGTAAAAAGGTCAGAAGTGTCTCGAGCACCCACTTCCACCTGAGAGGGGTTGCAGTGCCCCTCAGATGCTCTGCAAAAAAACATTTCAGACCTCCAAAAAGTACTTTCACAGCACCACTGAGAGGAGATAAAAATGGTAAATACTGTAGTTATTACCTGGAATAATATATTTGAAGTGGAGGGATGAAAACCCAAAGGATTGTGAAAAAACTGTCAGGATCCAAATGAAATGCTTAGAAAGGAAAATATTTCTTTCCAGTCTGGAACTTGTATTAGCCAGTTGTGCCTTTCTTGCAGGTGAAACTGGAAAAGGGCATTCTTAGGGCTAGAAAACATATTTTTTATTTCTGGATTATTGCTTTCAGTAAAATTCTTTTGTTAACCAATTCTTTATCTAAATTCCATATCCTTTCACTTTTCACATGAAATCAGAGGATATTGCAGGTGACTGGTGGTCCCTGAGACTCCACTCAGAGCAGGACTGACCCATATGAGCAGTTCTTCCAGCAGGGAAGGAGGCACTGCCCAAAAACCTGCCAGAGCTCAAGGTGGTCAAGATCTGATTTCATTAGAACCAGTCCTGAAATCAAAAAATACTACTGTGACTTTATCCGAAAGAAGAATTCGGTCTAAAATCTTCATTACATGCAAATTCCACCAGGATATTGCATAGTTAAGGTCTCTGAATACATTTGAAATAATCCTCTTTTCCTTTATGTAATGAATAGAATAGAAGGAATTGCTTCCCCAGACTTTCTGAGGAAATTGAAGTGATGTGCTAAAGATTTAACAGCTTTTATTTCTCTTTTCAGATCTTAACCAAATATGAAATATTAAAGTACTAATATATGTAATGAAACCAGAAGTTGCTGTTATAATTAATTTCCTTTCTGAGAAAAAGTATTGCCAGCTTCTTTTGGAAAGAATGTGAGTAATCCTTTAAAAGAAAACCAGAGCAAATGTATGAAAACCTTTCTCTTCCTTAAATCTCAACCACAAAGCCTTTTATTAATCACCTGAAGAGCACAGAATGGCTTCATGAAGCAGAGCTGGTGGTAGCCCATGTGCATGTCTTCATTACCAGCACAGAAACACCAAATGGTTCCTGTTCTCTTCCTGCCTGGAGACAAAGCAAAAAGGAGTCTTGCCAAGTATCTAAAATAGATTTTTTTCTTTTTTTATTATCAGTATTGTGAACAGCCATTTTTTTATCCTCTATGTTTATTTGTGGATTATTCTATAGAAGACTAATAATGCATTTTAAAAAATTCTGATAGCTGCTGCTGATAGAAAGAGCTGTACAGATAAACCAGTTACCTCTTATGTAAAACTTGTGAACAAGGAAGAGGGAAAAGAAAAAGTGAGCAAAAGTGAGCTTAGCAATAGAAATATTTTTAATAGAATTATTTTTAACAGAAATCTTTTTAACTATCTTTCCATACAGGTTTCTCCTCCTTTCAGATGCCCCTGGGGAAATGGACACCTCCTTGGACAGAGCCAGCATTCCTGGATGAAGATCATGGATTGGGGTGTTCTGCACCCACACAGCCTCGCTGCCCTCGGTGCACTCAGACACCCAGCAGGATGGAGGGGCAATTCCTGGGTTCCACTTTTTGAGAAAGTGCTCTCCAGGCCACTGGATCCACACTTGCCATCAGCCACAAGAAGGTATTGCTCCAGGGGGTTGTTTTGTTTTGGTGGGTTGGGGTGTTGTTTGCTTTTTTTTTTTTGGTGGTGTAACATTTTGGAGTAAAAAATAAATCCCGAAGAACAGGACCCTCCTTTATGCGTGCAAGATATGAAGGGATTTAAAATTATTATAATTTTCTAGTTTGCTTGTTTATTCAAAAAGTCAATGGAGACATCTGGTGCTTTTGCAGCTAGTTGAGCATGCCAAAAATACAGTAATATAAAAAAAAAACAATGAAGAAAACCTTCCTCAGGGCCACAGCTGGGAGCAAAATGATGTCTGACATAAAAGTGACTAACCCTGTCACCTGTTTTCATTTGCCCTTTGGTATGCTGCAAAACAAGCATATGAAAAAGGTAAATCCATCTAGCAAAAAGCAATATAACTGGAAGGGATTGGTTAGCTTATGCTTTTTTCCTCTCTCTTGTTCAATTTCATCAAAGATTCATTTAAAATACTAATGTTTTTCAGCCTATTATTTGAAGTTAAAAGAAGCATATGGTGCTCTGAGACAAAAGATAATTAGATTTCTTGTCTGCCTTCAGTATTATAGTTTGTTAATTCACTTTAATGGAGTTTACAAACAGGATAGGCAGAATAAATGATAGAATAGATTAAGATGTTTAAACTGATGAGTGTTGATTTTCTGAGTTTGTTCTTTGGAACATCACAACTGTCCTGTGGTCCAGCCACTGCAGCATCCTTTGCTCTTTAGGCACTGTTTGATAAGAATAAGAAAATCCAATAATCCTGGTGGTGATGGAAAGACCCAGTCACAGCAGTGTTTTCCTCCTAAGCACTGCAGCTCTTGTTATGGCCTGAAGCAAGGGCCTCACAGCCCTTCATTGTGTCCTTATTTGATGTTCAGTCAGCCTCCTGTCCATCCACACCCATGGCTCATCACTCATTTGAATCCTTCTAAACTCCTTCCCTGGGGACCATCTGACAGCAATCAGTTCAACAAATTGCAGATGCATGGTCCCAAACCCAGGCCTTTCCTTAGCCTAATTGTTTGATGCCAACCATGTGCACAAATAATTTAAGAGTCTTTAGAATCTTGAATAATCTGTTGACACACAACTACACACAAGCACTGCCTAGACATCTTGATGTAGCCTTTACAAGCCCTAGAAGGAGAAAAAAAAATTGTTTGAAGCAAGATGTGAAACCACGGCTGGGCTCACCTCTATCTGTACTCAGAACAAATAAAATGCATACAAGGCAATAAAGCAAAATGGTCTATAAATTTATTATCCCTAAATCATTGTGATATTTTAGTCATGATGTGTTTTGGGGGAAAAAAAAGAAAATGAAAAGTGAAATAATATTTTGGGGGTTGAGTTTCAGCAGCACATCTGATATGCTCTAAGATGGAAAATTATTACTTCGTGTAGAGAAGCTGGTGATGAAGTCATCAGTTTGACACCTGAGAAAATATAAGATATCATATTCAGCTGCACGCTGCTTACAAACTGCTCTGAGGGGTTGTAATTGCAGGCTCTTCCCAGTGAAGATAATTAAGTATTTAGGAGTCTTAATGAATAAGACCCTGAAGTGTGCTGCTGCACACCTTGACTGTTATCCCTCTTCAGATATGGTGAATCCAGACTGGAATTGCTGCAGGAAGGGATAAAGGATCCCAGAGAAGAATTTGTTTACAAAATCAGACTTTTTTCTGCTCAAACACTGAGAAGGGGAGATACGATTGCCCTTGATAATTGAATTTGCTGAGGTGACTACTGGTATAACCTCTTCAAACAGCCCAAACTCAACAACACCTGGGTCACAGTGACGAGGTTTGCACTGGAGAGGAACAGCTTTCATTTCCTATAAAATGGCAGTGGGAGATAACATTCCTGGGTGGCACAGGCACTGCTGAGGTGTAGGAGTCAAATGAACTGCAGTCCTCTTGACAGGAAGGGAAAATTTAGTCCTGCCTGCATAATGTCTTCCCTTAATGCAACATGACCCCAGCCAAAATTGATTTAATCATTCAAATAGTATTGTTTCATTTCCCTTATTTCTTGTCTAATTTCATTTTATGCTGAGGAGCTTGCATGCAATAATTATTTTTGCATTGACATACCTCTCAAAGGCAGGTTTTCTTATTTCTTAAAATAAATTTATGAGATGAAACGTTAGACCTCTGCCCTCCTTGGCTAACAGGACACAGGCAAAGTAGTTTTTTACACTTATGTGTTAATTTAGAATATTAAAAAGACATTGACTATAAAGTTTTATAGTGTCTTCTTTTTTGTATGCAGACCTGCAGCTGATACTTTTACATTGCAGCATATTCTGGGTTATTTGATGTTATTATTCTCCTATAGCATAACGTGAAAGATATGGATGGCTCTTTTTTTTGCTCACTAAAGTTTGCATGAATGGTGGCTACAGGGTGTGTGATTTCTAGTCATTAATGGATCCCAAGGTCTGGTTATGAGGCAGTAAAAGTAAACAGCTACTCATAAATGGTATAACTGCAGGATTTCATCCCTTCCTTGGGGAACAAGCATAATTTCAAGGCTGTCTGTGATCCATCTTGTCCATCTGGTTTTCCTCATTTAGTATGAAAAATAACAAGATTGGTCTAAAATCCTTCAGAAACGAGTAAAGTGAGAAACCAACTGAGAAGCAACTAATAATAACATTTCACTTGAGCTTCAAACTAACACAAGCATCAGCAGAAAAAGTTGCTGCACTTGGTGAGACCTGAACAATCAATTTAAAATGAGCTCTCCAGAGCAGGTGTGTGGCTACATCTATTCAATATTGTTATTCTCCTATACAATAATGTTAACATTATCTAGTATTTTGGTTTCCTAGTGTTTACACAAATACTTTCATTGAGTACTTTGACTCCTAGTCCTTACCAGCTCCCCAAATTTTAAATCCTTCCCAGATATTGATTCTCCAGCAGAAGGGGAGACACAAGCACAGGAAAATGACTGTCTGAATCCCTCAGAGTGAAGCCCTCAAATTCCCCCCGAAAAAACAAAGAAACCAGAAGTTGGCTTGAAATGGCTTGTTTAGAAACCTGGCAACAAGGACTTTTTAAAACTTGATTAAAAAAAAATCAGAAAAGGAATATAAGCATCTCTTGCCAGCTCAGCAGCATGGAGGCCAGATTTGTTTAAGCTGAGGAATGGGCATGTTTGCCTTCAACTCTTTTGAAACAGGTGACAGATATTGTGCCAGAAATAATTTACTGACACAATTATTGTTTCTTCAAGTCAATGTTTGACCTAGACCTAGGGCCAAGTGTGTTTCTTTTCCTAACATAATCTCAAGACATTTCTTCCCTGAAGGTGAGGAAGTTTAGAGCGAGGAAAATAATTAATGTGCACAGGCACACAGAAAGTTTACTAGTTGGTGGCAATCCAAAGTTAAAAATATTTGAAACACTGTGCAAGCACATGCACATACCTACTTGAGAGTCAGAGCCTGTTTGTACAGCCAAAATCTCGTGTCCTAGCAGGCTAGTCCAGAAAAATCCTTCCTTCTGCTTTAGCTCCTTTCCAGCTGAGAGGCTGCATAGAAATGTACCCTGGCTGTCAAAACAGATCATGGTCTTTGACAACAATTAGCATTAAGGAAATAAATACCGTGGTTGCATATTTTAGTAATATCTTTTGAAATTGTGGAAGGAAGATGTGAGGATATGTAGATCTATGGGAAAGCACAGGTTGATTTCAGGACTTACCAAACTGTAAATATGTCTTTGCTCTGAGAAAGTTTTTCAGGGAAGGTCTTTACCTCTGCAAACCATTCCAGTACTTGCAGGAGAAGCTACCAGACATCCCAGTCTCTCTCTTTTTACCAGTTTAATATCTCTTTCTCACTCTCTCCTCCTTCTGTTTGCTAGCTGTCCCTTCTTTTCCTATATACTTATAAAACCTCTGACCTTCTTATATCCACCGTCTAGAGAAGGTGCTTGAAAAGTGTTCAGAAGCCTTTAAATTAGAGTAACAATTATGAATGATCCATACTCTCAAGGGGAAGGGACAGTGCCATTATTCTCACGTGAGCAATGCTAAAACTTCTCACCATATATTATGGTTTTACTTTGGATTAATTTCAAATATAACTTGCAGCTTGATTTCTGTTAGTTTACATCATATTGAAGGATTTGAACTAAATGTGCTGGTTCTTCTTTGTATTAATGCCATTGTTCCTTCTTTCTTTATTTCCCCCTCTCCTTTGGTGGCTCTTTTCCCTCCCCTGTGCATCAAAAGGGATGGACTTGTGCATCCTCTGAGAAGACAGGGCTCTGCAGCCTGATCTGATTGAAGATGTCCCTTCTCATTGCAGGGGGAAGGACTAGGTGACCTTTAAAAGTTCCTTCCAGGAGAAATTATTCTAAACACTTGTTAGCCACCTTTCTGGTGCCAGGATGAACCCTGACATATTTTACTGTAACTGTTTTCAACTTCTGTGAAGAATATTTCTTCTTGGAGTAGAAGTAGCAGCTTCAGTTCAGTCAGATCAAAATATACTCCAAGAATTTCCCTGTGTCTGCTTGTTTCCTTCCAGCACTCTTGAGATAATTGCAGGAGTCTGATGAATAACTGGAGTGGATGCAGATTAGATGTACTCCTCCGGATACTCTGAAGTGTGCTGGAGCAGTCAGACCTTTGGTCAGAAACACATTTACATTATGACTCAGCCTTCTGACAATCGCTTCATTAGTAGATATTTAAAAACGAAAGAATAAAGATTCCCATCTGACCCACTCATTTATATTCCTCTGAGCAAACCAGGCAAGAATGCGCAGTGCTTTAGCACTCAGAAAATGTTTGGTTTGCACAGTCAAATTGTTAAATTCTCAGCTATGCAAAAAAAAAAAAATTAAAATTAAATTTAAAAATTAAATTAAAAAAATATTTAATTTTAAAAAATATTACTTTCTACTTTAAAACTTATTTTATATAGATTACTATATTCTAAAATTTAAACTCTAAGTTTTCTACTATATAGTATTACACACTTCTATTTAAACTATACATCTATAATCTTAGTTCTATTATTCAATTTTCAAGAACTTATCTACAAAGCTCAGATTCAAAGCTTGATTTTTGCATGTGAGGGTGAATAATCTGAGGGCCTGAGTTCATGGCAGCAACTTCAACTTGACCACCTTGATGTGATGGAGAACTGGAAGAATTTAATATTTGTATGCATTTTGTGTTTTCCAGAAGGTAAGGACAGAGGGCATTTTATGGGTGCAAACTGCAGGTTTGTAAATACAAGAGCTGTTGGACAGGGAACCTTCCAGAAATCACTGGAAAATCATAGCTGGAGTCTTACACTTGTGAGTCCTGCCAGTTTCAGAGGTAAAGCCAAATGATGCAAAGAGGTTTTTGAGACCTGTATGGAACAGGGACTTTCATTCTTCTCTTAAAGTGTCTGATGTTAAACAGAAAACAAAAGAGGGGATTCAGATTACAATGAGGCAGATTGTGCCTGTGCCAAAGCAGGATCAAAGGAAGCAGTGTATTAGCTTGGAAAGATTTAGGTCTGGCAGTTGAATAAAGTCGATGTTCTTCAAATCATTTCTTGGGAGAAAAATTAAAAATGCAGAATTTGAGCTTTATCTCATATGTGACCCAAGAATGTAGGTCTTTTATTTCTTACTCTAGATTAAATCCTGTTACACGGCTGCCTTTTGAAGGTTATAATTGCTCCAAGGAATCATGCTTATACAGCATTCTTCACCTCTTAAAATCAGTCTTAGTTTAGCAGTGCAGCCCTTTGATGGGAATATTTCATGGCCTGTGTAAAGTGGGTTAGGACTTTGCTCATTCCCTTGTCAACACATATGAATCCTGGCCAAAATAAATGTCATGTCTTATTGGCAGGGGCCACTAAAGAAATCTTTGCCTTATTGAGGGGATTGTGAATGTATGAATTTTCCAGCTCCAGCATTTATTTCAAAGATTGTAGTATTTTGGAGCAAAATGTAAAGATCACAAAAAGAGTTTGCTGCTGCTGCCTATATTATGTTTTTTGGGGAGAGAAATAATAGCTCTAAAGCTCTGTTTTGCAAATAAGAAGAGTTGTCTTCTGCATTGGTGGATGTTTAAAAGAGAAGGGTGTTCATAATTTCCATGAAAAATAAGCTGAAGGTTTCTGAGGGCTCACAGAGATAAAAATGATAGATCAGGATGAAAGAAAAAGTCTGTTGTGTTTTTCAAGGTCCTCATTTTCAGAGTACCTCTTTTGTCGCAGGGTGCTTGTGTTTAGCCACTGAAGGATTTTATTTTGTACTACGGACTTCAGTGGAACTAAGATCACACTGCAAAAGTTGCCAATATATAGGAAAACACAAAATTGGGAACTGACATGGGTTTATATCACTATTAATTATAATTTTCAAAGTGGAAAAAAAATTACTTAGGTTTACTGTAAGTATTTCTGAAAATTTTATTCTTTCTCTTTCCTGCTTGGCTGAGAAGTGATTCCACTTTCAGATCATCCTGAAATGCAGGAAACAAATGTGAGTATCCAATTTGCTAAATTAACATTTTGAAAGCATTCCATACTTCTTCTCAAGGAAGTTTGAATCCATTATTTAGTTTGCTTTGTAAGACAAAGGTACTTTGTTATTTACTGTGAATTTATTTTCTGTTGAGCAAATTCAGATAGTTCATTCTCAAACTGTCATTGAAATATTCAGTCATTACAATATCCGTAATCTGAATATAATCATCCATGAAGCAAATGAAAAACAAGCAGAATTACAGAGCTACAGTGAATTCTTTCTCTGGAAATCAACCTCTGCCAAAAAGATCCTTTTTTTTCCATAAAAAACGATGTATTTTTGGTTCCATAGAAGTAGCTGCATGACTCATAGAAATACACTTTGATATCATTATTTTTATGTTTTCAGGATGCACTGAAGGAGTGTTTATAATATTTATGACTCAGTGACTGTAGAGCCCAGCACTTCCTGCTGATTAATTATATCAGGTAATGACGTGAGCAGAGGTGAGAAAGCTGCTGCCAAGAAAAACACAATATAGCAGTGAGAAATACAAAAATAATAAATACCTAAGGATGCACTGATGCACCTAAAATCACATAGATGTCAATACATTTAGTATCAATGATTCCAGTTTCAATGAGAAAGCATCAAAGGAGACAGCATGACTTTATGGATAATAATTTGTGTAGGTGAGAATATCAAGATATCTTGTTGGTTTTCAGGCTCTGAAGTCAAAATCTCTCTCTGCAAAAATAATATAAAGATCATAAAGAAAGTAAAACTTTGGCTAGATTTAAACTTTAAAAGGGTTTGTCCTTCAAATCTAAAATCAAATATACAATAAGAGGTTGGTTTCAGTAGAATTTTTTCATGCAACTGACTCAATTTGGTCCAAACTCTCTCCAAGTCAAGTTTGTTACATATCAAGGCATGAGATTTTCAGTGTGGGCAGTGGGGCTGCTGCAAACAGGGGGATGAACTATTGCACTGCTGGGCACTGTTAATTTGCTTAATTTTTTTTTTTTTTTTATATCTTGTGCAACATTTTGTATTCCCACAAATTTGTACTGAATCCTATTTCTACTTTGAAGATTTCTTTTTGTGTTACTAAAGATATGATGTCATCTGCTACATTATTTGTTTATTTTACTTACATAAGCAATTACACTTACCCACAGATATTCACAGTTGACTTAACAGGACAGCTCCAGGAATCTGTTTGTGCTGAATTTATGAATTTTGGGTGGAAGTCTAAAATTGTTTCTTAATATGATGCTTTGATATATCTGAGTGCTGCGCAGTTTTCCATTAGCATAATTTTGGCTAGAAATGATGGGGACTGGTTAAAGTTTGATGACCATTCAGGCATGTGGATCACCACCAGACCTGAAACATAATCACCATTGTGGTCAGCATTGCAGTGGGGCATGAGTGAAAGGAGAAGGGAACTCACAGGTCAGGTGAGATTTTGGATTCCTGCTTGGCAGGAGAGAAATGGGGTACAGCAAGGAGTGTAGCGTCAGGGTCTATGTGTAAAGGTAGTGAGGAAAATTAGGAGAATAAATATCTACAGGATTTCCCTATCAAATCCAGACTGATGCCTTTGTTAACCCAGCCAAAGAACAGCTAATGAGCATCCAAAGCCAAATGTCTGCTGCTTTTGTAGTGCTATGTGTCCAGCCATTCGTTTTAGAGGAAGTATTTTGTCTTTAAAAAACAACCTGGTTTAAACTGTCCTCTTAAAAAAAAATACCAATGTAAAGAATGTTCCCATGCTTGGATCCTAGGGATGGTGCCATGCTGCATCCTGGTCTCCAAGAATGAGGGATCAAGAGCAAGAGATATAGACAAGCTTGAAAAAATTCACATTTGATGGGCTGAGACCCAAATATTCCAACTTAAAGATTTCCTTTTTGTTTGAGTCCTGCAAGTCCAATCAGAGAACCAAAATTGCCAGAAGGATTCCTTCTGACAGGACAAGGACAATGACCCCATAAGCTTCCTGCTAATGCTTTGTACATTAACGCTATTATCACTGTTGTTTGTATTATTAAACAGAGCTTTAAACTACACAGAATCTCATAACAATAAACAACACTTTTGCTATATTACCTGTTTAATACTACAGCAATTGCTTGTAATTAGATATAACTAATAAGAAGGCTTCTTGCCAACTTGATCTTTTTAATTAAGTGCTTCACGGCTTCCAGTAAAAGTAAAATATGTTCTGTTGGTGTTATATTAGCTTGGGACATCTGCCCTGATGATGTACTTTTTCTCACTTTTCTCAAAAGTTATAATTTTGTTTCTCACAAGACCTAAAGGCTACTGATGTCACTTTCTTTGAATATTTGCAATGACTCCCTTTTACTTTAGATGTAATCATTCAGATTTTGATGCTTTGCTTGTTCCCCTTTTTGATCCTTCTAAGGATGTTCTCAAAAGGATCTTAGGATTCAACCAAGTGGCTCCCACCAATTTCATGAGCAGTAATGTCAGATCCTGATGTTCAGAACTTTATCAAATATCAGTGCCTCTCTGAGCAAGGCTTTGTTTAATGACCTTCCTAACATTTCTGAGGAGAATCTTTAAGAGCAGTGGTTCCTGTTCCTGCCTCATTTCAACACTGTCAGTTTTTATTCTCTTGCTCTGTGTCTGCACCTACTGATGATAGATTTTTGAGTCTAAACAACAAAAAATGTCAGTCACTGTCTGTTAGGAGCCTCCTATCTGATCCCACAGCCCATCCTAACCCAGAGGAGTGATCCTGCCTATGGTAAAACCACCCAAAAACAACACAACCCAACCCAACCCAAGACACTAAAACTTAATCCCTTGTGTATATTAGTGTGTCCTTGCATTGGGATGGTGAATTATGATTTTTTAATAAGCAAAAGAAATCAGGATGGCAGCCCACCAAGAGTGAGCTACAGAAGACGTCAGCAGGAGGAGATGCTGCCCAGCTCCCTCGTTAGAGAACCTGGCCTAATCAATCATTGGAATTCCTCCTTAGCTTGGGTGCTTGATCAAGACTTACAGATGTTCAGTGATTGCAAAGGAGCTGCAGGTTTGAGTTTCAGCCCATTTCTTATATTTATTTTGATTGTGTTGATTTTTCCAAGCTAGGACGAAGGAAACGAGCAAATCTCTCCCCATCTGAGGCAGGAAGAAAACATTTCAAGTACACACATATCTTCTGGAAACTGCTTTTTTCACAGTTCCTAGGCCACAGCTTTCAGTTCCACCAATGATTCATTTCAGAGTTAGGCTGACACGGAAAGCTGAGCAGATATTGTTTGCAGAAGGGAAAAAACCAATCTCAATAGAAATGCTTGATTTTTCCAGGGCCACTTTATACACATTTACAGTAGAATTGCAGCCTCCTGCTGGCCAACAGAGATTCCTTCAGGGAGATATTTAGGATATTTGTAGATTATATGAGAGAAAAGGGGCAAAATATGTAATAGAATTACTCTTGCAATTATACACTA
The DNA here is from genome assembly GCF_014805655.1 of Passer montanus. NCBI lineage: Eukaryota > Metazoa > Chordata > Aves > Passeriformes > Passeridae > Passer > Passer montanus. The sequence goes on along the minus strand of NW_024356504.1, from coordinate 23,555,881 downwards.
TTTATTATTTTTAGCTCCAGAATGGTAGTAAATATGGTTTTCTGTGCTTGCTTCGGGCAAACAAACTAACTGTAGAAATGCAAAGTTGTGGAATTTCCATTTCATTTCTTGCCTCATTAATTTCATTAACTTACAAATAGATGAATACATAAAATTAAAAAGTAATTTCCTTTAAATATTTTTAAATTACTCTCTCCAAGTATTCAAACCTTTTAATCTGTTCTTTTAAGGTCTCCATCTAATTGCTCTTACAGAGGCATAATTGGGCTTTTGTCAATCAGATATCAGTGTGATTGATTATAAGGAAGCTAATCAGAGGGTGCCACTCACAAGATAAATGCAATTGTTTCTAAAATATTTCCTTGTAGTCCGTGGCATTTCACTAACTCTGCAGCAGATATGAAATGATGTGGGGGTGGGATGTGTGAAGGTGTGGATTTATGTGGGGAAATCAAATCTAGCCATGGAGGAAATGCTATTTCTTCTTTATTTTTTTCCCTTTTTTTTTTTTGTTCCTTATACAAGGACAAATTGCATGGGAATTATAGTGTTTCCCATTTAATAGAAGTAGCCTTTGTGCTGATGTTTTTCACAACAGTGACAAATGGCAGCTAAAAAGAAAGGGAGAGAATGTAATCAATCTTTATACCTTTAAAAATAGTTGAAAACTAAGATGAAAACTAAACCAGTTCAAGAGAAAAATAAATAGTTGGAAGCAAACAATTATCTGGAAGAGAAGGGAAGTGCAGAAGATGATTTGGGACTTAGTCCTGGGTCTTGGAGGAGGCAGAAACTCCTGTTCTGCTTTTCTTTCTTATTTGGGACTCCAGTTTCCATGGCCACAGCACTGGAACATGTATGTCCAGAAAGGAGAATATTCCCCCAAAAGGCCAGAGTCTGAAAGCTGAAAAAGCATAAGGGAGAAATTAGGAAGAAAAATTGAACTCTCCTCCAATTCACAGGAATTGATGACTGTTAAACAGCAATAGCTGAAGGTGTAGTTCAGCCTAGAAATCATCCAGGTATTTAACGTGCATTTAATGCTAATATTTTAGCTATTGCACTAACACAATATTTGTTAATGTTACTGGAAAAGGCATAAAAATAGGATTTTAAAATTAAGTAAAATATTTGACTGAGATTTCACATATATCAGAATAAACAGTAAAAACACATAATGTAAAAACTGCTATACTCTGAACCCATTCTAAAAGCTCACATAACAGACAAAAGATTAAATAGGGAGTCTTGAACATTTTGCTGAACACAAAGGAAATTAACTCCTGGAAGGATTAGATCAGACTCTGCTAGGTGTGCTCTGGATGATGGAAGATTTGGAAGGGAAAACTCGGCACTTCTCAAATTACATGAGTTGAGAAATGAGCTGGTCAGTCAGAAAATGGCCCCCTATTTATTCTGTTATTCAAATGTCCCTCCTGCAGCTGTGGGTCTCAGCTGGATTTCCAGATTTTATATAAAGCATCTGCGTCAGGTTTGGGTTTTGTGTGTTTAGAACCTGCCAACCAAATGTTTTCTCAGATAGAAAATGCTACTGCAATGCATTTTTATTGGGAAAAAGAGATGTACAGATGCTGACACCTCCAGACTTTTACAAAACTTTCCATTCTTCCTCTTTAAATCAAGTATTGATTTGGCCTGGGTTCAATGTGTGCTTTAAACTAATGCACCATAATGAAAAGTCGTGGCATGATTACTTAGGGATAAGTTTTTTAGATTTAGCTGAATTGCACTGTTTTCATAATTATAATGAAGACACTTAAGGGGATATTTTTCATGAAATGCCTGGCAGTAATCCAATGTCACTCCTATTAAAATCACCTGGTCAGAAATTAAGCTCCTGGTGTTTGAAAACTGTAATTTTCAAGTAACAAATTATTTTCTCTATAGTGAAAAAACCCCAAACATTATTTATGTATTTTGCATTTATTATAGCAGAACTGAATGCCATTCTTAAAACAGGTGGTCGAAGAGGATAAAAAAAGTTTATTTTTAATTTTTACCATAGCTGCAATCAACAAATTGCAACTGCAATTTTTGGATAACTGCAGAGAGAAGTTATGAGATCTAAAATAGACATTGATATTAAAGGACTAGTTTTTATAATACTAGTAGTTTTTATAATACAATAAATAGATTTTCCTTTGGATTTTTCACAGCCAAGGCTTTCTTCACATCCAGACAGTTATTGATTACTTATAACTCCCTTTCCACAATAATCTGCTAGTACAATTTTTGATACTTTCCTGAGATCCTTTTTTATAGTACCTCAATATACCTGTCTAACCCAGGTTTCCACTTCCTCACAAGGAGCTGATAAGGCTTTTCCTTACACTCAGCTACCTGACTGGGTGAGAAGATCTAATTGTTGCACTGTGTCTGAGCTGTCTCCTTTCTTCCCACCTTTACCTCTGGACTTGTCTATCCAAGACTTCAAAAAACCCATTTTTAGAAGAGCTGTGCCACTAACAACGACTTGTATTGGTGCCTTCATCATGTTGTGTTTGCAGATGATTGGAACGTGACAGGGTTTGGCAGCAGATTTTCCTTCTGTTGCACCCAAAGGAACAGTGGAGTTTATTTTCCCCCTGGGGAGTATGGATGAGCTGCTCTCATTTCAGCTCCTGATACCCATTTTACTCTGAGATTTGAAAACCCATTAATGTCTAACCACCCTCACTAACATCTAAATATGGATGAAAATAAATCTAAATATAGATCTAAATATGGCCCATCTCTGACCACTCTTCTGTGTGCATCCTTGTCTGGCAACTTTCTGTCACACATTTCAAACACAACACTTGTCTAACACAAACTTCCCAAACTCATCATGCTCTGTTGCCTCTGATATCTTAATTTACTGCTCTGCCTCTTTCACCCACTTCTTACTCTGTGCTTTTTATCTCATCTTGTACAGACTATTCAAAAGGAGACAAAATCTAGAGTTGCTCACATTGGTGTTTCTTCTCCTTGCCCTTTCCCCAGCAGATCCTTCACAGGCTGATTTCATCTAAGCACCTACGAGTCCTCAACAGAGATTGGGGTGGTCAGTAATGGTGGTCCAGATGTCAAGGGACAATCCCTTTTGAACAGAGTGGAAACACCTCCAGAAATCTGGCTTGCTCCTGGAGAAGTCAGGACTTCAGGTGGTTCCTGAGAAAACACGAGCAGAGAGCCAATGACCAAGTCTGAAGGATGGATGTTCCCTTCCCTGAAACCTGACCTGCCACTGTGAGCTGAGCCAGGCAGCCTGCACCACACCCTGGGAGTGCACAAGGTGACACTGGCAACCAGAAAGTGTCTGCAAGCAAGATGAAAACTCAGATTGCTGGGAACATCTTTGTCAACATCAAGATTCCCTAAATAAAGCTAGAGTTCAGGGAGGGTCAGGGAGAAAAAGCAGCAAAATGCCAGCAAAACTGGGAAATGCTATCACAGCATCTGACAAGCTCAGCAAATACCAGAATTGCCTCTCCAGTGAAGTTTAATTAAAACGTCTATTGTTTCCATTATTGCTTAATGATTCCTCCAAAAGTAGAACAAAAGTTTATTTTAGAGGTTAATTATTCCTGGAATTTTAAAGGGATATGAGAGTATTTTCCTCTATCTCATTTGGTAACTGAACCATTAAGGAGAGTGGAGCAAATGGTGTTGTAAGAATTGGTGAAAACAATTTAGGTCTCAGAAGAAAGCTCCTCATGTCAGATATCATGGTGTTTTTGCACAAGAAAACAATCTCCTACCAAATTAAGTCAACTTTCTGTGCTGGAAAAAACTTGTCAATGACTTCTCCCCATTTGCTCCTGAATTCTAACTGAGACACAGCATGAGGAAATGGTGCAGTTGTTTCTGCAAGCAAAGGAGAAAATGGACCCATCAGGGCATAGCACTCACTGTGCTGCCAAGAAAGCCTGATTCTGCTCCCTCACACTTGTCTGTGCTAATTGCCATGCTGGGTTTTGTCATCTATCCAATAAGCCATGCTTCAAAACTTAGGATTCAACATTAAAACCTCGTGGTAGTGGGGAAAAACCAAAATAAAACAAAACAAAAAAAGAAATTTTTTTGACCCCAAACAAAACAAACAATTAAAAAAAAAGAAAAAAAAAAGAAAAAAAAAAAGAAAAAAACCAAAACAGTTCTAAATTAAATATTTTGTTGTTATTATGAGCAGTGCTCATTTTCCCTCTTAACTTTTATCTCCTTTAATGTCTGGGACAATGTGGCCGTGTTTACCATTAGAAGCAGGAGCATACATGAAATGCATTAACTCTGTTTCTCTGTAGTTTTCAAGGGGCATTCACATCTCACTGAAATTTTTAGCAGGTATTTCTGTGCATTCATATTTTCCTTTTAAGTACACAGAGAGGACAAGGAAACTCTTGGAGCTCTGGGGTCTCAGTAACTCAGTCCTTTAACCTTGCTTGACCTCACGGCCTTTGAATGGGTTTGAACCAAGGAGCTGATGGTGAAAGATCACTTTCCATCAGGAGTGTTTGTCTTTCTGATCAGATTTTGCAGCGCTGCTCTCCGTGGCACTTTCTCTTGCTCAGGCCCATCTGTGTGTGTGTGAAGGTCAACTACAGGAATCACTCACTGGCTTCTTTCCTCTCCTTACTGTGAACCACCAGTGCCCAGCAATGATTTTTGAAGCAGCAGCGTCTTCACCCGTTCATTTACTGGCCGTGAGGAAATTGAACTCCTCAGGAGAGGAGGGCACCTGAGCTGCTGGAAAACAGAGATTTCACATTCTGGGATAGGAATCAGAGCAGAGAGCCTGAGAGATGCACACAGCTGGGTGCATCCTTCACCAGGACCTGTCAAAACCAATCATACCTTTCCTAAACAGGTAAAATTGTCAGTATTGATAACTGAGTGAAAATGATTCCTGGGTGAAAAAGAGGCAACTCCTACCTACAGCGTAGTCCACATAAGCTGAAAGAAAATGGCTTCTGTTTTTTTCCTCTTTTATGTCATAAGTGATTCTCTTTTGGGGACTTCAGAAATCATAAAAGAAGTGGAAAAGAGGTCTCCCAAGGAAATAATAAAGCATAAATAATTTTACTTTTTTCCTAAGTCTTTCCCTAGTGGAGGAAATACAGAGCTATTATTTTCTAGTTAAAATCTACCGTATCAGGCACCTTGCTGAAAAACAAATGTTAAACTCTGTTTTATGCTAATTCTACAATAATTTTGTTTTGAAGGAACGGATTTATTTTCTTTCCAGTTAAAACCTGAATTATCAGAAGTGCAAGATCTAGTGATAAAAGAAACAGTCTTCTAGGTGAGCCTGAAAATCTCAATAATTTGGTTTATTCAGACACTCAGGTTTGGTTTATTATTTGTAATCTAAAAATCTTCATGCTTAATCTAAACCCTTTAATTTTCTCTCTAATGTAAATCTCCCTAAAAATGAGCAGCTTGGAAGACTTAGAAGCTGCAGACACAATAGAGGATTATCAGCAGTGCCTTTTAAAAGCTCTGTGTATCAGCTTCTTAAAATGTCTTTAAGATTTTCTTGAAATGGAAATTTTGTCAATGGGCATCAATAATTTTGGAGGCTTCATATTGCCTTATTGATATTTATTATGTTTATGAGATCAGCAGTGTTGTGGGGAACTAGTCTATTTATATCAAAATATTCCTCTGCCCTGATAACAGCAGAAAATGAAAACTATTTCATGTATGAATGTTGCAGCATTCTAGGTTGTCTTCTGTAGAAACTCCTGGGGGTGGGATGACATTCAGATATGTCTGGCAAGATGTGTTGTTTCACAAAGCTTGGCATCAGTTGGAAAAGTGAGAAAAGCGAGATGTGCATGTGTTTCTTTACACTGTAAATTATTCAACAGCAGCTTTTCTGCTTCTAGCCACAGTTTTCATGTGTTTTGCTTATCCAAAATGGGCAGAGATAGAGATTCTGAAGTAATTTTTTATGGTTTTCATAGGATCTGGGGATAAAATAAACAAATTATTTCTGCTTTACTTGCCTTATTTGTTTTATTTGGGTTTTTCTTTCTGATGTAGACAACTTCATTCCCAACTCTTTCTGATGCTAAATTATGTAAGCCTTAAAAAAAGGAGAGAGATGTATAATGACAGAGAGAGAGCCAACAAGCTAAACCACTCTAAAGAAAAATGATTTAAAGCTACTCAGACTTTTGCTGTAGTGTATTTGATGTTGAAATGATTGGTGTGATCATTGCTGCTAAGGGGCTGAGTATGGGCTAGTTTATAATATCAGACATTTCCTGTCTGATGCCATTGGTGTTGAGGGTGACACCAATGTAAACTCTGCTTTGGAGTCTGCAGTCTCAGCAAAGGAAACTCACTACAGATAACTGATTTTCACCTGCCTAATTTCCTATTTTATCTTGTTGTCAGAACTCTGATGCCAAAGGACTTTGGTATCAAATCCCGCTGGGAGACATCTTTGTGTTTACAAAATACAGTTTAACAGGTAACAAACAATATCGTTCCACTGGGGTCATGTTACATTCTTGGGGCCTAAATATAATTATTCACAGTCATAGCCCAAACACAGTTTAAAAAATTTTGTATTACAGGAATCAACAAGAATGTCTTTCACATGTTTTCACTATGTCATCTTAAGGTTTTCTAGAAATAACTTAATGAAAACAAGAAAATGCACTGAAAAATTATGAAAAAATAATAGTATGCACATAGTATGCACACAGGGGACAAGAAAGCAGGGAAGAGAGAAAAATAAATAACTAAATAATAAAGAAAGAACAAAAGCAAAAACAAGAAACAAGAAAAAGTCCAAAGAAATAAACTTGCACACTGTATTTGATAACTATAATTGCTGTGCTCTGTACAAAGCCTTCTGTTTTTGATTAGAGACTTAGGTACTACTGAAAACAGTATTTAAAATTCATTATTTTTCTTCTTTTCTTTTGAATTCTTCATTATGTAAAACAGGTGCTCCAATGCTTTTGGAATCTTTTGTTCTTTTCATTAAGTTGTTCCATTTTTATTTTAATTTTGCTGCCCTTATAGTCTAGATATTTTCTAAAAATGCTGCCTATCTGCTTCTACAGTGCCTGTGCCTGTTTTGTCTTTAAAATTCCTTTTCTAAGTGAAAATGTAGTTTTGTTTGTCTGCTTTTTTCTTTTAAATACCTGCCTGCTTTTGTTTCTCAAGCAGATTTCTTACACTGGCAGAGTGCCCATGGGTCAGGTCCACACTCACTTTTCTTGCCCAAATTTAACCAAAGGCAATGGCAGTATGACATTAATAGATACCACCAATGCAAAATTAGGTATTATTAAAATCATTGATCAATGATTTGATAAAATAAAAATCATTATTTTTATTTTATGATCATTAATTTTTATGCCTTTTCCCGAAGATCTAAAAGAGACCACTTACAGGGATTTTAGTAAACTGCTCCTGTTGATATTTCTGAAATGCCTGATTGCTTCATTCCATAGGCAGAGAATTGGAGAATGTTTTGGGTTGGGATGGAACCTTAAACCTCATCCAGTTCCAACCCCTGCCATGGGCAGGGACACCTGTCCCAGGTTGCTCCAAGCCCCATCCAACCTGGCCTTGGACACTGCCAGGGATGGGGCAGCCACAGCTTCTCTGGGCACCCTGTGCCTCACCAACCTCACAGACACAAATTTCTTCCTAATACCTAATCCAAATCTCTATCCTCTTCCGGATTAAAATTATTCCCTCTTGTCTGCCCAGGTAAAAAGCCCTTGTCCTTTTTTATAAGCCCTCTCTAAGTACTGAAAGGCCTCAATGTGTTCTCCTCAGAGCTTTCTCTTCTCCAGGCTGAGAAAAAAATACATAGGTACAAGTTCCCACATCATTTGATCCAATGTCACCCACATTTGAGCATCTTTAAGATGGCAGAGGAAATAAAGCCAGACAAGCAGCTTAGCCCACTGAAACTTGTGCCTTTCAAAACCTTTGTACTCCCCAAAATCCACTGAGCAAATGGCTATTTAGTTAGACACGTTGTTTTGATATAGGCTTATAGGTCTCCATGCAAAGAAACATTTTTATTGAGGGAGAAAAGCCTCATGATGGTGCTTGTTTTTACTGTGGGCTTCAGCTTGCAAGAGTTATGGACACCATCCAAGCAATGCTAATGTGCAGAGGCAGTATCAGGCTGATATACTGAGCATCATTACTTACTGTGGACTTTTTAAGAAGTTGGGAATTGAAGGCTGAATTCTCAAGACAGTCCTCTCAGCAGTTCAAGGACTTGGGCTTAGAGTTATCCATAAATTTTGTTTATGTTTATCCAATAAGGACTAAGTCAGTGAATGCTGTGAAGAAGCATTTACTTAAACATAAATGGGAATTAATTAGCCCACCAAATGAAGGCAAAGCAAATTCTGAGGCAAGGATGCACTCATAAGCACAGGAACACATCATCTTTTTGTTTGATGGGCCTAAAATTTCTTTTAAGGGTGGCTACAAAATAATCTTGTTTCTTTTGTTTATCAGCCAGTTTGCACAAATACTTCACTTGAAATGGGAAAACTTTCCTATGGCAGCCATTTTAGCAGCTGATTTCTCATTGGAAAAAAAATTCCTCTGAAAAATACATTTTGCTGTTTATGGATTAATGATTATTTTTTTACTTGAGCTGTGTGCAAAGATGCAGCATCAGGTACACTTCCATCCTCCCAGCCCCCTGTTCAGCACATCAATTGGTGCAGTATTCAGTTTGCCAGTCCTGCACTAAAAGAAATTAATGGACTATCCTACTTCATTTCATAGCATCCAGGTGATGGAGTACAGAAACTGCTATAAACACCAGGGTTCAGTGGGATTGCTGGCATGAGCAAGGTGTACAATACTTGGCCAGCATTTCACATCATCATTAACCAGGCAGAGTTAAAATTATCACAGCAGCCTGTCTGGAGTGGAAGCAGAAAAAGTGGTGCAGGCTGTGCAACCTCCTGACTATTAAATTGACCCATTGTTGCTTTTATTTGTTCCTTAACTTAATTTTGTGCTGTACTGAAATAAATGAGACCACTTACAATGTAAGAGGAAGGACCAATTAATCTGGCCAATACAGCATATTAAAATTATATGTGTTCCACAGTTTATAATCAAATATGATGCTCTTCCTGAAATAAGCACTCTCTGTATGTAATGATACTCACTAATGGGTCTGCTGGGTACCCAAACACAGTAAATTCAAATGGTGACTGTATGGGGATGCTGCAGATTTTTCCCTGCTTTTGTGCTATTTTAATAGAGAGAAGAGTCAGGAAAATAAGGGAAAATTTCCTCTAAGGTAAACCAACAAAATCTCATTTAATTATATCTTATAAATCTCATGGTAGTTTATGTTCTTCTAAAGCATCAACTCTTAGAATGACATTTTTTTAAAACTGTATTTCCCTGAATGGGAAAAATGACATTCACATTCTTTAAAATTGCATTTCCCTGAATGGGAAAAATAACATTCTTCATAGATAGGAAAAAAGTCATGAAAATGACAGCTGAAGATGAAAAAACAGATGGAAAACACAAATAGAAGTAAAATCTTTTGCTGCTGAAGCCGGGCTCATGAAGTCAGAACATGAAGGTTGTCACTGCTGGTGTATAGTTCCTATAACTGGTGAGGCTCCTCAGGATCCTCGTGGCCATGAGGGAGAAGAGGACAGGGTGGGAGCAAGAACTCTCTGAATGACAGATATATTTTTAGAAATACTGGGTGCTGACAGGGTAACGCGTGGCAAGCCTAAGGACAGACATAAATACTTTTCTTTGCCCTTTCAGACGAAGCGAATGCAGCAGATCAGAGAACGTTGCACTGCAGAAAGCGTGTGATTCAGCATTATGACTTATTTATAATCCACACCTTGTAAAAAGGAAAAACAGAGGGACAGGGGTGGGATCACAGGCTGAGCGAGGTCAGTGGAATAATGTCCTTAGAGTTTCATGCCAAAATTTACCAGCAGACAGATTTCCAAGGCTTCCTCAGTTCTTGACCACCAATGGCTTTTGTTTATCCAGTGGAAATTGCAGGTGAGCACTCGATATTTTGAAACTCCCTTGGTACAATCAGTACCCTGAAACTCCCTTGGCATGTTTTCCTCCCTGTGCTATTTCCCTCTGCTTTTTATTCCTCTATTGATTTTAATGGACTTCAATTACAGTATCTTGTTTCTGAATCTTTAGAGCTTTGTTTATGCAGAGCACAGACTACTAGATCACTAGAATAATTTTTTTCTCCCCTCAGACTTCTTAAGCACTATTTTTCACACTGGTCTATTATTTTAATTGAGCTAAATTTAGAATCATTTAGATACCTTTCAAATCATCTGCAGTTTCACTGCTGTTAATGAGTTTTTCTTTATGGATATAGTGTGATACTTGACAGTTACATAGTGCTGTGTCTCATCTAACTCTGATGTTCTGAAAGCTCAGAACTGCTTTAATCTGTAGTTTAGTCACAAAGTAAATTCACAAACCATTCCATCATTTTCTACCATTCTACCATTAGCAAATGGTAAGAGAGTTTTAGAGCAGGAGAATTTTATTCCCCATTCATAAATTTAAATCACTTCTCACCCTCATATTTCATGTTTATGGAATTGTTACTTGAATTTTAAGTTTAGTAGCTCTGAGTACTGAAGTGGGAATTGCCAACTCCTCCCCTCATCTCTCCAACCACTGCAAATGTTCTGTACCCACTACCAATGAGACAAAATATTAATTATGTACAAATAAAACCCTACAAACTCATGCACAATTGCATTTTTGGGGTATGATTGCAAAGTTATTGCAATCAGTGTCAGTAACAAAAATCTTCAAAAGTGGACGTTTTAATTCAGATTTATGCTCTCCCCAACTGGCCAGACTGTCAATGTCATTCTAATAAGTTATGTACATTTGAGTGCTTAGCATTGCCCTTAGAGAATAGCTCAGGGAGGAGAAACCAGTGAAGCAGTCTGGTTTAACTTAGAGTTTAACTACAGTCTGAGTTTAACTTACTTTGTGCATATGCACACCAGTCTCATCAGAGGAAAAGGGGATATTCAGGCAAACCATAACCCAATCTTCTGAAAAATTTAGCCCATGAACCACAGTTCAGTTCCCAAAAAGCTGCTCTGTCCTAGAAATTTCCTTGAAAGATGGAGGATAAAATGCAAAAAACATGTTCTCCACTATCTGACAACTTCTCTCAAGGGGCCACTCTTTAGGAGAACAGTGAACAACACAGTGCTTTTCCAGAGAAAAATTCTGATTTGCCTTCTCTCTGAGTAAAATAACTTCAAGGCTGTTAACAAAATTTCCTGGTGACTCCTGCCACAACAGGATTAATCAGCAGTATTTTTTCAGAGAAATTACTGATTTCCACAATAAATTCCTGCTAAGTAGGTGAAATCTTCTCCCTGACATGAATATCCAGTTAAAGCTGGATAACATGTTCTTCATTACAGCCCAAATGACTCAAGTAGTTTGACATACACAGAAGATTTCTCTCCTCTCACAGAACTGAATTTCCTTTTGGTAAATTTACTGTGTAGGAAAATGTCCCAAATAAATTTTAACCATGTGCTCTTTGAGTTGGAAACTCATCCAGCAAAAACTATTTTGAAGTGCAATGCCAGCCTGTGATTAAACTTCAGCTTTCTTAATATGTCCCTATCCAACATCTGGGAAACATTTTAACCAGAGACTAAGTAAGCTTTAAACGATCATAAAGAAAACAAATCCCTAGTTTAAGGCATATTTAATGTTTCTTAGCCTTGCTTTTTGGAGGTTCACTGTATCAGCTCACTTTGGCAAATGTGAAGCTCTTCCAAACAACCTGCCTTGGCACCACCTCTCCCCTTCCAGCAAGGCAAAGGTAACTTTAAAAATGCAGCCTTTTAGCAACATAATGTATTTCCAGGAGCAATGGCCCACATCTTTATTCATGATGTGAATGATGATAGGAGTGGTAATAATGAAAGGGGGTCATAAGCTTTTCCCACTGTGAACTAGTATTAATCTAATTTCCTACAGGGTGTTTATCTAAGTCAGAAATAACCAAGCAGTTCAAAACACTTTGGCAAGTCTCTGATGAAAGGAAGCCTGGGAAGAGCAAAGGGTTGCTGGAGAAAGCTAAATTGCATTCACTCAGCTCTGCTAAGGCTAAGCTGGTTCTGGCAGGCTTTTGCCAGAATCTATCCAGTGCAAATTGTCTTATTATTATTTTTTATGAATGTTAAGAGCCATCAAAATCTAAAATAAAAATCCAACAATGAGGATTCAGGACTTTCATGCATAATAACAACAATTTTTCCACTCTCAAAAATTGGCAAAAATACAAAAATGTCTGTGGGAGGTTTTAATTAAATAATAAAACGTAGTGCTAATGTAGGTCCTTTACACAGCCCCCTCCAAGTGTACCAAAAGGCATGAGCTACCCCCTCTCCCATTAACATACTTCTAGGCTGTCAACAGCATAGTTTTTTCTGCAACTCCATTTCTGTTGTGAGTGCAATTTGCCTGCCTTGTCCTGCCGTTCACAGGCTGTCTTTAAAGATGTGCACACTTTGAAACATGGGGAGCCCAGCATTTCATTTCCATAAAGGCAAACTTGAGCTTTTCTCTGAGAAGGACGAATCTGTGCTGCTGACATTTCTATTCCTAGCAATTTTTTTTTTCCTAGCCATTCATCCACTGAGATTGCTTTCCTTCTCAGGTTAATTGAGTGAATATAAGGTTTTGGGTGGTAGTGGTGGAACAGACACCTGCCTGGCCTTGTGGGCAGTGCCAGTCCTTGTCACACCAGCAAAGATGTGGCTGGAGAGTGTCTGGGAACCAGAGCTTCCAGTTGAGAAGCAATTCCCTAAATCACAGCGAGGGAATGTCGTACACGATGTAGAAAATGACTCGGTTGAATTAGCATATCTGACAGCCAAGCAATTTAACTAACATTCAACCTCATGCTTAATGAATAGTCCATATGTCCAGAGAAGCAGGTAATTTATAGTCTAACATTTTCTTTTGATCCGTCGTTTGCTCTTTCTCTGTAGAATTAAATCACTTCTCAATGCACAAGGGAAGGAGGCGAAGGGAAGAAGTCTTTTTATTTTTAATTAGAATGTGCTAAATGGTAATAAAGTAATGTGAATACAGCAGAGGCCTCTTAAATCCATAACAGTAAATCTATTGGTGCAACAGGTTCATCCTTTATCTGGTGCTCATTTAAGAAGCCTTCACCTGATGTGCCACACTGACATGAACTGATGCTAATGGAGTAATATATTTAAAGAATTCAATAAAGCATCTGTTGTAGATTGTGATATGCCTTGTAATTTTATTGACAGAGGTTTGTTTTGTCCTGAGACATATAAAATGCTTCGTTAAATGGCTTGATTATATAGTACTTTTAAAATATATTCACTTGACTGGTGTCTTGTACCAAGCAGCTTGTCAGTGATTAATCAAGATGATATTTAAAATGCAAATAATTGGATTGGCTGTTAAAAATTAGGATTTCGTTCCCTTGGGAAGGAATTCTAATGTACGTGGCAGAAACAGTAATCTGAAAATGATGTTTCCTTGTATGCAAGTGTTAAGGTGTTAGGTGAAACAGCACAGAAGGTTGGTTTAAAGATATCTATGTAGAATGGGAAAGACATAATTTCAGAAATAAAAATGTGACCAAATTATTTTTTCATTGGTTAAGTAAAATACACAGGAATTTAAACATATTTGACATATTTTCATGATGCCTTTTTTTTTTCTCTTTTTTTTTTTTTTTTTTAATATATATAGAGGGCTCGCTGTTACTTGAGTAAAAGTGGATTTTTGGCTATGACAGTAATCTTCTTTACCTGAAAACAATTATTCCCACTTAGGGTATGCAATCACCTATTCCCCCAGTCCCCTCTGAAACCAGAGGCTGAAAAAGGCTCTGGAGACATGAGGTGTTTTCTGTCCCATCCACACCTCTGTCCGAGGGGACACGAGTGCAGTTCAGACCTGGAACAGATGAGTTTGGGAAGATTTCTTTATTTCCAGGTTAGCAGGGGGCTTTTTTTTGGAAGCACCACTAATTTGATGGTGATATGATGGCTGCCTTATTTGAAATGGGTCTTTTTTCCTAAAACAATCATCTTCCCTGCTTCTTTCATAGGCACTTGATCCCAAGCCAAGGCCTCCAGCAGTGCTCCCCTGCCCAGGCTCAAGGCTCAGTGCTGTGGGTTTTGTTAACCATTCCTCTTCCCTGCTCCTCTCACTTTTAGGACAGGTATGTGTTCCTCTTTTCAGCAGGAGAATTTAAGGCTTCATGTTTCAGCACGTTTTGTGGCAAGGAAAGTAAATCACTTCTTGGAGTGATTATTGGTTTGGTCCTTGAGGACAGGGCTTTGAGGTGCCTATAGGATGGGTGTGTGGACAGATTGTGGAGCTCTTCTACCCAGTGTCTTGATTTAATTACTGTTGGTGCACTTTGTTCCTTTATTTTTAACGGATTTATTTTGGGAGACATTGCTGCTTTTGCTTTGCTTGAAACAAGGGTGATTGCACACATCATAAGGTTTCATACCACAGCTTTTTGCTTTAATTTTAAATGACAGCTACATCTGTTGGAAGTTTGTTCCTATCTTCTGTTTAGTTAGTTTGGGGTTTATTTTCTAGGGTTTTTTTTAATGCTTTTTTTTAAACTTCCCAGGTTGAAGGAGCCTTTTAAATGACAATTTTGCAAGGCTCAGAGGGTTTATGAGATGCCCATCCCAGACTGTGAGCTGTTCCACATTGATTTTGTTCTTTGGTAGAAGTTCCAGGTGACTCCAGAGCTTTGGTACCAGCAGCACATTTTCATAGGGTAAAGGCAGAAGCAGACACTTTTTTAATTTACCCCAGTTGTTCTGTATTTTGCAAGCTGAGGGTTTTTTGTTTGGTTTTTGTGTGGTTTTTTGTGACACCGGTGTTAAACTCAGGGGACACACACATGTATTTAGATGGTGGATTATAGCCAAAGCCTGTCAAAATCTTAGCAGGACCTTCAGCTCCATTTTCCTTCTCCTGGAAGGAGTCCTGGAGAAACCTGGAGTCAGGTTTTGCTTCACTGTTCTAATTTGATATCAGGGTTTCCTTGATTCATTTAGCATTTCATGTGTTTTCTGCACTGCATGTCTCAATATTTCCATCATGGCATTCTCATTTGCTATTAGTTTAGTCAGCTGAAGGCTGAAGTAGAAGCTACTTGTCCAATTATTTTGAATTTTTCTAGGTTTATTCATGTGTTGACACATTCATGTTTAGTGCAACACTCCTGATAAAATAACCGAGATGTTGCCCAGTGTTTACATTAAGCAGCAGAGAATTCCAACACTAGAAAATATGTGTGTGCAAACAGTCTAAATAAAGAAAATTGAGAGAGTGCTCTAGCTAGGAAAAAAAACCCAACCAAACCCAGAAAAATAATCTTTAGCTGAAAATTATAAAAAAAAAAATCAGTACTATATTTTGTTTCTCTGGAACCTGGTGTGGCCAAGCTGGTGCTCTACTGCCCGCAACCATTACAGACTTGCCCCCAGTTATCAGCCAGAGCATTTCCCTCCCAGCTTGTGGTGTTGTTCTAACAAGTTTTATTTAAGACATTTTTTCCTTCTTCACTGCTCTAGATATCCCCCAAGTACCCTCCCTTCTCACCAGAAGGTGGCTACAAGAAAGGATGTCAGGGTCTGCACACCCACAGCACAGGTCAGAGACATCTCCTGAATCTATGCAAGACAAAAGACTATTTCTGCCCATTTTGCTTTTCCTAATTCCAAAATACTTTCACATGATACAGTAAAAATCAAAACGCTATTGCAGTAACTGCATCAAAATGTTATTACATTACAATGAATATGGGCTGGGCTTTCAGCTAGAATTTTAATTATTTTGGGATGTTGCAGTCTCTGGCCATCCGCTGTAGACAGGGAACATTAAATTTCTCTTAAGCTTCTGTTCTTAAGGCTCAGCAAAGTCATTAAGATTAGGACATTAAAAAAAAACAACACTGCAGAACAGCTCCATAGATGCAATTTCCAGCCTTATTTAATTATTAGCTATGATTACTCTAATTGTACAACTTCATTAGTTTTTCTTTTCCCCACTTAAAGGCAATACAGAATCTTTAAGCAATTACAGCAAATAATTAGCCCTCAAGTAGTAAGACTAAGCCACTGAAAACATGGAATCGTAGAATTTGGGATGGAAGTGAACTTAAATCTCATCTCCTTCCAACTTCCCTGCCATGGGCAGTGACACCTTCCACTGTCCCAGGTTGCTCCAATCCCCATCCAACCTGGCCTCGGACACTCCCAGGGATGAGGCAGCCACAACTTTAAAATTTAAAACAGTCTAAATGCAATGTGATAGTGGTTCAGTGTGAAATCAGCAACAAATCTTGCCAGTAAAATACTACTTTTAGTGAAAATTGCTACAAAAGGTGCTGTGATATTAACCTATATTCAACTGAAATGTAGTTAGGTGTGGATAAATGTCAATCTTGCACTGACTATTTCTTCATGCAATGCAATGTGTGATTTCTCTAAACCAATGGATTTTACAATTTTTGTTATGTCTTTATGAAAAATTACCTGAGCAACCTTGATAACAGCTGCAGATGTTGCTAGTTATATTTGAGTTAGACTACTCATTCCTTAAACACAGAATGCTTTTGGGAATATCCACAGGGATATTTATATCTATAATGATATGAACGTCCATATCTGTTTCATTCTACAAATGTAGATATTGATATAGATATGTTAGTAATATATAGATATATTATTATTTACATATTGATATGTAATATTAAAATGTATAATAATATATTTTGCAATGAAAATAAATACAGTTTTGTTTCTAGTCCATCTTTGCAAAGTATTTTATGAACTAAAGTAAACACTAGAAATAAGCCATAGTCATGGACGACTGCCAAATAACATTATATCCATGTGCTGATACCCAAGTCAATACAGTTTTTATTTTCCAGTGAAAAAGCAACTTAAACAAATTTGCATCCACCTACCTTTTCCCCAGAGCACGTAGTTACTTAAAAACAGGAAGAATTATAACATTTCTCAGTCTGAATTGTTAGAAAGAGAGTGAATTTGTAGCTGAAACCACATGAGAGGCCACTGCTTTTGCTTATGTCCCTTGACCTGTCCCATGACTCCAGTTCCTGATATTAATCTCTCCCAAGATGGAGCACCAAAGCAGGAGAGATTGAGGAATTTTACTTATTCCTGGCAAACACAGAGCTCGGCTGAATCTGGTCAGAGAGAAGATGTAGGGAAAATCACAAGATTTTTTAAATGAACACTAAATTTGTATTATAATTCATTTTTCAAAGACAATTGACACAAAGTTGCATATGCTTAATTAAGTACATTTTGAAAAAAAAGAAGCTGTTTCATTTGACTGTATACCTAATACAGCACTTTGCCATTAAATCAAATTACTGTGGAAGGGAACTTGGTCAGTGAAAGTGGAAGCATGAAATCCTTTAACATAAGAGGAGCAGCAATAGCCTGACTATTTTCACAAGATGGTTTGGAGAAGCAGATGACCAGATGGAGGAGAGGGGAGGCAAACACTCCACTGCTGGCAAGCACCCAAAGCTTCTTGAACCCCATGTACTCTTCCCTAATAAATATGTCATTTCAATACCAGCCATGGTAATGCAGTGATAACAGCAGGAGAAAAACCCTCCTTATAATTGTGTGAGACATCCAGATATATTCCCCTGTCTCCCTGACTAATGCTTCCAACATGACTTGTTAGCTTCTGCAATGATCAAGCAGCTATTAAAGATAAAACTGTGTTAACCTTTTCAAAAATTAGGAGTGCATGACTGTAACTGGAACTACAATGGCTTCCCGGAGACCAGAGCCAGAGGGTGAAAGATCATCCTGCTGAGACATTAGGAAGGGATGTATTATTTATTTAGTGTGTCTGAGCCCCATATGGAGGAGGTGGCCCCCTGCAAATGCCTCCTCCTTGCTGTGTGACTGCTCTAACCCATGTAGGCAGGTAAGCAGAAAGGTCCTGGATCAGCTTTTACAAGAGGTAAATTATTTCTCTATTTAGCTTCCCTCCCTGGAACAGAGTCTAGCAGATTGATCATGGAAAAAGAACTCTTGAAACTCTGAAACCAACCACATTTTTCTTCATTTTAAGTTGGACCCCAAACCATGTTAATCCTAAGGAACTTGTGAGAACCAACCCACCCTTCCCAGTTTGTTCACATTTGTACCTTCAGTCACAGATCCATGAGTTTGACACTAACATAATACTTCATATAAAAACCTCTCAAGGATGGCAGCAGGGTGTCATGTCATCCCATGAGCTGACAAACCAGAGGTGTTGAATATTCAGAAATTAACTCATCTGATGATGCAGGTGAATGAAAAATCATCCTTGACATGCATAAACTGTAATAAAAAAACAAGTCTTTGTTTATTGATAAGTATAATCTGTAGACTACAAGTGACAAACAGGCAATAAATCCTAACTGGAAATAAGAATGACTGGCAGTCCAAAAATTCCCTAGCAGTCTACAATGAAAACCTTTCTGGATTTGTTTTTCTAAATAAACTTTTTACTGAAGTTATCAGAGCTGCTGATGGAATAAAGCTCATAATAAAAATAGATAATAGCAGAATGAAAATTGCAGAAATGTAATATACAATCCCAGGCACATGGAATATTTATAAGGTCTGACTTCTATTAAGGTATCATCTCAGTCGCATTTTTGAGATTTTAATATCTGCAAGTAATTCTCTGTCTTCCCACATGGACTGGTAAAAAGATCATCTAAATGAGCACGTCCAAATTAACTGTTTCCCTCTCAAGGCTAGCAAACACAGCAAACCATTCCATTGAGAAACTAGGTCTGCTGCCTGCTTTTGTACAACAAAATGGAAAGAAGCAAAATCCATAAGGAAATGCATGAAGGGCTAAGCTGCCCTGTGTGAAAATGTTTCCTGGTTTAGGAGCTGCTGTTCTCTTGGCAGAGCTGAAGTACAGCCCATAAAAATTCAGGCAACAAAAGAGTGGGATAGGCAATGATGAAAAGTGCCCAACTTAGAGGTAAAAGAGAGATTTCTTCCTGAACTTGGGTCTTGGTGGTCGTTTCCACCATGAGAAATTCATCCTACATGGACAGTGAATCTCATGGGGGATCCTCCAGTGATGCAGAGCAGGAAACAAGCACTGCAGGTAATTTTTCACCATTTCTCAATTTATTCTTTTCATTTTATTAAGAAACAGAACAAGCCTAAACTGTTAAACAAAAGCATTTTGAGATCTATCCAAAAGTTCATTTCATTGTAGCATCTTCTTACTTCAACTGCTTTTCTCACCTTTAGCTATGAGACACATAAATGTGCATCTACCATGTTACACACATTTCTCATCTTGCATCTCAGTCAAGGCTTCAAAACCGCAGGACAAAATAGAATTCTCTCATACCCCTGTGAACAAGGCAGCCAGGGATATTATATTTTACATATGTTCTCTGATACTGGAGTATCAGAGTCCCATCTGCTCAATAAAATATTTGGCTATGAAAAGAAATGGAAAAATAATTAACTAGAAAAATCTCTTTAGTACTGTGGCATATATTTTTTCCAAACGTAAACTTTGTTCCTTCCCAGAGGAATAAAATCCTAATTTTTAACAGCCAATTCAATTATTTGAATATTAAATATAATCTTGATTAATCACTGACAAGCTGCTCAGTATGAGACACCAATCAAGTGAATATATTTTAAAAGTACTATACAAGCATTTTATATGTCTGAATTCTGCTATTATTAGATAAAATACAAATAAAATAGACCTAAATTTTTCCATATGTGTTTGGCCTATCTGCAGAATGTTATGCTAAAAGGACACTTTTAATTTATCTTCCTCAGTGGTTTTTTTTGTTGTGTTTTTGTTGTTGTTGTTGTTGTTGTTTTTGTTGTTGTTGTTGGTTTTGTTGTTGTTGTTGTGTTTTGGGGGGTTTTTTGTGGGTTTTTTTTTTTTTGGTGGGAGAATGTCAGAAATCACTGCTCACAAAGAACAAATGTGCATAATAATCCACTCTTACGAAAAAACAGTCAAAACAACCAGGAGTGGATAATGCCATGTTATTACCTTAGAAGTGGCACAGTCACACTTCAGACTAAGACATTTCAAAAGTCTTTAGGGGATTTCAGAATTTAAGGTCCTGTTGCCACTGAAATTACAGCAAAACCTGCATTAACTTTTCAGGAAGGGGTCTGGCCAAGCGCGTGTGACAAGGAGAGGGGAGGAGACATCTGAGATTGAGCCACCAAGGGCAGGGAGGAGTCAGAGCCTTGGTGCTGCCCCTTTTTTCTGTTAAATACCTTGATTCTTGACAGCAAATGAGGGATTTTGCTGCACCTTGCGAAGAGGAAAAATAGATTGAAACAGGAAAGTCTTTGAGTGGTGAGTCCGACATCCCCAGCTCTCCAGGGCTTGCCTTGAGGGCAGGGATCAGAGGTGGGGCAATGTAGAAAACTTTGGCTTGATCCAAGAGTGCTGGCCCCCAGCTGGAGCTTCCCTTTGAGTCATGGAATCACAGAATGCTTTGTGTTGGAAGGGACACCTTTTCTAGACCAGATTTCCCTGTTCAAACTGGCACTGAATGGTTTTAGAGACGGAGCATCCACAGCTTCTCTGGGCAGCCTGTGCCAGGGCCTCACTGCCCTCACAGGGATGAATTCTTCCCAATATCCCATCCAACCCTTCCCTCCTTCAGCCTAAGGCTATTCCCGTTGTCCTGTCACTCCATGTCCTTGTGAAAAGTCCCTCTCCAGCTCACCTGGAGCCCCTCAAGGCACTGGAAAGGTCTCTTTGGTCTCCCCAGAGCCTTGGGCCTTGGGCCAGCCTTGCCTTGTCTGGGGCTCCCTCGTCAGTACTCAGGTTTCCAAAGTAATCAACACATTCCAAGTCCTGTTGAGGAGAAGCATATGCAATACTCACCACTGACATCCCTGCAAAAATATTTTTAAATGCAGAATTGTACGGCCATTACATATTTAATATTAAATAACCGGTGGGAATTTTAATATATTCTACTTGAAGTGAATACATAAAGTAATGATAAAGAGGTGAAAAGAAATGTGAAAGCTGGTTCATATGAAAGCACGTAGCAATTTTCAGTTGTGTTTTATATATGAACCTATGAAATGTATACAGAAGAAATTAAATGTATAAAATGATTTATAGGTGGATTAAAAAGGCTTGCAATTTTTTAGTTTCATACATCTTCAGGGAAACAGTTATAAATCTCTGTAACTTAAATTGCTTATCCAAGTTCTACAGAAACAGCATAAACAGAGCAAGCAATTATGTGTAATAAACTTTTTCTTTAATATTGTGGCATTCATGTTTTGGGAAAACTACATATCATAATTTATTTTGTGCTGTATTAGATTCTATTTGCTAGGCTCATGTATTTTTTGCAATTCTGCAGAAACTGTCATCTTCCTGGTAGGGTGATCCAGTCATGAAGTGTTAATAAAATAATAATGCAACATAATCTGTGCTTCTGGAAATTAATTTATATACATATAACATTGGATTTTTTTCTCTCATAGACTACAGAATTATCAAAACTCCAGAAAAATCCTTTTGTAAGTGTGGTTTTGAGTGGTTAGAAATTCAGTTTTCATTATAGCCAGTGCTGACGTTTGAAATGATAATTTGAGCAATGTTTCTGGGGTTCAGGCACCGACTGTTACACTCAACAGAAGAGTCTGATGTTTTTTGTGACAGCCATCTAAAAATGTTCGGTTTGAAGTGGTGTCAGCTTTGTTGAAGAAAAGCTCCATAATGGTGGAAGATGTGGGATTTTTCAGAAAAACAGCCTTTTGCCTCAATCCACATCCTAAAACACAAGTAAAGTGTTATCATTTGCTTGGAGCAAATGGGAATCATGCCAGTGCCTGGCAATGGGAATCATGGCTCTGTGAGGCACAGAACAAATCTGAGTAGAGCTGGTCTGGGAGCAGGATGAGATCAATGCTTTGGAGAGAAAAACCACTGGGATTGATCACAAGATACACAGTATATTGTGTAAAAAAACCTCATAGTCTGCTTGGAATAAAGAAAAATAAAATCTATAGAGATTATTTCAATATAGATAGGGTGTCACTTACATTCTTTGAGGGTTTCAGTGGCCTTGACACTTCCATGTGGAATGGAGATGTGCCAGCACTGCAGTTCAAGACATGGAGTTTACAACCCTGTTTCTCACCTAAGGAAATTAAAGCCACAAATGAAATTTCCATTCATCATTACGCTCCTCTGGCATGTTAATCTGTGCAGTGCCATCTCTACACGGTGCTTGCCTGTTGTTGTGTCCCAGGGCCTGAACTCTGTCTGTTAACTTTGTGCAAATTGCTCCAAATTTGAGGCTGAGGGAGAAGGTTTTGCCTCGAGCCCCTGAAGCCTCGAGTCAGCGCTCCATGGACACACACAGGGTCACTGCTGGCATGGGTGGGTCACCTCCAGGAAACCTTCGTGGCAGGAGGCTGACTGTCCCAAGAGCCCTGGGCTCTCTCTTTCACCTTCATTGTCCATGACAAGGGAGTGTCCTCCTGTCACCATCCCAGTGTGCATCTGCAATGAAGAAAAGAAAAAATCTCCCTACTTAGAACTGATGGAGCAGTCTTTTATATTTAAGAGATCCCACTGGCTGAATTAATTTCTGTCTTCTACCCATGCTGAGAAGCCTCAGAGCAGTGGTAAGTTTTCCAGGTGTCCTCAAAGCAGAAATCAACTGGCTACTCAACCCAATTCACTTTTATTATTCTATGGTTTTTGTTGGTTTTTTTTTTTTAAGTGCATAATTTTAATTGCAAACATCTTCCATGCTTATTACCTTTAGATTTAATCTTTCATATCCTACTATTAATAGCAAGGGCCAGATTCAAATAACAAGCTGATCTCTTTAAAGAAAACTGCTTGTGCCTTGTGCAGCCTCTGTGAATTCCTGGGATCAATAATGTTTTGGTAAGCCCTATTTTCAAAAAGTGAAATAATTAAACTTGGGAGGGCTGCATTGGTAAGTCAGATGGTTAAAACTTCTTACCTTGGTGCTTTCTGTTTCACCACTTCTGAAGGCCGATTTAACCCATCTTAAAAATATATCTGAAACATCAGGAGTAGCTTAGGCTGGATCACCTTGATGGTTTCCATCCCTGGGGGGATCCCTCAGTCGTTGCCCCTTTGTGGGATGCTGTTGATGACATGACAGCTATTGAATTACCAGGGTTTTCTGTCAAATACATTATGCTAATCCAGTAGAAGCCTCTCCTGAGGGTGGGTGATGTGAATTTTTCTCTGGAGGAGTGTTTTTCCCCTTGATTGGGTGATGGCTCTCCTAGATAAAACGGTTAAATGTCAGTGATGTAAATCCCACCCTGAGTCTGTGTACAAAACAAGGGAAACTTCTGGGGGTAAAAGATAGTGAACAGTCCTGTTAGGAAGCAGAGATGCCATATGAATCACAATTCTGTTCTTCCAGAGGAGCATTTCCTCCAAGCACATGCTCCATATTTAATTTCTCAGAGCTGATTCTCAGGAAATGAAAATACCCTAAAAATACTATCAAAAGACAAGCCAGGAACTAAATCTTAAAACATGACTGGTTAATAAAAATCTGTAAAACAGTACATTGCAATCTTCCCCTCACCCACTCTGCAATTCTGAGCATCTTCATGTTACTCCCAAACTAAGGTCATGGCCCCTTGTCCCCTGATATCAGCCCTCCCCGCACTGGTGTGCCACCTCCCTTCTCTGCCACAAAGTGATTAACACAATTAGCTTGAATTATGAGCTCTTGTGTCTGGCCTACATTAAGCTGAATTTTGTTCTTGTCAGACTAACAAAGTGACTCTGGCTTGAAAGTCTCTCTGTTTTCTAATTATGTAGTTGGTTTAATAAGGGATGTTACCTTTCCTTATAAAAGATGTTTCTCTTATAACGTTCAGCAATGTGTTCACTCACAGAAACACTGCTGGTATTTCATTAGCTCAGTTTCCCCTGACTAAGAAAAGGGCATGTGGAAAAATGTCATTCCGCTGCTCTTCTTCCTTGGCTGGGCTAGGTCCTGGCTTTGGTGCTAGGGAATATGATAATGTCAGTTTGGGTGCAGTCAGCCTGACTGATTTCTGGTCTGTGTGCCAAGGCTGGCCCTCTCTGGAGGTCCTGGCCCAGCTCTGAGGGAGCGATCACGTTCTGAGGTTGAGCTGGGGAGGTGTCGCTGGCATTGTTCATCTCCGCTCTCCTCCTGCACAGGGGCTTTGCTCTGCACCTCAGTGAGGTGCAGGCTTCCATCAAAGCACCCTCCCCCCAGCACAGGAGCAGAGAAAGATGAAATAGCAGAATCTTTTTGCTCCACTCCTCAGTCTATTCTGACTTCTCTCAGGCAGGGCGAGTGCTGCGGTTTTACTGCAAATGCTCTGTACGGAAAGCACATGTACCTGAAACCATTCCTGTGACCATGTTTGCCTTTCACTCTGCAAATAACTGGGAGTAGATAGCTCCTATCCCTCAGGAGCTGCTGAGGACTGAGAGTGGCTGGGATATGCAGATGAAACATCCCTTTCTCCACAGCAAGGTGTGAAAGTAGGGAGCTCCTTGCCCTTCCGAGTTTCAGGCCAAGGGGCTTCAGTGCTCACGGAGCAAACAGGAAGATGTGTGATTAGGAAACCTCCAAACTTCAGAAACATCTTCATTTCAAATTCTGACTTCCTGCCACGCATATATTCTTCTGCAAGCAGACTCCGAGGCAATTTATTAACAGCTCTGGAGGAGTGATATCTGCAGAATCTGGTTTTCAGCTTTTGACAGCTGAGCAGGGCTAATGTTACTGTTTCAGAGTGTAGAGCAATATATATTCTGTATATTCAATGAAGTGTCCTTTGAAGGTGCAAATGAAACAGCTTATCTGAGGCAAAAAGCTAAAAAACACATGCGAATATTTTAGATCATTTATCAGCACATAGGGAAAAAAAAAGTGAGAATAAAAAGGTAGAGCGTATTTTCCAAAGATTTTTTAACCACAATCAACTGGAAGTTTCAACCCGTATTTCTTTCTGGCCCTAGTTAAGTAAATATTTTAATAGAATGCATTACAACACATAAACAAATCTAACCTAAGCACTTGAAGTACTTTAATTTCTTAAAATAAAAAATTAAAAAACAACAGTGAAGATGTTTCTACAGCCTTGAAAGCTTAAAAAACATCTCAAACAGACCTAAGCTCAGAAATGAGAGCTTTTAAAGAAATTCTCTAAGTATGATATAACGAAAAGTTGTAGAGGTGCTCCAGGAAGAAATAAAGGGACTTTTGATCACATTAGGGATTTAAAATGAATCATTGAAATCTTAACATTGTTCTTGAACTTTCCCAGAACAGAGGTGTTCCTTTGCATGAATGTTACAAGGAGGGTGGAAGAAGAAGCTAGAGCAAAGTAGGATTGACATGCATGATGAATTACAGTTCATTAATCCAATTAATGAGTAATTCCAGAAGCTTTAATCCCAGATAAAGCTCTTTATCATAGCTCTGGTGGCTAGTGCTGCACTAACTAAGAGCCTGTCAGCAAATCCATTGCAAGCCTCTATTATATGAAGCCTGCCACGCACTGCCAGAGCTTTTATGGAAATATTTTGTCCAAAGCATTAATGAGAAATACAGAGAAAGAAGCAGTCTCTACACTTATTTGACTGGATTCACATTACAGAAGATTTCAAGGCACATTTAAAAAGACACAGTCCAAGTAAAAGTAACATGAAATATTGATAAGAGCTCTTGGGTTAGAAAGCAAAAGTCTGTTCCTGTTTCTGATGTAATCTGTGTGCAGGATTTCCTCATGCACATCCTGGGACTGATGGGAGCCAGTGAAGTATGATGAGGTGTTTTGAAAATAATCTCTGTTCCATTTTTACTCTCTTTAATTTTTTTGGTAGCACTGCCTAAAAGTGTGATGATCTCTGCACAATTCAGAAATGCAATCCCTCCTCAACTCTCACATTCAAAGAGAGATAAAAGAGGGAATAAAGAGTGGGAATAATATGAGTTTGCACACTGGTTATTCTCATTCCCAGCAGAACAGAGCTCATAAGAGGGAGTTAAGTGGGAGATAAGCATCTGATCTTCTAGTGGGTGTCTAAGAGGGTCAAACAATGGATTAAAATTTGCAAAGCAGGAAAAAAGAATATATCAGGACTTCCCAGGAATGTTTCCTGTTCAAGAAGCCACTTCAAATTCCTACCTAATGTCCCTGTCAGAGCAGCCTCTTGGCCAGCCAATATTTATTCACCCACTGTGATGGCACTGACAACAGCTGGGCCTTCACTGAGACAGACCCCTTTGAAAACTCTGCTGTGACAGCTCTGGATACTGCTGTGCAGTAATTTTCATTTGAGAAGTTGGCTACCCAACTCTAGGACCATAAATTCATTTATTTTAATGCCAGAAAAGACTTGCCCACGAGAGCCCGTGCAGCAGGCTCAAGGACTGTTCCCAGCTGCTTTGAGCAGCGATGTCAAATTATCCTCTGCATTCTCAGTTAGTAAAAGCTGCATGAGCAAGACACAGGATCCTGCTATGATGGCTATTTCAGTAAAAGTGCATCCCTTCTGATGTTGCCAAAGTGCCAGTTGCGGGATGAAGACAGTTCACAGCCAATTACACTGAGTGATGGATTCATATTTCTTGATCAATGACTTTGAAGCCTTCTGGAACAACACTGCACAATGATCCCTCATCTTAAAGCCCAAACAAGATGAAAAGTGACATGCAGAAGCAGGAGTCAGAATTTCAGGCATGCCAGAGCTAGTTCTGACCAGCCTGCCTGTAGCAGTGCTCCTGAACTGGAAGAAACTGCAATCACTCCAGCACAGAGGAAGGGTTTGATGGAAACAAGCAGCTACAGAGATTATTGGAGCAGGAACACAATTGTCTCAAAAGCATTCCCATTTAGCAAAAGCAACATGACAATTTGAAATCTAGGGCTGAATACTTGTGCTGCCAATTGGTAGAAGTTCAGATTTCAGGAGCTTTGAAACACAGTGGAAAATGGGAGCTTTGATGAGCTTCAATACACTTCAGTGTGGCAAGGCATATTATTACAGCTGATTGGGCTTTCCTTACGTGTGTGAAGCAGGGTCACCAAAGTGTGTGGTGTTTAAAATGGTCTTTGACCCTGTTAAAGCCTTCCTGGTCTCTTCATTAAACCCCTAAAAGTTTGTGCTAGATCATCCAAAGGAACTGTTTCATCCGTCAAAAAACACAGCAGTCTCCGGAAAGGAAATGTTTTTGATCCACACATTTTGGTCTTGTTAAATAACTATAAAAATAATAATTCTCCAATCATGACTGTGCAATGCCTATCCAGGAGAAACAGCACGTGCATCAGTATTTTACTAAAGGAAAAGGAGGAAGAAGAGGAACCCACCTCTGCAAGTCCCTGAGGAAGAACAGATGTTCCCTGGGAGCATTTCTGTGTGGAAGAAGTTGCAGCTGGTGCCAGCAGATTTTCTGGATCCCACCTTTCACCCTTTTTCTGCAGGTGCCTGGGAAGAAATCAAACATCAGGTAATAAAAACTAAAAAGGATAAAAGCACAAGAGTAAGACAGAAATGGAAAGATGAAAAATCACTGAAATGATGGGAATAAAACCATCATGCTATTAGTTTTCCAAATGCTTTTGAAGCTAAATAGGCATTTAGATTTGTTAGGTTGCACTTTTGAAACTTCTGTGGTAAAAGCTGCAAACAGTTAACCTGAAAGAAGCACAACAAATCCACCCTGTTCTGATCTTCTGATATGCTACCACTTGTAAGCTCCCTTAAAAAATGCCTTTTGCAACTAAAAAGCGTGCCACATGTTTGTAAATGGGAAATTAAAGATAAGAAATCCTGAATAAAGTCAGGCTACTGGATATTTACATTCAAAGTGCTTTGCAACTATCAGTCAATTACCTCAGCGTGTTTTCTGGCTGTCTCCAATCTGGCTGAAAAATGCAAGCTCACGAATTCTCTGTGAGATAGGTGTTATTAACCTGGTTTTCAGAGCTGGAAGCTGAGACAGAGCAGAAGTGGGTGGCTCACCCTGTGTGGTGCTGGTGCCAGAGTTGGAAATGGAACAGTTTGTTTCAACATGTTTCCACCTCAGGATTTTGTAAGCCTCCATCCCAGAGGTGAATTGAAATTTTGGTATCACAGGACAAAATATGCCTCCTGATGCTCACACAACGCATTTTTCTTCTTGGGCTAATTATAATATAAATATTCCTTGTTCATGAAATCCTACTTTTATCTCAATGTTTCCCTTCATTGCTGGCTCCCCACTGTTCCAGGACAGGAAACTCTGTATTCTTATAACTAGACTCCATTTTTTAATTTTCTTTTTAGTCAAGATTAGGATGAGCAGTGGGAGGACAGAGGTATGGGCTGGTGGTATTTCTCAGTATCAGTTGTCAGCATACAAGGCAAAATGGGATACACATATCCAGACTTCTGTGTTTGCCTTGCTGGCAGACTGTATGATTCCTCTTTATTGCCTTTATAGTCTTTTGGCTTTTTCTCTTAAAAAGAAACAACCAACCTTCAGTTCCTTAGGGAAGGACAGGTAGTGGGTTTTACATCCAATAAGGAATTTATTCTGGAACACTCATTTTTAATCTGATGTTGGTCATAACAACTCTTCTCCTCTACAGGAAGTAATTCAGTCTGCTCTTGCTATTAAAGCATTTATTTATGATTTTTTTTTTCCAATGACAGCTCACTTTGGGCCCAGGTAAAAGTGTTTTGGAGTCAGAGGAAGATTAGCTGTTCTGCATTCATTATCAGAGGAAATTACTACACTTTTTCCTCCCCAACATCCAAGGAAATTTTGGATCCCCTGTCCAAACTCCAGGCAAGGCTCCCCTAATGGAAGGTTTTAAACAGTTAAATACAATGGCTTTAGATTTTTCACTCATTAGAGTAGCTCCTAATAAATGACACGCCATTTTTTCTTGAACACCATGGTGATGTGAGTCTCCTGTTAAAGCCTAAAGATGGAATAATTGAAAATGGATAAGTGACCTTGAAACGTCCTGTCTTTCTGAGAGTCAATAGGCACTGTGCACATTAATTAGTGTTTTGCAGAGTCTACTCTTAATATTTACCAAAGCAGAAAAGCTTTCCCTCAGTCAGTCAAGGGCAGGACTGCATAGCCTTTGACTGTTGACATATTCACATTTATCATGCTTTCTTTTATACTTTATTTAATTTGCAAGAGTGCATTTAATATTTTGTTAAAGAAAGCTCCATTGAAAATATTTCTTTATTACAGCTTCATCTGAAAACACGCCTATGAATAGCAGATTTGATCACAAGCACTATAGGGCAGCTTCTTGTTATCAATGACAGAAATGTGATTAAAAGGACACACAAATACGATTTTTTGGACAGGACATTAACTCAGAGGTTATAAATGCAACTTGTCAAATTTTATCAACATGATCATAACCAAATCCTGATTTTAGTGTGACTTTAAAAAGAAGAAATCTTTGTTTTCATCACATTTAATAATAATAAAAAAACCAAAACACCCTGCAAAAAAAAAAGATTGGTTAAGGTTTACATTTAGCCACTTCTTCTTAATCAGAGAAAAGTGAAATATCTGACAAATGCCAATACATATCAAAGAGAAAATTTTAACAGCACTATCTATTTTATTGCTAAATTATTTCAGAAGTCTCATAGGAACACTGGAGACCAGACTAGACAAGACACTGATGAAACAGAAGGCAAAACAATCCTGTGCTAATAGAAAAGTGAACAGGATGAATGTTTTCCATTCTCTTTAGTGCTTTTCTGCTTGGCCTGTAAGTTATTGCAATCAAAGGACAGATAAAATTCCTTGCTGAGATCTTGCTGGCTCCTTCAATATTTTTTTATTAAATGATGGCACGATTAGACTTCTATGAATGACAAAGTACATAATTTTAAATAAGGAACTGCAACACTTTTGTTCTTTACCTAGACGAAGGGTAATCATACTGCATTTGTTGACTTTGAAGACAAATATCCTTGTCAGGGGATGCCTAATTGCCAGCCATTACCATATGTGCTTGCAGCGTTTGAAATATGCACTCGTGTTCATAAAGGTAACTCAAGCCAGAGTCAACTCTCCACACCCAGCCAAATTTTGATTTTTCTGGTAGAATTTGCCTGCCTGCCTCTTCTGGGGGCTGCTTGGATGAAGTGCACTGAATTCTGTCCCAGCAGATGAAATAGGAATTCCAGCTGTGAAGGACTCCTGCAATGCAGCCAGCTCCCAGCACAGCTGGCTCCAGGTGAGCTCAGATACTTTCCCCACTCAGGGCCCAACATTTATGAGACAGATTCTCCTTCAAGTAGAGGTTAAGCAAAGAATGACTCTTTGTTTGCTTCCACCTTACAGAAGATGTTGGGTAGAATGTGCTGAAGAGGCAGATGGGCCATACCCAGAGCAGTGCTTAGCAAGAGCTGCTAATTCATCCAGGACAGATAAAACTCAGTTATGAATTTACTTGAGCTTGGGCCAATGCTTTGTGCTGCCTCTCTTGATCACCCCTGAAATTCCACATGTTTTTACTAGAAACCCAAATTGAAGAGGAATAGGCAATATTGTGTGAACAAAAGTGTTTTCAGTAAATATTGTTAAAACATAGTAGATAATTTTTAATTATACATTCCTGTACATTGCAAGTGTTGCAGCACAAAGCTAGTCCAACGACTAGAAGCAAATGCTATTTCATCCTCTCATTATTTAAGCCAGCCAATAATTTCTAAAAATTGTAAATGGGCCACAACAGGAGAAGTTTTATCAGCCATGATGTTGATTAACTTTATGGATGTAAAGAGCAGTTACACTGGGACTGCATGAAAACAAACAGGTAAGATCAAGCACATGCATTTATTTACCCTTTCACGTGCACAAATTGCTTTAATCTGGACAGTTCTTAAGACCATTAATGTAAAGAGCAGTTACACTGGGACTGCATGAAAACAAACAGGTAAGATCAAGCACATGCATTTATTTACTCTTTCACGTACACAAATTTGCTTTAATCTGGACAGTTCTTAACATGATTGAGTTAAGGATCACCAGCTTGTAAGGGGGCTGGCTCTCAAAATGCCATCAAGAAATAAAAATCCTCATCCTTGCTTCAAACTGCTTTACTACCACAGCAGTAGTATTCAAGTCATGCCTTGTAATTGCTTATTTCTTTGGTGTCACACACATACTCATGGCATTATTGATATTTCCATAAACTATCTTAGTTATTCCCACTCTGACTTATTATTTGCAGTACTTGATTTTTTAAAATATTTATTTATATAGCTGTGAATTAAGTAGCTCCATATAGACTATAAATCAAATCACGTTGATCTGACACAGGTAGATTTCACTGCTAACATTATCCTACTGCAACTGTAGCAACATTTGTGAGAACAGGAGGAGTTTTATCAGAAAGGAAAATCAAAACTGCTCTCAGGCTGCTACTCTGGAATTGTCAGCAGCTCAGGAACTGTTATGTGAAATAGAATATTTTGTTAAAATGTAACAAAAAGTAAAACTTCTAAAAAGTAAATTAACTATCATCTTAGATGGAAAATATATTTTATGGTGTCCTTTTTTGTTTGTTTGTGGTTTTTGTTTTGTGCTTTTTTGTTTGTTTGTTTGTTTGTTGGGTTTTTTTGAGGGAGTATGTTTTATTACCATTGAGGGGGTATGTTTTGTCTACCATCTCCCATTTACAACAGTTGCAGGTTTTGGATCAAAGGCACTTAGTGGGGGTAAAAGTAAGACCCAGATGCAGATTTGCACCCCCAGAAAAATTCCCAGGCAAACATGAATCAAACTGAACATGAATCCTCTTGAGGATTCCAAGGTTCCCAAGATAACCTCTTAAAAAGTTCAGTAGGGCACCCCAGGCCCTGCAGTGTCCCCTGCTCACAGGTGATGCCATCCAGGCTGATTTTGTACCCCTGAGCAGCAGGACCAAGGGAATCCAGAAGTGCCCATTGGAGGAACATCTGGAGGCCATCCACTCCAGCCTGAATGGAGCAGCATGGTCAGCAGGACCAGGAATAACAGGAATGTGCAGGATGCTCACCAAGATCAGGTATGGCCAAGAGCAGGAATGGCTCTGTGTCTCCTGGCCAGACTGTGCAGTCAACACTGGATTGCAGAGAACAAGGATGCAAAAGAGAGAGAAGGAAAATGTTTCCAGGCTCCCTCCTTCTCATGCTACAGCTGAGAGCTTAAGCCTCTTGCAATGAGCTAAGTGCAGCCTGTACATAAATCATGTCTTTTGCCTGCTAATCAGCTACATTAAAATTAATAAAATGTAAAGAGAAGATCTAGATTAATTAGCAATTGAGTATGGACTACAGTTTTACTATCTATAGATTTTAGGCACCTGCAAGAAGATCTCTTTAGTGCATAGCAGACAGCCAAAAAGCAAAGACATGCATCTATAAATCTCATAAATTTATATTGCACTCTGTATATATAGAATTGTTGCTTGCATGTGGCACACACGTTATTACAGCATTGAACAAAGCTGCTGTTCCCAAATTATGCTTTGCAATTCACCATTCTAAAAACACTGCTATAAGCAATGTCCAGTTTTCACTCTCTGGGTCTCTGTTGCCTCTGATTTTCCAGTTTTCTTGAATGAAAGGGAAGAAGGTCAAGTGACTGGTCCAAAATTCTAGAGGCACTCCCAGGCGCAGCTGCGTACCAGGGCTGGCTTACACCCCACAATCTCCTTGCACCACACAGCATCCCTCAGGGCAATGACAGAAGAGGGTAATGAGATTGCCAGTTATTTTTCTTCATCAAATAAAGTGAGATTGCCAGTTATTTTTCTCTATGATGTAGTATTTCTTATATTCTAGTTTTAATTTACAAACCTTCTAAGCTGAGGCTGCTACACAGGCTTAAGAGAGGAAATACCACAGAACTACTCAAAGTAATAAACAGCCCCCAACCCTTTATCATGACCTGCTTGTCACAGCTACATTTGATTTTCAGTCCTCCTGATCTGAATTTGTGAAATTGAGTTCTTGGATGAAGCACTGCAGAAGGGATTTTGAAAGCACGCCGACAAAGGGATGGAGAGCTGGAGTCTGTTCCCACAAAATCAGCAATAAAATTGCTTTCAATGAGCTCAGGGTGAGGTGGAGAATGACTCCATGCAGCAGTGCACCACTGCTTCCAGTGACCTGCTTCAGTGGGCTTGAAAGCCCCTTTTGGAGGCAGACAAACTCCATCCTGCTTTGCCATCACACTGAGGTCACTCCCAGCTGCTGGAGGCTGGAAGATCTGACACTGAGAACATCGAAATTCCTTTGTAGGCTCATCACATTTTCCAAATGCAAACGTTGAGGCACTTTGGAAATGAATTGCATATGAGAAATTTAAATAAATTAAGAGCTGTAGCTTGCTGGTATCCTAGCATTTTTTAATGATATTAATAGCATATCAAATGGATTGCTCTTCTAAGATAGGTGAATTATCAGAGAGATGGCTCTTATCTACTACAAATGCTCTTTTGTTACATGCTGGGTTCTCTGAAGGTCAGCCATGCTGTGATGTGAGGGACTGTTGCAAATATCACAGAGTTCTATCTTGCACTGTTGCTGCTATTGTTACAAGAATTGTATAAATACTCAACCCTTGACTCTCAGTTTTGACAAAAATGATGGTGTGTCTCCCACACCGAAACAACAACTGCTGCATGGGGGAAACCAAAGTGGGTTGGTGCTTTTTTCCACTTATTGAAATTACAGTGAAATGACAGTTTGAGAGGTTAAATCCCAGTCTGAGTTGCAAGTCAAGTTGAACAAGGAAAAATTTTGCTTTGATGAGTCCAGTTTAAGAATGTTGCTGTAATGAAGGATAATTATGATGATGGAAATTAAGGACAGAATTATGATAATTGAAAACTCAGTTGTGGCAGATATTAAAAGACCCTGGAGTTCTGGGGCTGTTAAACATTACCATTAAAATCCTGGTAATTAGAAATACTTGACAAAGGATGGGTGAACATTTAGTAGAACAAAATCTTGGGTAACACTTTCTGATAATCCTGTTAAATTACACACTGTATTACATGTTTATGTCTTCTGTACCAAGACTGCTTGATGGCAGAGTTGCATTCCAGCATCTAAACCTTCCATCTTACTACTTTGGAAATAGATTTAACAGGGGAAAAATAAAAATATAATTAAAAATAAAAATAAAAATTAAAATTAAAAAAAAAGAGAGAGAGAGAGAGAGAGAATATTAGAAAACTTCTTGCACTTCATCCCACCACTGTAATCAAGCACAGACAAGATATATAAAGATCTAATTCCCATGAAAGCTAGGTTGTGACCTCATTTTTGGTACAGTACAACTGAAATGTCCCAGTTCTTCTACAGCTGTCTAAAATTCATTTCAAGGATGTAGGGTATGCATTATTCCACTCTCTTTGGTGAATTTTTTTAGCTGCTTTTTCTGTAAGTTAGGGAACTGCTTCTAAATTCTACTTTGAGAGGTCTCCTTAGTTTATTTGTCTTTGGGTTATAAGGAAATCTTCTGTGTAGCGATCAAGTGCAGTGAAATGCCATCTAAAAGTCCAGGGAGATGTAAGATTCAAAGGTAATATTCATAATATTCATAACCAGGATGATTAGATAAGACTTGATTAGTTTGTTAATTATTTTTAACTGTTTGAAAAGGAAGTCCTTTGGGGCCTGGGACACAAAGAAGAAAGGAATTTCTAGACTATTCCCACTTGAGCCAATTTAGAAGAATTTACCACTTGACCAGCAACTAGTTCCTATTACTGTAGGGTCCAATTCCACAAATCCACAGTCCTGGCAGCCCCAGTGCAGAGTCCTGGTGCCCACAACCCCTTCTGAAGTGTGAAGTTCTTCTGCACCTCCAAACTCCCATCCTGGCCCTGCTGGGGACAGGGATCAGCTGTGCATGACTGACCCTGCTCACGTCACCACTGTTTTAACTCCACATTACAATCCTTGTTTCCCTCACAAACACCTCCTCTCTGAGTGACATGTTTTTAATACACTGTTTTATCTTTGTCTGATACAGGATTTTTATTGCTGAATTTGGAATATTGTATTTAAGACGCTTTTTCCAGATTGCAGATATTTTACATATAAATTGCCTTATATTACAAAAATTATACTCTGCAGTCCTCACGAGCAGTCTCCTTCTCATGTCTCTCACATTTTGATCCCTCACTGTG
This sequence comes from Passer montanus, assembly GCF_014805655.1. Lineage (NCBI taxonomy): Eukaryota > Metazoa > Chordata > Aves > Passeriformes > Passeridae > Passer > Passer montanus. The sequence goes on along the minus strand of NW_024356504.1, from coordinate 23,520,551 downwards.
CATGGCAGAGTGGGTGGGATAACTGCAACCCAGGCTACAGCTCTGCAGTACCAGCCTTGGCCAGGGATGGACTGAGCTGTTTGAGGAAAGACACTTGAAACAGAATCTTGGGTCCCACCCTCAAATTTCAGTTGTATCTGCACTGTCGGGGTCTCAAAATTCTGATTTTCCTGACTTCCCACCAGGGCCAGATTTCCAGAGGATGGGATGTTCTGCCAGCTCTCTGCCACCTAGCTGCAGGTTAAGTGATAGAGCTCAAAGAAAGCTGCAGGTGAGCAATATTTTAAAAAAAAAAAAGTTTGGTCCTAAATATTTTTTACATCATATTCAATATTCATAATCAGTTATTGCTTTCTTAGCACTCTACTATGGAGTCACAAGACCTAAATAGGTATGACAAATTTCTGCTCCTGCTGGCATCAGGAAAATTACTGCATCGTGTTCCAGACTTTGGGTTCATATAAAGTATTCATGAAATCCACGGCAGCTAAATAAATATGTGCAGCAGCTCATGATGTCTGCACTGAAACATGCCATTCCTCACTCATCTGGAATTGTGTCAGGTCACAACTGATTGAATAGTATCAATTATTAAATATTATCAATTATGATTGAGTATTATTCAGCAGATTTTTCCAACTGCCTTTGGATGATCATTCCCAACTGGTGACTGACCATGTCAGGCTTCAATGGATTATAGTAAAGTAAAAGATTAAGTACAACTTAAGAGAGTAGAGAGAGAGACTCCACACTAAAAATGCTATTTCCCCTCTCTAGCTCCCATCCAAAGGCACCAACACCATCAGATCTGGGATGGGGTTTACTTCTCCCTTGGGGAATCTTGCTCCATGGCAGCCAAAAACCCAGGAGAGGAGCTGATGTTTGTAGATGTGCCAGCAGCTCAGAGGGAAAAGGACACAACTCAGACTGCAAAAAGGAGATGGAAGAGAGTCAAATCTAATGAAGTATCTGCTCAGGAGAGGAAAGAACCAGAGCAGAATAAAATGTTACAAGAACTGAAAAACAAACAGCTTATTGCTGGTAGAGATGAGTAATTGCGTTGTCCCACATAAGCTGTGGAAAAGGCTGGAATTCCCTGTAGGTAATGACACCACAAGGCCATGGCTCAAATGCTGCTTGTAGCTGATTGAAATTTCTGTAAAAGAGACCTTTAAAGCAATTATTTCTTCCTGATAGTGAGAAGGGGATCTCCCTCATGTTGCCAGCATTTGATGCAAGATATGATTAATTTAACTTAATAGATCACAGAATCTTGTTCCAATCCCTCTGCCATGGGCAGGGACACTTCCTCTAGACCAGGTTGCTTAAAACCTCATCCAACCTGGCCTTGAACAGAGGGATGGGGCAGCCACAGCTTCTCTGGGTACGCTGTGCCAGGGCCTCACCTCCTCACAGGGAAGAAATTCTTCCTGATTTCCAGTCTGACCCTGCCTCTGTCAGTGTGGAGCCCTTGCCCCTTGTCCTGTCACTCTCTGCCCTTGAAAAAGTCCTTCTTCAACCTTCTAAGTCCCACAGGGAAGAAATTCTTCCTGATTTCCAGTCTGACCCTGCCTTCTGTCAGTGTGGAGCCGTTGCCCCTTGTCCTGTCACTCTCTGCCCTTGAAAAAAGTCCTTCTTCAACCTTCTTCTAAGTCTCCTTTGGGTACCAGGAGGCTGATACACATCAGTAACATTTATTTCTACGAGAAGGAATATCAGGATGCTGCAGGAAATAACCTGCAAATGCAAGAGTGTGAGCTGTGAAATCCCGAACCAACTTTCCCGATGGTTGTTCCGTGCAGCCTGGCTGCTTCCCAGGGAGCTCAGAGCAGAGTAGTTGAAATAATACCACCATCTGCTGGGCAGCTGGGTAATTCAGGGAGCGGAGAGCTCCTTCGGAGATGAGAGTGTGTGTGACTCCCAGCTCCCTGGTACACACTGGAACATGCCTGGTAAGCCCTCATCACGTAATTCTTAATTATTTCTATTATTGATGCCTGCTGATGCTTCCCCAGGCTGCTTGCTGTGTAAGACTCAGCTAAATAGATACATAACAAAACATGTCTGCCTTGCATGACACAAGGAGGGAACTGAGGAACATTTTTCACAGCATTTCTGCGTGGGGAGCAGCACCCCTAGAGCAGCTGTGCCCTGTAAAAGATATATGATTTTAATTCCCATCAGGACTGGTATCATTTGCTCTCCAGATCTGTTGCTAGGTCACATGCAGCTGCTCACACCCAGCCTGGCAAGCAGAAACCCAGAAACAGCAATGTCCACTGGCGAGTTGAGATGCTTGCCACGGCCAGATGTGGGGACTAGCACGTCACAAAGGCCCAGGAATGGTTCCTGCAGGAATTGTCAGTGCAGCAGGATCACTGGCTGCTGGATGTAGCCTCATTTCTGACACAAGCGTTTTCCAGGGAGGACGTGAGGTGCTGTGACACATGGGTGGCATTCAGCAGCAATGAGCTGCAAAGGCACAGGGCTGCCAGCTCAGCTAACGTGGGCAAGGCTCATCATCTCCTGTAGCCTAAGGCACAAACAGGGATGGCGTGCCTGGAACTGTGAGAAGCTTTTCCCACCCACCAAATGACCAAAGACTTGTGAACAGTTGGATCAGTGGAGGAAAGCTTTCACAGGAAGCAGGAAAAAAGGCTCAAGCATGTGCCTGTTGCTGTGGGGAGACAATCTGCTGGGGTCCCTCAGTGAAGATGAGTGGCAGCCCTGGTGTGAAAAGCCAGTGAGATTCCCATTTCTGCAGAGGAACAATTGCTGGAGCTACACAAGACCTACCACCCCCACTCCATCAGCCTGTTGGTTTTTACAAAGTTATAAAAGCTGTGACACCTCCAGCTATTTCAGACATCCATGGGGAATGAGGAAAACATGATGAAGTAATTCAGTGTCCTGAAACTCCTGCTGAAATTTAAAATGCATCCCTTTTTGGGATGCTCAGAGGAGATGGGCATCCTTTTTGGGATGCTCAGGCAGATCTGCTGCCTGAGCTGCAAAGGTTTGCCTGGAGGCAGGACTCTGCTGGGGAGGATGGTGAGGCTGCATGAAGCACCTGGCTGTGGGGATGAAGAACCTTTTGTTAGGGAATTCGTGGAGATTGGGGGAATAGGTGGTGATGCAGAGGATGAGGGAAGGCACAAACTTAGGCCAGGTCCTGCACTAGTGTGGGCATGGATGTGGCTGCAGCCCTGCTGGGACCTCGCCAGGGCTTCCTCCTGGGATGATCAGTACAAAAAATATCCTGGGATATTTAAATTGCTTCTTTCCCCTGTTTTTTCTGTGCTATGGAAACTTCTTCTATGCTACAGAACTTACTATGACTCTCATTAAAAAAATTAAAATAACAATAAAAAATAAAATAATTAAAAATAACAATAACAACAAAATAACAATAGAAATCCTTCCACTATATTTATTCACTTATGTTTACTTATAAATCAAAATTAATAGCTTCCGATAGCCAAGGTGCAGCTTTTCCATCAGGAGCAGGAGCAGCAGTAGGTGCTGTGCATTTATAATGATTAAATACCATTGGTGTGTGTCACACACATATGAAGCTGTACCACGAGCTGACTATCTTATCCAGAAAGGACCTGGCTGGCAATTTTTATGTTTTTTTACACCCAGCTATCCTCTGGTTCATGACAAAACACCACTACATGAGGTGCCCCTGCTTCAGCCCAGTTTCTAAAACAATGCAGAGAATGAGGTCAGAAAGGTTGAATTAAAATTAGGAGTTCATCACAACTATCCAGGAATTCTTTTCCTTGAGCCAGCTAAGAGCAGTCACATTACTTAATACCACAATGTCAAATTATGGGAGAGGTCATTGTAACACTGCCAAAATACCAAATAAAGTGGGGAGAGATGGTATTTTCAGTTCAGCTGTGGAATGACCACATCTGAACAATCCTCTGAGTATTTTTGACCTGAATGACCTTCAGGCTGTGACCTTCAGACTCTGCTTATTATATTTATAAATGAATACAAATAAATAAATTTGCTTCTCCTGGAGCAACTCTTTCAGAAAACATTGTGTGGAGGAAGGAAATCTATTTAAATGCAGTATTACAGCTGGGTCATCTGAGAGAGTTACGAGTGCTTTGCAATAGCTTTCTTGCAAATACCAAGTGCCAGAATTTTTTTCCATATTTTCCTTCTCCAGTTTTTTGATTTAAAAGATCCTGTTTATTTTTGAAGTGTCACTTTAGCTGAGCCATGTGTTATCATCAAGGCATGCTCCTGTAGTTAACCCAGGAAAATACTGTTTTCAGGGAAAGCAGTATTAAAGCTATTGGTGCAATAAATTATTTCCCTTTGTATGGAGATCAAGTAATTGAGTGCTTACTTCAGAAAAGACAATACAACATATATAGTGAGTCCATTAACAGTAACAACAAATCTTTTCTGCCTCTAGAGGAAGAATTAATTATTTACATGTTTCTCATTAACTTTTTACCTACTGTTAACAGTAGGTTTTTAAGAGAGTCCCTTTCTCTCTGTGATCAAAGATTTCAACAAGCCCATCTACAAGCATATTTAACCATTTTAAGTTATTTGCAGCCTGTCACCAAATGACATTAGCAATTTGTAGGAAATGCTGCAGATATGCCAGAAATTCCACAGTCTTTTTGAGATGCCAATGCTTTCATCCACTGCCCTTGTGTAAATGTTAAAATACCACCTATATCTTGCCTCCACCTCACAAAAAATAACAAGAAACCTCACGAGAGACTGGAATCTGCCTGTAGACTCCAGATCCATGGGTCTGGTGGTCATGTATTTCCCTGGAGTTTAATCTCTGCTTTAGCATCTCCTGGAAGAATAGGTAGTGGAATCCTGGCCAACTGAAAATGGGTTCACACTGCTAGTTTAGGGGAAAACATTGCAAGTTTTTTCCAACTAAACCTGGAGTCAGTTTTGGTAAGACAAACTCAGAGAAACTGGTGATAAAAGGGTCTTCATAATTCATCTGAAAATCTTATAGAATCGTTGAAATTCTCAATAATTTCAGCCAAAAAAATGGACCAAATTGCATTGTGTTTTGGTACCATTTTGACTCAGATCCTAAAACCCAGAGAAAGCCAGAACTTATCAAAAATATTTCCATTTATTCTTTGATTTAATGAACCACTTAGACCCTCATGTATCCGTGAGCTTGTGCAACTGAATCTTTTACTAATTGATTTGCCTTCCAAAGAATTTAAATAAATCAAAACCAAAATCACAGCATTAGAGAAGGTTAATATAATGGGAATTAGATTCTCAGATTCACTGATTCACACTAGAAAAGGAGGCATGCCTTTCCAAACTGTTGAGATCCCTTTACACCACTGAAGAGCCCCATTCCCCAGATTCTCATCTCCAGTGCCGGGCTCTGCAGGGCCAGGGGGATCCTCACTCAGGGGCACTGGGGTAGGCTTTATCCAAAAGCTGGAAATGTGGCTGATGCAACAGTTCCTGCTCCGTGAAACAGCCAATTTCTGCTCTGTGACCCCCTCCAAACTCGAGGAAGCATTTGTGATGTGACAAGCCAGACTGTTCATTTCATCAGGCATTGCCCAGCACCAGCTGCTCCTGAGGAAAGTTCAGCAAACTTGATAATGAGCACTGGGGGAATAGCAGAAGTTTCCTCTTCAGCTGAGCAGTAGTTGGCTCACATCTTAAATATTTTATGCCCACTATACACTCAAAAATGCTGTGAAAGGTCTGTGTAAGCTCTTGGTTTTCATATTGGTGTTTAGCCTATGTTAAACACAGAGAAAATTCAGTGTTGTGTAATGCTATTGAATATCACAGATCTAAGATTTATTACAGAAGGAAATTGCACTGAAGGAACTTACTGGAAACAAAACAAAACCTGTGACTCCGTGATGGATGACTTTGTTCTCTAGTCTTACACCAATTATTTACCAAAGCATTTGTTACATTTGACTTTAGGCCAAGCAAGGATGTGAGCTGACATTTTCTAGAATATTTTAAAGAATTGACAATTTGCAATACATTAGCAAGCCCAAAAAGGAGCAAAGCACATTAAGATGGAGTTCTAAAATCAGATACCTTGATAACTTAGCCAGTGGTATTTAGTCATAATTTAGCCATTGGTATTGAGTCAGTTCCACTAAGTGTGTAACAAAATGCTGTAACAAAATGAATCATAAGCTCCATGTCCCTTAATGCAAATTATTGAGTTAACTCTTCAGCAAGATGCCATTACCTGCAGTGATTACACGTTCACAGCATGGGAGTCAGAAGCAAATCTGGCAGGTGCAAACATCTGCTTCTTTTTTTATAGCTGCAGAGAAGTGTCCTGCAACCCAGTGTGCTTCAACTTGAACCAGAATTTTATGAAGCTCTGAGAGTGCTGGGGAAATTAAAAAAAAAAAAACAAATCAAGCTTTCATTCCTCCTGTGCAATTTTCTGAGGACTTATTTAGCTTCATCTAGGTTCTCTAACTGGAAAAAAAGGGTTTGGCTAAATTTTTTGAAAGGAGTTCTGCAGACCATTGTTTTAGGCTAATAAAACTTAAAAAAAATTTTTTTATATATATATATATAAAAATATATATATATAAAATACACAATGTATACTATAATATTATATATTATATATATTATGATATATATAGCAGACCATTGTTTGAGGCTAATAAAACTTTAAAATATATATATATAATATATATAATATATATATATAATATATATAATATATAATACACAATGTATAATATTATATATTATATAGTATATAGTATATACTATATAGTATATAGTACATAGTATATAAATAAAATTAATATGAGCTAACAGGAAACACTGATCTGAGTGTTTTATTGTGGAAAACACACACAGAGCAGGTCTGTCTTGTTTGCATTGTGAGATAATTCTGAAAATGAGCTTTGAGCTGCTCTGGCACCAAGCTTGAACCAAAAGGTTCTGGTCAGCCCCTTCAGAGCACTCAGCCAGAGGTGAGGGAGAGAGTTGGTTGGGGTGAAACAAAAAAAAAAAATCACCTTTTCTCCACAGCTATTAGAGAAATAACTGCTTTAATGGCCTTTCAACCATTAAAAGGCAGAATTAGAGGCTGAATTGAAGTATTCAATTAACAAGCAGTCAGCTGTGTAAAACACATCATGTGACACTGAGGCCGTAAAATCCAAACAGGTAAATGTTATTAAAGCCCCTAATAAAGTAAAAATGTTTTTTCTTGGGTTTATACAGATAAACACCAGAATGCTTTCATAAGATTTGCTCTGATACACCACTAATTTCATGTCTCTGCATTGCGCTGGTTTGAGCCACAATAAAAAATAAAGCTGAAAACAGAAAAATTACCTCTGCTGCACTTGTTGTGTTTTCATGGACCCTCAGAAGCAGCAACTGCAGAATTTTTGGGTGGTTCACAGCAAAACTCATGTTGCCAATCAAACTGAAAGGATAGAAAAGCAACTGGAGAAGGAAGCAACAGGAATAACTGGCTGAAGGCAAGATTTGAATTTTATGAATATTAGAAGCTAAGGGCCATTACTCTGGAGGTGAAATGTCCCTTAAAAAGGTGGCTGAAACAGCTAATCCAAAATGAGGTCATAAAAATGTCAAAATGGACAACAACAGAAAAAGTTGGGCAGAAAGAAAGAAATCATTGCAAAACTAGCCCGAGGGAGGTCTGTGTGCAGTGGGAGACAGGAAGGCAATTATTTATGAGCAGCCCATTATCTACTGCCCAAAAAGCCACACAGGTTTGTAACACAGAGTTATGATTCCAATTTATGTGATATTTGAAATGAATACTTACCTTGGTGAAAAAAACCCACATGAAATAAAAGCTATTCTAGTCCCTTCATTGCCTCTAAAATGCTACTGGTCTATAACAATAAATATTATTCCATTAGTTTCATATTACTGGCTTTTCAAAGGCAGGTGAATTAGATGAGATCTCTTTACAAGAGATGAATTTAAGAGACAACTGTTATTTATAAGAGCTGAAATAATGTGTTTGGAGTGCCTCAGTTTTTATTTAACACCTGCTTTTTCCCTGCACACAATTTTCTTCAGAAAAATTCAGTAATGAATTGATTTTTACCTGTCTCAAAAGATGAAAATCTGGATTTTGCAAAATGTGTGGTGGAGAATACTGAACAGAGGAAGCCTTGTGGAAAATAAATTATTGGGCTGGCTAGAAATTGACCCTTAGCTCCCATGAGGTCTTTCTGAGCTCTGTTGGAAACTTGCTTTTCCTGTGGGGTGATGTGTATAAATCAGATTAACTTCACTGAGAGCAACGAAGTAAATATATCTGAGAGAAGGCAGCACTGTATTTCCAACATTTCTATGGTTTCTGGGGTTTCCAAGGTGGCCACTTGGAGGTTTATGACCTCAGTAAAAGAGTGGAGATTTTGAAAACAGTGTCTGTGAGAGGTGGAGGAGTCTCCCATCCATGGCTGGATTAGGAGTTTATTTCAGCAGCCCCTGCTCCACCTTCTGAGGCAGCACTAACCACCAAATCATAAATTCCTTAATATTTCTAATAATTTATAATTTAATAATTTTTGTTTCATACATAAACCAGAGGCTTATGATGTACTCCACAACCCTCTTCTTCTTAAAATTGATGTATTGTGTAAAATCCCTAAAGAAGCTTTAGAAAAAAAAGCAAAACACAAGCAGGGAGCAGCAGGTCCCTGTGGATGAGAGTTGAGGTGCCATGGCTGATTTATAGGCCTGGAAAATATTTGCAATGCCCATATTATTCTTGTTCTGGGGATAAAGAGAGGATTTAATTCACTAGTGCTATCAATCTGTTACCTTTCAAGGCAGTAAATTCACTAAATTCAGTAAAAAAAAGCAATTCAGCTTCGTGGAGTTGTTGTTACAATATATCATTTATCATTTACTGTATGTAAGTACCAATAGCACAAACATTTAAAATCATCAAAAGAACTATAAAGAGATGAAAGAAAAATGTTTCAGAATAAATCTCTGTCTTTTCCAAAGCAATCTACTCTGAGATAAGGTTGTGGAGTGGAACATATGTCACTGGGAGCTTGACATAAAATTCTTATTTGTAATTGCAAATGTTTTAACAAAATTGTTAAACCTCATTTCCTATTTGTGTATGACACAGACTGGAAGAAGGGGAGGAGTTTTAAAAACACACTTTGATGCCTTGGATTCCTTTACAGGGATGCAGTGAGGATTCTCCAGGGGATTTCTCAGGAATTCTGAAACAATAAATTATGGTGAGCATCCTATGGAGGAGCTTAACTGTCCTCCTAAATCTGCTGGGATTCCTGTCTCTTAGGGCTTTAGAGTTAATCTGATCATGATGAATACTCCTATTAATACTTATACTAACCCATCATCTCTGAAAAGAAATGATATTTGCAGCATTTTTCTGTCTGGAATGAATGTGGAAAGGCAATTGAATCAAATTAGGGGAGTGATCTGCACTGCAATACTCCCATGTCTCTTGTTTTCATTCACCCAATAGCTTTGCCATATTTTGCATCTCATACCATTGATATAACACTTTCAGTACAGCTCTGATGTTTTTTATTTACTCCTAGCATCCTGTTTGAAAGCTTGGAAGAGGCCCCATCTGCGTGGAAGTGGCAGCAACCTCCAGGTCTGCCCCAGAGCAGGAATTGAGCTCTCCCTGAACTCAACATCTGCTTACAGAGCCTCTCCCACAACAACAAATTGTAGCAGCCAGGGTGGGAAAGGAGGATGAGAGAAGAGATGTGGACAGCCAGTTCCAGGGCTGGTTCTAGTCTGTTTTCAGTCCAAGCTGGTGGTTCTGCTCTGACTCTCATTATTACCCCTGGCTGGAACACCTGGGAGGGGATTGCCCTTGAGAGTTTTGATTTCTTCAGAAAAGAAAAGGAAAAGGCTAAATGAAATGGTTCAAGGGATGGGCAACACCTTTCCACTTCATGCCTTTCCACTGCTGATACTGATGAAAACCTCCTGTGGAATGTGTTTCTGCTGCTTTTTCAAAGGAAATTCTTTTCTAAATGGAAAGTTCACTCAGTGGGAAAATTCAGTCAGAAAATTTCTGAGCAACAGTGACTGCATGAAGGCTGTGAGAAGCCATTTCTCTTTCTCTTGCTATTGAGACAAAATAAGTCAAGACTTAGGAAGGAGAGGCAAAGAGCTTCAATAACACTTCCATAGTCATTAATATTAATTTTGCAGAAGGAGGATCAAAATGAAGTTTGTTTGGTTATTTAATCATGTATCCATTTCCATCTAGGAAGAAGAAGGAAAAAAAAATTTCTAAAAAATGAAATGAAAGATTTCTCTTTCATACAGACTTCATGGAAATCATATGCTTTTGTGAAAATGGATTCTGATGGGAAACCACCAGCCAGTTCCAATACACATAGATGTACATGAGTGTCCTCTTTGTGAATATTTGGTAATTGCCAATCTCTTCCCATAGAATACTCATTTTTGGGTTTGAACTGCTGAGCAACAACAGCCATTCTCAGACATGTCTTGGGGCACTCTGGAGCAAAGGCACATTGCAATGTGATGTATTGTGACATCTCTGCAACAGTGTGGGGTTTCCCATTAAATAAGGAGCTGATATGAATAATTCACACACCAGTCCTGGCTGTGCCCTGGCACCTGGCAGTGGTGCCATCCAAGAAGGGCACTGAGGGGGCACTCTGCAGGTTTAATAAGGGCACACTGCGCCCAGTTAAAGTTCAGGTGGTCAGAGCAGCAAAACAGTGAGGAGAGAGAAACAGAGGCTCCTGCCCCTGCTCTGCCAGAGCTGGGAGGGCTCCAGGTCAGGGCAGGGAGCTCACCCTGCCTTGATCCATGCCACGGGGCACTGCAGTTACAAGGAACTGATTTATTGCCTCTAATAAGAGCACTTATGCTGTCTCACAGCCCAGGCACTCATGCTCTTGCTAGCCTGAAAAAACCTGGAGATAATCATGAGGTTCCTGCAATTTGTCTCTGCTTTAGAGTTTGAAGTCCTGTATTTTCCTTCACTGGCTAATGAGGAGTGATTCTCTAAAAGAGTTGTCCCTCTCACAAGGGAATTAGGAGCTGAAAGATGAACACACCAAATGATCTGATGTAGAAATCATTCTCTGTAATCCCAAAGCTCAGAAAAGGAGGATATGTTTATGTGTAATGAATTATTACCCTAAAAATCACAACTAGTTCTCACTTAAATGAAGAGCTTGGTCCTCTAAATTAGATACAGTACTCCTTGCACTATTTTCTGAAGAGCCAGCAATGCTCTTTTCTGTACACAAGAACACAAAACAGAGGGAAACACAAACTCTTATCACTGTATGGCCACTGCTTATTTCCCCAAAGTGGGCATAAGTTCCGATGAATTTCCCCCCATTCCATGTCATCTGTGCAGTCCTAAAGTAAGAGATAAGGAGCAGTTGTTTGGGCTAACAAGAAGTTCGAATACTGCACTTTGGTGATCCTAAGATTTTTGGCATCTCTTTAAGATATATGTGAAAAGGTGACTAAAAGAAATAGGGAGAGAGAATCCCAGAACTGATCCTCTTCTCATCCCTGTTAGAAAAATCCTTTGGTGGGATTTGGGGGAGGAGAATCCTTTGGGGACTCAGTCAAAATCCATTATGCCAAACTTTCCTCCTGCTCAGGAGCTGCAGAAAGGACTGGAAGAATCAGAGGACACAGCCAGCCCATACCAACAGAGGAAATTGCCCTTGGGGCACAGAGTTTATTTCTTGTCACTGGAGTTGGCAGGTATTTTCAGTCAGATGAAAAAAAAATAGCAACAAAAATGGACAGAGGAGGGTTTTACGAAGTGAAATGTGTAAATTCAGACTTGCAAAAAAGAAACTTTATAGTGAAGACATCTTTTCCCTCTGAAGGACACTGTCCTACTAAGAAAGTGTTTGTACAGGCAGGGTCATGCTCTCTATGTCACCTGTGAATAACAAATCTCTTCTCTGCCTAGAAAGACACCCCAGGGGACAGCCTCATGTTAAGGGTATTCCTCATAGGAAGCAGAAGCAAATAAAGGATTGTACAGCTCCCTGCTGGCTCGAGTGCAAAAGGAAACTGCTAGCCACACTTTTTGAGCAGCAGAACATGAAACTCCCCTCTCCTTTCCTTCCTGGGGGTACCCAAGTGGAAGGATGCTTCCACCTGACCAGAAAGTGTGTGAGGGATGGGACTTATCTCTCAACACTCCTCTGTAGCCCAGGTCTTCTGTGGCCACTCAAACCTCCTACACTGACTCTGGATCCTGAACATTTCACACTTGGAGCAAAGTGTCAAAAACCACACCTTTGGAGGCCTTTAGGTATTTGCATTTTTGTGACTGTGTTATCATTCAGTTCCATCCTGACACTTGGTTCTGCGTCTGAAGAAAAAGGCAAAGATTGTTGCTCTTAATACTCTTCCTCCAGCCTTCCTCCCCCTCTGCTGGTTCCCCAGGCTGCTCCATCCTCCCTGCAGAGCCAGCCCATCCCCTGCAGCCCCTCCCCACTCTGCCATGCCAGGAGAGATCAGGCAAACACTGTCTCCTTCTAACAGAGTGAAGACATCTGAGTACCCAACGTGTGTATCCATCAGGCAATTTTTGGCTGAGTCTGAAATGCTGCTGGCAGCTCCCAGCTGTGACTTTTGGCTTGTTTTACCTCCCTGTATGCACCCCCACCATTGAAAATCCATTTAATACCAGAAGGACTGGTGTAAAGGGTTCACTGTTGTGCACAGTGAAGAGAATTGTTCCAAGCATCCCCTACCCTCATTTGACTGTACCGACCTTCTGTGGAGTTTCAGGTTCTCCTCTTATTCAGGTTAATAACTGTGGAAACTGCAAGAATATTTTCTGATATTTTTATGTACGTTCTCCATGGTTTTAGTTTCACCTTTTTTTTTGGGGGTGGTTTTTTTGTTTGTTTGTTTGGTTTTTTTTTGGTTTGTTTTTTTGTTTGTTTGTTTTGTTATTTTTAGAATGACATTTAGCAACTGTGGAAACTGCAAGAATATTTTCTGATATTTTTATGTACGTTCTCCATGGTTTTAGTTTCACCTTTTTTTTTGTTTTTTTGGTGTTTTTTTTTTGTTTGTTTGTTTTGTTAGTTTTAGAATGACATTTAGCGGAGGTAAGGAGAAGCCAATGTTTTTCTTTTTTCCTGAATTCTGTAAGGTCTTGTCTTGGATGGGAAGAATGGGAAATACCTCATTGTCTGACATGCCAGCCCAGGAAAAAAATCTTACTTGAGACAATGGGAAGCTTAAATTTCATCTTTACCACCCTCAAAGGCTCCCTCTGATTAAAATCTGTTTAGGAGAACACAGGTAAGGGGTAAGACAATCCCTAAAACTTTCCCTTTTCTCCCATTGCCCTGAATACCTTACACTTACTTTTTTTTATCCTTTTGTTTTCTGTAAACAGACAACTAAAAAAGGCTGGACTGATTTTGGAAAACTCTCTTTGTTGGAAATTGGTTTTGATTACCAATATTTTGGCAAGGATAAATCTCACCCTTCAACAGATTCCAAAGCTGTGCCTTTTAGGCCACAACTTAGAGTCAAAATCCCCACTGGACCCCTACCAGTGCACAGAGACTGCCACAAATAAATTCAAACATCAGCAGAGAAAGCCACAGAAAAGTAAAAATTGTGTACTGTTAAAAACATATTATTTTTTCCATTTCTAGGAAACAGACAGAGATCTCTTATTAAAAAATATCAGAAATACTGGACTTGGAGTGTTGGTGATCTTGAAGGAATATAATCTAAACATCAGTGAAATTAATGGAAATACTTCCAAAGACTCCCAAAGGGCTACAAGTCAGGCCTGTAAGATGGCTGGTCCAATGAGATTGCTAAAACCAGTGATTCTGCAACAGCAAAATCCAAAATCAAAATTAGGAACAAAGATTTAGAAGTTACTTCTTCAGAAACCTATTTTTTTCCTCAAGGAATCCAAGAATAAAACTCCTTGAGCAATGTAGTTAAGCCAAATGAAGAACTTTTGAAACTCCTTGGCTACACGACAAAATATTTGTAATGACTTGGTGTGTACTTTTCCATGAAATCCTCCTCACAGTGATTTTCGTGGAATGTTTACAGTCTTGCATAATATTCTCTTATCAGATAATTCACAATATCCTCACTTAAACAAGCAGACACAAGATATTTAAACTTGACAAGTCAAAGAAAAGGAGTGCTGGCAGGTATGGAAAATGCTGAACAGTGGGTGGGGATGCAATATTTTCTAAATAAAACACTATGAGTGTAAATATCAGAGTATAAGATGCAATTCAACAGCAAATTAATCTTGTTTTGCATTAAGGTTGGAACTGCACTGTCACACAATGAACTCTGTTCACACTGAGTAAAAGCAGGAACCATGTGGCAGCAACAGGACATCTTGAAAGACCAAACTTCAGAAAAATGTGATAGTGTGATAGTGCTGATGCCTTTTTGGGGCTACCTAAAACAGATGCCAGACAAAATTAAGAGAATAAAAAGCATTTCTACATATTGAAGGGCCTCCAGGTACATTTTGGGTAGATGAAGCACCCCCAGGGGCTACACCCAAAATGGACCATGGGTCATGGGTTTTCTTATAAGTTTGGACCATTTGAACATTGGGGGTTAATCTTCCAATTACAGCTTCAGGTAATGAAGTTATTTAGCCCCAGTTTGCTCCCCCAACTCACTTTTGCTTACATCTCTCAGGGCCTGAGACAGAAAGGTGTGCTTGATTGCAAAGCCTAGAGAGGAATTGTTGTGTCTGACCAAAATGTGAAGACAGCAGCTAATACTCTGTATGGAGTTTAGAGTTGTACACTAAAGAATTGCAGGATTACAGATATATGAAAAATGTAAAAGCTAAAATCCTAAGCATCACTGCAACCTGAGTGATGGAATTCTTGGCTCCTGTGCTCTATTCTGTCACTGGCTGCTGTGGTGACACTGAACAGCCCCTCTCATTCCTCAAGCCCCTCAGATGTGACTGCTGTGATCTTCACTCGGTGCTGCCTGCCTCCAAACCCTGAGGAGCAGCACGTTCTAGCCCCAGTTCCTTTGGGATCAGCTCCCACAGCGAGGCTCAGGCTGTCCTGGAGCTCCAGGGGACAAATCCCAGCAGCTGTGGCTGCAGCAGCTGTAGGGACACGTGTGTGCTCTGTGTGTGTGTGAGTGTGTGGCTGCAGGGCTTCCCTCTTGGAAATTCTGGGATTAATGACACATTAAACTCTCTCCGAGAGACTGGATTGAAAAGAACGAAAGAAAGGCGGGGGAGGAAAAAAAAAAAAAACTCCAAAAAGAATTGAAACAGGCAGGCGGGCTGATGGCTTTTCCTGCAAAGTTCAGGACTTCAAAAAGTTAACTTGTAAGCAACTGCAGATGCAGGGATAAAAGCTGTCTTGGACACGATGCAGCAGCCCTTTCCTTTCCATCAGCATCTCCAGCTTGTTGCCTGCCTCTGCTGGATTCCCTTGCTGGCCATTAGCGCTGAGTCAGCGACCTTGGGTAAGGATTTTGTGCTTTTTAATTCCTTGATGGTCGTTTGGGGGATAGAGTTCACGTGTCTTTGAAACGGAGATGATCTTGTTTACGTTTACTTTTGAATGTGGGTTAGAGTGACAGAGGGCTATTATTAGAGAGTCTCTGAAATAGGATGGAGATAAGGTTAAAATAAACAACTAAAGTAATGAAGAAGGTCACAGTGAAAGCCAAGCACATGATGTATATTGATCATTACAGGACATTCCCTTTCCTTTGCCACATTTTTTTAACAAAAAAAAAGAAAAATTAAAACCTGTAAAAAAATCTTACTTCCTACTAGAAAAAAAAAGTAAAATTATTTAAGGAGTATACATAACATTTTCCCATAAATGGAATAAATGAAACAAACCATAAAAGAGAAAAAAAAGGCTTTAAAATAACATTCTGTTCCTCTAGGAAAGAATTATATACACCATATATCAGAGGAACATTATAGATTAGTTAATTACACATATAATAATCATACACAGCTCTACAGCCTCCAGCAATAAAAAGTTCTTGAGTAATTTCTCTACTACTGTACACATTAAATGTAAGTCTTGTTTCACTCTAGCAGAGAGTTTGAAGGGGACATAGATTTCATATATGTGGCTTGTTTATATAGCTTTATTAATTGAACACAAAAATACATTGAGAATCATGTTAGACATTATTCAGCTAGTGAAAACTGAGTTAATAAAAGCAACTGAGAAAAGCAAAGAGCGTAGTGCTGTGAGTGATTATGAATTCAGCTTTGGCAAACCCAGCAGAGGCACTCCCCCTTAAAGGAGATGTATTGTAATATTTTACAATATTTAATTCCAGTAGAGTCCCAACTGGTCTTAACAGTGACTGTCAGCCAGCACTCATTAGCTCCATGAAGATAAAACAACTTGGAGCTCTCCTCACTTGAATATCAAAGGGTCACCCAGAAAGTTCTGCAGGACTAAACTCAAAGCAAATGACCTTATCGCCTTTATCTTCAAACAATGCCTTTAATTTCTGAAACCTTTTGAAGGGGTGCCAGTTTTATGGAGTGTAGCAGCCACTT
The DNA here is from genome assembly GCF_014805655.1 of Passer montanus. Taxonomy (NCBI): domain Eukaryota; kingdom Metazoa; phylum Chordata; class Aves; order Passeriformes; family Passeridae; genus Passer; species Passer montanus. The sequence goes on along the minus strand of NW_024356504.1, from coordinate 23,503,975 downwards.
GTCTGATGGAGCAGGCTTTTCATCAGGAGGAAATGACCTTTTAACTCCTAGTAACTAAGTTACTGTATTTGCCACTGTATTTTTCCTACTGCAGGTAAAATGCGTGGACATAATAAACTGGGAACACAAAAGAATTAAGTATTGTGCTGTCTCTTAGGGGATGCAGAAGGATTCATCAGGCTTGTTGTGGGTTTCTTTTCCATAAAGTGAACTTGAAGTAAATGAAACTGCTTAAAAAACTTTACATTCTGACAGATTGGGTTGTGACATTACAAGGATATTAACAGAGCCATATGCTGTTTACTTTTGTACTCTAATAAACCTACTAGTCCCATAAGAATTTAATGGTGAATAAGAAAGATCTGACCAAAGAACTCTTTGCAGATGCTTTGTTAAAAAAAAAAAAAAAAAAGAAGATGAAAAAGTAATTTAAAGATTAAAGAACTTTATAATCTTATTTTAGGTAATGAAGCTCCCTGTGACTGAGAGAATTCTCAATATTTGGGGTTTTTATATTAAATCCCCTAAGAAATAAAAAAAAAAAAAAAGTTTACCAACAATACCCATAGCTGCTCTCTATTACAGGACTAAGCACCAGGGACAAAAGCAACCCAATCATAGATGTGGGAGGGCTGACACAGCACAGCTTGTCAGAGTTTTCTGAGATGAAATTCTGTAAATAAGTCAGTCAAGAGAAAAAAGGCAATAGATTTTTTTTACAGTGGTGTCTTACAGAAAAAACATTTATCTGAAAATAGTTGCTTGTAACATCACCAGTGAAAAGGAATTTCTCCCCATCCCCTCTGGAGCCTTTTCATAATGTACAACTGAGAAAGTTTTTAATTTGGATATGAGTTTCCTGCAAAGGTACCCTTGAAGCTCCCAAAACCCACTGGGGCTTCACTGCAAGGTGTTGCATATGTAGTAAACTCAGCTACAATTAGTTGTTTGCAAGTTTACTCCTGTGGGTTTCCCTCAGCTCTGAAACACACAAGAAGAAATTTGAGCATATCCAAAGGTGGAGAAAGAGAAGAGAGAGGGTGGTGTCAGGGGAAGGTGAGGTGTCTACAGCTAGCCTGGAAAGATGGTGTGTTTCCAGCGACCCAAGTGGTCTAATTTGATTTAAGAAAGTAAATAGAAATAATCAAAATATGGAAAGTAGTCAAAATGGAAATAGGCAAAAACCACTCAGTGTATCTTGCAATTACATGAGTGCTGGTCTTGTTTTGTACAGGAGTGAAATGAAAGTCAGAGTATCTAATTTGCTTTGTGTTCAAATCAAAAGCAACCCATGATTTCACTGTGAGCTTCTGCTGCAAATCCTGAGTGCCCTTGTCTGTCCATGCTGGAAACAAAAATCTGCTGGAGCTGAGAAGGCATTTCCCCATGAGTATTTCAAAAGGAACTAACCAAACTATTCAGGACTTTTGCCAGCTGCTTCAGGTATCAGCCACAGGTGATAAACTGTCCCATCCCTTGGTCAGGCTCAAACATTACACACAGATGAACAACACCCTGGAGCCCCAGGGCTTCTTCCACCCTTGGGGTGCCTGAGCAAAGAGGGGTCTGACCACCCCAGGGATCCCCAGGATCTGCAATCCCTGGAAACATCTTCCAGGGATCAAGCTCTCAGGCCATGAGTGGGTTTGGTCAGACCATTCTGTGCCTCTGGAAATAGCCCTGGGATTAATCTGGCTCCATGGCTTTGCTCTGGAGAAAGCACAGCAGACATTCACAAGCAAACAACAACCCACTGAATGGAAGGAGAGCCATGCCAAAGAAATTGTAACAACTCCTAAAGAGAGAGGAACTACATTTACCGCATGTTTCTCTCCTAGCATTATTTGTAATCATCAAAAGTCGTTTACAGGCTAAAATTTTATTTCCCTCTCATTACATTTTGTCTATATCAAATACCACTATAGCCTCACTGCCTGGAATTATCACAGAGTCCCAGAACAGTTTGGTTTGAAAGGGATCTAAACGACCACCTAGTTTCAACCCTCCTGCCATGGGCAGGGTTGCCACCCACCAACCAGGCCACTGGCCCAAATTAAGCCAGTTTGTATTTTTTAAACCAAGATAGAAATCGGAATTTATCTGATTTTGTGTTTTCAAAGGGAAGCAGGGGCTGTAGACTGATTTCTGCTTGCTGATAACTTTTTTGTTCCACTCCTTTTTACCTGAAGGACAAGGGCTGTGCCACTTCAGGGAAAGTTAATTAATAAAGAAAGCAGAATTGAGCACTGTTGCAGTCTAGGGGTGAGAGAACCTCTGTCACCTTTATTTTTGACTCTCCTGACCTGTACTGGCCAGTGATTCCTGTGCCACTACTGGATTTTAGAACTTTGAAATAATTGTTTGCTCACACATTTGCTTTCTAATCTTCTGATAAAAATTAATGATTCTGTTCAAAATTATACAGACTTAAAGAAAAGTTTGATGTGAGAGGGCTGCCTTTCAGCTGCATGTCCCAAAGATTTGCCTATTTCCCATTTTCCTGACAAACTTGTAAGCTGTTTAGCAGCTATTTACTACTTTGTACTGTGCTGAAATTGAGAATCAATTTATTAGACACTGCTCATAACAGTACAGGACATTCACAGCCAAAATGTTTCCTTTAATGGTCCAGTTCCTCAAAGTTATTTTGTCTCAGAATGCCAAACCTGAAGAAGCATTGTGCACATCCAACTTCCCTGGCAATCGATAGGAGCCGCGAGGCGTCGAGACAAATCAGTGTTTGCTCCTGACCTGACAAGACAGATCACTGCGGAGAGGGAGCACCATCCCTCTCCCTTACTGATGGCACGGGCACCTGCAGTGCCTCAAGGTCACGAGGAAAACCCTCTGGGGAGGCTGAGATGGGTCCCAGGGGTCACAGCCCAGCCCCATCAGCTGTGGCACGGCTCAGAACTGGCACAAAAGCCAAGGTAATAAATTTGAGGGCAATAAAAACGCTCAGCATCTCACCATCCTCCCTGTAAAGTCTGAAGTCAAATGGCCACACACATACTCAAAGTATTTCTGGTAGTTTTTAGTCTGTTTAACAGGTTTTAGTTGGTCAGTACTTGAAATTCCCAACAAATTCCCATTGTTTTCAATGAGAAATGACCCATTTACCTTCCAAAATGATCTAAGTTCTTTATCATACAAATATAGTAGGAGAGCAGAAGGAAAAATTAATCCTGAATTAGCTTCATTAGAGACAGAATTTCTCTTCCAATTGTTCCTACTTCCTCCTAGACCACTTCTGTAGAATATTAAAATAATTTGAACCTTGGAAATGGCTCTTTCCTCCAAATACATTTCCTCCCCTTTTTTTGTGCCATAGTTTTGCTGCCTCAAAAGGCTGGGAACATTGTGGAAATACCATTTTGTTGATTTTGGACTGGGTTTGTACTGCATCTCTTTGAAATTTTTTGCTGGGATAAGTCTCCAAGGCAGCCAGATTACTGATCCAAAAATTTGTTTCCCTGGAAGATTTATACTGATTTTTTGGTGCTGACTACCTGAAGTGTCTTGTCACCTAACAGATGGAAGTTTGGTGTTGGACATTGCCAGTCCACTGCAGAAATGGATATTGTCTAACATGGTTGGCAGCACGTTGCTTGTTTAATGATTTTGAAGTTTTTTTCAAAGTAGTATGTTTTACCTTCAGTTATGACCTTTATTAATGTCATTGTGGCAGCCACATGTTTTTTGCCTCAGGTAGAGATTATTTATGGTAAAATCTGAAAAAACATGGATTAGATTGAAGAATATTTTTATCTCTGCTGTCTCTGAAACAGCAATAAAGCCATGTGTTAGTGCAGGCAATTGTTTGTACAGCTTTTCTGGGAAGAGTTTGGTATGTTAAGCTCTTAGGAGATTTACTTAATGAGAGTATGTACTCATTTGCTTCTTTCTGACACATCTTATTTTGATTATTCTGACGTCTATTACTTTGATTGCTGTGTTCACACTGCATGGCATCCACAGGGAGCCACCAGGGAATATTCTACATATTGAAAGGAAAAAAAAAATTGATTGCCTAATATAGCTGAGGGATAGTAGTAGTCTGCTCTGCTTCTTTTGTTGGTTTTATATTAATTCATCGATTGAGAACGAGTTTGCTTATTCCCCATTTTAATTTATTTTTTTTTGCTACAAAGCAGCTTCCAAAAGCTGGATAGCAAATTATCTGCTTACCACAATAATGTAATGCATCTCCTGTGGCAGCTGAAGTGTTTTACAACTCAACTGTCCCTTGGCAGCTTTGTGTGCTGACTGCATCAGTGATTGCCCCCTCCTGCAGTATTTGCTAATCATTTCAGTAGCCACTGCACTTCCCCCAGACTGGAGGGTGCCCCAACTTTTCCTCCTCCTCATTCTAATAAGAAGAGGCACAACATCCCCCAGCCTTTCTCTCCATTCTTTAAATGGCTGATCAATTTATGTTCAATTTGTCTCAGAAGGAAAAAGTCTGTGGAACAAAAATAAATCTGGAAGATGATACAAAAACAAGTGGGTTCTCAGAAGTGCCTGAATAGCTCTCTAATGAATTTAATGGTAAATTAAATTCAAAAATGAAAAATTTTTCAAAAATGAAAAATTACTTGGGATCTGAACTAGACAATTCCTTCACAGAAAGGAGACTGCCTTATGTCAACACTTTCTTCCTTCTCATCTCCATTTGAAATTGTATTTTGCTGATGTTTGACCATCATGCAAAATTCTCATGGAATTTTATCTCACTGATATCCTGCAGGTTGATAGGAAGACCAAAGGCAGGTAAAATTCAGGCAATGGCTTATTCAACACTTAAGCTAATGTTTTGTTAGTCATAACTTAACAATTAAAAATTTCTTTAGAATTAGCATATTAGACTTCAGTGCATCCATCAGATGTGTTATTTGTTGACCAGGTCCAGGTACCAGACCAGACCAATTCACAAACATGATTCAGATCTTACTTTAATCTTCTTTGTCCCTTTCCCCCAATTATTTACTTTACAATCAGCCAAGGGCTTGCTATAAAACTCATTGTCTGTGACTCAGCCTCCTTCAAGAGCACAGCACAGATGCTTTAATTCACGCAGGTTACCTTATCATCACCTCTTTTCTTAATGGACTAGAGGAAAAAAATATATAAAAATTCACAAAGCCATTTGCTCTGTTTTTCTATTAGATATTAAGATTAAAGCTGGCAACAGAGACATAAACAGGATGAAATCTAATTAATTTTTTGGTTTTCTTCTGCAAGAAATAGAAGGAAAATGAAGAGAAGGCTATTTCCTATCCCACGGTACCTGCAACTCCCTCTTCAAATGCTAAAATACATGGATATTTGATTTTCTGAACATGTATAAAGCAGAATAAAGGTCAAAGAAATCTATCCTTTTCCCTTAGCTAGACCAGAACCATCCCAGAAGTTTTTGCATCCAACAGAGTCTTGTGAATGCCAGACACCCACATCCCATAACCTTCCTGGAGCACTTGGGCTTCTTTTCTCACAGATCATCCTTTAAGAGTCTCACTTACAATTGTTAAATATAAAAATATACAAAAATTCAGATAATTTTCAGTCTTTTGCCAGGTTTAGCTTTCTCAATTGACCGTGCAACAGAAATTCACTGGGAAAGCTGGAGTGCCCTCACAGCATTCCCAGGCTGGAGCAAAGATGCATTTGGCTCCCGCTGCCCTCCCTGGGAGTGGGTTCAGGGGCAGGACGTGCTGTGCCATCACCTGTGGGCTCAGCATTGCCCACACAGCCCTCCCTTGTGCCCCTCAGAGGCAGGCAGCTTTGGCATTCCCTTGGGGGATCACAGCAAGAGACCACGAGCACGTGGAAGCTCAGTCTTGGGTGTGGAAGGATGAGGTTGGGCTTGACCCCTGTCCCTGGAGTGAAGGCTTTGGGCTGACAGCACTGATGCACTCAGGACAGCTGGGCTGGAGCTGCAGGCAATCCCAGCACAGCCCATGCCTCTCCCAGAGGAATTTCACAGCTCTTTCCTCCTCCTGACATGATTGCTGCCTGACAGTACAAACAGCTCTGACATAAATCATAAATCTACTTACTGCCCACCCCAGTCCCTCGCTGCTTCTCTGCCTTTCCCCAATAACTGATATCTTAATCAGGAAAATCCCCCACAGTTATCCCTGCTGCTTCCTATCGTCTGCTATGCAGGAAGATTTCTTGTTCTGTTTGCTATTACCTCTACTCTGCATGGGTGTGGAGACACATTCTCTCATTAATACACCTCTGACAACGTTATCCATCTGCTTTTTCCAAACAACTTCATCTTCTGTCTTAGATCTGAGCTTGCAGCTTTCCTTCTGGGAATACCAAGCACCCCCATCAGGTGCTGGAACGCTGTGGGGGGACCTGGAGAGCTGTCCTTGGTCAGCCCCACTCTGCTCCCAAGGCACAGAAACCCTCACAAGGGCAAAAGCCTGTGTTGGAAGAAAGCAGGAGCTTCTTCACCACTCAGAAAATCTGGAGGCAGAGACCCTGAATACCTGATTAGTTGGAAAACAATCAGCTCTGAAAACAGAAAATCTGGGGTTTGTGGTAGCATCAGGGTTTATTTTCTAAGACCCTAAGCAGACAGCTTTATGTTGTTTTCAGTGGTGCCAAATTGAGTATGAAACTAAAACTCTGCAGTCCTAAAAAAGGCAGCAGAGGTGGCCAGTGGGGCCCCAAGCACAGGAAACATCCCTGTGGCCACCAGAGTCATCCCTGCTTCACGCAATTCTCACAGCAATCAGTGCTGCAGAAATGCTGCAAGAAAAATCACGGCCACAAAAAACAAACCTCACAAATCACAGATCCACCCATGAAGGGGGGTTTGCCTCTGAATTCCATCACTGCTGTTGCAGCCCAGCCCCTCACTGTGATTATCTGCATTACAGGTTATGTGACTGCCCAAAGAGCTCCTCCTTCAGCACGAGCAACCCCTGCTGATCCACACAGAGAGCTTTGCTTCTGTCTGATTGCTTCCACAACTGCACACATTTAGAAATTTTAATACTGTTCCACTGAGACATAACCAGGAGAAGCCGAAACTGATAGTCTGGTATTGTGTTGATCACTGCTGACAGGGAAGATGTTGTGGTTTAGGATACAGGAACTGGATCAATCTCTGCTGTCACAGCCCTCAGAGCTGCTCCATCGATTATGCCACAGAGAAGATCTTATCTGAACTACTTCACTTTCTATTAGCAATTAAATACGTTTGAAATGAGGGCTTTGGTGTCAGTCTCCCATGTGTTCAGTAAAGGTATAAATACCTGTGATGGACAGCAGCTTCAATCATTCTATGGCATAATGTATATATGCTATTTATAAAAAAATAATAATAAAGCAGTTCTGGCATAGTTGGATGAGTAAATAGACTAATCATCAATTGATCAATTGATCAATACTTGTTATTTTGGTCAAAACCTTATGCCCAAGTGCATGAGCCTTCAAACTCTTCCTTTCCTAACATAAAAACTTCACCAACAACAAAAATTCTATTCAAATTTCGATAAAGAGTTTCATTAACAGCATGTAAAATAAACAACACTTAAAATTCCTGACCAGCTCTGACCAGAGCATACTTTTTTTTAGAAGAATGGACAAGCTGAATAAAAAGGGCAATAAATTTCAATTTTAGTAATGATACTTGTTTGTGAGTCCCCAGCAATGCAGAAAGGAGTGATTTATGTTCTTTTGTGCCTCGGAAGCAATGCTTTAACACACCAATTTTCAACTTCCTTTTTTAATCAGAGGTCCTTTTATGCCCAAAGAAAGCCGTGGACTATCCTGCAACCCCCTATTGTTTTATGCTTAAGGGAAAGGCATAAGGCTACTAGATATTTTGCATAAAGAAAAAGGGATAAAGAGAACCTAACTTCTACTTTACAAAGAGCATCACTTTTCTTAAGGTGATTAAGCATCACATTTCTTAAGGGCCTCCTTAATTTGGGAGGTTCTGGAAGGGTCCTGGAGCTGGGGCAGCGGGTCCACAGCAGACAGGGATATATTGGAGCAATTTCTCTGTGAAGGGCTGGGGGCTCTTGGCTTATTTGTGACATGAGCTGAAATCTGACATCTTAAGAGCCCTCATAACTTAAATAACATTTCAGCCTATAAGATATTCTTGGGAACACCTATTTCCCAATATCAGAGGCTCTAAGCAAGGGACTGGAAATATATTCCCTGCATCCAGAGCAGGCAGCTGTGGATTACAGAGCCTGTTCTTGATCTGGCTCTTTATTCATTTCCAATAACTTCTTCAAGGCCACAAGCTTATTCCTGCTCTTTAAAGCCACCTTCATTTCCTAAAGTGTTGCCTAGCACTAAAGTGCTCTGTTAAGCTGCTGCCATGTTTTTCCATTCTGGTAGAAATTATTGTTCTATATAGTTTGATTTTAAGAGTGCCTTCTGGCATCCATTTGGGGAAAAGGCACTACATAAAAGCAAAATCAATACAAGGGACAGTTATATTTCCTGAGCTTTTTCATTAGCTGTAAAATATATACATTTGAGGAGGGAGGAGGAAAGAATGCCATTTCTACCCAAACTGAAGGGAGACAAGACAAAGCATGGGAGAACTTGCATGAATGTTCACTGATGGCAGCACAGACTGTGCACAGGCAGATCTCTGATCTCAGCACATCCAAACACCCCTACAAACACTGGCCTTTCCTGTGACCGGCATCAAGCCACTGGAAAAATGCAGAAATAGATCTATTTTAAAAAGAGATTGATCCCTTGAGTTGTTCTTAATCTCTGCTAGAGCCAAACTGACCATTGGCTGAATATTCACAGGTAAACTTTGCCTTTGTTCAGCACCAAGAATTTGGCTTGGCATCATTTTATTGTTCTTCATTCTTTCTCAAAGCTCCACTGAACTCCACCTATGTTATCTTTGATCCTTTCTCCCAAAATACCCGTAAATATTAATCTTTTGACCTGAGCAGACTGTTCTTGGGTAAAGTCCTCATCACCTCATGTGATATATTTTCTAAGATTTGCAAGCAAAGAGCTGGAACAAATTCTGAAGAGCTGTAATCTGTATTTCTACAATTTTGAGCATAAAGATATTGTAGTAAGTTTTTATCAGAATCAAATCATTGCTGCTTAGTAAAAGCCCAGCTGAAAAATTAAAATTCAGACTGCTAAATTAGCTGGTATTCTGACACAGGTTACCAAACCAGAAAGGCAAACATCTTATTTTAGCTTGGAGTAAAATTTCAAATCACAGTGTCCATTCAGTATCAGCATGCAATTATGGGAGTGAGGAATGGCACACAAGCCTTTTTTTCCCCCTCTTTCTTTTAATACAGGCCTTCTATAATGGCATTTTCATTAGCAGGAAATACCTGTTGTCTGTAGAAAAATAATTTGTCTTGCTTTTTGAAGACTAAATTACCTTCTCTAAAAGATTAGCTGAAAAACACTGTATAAATTCATAGGCATTCCAGGTTAAATAACAAAGTTTTGCTTCTTTCTGGTGACCCCTAGTGATGCATTTTGTGAGGGAGTTCAAGAGGAAACCCAGCATGTTATTTATTTCTGAAACGCAGATAAGGCATCTGGAAGATTTTATCTGTGTGATTTTGCCACTAGCCTATAATTCAGGGAACTGGAAAATAAAGGCCCAGGAAACTTATCAGTGTGTGATTGTTGATTTGAAACCCAAGTGGAGCTGTGGAGGAACGTGAGCTGGCAGTAACACACAGCACCAAGCAGCATCTGTAGGACAGCCACTGCCTAAAACCAGGCTCTTGGGCTTGAGGGACCACTTTCATGATGTGCTTACCATCCAGAAGTTTTTACACAGCTCTGCCCGTATTTGCCTCATGATCTCAGGGTTGTTATTTAAAGAAACTCCCATCCTGTTTTGGCTCAGGGCTCTCAGTGAGGCAAGACAGTCAAACAGACAAGAACTGGGCAGCAAAATGGGAGAAAAAGCAGCCACTGAATAGAATTTCAGAATTTCATTTTTATTTTCACAGATATCCAACACAGAGATCAAAACTTATTTCAAACCCATTCCATGAGGGTGCAGCAGAAGGATGCCTCTCTCCCTTTTGCTTGGCCATTCTGTTCCATGACTGAGGGCAGAGCTTGTTGAGCAGTAAATCCAGCAGGAGAGAGCTCCTTGCTGTATTCCAGGGAAGGGCTGGGTGGGAGAGCAGGAGCCTGCAGCCAGACCTGCCCTGCAGTCTCACACTGTAGCCCATACAAACAAAATTCACAGAATGACCAGGTTGGAAGAGACCTTTGAGATCATGGAGTCCAACCCAGCCCCAGCACCTCAACTCAACCCTGGCACCCAGTGCCACATCCAGGCTTTGTTGAACACACCCAGGGATGGTGACTCCACCACCTCCAAGGACAGACATTCCTGTGCTTGATGAGGAGACTTTTGTGTGCCCAAGTCACTCTGCTCAAGCCAAGGGCTGTGAGAGGAGCTTTAGCAGAAGGTTTTGGTGCTTTTGTGCCTCCTATCCCTGCCCAGGGACTCTGCTTCCTTCCTGCCCTGCCCAGAGCCTGCCTCATCCCACCTGCTGTTCTCCAGCTCCTGCTCAGTCTTTTCCTTGGACATTTTGTCTCTCCCAGCACCCTTGTTCCAGGGGGAAAGGGTAGGAAAGCATTTCTTGCTTCATGTCTAATCACAGAATGACCAGATTAGAAGAGACCACCAAGATCATGGAGTCCAACCCAGCCCAAACACCTCAACTCAACCCTGGCACCCAGTGCCACATCCAGGCTTTGTTAAACACACCCAGGGATGGTGTTTAACCATCCACCACCTCCCCAGGGAAACCATTCCAGGATTTTATCGCCCTTTCTGTAAAAAAGTTAATCATAGCAGCAAGGTAGAAATTCACATTTTTAGCAATTCTTTTGCATGTCTCTGTACCCTGCTTAAACAATTGAGTCTTGGTTTGATATCACATAAAAATAGAAGACTGTGTGCCTAATTTTAAACTCATGTTATTTAACATGCAATACCATGTGAAATTCAAGGCTGTTGGTCCTGTCCAGCTCCACTGATTTTCACTGGGAACAGAACAGCCATACAGTGAACAGAGTTTGGCTCATTTTTTCATTGTAACAGCTGTCCTCAAACTCATTTTCATTAAAAAAACATTGAGATCAGCCTTACATGTCACACATTCCCCTTTGCATAGTTTTACATTTTTTTTCTCCTCCTGAATCAAACTATTGAAAAAATAGCATTCATCATCTTGATATCTGTATTACTAAGGCAAAGGAAGGCAAGAAAACTCCCCTTCTGTTTTTATAGCAGAAAATTTATTGCAGGTTGCCAGAATCTGGAGTGATTAAGTCATATTAAAGACATTTCTGTCTTCTGAAATTTTATATTTGGTTAAAGAACACAGTTTGATTTTGTATGTGACAATATTTCTTCACTGCAATACAAATATTTCTGTCCTTCCCCAATGGGTCACAATGAAGTCAATAAAATATGCACAGAAGAAACGCAAGCAGCATTTGGCTCAATATAAAGATTGATAATGTAACCACCTAAAAAAAGTACTTTTTATCATCATAAGTCTCTCCTGGTTTTTTATAGTTTTCAGTGAGGAAAACAATCCATCATACTTGAACTTCAAACACGTTCCTGGAGCCAATATTTAGTACAAGTCAATTTTTAATTATGATATTTTTATAAAACCTACAATTTATTTCCTGACTTTGTAAAACACTTTAAACAGCAAGATGTGGATATAAATTATGCAAATCTCGAGGGACCCCAAATTCATTAATCTGACTGGATTTCACAGCAAAGCAGAACACAGCACAATTGCCTGGCTCTCCCTCTGACACCCCAGAGCAGCAAAGATGGGTACAGCAGTGAGGCACAGTGGGAAATCACCATTTTGCTTTAGAGCAGAGTGATTTTTTAACCTTTTGAATAAAGTGCCCATTATGCTCAGAATACCTGTTGCACTCTCACTTTTAGGGCTAAAGGAAAATGGGTTTTTAACAGTGAAAGGAGTACAAAAGCTCTCATCCACAGTACTGCACAAAGAGCAGTGAACCCCTGCTCCAAAACACTGAGCTTTACAGTCAGCCTGTCCATGAACTTGTGTTGTCCCATTCCTACAGACGGCCACAGCCAATCCTGCTGCCAGCAGAAGGAAATCTGCCCAGGAGGGCTGAGAGCCCTTTGGGAGCAGCAGCCTCATGCTGGCTTCCCCCAAATTTCTGCTTTGAAGGGAAACCAAAAACGTCACTTGTGCCAAGCCCCTTCCCCATGGCCTTTTACTGCTACAGCCCAGAGGCTGCAGAGCTGCTGGAATGGCTTTCCCCCAACCTGTGTGAAGCACAAACTCTCTTTTCTCCTTCCCATCTCCCATCCTGCTCCTTTCCCAGGATCCCCCCAGCCCACGAGGTGATCTCACCTCTCCAGACCAGCACCTGCTCCTCTCACTTAAGCCAGCTTGTCTGTGCCTCCTTTAAAACAAATTTTTTGTTTGTTTTCCAGCTGTTCTCTCTTTTGGTGGCCACGCCAGTCCTCTCCAGCTGCTGTCTCTTCAGGCACAGCTGTGCTGGCTCCATCCCCATCCCCTCCTTTGTGTGCAGGGACATGGCCTTCATCCTTCTGCTAAAGCAGCATTCAGCTATGGCAAGGACAAGGACACAGGGCAGGGATGAATGAGGACAATTTTTGCTCAGGCACAGGAGAGAGAATCACAGGATTTAGCCTGTGTTCTTTAATAAAAAGAGTATTTTGTGTGTCTCTATTTATTTTTTTTTCTTTTAAAAGGAGGCTGGGGTTATTGTCTGGGTCTCAGGCTGCGTGCACTAACAGCACCCAAGTTCCTGTAGACCAAAGAGAAGAGGAACTGTTGGAAGGCAAAGCATCCTGGCTGTCAATCCTTTCCAACTTCTCTTGCTTTCAGTGCCTTTTCTTTCACTTTGTGAAAGCCTGTGCAGGAGACCAGCAGGTGAGAGGGAGCAACTGCAGCATCTGAGGCTGTTTGCTAAAATGTAGTTGGAGAGTAGAGCACGATGGCTTAAAAAAAAATAAATCCAATGGCTTTTTTACCTTTCCTAGGGGACAATGCCCACACACTCCATTCTTTTTTCAGCACTTGAAACAGTTTCTCTTCCTATTTACAGGGTAAGATATACAGTCTGTGCTTCAGTTCATATTTTCTGAACTTCAGATGCTCTTCTCCATATTCAAATATCTCACAGGCAAATGCATATCCTTATTTATACTTCTTATATTAACCCAGTTACATGGTGACTATAAAATTCCATAATAAGAAATAAGAGCTCTCATTGCACATTCACAAAGCCCTCCAAAGAACAGAGGAAGAACAGGCCATAAGCCTCATAAATCCAACTTAATTTATTCATAGGAAGAGTGTAAAAATCGGATATTTTTATATTCCAGGATATTTATGATAAGATGGTGAATGTACAAACCTCCCCCAACAATAACTCAATAATTGATGATAAAATAGATAACAGGTTTCAAAATACTTGCATCAGAAGAGTGAAATATTGTAAACAATAACATGGTTTACACGCATTCAATCAAATCTGCAGTGGGTGAGGGCAAGAATATATTTCCAAAACTTTCAGAGCTCTCTGATCCCCTGATCCAGAATCTTCCAGCTTCAGTGTCTGCAGTCATATGCAGACATTTTCCTTTCATTAAATACACCCAAGTAACCTGGGGGGAGAGATTCTTGCATCAAGCTCATTTTTGGTCTCCAGGAGGTTTTTCAGGCATTACATCCACAAGATATAATTCCTGCCTGCCCAGTCAGCATGGCTGGGGTTATCTCTGTTTTTTTGCCTGCCACACAGAGGATTTGTTTTGGTCACACCCATGTTCTGAGACAGAGAAAAGAAAGGATTTGGCCAATGCCACCATGCAGTGACACTCCCTCAGTGACAGGACAGAAGCCCCTCCTGAACCAACCATGCCATGGCTCTTGCCCAGGTCAAGCCCCTTCCTGTAGAGGCAAGGGACAATTCCATCTTGGAAAAAAGATATTTTGCTCTAGTCACCTAGATCTTTACCTTTCAAAGGAAAGAAATTCCCTATTTTCCACCTCAAATATGTTCACAGATGTTGCTCTGAAAGCAGATGTTTTCACCACATTCTCCCTTACCCCAAGTTCCCCTCCCTGCTATGCACATATCAGCAACACAAAATGCATCCTCGTTTTCCCTTTTGCTAGGCTAAGCAAATTAATTTCAACCTATACTTTAAAAGCAAGCTCTTCATTCTCCTGATTATCCTAATAGCCTTTCCCACTGCTTGTGCAAATCAGAACAAGCAGGCAGGGATCCAAATGAGCTCTGTGCAGTGGCACCAGTTTAACTGTTGCTCTGCTGTATTTCCAGCACTGAAAGCAGCTTTTCACGTTGCAGGGGGAACCCTGTGATCAGATGGGATATCCTTTTCTTATTGACCCAATTCTATTGTTAATTCTCAGGCTTGCTAAGGCACTGCTCTGCCCTGGCAGTGTTCAAGGCTCATTGGTATGTGAGCAGGACTTAAAAGGGTTTCTGGAGATGACTCTGGGTAACTGTGTATAAGACGTGCCTGCTCAATTCGATGGTATTTGCTGGAGGAAGGAGGGAAATGAATGTGCAGCAACAAAGGAAACTCTGTGACTCAGCTAGAAAGGCAAAAAGCAGGAATCCAGTAAATATCAGTCTTTAGGATAATAGCTTTCACTGCTCAGCTATTCTTCACAGGTTCCTTATCTAAAGGCTCTGTGCCACTCACTGAGGAGAGAGAATTCAACCCACAGAGCCTCACAGGAGAAAAGGATCTAAACTCTGGGCCCACTTCTCAACCACTCAACAGTTAGGAATGCTTTTTCTTGATCATTCAGATTAGAAATCAAGCAAACAGGACTTCCCTGCGTGGAAGCAAGGTTCTGATTTACAGTATTTCTGCTTATAGAACCTATTTATTCTATTTAAGATTGTTCAAGTGTACGTCAAGGTCAGTTTTCTGTCAGGGGCCAACAATGCAAAATTTGTGCTTGCGTGATTTTGTGTGATTATGAAATCCTCTTGCTGCTCTCAGAAACTGCAGCACAAGCAATCATTCCTGCTTTGTTCTTCCCCATTTAAGTGGCTGTGAAACACTCCACAAAATGCAAATGCAGATCCTCTTGCTCCTTGTCTGACAGCAGCTTACAAAACTGATGGGGAATCTCTTCACAGCTCTGCTTTATTTTATTTTTCCCCCCGCCACAGGCATGCAGGTGAGTCTATATTTCTCTAGGAAAGGTAAGAACTCTTGCCTGCCTTTTTAAAATTCAGCTTAGGGAGCAACATCCAGCACCACCAAAGCCCCTGTAGTTTGCCTGCCTCCACCTCCCAGAAGAACGTGCCATCCACACATCTGGGAGGGACCAATCCCACCCTTTCCAAAGTCAGAGAGGGATTTTGAAGCAGCAGAACAACAATCCCATAGCCCAGATGGCCTTGGAGAGCACCACAGTCCCTTGTCCCTTGCTGTGTATTAAATACAGGAAAGTCAGACTAAATACAGACATGTTAATAAAACACCTCTTTCTAGAGTGAATTAGATAATAATTTTATCCAAGAACTGAAGGAGAAGATTGCTTATTGCTGTCTGGTGTCTGCAGAGAGCCACAGTTTCATCTTAATGATGCTCTGGCACTCACACTTCAGTCCTCAGCAAGCACTCACAATTAACATTAAAAGGGTGCTATTTATGCATGAGTTTCTGTATTTGACTTGAAGAGGCAGATGAATAAAAGTAAATAAATATGAACTGTTAAACCATGGGACTCAATGTGGTTTTGGAAGCAGGAGATGGAAGTTTTAATTGCAGACAGAAAGATTTTGAGATCATTGAGACCGCTTCCATCCGATGGGACTCAATGTGGTTTTGGAAGCAGGAGATGGAAGTTTTAATTGCAGACAAAGATTTTGAGATCATTGAGATTGCTTCCATCCAACACTAATGGCTGTGGTTTCCCAAACCAAACCCCAGAATTTACAGCCAGGCTCAGCACCCACTCTGCTTACATCCTTTTCCACAAGCAGTAATGACCACTAATGAAACAGCCAAAAGCCCAGGTGGCTCTCCTGCAAATGTACATTTCAGAGCCCCGAGACCTGATCCTGCAGCTGCCAGCTTCACCCTGGGAAAACCATTAGCAGCTGGCTTTATGTCTAGGAAAAGAAAATGAAATATGTTGCATTTTCACAGCCATCAATCAGCAGATGCAGTGCCAGGAAAGCTTCATAATGATGTAGATATCACCAACTGACTTTGCAAAAAAGAAAAAAAAAGTACTTTTTTGTAGGAAAATGTGTGCAAAAAAGCCCAAGAGATGATCTCAGTGCACCCTTGTGTGTGGTGTGGTCCTTCCTTGCTTAGACAGGAGAGGATTGAGGTCAGGAAGCACCTCCCCAGCCAGAGGGACAGTGTTCACCCTGCTCCCTAAGGATGGCAGCAGGAGGGCACATTCCAGCCCTCAGCACCACCTCACTGCAGCCATGGCAGGGGGCTCAGCCCCAGCCTCACATGATTAAATTAGTGTCTTTTCCTGCCCTGCTGAGTTTTCTATTATTCTGTGGGGAAGAGCAGAAAACCTTAAAATGAAAAAAAGATGGAACCCTAGAGTTGCACAATGATGCAAGTAAGCCCAGAAATATTTTTTTTTTTAAATCAATGAATAAAATGTCATTTTTGGCATTTGATTGAGTTTTCTTTTTCTTAATGTTCTGCAAAATGGCTGAAAATGATCAGCAGCATCACTTCTCCTAAGTATTATATTTCCAATTGTTTTTTATGCTTTTACCCCTTTTTATTATCTTTACTGTTTTCCTGAGAGACACACCGAATGCCTGGCATGACTCACGCTGTGAGCAATCCTTCTGTGAGAACTGAATGAAAACAGGCTGATAACAAGGGTGATTTCATTAAAAAGAGCTCAGCCTGGTGACTGGTTACACGGGATGTTATTGAAATTATGCATGCAGAACCCCAGCTCTGTCATATTGGTTTAGCTCATGTTCTCCACGGCACAGGAGAAAGTCCCTTTGTCAGTTCAGTGCAGAAAGGTTGGAGATGATTGAGGTAAAGCAGCAGGAGGAGACCAATATGATAAAGTCACACGGCCAACTGCCCATGTATAACACAGGAATGGAGGGGAAAGTAGAGGGCAAACTAAAATTAAGTCAAAAGGACACAGGAGACAAGAGGCTACACATACAGGACATGGAGGGGAGGTACAGTGAGCTGATTTGTGCAGCAGGCAGAGTGCAGAATTTCCATGCCCTGTATTCAGATCTCTCCTGTTAATATTGATGGGAACTCTGTACTAACTAATGCTGGAATGGACAGCCTGTTTAGTGAGCATGCATGGAGAGAGGCATGTTTAATTAATTTTACAGTCATGGGCAGAAAGGTCAGATGACAGCCTGTGAGTAAAATCCCCAGCAGCCAGATTGGACAAGAGAATAAAAAAAAAAATGTACAAGAAAAAAAAAAAGTATTTGAGAGGAAAGTAAGGTCAAGTCTGGACTCACTCTGGCGGCTGTTCACACCTCTCCAGCAGTAAATAAAGTCTTAATTTTGCTGCAGGTCACCAGGTAAGAACAGCCTTATTGCAGGAATCCTTGGTCACTTCAGAGACAACACAGTCCACTTCAAATGTTCCCTCTGGGTCCAAGAGTGCAGTCACAAAAAGTCACAAAGAAGATGCTCACATGAGACACGGGGCAAGCAGGGTACCAGCACTGGAGAGAGCAGCACTGGCACAATCAGACACCCACCACACACCTCAGCAGAGGAAATAGCCACAAATGCATGTGTTCACTGGGAGTATATTCATTATTCTGTCCTTTTCCAGTGGATAAGCATGGAACAGTAACAGATGGAGGCAGGAGGGAAAGACCCAACTCCTTCCAAGGCAGGGAAGCACTCAGTGCCCTGAGGAAGCTGACAGGACACTACCAGGACAGCAGTTGGCTGTTCCTCATGGCCACAGATGGTGGAGAAAGAGGGAGAGCAGCCTGACCTGGGCTGGAATGGGCTTAGCCACGATTTAAGTGGTGAGACACCTTGTCTGGGAGATCATTGTTCACAAAATTCCTTCACCTGGGACTAGAAGAGGGCAGGGAAACCCCACAGGTGCATGGCTCAGCAACCTTAAATCCTGCCTCAGAAAACAGGGAAATAAGGAAAAGGCTGGTGTGGATTATTCAGAGCCAATTGCAGCATGTGAGCCAATTCTCTTTTCTTGCAGCATTACTGGTCTAGTAAAAGGCAAGTGTGAGGTATCCTGCCTTCACCAACATCTCCAGGACAAGAAGTTAATTGTTTTTGTTAATTTGAAATTGCAGAGACAGGGAAATGGGGCTGAGTGTGTCCCATCTGCTGAGGTGTCTGACCCCTGAACCCAGAGCTGCTCTTCCCGTTCACGAAAAGCACAGAGACTTTTTTCCACTCTTTCACACTGAAATGAAACAAATTCTTTTGAAATGTTTAGTAAAAGCACATAGAAAGAGAGGAAAAAGGAGAAAGATCCTTTTCTCCTCCCCTTTCCCCACATCCACAACCCCCTAGTAGCTACCAGCCCAGGAGATAGTGACATTAATTTGGGAAGTTTTGCTCAGGCACACCCAGAGCAGAGCCCAAGCCCCTCATTTTGTGTTGTCTCATGTGCTTTGATTATGCCAAAGTGCAGAGCTTTCTCCCTTTTCTTTCCTCCCTTTTTGCCCTCTGGCAATTCTGTACTAAAAATCACACAACAAGAACTTCAATGGAGAAACACACTCTGTGAAAATCTCAGCTGTGGCGAGCCAACATTTTCCAACAGAGGGGAAAAAAAAAAGATTTTCATCAGAAAGCTCACAGCCTGCTCCAACACCAAGATTTCAGAGGCAGCTGAGCTTTAAGTGCCTCGTATTTCTGCATATCAGGGTCGTCAGTCAGGCACCCAGAAAACAAGGAGCACAGGAGTAATGATCACCTCTGACACGGCTGGAGTGACTTATCCAGCATGACACAGCCCCCGTGGCAGCCCTATCCATCACCTGCTCGGGCCAGCATTCCTGGAGTCATTTTTTCCCTCCAAAACATCAATACCAGCTAACATTTTTTAAACACTGCCATCCGTTTCAGTCAATCTTCTTCCTCATAATTTCAGTTTCTTTCTGTTGGGAAATTGGAGTGTATTTCACAGTGTGAAGTGTCAGGAGAACAACTGCGTCAGGGAACAACATCCTTTCCCTCCTTGCCACTTTTATTTGTTTGCTCTAGCAAGATGTACACAGTCACCCCAGCAAGAGATTAACTGTTCTGATGCACCACCACAGCCTGAGCATCTCATACACATACTAAAAACCTCAACATTCAAAACCTCTGCATGAGCAGAAATCAGATTTTTAGGTAGTTTGATCTTGCTACCCAGCCTTCTGCTGCCTTTTATTTTTTTTTTTCCTTCATAACATTGGATCATTTAGATAAAATCTTAATGGTGAAGCTGCTGCTTGGCTAGGTTCTCCATGCCATTGCCTTAGCCTATTCATATGCAATAATCTCCCCAAGAGCTTATACTTTTCACTTTTATCAGCCAAAAAGCATGCTGGAATTAACATAATAGTATCTCACTCTATTTACTTGCTACTGAGTCCAAATACTCAGGGACAAATTGTTAGCAAGGAGAGAGTAAAACGAGCACAGAAAATCCATGCCAAGCCCTAAACAGACAGGGGTGTGAAGGAGCCCCCCTTGCTGTTGAGCATCAGAATGCTTGGAGTCCTCTCCTCAGAGGGACCTGAGATATTCCCCCTGAGGAGCACAGCTCCAGCACTGGGAGCTGTTCAGAGAGAAGTCTTTTGCCAAAACAACCCAAAACGACCCAAAACAAGCTCTCTGCTAAGAGCACACACCCAGCAATTGAGCATCCCTAAGTTCACAGAGGTTATCTGGTGTGTGACAGTCCCTGGGGGTGTTGCTGCATGCAGGGACATTAAATGACCTTCCCCAGTCCTTTCCTGCCCTGTTTGCTTTCACCTTCCATTGCAGCACCCAGGTGTCCTGTGGTTCTTTGCTGCTGGCTTGGCTTGCAGGGACAGCAGGGACAGGCAGTCTGTCCCCAGAGCATCCCTCTCTTTCTCCTTCTGGCAAGGTTTTGTTGTGGACAGGGATATTCTCCTCTCAGTGTAAGAGGTGCTAACTCAGCTGCAGTGTTAATTTTACTTGGGCCAGAAGTGATTAATTGGTTTGTTTATTCTGTTTCATCTTGACATTGTTTGTTAACAGGTCCAACTTCTGCTTGATTTGGCAGGAAAACATCAGCTCTTATTTTAGTTACTATAAATATATAATAACTATATAATATACTTATTATGCACCTATCTTTTAAAGAGGGTGGAAAACAGTGTCATCTGCATATTTCATGTGCACACTCATATGATGACATGTCAGTTCTTTACATCCCACTCTCAGGGAAAGGAGATTTATCTTAATGACTATTTGCAGAGGCTTTTGCAAAGAGCTGGACTGTAATTTCTCATGTAATCACAGCCAAAATAACCTGCTGTTGTAAGAAATCTTGGAAAGGACTTTGGTGATGTGAAAATACTGCAAATCATTATTGCAAATAAGATTTAATCTGTAAAAAAATCTATGTCATTCTTGGCATGTACCCACAAAGTCTATCTCCTAAGAAAAGGTTTGCCTTGAAAGAGAAAAGGTAATTTTTCCTGTCTTAGAAGAGGATTTTAAATGATGGGACACATTCCAAGAATAGGTTTGAGAAGAAAATATGGAGACTGCAATCCTGTGATCAGAGTGATAATGTTTTTGGTCCCTGATTAAAGAGAAAAATCCCACTTTGATGTGCTCTCTGCAGTCAGGAGTCATGATGAATAAGCAACAAATACCAAGAAACGAGCTTGAGAGGAAGGCAGAAATTAACTGGGTCTCGTGGCCACTGGAGTCAGGCCTGCCCTGCCTTACCCACATCAGTGACTGGGACCCCAGGGGCAGAATGGCAGCTCAGACTGGCTGCCACCAACACATTTTCCTTGGGACTGTGAAAAACTGCAACCCAAAAGGTCCAAAATGGTAGTGGGACAGCTGTCCCTCAGGATGGATGAAGACTGTTGTGCTGCTGAAGAAATACGTAAAAATCTTGCAGGAGTATCTAGGGGACATGTTAATTTAGGTGCTTGTACTGTATGGGAGATAAATTAGAATTAGACATCCTTTCTTGAGGTGATTTGCATTTTGGACTTGGCTGTTCCATAGCCAGAATTAAAAAAAAAAAAAAAAGGAAAAAAAAAAGTTCATTTTACAAAACATTTCACGTGAATGAAGGAAATGGAGATAAGGAAAACAAAAACACAGGGATCATTCTCCTTGGAGCAAACCCAATGCTGTGAGCATCCTTGAGAGGATGTTCTGGGTTCATGGGGGGGTTCAAATGGCACCAATGACACTTTTCCCCATGTCAGCAAGATCTACCATAATTTCATTTTGAATCTGACAAGCTATTTAGCCTAGAGAAAAAGAGCTATATTTTTTCTGGAAGTTTAATATTTTTTTTCCTTTCAATGTCTGTGCAAACGAAATGCCTCCTGCTTACAAAATGTTTAATTTTAGGCTCACAAGGAGCTTAGCTTGAATTTCAATATTATAAATCATTCTTTGTGATTTTAAAGATTTTATTTCTCTGGGAAATTGGAAAGATTTTACTTTAGAAGGAAAAAAGTAACTTTTCCTCAATGGACCAGTGAATTGTAAATCATCTGCACACTAAATCTTCTGTGTGCTGGTAACATCTGCTCAACAGTTGCCTTTTTTCAGAATTTACAGCAGCACACCATGATAGCCATGTCTTTCTGTCCCTCCTACATGCAATCCTTCATTTTCTGCTTTGCTCTGGGAGCTGTCTGTACTTATATTATTGCAGCAGAAAAATGTAGAACATTAGCATCTGTTAATCCTTTTATACCTCAAGCCTTCACATGTTTGTCCAACTCTGCTTTTCATTGTGCCTTCATGTCTCTGGAATAGCCTTAAAATTCCAGATACAGCAAAATAACCCATGAGTGTGTCCTGGCCCTGTGGTGCTGCTGGAAGACTATTTTAGAGTTAAGATAATTCAGTGGTTCAAATGTGTTTGCTGGATCCCTAGGAGCAAACTTTTACCCCACTTTGCAGGGATTTAGCCATTCAGATGTTATTAATATCAAGCCATGCTGCTGAATCTACATGTTCTGTGAGGGAATAACCCAGATTTGAGTGCCTTGCTTTGCACCAGACATTTATTTCAGCATATAATAGAGAGGATGAAATGGAACTTGACTTTGGCCTACAGTGTTATTGTGGCATGGCAGAGGAGGAATGAGAGGCTAAGGAATATCTAGCAGGGATCTTCACAGTAAATTTGGACCCTGGATTTCCTTCCACACCACATTTTTAAGCCTTTGTGGGTTAAAAATAGAATCTTGGAGTAGCCTGAATTGGAAGGGACCCAAAAGGATCATGGAGGGAGAGCTGAGAGATCATCACAGAGAGCTGCAGTCCGTGGTAAAAAGGGCAAGCAGTAACATGGGGTGAGAATGAGAGTCCAGCAAGGCAGCAGCAGAACATTTTAGTATTAGACTTGTAGGTTTTCTTCAAGAAAATATGCATTTTATGTTTAATATTGAATATGCATCAGTGAAAAGAAAAAAAAAAACAAAAAAAACAAAGAAAAAAAATTCAAAGAAGGAAAACAGCATTGGAAGTTGGCAAAGTTAGAGCATTCTTATTTATTTTTATATTTGAATAGTCAACAAAATTACAGAAAAGACAGTGGATTCAGTGGGAGGGGATCTGCCATGAAACAGCCAAATGCTCAGGCCATTGCCCCAGTACATGGCAGTCATGGTTTGAAGTCAGGGAAAATCAGCCATCTCCAAATCTGCCCAGGAAGCTCAAACACAGCAGAAAATGTCCCCAAGTCACCCTGCTGCTCTCACCTGGTTTTTGCTTTCTGCTAGGCCTGTTCTGCTGCCTGTGCTCCAAACACACCCAGTGCCTCTTGGAGCATTCCTGCTGCTTGAAAACAACATTTATACAACTCAGTTCATCATCAGGGCAAAGAGGGGCCCTCATTTCTGAATGCAAAAGATGAGCATTGTGAGGGACAACAAAAGAGAAGGTGCTCTTGAAGTCACCTGTGGGTAAATGTGACAGGTGTAGGGGCTGCACCACCACTGCTCCGTCTGTCACAGGCAAAGCCCTCCTTGTTCATGGGCTGGCAGGTGAGTTATCCAAACCCCAGGGTCAAAGGCATCATCACATTTTTTGTGCTAGCCCACCCGCCCTGGGGGTGCCGTGGGAGAGGCAACAGCCACTCCTGCTCCAGGAGCCACAGCTGCCTCCTGCACTGTCTGCAGCTGTAGGTCCACACTGCGGCTTTCAAAGTGGCTTTTGAAGCATTAGGGGTAACTAAACCTTCTCTGAATTGGGTTAATTGTACAAAACTACAGAAATGTGGCTGCCAGGACTTCCAGGCTAAGACTTAGCTATGTGTGTGCAGGACATCAGCAGATGCCAGACAGGCCCACCTATACAAACCCTCTGTCCTCCTACCAGCCCCTAGAATAGAGTCACAGAATCACAGCTTCATTAAGGTTGGAGAAAACCTCGAAGATGATTGAGTCCAACCTCAGGCCAAACACCACCTTTTCAACTAGACCAGAGCACTGTGTGCCACATCCAGTCAATTCTTGAGCACCTCCAGGGATGGTGACTCCACCACTTCCCTGGGAAGTCCATTCCAAAGCTTAACAACCTCTTCAGTGAATAAATTTTCCTGATTTCCAACCTGAACCTCCCCTGGTACAGCTTGAGGTTACATCCTTTTGTCATAAAACAACTCATAAAACACAAAATGACCAAAGCCTGACACTCACCAGGTCTCACATAATCAAATTTTACAAGTTTCAAAAGCAACTCAGCAATGACTGCAAATTGCTAAAGAATAAAGTAGCAAATGATAAATTGATTGCCTGCTGGTTCTTTGTGCATTAATTTGTGTTATGGCTTTCCAACCTGAAATTGCTTGACTAGATTTTTGCTGATTGTTTTTTATTTTTTAGCTCAAATTGCAAAAGAAATGACTGTGTTAACCTGAATGCATCAAGTCTAATGAAGAATTGATCAATTGTCATATTGCAGGGTTTTTCTGAGCACTGGTTACTGGCCTATGTTCTCAGGATGAAAATTACACTTATTAGCCAATTACCAAATAAGAATGCAAAACCAAGTCTTGTTTTGATGACAGAAAGATGGAAGAAAGCCTGAAATGCTGCCTTGTTTACCTGGGGATGGAGGTGCACAGATAACATTTTCAGTTGAATTATTCCCTAGCAAAAGAACTGAGATCTGGTTGCTTCCTCCTTCAGCTCAGTAATGCTATTTTTTAAAGCATGTATTTCACTAAAAGGTATAACTTTATTTTATAACCTAAAAGCATGCTCTGGCTGTTATCAGGCAAGAAGGAGGTGGAAGAGTAGAATGAAAAGCTCAGCATGGAAATGGCTCCACGGAAATAAAAAATTGCTAGGATTCACCTCATCTGGTGAGAAGAAACTGTACTGCATTGTCCGTGTCTGAGGAGCAGAGTGGTTCCCATTGAGAATGCTCCATCTGGCAATCTGATTTTCTTTTATTTTCTTTCTAAAGAAAAGAAAGTGCCAGTGCTATACCTCCTGTAAGAAACACCATGTAGACCGTGAGGAAGAAATCCCCATCCCATTCCAACCCATCCCTGCATGGGAAACCCTCCCAGGTCCCATCAGCCATTGAGGGACAGGGCTCATTTCTGCTCATTTCCTCTCCTCTGAGGACACAGACCTCCCCAGCACATTTTCAAGACAGCAGAAGTTTTAAAACACACAAAGCTACGCTGTGATCAAAGTTAATTCAGTGTAAATGAGAAGAAATCAGTGGGTTTGCCTTCTGCACGGCTGATCCTGATCAAAGCACAGCTGCCAATAATGTGCACCATATGGGGCAACAATTGTCCCCTGTTTGTTCCTGTGCCTCCCTAATCCCCTGTGTCCCCTGTGAACGTGCAGATCTGTACCTGCAGCTCTGGCTGCAGGGCCACAGAAAGGCATTGGGCCTTACATATATATAATTATGGAGATGGTTTTTCTTATTATGGTAATTACATCCTAAAAGGTTGCACAGGTAGCAGCTGTAAATGTGATGAAGACTCAGCTGATACCAGCTGAGCTGCGTTTTCTTTTACATCAAAAAGCAGCTTATAGCTGAAGGCCTCATAGGTTCCTGAAACCTTGCTGGTTTTATTGATGGTCCTGCTACTCCTGGTAAATAAGCAGAGATCTGCGGAGCAATCAAAGCAGAAATGACCCTAAACAAAAAAGGAAAATCAGTGCTTACTATTTTTATTGATGGCCCTACTACTCCTGGTAAATAAGCAGAGATCTGCGGAGCAATCAAAGCAGAAATGACCCTAAACAAAAAAGGAAAATCAGTGCTTACTATTTTTATTGATGGCCCTACTACTCCTGGTAAATAAGCAGAGATCTGCGGAGCAACCAAAGCAGAAATGACCCTAAACAAAACAGGAAAATCAGTGCCTCTTAGAACTGAGAACTAAAATCAACTAAATAAAATAGCAAATACATTTATCTGGAGGTTTTTGTATATAGGAACTGAAAGCCTTGCTGTTTCATGGTGTGAATAGACATTACCAGACCTCTGTCAGGTGCTAGAGACACAACCAGGTGTGTGAGATTCCCTGGAATTCCATCGTGGCCCAGGGAAAATGCTGGCTGGAACTGATACAATCCTGTTTTCGTGGGAGGAATGCACTGATTTCTTTTAGGTTTGAATAGACCATGGCTATATGTACAGAATCAGTGCTTTCCAAAAGTTGAAGAAACAAACAGTGAGGATTGCTGATAAATTTGGATTTTAGAAATCTATTAGGCTTAATGTCGCAATTCCACGGTTGGGAGTACACAGCTTTATCTTATCACAGTGGCCAGGCAGGCTCCTGGCTATTTCTAGCTCATGACCTTTTATTTCAATATTTTTTAAATCCATCCAGAGTGCTATAATGCATGAGAAGAACTTTTTGCATCCACAGCAGGAGTTGCTATGTGCTCGAGACTGTTTGATATCAACTCTCTCTGAGTTTCACACAGCTGACAGCCCACAAGGGGGTGAAGGACAGGGTCAGAGAAAACCTAAATTTTGGTAGGATGGTGGAGAGATCCTTCCAGGCTTGTGCAGTAGCTGGGAAGTGGAGCATATCTCTGTACATTACTGCAGCACTGTAGCAAATAAAGCCTTACTCCAAAGGCAAGAGGGAGCCCAGCCATTCATCCTAAATGTCAGAGCCCTGACAGAAAAGCCCATTATAAACACGTGAGGAGCTGAAGCCACTGTAGTGCCAGTGAATGGGATGAATAACAGCAATGAATAACAGCAAAACAATAGCAGGAAAAATTGCCTGGTCACCCTGCATCCACTAGGAGCTGAATCACACCCAGGACACACGGCAGACCTGGAATTTGGCAGCGCTGAGCTGCCTGCACTCAGCATCCCCTTATCTGCTCACCAGCCTCTGCTGCAGCCTGGGAGCACTGACAGCAAGGCAGTGGTGACACTTTCCCCAGCACAATATCACCCACATACAGCACTGCATTGAGGAAGTGCAGGAAAATGTGCCCAAAATTCAGCATTATCCATGGGGGCAGTCTGGAAAAATGTGTGGCTCGCAAATGGTAATTAGCCAGTGTCATGGCTGAGGTGTAGAAACACCTCCAGCTCTCCATGGAAATCAAATTTCCATCTGAATAGAGCCCAGTGGCTTCTAAAATCAAAACCTGTGAGTTTGTTTTTGTCGCTTCTATTTAGGAAAGTTACATTTGTGACTGTATGCTCAGCTGAGATTAGGAGGTAAGAAAGACCCTTTTCCTTTGATTTCACTTTTTCATTCTGAGGGATGAGAGCAAAATAGACCGATCAATAACAATAATTATAATTTTCTTTTTATTGATTTTTATTAAGAAGCCTTTAAAGACATCATGATTAACTTAGAGATAACTTGAGGGAATTTATGAGGTTTTGAGTTCTGTTGTGACACAGCAATAGCAAGTGATTTCTATATTCAGATTCTCAGCCTTCCTGGTTTTAGGACTGAGCCAGAATAAGGGAGGAGGAGATTTGGTCAAATACAATAGAGCTATTGACACAATTTAGCTTTGCTGTTTTTTTCTAAATGGCACAGTTAATAAATGAGGCTGCATTTTGCAAAGCAGGAGTAGTGGCTTCACCTGGCCTGTTGCTTTTTATCTATTTGATGTTTCCTGTCCTTTTTGCATCCACCACCTTGTCCATGAGCAATTTCCACACTGATGAGAGATGCCAGACAGTGATTCTTGGAAATTGAAACATCTTAAAGTAAAAAAAAATATATTCTGGACATTTCTTGGCTCATTTATTTCAGTTGGCCACACATGCATTGTCCCTGAAAATAAAAAGTTCCTTCATCTGCTCTATATATAGGACACTGAAGGAAGTGTTGTCCATCCCATCTGCTGTGACAGTTCTCCAAAATCCACTGTAACCTGCCAGGAAGATACTCAGACTCTGCTCACAAGGACCCCTTGTTTCCACCTGTTTGATCAGCCCCTCCTGACACCTCCCTGGCCCCACACAAAATGCTTCCCTGCCTGTCCCTGCATCCCCCTCTGTGAGCTGTGTGCAGCTCATTATTCTGCAAATTATTCAGGGGATACACAAACTGGAAGAAAATCTCACATAATCAATTCCTCCTTTCTAAACCACAAGTTAAAAATAGAAATGCAAGGCAAGATAAGAGATAGGAGCGTGAATAAATAATTGTTTGCTCTGGAACTGAGCATTGGCCCTTGGTTTGTCAATACTTTATTGCTTTACTCCACAGAAGACCAGGATGACAAGTGACCTTGTTCCCAGACAAATGAAATTCAGATGCATTATAAAACAACACCTTCAGATTGTAAGAGGGTTGTTTTTTTCCTCAGATCTGCCTGTTATTCAGTACAAATAACATGTATTAAATGTCATATTCTTTTCAGCAGGTGCTCAGCCTCTTGCCTCTTCCTGGGTCAAAATTTCTATAATTACATTCATTTTGCACAATGGCTCATTTATCTGTATCAATTTTGCCTTATGAATGCTTTGTGACTTGTTGAGGATCTGGCCATTACGAGTGTGTGGTGTTTGTAGAATGGGCTTCCTTATCATTTCAGCTCAGTAGGAGGGTCCTCTGATTCTGAAATCTCTGAAAATAGCTTTGTTTATTAGCTATCAAGGTTTTTTAATACAGTTATTATGTTTTATCTACCAGAGGAGCACTCATGGTTCAAGCGTTTTAGTGTGTGATCACTGTCACATTCACAACAAATTTCTGCCTCTGAATATCATTAAGAATGAAATTTTTTGTCATCAGAAGGCAGAATAATTGAAGCAAAATCTTTAAAGTATTGGTGAAATAAGGGCAGGAACTTTTAACTTGGATAAACTGTCAGGTGTTCCTTAGCTACAAATATCTACTAATAGATGTTTGTTCACCTGGAACGTGCAACCACCAAAAGGAATTTTTAAATGTTCTCAGATGGGTTGGATTCTATGTTATTTTTAACACATCCATTAAGAGCTTGGAAAGAATTTCCCTTTCCCAACATCTGCCTTTCCTTCTCTCCACAAACTCTCTTTCAATGCGTGGTAAATGACAATATGGGGAAGAGGTGGCACTGACATGCTGAAAGCTTCAGAAACTCTTACCTGAGCTTTTCTACCTCTCTGAAATCCAGCCCCTGAGCATGGAAGTGGCTGGTGATTAAAATGTTTCCTTCCGTTTCTAAAACAGAAAGAGAAGACAGGGAACACATCCTTTGTCTGCAATTAATTTGGAGTTATGGAAATTATTTCATAATTTCCCGTGAAGAGAAAGTCAAACACGATGGGAAAGGTTCTGTTCCACTGTGGCTGTAAGATACAAAAAGCAGAAATGTGAAAATTTGCCACAGAGGGAGGGACCTCAAAAATTTACTGTATTTCATACAAATGTCAAAAATACAAGTACTCATACTTAATTTGAAATATATATATATTTAATAAATGTATGCATACATACATATGCCTACATGTATTTTTGGGGCAAACTCCAGATTGAATTCCCACAATATGGGAGAGGATGGCAAGAAGGAAATCTGCATGTGGGGACCCATCATTCCTGGTCACAGAGCAATCACAGCCCATCACCAAATGCTGCTGTTGGTTGGCATTGCCTGCATCAGTCCCTGGCTTTTCAATCACAGCCCATCACCAAATGCTGCTGTTGGTTGGCATTGCCTGCATCAGTCCCTGGCTTTTCAATCACCCTCCCCACAAAAGTTATTTTACAATTTGCCAGCTATTTCCCAAGGCTTTAGAATGCCCTTTAGATATATTGTGTGGCTTTGCCCAAAGCAAACATGCACCTCAGGCTTGTGGACTATATTTCTTTCAGGGTTTCCTGGCTGCCATCACCTATTGATATTATTTGATTTGCAGCCGCTATTCAAAGCAAACAAACAAAATCTCACAACTTCTTAAACCTT
This sequence comes from Passer montanus, assembly GCF_014805655.1. Classification (NCBI taxonomy): domain Eukaryota; kingdom Metazoa; phylum Chordata; class Aves; order Passeriformes; family Passeridae; genus Passer; species Passer montanus. Next base: position 23,474,332 of record NW_024356504.1, on the reverse strand, counting down.
CCTCCAGCTAAGCCACTGATATTTACTGGGAGCAAGGGGGACAGGTAAAGCTCTATTACACTTATACTCACCTGTCTTTAGAAATGAAAGCAAAGGTTTAGCAAGTTATTTCCTTATGATTTTTCAGCCTGCCACTCTTAAGTTTCCTGGCTTTATCTCTGTTATGGCTGATGCTTCTTCCCACGGCCATGAGCAGGGACAAACCCTCAGCAAGAAGACCCAAAGCAGTATTTTCCCAGCAATTCCTCTGCCCAAAAAGTGTACAGGTGACTCAGCTGTTTGCAGAGCATCCAGCTACCAACCTGCTGGAAACTCCAGTGGGTGTTCCAGGGGTTAAATGTGTGGGTAGGGAGGGTATCCCAAAGCAGGGAGTCTCCCAAAGTGATGCCCTCTGTTCACCTTTCCAGATTTGTGTCTGGCTGGTCTCTGGTGGGGAGTGTGGAGCCTCACTGCCACCTGGTACAATATTGGCCAGCTCAGAATGGGCTTCCAGCTGTCCCCAGGACCTGCTGACACAAATATCTCCCCCAGCTGTGGTCACATTGATGTTTCCTTTATCCGAGAGCCAAACCCCCTGCCCACAGCAGCACATTCAGCTCAGATGTCCACCTCCTGCTCATTTCCCATGGGATACTTCTGGATGCTTCTGCCTTCTGCAGGAGGCTGCCCTCTCCCCGGTGGGCTTGCAGGCTGCCCCTCCTTTCCCACACATCCACAGATGACTCTCAACATCCAGGCATTAGCAGCAGCATTCCTCATGGCTTCGATGGAGACAGGCTTTTCCCCAAGGAACCTGCTCCACCAGCCACCAGAGCTACTCAAATGTCACTTTCACTTAGCATTTACAACAGGTATTATTTGTTTGCTTTCAGTGTCAAAAAGGAGCTACTCAGTGTCTCTTTGCCACAACTTTCTGACCAAAAAAAAAAAGGAGCTACTCAGTGTCTCTTTGCCACAACTTTCTGACAAAAAAAATCCTTAAATTAAAAAAAAAAAAAAAATAAAAGCTTTTGAGTCTATAGTAAAGCAAACAAATTAAAAAAAAAAAAAAAAAAGATAAAAGCTTTTGAGTCTATAGTAAAAAAACCAAATGCTTATGTCTTAGCAACAGCTCCTTGCCTATATTGAGTTGGTGGTAGTTCAAGGAGCAGCTCTTTGCAGGAGACTAAAGCACCAGGTACATCCAGCATTTAATTCCAGCAGCTCCAGATAGAGAGCCACAAAATCTCACTGCAATGTTTAATTTCTTGCTGAAGGAAAGCAGAATGGTCATAATGACCACCTCCCTAAAAAGCCAGATTTTGGTTTTTTTTTTTTCATGGGTTCCTTAAATACAGTAGTAGAAATAGTGCTGGATTAAATTAAATTTGTTATCTTAATAAAATAAATATTTCCTTTTTAAGACAACCTAATCTGCATAGCCCAGAGTAGCACTGGTTCCATACTAGACATGAATTTGCACATGAAGGGGGACAGCTGGGACGTTGAGCACTTCATGGCTGTCCATAAGCTTGATACCTGCACCTGAATTAAAACTGAACAGGAAAGTTTCATCTGATTTGAACGTAGCTGCAGCCACCATAAAGTACAAGGGGCATCTCTCAGATGAAGAACCACCAGGGCTCAGCTGTGCCTTCTTGTTGTTTTCTTTTAAATAACATTTTTATAATAAAGTCTGATTACATTGATGCCTTTATTCATTTATTTCTGCAGGAAAGCCAGTGGTAATTAACTCGCACCACAGCCTGCAATTTGCATGTTAAAGTTTACAATCATCCTGTCAAGGGGCCATAATGAGCACCATTTTACAAGGGGAACTCAGTAATTGAGGGTTTGTTTTGCTCATGGCTCGCTGCAAAACCTGGGTGAAGCTTTTTGTGCCACCAGCTCATCGTGCCTGGGTCTGCTCTGCGTCAGGCAGGGAACAAAATCCGTCAGGCTGGCTCCAGGGGAGTGACAGCAGATCAATTTGCCATCCTGCCTCCTCAGTGACAGCCTGCCAGCACAGCCAAACCCAGGCTCAGGTACACAAACAGACTCTGGCAGTGAATTCAGGGTAAAACACACCTTCAGAGGGGGCTGTTTGAGCCAGGGCTCCTTGGGGGACCAAACTCATGGTTTTTTGTCCCAGATCCTGTTGAATTTACTGGATGAACACCTCTCTCCTGAGGGACCTTGGAGGTCTCCCCCTTGTGCTCCTCCAAGGCCCATCTGCATCATTCTGCTCCTCTGGAATGATGTGAGAAAGCCTCTTCTAAACTACTGCAAACAAAACCATGCAAGGGATGAAAAACAATTAGCCATGTGTCAGCGTCTGATATATTTGCATTGTTTAGACAGAGTAGTTAATCACTGGTAAGACCACAACATGTGGTGTGAATTTGGATTATAGCTAACACATATCAAGCAGAAGGTTATTAGTTACATCTAAAGGCACTATTTGATATTATTATTATTATTGAGAAAGTGAACGCAATTAATTACAATGTCCTTGCAAGATTCCTGTGGCAACACCGTGCAAAGAGCTGTTTGCTTTTAGATTCTTTTTTCCTTTTGTTCAGACAGGAGCTAATTCAGGCAAGCAAAAGGCATCAGGAGCCAAGATTCTGTTCCCATTAACAGTCCTGAAGCCTTGAGTGGTATTGGAGGGGTCAGCAAGGGTCTGCATTTTTGTAAGGGGTTTTAAATATAGGGTAAACTTTTCATTTTTGTAAAATAGTTGGTCTGCTGAAATGTCACTTCTTCCCTTGGGCTGGGAATTAGCAAAGGACAGTCTCCATGTGGTCTCCAGAAAGGACTTCTGAGGGAAGGAATTTGATCCCAGATTTAATTAGAGGTGCAATATTTCCAAGTGCTCTCTCTCTGAAATGTCTCTTACCTATAGGAAAGAAAAGCTTAGGGCATTTCCTTCTTATTTAAAAAGGCAATTGTATTAATTCAGCAGAATTTTGCATTGGAATTGCAATGGCTTTGACAGTTTAGTTCCCTGAAAATTGCAATAAAGCCTTCGTTATGCTACATTTTGTCCCCATTTGTCTTGTATACCATTGCCTTGCCTTTGGCACAATCAAAATAATCTTTAAAAATACTGCCATAAATGGATTGACTTTGACCTTCTGAGTATCTTGTCAATAAAATAAAAATGATAAATGTGTTTCAGAGTGCCACTGGCGTAATATTAAAGCAGAGTTACAATCTGAAAAGTGACATTTGAAAAATTAGGTTGTGGGGAGGGGTCTTATCCTCTGTCAACAGTGCCACATAAATAAGCTCTATTTACAGGGAAAAGAGGTGATTTTGCTAACTGCCAGTTTGTGCAATTCCTGTGATGTGGCCTCTGCCTCTTACATCATCATTAGCAATTAAAGATTACTGCAGCAAGAAATTAGCTGAGCCTTCTGTGGCTGAGGCACAGAGCAGAGCAGCCCCACCTCAGTCCCCTCCTGTGCCCACCCTGCAGCGCTGACGTGGGGAAAAGGGACCTGGCCTCATCAAGGAACGGCTCAGACAACCAGAAAAGGCCATTTTTGCTCAGCTCTTTGCAGATAAACAGCTTCTAACAGAATCACCACAAGGCTTCTTTTTATTAGGTGAGAAGAAAAGAATTGAATATTCTGCAAAATTCAAGAAATGTATGAAAATAAACAGGGCAGGCGAGTAAACAAACACATGTCAAGGGGCAGCAGGTTTGATTCAGACTCTGATGCACACACACAAGCCCTGATGTGCTTGGCTTTATGCCAAGCTCAAGCGAGTCTGACCTGTGGCTTCAATATTTTCAAGCCTAACCTGAGCTGATTTCTCAAAACCCTTTACTGTTGTTTTCATACAATTTCTCTCTTTTTTTTCTTTTGTCTTTTCAACACTTCTTGTTCTGAATCTTCTCAGCACATATTTAAAAGCATGTGAAGTGCACTTTGTACTCGAGCATCAATTTATATCACGATTAAATTGTTCATGCATGTAATAAATTAAATTAAAACCCCACGTACTTTCAAAGGTCAGGTTCCAGGCTTTGGAACCTCAAAACACTGCTTGATTTCTGAGGAGGAGACACTCAGATGCGAATCAATCTCTAACATTAGGCTGAAATCACGTTAAAAGGTGAAGGGGTTTGGTCCTGATTCAGATATGATGAAAATCTAGATAACTAAAATATTTATGTTACTAAGCTTCCACATTTATAGCTTTAAATCTGGATTTGTTCACCTTGAAAATTATCCCAATCCTAAAACGAATGGGAACATAAAAGGATATAGGATGTTCATGGTTTGAAAAGCCAGGTGTCTGCTAAGGAAGGCAGGAGCCCTCCTTCAAATGGAAAATGTAAAGCCCCTCCATCCAAATTATTATAATTTTGAAATTAGGGGGGCTGTCAGGAAAAGATATGGGACTAGGAATAACAGTTCTTTACTAGGAAAATTACGATACAAATGCAATAGTACAAAAAAAAAGAAAACAAACCCCTGGCAGAGTCAGAGCAGGAGCAGACCCCTGTGGGTCAGGGTGGTGGCACAGTCCCATCCCCATCCCATGGGGGCTCAGCCCTCCTGCAGTGCCAGCTGTGCTTCTGCTGGAGCAGGGATCCTGCACAAGGCTGGAATTTTCCTCTGGAGCTCCAGGGCTGCTGGAGATGGGCCTGGTGCTCCTGTGGGAATGCAGGGGAGAAGAAAGCTGCTCCTCCAGGAATACAGGGAGCAAAGGCTGCTGGAGTGTTCCAAATGTCAGATTATATCCAGGTGGGAATGCTTGGCTCCTCCCCTGGGTGGAGCATCTCCCAATGGGATGATAGAATTTGATCAGCCATGCAGGGACACTCACTGGCCCATTAACAGAAGATAATTAATAATTAATGGCCCATTAACAGAAGACATTTCCTAGAGCGAGGATTGCTTGTGGAAAAGAAAGAAAACCACCCAATGAACAAAAGATAACTGCCCCACCTCTAGGAATAGAACACACACCCCCCATTTCCAATCTCAGACAAGCTATTAGCAGCATCGAGAGGAATTAAAGTGATTAACTAATTACTGCTTGCCCTCTCCCTCCTCCCCAGCTCCCGAGTGCTGGCCGGGGGGGCACCGCGTCCTCCGCAACCCCCGCAGGAGCACCAGCTTCGACTCCCTGGAGCTGCAGCGAGCGGGCAGCCGGGACCTGGTGTGTGACCACTCCCTGCCCCCGGCCTGGTACTGCCTCATGCTGGGCCAGCGGCCCGTGGAAATGCCCACCAGATGCGTCGAGGTCAGCACAACCTGAGCTCTGCCCCTGGGCAGCTGGAATAAACCCTCCAGGGGGGTTCCCTCCCCATCCCTCTCTGTGCTGTCCAACAGTGTGTATCCAGTGGGGATAGGGGGGTGGTAATGGGAAAAGCATTTTAATTATGATGAAAATAATAATAATTACAAGAATAATGGCCACAACAATAAAAACTACAGCAACAAAACCACCACCACCATCAAAACCAGCAATACTGTTACTGTGATATTTTATGAAAATCCTTTGCTAGGATTTTTCTCTTATTCTAGCTGAGAAGCCTCAGAAAAGACATGTAAACAATGACTATCTGATAATGGTGGAATGTGGTCTGGAAGTTGTTTACCAACAGGTGCATCTTTGATTAGTCTATGTGAGTTGTTGCTACTTAATGACTAATGATGGTCCAGCTGTGTCAGACTCTCTGAGTGTCATAGGTTTTTATTATTTATTCCATTCCATTCCATTCCATTCCATTCCATTCCATTCCATTCCATTCCTCTCTAGCTTTCTGAGAGATCCTTTCTCTCTATTCTTTTTAGTATAGTTTTAGTATAGCAATATAATATAATATAATATAATATAATATAATATAATATAATATAATATAATATAATATAAATATAATCCTTCTGAAATATGGAGTCAAGATTCTCATCTCTTCCCTCATCCTGGAGACCCTTGAACACAACCACATTTGGTGAACCCCAAGTGTGTGGCACACAGCACCACTGTCACATGCAAGGACATCAGTCACAGATCAGGATCCCTATGGAGCAGCCAATATTTAACCAGGTTAGGAAATATTCCAGCATAAAACCAGACGTTCTCCAACTCCACAGAGAGATTTTTAGTAAACCATGTATGTCACCTCAAGCTGTGCTTTTTCCAAGCAAATGTATGGCTTTAAGAATGGATTCTGCAACCTGACTCTTCTCCCATATAAATTATTATGAGTTAGGGATTTCTTCTGCTCATGAAATGAGAAGGGAGAAATCAGAAAAAATAATATTTAAAGTGATCTTTGGGGAAACAGAAGGAAAAACTAAAGTTGAATCTCTTTCTGCATTGAATCAATTCTTGCATTCTTTAGTTTCATAAATATGCTAATGGCTTTGTGGAGCAAAAAACCCTCCACCATTCTCTAAAAAAGAGACAAAACAATAATTATCTGGTTTTATCTGTGTTTAATATGTATGACAATAATGTTTAACTTGCAATCGTTGTTGCCAGAGCAACTTGAGCCCCTCACTAAAGTCACTGCCACCTCAAATATCCCAGCTGCAGGAGGTTAGCATAATTTCAAACATAAAGTTAAACAAAATTATTCAGAAAATAATAAACTAATTAACATAAATTACTTGAAAGATGAAATATTCAACCTAGAGTGTCAGGATGTTTGGTATCGGGTGATTCTACTCTAGCTGGAGAACCCTCTCAAAATTAGCAAAAACATTTTATATCTATTCAAACTGGACCTGTGAACTCACCACAACTTAAGTTTGTCTTAATAATTTAACATTTAGTGAAATGTTAAGAGATAGTTGTTATTTCTGTATAATTTATAACACTTTGCATATATAAACTATAAATTTTATTGACATTAATAAATTGGTGGGATTACTATTGAAAGTTAATTTCATGGCATCCTCAAATATCCCAATGCACTATGAAGTTTTCCAGGTTGCTCTATAAGTGTACATAAATATTCTATAATATTATTTAATTTTTCATTATATTTCAGCAGTTCTGAGGGTGTAGCAATGCTCAGCTGTATGAGATTGCTTTCTAACAATGCATGCTTTGTTTCTTTTAATCTCTTCTCTGGAGTTTTTCATTCAGGTTTGTGAAGGTATATTCATTAGTTTAGTTTCTTATCTTGTAACATAATTCTTGCCATTGGTTTCTTCATTATCCTCTGAATGACAGTAAATCTCTGCTTCGCCATGCTGATGAAGGATTACATCTGTTAGATGTCAAAACTGAAAGAATACACTTCTTTTAGATCTTCACCTTCTAAATCTGCCTCTACATTCTATCTCTTCCACTTAATTAAATCACTGTTTGATTTGGTTTTCCATTTAATTTCAGCAAAACCTCTGGAACAAAATAATTTAAATTAATAACTGTGCAGCTTCCACTCCTTAATAAGCAGTTATTATTGGACATTCCAGTCTGGCTGGAGCGAGCTGATTTTAATTAAAAAAGTCAAAGACAAAACCCTGAACAGATAGAAGAGAAAAGAGACCAAATAAAGCCTGACAATACGGCTGCAGAATTAAAAAGTACATTACTCCAGCACCTTGTAAAATATATACCCAGTGATATTGTGTTGATACTGGCCAGATACAATTAGCTGCTTATCGATGGATGAGATTAACTTCTTAATTCAGAGTGCTGGTAGGTAAGGATTCCTGTCACCCAGCTGAGCTCAGGAGGGATTTAAGCCATAAAGCAGATTTGGAGCGTGGGGGAGAAGTGTGGGAGGACAAAAGGCAGTGCTGGGGGACACGAGGGAGGGGAGCTCCCACAGCCTGACTCCTCCAGACAGCCTCTCCACGCTTCCCAATCCTGCCATGAACTAAACCTCCACAATAAAAATATGTCCCTGTCTGCACGTGGTTTCATAAGCACAGGGAGTGTTAGATTCTACAGAAAGGAGAATTCTACAGAGGGCACACACAGGGGATGTGAGAGCCCCAGAATGCAGCCCTGCCACAGCTCAGGGGCACAGCAAACTTTGCGATGAAAAACGAGCAGCAGCTCTTAAGGAGCTGCTTCTCATCCACTCATTTAATTAAAAAAAGGGGGGGGAAAAAGGGAGAAAAGACAGAAGAAAACCCCAGAAGCTACAAAGTGAAAAAAAGACAGAAGAAAAACCCAAAAGCTTTTATGTCAGAGAAAGTGAAAATATTAATTGCATTCCTGGACTTGCCATCCCTTGAATCCAACTGCTGTCCATAAACTTATTCCTCCAGTGGCAAAATGTTTTTGATTGAAAGAGCTTTCCAATTTAGGCTTTGCCTGCTGCATTTCTCAGGGCAGGTTACAAATGCTCCTGACCTCCCTCCCTCTATTTCTTCCTTGCCTTTCCCCCCATGCTCCCAAAGGAGGCACAGCAATTACCAGATCCTGGACATGCACTCCTGGTCACAGCCACTTCCCTATCCAAAAATATATTGTAGTAGAAGTCCAATAAAAATTTGCAAATTTTGGATCCTCAGGTGTTGGGGCTGCTGCCACAGATCATGGTTTGTTCTTCAAGAACTGCCAAATGCGAAAGGCAAAAACACTGAATGGAAAAAAAAGAAAAAGTATAGTGAAGCTTTTACTAAGATTAAGACAATATATTAAGAAGCAAGAAACAATGCACAGACATGGCCAGACCGTGGTAAAATGACCTTCAGAGGAAGAACAAAAGATGGAAAAATTAAAGCTCAACAGAAAATTATTAAAAATACAGATAAGTACTTAACAGCCAATATGGGAAAACATACATCAATTAGAGAAATTCCAGCTTCTGAATTCAAATAATGCAGAGTATATGCATACACCTGGATTCGTGTACATATGGGCAAGCCCCATGGGAGGCACAAACATTAAAAAGAAATGTAAGGGAACATCACACACTAATGTTATTGAAGCTCTGCTCCACAGTCAGATAAAAGATCAATCTGTGGATTACAGCAGAGCAGTGCACGCTGCTGCCTGTAATGCAAATTCAAATGCCACACCACACTCACAGCAAAGCCAGAAATGGGCTGAAAATTCTCTTCTTCCTGTGGAGAAGTTCCACTGGCCCTAGGTGTTTGTCCTCACCAGCAGCTGAATGTGTTTTTCTGGAGGGAATGGCAGGAAAGGGGAATAATTTCATTTTTGCACATTAAAAATCTCCAGCAACTCCTGGTTCAGAGACTCCTGAGTTCAGACACAGGTTGTTCAATTTTCTTGTGAGGGCAAGAGGAGGGGCAGACACTGATCTCTGCTTTGTGGTGACAGTGACAGGACCCGAGGGAATGGCCTGAGATTGTGTCAGGTGAGGCTTAGGTTGGATATTAGAAAAAGGTTCTTTCCCCAGAGGTGGTGGGGCAGTGAACAGGCTCCCCAGGGAAGGGTCACAGCTCCAAGAACTGCAAGGAAGTGATTCACACATCTCGAAAGAGCTCAGAAGTGTTTGAACAATGCCCTCAGGCACTTGGTGTGACTCTTGGGATTGTTCTGTACAGGGCCAGGATTTGGATTTGATGATCCTTCTGGGTTCCTTCCAGCCCCACAGATTCTGTGATTCTGTGGATTAAATTAATTTCTCTCCCATGAGCCAGCCCCATAACTGCAATTTTTTGGCACACAGAATTCTGTAGCATTTTCTACAGGCTACTTATGGATATGGGACTGTGTTTGAGAAATGTCCAATAATACCTGCCTGTGACGGGGTATCAAGATAATTTCCAGTACCCTTCTTCAAAAGTTTCATCCTCTAAATGAGCAAAACCCTCTCCAAGTCTGAGCATGCTGTAAATCCATGTACAACAGCAGATGTGCATGTAAATGGAGGAAGTGTTATGCAGTAAGGGTTGGTATTTTCTCAATAATTTCATTTTTAGCACTATAGGTTTACTTTTTTACATGTATACTAGGATCAAACACAGTTTTAAATGCTAATCTTTGGTGTGTAAAACAAGGTCATGTTCAAGCATGGCAAATCTAACCTGCTTATAATGCTTAATATGTCAGTCTCTAGAGGAGATTTATTTTTCCATACTTAGTTTCATTCCCTCCTCCTTAACCTCTTCTAGAACATTTTATACTCACAATCAAAACACAGTACCTCAGCTGCATGCCATTAATTTATTATTTTGTTTCAATTATTATTTTGCTCTGAATCCAGCCCCACTTTGATTTGCAATTGTTCTATGAATTTAAAAGCAAGTGACACTTTCAAGGTATTATTTAAATTGTAATTCTTTCTTGAACACTTATGTGAATATTCCCAATCATAATGCTAGGTATGAAGAGCCTTTGTTTTTCTTGCTTGTTTTTCAGACATGCAAAAGCCCTTCTGCACAAACTACAATTACAGCCTTTATTGTTCAGAGGCATGTGCTTAAAAGAAAAACAAGACAAGCACCAGTTTAATTGCTACTACAGATATTCCTGACGTAAACTGATTTCTGTGGAGTTTGGCCCCAATCTGAAATAAAAATTAAAAAAACAAACTTATTTACTTTAACTAACTATAAAGAAATATATAAAAAAAAACCCTAAAGTTTTGAGTGGATAACAGATGCAAAATCATAATGCTTTAACTGCCAACCAGCAGCACACCAAAAAGCCTTCCATCTCCATCCAACTAAAACAATGCATTCCTCACATATGGTGCTACTTATTTTTAACAGCATAATTTCAGCAGTACCCAAGTGACAAGAACAATCGAGCTTGATTTCTTTGTGCAATTATGAAGAACCACAGTGTCCAATCAATCAAACTGGTTGAGACTCCAAACCCCAAGCAAATGGAAGGAGACATCATTGGATTAAACAATAATGGCTCATTCCCTTGTTTTGGGAAAGGGGAAAATGTGGTTTTTTGTTGTTTAGGTTTTCTAAATTGGATTGTTTAAATTATTAGCTGGTGTCTAATTAGGAATCAAAAATACTTAATGAATGCTTACCTGCCACATAGAGGTGTTGCAAAGATTAGTTGGGTAAGCTTTATAAAATGCTTTGAAGATTAAAAACACCCCTTAATTACAATTGGATAAAGTATAGAAAGATACTAAAGAAGGCTGCCAACAGCCTGAAGTGCCCCTTCTGTGCTGGAGAAGTTCTCCTTTGTGCAAGCTGTGTCACTGGACACCTGAACTTGTGGAGTTTGCTCTCCTATAGTAGAGGCAGCTGTGTAATTCCTCCCTCCTTTTGGAAATGCTGCTGAGTGGGGCTGTGAGACTCCCACATCTCTCCACCATCCTCAGAGCAGCAGTGACTGCAGGCATTGCAGGTAAATGCTCTGTTTTAAATGCCAATCATCTGCTACCTCTGTGTTCAATTTTCTGGTTACTCTCCCAAATGACAGCTACAAAATTCAATGCAAATCATGCCACAGTGGGGACTTGAAAATTTTGGCTCTTTGAAGCCTCTTCTCCTAGATTGTTCTTCTAAGTTTCTTTGCTTTTTTTGTTTTGTTTGGGTTTTGGGGATTTTTTCTTTTCTTATCTCTGCTGCTGCTTGAACACATGAATATACATTTGCCCTTGCCTTCCCAGGTCTGTCTTCTAATTCACAGAGGCCTCATGCAGCAAATCCTTTTGGCTAGTGTGTGGCAACTTGCCTGACTCCGAAGGACCACATGCAGCTCAGAAGAGAAAATAAATTCATGTGTGTCATAGAGCTGCCGGGAAAACAGAAACGCTTGATTTATACCAAAATCCTGGTCAGCCTGTTATCCTGTGTCACAGCTTGTTGCAATGACTTGCTGTCTCACAGTCTGATTTTTTTTTACCCTCCTAAGGGTTGGTCATTGCTTGTAATTTGTGCATGTTACATAACAAACTGTCTCTCAAGTGGTTTCAGTGCCAGATTGGCCAGGGCAAATGCAGGAGATCCCTGTAGGGGTTTATCAGAAAGCTGCATTCTGACATCAGTGATGCCAATCCACACTTCCTCCAGCACTGAAATGGCTCACGGACTTCTGGTGAGGATAAAAACAGAGGGGGAAAATCACCATCCTCTTCTTCCAGCATTTCAGTTTTTCTTCTGTCTGTTAACAAGAGATCCAGGCCCAGTTTTATGTATGGATCACTTTCTGTCTTTTCTCACAGCCAGAATGCATTCACATCTATTTATTTGCATGGCCCCCAGCACAGCAGAGAGGTGGGTGTCTCATTAATGAATTATCTTCCCTGCACTGCTGCAAGGCACCGAAGGCTGTTACCATCTCAGCCACCTCCACCTCTGGTTGAGAGATAAGGAAGTGAGGTACACAGAGAGTCAGTGATTTGTATTTGCCCAAGGTGAAGCAGCCAGAGAAACTGAGGCACAGTGTGTGCCTGGCCAGAGGCAGCCCAGCAGCTGCACTCCCGGTGGAGCAGCACTGATGTGTTGGTACCAGTTACACTGGCAAAAGCAGCATGAGATGGATGCTGTAGCTCATTTTAAGCAACAAAAGTTCTTTTACAGAGAATTATAAGATTTATTTTTTTTTTTCAGCTGGGATGGGTAGTTTGTGCTGTGTCTCCTCACCAAACCCTTTACTACAAGACTCTCTGAGTTTGCATACATCCATTGAAATCCAGTGCTCACTCATCCTGGCTGCTCTGCTCCCCATAACTTATTATTCCAGCTTGTGTGGCTCCAAACACCTCCAAGGTGAACTCACTAATACCTGCATTTTAGTGCAATTTCAAAAAGAATATTCCAGTCCAGCAATCTTTACTTAGAGAAGCAGAGGCACTGAAATTTGTGGTTTCCTTGTGTAAGAGGAAATTCAGGCTGCAGGTATCACACCCAGATGAGGATACAGCAGAGACCACAGAGCTTCAGTTTCCATCCCTCTTTCTTCTCCCATGCTGCTTCTCTGGATGTTGTCTTTTCCACTCTCCCAGGTCATTACAAGTGTATGCTCATGAGCACGTTCTGGAAACATGCTTCTCTACATCACATCTTGCACTCCAGGTCAGAAGTTGTCCAGGATGCAATAAATTCCCATTATCTGTATTTTTCCCAGCACAGAAAACACCTGAGTCGCGTAAAGCTGTAAATAAACAAACAGAAAGAACCTCTTTAAACTTACACACAATGTGGCTTTTAAGGAAGCAAGGGAAGGGATTGGTCTAAAATTCCACCTAGAATAATTTTTATTTTGGCCCTTTTTCTCCTTTGCTTGCACAGTGCTGCAAGGCTGCTCCTCCCCAGGAGCTGCTGCGTTGTGTGAGCTCCAGTGCCACCTGCAAGACCACCAAACACCAAACAGGGAAGGCAGGGTCAGCCTCTCTGCTCAGCTGCTGCCACTTTTCAGGAGGAAAAAAACCCCAACAACCTTGGACAATTGCAGTGGTGTCTCTCTGGAATCCTTGTTTTCAGAAGGCTGGCAATAACTAGCTCCAAATGGAAATCAGACTGTGTCATGCCATGTCACAGTGTTGATTGTTTTTCAACTACCCTTGCTTTCCTGGGTGTGCACCCCTTCTCCCCTGCCCCTGCTTCCTGGCTTGAATAGCTCCCAGGTACAACTCAAACTGCAGGAGGGAACTGGTGCGTGACTTAATAAATTTATCCTTTGACTTTCACTGCTTCCACTGCTGTCACAAATAACTTTCGATCTTGAAAGTGAAGCAGCAAACATGGGCCAATGGAAAAAAAAAAAAAAAGGTGGGTTTTGGTTTTGTTTTTTGTGGTTTGTTTTTCTTTTCCCCAATGTGATTTATAGCCAAACACTCACACTGGGAGGAATCACGTTTCCCAAGCTGGACTAGTAGAGATGGTTCACTGTCACTGGCTGAAGAAATGCAAAGTGACAGCAGCAGTCATGCTCTGCTGAATATGACTGATATCTGAGAGCAAATTATTGTCAGTATTTGGTAATAATTTCCAAACTTTAGCTCAGATACCTCTGTGCTTTGCATATTGGCAAATGCTAGGTAATGGTGCAGAAAAATGAGTCACCATTGTAATTGGCTTTGTGTATTTAATAAGGCCCTGATTACACCTAATCTCCTCATTGAGGTGCTTAAATTAAAGACAGCTTTAGAGAACCATGTTCCTTTAGTCAGGAGAGAGAGCCTGACAGGTACAGAGGGCAGCTCAGATCTGAGATTCCTGAACACACATCCCTACATTGGGAAATGGAAATCAGTCTCTCCTGGCCATGACTCAACATGCTGTCATTTAAACCATTTAAGAGCAACACTTTCAGCTTTGGGATTTTCTGTATTCAGGGAATTTGTTAATAGATAAAAGTCTGAAAGCAAATATAAAACTAAAAAAAAAATTAGAAAGTTAAGTCATGCATGTCCTGCACATATGTTTTGTCCATCCTTCATGTGTGTCTCTCTTCAAGAACGAGAGAGAGGTACAGTCCCCACAGATGTGCCCAGTGTGTGCTGGAAGGGCAGGAGCTGTCAGGAGCAGGGCAGCTGGTTTGGGGGCAGGTCATCTAGCCTGCTTTCATCCTCTTCATACAAACCAACCAAAACCAGAGGAAAATACTTTGGAATCCTGTTATTGTGTCCTTTAAGACTTTTATCTGTGTAAAGCCACCTCTCAAAACCGAGAAAGACATTTTCATCCCCACCTACACAGCTTTTTCACTGACCCTCCAGGTTCACGCAGGCTCTTGGGTTTTAGTGGTTTCCATTTTCAGGAAAGTGAATGAAATCTTGTGATTTCAATGAGGATTATTTGGGCAAGCTTTGGTCCATTTCCCTGCACTTCTTGTCATCTCATTCCAATTTATTGTTTTCACCTGGTTTCAGAATTTTTGCTTTCTAATTTAACATTTCATTTCTTTAGGTTCTTCTCTCTCTTTGTTTACATTTCTTCTCTAATTTCAGGATTTTAATTGGAGTAATTTTGGCAAGTTTTAGTCCTTTTCACCGCCCCTCATTTAATCTCAATCCATTTTGTTGTAGTCACTCAATTTCTAAATTTTGTAGGTTTTTTCAATTGCATTGTTTTTGATCGTATCTCCTTTCCAGAGCATTTGCTGACCTCTATTCTCTGATTTAAAGATTTCAATGAGGATTATTTGGGCAAGCTTTAGTCCATTTCCCTGCACTTCTTGTCATCTCAATTTATTGTTTTCACTTGGTATCAGAATTTTTCCTTTTTCTCTTTTTTAAGTGTTTCATTTCTTCAAATTCTTCTCCTGTCTCTTTATTTACTTTATTTCCCTGATTTCAGGATTTTAATTGAAGTAATTTCGGCAAGTTTCGGTCGTTTGCACTGCCCCTCATTTCATCTCAGTCCATTCGGTTGTAGTCACTCCGTTTCCAAATTTTCTGGGGTTTTTTCAATTGCATTTTATTTGATCATACCAAAAGGTATCAATTTGATCATATCAAATGCTTCTTTACAGAGTGTTTGTTAGACTTTGTTCTGTGATTCCACAATTCAATTCCTTCTCCTGAAAGGAATCTTACACACTTGCCGTAAACGTCTCGTTTGTGTGCACCCTCAGATGAACAAATGTGGGACACAAGCCCCGGTGTGGCTGTCGCTGAAGTCTGAATCCCTGCCAGCTCCTGGGGAGAGCAAGAGGCTGACGGGCTGTGCCACCTGGCAGGGTTTTGGGGGCACCAGGGACTGCTGCCTGTTCCAGATCCCCGTCACCGTCAGGAACTGCGGCGCTTTCTTTGTGTATCTCTTGCAGCCCACCCCAGGATGCATGGGCTACTGTGCAGAAGGTGAGGACCAGCAAAGTATTTATCAACAAGATTGCTTACGCCTCTCAGGCTGGGCGTTCAGAGGCCCCGGTGCTGCAGTGTGCATCTCGGCGACCTTGCGAGTCAAGCGTCACTCCCGCTAAGGCGCCAAGCCTGTAGGAAATAAATCAGTGGCAGTCCAAGGTGTTCCTGAAGAATAGCTCCTATTACCAGTGCAAAATGCAATCTGGTGTGTATTGCTGAAGCGTTCTGCGCTTGGTTACAGCTCACGTGTAACCTTTCTCACTGTCTTTGGCTCCACTTTGGCTTGGAGTTGCAACGCGAGTGAGCGGAGGCATCTCAGCTGCACCCAGGCACCGTATCCAGGAGACTGTCTCTAAGGCCTCTCCTTATCTTCAACAATGCAGTATCCCCCCTCAAAAAAGGTAATTCTGAAACTCTGCAAGGAGAAAAAAAAAAAAAAAACAACCCTGGACCAAACTGATAACATCTTTTTCATGACATTTATATAATTGTTCTCATCAGAAATAATTTTCAGCCTACTACGAGAGATGTAACCCCTGTTCGGTAGCTAGGAAACAAAGGGAAAGCAGAAAGCAATTGCTCATTCAGTTAAACCTCCTGAACTTTGGAGCACAGCCAGGTGCATATAGATTTCATCAGAAAACATGCTCCTTTCTCAAAATGAAAAAATTACCTTTATACTTTCCTTTTAGTGTTTTTGGACAGAAACATGACATAGAGAAACTAGGGTTATCAGCTTTTCAATTGGGCAAAATCCAAGCTTAAATAAATTTTAAAGAGAAAGATAACTATTTTCTTATCTTTATCAATATTTTAACATTCCTACTTGAAGAAGAGGAAGGAAGAAAGGCTCAAAGGACATGAGATTAATTCAGTATTTGAAATAAAAAAAATCCATTAAAATAAATGAAACCGATTCTTACTCCGAAATTACTTTTTAACTGAATAGTCATTTTTTCAGTTTAAGCTTGGCTTTTTTATAAACTATAAGATTTCCACCACTCTTGTTCAAAGAATTTTTTTGCCAATACATTTTGGGTGAATAATTTTGTCCTATGTGATGATTCATACCTGTTCAGTGATGTAAAGCCACCTGCATTTCTAAGGTAAGAAAGCTTATCCCTTCCTATCTATCCCAATCTCATTTTCAGTGTGGTCCAGTCCTTCAGAGTGTTTAATTTCTTGCCTTTAG
Organism: Passer montanus; assembly: GCF_014805655.1. NCBI lineage: Eukaryota > Metazoa > Chordata > Aves > Passeriformes > Passeridae > Passer > Passer montanus. The sequence continues at coordinate 23,457,485 of NW_024356504.1, read as the reverse complement.
GATGTTTTTGCAGTCTCATGCATTGGATGGAAAAAACACAAATCTGGAGTTTTTTTACTGAGGTTTTTTACCTCATGGCTTAAATTCAGCTGTAAATATTGCACCACAAGAGGCTCTGCTGGGTCCAGCTGCCATGGCCTTGTGTCAGGGTCAATTCCCCAGCCCCGTCTGCTGGGGGTTCAGGAGCAGGACAGCAATCAGCGCTTCTGAGCTGCAAAACAAACCGAATTTAAAACTCCATAACTTGGCAGAAAGGACACAGCTGGGAAAAGCAGAGTTCGTGCTTGCAATTCCACTCACATCCTCCCCTGAGCTGATCACCTAACTCTGTCCTTCTGGGATAATTTCCTGCACACAGCCATGATGTGAGCCACAGTTTGAGGCAACATCTCTAAGAAATGAAATACAAAAGGGTATAAACAACTGGTCTTTATTCATCTTTTAAGTAACTTGTTTCTTACCTCTTGCTGTTTGCCCTGGACAGATGTTAACGCATCGGTTCTCTGTTCTGCTGAAACAGCTTCATATTTTATTCTCTTGGGTTCCCACATATTATATTTTCTACACTTGTCCAAAAAAGTTACTTAATTTATCCTTTCAAAACATCTGAACCAGCTTCATGTTTTGTTTGAGTCTGGGTCTCTAGAGATGAAAAACATCCCCTTACACTATTATACCTCTCTTTGTTTCTACTTTCTAGGGGAGTTTAACAGGAAGAAATGTTTCAGACTTCATTACTTGTTGAAGCCTACGGAAAGCAAGTTGTATTTTTAGAGCAATAGAATTATTCTGGGCAGAGGGAGACTATATTGAGCAGACCTAGCCTAGATACATCCTAAAACAGCCTGGAAAGGATGTTCTCAGCAAGGCAATAGAGGCTGGCTGCTTTCTGGGAGTCAGTTTACCTCTGCAACATAGTGATTTCTCATATCTCTCCTGTGCTTATTGCAAAACTTGGATCAAAAGGCTGTGCTCCAGGGAAATGCAAAGCTGAGGACCTTTGCCAGGGTAATTAATTTGTATTAATCTGAGCCCTTCATTTCAATAATGTTTTTCTCACTGCAAAATTTAAAAAAAAAAAAAGTCAACAACAACAAAACCAAAAAACCACATTCAAAACCAGCAGGTCAGATGGTATAACAGCAATAGGCAGTCAGGACACAATTAGCAATTTTTGCATTTAGTATGAAACACACCTTCTTGCTTGCATGGTTACTAATTAAGCCACAGGAAGATAAAATGTAGTGCTTCTCCCATGTTTAATTGCATTGACATCTTCTTGTTAGGTGAACAACTGTAACATCAAAACGACATTTTGTGCCACATCCCTCTTTTGTTTTCCTTTTCCAGACAAGCCCACAGCCCTGGCTTTGCAACCGGCCATCACTCCCGAGCTCGTGCAAGGCCGAGTCCACCTGAAGTGCAGCTACAGCCCCCCTGCCCCTGAGCCCCCGGTGCACTTCAGGGTGCTCTGGTCTCGCCTCTCCAGCCCTGGGAAGAGGGAGCAGATCCACCAGGAGACAACCCCGCAGCCGTTTTCCTACGTGGAGATGGACGGTGTGAATCTCCGCCTGGGAGACACGGTACCGCCAGCCGCCTCCAGCGGCACAGGGCACACACCCACAGGGATCAAACTCCTTCCCAAACCCTTGCTGTGCTTCCATTAGTGCTGCTCCTCGCTCCCTCTGCTTAGAGCTGCTGCCCAAAAAAGATCTGAGAATGCTCCACGGCAAGATTATTTAATAACATTAACCGGGTTCAGGACCTGTAAAATTTCTATGAATTGCAGTGAGTTCTTGGAAGGTATTTTACCCCATTCTAAAGGCAAATTGAATATTTGCAGTTACATTACACCTTGAATGCTCTGAGGTTTGTATAAGTGGTGGGTACATGTGCCTGAGCCAATTTTTGCTTAGTATTTTTGTATCTTGAGGCAGTGAGATTTTGCAGCAGAGGCAGGCTCAGCTGCGTGCACTCAGTAATTTTTATATCCATGGACCAGAGACACAATAACATCTTTTCACAGGAAAAAAAAAATTATACATTTTAAAAGAGAGAGAGATTCATTTTATGGGTTTTTTTCTACGTTGTTCTGCCTCTCTGATTCCAAATTCCTGGTTCAATAGCATACTGAAAGATAGAGTTCATTACAAAACAATCTTTAAGAAGTATATTTGATGGCTTACACAGCAACAATGATCTGCTCTCAACAACAACAACAAAACAGAAACCAATACAGATGTGGGAAAAAAAATGACTTGTGTATGAATTCATGGCCTTTTATGGTTCAGAAAGAAGACTTCTAAATTTAAATTAGGTTCATAACTTTTACAGGCAGAGGGACATTAGTGATGCTACAGCAAACAGAATAAATAGGGACAATGTCCTGGTGTTAAAAGGGGGTTGGAAATAGTCTTGGTATTTTGCAGCTCTTCTTTGAGATCATGAAATCATGGAATACCAGCCCAAAGTTCATCGGGTCTAAAAGTTCAAGGTTCAAGGTTCATCTGGTCTAAATTTTCTTGGCAAAAGCATAGTCTAGACAAGACAGCCCAGCACCCTTTCCTGCTGAACCTGAAGTGTCCAATGTAGGGAAATCCACCACTGCTGAGATTATTCCAATGGATAACTGTTCTCATTGTGAAAAAAATTATTTTTGTATTGAATCTGAATTTTCCTTCACCTTTTCCATGTTACTACTTTTAAAAAGGGACCCTCCATCTTTGAATCCACTCTTTAAAAGCTGGAGTATGGTGATGAGGTTTCCCCTAAGCTTCCTTTTATCAAGGCTGAATGAACCCAACCTTTCCATCACATGGCAGCTCCCCAGACATTGGCTCATTTTGTGGCCCTTCCCTGAACCCTCTCCAGGCTGCCCACATGTTTTTGTGTAGTGATGATACAAACTGAACACAATATTCCAGATGTGGCCTGAGAAATGCTGACTGAGATAACGATTTCTTTAGCCCAGTTCAGGATCTGACTGATGATGCCCTCACATGTTATAAAATGAGGCAGATAATTCTGCCAGTTTAAGACAAGTTTGTGCTATGAAGAGATATTCTCATCCAAATTATTTCACTTGCAATCATTTCAAATCTTGTTTTAACATTCCTAAGGGATTCAGAGAAAATATGGTTCTGTTAATAAGTAGCATTGCCAAATCTTTATAAGACTATTTTTATTGTATTGAGTTTCCAGTAAGCCCTTCTTTGTCCTCTGCTGAATCTACGTGTTTAATTTAGTGGGTTTAGTGAGACTAAAACATTCTCTTCCTTGTTAGGCTTCTTTAAAGGTCTTCATGGCCCATTAGACTAATTGTAATTATCCATAAATCATCAGGGGTGAAAACCAAGCAATGAAGCTGCAGCTGAGAATTCAGTTTTACAAAATAAAGATTTTACAAAAGCATTTCACTGTTTGCCATCCCAGTCTGGATGTCTAACAGGAGTCAAAAGGGAGAAGACTCTCACCTCCAGTGGTGTAAATCTGAAGAAATTTAGCACTTGTAAGGCTACCCTCGAGGAAAGATGCAGAGGGAAGAATATTCTCTCCATTAAAGGGAGGCCAGGTTCACACTGGTATGAGAGGGGACACAATAAGTCAGGAGCACTTTCCAGTACTTTTCCCTTTTTCCATGCAGAGCCCAATGGTTGCATCCCCAAGGCTGTGCACTGACAGGGTGCACAAGGGGCATTCAAGGCAGAATTTGTCCCTCAGGACATTTGGAAAACTGCTTGCCTTTTTTGAACCTTTTTAACTCATAATCTCTACTTGCACAATAACCTGCATTTGGTTCCACACATTCACGGCCTGAAATCAGCACCTTCTCTGTTCCTTTCTTGACAAAAAACCACAGCCAAGCAAGATTAATTTTTTTTACATCACTTTTTGGGTGGTTGATGTCAATGCTGTTCTTTGTAAAAACATCTCCAGGTAATAGGTCAGTCACATAATGGAATAGTTATTGATATATTTTAATACGCAGTCAAACCTTAGAGAAGAGTTGGGATTTACCAGCCAGCATTCCTGAACTTGTATTGACTAAACAGCCAGTTATTTTTTAATAGCCATCATGTGTCCTTTCTTCCCCCCATCTTTGGGTTCCAATTTTGTTATTTCAGACAGTAATGCTGGCAGCATAATGTTCATGAAACTATTGCAGTCTTAAATAAATCTATAACATGCCACTATTTCTCTATAAGCTCTGAAAGAAGCCTACTCCATCTGATATGAAAATCCTGGCATTCCTAAGCCTTATTTATGTGATAGTGACAGAGGTCATTTCATTCCTCGAGGCACAGCCATCTATAAATTATAGCAGCACACTGTGAGTAATGAGTTATGCTAAGAAAGAAAGGTGTTTAGAAGAAAACTGTGCAGATTTTGCTCAGCACAGCAATCCAAAAGTTCACATGGCGAGGATCAATTGTCACCCTACATAAACCACGGTGCTCATTGTAAAATAAGAATGTTTAAGCAAAACCAGCCTTTCTGAGCTCTGTGATAGAAGTGGCTGCTTTGCATGGCACTCTGCAACAGAAGGAGATTATGCCCCAGCCAAAAAGACAGCAGATTTTTGCATCAATGTATAAAATAACTATTTTTCTATCACAAGGGAAAAAGTGTGAAATTTCATAGAGTGGTTTGGATTGGAAGAGAGCCCAAAGGTCATCCAGTTCCAACCCCCTCCAAGGGCAGGGACACCTGCTAGGCCAGGTTGCTCCAATCCCGTCCCAGCTGGCCTTAAACAACTCCAGTGATGAAGCAAGAGACCCTACAGTCCTGTTGTTCTTGGTGCTGAAGAAAGCCAGGTCTTGCAGAGCACTCACACTTCATCTCTCAAGGAAAATAGGATTTTTGTCTTATTGCCAGCACTTCTAAGAGATGCCCCAGTTCAGCCCAGGGGAGAGAAGCAGCTCATTGCAGATGATGGATTCACTGCATTTATTGCAGTTAGACAGAAAATCCTGGGCATAAATGTTAAATCATATTAAGTCTGTACCTATAGAAATACTCAAGCACTTGGAAGGCCATCTTGAGGGCTTGCCCCTTCTCCTCTCCCAGAGATAGTAAGGTTAAATCCTACAGACCCCCAGTCAGCACTGGCTCTCAGCATCTCCCCTTCATGCCCTTGGCTCAGCTCTCACTGACTCAGACTCTGTCACTGCCCAGTTCAGAGGTCTGCACCAGCATCTGGACTCCAAAGTGACAAAGTGGCATTTCCCCATCTTAAGTACTAATCCCCTTCCAGCCACTGGATTTGTCAAAATCAACAACAGGAATGGAAGACCTGCCTGTTTGTAGGTCACAGCTGAGTTTACAATTTCTTCCTTAACCTTCAGGTAGAATATGAGAAACATCCCCGCAGAAACAGAACTCTGGGTGAACTTGAACAGAGATTTTAAAGCAGAAAGGGTCAGAGAGATGATGAGCAAAACTCTGCAGATGATAAAACACCTTCCTATTACCCTGGGAAAATTTCCTTCCTTAGCAGAATAATGACCCAGAGTCAGCTTCCCCACACTGCCTGGCCATTTGACTCCTGGGAAGAGCTGCCTTCCTCCTGTACAGCCAGCAGAAAGTGAGCAGAGCTGGGCTACCCACAGTGCCAGGTCACACAGCTGCACCTGCTCCCTCCTTCCACAGCCAACAGCCCCTCACAGGGAGTGATTTGTGTTCTAAAGCTGCAAGGTCTAGTTCATTAATTAAATCAAAGACAGACTCTCCCTACTTTCCCCTTCCTGCTAACCCTTCTGGAAAGCCTTCCCAGAGACTTTGTTCCTACCCCTTTCTGCAAATACCTACAGCCAGATCATTTTCTCAAGCTAATGAGAACTATTTTTCTTTTCTTCCTGCTTCCCTAGAAATGTCACCCCTCAGTTCTGCTCATCCTTTTCTCTTTTCATCAAGGCTGTAAACCACAGCTCCCTCCCAGCTCCCAGCAGAGTTTCTAACCCCAGCCCATTAGTGTTTAATGGAGAAGGCAATGGCAGCTGCAGTGCCCCACAGCCACCAGGACACACCTTTCACCTGGCCTGCTGATTCCCTGCCCAGGATTCCACCTGATTCCACCTTCAATCCAGGAGTGTCACCCCAAGCCCTGCAGCCCCAGCCTGCTCTGACATGGGTGATACACCCACGGGAGGCTGGATCCAACCCCAGGGCTAACATTCCCCCTCAGACTGGCACCTGCAGCTCCCAGACTGCCCTGCTGAGGGAATGGACAGCAGGAGGGGACCCTAAAGGGCTCCTTATGGGGACAGGGGAGCTCCCCACAGCTGCCTTTGTTAACTGAACCCCTGCAAGAGCACAGGGGGAGAGGCTGATGGAGAGGAGCCAGGCAAAGCTGGATCTGCTGGCAAACACCCCCATCCTTGCCCCAGGCTGGACCACCCACACCACATTCAGAACTGGTTAAGAGGAAAAGTGAAATTGAAGACATTATTGTCATCAAAGCGAGGAGAAACATCTGATTTGGAGGAAATCTGAATTCTGAAAGCTATAGGGGGAAATACCCACATTTTAATGTGCAAGTTTAAGGAGAAATTTTTGGGGGATGGTGACAGGTCCTAGGATTAAAATATTCTCCTAAATTGTTTCACAGAACTAACTGATCCTCACCAAATTAATGACTGACTGCTGCTTTTAGCCAAAGAAGCCACACATGTGGTTCATGTCAAAATGGGTACAACTCTGAGTCCAGGGAAAGGGGGAATCTGCTCCAACATACATGAAAGGAGACACTTCTTATCTAAAAGAGCCTTTTTTGATAAGAGTTTTGTGCCTAGAATAAGTCTTCTGCCCTATGGGAAGTTTTGCCAGCACACAGGGAAAAGAAAGCATCCCATGTTAAGAAGCAATCCAGTCATCCTGTCCAAGGGCACCTGTCCCTTTAAAAGAGATGATGACAAAATAGAATTTGACTTTTTTTTAAGAGATCCAATGAGTTTGTGGAAAAATACTTCCTAACTTGTCACGGCCATCAGCATACTGCTGTCAGTGGTGCTTTTATCTCTTTGCTTTAAAAAGGCTGCATCCTGAGATGGGTGTAGGGGGGGAAGAGAAAAAGAGAAAGAAAAAGTTGATTACTGAAGTGCCGAAAAAAGAGTTAGTATTTAGCTGAAGGCAAAAAAATCCCTCTTCCTTGGGATGACTATCATAATTATGTGACAAACTGTCAACCTGTAGCTCAGTATCTGATGAACATATCTGCTGATTGTGAGGTGTGCACCCAACAAGGGTGGGAATTATATAAAAGACAGAAATAAAATGTAAATTCTGATGGCTGTCCATACATTTTGAATTTTTAAAGTTTGTGCTGACCTCCAAAAGCACTGAAGATTTAGCTGGATGGACTGGTAGCCCACAGATATTTCTGTGTACCATTAGGGAGTAATTTTTTATTTGAGTGTTTGGTGCTTTATCTATAAAATATACATCTAAAATATATAAGAGAGGAAATACAACGAGGCTGGGTTCTGGTATTTTCCAGAACTTCACTTTGGGGAAGATCACCAGGCCATCCTCTGTCAGTGCTGGGCATCCCTGTGCCTGTCCCTGGCAGCTGCAGCTCCCTCCCTGGCACAAACACTCCCCGTGCTGGGCTCAGAGGGAATCTCAGTGTGAACATTTTTGGTTAAAAGCACTGAAGCCAAAAGTGCAAACAGCCCAGTGAGAGCAAATACATCATCTGCAATGGGGGTCCGTGTGATCTGCTCAATGAGCTCTGCAAGGGGGTCAGTGCTGTTTGTTTTTTGGTAGGGGGAATATACTTTTTATCTGTTGTCACCACCTTGCCAGATCCTGATTTTGCAGACTCTCCCTGTGGCAGCAGCAGGAGAAGCTGCAGGAGCATGATCAACGCTCACTCTCTGCCTTCCCAGCAGAAGAACTGTTTTGAAAAGTCTGTAAGCTGAACACGAGCCTTTAGGGAAGGATTGGAGATAATAAATATCTAATGATAACAGGGGCTTATTACCTTGAGGAGAAACAACTTGCTCCCCTTCAGAGGCAAGCTGGATAACTATGAAATATCTGAGGAATTTTAACTGTAAAGTGTCTCTGTGAGGTGAGATCTGTCTGTTTTTCCCCCAGTACACCCAGTATGACCTCAAGGCTTCCATCTTGTTAATGTAACAAATGACACCATTTTCACTGGGCCAAACTGTCTGGAGCTGTCTGCAAGAGAGTGAGAAAAATTGTGAAGGTAAAACCATCCCAAAAGGCACATAAGGCTGGGACGGAGCTGAACTGGAAATAATCCACTTGAAGAGCACAGAAAACACTTGTTTTTCCCCACAGCCCTACAGACGACCCCGTATTGCTGGTGGGGAATTTCCACTGTGCACAAATGAGGTGGGAAAGAGGATTCTTCATTTTGGAGGAAACTCATGACTAGATGGTAATGAGGAGGGACTTTTAGGGTGCTAAAAGAAATATTGCAGGCTGTTATATGGCTCATGACTACATGAATCTGGGAATATCCTGGTGCAGACCCTGCTTTGCAGGTACTGGTCATGAGGGTCATTCCTGAGCCAGCAGGTGAGAGCCACAAGCATCAGCATGGCCAGTGAGTGATGCAGAAAAATCTATCCAAAGGCATTTGTGATAATGGAAAATAAATTGGATTGGTCCGGTTCTTCCTTGTGGGTTACTTGAGGCTTAAAAAAGACAGCAGCTATAAATATGTCATCTGAGTATCTGGAATTTGATTTAATATGTCACAATCTGTTACTTCATTTCCAAGAAGACTTAAAAAAAAATATTCAGAACTACAGCTTCAGAGTCCATTGTCATTTGCTTTAAGGAAAATTTCTGTATTTTAATCTTATGATCCTAGAAATGATTTTTGCAATTTGGTTTTTCTGAAACCAATGAAACATTAAGTTGGCAGATGGTGTGCAGGCTCAGCAGAGATAAAAGTTGTGTGGCTGTGCTAGGAATACAACACAAGTGTCCTGGTACATTGTGTTTGGAGGAGTTTTTTTATTTGGGTGAATTTTCTTAGATTTTTAATGCAATATAAACCCTGTAGGCATATCTGCATCATCTCTTATAAAACCATAAGGAAAAAAAGAAGCTTCTCTTATTGCTGACAAAGTTTCTGAGACTGGATGACTGTCAAACAAATTTAAATTTTAAAATAAATTGCTTACAAACGTGGTACAGAAGGAAGATGCTTGATCCAGTGGACAGACTGGAAGCTGGGATCCCAAGAGCAAATGTCTGAATTCTGACAGTGACATCTGTGAACAATGTAGTTTTTCCTTAGTAAAATGAGTCAAAATCACAAACCAGGGTGTTTAAAGAAAGAAGAAAAACACATTGTAAGAAGAAGAATACATGTCATAAGGATAAAGTGTTATTAATTGTTGAGACAAAAGCCATATTTCTTTGCTTATTAAATGCATCAAAAATTCTTCCAAATCTCAAAATTTACATATAAATATTCTCAAAGCCTAATTCCCCAAAATATATTTCAGCCCTAGAATGAAATCTTGAAAACTCTGCGCAACAGGAAGATGCATAATTATACAAATGTTATTCAAGAAATGCTATACCATGTGCTGTTTATTTGTTTATTACAGGTCTTCTGCACTGTCACAGCTTTTAGGAGGGGCTCTCCTGAGCAGCAGTCACTGCCTGAGGACAGCAAAGGTTTCTATGCTGGGATTAAGGTAACGCCCATAGCCCTGAGTCACTGCATGGGGAATATCTGAAAATCATGATGAAGAAACATAAATCCTGATGGTCACAAGCAGTGATGCTCACTGTGAGAAAATGGCTTTCAGTTTGTCTGTAAAACACCCTGGAGCACCACTGGCACCGTGTGCAGGTGTGGACACTGGTGTGCCACAAAGTATGGGCAAAGCTTCGTGTGCTAGTAAATGTGCCCTGAACAGCTCTGGGGGTTTTGTGGGATGGGAAGACACTCTACAAACCTACAAACAAAGGATTGTTTATTTTGTTTAGTTGTAATTGTTTCATTACAATTCTGTTGTAACTAAACAAAGTGAAGACAAAATATTAATTTTTATCCATCATCCTGTTGCGGTCAGGCATTGCAAAACAGAAGTTGCTGAAGAGAAATTCACACTGAGTGCAAGGACCAGGTCTAATCCCACTCAAGGATTAGGCTGGCAGCTGGGCAGCCCAGGAGATTTTGGGATCTTCTGAGTATCCAAGTGTCATGCCTCCATCAAAGGGGTTTCAAACATCTGGCAGCCCATTCTGTGTGGTATCTGAAGAACAATTTCTGAGGAATTTTTTTAAATGTCAGAATTTTCCAGGGAGTGGAAATTCCCATTTCCAACTAGCCCTGAGTGCTGTTTCTGCTCTTTTCCCAGGACAATGGGCAGACAGAAAAGGCAGAACCCCAGCTCTCTGTCCCAGGGGCAGGGGTCTCCAAACCTGTAATATTTTATCTGCAAAGCAATTTTTCTTCCTGCCATAGCAGGGAAGGGGAATTGGAGAAAACTTGCAATTATTTTGCACCTGGTGCAGACTACAAACATGGGGTCCTTGACCATGAGGCTGTGCCAGACTTTATGCCATGCTATTCCTCCTACTGCACTGGGGTAGGAGCTCCTTTAAACCAGGGATATTAAAAATTAAATAAATTCCACAGTATTATTTTCAGGCTTAATAAAAGCTGGCTTTCTGATTTGGAAATGAGAAGCAATTGCACATTATATATAGGCACTGCAAACATTTTCTTAATTGCCAAAAAATGTTAAAAGCAATTTTACCTTATAAAGTTGAAGATCGCTATTGCAAAATTTATTATTATTAAGGAGATTATGATAAAGATTATTATTATTTTGCAAGTAATATCTTAATAATTGGTTAAAACCACTTCAGACTTCACAGATGTCAGTGTTGCCTGATTAATCTGTCATCACTCTTGCCTGTCAAAATTAACTTAAAGTTGTTTTCTTATTTCCAGTTTTTACCAGAATCACTGGAAATTGCAGAGGATGGCAAGGAGCATGTTTTGACTGTCCTGAGCACAGTACCCATTGCCTGTCCTGGGCAGGATGATTCCTGTAAAATTACTTTGCAACTAAGTACTGAGGACTTGGGTAAGAGCTTTGCATATTGACATCTAATCAATGTGATTGCTTTTTCTGTTATTTCGTTTACAATGAATTCTAATAGAAAATATCATATATAAATAATACCAAAGGGCAGAAGCCATAAAATCAGCAAACTAGGCCATATTTTTATCTGCAGAATAAACCAGCTGAATATATCTGACAGATTTTTGAGAGAAAAAAACCCCAAAGCCATAAATATGACTAGCAATAACCTGAACAGTAGTCTGTTGAGATTTATGGATGAAATAACTGAGAGTAGAAAAACTTATTTTAAATTCCAGGAGCATAAAATTCTACTTTTAGGTTTTGGGTTCTTTTGTAGCAGGAATGTTCTTAGGTAGAATAATTTCATTAATTATCAATAAAAAGCTCCCCTGCAGATTTATTATTCAGTAAATGTGTAGTGAAGCCTTTTTTCTTTCTTTTGCTGGGTTATAGTTTGTGTCTAACTTAATACAGAAGGAAAAAATCATTCTTGTGCTTATGTATTATTCTCTTTCTAAACATTTAGGGGTTTTTTATTTTGCTAACTTGAAAACATTGACAATGTCACTGAGAAAACTCTTGCCCTTTTATTCAGTAAATGCTGTCTTCAGGTCAGTCAGGTGGAATACTCATCCTGCCTAAGGGTGGCACGTGGGTATTTACTTTCCATTTGCACTAAATAAAACACCCAAGCTTTTTTTATAATAAGTCACTTATTTCTCTTCCATAAGTGACTCAATGAGAGAAATGTTTAGATAGGATTACAGCTGCAATTTCCCTACCCACAAAAAGCCAGCTCTAAAAAATGTTGACAAAATCCAGATAGGTCCTGATATATTTCTCTTTTTAATTCCCTTTCCAAGCTCTCCTCACCACCAGCCAAGTGCTTAGACAGAAGAAAGAAAAATAATTTAAATGGTATCATAACACAATGAACTTAAACTGAGCAGCACCTTATGGTTCCAGCAGCTGTGCTGGCTCTCGTGAGTGCAGTACTTTGCATTTCTCCATGGCTCAGTGCTGCTCTGTTCTACACACTGCTCTTGGCTTGGAGTCTGGGCTGCTCCATCAGGAAGGCATCTCTGAGCTCATGGGAGTGGATTTCCTTGGATAGCCAGGAGGAGGAAAGGCTTCCTCACACTGAGGGACTGGGATGTCAGGGCTGGTGTGTGCTGGGACATCCCCACGGACCCCAAACAACTCAGACACTGAAGGTCAGACAGGAATTAGTCCCAGTAAAGGCCATTTGTTTAACTCACATTTTCTTGGGAATCCACCAAGGCTTTCAGAGTCTCTCTGACACTGGGAGCGTGGGCTCTCAGGTGGGGGAGGCTGAGCTCAGCACATTGGACTGGGACTGACTCCTCACCAAGGTCTCCTCCAGTCCCACAGTGAGCACTTGACTGGAAGAAAGAGAGGACACAGGACTTGCAGAAGCAGCTCTATTTTCAAGCTGTCAATGGGCTTGATGTGTTGGTGCCAAGAGGTGCCAGGAGGAAGGCACAGCTCGTCCAATTAACTCATATTTGAAGGAAGTTGTCACTGAAGTGGAAAATTCCTGTTAGTTTCGATCAACTCATTTTTGCAGCTTAAGCTAAACCCAGCTCCAGCCCTGGGTTGCTCCATCCCGAGGCTGTTTCCTGGGATGACACTCGGGCTGTTATCTACTGAGCTATCTATATATACTTAAGGCTGAGGATCTGCTGCTGGGTGTCTGCACAACCACATTTGCTCTGAGCCTTTATTGTCTTTAGGCTCCATTAGTTTATCTGAAGGAGCACTGCGGGCTTCTGAAAAATGTGTGCTGGCCACAGTGCTGGAAATTAAAAATAAAAACCATTTTAGCTGCGATTCATTTATACCGAATAAATTAACTGACAAGCTCCTTGTCTGGCTGAATCCATATAACTACACTCTTGTGCTAATTATGTAGGGAATAAGTGATAAGAAAGCTAATTACAAGCACAGAAATATCTCTCCAAGTTCAGACAATATCATAATGAACGGCAAGGCACAGCAGAGCCACTGGAGTTTGGCTTCTGTTAAGTTTATCGCTACTATTTTGACAAGATGATTTTCTTTGATTTTAAACTTTTGTTCTGGGTTTTGAGCATAGCTCATGGGGCTGTAATGGCAGTAACTATTCCTCATGGAAACCTCCAATTTAATTGAATCAAGAACCTTGAAAATGAGCCAGGACTTTTCTATAAGATGTGATGTGAGACAGCCTTTAAGGATTTGATATGAGAGATAAAATGCCATTAATATCTGTAGATTTTAGTTCAGTTCCCATAGTACTGTACAGGGTTAATATAAATTATATTTAATAAGATTTTTCTATAAGGGATAAGACAGTGATAATTTGATTGTGTTAGAAATGCCATCTTAAAATTCTTTAATGCCATCTCTAGAAATTATTAAGCAATTCTACAAGTGGGAACAATGGTATAAAAATCACTTATTTTAATATCAGAAAATCACTTGTTTTCATCTCAGATTGATTTTATGGCCACCATTTCTAGAACTTTATTCTTATCTGATGATAATTAGTGGTCTGGGACAGAAAACTAAGTATTCCTCAAGAAACACTGTAAGTCCTGAAATCAGCATTTGGATTCTGGCTGGCTTCAGCAGGACCAGTTTCATTTCCTGCCAGCCAAAGGATTCATGAAAGCTTGAGTGGCTTCTTGATAAGAAAATGCACACTGTATGTAGTGCACTGCAGATGGCTCAGAACTAAATGCTATCATAATTCAGTGTGTGTAAGGGAAAACACACCTATGGAAATAAAAATCCAGGTTTTCCCTTCACCTGAGACCTCAGCAGAAAGGGTCAGGACCTGAGAGAAGGGGACACTGCCATTGTGGCTATGTGTGGAGGTCTCTTTAGGAAAGATATGATGTGCAGTGCCATTGCCACACTGATTTTGTCACCACACATCATTTCTCTACCCACCACAGATGCTGACATAACCAGTATCTAAACAGCTTATTATTTTTCCTCATTTTTTTTAGTGAATTTATCAGCACAATACTTCTGCAAAGGACACAAATAAAACTATCATTGTTTTACAGACTGGGAAGCAAAACACCATAATGTAACTAAGCCAAAAATTACAAATACAGACCTGCTGCATTTGCCTTGCAGTTGTGGATCCGTAGTTCACCAAAAACTTACTTGAGAACCCTCCCTTTTCACATCAAAACACCTGTTTATTTTAAATTAAATAACTCCCAGCAGACACCTCCTTATACTCCAGACAGTGAAAGATAATTGTTTTCCAGAACACAGATTCATCTCTTTCTTTGTCATGAGAACGACTTGTCTTCATTCCCTGGGCATGGACCCATAAAGATAACACTGTCATCCCAGAAATATTAGCACCTGTGGAAAAATAGACACCACTGAGTTTTTAGAAAACTTTGGGGATAAAAAAGCAGCACAGTGAAGAGTGCAGAGGGATGCCAGATTCAGTCAGTCACAACTGTCTTCATGCAAAGCCCATCTGGTTCCAAGGTGTTTTGGTTTGAAAAAACAGGTGTCTGCTAAGGAAGGCAGGAGCCTTCCTTCAAATGGAAAATGTAAACCCCCTCCATCCAAATTATTATAATTTTGAAATTAGGGGGTTCTCAGGCAAAGATATGGGAATAGGAATAACAGTTCTTTACTAGGACAATTAAAAAATTACCAAATGCAATAGTAACAAAACAAAACAAAACAAAACAAACAAACAAAACCCCAAACAAACAAAACAAAAAAAAAAAAAAAAAAACCACAAAAAAAAAAACCAAACCACTGCCAAAGTCAGAACATGCCCTGATACCCTGTGGGTCAGGGTGGTGGCACAGTCCCATCCCATGGTGTCTCAGCCCTCCTGCAGTGCCAGCTGTGCTTCTGCTGGAGCAGGGATCCTGCACAAGGCTGGAGTTTTCCTCTGGAGCTCCAGGGCTGCTGGAGATGGGCCTGGTCTCCCTCTGGGAATGCAGGGCAGAAGAAAGCTGCTCCTCTGGGAATGCAGGGAGCAAAGGCTGCTGGGGTTTTCCAGGGTCAGATTATATCCAGGTAGGAATGCTTGGCTCCTCCCCTGGGCGGAGCATCTCCCAATGGGATTATGGAATTTTATCAGCCATGAACAGAAGAGATCTTGATTGGTCATGGAAGAGAAAAACTGCCCAATGAACAGAAGATAACTGTCCCATCTCTAACAGACAGCAATAGAATACACAGCCCAGCTAAATCTTTCAGCCTTGGACACAAGGTGTCTGTGTCCTGGAACGGGAAGCGTTTCTGTAGAACAGAGCACGGTACGAGCGGCACTTTGGGTGACTCCTGTCAGACTCTGTGCTGGTGTTCCCTGCAGGCAGCCAGGTCCCAGGGCCCCCAGACATCGCCCTCTCGGCCTGCCAGGTGGATCTGGTGCCGGAGCCGTGCTCGGGGAGCAGCTGTGCAGCGGCCACGGTGACAGTGACAGCCGTGACGGACTTCGCGCAGGACGGGACCCACGTCAGCCGCGTCAGCGCTCGGCCCGCCGCGCCAACGGATGGGCTCTGGAGGGCTCACACACCCAGGGATGTGAAGGTTAGGCCCTGAAATCAGTTGGAAAATGCGGCAAATCTAAATGAGGGGCTTTTCTTTTTTCCTTTCCTTTTTTTTTTCTTTTTTTTTTTTTCCTTTTTTTTTCCAAAGAAAATGAACAGAAATGGTGGCAGAACATACTAACACATCTAGACCTGTTTTGTCAGCAAACTTGTCCTGCCTCCAGCCAGGAATTGTGTCTTCTGCTGAAATCATGCAAGAAGGAACGGAGCAGGAAGGGCCACATGGATTTGTTTGTGCTAAACTTTTACTTAGGATGTGTGAGGCTGTGGAGAAAATGGGAGAATTCTGAGACACTTCATATCACACAGTAAATCCAAATGATACAGCTGACCCCAGATCAAAAAGTTGTTCAAAGAGAAGTTAATTTTTTTAGTCTTCAAGACCATCATTCTAAAAGTTTGGTGTGCCAGACACAGGTGGGCATCTAAGTGTTTCTGTGTCATGGTTTAGGGACATTTTGAAATACAGATGATGCATTGCTGCAGGTGAGGAATGTTGTCAGGAACTGAAGTTCTATCTTCACCCTCTAATTCATTTATTTAATTTCACCCCTGCTCCCAAAAGCCAAGTTCTGCCTTGTCACTGAAAGACTGCACAGGGATATAGCAGCCATCCTTCTTCCCTGCTCCATGGATCCTGGTAGAACTAACTGAAGTGCACCTCTGGGCTCCTCATGGGCAGGGAGGGAGCAAAGAATTAACAGCCCTGGCCAAGAAATCAGTCTGTCAGGATGGGTAATGGAAAACCATTGCACTCCATCACTCCCACCAATATCACTGGGAGCTCTTCATATCACAAATCACTGCACAAGCCGGTCCTGCATTTTTGGGAGCTGGTCAGGAGAGCATTCAGCCATTAGAAAAACACCCTCTGGAGCAGACCTGGCAGTGTGGGCCCAGCTCTGCCTGAGATTCAGGTGTTAGAGCTGCAGAGCCCTGCCTGCACATCTGCTCCCTGCAGGGCACCAGGGCTCTCTCAGCTCCTCTGTGACCCTGCTGGTGCCCAAGGGCTGATGCAGGTGAAGATCTCTGCAGCTGCAGTAGGTCCTCTCCTGTTTCACCCACATACTTAAAGCAGTGTGATTTGGAGCCTCCTCATCAATATCTGATCAATATCCACATCAAATAGATAAATCAGCCATTCTGATGCTGTAACGGGAAATCTGAGGTCAAATCAGGGGACAGGCAGCTACTACTAAAACAAGCTAATGTTACTTAATTACAGCATACCTTTTTACCATACTTCAGGCATTAAAATTAGTACAATTTAATGAGCACTCTATTCTCCTGGTAATTTCAGTGAATGATCTGCTCCTTAGCAAAAAGTTTTAATAAAAAAAAAAAAAAAGAGCCTTTACCAGATAAAGGAAGACATCGCATCAGGTGAACAGGAACACTTTGAACTCCCTCACTGGCTATGATTAAACACTGTTCTTGAAAGCAAAGCCTATTTTGTGCCCATCTGCAATCATGTTTCAGAAGTCAGATTGTAGTTTGTACTTAACCCATGAATCCTGCCCCTCATGTTTTGTGAGGAGCAGTAATGAAGGAAAACTGCTGTGTAGACTGTATTCATTACACATTTCATTTTAACTAGGTCACAGTTCGAGACCTCCCAACAGGAAACTGCTACTCTTTCACTGATCCACACATTATCACATTTGATGGATGGTGAGTATTTTACTTTGAAATAATTTGGCTCAATTACTGCAGTTATCAGTTTCTGGATGTGGCATGCATTTGGGTTTACATTAGAATATCAAAAATGCATTGAACAGGTTTGCTTACAAGGAGGAATGTTCTCCTTCAACAGCACAAATGCTTTCGTTCAGGCTGTGTACTCCTTTTAACAAAAGGACTAGAAATGGATTAATCTTTGAGGAGCTATGGGTTTGAATCTGAGTAAATTTTACAAGACAAAGGTCAGGTTCCAAAATGTTCTTCAAATAGAACCATCACTAGTGGCTTTGTGAGGGTGTCTGCACCACAAGTTGTTGTGTCAGTCACACCCCAGTGCCATCCAAGTGACACATTATGTCACCAGGGCAGCACACAGGGAAACCTTTCAAGGAGTTTAGCAACATCAGCTGCAAAGTCACTCATCAGAAGGATGCTCTTGATTTCTTCTGTTTCCAGAGCTGGTTTATGTCCAGCTGGAGTTGACAATCATAAACACGACCAAAAAAACCCATAAAGATAGCTCTAATGTCTCAGATAAAGAAGTGCAGAAATTATAAGCAAATATAAGGAGAAGAATGCAAAAATAAAGTTGTACATCTTCCTGTAGTGTCCAAATGTCCTTCTGTATTACCCAGCAATGAGCTGTTTAAAGAGTTACTGAGCCACAATGGTGCCTTTGTGTTTGACGGCCTGAACTGTACAGAACTTTTCCACATTCAACTCCCCTAATCATTCATGAATCTGTTTATCCCAGCTAATTGGCACCACTGAAAGTTTTTCAAATTTGCACCTGGCACATTTGATCCAATGTTGCAAATATTTCAGATGACATTCCAATTTTGTCATTCTGCCATTGACCTCCTGATGGCACAGACAATGACTTTGGGTGCACAGCATCCACAAGGACTTGGCAGGTGGGAATTTCTGCTATCCTGACATCCCAATTTCAGTCCAACATGCTCTGGAGGTGGCATCTGAAATTATATCAAAGCTGGAGAAATCTGTTGATGAAATGTGAGTAAGAAAGGCAGTGACTCCATTAAAGGTTACACTTCTGCTGCTAACAAAGATTTCACTTCAATTGGGCAGTCTGAGATAGGAAATTAGCTCTGCTTATCCATGGTTTCCCAGTCCCCTTTCTGCTTTGCTGAACAGCATTTAAACGTGACCAGGAACTTATTCCATACAAGTTTGGGTGCTTTTCTTGCTTTGGAAGCTTCATTAGAGCTGCATGAGGTTCAAAGATATTCCCATACCTCATGTAGCTGCAATTATTTCAGCTCTGGGATGTTAAACTAGATCAGAGTATTATTTCAAACCTCTCCATACATTTATATTCTAAAATACACCCTTTTGATTTAGGGCTGGGAACAGGCAGTGATCTGTCAGACTGTTGTGTTTAGGGAGTTACAAATAGCTGAAAAGTACCTCTTGGAATGGGGACGCCCTTCCGGCCATGTAGCACATTTTTACATTGCTTCCGTGGGAGAACAAAAGGTCTAAAACCAAATAAAGCAATTTTATTTGAAGAACTAATTTTTTAATCCTATTGTTGATATCACACAGAAATGCTTCTAAGCAATTTATGTTCTGTTTTGGCCCAGGGAGTTTGGAAAAGCCCATCAGTCTGTGTCATCCTGCCTCAGAGTCACACAGACTGGAAAGAGGAAAAAACCAGGATCAGCTTGGCCCCTCAAAAGCTGCACGTTTTTCCTTGTGGACAGACATTCATCACTGCTCTGTCCAGTGCAGCTTTAAATGAGCCACGCTGATGGGGCTTCGTCCATCTCAATAACTAGGTTATTTCCCTAAGATGTATCACTTCTTGATATTCAGCCAAGTTTCTTACCCATCATTTCACAGTCCCATTACTCCTACTTATATTCTCATTTATTATTGTAAATAATTTCTCTTTCAATTATTATAATGATTAGGCTACCTTATTACACATCAGTTAAGCAACTTCTCTAACTGCCTATCCAAAAAAGTGTTACCACGTTAGCAAATTATTTTAAAGCTCCGTCTTTAAGGAGTGAGGAAAGCAATTCCTGCTTCTGTCCTGGTACAAAAGTACAATCTGAAGGCAAAGGCTGACTCAGAGATCTGGAAGGGAAGCATTCCCATCTTTTCATGGAAGGGAATGTCATGGGAAAATGTGTTTGGAATGAGAACGTTTTCGAGGTTTCAAAATGTAAACTACAATCATTAAAAATTTAAAATTTAACTTCAATAAAAATAGCTATTTGAATGAATTTGGAAAATTGAAAAATTGTACAAAAATCAAAAGACTGGAAGTGTTTTTCTTATTGGCAGTACAATTTCCTTACTGAAATGGCCACTTCCAATGTAATTTTAACTTCTATTGTGATGTTTCCAATGGTTTTAATCTGACACAGTGAGCTCACGTTACATCTGAGGTAGTCAGCTATTCATTAGACAACTGAAATACCCGACTCCCACTCCTTAATAACACTCCCCTTTGCTGTGCCTCCTGCTAATATGTGTCTGTAGGAATATTTATCTTGTAATCTTTTCATTCTTTTCACCAAAGGCAGTGACTGAAAATCAAAGAAGAATGTGTCATATTTTACAGCATAAGCACAATCAATTTGTGTATATTGGAGCGTAGATGTGAAATAACGTTAATTATGCCAGCTAAAATCCAGAGAGAGCACTTCCTTTTATAGCAAAGTACCTTCTAAATTAAACAAATGTGAAAGCCTGGTAAAGCAAAAGTATAGCCCTCATTACTGGTTATGGCACATTATAAATATAAAAGCTTTTCATGCCATAAATCGCAGATTCTTAAATATGAAGTACTAGCTTAAAACTAAATATGCAGAAAATCCTTTTAGGGCAAAGTAAAAAGGGGAATTTCTTTTGATATAAAGGGGAACTATATACATCATTTATGTTATTTTGCATTTTACCTAACCAAAAAAGGTTAAAAGATTTTTCAGATTTCTCAAAAATTTACACTAATCTATATTATCCCATCAATATTATCTCCAAGGAAATGGCACCATTTGCTGGTTGGCTTTAATGGCTTTCATCATAGGAGCCCTAGCTAAGTCCTGGGCATGAGTAGCCCTGCCAGGTGCTGGGGTTTTGATAGTCTGCAGCAGTTTAGGTGTCCCCAGGCATCCAGTGCCTGCTGAATATAACCCAACATCTGCTCTGAGAGCAACATGATGGGATGAACACTCTGAAAGCAGAGAACGTCCTTCAGCATCACCCAGCTCTTCATAAGGTCAAGCCTACCATGAAATAGTTCCTAGTAGCAAAGAAAGAAGGAGCCTGGAGTGCCATGCCAACAAATCAAATCGTCTGATGGCAAAGCTGTTGTGGAAAATCTTCAGGAATGACCACAAAAAACACTGAATAAATACAAAGGTAAAGTGCAGCTCAGTGAAGTGGAAGTGCAGGGTGTGAGTTAATTGAACACTACTAGGGAGTAGTAGTTTACATATGTCTATATCCCCTTCTGTTATGATTTATTTACGCCATCTCTTATGATTTACCAACAGAAATTATTCCTATAGAAGCTCACTGCCATAACCAAACAGGAGAGAGTGTTTTATAATTACTGGACAAAGAGCATAACTCGAGCTGTGACTTTGTGCCAGGACAAGAACTTGCTTCCCCCTTGGAAAACAATCTAAGCACACAGAGGGGCTGCAGACTGTCAGGGGAGCAGGGTGGGGAAGGCACTGTGGAGGCAGATTTACACACAAGCAGTGGTGGATGGCTCACAAGGAACATGCAGAATTCCCCTGTGCAAGAGCTGCTCTAAGCCTACTCCAGGCTTTTAGTACTACAGGCAACTCCAAGGTTGTCCAAGGAATCATTATCACAATTACAGTTGTACAAACAGCACAAAAGTTTACCTGACTACATCCAATTATCCATTCAACTGATTTGAGGGAGCCTGAAAGCTCTAATTTAGGCACGGTGCAGGTTTGTGCTGTGCAATCTATGCCATGACTTAATTGAAGGACTCAGAGTGACTTCCAGGAGGGTTGGATTGGGTCCACTGTCAGTGATTATTAAGCAATAAATAGCTCCCCTGACTGCAATGACATTTATATGCATATGCAAAAAGAGCCTTCCTTTACCAGACAGAGATTATTAGTCTGGGTACAGCCAATCTGATCCCTGATTTCCCATCAGCCTCCTCAAAAACCTCTCCTTCTAAGCTGATCCTGTAGAAGGAAACTGTGGAAGGTGCTCTCATAAAATATCCTCTTTCTCCCCCACAAAGACATCCAAATGGAGCAAGTACTAGAGGTTTAAAGAGATTATCTATTTTCTATGTTGTCCTTAGTTCTGATCAATCTTAGCAGCAGCATCTATGCAGTGTAACACAGGATTTATATGTCTGATTAGAAAATAGGATGAAACAGAACCATTCAAAACCTTATCACTTTATGGCCAACCTAAGTTTTTCAAGATGAAAGATAAAGTCAGATGTGTTTTCTGTGAGAGAAAAGGAGCTGGAGTTTAAATTTTTTACTGTGTTTTAAGCTACAAAGTTATCTATTGCCTTTTTTTTTTTTCTGAAGAGGAGCAAAACACAGAAATATACGTGAAAAAGTCACAGTTCACAAGCCATTTGTTCCTCTGCTTAAGAAGCATTAATGGCCTGAAACAATGTGGATGTTTGTATGCCACTGTTTAAAAAATAATCCTGTCATTTAGCAGAAGCATTTTATACATTCCTTTTAATGTTTTTTTATAGTAGAAAACAATAAAGTTTATTATTATAAGCCTATAGTTTAGTTTCCATATTAGTTAATTTCATAAAAATTGAGTTTAAAACTAATCACAGTGCCTTAAAAGAAAGCAGAATAATCCATTGTTTTTAAAGATGGAAGCTGTTGGATTATAGGAAGAAAATATCAACAACATATATTAAGTATATGGCTACTATTTCCTTTTATATAACAGAATAAAATAGAGTGAGAATGAGACAAGTTTATGGGGTGAGAGCACACAGAACAAGCAGAAGAGGGTCCTCTCACAGGCTTCTGCTGTGGAAACCACAGAGGTTCCAGACAGTTCATGCAGAGGCCTTGCAACCTTGCAAACTTATTGAAGTATCCTGCTCTTGTCTCACCCAGACAGAGAAGGGATGTTCCTTATAGAAAAGAATGAAAGTCCTAAATTGTTCCCCATGCTGATTGCTGATCCATCGAGTGTGAAAGTTGTGCTTAGGGGCAAGTCATTGAGGGGGAGGAACAAACTTCATTTTAAGTGGCTTTCAGCAGAATCCCAGATTTTCACAGGAAGCCTTTACCTAGCCACAGCCAGACTTGTAAAATTCGCTGATTAGTCACAGAAGAAGTTATTTGAGCACTGATTTCCCTTTGAACCTCATACTCTAAAATCAACCGGTTAGAACCAAAATATATTTATTAAGACCTGGAGGCAGGAAACTTCTTCCCATTTGCTTTATATCAAATGTTTACACTTTTTATCCATGCCCATTGCCATGGCAGCAGCTGGGACACAGCTCCTGCTTCTCACAGGAATTCTTAGGCACTTCCAGCTAACAACTGCCGCGGCATTCCCTTGGATACAGACCCTGAGAAACTCTTCCCCACCTGTGCACGGCTCCCTCCTCCAAGGCCAGCCAGCATTGCTCTACTTATGGAGCGCTGCTGTACGAGTGCCAGCAAACTCCCAACACGGGGGCGTGCTGAGGGTGTCCAGCCCTGTCTGTTTTTGTTCCTTCGTGGCTGCTCAGGCGCTACGACAGCCACAAGGTCGGGACGTTCCTGCTGTGCCGCGGCGCGTCGCGGGCGTTCGAGGTGCACGTCCGCCAGTGGGACTGCGGCGGCCACCGCTCCGCCACCGCCTGCAACTGCGGCCTGGCTGCACGAGAAGGGGGGGACACCGTGGTGCTGGACACCTGCAATGGCCACTTGCAGGACAGCAGGCCCCAGCTGAGCATCAGAAGCACCGAGGCATCGCCGCAAGTCAAAATCCTGAAGTCTTACGGAGGCAGGAAAATAACAGTACGTGCGGGGATGGCTGAGCGCTCTCGTGGCGGTTGTGAACATGCCTTTAATATTTCTGAATTATCAATGAAGTTGCTGTGAAAATATCTGAAGCTATCAGAGCACCTGCAGCCAAAATGAGAGGCAGGGAAGTAGCTGGTTAATGTGCTGGTTTAGCAAACTGTAAAACCAAACAAAAAAAATACCTCTGGAAATTTTTTGGCGACACAGCGGAGCTCTGATAGCACTGCTTACTCTCTGCAGCACTCCGTGTTTGCTTATGCCAGGCACTACCCAACCACATCACATAAAGCAAATTTCTTTGCAGAGCTCAAGGTATAAATATGCAAGGAAAAATCACAGGTAGCAGAGTAATGGAGTTTTTGAGTGGAGCAGTAAGACACTATTAGTCAGATCCAGAGAGCCCCCAAAAGCTATGAAAATGGGTTGTAAATGTGCAACATTTGCTGTAACATAAAGCATTTGCCTAAACAAATATATGGCCACAACTTACTTTGCATAAGTATTGCTTATCCACACTAATAGACTGAAATCACTGGAAAAATAAGAGCAGGCTGCACCAGGGGTTTTGGTAAGGAAAAGAGCTGCAAATTATGGCCAAGAAGATAATTTTATCCCAGAGTTGTATCATCAAGATTTATTGCCATGAAATGTTTTGGATGAAGATCGGTCCACAGCAGAGCCAGAATGATGCAGGAAGTGCCTGTGCTTGGCTCTCCTTGTGATCTCGCTTGGAATAGACCTCAGGAAAGCAGTAATTGAAAGTCTGTTAATTATAGAATAGAGGAAAAGCAGGAATCAAGCTGTCATTTCATTTTGCAACTGAATGCAATATAATTACTGTTTTATTACCGGGATAGTCTTAGCAAGGAATCCCTTTTCTCATTTTCACCTGAGGTAAAACGCAGGGAAACAAATCAGGGCAGACTGGGGACACAGTGTGAATCCCGCTGTGACATGAGTGGGAATCTACAGGAGCTGTGCAGCAGTGAACAGGATCCCTGAGCACACCTCCGAGTGGGGTGCATCCCAATCCTCCCAACTTGTCCATCATTATCCTCATGCAGCTCAGGAACTGGCTCCCACTGGCTCCCATGACATTCAAGGAGGATCAGAATGCTTCCAGCAGGCAGTCACTAAATAACTCTGCAAACTGAGGGCTCAAAAAACCTTCTTTGAAGCCTCAATTAGCAGCATTAAATCCAGGTGGGATGCCTTGCTCAGGGCAGCAGGATAGGAAAGGGTGAGAGCCCTCCAAACTCCCAAAATAAATCCACACCTGGAAGTATTAATCTGGACAGCGCAGAAGACTGAGCAGCTCATGCAGTTCTGACTGCAAGGGTTTTACATGCAGCCCTCTAGAAAAAGCCTGAAGTAATGGGGAACAAAAATAGGCAGAATTATAATTTAGTGAAGCCAAACTCTGAGTAAACTCTCGATTCAAGCACAAGAATAAAAATATGAGCTCGTTATGCCTTCACAGGTATGACTGGATCTGATGGGGAGGAACTTCAAAGACCAGAAAATCCCCACCCAAAATAAAGGAAAACAAAGGACATTATTTGGATGAATAAATTATATCTAGGCAGGGGCCACTTAAAAAAGGAAAATAATTGTTTTGAAATTATTATAATGAGATGTTTGCAACTCAAATGTATTTTTTAAGATTAACTTGGATAAAAAGAAAGTCTTAATGCTACTTATCAGGATAGTATGTTCCTGTCCCTCTCCAGACCCAGATAATTTTCAAATAGTCTTTTTTACCTGTAAAAATACTGCAAACAAAAAAAAAAAAAATCAGTTGAACAGATATTTTCTTTTTGCTTTTTTTTTTCATTTTATTATTTGGTTAGTAAACCAATCTGAAAAATCCATTATCCACACAGTTAGTTCTTGTTTTGAACCCTGCCAGGTTTGGTTTTTTTTTTCCTTTTAAAGGTCAGTGTAAGCCTACCACTAGTCCTTTAATGAGAAAATTGCTTTATCCACTTTAAAACACAATCATTTTCTGGATAATCCAGCCTTGGAAAATGAAACAATTGTTCAGAAGGAAGAAAGATATTTTTCAATCTTGGCAGTTTCTCTGAAAAAAGTTATTATTATAAAATTATTAATATAAAAGACACAAGGGTGGCCTTATTCTCATGGAAGTCACCTCAAAAATTAGCTAGTAACTTACCACTGGGAAAACTTTAATGGATGCAAATATTAATTTAAGAAGAAAGTACTCATGCAGTTATATATTTATGTGATGCTATCAGATATTAATGCCATGGAATCTGAAAGCAAGCTAAATAATACCACAAATAGATATTTATAGTGTTTCTAAGTGATCTTAAATTACCTCTGCCATCGCCAACATCCTGCTTTGAAATGTTTGTTTATGGAAAGAGACATTTTTTATTGCATAAAAAACTTGGTAAGAGCTTCAATTCACTGGGGCTTTTTTTATTTTTTTTCCCTACCTCTTCAGATCCTGTTCCCTTCTGGAGCATTTGTTCGAGCGGACCTGAGCGAGTGGGGAATGGGTGTGACAGTGAGGACACCGGGCAGGGACTTCAACAGCACGCGGGGCTTGTGTGGCCTCTTTGATGGGATGGCTCACAACGACCTCAGCAACGTGCCAGAGGAAGAATTCATAGAGCAGTGGAGGTACAAAGCCACAGAGATCCCTCCCAGGAGATGCTCCTAGCAGTGTTCCAAGTGGCCTTGATGGGTTTATTTCATTCCAGACTCCCCTAACGGCCTGACAGAGAGACCTCCTTAACCTCAGGGAGAAGCCTGAAGTCCCATCTCCATCCTGGCAGCACAGGGGCTTAATTTTCAGTCAGCACAAAACACATCAGCAGTCACCAAGAGAGAAGCTTTATGTTCACAAGTGATGCCATGTTAACAGCTGTGTTAAGATCCCTCTCAGCTGTTAAAAAAAATGCAGCTCTCACCCACACTTGAAAATGTAGGTAGCTGACAATAGGGATTAATTAAGGGTTTCACATTTCTCTTGTTCTTTCATTCCTGAACGCTAATTACAATATGTGAGTATAGATTAAATGTTACATTTTGACAAAGTCTGGTAATATATGTACCATGCTGAAACCTAATATCAACTCCACTAATGATGACAGTGAGCTCTGAAAACTTGTGCTTTCTGGGACAGATGGTCTGGAAACAGTCAGGGGTCTGACTCTGCCATCTCACTGTCACAGTCCCTATCCCTGTTCCTGTCTCTATCCCTATCCCACATTTTAATTCTTGTTGCTGAACTTCAAACGTGCCTAATAGGTGTTCCTACAACCAAAATGGGTTTGCTTATGTAGTAGCCTGGTTTGTGAAGTAAAGAAGGCAAAACACTAACATAGCACTTAATCTGTACCTGGGAGCTCAGCACAATTCTATAGGAGCAATGAATTTTTAGACTTCTTGCACTTCAGAAAACAAACAAGCACCTCTGCCATATTGTAGTTCTGTTCAGTGGGCCTAAGTAATGGCCATTTAATGTCTATTTTGGCCTGTCAATGTAAATTCTACTATTTAGAATTCAACAGCCATCATTAACATCCTAATAATGGGGTAATCAGTCAGAGATTGCTTCTGGGAAGGCAGATGGAGAAATAGCTTGGTGCAAGAACCAACCAATAACTCACTGCCCCAAAAAAGGGCTAAAAGGTCCTTAGGAGAACTTGCTCAAGCAATTTTGTTGAAAAAGGCTGGAGCTAAAGCGCAGTGCAAAGGAATTTATTTATGAAACACTGAGGAGTTTTCTAGGGCTGTGTGATGGAGATTCTTCAGGGAAGGCAGAAGCTCCTGCTAAGTGAGAAGGGCAGGAGGGGTGCTGAGTTTCATGTTGCACTACTCCCAAGGATGGATTCTCAAGGACCCCTCAGAACCTGGGTAAATAAACCAATAGAGAAACTGAGGTCACCTCCAGAGGAGACTGGATCATTCTCTGATCCACTCACAGAGGAACGGCCCAGTAAAAAACAAAAGCTAGAGGGTTCCTTTTCTGCTGCTGTTTTTAATTTCATTTAAAATAACCCTGAAAGTGTGCTAGGTTTTCTCCAGCACCTGAAGCTAGTCTGAGTGCCCACCATCTGGCAGTTCAGAGCTTTCCCTGGCTCCCACCTCTCTCAAGCAGCTGCAGGGCCCTGCATGCACAGATCAGTTTTACACACCAGCTTTCCAACACAACTTTTAAACAATAAAACAACATCAGAGCTTCCCAGCCATGAAATAGCAACCGGAGAAGAGATGAATTTTAAAACATGTGATTTAAGTAGGCAAAATAAAATCTTCAGACATTTAAAAATATACCAAGAAACCAGCAGAAATGCTCTTAAATTCTGGGTACTTTTTCTATAATAGCATCCAACTCAATTGGATGAAAAAAACCTTTTCTTTAGTTCTTCCTGGATTATAGTGGGTGGCTCAGAGGAATGATAGTCTGGTCATCTCATGCAGGGGACAAAGGGACATTTGAGCTCACTGAGGAGCAGCTGTACGTGCATGGCTGTGAGGAGGTTGGGGTTTCCATTCTTTCCACACCATACACCCCAGTTCTGTGGACAGGGGCTGACCAAAAGAAGGTAATTGGTTTCATGTAGGATGAACAGAGGATTTTGTTTCAATAAAACATCAAGGCAAAAGAGTTTCATTTTAGTGAAATTTTCATTGGTGTGTTAAGTTTTTGGCCTGATTCTGGACTATTTATTATGGTTGATTTTTTTTATTAAATAAATAATATTTACAATAGCTTCTAGTTTATGTAGTATATCAAAGGAGGAGTTACTTCTGCTGCCTTAGTCCAGATTTAAATTTACTTGATGCTGAGTCAGGGAAGCTTCAGGGGCAGATAACCCCTCCATTAGAACCAGAGGAATGGAGCGTGAAGGACACTCATTCAGACACTAAAATGTTTTGTCCAAAGGACAAGTCTCTCAATCACCAAAACCCTTTTATTTTCCTAGACTAGGGAGAAGTGCAGAACAGCTTGTTCATTTCCATGAGCATGGAAACCACTCTTTTGTCTCATACTGGCTCCTGCTGAGCCCACACTTTGGGCAAAACAGTTCTGTAAATGTTTGTGCTCATGTTTCAGGAGGAGAAATAAGTTCATTTTGCCAGTGTCACTGAGATGTTCTATTTAAAAGTTATGACTGTGTCAATGATCAAAATGGTAATATCAGATATGCCATTTAAAATGTATTTCTAACAAATTGGATAAAGGCAATTACAGCTTCCAACAACAGTATCTAATGTTTGGCTCCAATATGTTGGCGAATGCTTTCCCTTTCCTGAAACCCCAACATTTGGCTGCAAGACAAAATTAATGCCAAAATTATTTTAATTTTTGGTGCTCTTTCAAATGTGTCTGGTAATGACATGCTGCAAAATATTGGGACAAGAAACATATCCTTTCCTATGAAGCTCTAAAATTCCTCTTGTGCTGCACAAATAAGATCAATAAGAGATATGAGATTTCTAAAGAATCTTGAATCGTGGCTGTTTATTCAAACTGAAGTCTGTAGAAGTTCATCCATCATTAAAGACTAAATTTAAAAGGGGGAAGACAATCATCTCAGCTTATATGATGCCCTATGATCAATAGAGAATTGCTTTGTTTTGAAAGAAAAATCAAAGAAAACTCTAGTAGAAGGAAAGAATGAAATGAAGTATGCAAAAAAAAAAAAGAGGGGGGAGACATTTTAAAATAAAAAAAGTTAGCAATATACATCTTAGAGGAGAGAACAGGCACACAGATAAAGATGATTTTCATAATATAGGATTTGAAACAAATATGACTTTTTGTCATTCTCCAAGAGTTAGCTGTGTCACCCAAGGACAAATCCAAGGCCTTATTTCATGTATAATACACAAAGGATAACCTGCACCTCAAAGAAAGTCCTGCAAAGAGAAGTCAAGCAGTTAGGCAGTGCTCCAGCAAGCCACTTAAACATCTGGTATAAAAAATCTCCATGGAGTGCTAGAAAACACACAGGACAACTCAAGAAGGGCAGTGCAGAAGTGACTAAAGAAAACAGGTTAAACTTAAGTGTTTCTCAAGTACTTTTTAGATTGGGTATTTATGCTTACCCTACCCTCAGTGAAAGTTTCCTTTTATGATAGACTAATTTGTTGAAATTTTTCTCTTTCTAATCCTTTCCTATTTTTAAATCAGAATTCCTCCAGGGAAGAGTTTATTTGACAAGACTCCAGCACCCTCTGAGAGGAAGCAAAGGAAAAGTTTCTGCAGATGCCAGAAGGAGAGCACCAAGCCCGTGCCCATGGCAAACACAAAAAATGCTTTTCAGACTTCTTCCCCTGAGCCTTCTGGTTGCCATCATGACCATGTGGACCACAGCTTTGCAATCCCATATCTGGATGTTACATCTGAGTTTGTCACTCATGCAGAAGCAGAGTCAACTTTGAGAAAAGAGGCAAAACCACCAACCAAGGCTTTTGGTCAAAGATATTTTTCTAAATCAGTCCAAAAGCGAAGAAGCCCTGAGGTACCACTAAATCCCCTCCCACACAATGTTTCCATGAATAGCAGCAGTTCTATTCACTCTACCAAACCAACAGGAGACCTAAGGAGAGCAAAGAGGCAAGACAAGTATTATAAATACTCATCCTTTCACCCACTGCATGGCACAGCCCAGAGACACTCGGAGAGCTTGGCATATTTTTTCCCCGAGGACTACTTCGAAGGGGTTCGGATGAAATTCCCACTGTCATGGCCCACTCCCAATGGCCTGACTGCCACCAAAGCTCAGGAGATTTGCCACCAAATTCTTGCAAATTCCACCATTGGCTTGGCGTGTAAAGGCCTCCTGGCAAAGCACCTGGATGAGGCAATTGATATTTGCCTATTGGACCTGCAGCTCAAAGACGACGTGGCTTGGGTGAGGGCACTGGTAGCCCTGTTGGAAAATGAGTGTGAAAGGAGAGTGCTGGGGAGCAGGAAGGGAGAGCTCCCAGGTGGAAACCAGGGATCTGCTGCCCGGGAGGAGATCCTTGCTGCTCTCCGGTGCCCCGCGCTCTGCAGCGGCCGCGGACGCTGCGCGGAGCTGGGCTGCCAGTGCCGTGCAGGCCACAGCTCCCACGACTGCAGCACTGCCAAAAGTGAGTAAAGCCCTCTTTCCACATTGGCATTATTAGGCAGAACATCTGCGCCGAGTTGTTTGCTCCTCAAGCAGCGCTACCAGTAAGGTATTTGATGAATTAGTAATCGGGTTTTGACCTTGAAGAGCCAATCAAAATATCTGGTTGGCTGGTCCTTCGCTTTTTTTGCCTCAGTAACTTTTTAAAAATGGATTTTACAAGCCCCTTAGCAAATTGGTTTTGCAGAAGTGATTTTCTTTACATCTGATCTATCACTGGCATGCTGACAAGCAGGCTTCTCACAAAAAAGAAGAGCGTCCTGCTCACCTTGTGGTCAATAATCATGTAAACAGTGTAGAGATATGTCTCACTTCTTTTTTTTTCCTGGTCAAGAGAAAATAAAGTTTTAACCTTAATTTCA
Organism: Passer montanus; assembly: GCF_014805655.1. Lineage (NCBI taxonomy): Eukaryota > Metazoa > Chordata > Aves > Passeriformes > Passeridae > Passer > Passer montanus. Next base: position 23,426,584 of record NW_024356504.1, on the reverse strand, counting down.
AACACTGTACTAGTAACAACACAAAATTAAAAGTGACAAAATGAACAAGTAACCCTGCCAAAGCCATCAAATAGGGTCAGTCTAGGGCCAGTCACCATGGCTTAGCTGAAACATCCAAATCTCCAGCCAGCTCCAGGAGCCCAGTGGCACATCTGACACCCCAATGCATTTATTATTAGGGATGGGATCACCCATATTCCTCACATTAAACATGACTGCATTGCATGGGTTTAAAGCAGTTAAAATATATCCTGACATCCATTTTTTTGTTAATGACAGGCTAAAATTTGAAGAATAATTTCCCAAATATGGGAGAATTAATTCTCTTTCACACAGAGAAAAACTGTCACCAGGGACTGAAAAGTGAGTTGAGCAATTTCAAAGCAATTGCCCAACATATAATTCAATGTTTAACTTATTTCTCTGTGATACAGAGGGGTTAGGGGGCTTGCTTAGGCCAAATTTTAAAATTTTATTTTGCTTTGGCTGAAATCTCTCAGATTAGAGGAAAATAGCTTCAATATGACCTTTCATGTAAAAGCTAATGGCACCTTGTCTTCTTGCTGTGACATCAAATATAAACAAGGACAGAGAACAGAGCTCAGCCTGCGATTGCACAGGGAGGTGAGAACTGGAAAACAAACACACATCAGCTGTGGCAAACACCCCCAAAGTCATTTTCTTCTTCTGCCCTGACTGCTTTTTCTGTCTCTTGCTGCCTTTGCATTACACATTTTCAATGTTCAGCTGGACAGGGTGCTGGGCCATCTTGTCTAGACAATGCTTTTTCTTGAGTTAGAGAAAAATTGAGAAAAAAACCCAGAAAATTAAAACCAAGGTAACAACTGGCATGCTTAATTTTCAGGATATTCTCCCTCGTCTTTGGTATAAATGCAGAGAAATTAGGAGGAAACATCACACATTAAATTCATTTCAACATTGACTATGGAGAGGAAAGTGATGCCACTGTCTAGAGTAAATCAGTGGAATGAGTTGGAATGAGGTCTATTATTAAAGATTATTTATTAATTCATTTATTAGTGATTTAGAATATTTTTCTATATATAGAAAAATTGAGAAGCTGTTATATATATACACACATACATATAAAGATAGATAGATAGATATAGATATAGATATAGATATAGATATAGATATAGATATAGATATAGATATATATATAGATATAGATATAGATATAGATATAGATAGATATAGATATAGATATAGATATAGACAGATATAGATATAGATATAGATATAGATTAGATATAGATATAGATATAGATATAGATTAGATATACATAAAATTACCTGATCTTGTGAATGAAATATAAAGGAGATCTATACATACAGCCTAAGGTCAGATCCCCTACAAGGAGAAATAAAACCTTAGTTCTGGCATGCCAATCACCCTGACATTATAATACTAAGAAAAGGTCATCTAGATAATTTGGTACAGTCAATCAAGACAAGCCTCCATGGGAGCTTCACCTTTAGCTGTTCTTGATTTTGGAATTTCATTCAAAATGTATTTAAGGATATTTGCTGTTTTCACATTTCACATGCAGAAATGTTCTACACAGATAGCATGGGATCATTTAGATTGGAAAGGTTCTGGGAGATCATGGAATCCAACTCAACCCAGCACCACCATCTTCACCATTAAACCATGTCCCCAAGTGTCACATCTGAGGTGGTTTTTTGAACACCTACAGGCATGGTGACTCCACCACTTCCTTGTTCCAACGCCTGACCACCTTTCCAGTGAATACATTTTCCCTAATATCCAATTCAAACATCTCTTGGTGATGACAGCAACAAGATCCTCTTGTCCTATTGCTTTCAGCTTGGGAGAAGAGACCATTCCCCACCTGGTGCAATCTCCTTTCAGGTAGTGCAGAGAGCAATAAAATCCCCCCTGAGCCTCCTTTTCTCCAGGCTAAATCCCCCAGGGCTGTTCCTCTACAGATCCCAAGGTATTCGAGTGATGGGACACCTCTTTCCAGGGAAGAGCCCAGCAGCACCACACAGCCACAACCAACCTCTCAAATGTCACTTCACAGGACTGGAGGTGCTCAGAACTGAGCTCCTGCTGATGTCACTAAAGCCTGGCTCTCACACCACAACAGGTTATTAGAGATGAAGAATTAAGATCAGTCTCAGAAATAAAGCTGTGTGCTCCAACCAGAGCAGCTTGAGCCTCATCCCTGCAGCTCAGGAATCCTGGCCTGGCTGGCAGAGCCCAGGAAATCAGCACAGGCAGGATAAGCCCCTGGGCTTTGTGGCTAATGAGCAGAGGTTCTGTAGGAAGGGAGAGAAAGGAGGAGAAATTAAGAATTGAATTAGGTTCCTGCAGGACATATAAAAGTGCTGTCTCTTTCACTTTCTTTTTAAAAAGTCAGGACAGAAGAAACAGGAGAATAAGTGTTGATCTCAGAAATGCTGAGTTTTAAGTGCTATTGCTAGGGAAAAGTTATTTTCCATGGGAAGCTACATGAGTAATGAAGGAGAAGGCAACTCCTTTTGCTGGCTATATATTTTCCCATCAGTTCCAAAACAAATCTCTGTCTAATTTTCTCAGGCTGGAATTATAGATGTGAATTAAAACTCCCACAAGATCAAGGAGGGTATCCACATAATTCAAATATATTTTCCAAGGTCACCCATCCTCAGCTACACTGCCAATACAGAACAATATATTCTGCCACTGGTTTTGGCCAGCAAACACACCCAAAAATATGGTCCTGCAGTATTTTTAGGAATCAAAATACAGGCCATGATATATTTGAAGTGATTTAAAATGAAAACAGAAATAAAGAGAGAAGATGTGAAGTGTGGCTTGCAGACAAGTTCACTCCTCTGCTCTGCCTGACTCCAATAGGAGCAGTCCAGGTGGCCAGAGCTATAATTATCCTCACATGAAAATCGCTATTTGGAGTTGAAAGGCACCTCTGAAATTTGGCAGCACTCCAGAAGCTTAGAATTTCTTAATGTTGCTTAACATTTCATAACCCCCACCCCCCCCAACACCTGTATAAGGTGCTTAAAATGTCATTACCACCTGTAATTAAAGGCAGAATCCAATTACAGCAGATAGCAAATCAGGTTGGTGCTTACCATTTGTATATATTGACCATGTTGCTTATTAAAAAATATCAGGACTAGTAAAGCACACATAGAGTAATGTAATATGCAGATTGTATGAAGCTCTAAAGAGCAATTACAAGATAAAAGGTAATGAGGAATAATAACGACAAATTAGTTTCAGTGAAGTAATGACACTTGAAGTTTAAATTTCTACGTGGAAAGTTCTGGGGAGAAAAAAAATTAACCAGCAAAGAAATCAAAGCGAGCACAAAATGATGATGAGAAGGTGAGAAGGGAATGTTCACCTACCACACTTACAGATATCCCATTTTCACATCAATGCATTCCATTGGTGTTACCAAGAGGGGCTGTGAACCTGACTGCATTTTCAGAGCTGTGAACCACAACCACACAGGTCCCCCAGACCCATCTGCCACAGCAGCTACGTCGATTGCACCCTGTTATTTTTAGAGTGGTTATACAGACCTTTCTGAATTCTGCAGTCTGCTTTGGGTCCTGTTCATGTGCTGTAATTAAATAATATGAATTAAAGATGCAATATTTTAAAAAATGTATTTATAATAAGGTCAGCTATTTCAGTTCTTCAGGCTGGATCTTCCAATGGAAAATGCCTCTCCTCCTTGGAAGAATGAGCTCAGAGTTTTGATGAATGTAAGGTCAAGTACATATTATAAAAATCTTACTGTTTATTAATTGTGATTTATTTTTAAGCATAATTCTCATTTTCAAAGACAAAGCATGAGGAAGACACTGAAAGAAAATATTTAAATTTTTTCAGGATCCCCAGGTGAAAGGGAACAGAGCATTTCAGTTGTCTACATCAAACTCCAGTCTGCTTTGGACATTGGAGCATTTGTATGGGAAAATACTGGCTGGAGTAAATACTTTTCTCCCACTTTAATCAATTCTATGATCTTAAAATTGTAGATCATAATGATTATGTAAGGGCTGTTAGGAAGTCAAGTAAATGAACACTTTTCAATATGTGATGCAGAGGGAGCCATCACAGTGTGATGGCTCAATAGATGCTGTCCTTGCATAAATTAAAATAAATAAATTAAAATATTATGCAAAGTAAAAAACGCATCTTAGACTTTTAAAAGGAAATATAATCCATTTTCTAAATCCCCAGGATATCTGCAATGAAAAATATTGCTCTCACTGGTGTTCTCTGTGGCTGGGACCAGCTTGTGGTGACCAGACCTTCAAGGGAGAATTCCATTTAATAGCAACACAAAGGCCCCAGAAACAGAGTTACCAGAAACTGTGACCCTTTCCACAGGAACTGATTTTTTTTTTTCAAATCACTTTTGCTTGTAAACAAAGAAAAAACAACCAGGCTTTTTGCTAATATGGCAAAACATGTTCTGTGGCAGAGAGGATGCAATACACTTTAGCAATTCCATTGATTTTTCAAAATTGGATTTCATAAGAAGAGTCAAATGTGCTTGTGAGAACAGCAAAAACCATGCTCACGGTTTTAAACTTTTCTCACCAAAGTACTGTTGCTATTAAAAAATAATAAATTGCATTATCCCTTAAAAAGCCCTTCTTCTTTTCAAATAGTAAGTCATTGGGCTTAATTCTACTCTTCATTATAACAATTCCATTGACTTTGGTGGACACAGTATTAACAAAATCACAGTTCCTGTCACTTTGACGAAGTTACACTATCAAGACAAAAATCAGGTCTCTTTTTCACAAATCTGCTTTTGTTTTTCCCTTTTTCTCATACTACCTGTTGACTTTTGCATTCCAAAATGTTGAATTTTCCTGTCTATCCAGCTGAGGGAGGTTTGAAACTTTCCACTGCCTGCAGCCTCCCCATTCCCTCTCATGTTTAAAGGTTCATCAACAGCTCATGGGTGTGAGGCTGTGTTCTTGTACTAAACTTTAGAAGCTGGGGCATCTTTTTCTACCAAATACATTTTTCTTCAGTAGAGAATCCTGTAAGGCAGGGAGCATTTCAAGCAGATCCCTATGTACCATTGCAGCATAAACCACACTTTAATACACAGCTGCCCTCCCACTGGGAATGTATTCTTTACACTGGGCTTAAAGATATTAAAGATATATTCTTATTTCCTTGAAGCTGACATTAAAGAAGTCTCACTAAGATATCAATGCTCCATAAAAGAGGTTCTATAAAGCTTGAAAATGAAAACTTTTCTTTTGAGACCTGTTATCTCCACTTACTATGAATTTTTTTTCTCTCAGCTTACCAATATTGGAAAGTAGATAAAGAACAAGTATGAAGATACATATTATGCAATTTAAGATTACATTGTGTTCAGTTAGTCAGCTCTTTCCTAGTTCAAACAATTTATGATTTGGTACTGAAAGAAAACTGGGGAAAATATCTTTTAAGTGTTTATTTGCAAAAACCATTTTCCTTCTCCCTGCCATCTGCATAGAGGATCATTGAGGCCCTGGCACAGGATGCCCAGAAAAACTGTGGATCTCCCAACCCTAGAAGGGTTCAGGGCCAGGTTAGATGGGACTTGGAGCATCCTGTATGAAGAAAATTATTCTATAGTGTCTTCAGGCCTGGGCCGTAAAAATTTACACAAATACATTCTTCTCAGGCTAAAGACAGAGCCAGTGTTAGCAGACACAATTTGAAAAGGTATCATGATTAAACATCAAACTCTGAGATTACTTTTCAAAATATCAATTTTTGAACCTAGGACTTGTCACCTTTTGAAAATAGCACTCTTGTTCTTTTAGAGGAATAAACACCCCCAACCACAAGAGTTTTAGTAAAAACTGCAAAATTTACAAAAGAAAAACAGTTTAGAATCAAAAGAGAAGAAAAGCACAAACTTTAACTACCACAGATGCATCTTCACTGACTCCCACATACTCTGCTCAGAGAAACATTTTTCTCAATCCCATCAAACATCTTTGTGGGCAATTCTCAGGGACTGGGGACTTCTTGCTAGTTTTGAAGCCTTTCTTCTTTTCACAGCAGTTTTACTTTAGATTTTGCTGGTGCAGATGCAATAAACAAGCATCTGAAAAGGCAAACATCAATACCAGCTTTAATCTACTGTTTTAAGTCCCAGTTCTTTCCATTTGAGACACAGACTGGCTGAGCAGGGAGAGGACTATTAGCTTTATCGTTACAAAGTCAATAGAAAACGAATTTTAAAAGGATATCAGATCTTGGTGATAAGGGACATGGAAGGTTGCATGCTCAGTGGTCCAAACAATTCCCTGCAAACCAGGTCAGGGAGATCAGTCTTTTCTGCAGATTAGTTTATTTGCTTTAATGCAAAATGAAAACAGTGAAAACAGTCCAGTGAAACTTGTAGTTAAAAAAAAATAACATTTTCCAAAGAACACAGAATTAAATTGCTAGAAAAGTTAAAAAAATTACAGATCTCATTCAAACTGACCAAAGCCAGACACCCCAGAAGCACATCTATAACTTCTTTACACCAGGCTGTTTACAGGTACCACAGGAAATTTCAACATTAAATCTTGTTAAATCCAAAAGAAAACAAAAAGCCCTGAAAAAACAACCTCCTTCTCCAAATACTCCAAATACAATGCACATACAAGGTAAATAACAAATTCACAACAGTTTATAAACTAGAATTAAAACTTGCAAACCTTTCAAAGGTCTGATTTAAATTGGCCAAAACCAAAAATTCAGAGCAAACCTTTAAGGCCTTTACATAATATTTTATGTTGTGTAAAGAGCTCACAATCCACCAGATACAGAACATTCAACCAATTGTGAACAAAACCCCAAGTGTAATAACCAGATTTAATCCAACTCAGTAACTTTAAACATGGGAAAATTACTAAAACCAACTAATTGGGCACTAGAGTGGGCATAAGGACCAAGATGACACCACGATGACCCAAACTCTTTTTGTGGCATCACTGCACTCACTCTCAGGAAGCCTCAAGAAGCTGCCAAGGGTTCTTCCCTAACATGCCATTGAGGGACAAAAACTGAGACCTGCTTTGGCATGCCAGTGAGCACCATGAATGCACAACCAGAGCCTTACACGAGGTCACCTCTCCAGGCCATCTGGAAAAGAAAAAATATTCTATATTCAACAGCACAATCCTCTTCTTTTCTACTGCTGAAGTACTTTGCTAGCAAGCCTTTTAAAAATAGAAGGATTAAATAAACCTAAAATGTCACAGTGAGTTTTCCAAAGCAAAAAATAATCTACCATATTGTTGCAGCACATGGATGCTTTCAGTGTGAAATTGAGCCAGGCCATTTCTCACAGGCACGGAGCTCTTGCAAAATGTTTTTTCCCCACGCTCTCTCAGGGCTCGTTTCTGCAATCCATACTGGATACCAGAGACCCTCAAAGCAGAAAACCAGATTCACTCCATGCCAGCAAAAGGTCACAGATCTAGAGTTTGGTACTATGGAAACAGAGTTGTTTAGGTTGGAAAAAATCCCCAAGGTCAGTGAGTGCAACTGTTAATCCAGCACTGCCAAGCCCAGCACTAAACTGTGTCCCCAGGTGCCACATCTACACAGCTTTTAGATACCCCCAAGGATGGTGACTCCACCACTTCCCTGGGAAGTGTTTGACCACCCTTTCCCACCCTTTAATCACAGAAAGTTTCCATAATATCCCATCTAAATCTCCCCTGCTGCAATTTGAGAATTCTATCTGGGAGAAGAGGCCAACCCACACCTGGCCACACCCTCCTTTCTGGGAGTTGTAGAGGGATGGTCCCCATGCTCCTCCTTTCCTCCAGACTAGACACCCCCAGCTCCTTCAGCTGCTCTGGTCCTCTGAGACCTGGGTTTGGAAGCAGGAAAAACACAGTTTTCATTTAGAAGCCAGGGAGGTCACTGATGTGCCAGAATTCTGGCAAAGAGCATATGGCTGCTGATGGTTTTTATTATCAAATGAGCTTTGGGTCACGGATAGCACGAGTTCCAGGATAATGCATTCAATGATTGTGTCTGTGATTACCAGAATAACATTATATACAAAAACAAATACAATATTTGTGCAAACATTTGGATGGAAGCAGACTCAGACTTGCTCTGTACAAGCTGTAGAGAAAATTGATCAGTTTGCTCTGATACAGAACCCTCATACCTATGGTAGCTGGAGGTCCACATCCACACCAGCAAGCTCTGGCATGGAAAATTGTTCAATCAGCTGCCTGATTCCAAGGAAGGGGCAGCTGGGCATCATGGGTCATTTACTTTTTCACTTCAGCAAAGATTTAACCCAACCCAGCACTTATGATCTGGCTCTTGATTTGCTTTTCATGGCTTAGATTGCTTATTTATCATCCCCTTTAAGAAAAGCAGGGCAGTTCCTTTCCTTCTATTTATTCAAACAAAATTCTTGCTGGTTTCAATTTCAGTCTGCTGCTCCAGCCCAAAGCCACATGTGTAGTTTTCAAACATTGCAGAAGAAAGTTTATTTGTGCTGGGATAGTTTTCTAATCAAATGGTAAATCCAACATGAACCATTTCTATCTGTCAGTAAGACTTCAATAAGTGTAGATTTGCAATATTCTTGATTTTGTGTCAACTGTCTTCATTTTACTTCTACAACTGTGCATATTATTTACAAAATGCACTGCAAAAATACCTGCAAATCCAGCCATGTATTTATGGGGGGTAGTTCAGTCTATTATTTAGCCTGTGCTCTTTGTCAGGTTTGATTGATGTAAATGATTACAGAATGAAACCACACCATCTGAAACTCTGAATTTACTGTTCCTTCCTGGAAATTCCTACTGAAAATGGGAGGAGAAGGAAGGGAAGGCAGGGGAGGTGTACCATGAGGACAAGGATTGCAAACCACAGAGGACAGATCCTTTATTCTGTCTGGAGGTCTTTGAGATTTCCACCTTCACCTCCAGATCCTTCTCTCCATTTCATCTCAACACAATTTCATGAAAACACAAGATTTTAAACTTTTTTTCCCCAACGTTTCCTGCTGTTCGTCACTATCCCAATGCAATGTTCTGCTAGGTGGCTGATGCATTTTTTTGTGTTTCCTTGCTGTCTGTACAGACTGGGTACTGGAAATGCAGTGGGATGCCCATGCCTGAGCCAGTGGATGTGAACACACAGCTCCTTAACTACTCCTCCATAAGTGCTGCACCCTGTCACACATCTGAGCCACCCTGAGCTTCAGTTTTTAATCTACTAGTAAAAGTCAAAGCACATTTTTGGCCTATAGGCCATACAGAGAAAAGAAAGAGGATGTTCTGCCCTGGATTTTGTGGTATTTTGACATTCACACTCCCTAAACATAAATTATTAATGTTTGAATATATCATAGTTTTTACAAGCACCTTCCAGGAACTGCATGATTACCTACAGATTTCTCTCCTCTCTAACTTGCTCCTCTACAGACATCAGACATCCATCCCAGGTCTCCACAACCTCTGCTTTCTCTGCACTTTTGCCCTCACTCTCACCTTTGTGATGTTTCCCAGCTCTTTTTATTGCTCCTGTCCTTCTTCCCTCCAGTCTTCAGCTGAACTCCTTGCAGCTCTTTTGCTGGGTTTTTTCAGGCTCTCCAATGTTCCCTTCTGATGTCAGCAGCTCTCTGGACTTCCAACTCCCCCTCCATGAAGCACACCTTGATCCCTGCACCCAGCAAGAGCAGGGTCTGGGTGTTTGAGTGCCCAGCTGCCAGGAGACTTTTCCAAAGCCAGTGGAATGGAGATTTCCTCTCCCCTTTTTGATTCGAACTGGCTAAAATGCAACAACCCTAGAAGGCAGAGGGGAAGATAGACAGAAACCATTATTAAAACCAAATGCCAAAAATTCCTACACCCATTATGTGTGACATTTTAAAAAAATTAAAAGGATAAAAATAAAAACCCTTATCAATATTTATCTACTGCCTATACTGAGGTCCAAAGGCTGAACTCTAATATCCATTTTTTTTTAAAGAGACATTACTTTTATTTAATTACTTAATTAATTTATGTAATTAGTTTTATTTTAATTTATTTAATTTTTATTCAATTATAAATTTATTTTAATTTATTTAATTTATGTAATTACTTTTATTTTCCATCAGATTTATAGTTGGCAAGACACTGATGTTTGTAGTTGTTGCCAAGTAGTGTTGGTGTTAAGGAAAGGACTTTCCAGGTTCTCATGCCCTGCCAGTGAGGAGTCTGGGGCTGCACAGAGAGCTGGGAGGGGACACCAACAGGACAGCTGGCCCCCCCTGACCAAAGGGATATCCCATTCCATATGGCACACTCTCAGTGCATAAACTGGGGAGAAAGCTGGGCAGGGGTCACTGCTCAGGTACTGGCTGGGCATCTCTTGGCAAGTGGTGAGAAATTGCATTGTGCATCACTTGTATATATTCTAAATATTTCATCATTATTATTACCATTACTATGTATTACTATATGTATTTTCTTCCTTTTCCCCCCCATTAATCTGGCCTTAAGTCAACTCACATTTTCTCATTCTCTCCCTTCTGATTGTCTCCCTGATCCTGCCAGGAGGGGCAGTGAGAAGTGCCTGTGTGATATTCAGTTCCTGGCTGGGGTTAGACCCTGACAAGTGTGTACAGAATGGTTTGAGAGAAATAAATACAAAATGCTGAGCTGATCCTGTAAGTCACTGGGCAAAGCACTGGGGCTGGGTAACCTTGCCCTGACCTTGGCCATAAAGATGTAAGGAAACCCTTGGGGAAGTGCAGGGGTTTAGTGCTGAGTGTTTTGGGGGAGCAGGAAGGGCTGCAGGAGCACATTCCTGGGCCCCACTCCTTCCCAGGCTCTGCGACTCTGCCTCACCCACAGAAGCCTGAAAACCTGCAGTGATAATGGAAACATTAATGCAATCCAAGCTACCTCAGTACTAGTGGAGCTAACTATTAAAATCTCATGAAAAACATAATGAAGCATTTTTATTTTTTAATTTTTATGCACTAACCACAGAAGAAGGCAATTTATCAAAACCAGTCACCACATCTGACTAATAGTTTTGTACATTACAGGAATCCACCAGTAACTGATGAAAGCTGATAAGCTGTAAACGATTTCTCTTCTTGTAAATATTGCAAAATGTCCAGCAGTGTTGGTAATACTGCTGCAATAAAATCAATTTCTTTAAAAAATGAAAGAAAAGCTAAAAGCACTTCAGAAGTGCAGGGGGGGAAAAAAAGTATTTTCATTTTTTTTCATGTTTATGTTGCTTTCCTTCTTTTTTTCCTCTGGAAAAACATGAGCCATGTGGCTCTGTTGTTACAGGCTGCAATCTGGTGGGATGGCAGTGTTTAAACAGCATTTCTCCTAATTACATACAGCCTAAATGGCAGAGCCCTAAAGGAACAGCAAGGTGCTAGGGAAGGTTATCAACTCCACTCAGGGCCTTTTGCCCCTCAAATCAGAGCTGAAATAAGGTACCATTAAGATATTAGGTGATGGAGAGCTTCTGTTTTAGCCAAGCTACAGCTCAGAGAAAACTGATGGGCAATATTGCTTTGCCAGAGCAGTGGTGATGGGGCAGGGAAGAGGAAGCCACGCAGGGATAACAACTCCACTCTGCAGGTGAGCAATGTCCCTCCCAGGGCTCCTGGTCATGCCCCTGCTATTAAGTGTTGTTCAGGAGACAAGAAGAAAATGTTCTGTTTTGTGTTACTTGTCATCATAGTGGCTTCTCCTGACCACTAAATCTACAAATAGCATAAACCAAAATATTCAGGCATGATCCCAAACAACTGCTATTATTAAGATATAATATTGGAGCCATTCTGACTCTTCTGCTACCCAAGAGCTGGTGCAAATATCTACCAAATTATAATTCTTCTTAATTAAAGATGTGAATTCTGACATCCAATGGACTTGCATTTTTCCTCTGTAGAAATAACCCCAATATGAAAGCAATGAGCAATTTTAAAAGGTGAATACCCAAAATAAAACAGAACCCAAATGAAACTTTACCTGAGAGCCATAAAACCTTTTTAAAGCAGTCATGAGTGGAAGTCAGCAGCACAGGCTGTACTTCACTTAAGCTCTACTTAAGGCCTTAATGTAGCATTTAAGTGAAACTTAGCTGGTGCATGACCTTTGTGCTGACACAGTGCACAGCTGAGTGCCACCATTAATGATTTTACCCTCACAAGAAAGCTTTACTTTAAGGACCCTTTTACTGCTGCCAAAACTTTAGAGGAAAAAAACAAACAAACAAATAAAAATACAAAAACATAGGGCTGGCTTTTCCCCTGCTTTTTAACAATCCAGGGATCCTGGTGACATGGGCCACCTCTTGTTCCCATGTCTCTCTATGCTGTGGGATGAGGCCTTGCCCTCTCAGCTGTGCTCCCATCCTGTTGCCTGGCTCAGGGATGTATTACCCCTCTTACCTGGCTCAGCAGATGTATTACCACTGTATACTTAGGTCAACAGAAGTTTTAGCCCTGGAGACCTTTTAACATGAAACCACAGCTTCAGGGAATTGATTCAGGAGCCCTGACACTCACTAATACATCTTGCAGCACTGGGTGTACAGGACAATATTTAATAGAGGTTTGCTGCTTCCCCTTCTGACAACTGCTGTTTCTCTGTTCAAGAGAAATCCACAGGGAGGCAAGGAAGACCCTAAGGAAAAGTATTAAACCACAACAACCAGGAACAACTGCAACAAAATCTCTGCTGAAGCAGAACAAGCAGCGTGTAAGTGCTGCTCTCTAAAGCTCTGTGTCCATCTCACCCTGCAGAGCAAGCTTTGGAAATCACAGCCTTGGAGAACGGGGGCCTCTGCGACATCCGAGCCTCGGAGTGCAGCAGGATCCGGGTGTTTGGCCTCGGCTTCAAAGACTCTCCCAGCCTGCACTGCCAGGTCACCAGGCTAATCGTAAGCTGCCTCCTGTTGGCTCCTAAAATATGGATGATGCAGTGAAACATCGGCATGTTTATATAGAAATGTTTTACTCTGATCTGTGCGATCCTCCCTCACTGCTTCAGCAGGTTCCGAGCCCACTGTCAATGTGTTTGCTACAAGTGAGGGGACCTCAAGAGGCTCAGACTTTCCAGGACTGGTTCCCTGGAAATGCACAGCTATGAGCTCTTGCTCATTATCTCTGTGGAGTTTTGTTTGATTCCTGTTTGGTTCAACTGCTCTGTAGTCCATTGAAGCCTGAAATCACAATATTATTTCTCATTTTGTACATCTGGAATCACTACACTTGGTTGTTTTCCTAAACACATTTAAATGTTAAGTTTTGTGTGGTTGAATATAGGGTTTCCTCATCACAATTACACAGGCTCTTATTTGAATTTTCTTAGTCACACTTCAACACCAAATCAGAGGTTTTGATGAGCATCAAACCCATCTCTTATGCAAGCACTGTAATTTTATCATAAACGACTATACACAGTCAATGCTACAACTGAGTTATTTGGTGGATCAGCGTCCTCAGATATGAAATGTTTGATTAAACTCATAAATCCACCTCAGAACAGACACTCAGCCTGACTCCCAGTCGATGCTGGCACACTCACGAGGCACAGCTGAGATTTGCTGAGCCCCCTTAGGGCTCCATGGGCTGTTACCAAGTTGGAATGTTTTGTGCAGCTGATCTGGGGGAGTAGCTGACATCACCTCCAAGGAGCCACGAGCCGGCTGCTGAGCTCCAGCAGGAAACACAAAGTTACTCGATTACATCACCCCATCTCATCCCAAGTGCAGATCACAGCACTTCCTAAATCAATAGACCACCTGCATGCCTAGCTAAGCATGGCTTCCCCTTTACTGTAGCTATAGTAACAGCATGTTTCCTTTTGAATAAAGCACCTAGGAATGCCTTATATTATTGATTAGAAATAGAAACATACACTGACCACTGGAATCTCTTTATGAGCTTTCATTTTCTGCACTCTCCCTCTGCTTTACTGTAGCATCTCAATGGCAAATGGATATCAAGGGAAGAAGAAAGCACAAAAGCAGATTTCCTGAGCTCTGAGGCTGTGGACTGCCAGATCCCACTCCTGAACATCACAGAGGCCGTGCACTTCGTGGCTGGTGATGAGCCGTTCGCAAGATGGCAAGTGAAAGTAGGAATTTTATTATGTTTCTAAGAAATGTTTTAGAAAGAGAAAATCAGTTGTCATGGCAAATTAAAATGCAAAGCACAGTTTTCTTCCTTTCAGAAATGAAAATGCTGTAGAAATACTTGCACTAATGTCACGTAGAGGAAAAAAAACACCCCACCAACCAAAACAATGAGCTAAACCCAGGTGTCTATGTAGCCAATCCAAAAGAGCAAATTACAACCACTTCTAGAGGTAATCACCTGAGATTGATGCAGTTATGCTAATCAATTGTTAATCATTAGCATTGCATTTCTGAAAACCCCAGCTCAAACTCCTGACTAGGCAGCAAGTGTCAGAGAGCTTTGGCTCCCTGGGTGCACGGGCTGGCTCCTGGGCAGGCTTGAGCTGGGATGTCACGGTCACAGTCATGGTCTGAATGGCTGCAGGAAGAGGCACATGCAGTATCTGCTTCTTCTGGGTTCTCTGCTGCAGTTTTAGCCCTTTTTTTTTTCACAAAATGGTACCTATTTTTCTAAATATCACCAGGAAACCAGTGCCTTCCTGACCCTGCATGCCTGCTGCCCTTGGACTCACTCTAGGCCTGAATGGTTATTTTCTGCAGATCAGCTGTTTTTTACAAAACTGAGATTTTTTTTTTAAGGGCTCTGAAGCTGAGAAGAATATATTGTCATTGTAGAGAGACTGCAGATGTGCTCTGAAAATTGCAGCATGCAAAATGAAACACGTAAAACTCTCCCCTGCCTGTCCTGCACCCTGCAGCTGCCTGCACCCAGCTGGGGACACGTGCAGCCATGTGGCCGGGGGGGAACAGAAAGATGTTTGGCAGGACAAGTCTTCTAGTCAGTCACTCATTTTAAAAATATAAGGATTTTGGAGTTTAGGACATTAGGGTAAAATTCTGAGGGTGCAGAGCCTGGCTGTTTGCTGCTGGGGTGGACCTTGGACATTCCTTGTGTCATACATACACCAGGGCTGAACCAGGAGGGAAGGTGCTCTGCTCAGGGCTCCAAAATTGCTCCAAAAAGGTACTGAACTCTGCCAGATGTGAGATAAAATGCTGTCTCATGGTGGAAGGATCTGAGAGGGAGACACCCTGGGTGTTCCTGGCCCAAGAGGACAGCTAAAATCCTGGTATGAGCCCAGGAAGGTTTCCTCAGTGTTCCAGGACATCGTCCTCACAGCACAGGTCTGTTACAATTCTGATTGTGTTCAAGTGCTTCTTTTTTCAGCCCTGAGGAGGTCTGTACAATTTTTCTCATTCTTTCCCCTCAAAAACAGCTACAAAAACTCTTTCCGTGCACTAAAGCTGCAGAAAACCTCTGCACCTGCAAGCTTTCTGCCCTTTCCCTCTCCTTCAAACCCTGCAGAGGAACCAGGCTGACGGCTACGCAGCAAATGCTCAATTAAATCATCTCAGTCTGCACGTGAGTCTGGAACTCCTGTGGATCTTTAGATGAACAAATTGGGAAGGCAGAGCCTAGTGCTCAGTTTCAAAGGCAGCTGGCCTTACATGGCAGCAGAGAGAACAAAATCATGGAGCTTTTCAAGATAAAAAATTACTTTCAGTTAATTCCACAGGTGTTCAAAAATTCTTGTTCCAGAAAATTCCTCTTAAGACTTATTGCAGCTCATAAGATTTATTGATGATCTGGGTTATGTATCTATGTATCTACTTTTCAAAACATAGCTAAAGGATTTTTCAGAACCAAAAGTCAACACAATTCTTTCTGGAAATGTCACTGTTCAATATTTTCAGAATCTCTCCCCCTTCCCAAATCAAATTTCAAAGGAATCAGAAAAAATTCACTACAGCTTCTCTCACTACCAGCACTAGGGGAGCAGGAGCTCTTCTCAGTGCTCTTTCATTTAATCTCCTGTTGTATTCATGTTTCAGATTTTGCCCATTGTTCCCATGACATGCTGCTGAACACAGATAAGAAAGTACATGTGGCTACACCAGAGTGTTTGGCATAATTAATTGAGATATCAAAATACAAACCCATGCTTGGGCAGCAGATGACTTGAGCTGTCCAGGCAGATGCCTGGGTAAAGAGGTGAAAGAGCTTGGCAGGCACTTATCTAATTTGGGAAGCAGCTCTCATCCTTTTCATTAAGTTGCTGTTGCTGTATTTGTCTAGAATGGAAAAAAAAATCACAAAAAATTCAGTGAGGCAAAAACTGAATTTGAGCTCTACACAGTTTTACACCTTTCAAATTATTTTTTAGAAACTTTCATGCAAAGTGTATGTAAAGTGATGCCAATAGCCAAGATCATTTCATGATGGGTGAAAAACCTGAGACAGAAGCAACAGAGTTCCTGATCATCCTTTGCATTTCTGCAGAAGCAGCTCCTTCTTTCCAAATCATACCTATGCCCAAGCAAACAAGGCCCAGCTCTAAGTTGGTTTTTGCCTCTTAAGGTCCAAACAAATTAAAGGTTTAGCTCAGCTCAGTTCTCATCAAATTGTTTGTTCCACATCACTAAGATGACTAATGAAAAAGCAATTAAAATAGCTATAAACCAGCCCAATTCTAAAAAGAAACCAAAATAGATGTTTATAATAGAATGTAGAAAAAAAAACAGATTAAAAAATAATCAAATTACAGAAGTTACGTCTCACTCACAACTCTCACTTCAGACAGAACAATTAGTGCAATTTTACAGCTTTTTGTATTTTTCCCTGTCTAGCCATTTTTTTCACCCATTATTAGTGCAGCAGTATTGAGACCACTTTGGACACTCTGGTAAAATAATGAATTTAAGTTTAAATTGCATTAAGAATAATAAATTCTTAATGGAAATCTTACTGCCAGAGTATTTCAGAGAAGAGCAGGTCTACAGGGAGGTTTTCTGTTTCAGTTTTTTCTCAAACTGCAGGAGAAATCCTTTATTTCTTTTAAAAACACTTTTACCTGTAGTACAACACACTCTGATATGTCAATAGTCTAGTCTCATATTTTCCTTAAACCAGTGAATTTTACTAGATCAATGAATTTGACTGAATTTTTGGACCAATTTGTATTAGTCCAAAGAAGTAATTTCTCTTCCAAAAGTTGAAATTGTGAATATTCA
The DNA here is from genome assembly GCF_014805655.1 of Passer montanus. Taxonomy (NCBI): domain Eukaryota; kingdom Metazoa; phylum Chordata; class Aves; order Passeriformes; family Passeridae; genus Passer; species Passer montanus. Next base: position 23,409,369 of record NW_024356504.1, on the reverse strand, counting down.
TGAATGCTGCCTGTGCCTGCCCTTGTGGTTTTTGCAGACACACTCAGCTCAAAATGCAGAAACATCCCATGAGACATTGTGGGAGAATCTGCTCTATCATCTCCCATGAACTTGCAACCAATTCATGCTAATTGCTACTTTTTATGAAACTTGCCAAGTATTTTTTGCTCTCTGTACTTCTGTTTATTTTTGTTCAATTTAACTTACTATTCTTTCTGTGAGCTGGAAGAGTTTATTGATTGATCAAAAACTTTATGGCCTCAGTTTTATAAATATCCCCTGCAAAGGGACCGAGGATGTTTCAGCTTTGTGGTCTCAGGAGAGATGGAGGAGGGCTGGGGATGGGTTTTTAATAGCAAGAAAACACAGGGCTACCTGATGAATCCAAAGCAAACCCTGTCAGATTTGCTAAGCAGCAGCTTTATTTTGATTGTGAGAAGACAAAACCTGAAAAATACCTGACAAAAAGGCTTTGCTTTCCTGCTGGTTCTCATCAGTGTCTACAGCATGCCCTTCCCTAGGGTTTTGGGGTGCTCTTCAAGTTCACACCACTCAAGATGTCTCACAAAGCACTCTCAAAAGCTTCCCACTTATCCACTTTTGTCTGCTATCTTTTCATTTTTACTGTGGAAAAATTAAAAGATAAATTTACTCAACTCCTTTGTATTGTGTAAGCATTCTTATATAATAAAGGCCACGTTTAAGGCTTTCTGATTACCCATTATGAGCTGGGACAGGCGACTGCTCTACAGAAATGAGACTGTTTCTCTCTCATATTATCATCCCTTGCATCTTTTATAAGGTTAATTTCAAACAAACCTATATAATACACATTCTTTTTTTTTTTAGGCCAAGGATTTTACTCTACTGATTTGTTATTAGTAAAAAAGTGGTTCTGAGTCCCAGCCAAAAATGTTAATTGTGTTTCACAACTCCTTGAAATCCCCAATTTAATACTTGAGTACAGCTTCCATAAGGGTATCAGAAAGAAAAAAAAAAAAACCACCTTCAGGATAAAACCTAATAGCAATCAGAAAGCTGAATACCAGCTGAGCCAAAAGATCTTTCGGTTATTAATGAAGAATTTCCAGTTTGGAGCATTAAGCAATTTGTTAGCTCGCAGAGCCACTCACAAGTGGTTTAATTTATCTTGCTGGCACGCATCCAGCTCAAGGGGGCAGTGGTATGTGCTCCACAATGAGCAGACAGTCTCCATATGGAGCATTATTACTTCTAAAGATGATTTTTGTACCATTCAGGTCACTAACGATGGCTTGCAGTACAGCAACTCCCGAGTGCTGACCCTGTACGACGCGGTCTGCCAGCTCTGCCAACTCCACCCCACCGCACTTTGTAAATTAAAGGTAATTTAAAGATCATAAAGGTTTAATACAGATCGTTCATCTCTTCCTTAGCCCTCTCCCTCCCTCGGATGTGCTGTGTGGAATGACTGCTCTGGAAGGGGAAAACCTATTTCACAGATCAGCTGCACAGCCCAACACTTTGCTTTTCTCTTTCACAGCCTCGCGTCTGCGATATTTTATTTCTTTTTCATATTTACGTGGGGTATGAACACCTGATAGAGCATGCTTTATGATGGACCTTCCTCACACAAACACCTCAGGAAAGCTCATGGCTGGCAATATTTATCCTTTGCAGCTGTTAGTGGGAGTAAATAAGAGTGAGGAGCCTGCCCTGAGAGGCTTAGCTTCACTTCTGAAGTGTCTCTGCTATTTTCCCTCTCCCAGCCTGTTTGGTGAGGGTATATCATTTCTATTCCCATTTTCTGCCTTAGCAAGAGGCACACAAAGATGCATGTTATACAGTTTTTGTCATGTGAGAACACCCTTGAGAGAGCATAAACCATTCCTGCTTGCATTAAACACTGCTAAGTACAAACATAGAGTATTCTGACAGTTTCAAAACCGTAACCAAAAGTCTAGAGCCACGTTTTAAACTGCCAACATGTTAGAAACTGCCTGCAGAGCACTATAACCCACTGTTTTCCTGTGGAATTATTGGTGTAGCATCCCTTAAAAAGATCTTCTCTTCTCTTTTTTCCAGAGGCCTGCATTAAGCAAATTATCTGGTTTGCAGTGGGGCTTCAAAAAAATTTTGGAGGGTATTAGGTGGGATATTTGAATGCGCTGATCCTGCTTTCCTGCCCTGAGGCAAGTATGAATTAATAGGAGGCCACCAGTCTGCTTTTTTTATAAAATGAAGATTAATCAGGTACATCTTAACTCATTTGCCTCACTGTTCTCATTAATGCTAATGAGAAAATACAGCTTTAAAACCTGCACTGATTGCAAGCACATACCAGTTACCAAAATTTTTTTAAAGTTCACTTTTTTTCAAAGTAAGTGAGTGAACAGAAGTTATTTTATAGGCCTGTGTGGTAGTTTGACCCTGACTGGATGCCTCAAAGTGCCTCTGTCACTGCCCTCAGAGAGATAAGGGCAGGGAAACCCAGCACAGCCCAACTGAGGGCAAAACCACTTTAGTTTTAGATTTAAAGAATTGTGTTGGAATCATTTCACTTAAAGTTAAGGGGAGGGCTTTATTTGTCAAAGGCTTTATTTATTCTCATGTTTTTGAAACTCAGAAATGTATGTGGTCTCTCAATATGGTGTTCTCTAGGGATTATAGTAATTTCTGTTCTAAGATGCTTCAAGGGAATATTTGAACTAGGCTTCCAATTGCATCAGACCACAGTCTAATTATTCCCCTTCTACATTACTCTACAACACCTAAATTGCTTTCAGAAAAGGTGTTTCAATTAGGGGACATTTTATATCAGCTCATTTCACATTCTGTGTTCTTTTATGGGGCCCATTCTGTACCACACTGTGTCACATCAGAAAAAAAAAATCTTTTTTTTTTTTTTTTTTTTTTTTAATCAGAGCATCAAACCCTTGAAAACAACAATGTCATAAAATCTAATTAACATCCAGGTTTTAATGCTGGAGATCTGTCATGTGCTATCATGTTGTGGCCAATTATAAGAATGCTTTTTGTTTCTCTACCTGACCCATTACCCTAAAGTGGTATTACTGACTAATGCAGTAGACAGAAAACACAGGGCCAGTAACAGGACAGACCCCAGTCTCAGAAAAACAAAGGAAGGGAAAGGAAAAATGCCTTTGGTGGCTTGTCCATCCTACTGTCCAACTGCGGCAAGGACAGCCCCCTTGTTCCCAGAAGTATTCCATGTATTTATGGGAATCTGCATGGCCAGATAAAGTCCCACCTGCCCAACACAGGCTACAAGGCCTGACTCCTCCACAGGACCTTTGCACAGGATAGATCTTTAACTCCATCTGTTAATTATGTCCTTGTGTTCTCTTCTCAGAGAACCCAAATGCCTTCAACCCCTCTCCCGGCCCTGGTGGGAGAGGAGCAGCTCAGCCCAAAGGCTGCTGTGCCCACAGAGCATCCCCTCTCAAATGGCTTTTGGGATGTTCTGCCCCACCAAGGCACCAGGGATGTGCTCAGCTCTTCTCCCTCATGGGAGCCTGAATCCTAATGCACTTCTTTATTCTGCTTTTATAGCAGAATTTGCTATAGCAGAATTTTGATATTAGCTTTTGCAAATGTTTATGAAAAGCAGGATTACAATATTTCAAATGGAAACTCATGGGAGCCTGAATCCTAATGCACTTCTTTATTCTGCTTTTATAGCAGAATTTGCTATAGCAGAATTTGCTTTTGCAAATGTTTATGAAGAGCAAGATTCCAATATTTCAAATGGAAATAGTCTAGTCTCGGGTTTTGGGAGTCCTGTGGAGCTGACCTTTCATGGATACCTGATATTCCCCATATGAACAGTCACAGCTGGGAATAGTGACCACATACACCACATAAGTGTGCAAATGGGACAAGTCATATTCTGTTGCATCCATCATCCATCTATGACAAAGCAACACCTCATTGCCCAAGCTAAAACATTCAAAGCTACAAGGATCCCAAGCTGGGACTGGAAAACTTCCAGTTTCCTCACTGTAAGCAGAAAGCACTAACATTTAAATTGCTGCTGTTTCCTTGTTTCAAGAGACAAATGAATTTCTGCTTATATTCAGAAATTAATAATTGCCAATTTCTTATCTTTCTTGTTCCTTTTTTTTCATTGCCTTCACCTCCCACCATTTAATTTAATTTTTTTTTGGCAGGAAAATACATGCAATATCGATGGACTTTGCTATGGTGAAGGAGAGTCAAGCCCTACAAGCCCTTGTCTTCTCTGTGAACCTGGCATTTCTAAGTTCACCTGGTCTGTTAATGAAAGTAAGACAGGGGTTTCTTTTCTAGAATTTGGAAGCACTTATCTGGGAATTTATGACTCATTTTATTAAATATATCATTCCTCCATTTAGCTGACCTGAATCTATCCTGTGAGTGCACATGGACTGTTTGCAGTGGGAATAATTTGGTACATCAGAAATGCAGCCTCCACTGCATGCACTATGCACCTTGTTCTGTCTGAAACCTGATAAATCTCAGATTAATAAATGAAAAAAAAGAGCCTGAAAATTAGAATTTGACATGCCAGTGCCCCATGCAGTGCCCAAGTCTGTCAGCTAAAGGTGATGAACCCTAAATATCTCTGTCAACATCTCGCAGGTACAAATCTTTAAGGAGGCAATTTGGGGGAAATACTGTTTTTAAAACGCTAGCATGTATTTTTGGTGTCTGGAAGAATTGCTTCCTTTTGCTGAGCCAAATCCTATGAAATGCCTCATAACAGAGCTTGGCTTGGCAGGGAGTCCAGGTGGTAGGGATCAGCCACTATTACCTTCACAGAACCCAGAGGCTCATTCTGCAGCCCCTGGAGGCAGGGGTCATGGGGAAGGCTGCCTTTTGAAGCATCTCCTGGGGAATGAAGACTAAATCATAGTTTTTTCATGGCTACCTGCCCAGTGTAAACAACAACCATTGCTCACCCCACTCTTTACAGACAATCCGTGCTTCCAGCAGCATTGTCCTCACAGCCCATCTCCTCCGTTACTTGTTTGATCTGGTCAATATAAAGATTATATCACTGCTTTTATGTAAATCCACATGGTGCTTCCATAAGGAGTTTCTCTGCATTTTAGGCTTTGCAAAGCCAAACACATTACAGAAAGGTGTGTGAGTCAGAGAACCAGCCTGATTCAGTTGTTTGGGGTTTTATTACATTCCAAAAGCTGGCCAACTAAAGATCCATTTGGATGTCACTTGGATGAGTAGTTAAAATGCCTAGGGGTGTGTCAGATCTGAAAGAGAGTCTGTACACTTGAAAACTGTGTGTTTTTCCCCAGAAAAATATTTAATCCAATGAGGGACATTATCTGTGACTCACAAACCTTGCCTCATTTCTGTCACAGAATCATAGAAAGTTTTGAAGGGTTTGAAATGGACCTCAAAGATCATCTTGTCCCACCCATTGCCATGGGCAGGGACACGTTCCACCAGACCAGGCTGCCCAGAGCCCCATCCAACCTGACCTTATATTCTGCTGGCCAGAGCAGCAGCATCCCCAGGGATGAGCTGATCCTGGGTGTTACACAGACAGACTCATTACTAATACCAAGACAGCTCAATTTTCAAATTCAGGACATGGTTTAAAAAGTAAAAAACTGCATTTGTTTTGAAATTTATAAAACTAGAAGTGATTTGGGAACTCTGAAAGTGAACTCATGGTTCACTTTTAAATGATGTCAAAATTTAAAAATATTTAGAAGAAAGGGTTTGTCAGACTTTTTTCAAAAGTGTGAAAACTTCTTTAAAAGTTCTGCAGTAGTACGGAGAGTGTATATATATATTTACTGGAGGGCAAGCAGATCTCTGTAGGATTAGAAACACTCCACAGACTCCTTTCGGAACATCTGATTTTATGTTATTTTGTGCCTACCACTTCCACTTACCATCCATTCAGTTAACACCTTTGTGTTTATCCATAAATGCATGCCCTGCATCAATATTTCATTGATTACTTTGGGCACAACTTTTATGGGCTCCATGGCTTTAGTGTTTGGGAAATAAAAGGTAAATGAATAGATGGAAGCTTTCAACAGTTATGCCAGGACAATCTGCTGGACAAGCATTTTAGAAAGCTCTCATAACACAGCAGCAATAAAGGAGACACATATTTAAATAATTGCATCGTCTAAGCTGTGCTATGGAAAGCAAAGTTGGATAGAAATTATATGCACCACAAAAAAACCCCTAATGATGATTTCCCATGAGCATAGTGCAAGGAGTCCTTATGAGAACTCATATATAGTTCATAATGTTAGAGCATGGCTTGAAATTAATCCTGGGTATTAGAAATGTGCTTTAAGTTAAACAAAACCATGGTCAAATTACACTGTGAAAGATTCCTTTAAATATCAATACCTGTCAATTTGTACTACTGGCTAAAGAGGAAAGATGCCATGAGACTGAGGAGGCTTAGGACATGGAGATGAAATTCCTGGCCCTGAAAAGAGCTGCTGTCACCTCAGGGTACTCATCTGATCTTACTTTTCCTTGGTTCTAATTATAAAATGTAATCATTTTCTCTACCTTGCCCTCCTTACCTATGTACATTGAAAGTATTTTCAGGTAGCATATATCTTCTGCTGTTAAATAGCCTTGTAAAATTAGGGGGGCTTATCTTCATTAAGGAAACACTGAATGTAAACAGCAACCCCAGAAATAACAGTGCCAGCAGTGACATGATACACAGCACAGTCACTGGGGATGGGCAGCCTCTGATGTGTCTCTGCTGGCACTGAAAAGACCTTTGCTCCTGAAGAAATGTCCAACTGAATTCACTCAAACTGCTTGTTTAATTACTCCTCATGGGTAAAGGCAGGAGAGTCTACTCAGTGGAAGAGTGACAATTTATTTTTCCTTCTGAGTTGCCCACCCAGTTCATTTGTCATTCAGCATTTTGAGATTTTATTTAAATGGATGGATGGTAGGTAGATTAAATATGTATGTAAGTATAAGAAATATAACTAATTTCAGTTTTAAGAAGAATTGGGACTAGGGGGAGGTTATAGACATCATGTATTATTTACTCCCATATATAAGATAGTGCATCAAAATTAATCCACCTGCAGGATGGTACAAAAATTCAGCATAGGTAATGAAAAAAAAGGGGAGGAAAAAGGTGGTATTTTGGTAAAGCTATTTGCTGCCTCTAACACACAAATCTCTTCCCCATCAGCCTCTGGGCATGATCTGCATGTTTTCTTTGAGAGCATTCCTTCAAAGACCCACTCTGAGAATCTCTACGTGGGAGAAACTGGAGTTTATGTAATCATGGTTTCATTTTTGCTGTTTAGACAACCTGCCTCCTGTGTTCCAGGCCCCCTCCAGCCAGCTGCTGACATTTATTGGTGAGAATTTTGTTTACCAGCTAATAGCAGTGGATCCAGAAGGGTCAGCTGTGCTATTCATCTTGGAGGCTGGGCCACGGGATGCCAGGCTCTCTCCTGCTGGCCTGCTCCTCTGGAAAGTGGATTCAGAAGAAATGCAGACCTTTGAATTCACTGTGTCAGATGAGTGCAATGCACAGAGCAGATACTCTATTGAGGTAAGGGAAAGAGCACTTTAAAGGAAAAACAAAACAAACCTGTTTGTCATGTCAATGCAATTGTCATCATAGCTAATAATTTGTTACTGTCTTGAAAAACAAGGCTTCAGCTATTTCCTCATAAGTGTATAATATCCAGCACAGCAATAATGATCAATTAATGGAATAAATATCTCTGAGAACATAGAAACTATATACACAGAGAACAAGAGGGAGTGCTATTGATTGCTGTTTGAAAGAACATTCTTGCAGAGCCTTTTAATGGTTCATTAATCTGCTTTAAAATTCACATTTTGCATCTGGATTGCACAAAAAAAGCATATAACATAAAAGACCAGGCTTTAGCTATAAAAGGGAGATTATAACTCATTCTCAATGATATTTTTAGAGGATGTCTTGCTCTTATGTCTTTACTCCACACTCTAAGTTTCTTGGCAGAGCTTGTGCATGGCTTTGTCTTTATTGTATGGGCTAACATTAATCCTCTGATCAGATGAGCTAATAAAGCAGGACACAGACTCTTGATATAAGAACAGTTTTGTGAAGAAAAGATTTTTATTCCCAGAGATTCCTATTTTTGCTCATTCAAAACACAAAATACCAATCTGCTGAACCCACACAGCAAAGGGGAAACTGGAGCCTAGATATGGCTGTAATGGAAATATTTCAAGTTAGACCTGTGTTATCTGGGGGAGATAATGCAGAGCTTTGAATCTGTAGAAATGCAGTTCTTGTACATACGCAAAATACAACCATGGATCTCCCTTCCCTGAAGGGAGACACCAGATAAGGAATGCCACAGTCATGTTCCTGCCTGGGAGCCATTTGTAACGTGAAAGAGGAAGGTGGGCAGGCAGGCAAAAAGAAAAGATTTTTCCTTTCTTCTTCGAAGAATAAGGAACAAATTCTGCCCTCAGATACGATGTGAAATCTGCTGTTACAGCAAATAAGATTGGGTTTTTTTCCTTATAAGAAGTCAGAATGTGCCTCTTAAATGATGAAAAAAAAAAAAAAAGAAATCCCTTTGAAGTCGAGCTCTCAGTCAAATAAATAAGTACAGTGAGTATAAGACCATCTACCTAGACAAAGGAAATTGGTTAAAATAAGTTTCCGTAATAGTGGATAACATGTTTGCAGTGCAAATCTCTCCCTTGCAAAACGGGAACAATACATATCCCAGCTGTGGTTATTCAGAGGAATCTTACCAGAATCCCTTTTGCCTTTTCCAGGTTGGAGTGAAGCCCTGCAGCTGCCTCAGTGGTGGCACATGTGTCACCAACATTAAATACCCTCCAGGCCTTGGTGAATACCTGTGCTTGTGTCCAAATGGATTTGATGGAGAATTCTGCCAGGAAGACATCAGGGACTGCAAATCAAACCCCTGTGGCAGTGGAACCTGTGTGGACAGCGTGGGGAGCTACTTTTGTAAATGCCCCCCTGGCCTGGGAGGTAACACCTCTCTGTTTGCATCTCTGGTTTAACCACAAGTCTGGTTAAACTGAGCTACAGGATTCTTTCAGTGTAGCATGACCACAACATCTGCCAAATGGACTGCAGACATAATCCTGCTCTTCTGCTGCTGTGGTTCAGCTGTAGACATAGAGAGATGATATTTTTCTATCTAATAATGAGGAAAAATAACCTAAAGCTCTGTTGTCCTGAAATGATCACTCAAGGAGGATGTGAACCTCGCAGATCTCTGTTGCTTCCTGCTCGCTTCCCATGGATTTATCCATCCATGAGATGAGCTAGGAGAAGACTGAGTGAAAGAGAGAAAAGGCAAAGATCCAGGGCCTTTTTTGCACTTGACAGGATTTCACTTAATTAAGCTGAGGAAAGAACTAGGATTAAATGAGGTTTCTTAGGTCTAGGAATAAGAAGGCATGGAAAACAAGGAAAAATAAATTTTCCTTTAGTCCCACTTGAAGCTTCATTAAATTTAAGCACTAGAAAATCACAAGCCCAGTGAGTTGCAAACACGATGATGAAACAAAATCTAACCCCTGAAACTCTTCAAGGCTGGTGCCCTGGTTTCAAAATTCTATCCAAGCCAAAACCAGAAAAGCTGGCCAAAGTGTGATTTTAAGAAATTAAGGGAAGAAAGATAATCACTTAACCCCCTTCTCTGTTTACATTCTCGAGACACATAAGGTTGGCTGCTGCCAGTGTTACAGCTTGGAAAAATAAAGTAGAAATAACATCAAATGCACATAATTATTACTGCTTATTGTGCATATATACACAAAAACATTCATTTTTAAATAAAAGCAGTGAACAGATTTTACTCAGTGGGCAAGGTACCCTTCCTGCCTGTCAGCAGCTTTATTGCTTTGGCCATGTGGGACTGCAAGCCCAGATTTCATTTCTATAAAATTCCAGCAGAAATTAAAATTAAAAATCCTTCAGAAGTCCATAAAAATAGCCTAAAAGATTTGTGACACTTAATCTGTGTTGACTCCAGTTGATGCTGCCTAATGGCCAAATCCTGCTGCTGTCCAAAGTCTTTACAGCACCAGAGACTCCACTGAGGCAAGAGCACACAAGCCTAAGCATGGAGAATAAAGCTCTAACATAGAATTTTGATCAAAATATAAAAATCCCTAGCCAACCAAACATATGAAGAATGTCTGTCATCCCCTGGAAAGAACATTCCTATGAGCACAGGAAAAACTGGGAACTTTTTATGATAGATGTGTCTATATGAAGATAGACAATGAGAAAACGTTTTGATTGCCTGTAAATAGTTTGATTGAATGAATAAAAATCAATATAATTCCATTAATTAATAACTTCAGTGGAGCTTCTGACTGGAGAGACAAGGACACACAGAATCTTGATGGCCACAGAAAAAACAGATTTTGCTTCACCTTTAGATCTTGCAAGTTAAATAACAGTACAAGGGTTTTGCTATTCTTCCCAAAGTGCCAAAACACAAGCAACAAAAGAAAATAAAATAAGATATGATTGAGTGAAAAAGGAATACATCTCAAAGTTTTAATAGCAGGTGAAAAATTATAAACAAGTGGAGCTGCAAGCCAGCTGGGAAGCAGATGATTTTACTTCAGGGCAGGTTTGGTGACAACAATAAAAGCTCATTCTTGATGCTGTGTTTATGCCTCAATTCCCCAGAAAACCATCAATAATCTAATGAGAAGGCAATGCTATTCAGCTCAAGTGACAGCACCACTTCACCATCAAATCTTTACAAATGATGTAAACAGGCATCATTTACAAATGTACAGCAAACAGGCAGTAGAAACAAGGAGTGAACTTGTGAGAGCTTCCCCAGCACCCCTGCAAGGGAAGCACAGCTCAGGTGCATCATGTGAGGGTAAAATGTAAGGATGGGAGCAAGGCAGGGAGAAATCCAGTAGGAAATCTGAGAGAAGGCTGACTCCAGAGTTATTACTGGATCTCTGAGTGTTCAAAGCTCATTCATTTTTCATCTGCATTGTCAACACGACAACAAAGCTCCCTGTTGTTTATTCTTCTGGCCACAGAAAGCAAGAACATCACCCACCTGAGAACTCATCCCTGATAACTATCCCAATCACAAAATCATTTATTTCTTTCCCCATACACCAGTGATTAGTACAAAGTTGGGGGTGGGATGGGCAGCAAGATGGAACCGTAATTTCATTTTATATTTCAGGAAACTGAAGAAACTCCCAGGATTTGTTACTGGTTTCTAATAACCACAGAGACCCTAAATGGGATTTTTCTGTTCCTTTAGAGTCAGCTTAATGTGAATACAGTCAAAAAATCTTTCTTTGCATCTGCAGGTGGTCAGCTCCTATCGAGGCATGAAAGGACTTTATTTTCTCAAACAACTTCCCATGCAGGGATGGAGAAATATAGCTGGCACACAAACAGATGGCTCAGCCTTGGAACTTGATGAACTTCTCTTCCTATTATTTTTATTTGTACTGTAGAATTGCCAAGACAGTTGAGACTCCCCTGTGCTACAGTGCACAGGAGGTCCTGTAAACAGAATAATTGACACTTCTTGGTGCAGTTTTGTGTCCATTTCTGCTGCTTCTTCAGCATCATGCAACCAAATTTGAGTCTTTGCAAACATTACTCCTTGAATTCATCAGGAATATCATTATGCCCAAATTGGTCAGACACTGTTTAAAATCAAATGTCTCTATGTAAAAAGTAGTGCTTGCATAGTTCCAGCTTTACAAAGTGGCTGAATTTTATCTTGTTACTTACAGTGTTCCTTGATTTCTATAATGCTCTTGTCCTTGAGATATGAAAGACAGCCCTTAGCAGTGAAAATAGAGTATTTGAAGGTGAGAAGGGAAGTATGAGGGACCAAGGGAGAAGTGACTGCTGTTACTGAAACTGGGAACATTGATCCTCCTCTCATAGTTTATGGTAACATGTTTATTCTTTGCATGATACTCAGAGAAAGAAATTACTAATCTAATCAGAGGGCTACTCATTCAATATTTTCCATGTGATGTCTAATAATTTCCCAATGAATCACCAGAAATCAGCAGCAGAGAAAAGCAGCCTGATGCCAGGAATGTGATAATTGAAATATAATGAAATATAAACAGTCAGCCAAAATTTAACAAGGGAAGGGAAAAGGTAAGCCCAGCCCTGCAATACTGTGTGATGTCCAGGTTCAATAAATGAAGCAAGAAGCATGAAAACCATAATAAATTATGTTGACATGGCACAGGAAAAGAGATACAGCTTTCTTGCTGCTGCTCTTTTTTCCTCAAGAAGCAGGCATGGGAAGGTGATGTCACTGGCTTTTTAGGCAGCTCAAACTATAAACAGACTTCATTTGAGTTTTCTACATTGAGATACTATTTTAACATGAAAGGACTAGTGGAAGCTGTCTGCAATGCTGAAGCAAGGATAGATTATGTTGTAGGAGGTGAATAATAACTTTCTGTTTTTATCATCCTGCAATTCATTCCTCTGTGACAAATTTCTTTTCTGAAGGAAAAAGAAAAAAAAAAAAGAAAAAAAAAAAGAAGATTCTTTTATCCTTAGACCTTTTGTCACAATAAAAGTGGATATCTGATATGGATCAAACCTTTCTGTACCTGTGTCTTGAGGCATGTCCCTGGATTCTCCAGAAGCCGTCCCAATCTCCTTGTTTATTCCTGCAGGGACAAAGGGGATGTTTTAATAAAAGTGGTCAGGGTTGGTTTGTGGCTGCCCTCAGGGCTGCAAATCCTGTGACCAGCAGCAGCCAAGCAAGTTTGACCCACTGCACAGAGACAGCTGCACCCGAAACCTGGAGGAGTTTTAAACAACATTATATTTGATTATGCTGCCTCATTGCTGTTCAGATTGTATTTTTATCTTTTGGGTCACCCTCCCTTAATTTGATTCATTAAATCACTCAATGTTGTGAATTTGAAAATCAATTGCTTTAAGGGATTTTTAAAACCTTCTTTCTAAAATCAGGAATAGTCAAGTGATATTATTTTGGATTCAGATCCTGTGGCAGCCTATCCTCTCAATACCAGTACTGTGCCTCAGTGACATTTTCAGAATGTTCCTTCAAATTTTTATTTTCAATAGAAAAATGTGGGTTGTTTTTAAAAATCTGATCATTTTGTAAGGTTTACCTTTAACCAGACTCTACCAGGCCAGTTCACAGCTGTGTGAGGTTCACATAGAAACAGAAAGTACAATAGAGGTCAGTAGTGGCTCCTCATATCCTAAAGCCTAAAAGGTGAAATTCAGGGGGTTCTTCAGTACATTACAAAGATCTCATATTAACAACATTAACAAGACAACAAAAACAGCAGCAAAGACATGACATGCAGGGGCAATATTAATTTCATTTATGTGCATTTTTATTTAACGTGCACAGCTTTCCATGAGCAGTAGTCTCAAATTCAGCACTTCTGGTGCCAATAATGACAGCAATAAACAGTGTGATAAAAGCAGGTTTAAGTGAGACAGTGGGGAATTTGGCTGGGACATGAGTGACATACCCTGTAATGAGTTTGAAGCTGAGAAGTGAGCCTTTGTCTGCTTCAACATTTGAGCTGAACTATAAACAGGGAACCTTTCCTGATTATTAACTTCCCCTTTGCTTTGCCACAGGGCTTACTTGTCAGGAAGACAAGAACGAATGTGAAGAGAGTCTTTGTTTTCCTGGAGTATCTTGTATTAATACCTTTGGATCTTATGTATGTGGAATTTGCCCAACTGGGATGGAGGGAAATGGTAAAACTTGCAAATGTAAGTGTTTTACATGATTTATTTTAAGAGACTGGGGGAGAATGAGTTCAATTCTACTGCTATTATCCCTAATTGAGTATTTTGCCACTCATTTCAAGTACAGACCCTTAAATGTACAAAGCAGACTATTGTCATATTATATTGATGTGGATATTTGCAAATTGCTCTGCTATTCATTCTGGTAGAGAAGGAGCACCACAGACTACAAAAAAGCACTTCACAGATAGATAATTTGCCAAGGACACGCTGCACGTTCTCCACTATTTCACTCCTAAATACACATCCATGAGTGAGTATTTGGTGAGCACCTCCAGGGCTGATTTTGCTTTGGGCGGCAGCTGCCAGGAGAGTAAGAGAAAGGACAATGTGCCAAACCTTTCCATCCTCTCTCCTCTGTTTCCAAGCTGTGCTTTCATTAGAGGACAGAGCCCAGGGAACACTTGGCATGATGTCATTCCTCAGATCCCAGCTAGTGAAGGAAAGGGCCATGAACAGTTTTAGAACTGCTCACTCAATATTTGCTTTTAGAGCAACAGATTCTTCACGGGGGAGCCTAAGATGACTCTGTACTCTGAGACCTTCCAGTGCACTTGATGTGACTCACACACACTCTGCTTGTTCCAGGCACATGGACAAAAGCCTTCTCCAAAAGAATTTTTTTTTCTTTTTTTTTTCTTTTTTTAACCAGAAGGAAATAAATCAACACTTGAAGACTTTTTTACTTGTTTCTTGGTATTTCCAAAGACATCCAAGCGGAAGATGCTGATATTTGCTGTGCAGCCATTAACATTTCCCCATATTGACTACAGAATGGAAAAAAATATCCATTGCAAACAGACTGAGTGGTAGCTGCAGGACCCTGGCACCAGCAGCACTGCTTTTGCCAGATTTACCAAACATTCCTTCAATCATATTGCCAAACACCTGTATATAAAGTTTTCTGTGATGTAGCATTTGGCCACATTGGTTATTTCAAAGTGATTTTGCATCTGTTTCCCAAATGCATATTTTAACTTGACCCACAAAGGAAAGGTATACCAAACAATGTGCTTTTGAAAAATATAACATTTCTTACTTTGCATTTTTTAATTACAGGAAAAAAAAATTTCTGTTTCTGAAATTACATTTATTAGAAGGAATAAACTTGTGGGCTTATTTGTCCACTCAGGATAGGATAAAAATCATTCTTTTTAGCTCTGATTCAGAAACTTAACATTCCTGCTGTTACCTCCCTTGCTTAAGTGAGTATAAAGGGAAGGAGGACTGAAGCTGTTCTATAGCTTCTAAAGTGAGCAACAGCTCATTGTATTGTTTAATATACAAAGTGTCAGAATTTCAGGCTCTATTAAGAGCAGAGAATATTCAAAAGACCCAAGGCAATAACTGTTTAGCTTGCAGCACTATCCACAGACTGTACCTCTAATTCATTACCTTAAAATTATGCAGAAAGTCATATTTTTCAGTTACCTTATTGCATCCATGTGCACTTTTCACAAATATTTCAAAGCACACAAAGCTGGCAGCTGAACTGACTGAACAAACACACTCACCAGAGTTTCAGAGGGAAGGAGAGGTGTCAAGAAGGGGAAAAACTCAGCCAGAGCACAGCTCCCAGAGTGAGGTGCAGCATCCCCATCCAAGGGGCAGACACTGCTTGACCTGAGCCTTTCCAGGTGCCCTGAGCCCAGTGAAAGATCACAGGGCACATTCAGGCTCCCAGACAAGCAGAGTTCAGAATGATTATTCTTTTTAGCTCTGATTCAGAAACTTAACATTCCTGCTGTTACCTCCCTTGCTTAAGTGAGTATAAAGGGAAGGAGGACTGAAGCTGTTCTATAGCTTCTAAAGTGAGCAACAGCTCATTGTATTGTTTAATATACAAAGTGTCAGAATTTCAGGCTCTATTAAGAGCAGAGAATATTCAAAAGACCCAAGGCAATAACTGTTTAGCTTGCAGCACTATCCATGAAGACTGTACCTCTAATTCCTTACCTTAAAATTATGCAGAAAGTCATATTTTTCAGTTTCCTCATTGCATCCACGTGCACTTTTCACAAATATTTCAAAGCACACAAAGCTGGCAGCTGAACTGACTGAACAAACACACTCACCAGAGTTTCAGAGGGAAGGAGAGGTGTCAAGAAGGGGAAAAACTCAGCCAGAGCACAGCTCCCAGAGTGAGGTGCAGCATCCCCATCCAAGGGGCAGACACTGCTTGACCTGAGCCTTTCCAGGTGCCCTGAGCCCAGTGAAAGATCACAGGGCACATTCAGGCTCCCAGACAAGCAGAGTTCAGAATGCTTGGGCATAGTAACTTTTCCTGTACTTGCATGAAGCTTTGCTGCACGTCAGCAGCTGGACCCACCTCATCTACCTTTATTTGCTTGCTGACTTGCAGAGTAAATTTGTGCCAGGTTACCTGATTTGCTGTTGCTGTGGCTTTTTATCATCAATCACAGCTGAGCTCTAACACCTTGTTTTTGTCTCTGTGATGTTTTCCACAGCTGTGCTTGCTGCTGACGTTACAGAAGCTTTAAGCAATGGCAAAGGTGAATTGAACAGGACTAAGGTTAAGCAGCCACTGCAATCCTTGGAGACAAAGGATTCTCCTGTAATTAAGTATTTTAACATAAGTGATAGGCACGGTAGGTATACAAGGATATGAAATATTTTTCATTTGGGAAAGATTATGGATTCAGAAATCATTAATTTTAACACCTTAACAGTAAACACAAACTGGCTGTTTATAACACAAGAAAATTTGAGTTAGAAAAAAACATTCAATACATCAGACTGTGGATTGCTGCTAAACAATTTGACATGGAAGGCAGGCATTACAACAATAACAACCAGAGTGGTCAGGCTTAATTAGACATCACCACCTCTGAAGCAGGACAAAACCACCCCAAATTGAAGTGATCAGTGCAAAGCAAGATGAAAAAGTGGCAGCTTATGGCATGGCAGCTTGCCATGACCAAGTGATGCTGTTGTTTTATTTAAGTATCTATTGGGCAGCCATTGAATTGCTACAGAGTTTTAATCATGAGGAATGAGCTTGCCTGTGGCAGCAGCTTTTCCCAAAGGTGCAGCACTCTGGCATGGGTGTGCACCTGCACCATGATTGTGTTGGTCCTGCTTTAGTGAGTGTTGCATTTTTAATTGATTTTCCAGGGAAAGCAGGCAGCAAAAAATTGAGATTGGTCATATCTGTTGTACAGAGACAACAGATAAATAACATATTTTTATATAAAAATAAATATATATAAATATATGTATACATATTATACTTAAAAATAACATCTTTTATATGGAAAATTAAAGTATTTTTTCTTCTTCCTCTCTTTTTTTTTTGTACTATCTGTACCAGGCCAGCCAACCCCTAAGCAGAACCTGCCTCCTGCAGGTTCTGGTTAGTGTAGGTATCATCCAATCTCATGGAACTATATCTCACAGTGTCCTATATCATGATACTGTAGGTAAAGAGCAAGAATAATGCAGAAAATGCATGAGAATCATGATGGAGACCTCCGTGGGAAGCAATTAAAAAGGATCTACAACTATCATTAAGATTGTATTCATCATCTGTTCTCCGCCTTGACACTATTAAATACTTCACAGGCAGTTCATATACACTTGCTATTCAGTGACATCATAAGTGGTGAAATATTGTATACTACCAGAGTGTTAGATTTTGCACATAGTCCTAAGATAATTAAAGCAGTTTTCTGTAATACAAGGTTTGACACATTAAGGATGATTTCCAGATCAGTAACATATGTACTTCACAGTGTAATTTCAAAAGTACAGTATAGGTTCTGTAAGGTTTGATAATTACCTTCCAAGTATAAAAGACCAAAAAAGATGTCAAATAATACCTTTTCTCACTCAGTTAAGCTTTCACTTATGCTGAAAATTACAGTTTCTATATTTTACATGATAAACGCCAAACAAGTTTGAGTAATAAACTTCAAAACATGTAATTAGAGAACTAATAAATCTTGCTTTAATGAGAAACAGCTGTTCTGTTACACTGTGCCTACAGGACATTCTCATCTTTGGCTCAAGGTTTGCGAACATTTCGCATTAATTAGATTTTAAAAGAATAAAAGTAGTTATAAAGCTTTAGCTGGGCTAAATCTTAGGTATGTGTTTCATCTGATAAATTATAAATAAATGCTTGACCTGCCTTGTTTTGCCCGTGCAGGAGCTGTGGCACAGGTCCCCAGCTGTGCCAGCAGGCCGTGTTTCCCTGGAGCGCCCTGCTTCGACCGCAAGCCCCCCTTCCTTGGGTACCTCTGTGGCCGCTGCCCTGAGGGGTTTTTTGGAAATGGCCGGAGCTGTACCAAAGTCCCCAGAGCAGGTACTTCCTGGTTTTTTGAATTTTACAATTTTTACAATTTCTACATTTTAGATTTTGCATAGGAAGGGTGTGAGACTGTGTGAGCTAGCATGGCATCACAACACTCTGTACTCTGGGATCAAGTGCTGATGGCTGTGTTGTGCCACTCTCAGCTGAGGAGCAGCTGGCAGGAATTATTTCAGGAATACCTGGCTCCACGAGTTGAAATCCAGTAGATAAACCACCTCATTTGCTGCTAGGGGGAATTCTTCACATGAGGACTTGTTCAGTGGTATGAATCACCACATCTGTGTTTCTGCCACAGCACTGGCACAGGAATGCAGGGCTCGTTTCCTCCTCAGTAGGATCAGGACATGACATGATAGATACATGCCAGTATCACTCAGCCCTCCTTCTTTCCTAATTCTTCTTCTGCAAGGCATCTGTTCTGCAAGGTGACCTGTGAAGGCAATAATAAACAAAGTGTCATGCAAAAATAACTATACCTGAAGGTGTATAGGAATGAACTGAAGGCAACAGATAATTAAGGAATTTTTGTAGTATTGTTCATAACCTGAGCAGTAATCTTCCTTGGGAAGCTTTGAAAATCAGCTGCTCCCATTAATCACTGAGGATTGAAGAGAAGGCCTCATTAAAAGAGATCTGCTGTGGTGAAAGAAAAGCTGGGTCCTGACCTCAGGCACAAAGTGGCAGTGGCACAGCCACTGCTGTCATCTGATCCTGGTCTCTCTCGATGATATTCCCATAATTCAATGTATGGTTCTATAGGCACAGTCTGGATGATTGTCCCCTTTTTACTGCCAGGAGTGCTCATGTTTATTCCTTAATGACAGTAGTTGCCAGGTTAGATTCCTTAAAATCTTTTTCCTAAGCATTCAAGACAGAGTGGCTTGAAACCTGTCAAATTGTTCCCTGACCTTCTACACTTGACCAACCCCCCTTCACTTCCCATTCTGTATCCTAATCAATGGTTGTTTCCCTGCTGTTATATTTTAACACACTCTATCAAAGTGGAAGCAATTTTACTGCTTAGTGTAGGTATCATCCAATCTCATGGAACTATAAATTGATTTTAGCCAGTTCTCCGAATCTAAAGGTCACAAAAATAAACTCAACATTTTTCTCTCCCTAGCAATGAGTATGTACAAAGTATTACTTAGTCTGCCAGCATCACTAAGCCAGCTATTGACTCTTCTATAACTTGGGGAAGCTGTAAAAGTGGTTGAGGAAGAAAAAAAATCATTGTGCATATAAATAACTTTTCTGTTATTGCCCAAAGCTGAGCCTTGTCATTAATGGGATAATGGGATACACATTGTGCACCCCAAAGGTCCTTTAAATGCTGTTGAGTAGAACAGACTTTCTACAGCTGCAGGCATTGGTACAGTAAATCAGGCACACTTACACTGGGCTTATATAAACATTAACCAATAAATTTGTCTGTGTTCTAGAAATGGAATGCACAGAGAAGCTGCCATTTGCTGTTATTCATACCTGTCATATACAACTCCAGACAAAGATTTAAGAAATATCCCAGGTATCAGGACCTGAAACAAGTACATGCTTCCTTCAAAAGTGAGCTGTATGTCAGAGACAGGGGGATTGTTTTACACTTTTCTCTTGAATATGCAAACTAGGCAGGAGTTCATGCTGAAAATGATGCCAGCTTGAACACTTCAGGAAGAGAATGAAGAGGAATTATTATTTTTGTCCAACAGAAGCTTATATTCACTCCTGTGAATTATATCACAATACAAGCAATGAGAATCTTGTGCCTCAAGGTTAAATGAGAATAGTCATTTGTTTTAATACTTAGAAATGGAAGCAATTGTTGCAGCTTTATGAGTGTCCCAATTTATGGGCAAAATGATGGGTTTAACTTTGCTTCCCAAGTGCTTTGCAAGTAGAAGCAGAAGTATTGTACAGCACTGATGATTAAAAGATATCAGACAAAAAAGTATTAACTCTCAATTAAATGTATGTACAGTTGTGGATTATGATTATTGTGAAATCCTCCCTGTTGTAATAATAGCTTCTCTCCCTTGTAACTTATGCCATCAGTCTTCAAATGAAACAGAACAAATCCTCTTCAGCTTGCTACAGTGCTCGTGAAGGTACTGGGATTATGTGCCACTTCTTTCCAACTCAAGTAATTTTAATCTAAAAATACTCCCGCTAATCCCTATTTTGTACTTTTATTGGCTGCTTTTGACATGAAATTATACTCAATTGCAGTGATTTAAGGATTAAAGGATAAGTATTTCTTCATACCGAAACCACAAAAATTACCCAACTGCCTTTGTAGGCTGCTGAGGAGTAAAATATTCCAGAGGAAAACTGTTTCCTAAATCAATGTTTGATGAGCAGCACCCAAAAATTCCTTCAATTTTGATTTATAATCAACAAAATACCGTTTCCTCGGCATTGATATGTGATAGGTATTCATCTCTCAAAGTGCTTGACTTGCTGCAAACTACGTAACTCTAAAAATAAGTTTCTGAGCTACGTTTATCTGCTCTAAAAATGCAGGGCCTCATTCTGTTCTCACTTACATATTTTACCTGGCTTATATCTGTAGTTTGTACCACTTTGAACCAACCAGACTTGGTTGCAATTTTTCTTGAAGTAAATCAGAACAGGCTTAAGGAAAAGCCAGTATGGAATTTCACATATAAAGGGAAGTTTTTTGATTTTTTTCTAACAGACTCTCCTCTCAGAAATGAAAAGCTATTCCTGTCCCTTTCAGACCCATAAAGCAGGTATCCTACATTTATTTAAAAATTTACTAGTAGGGTCAAAAGTCCCTTAAGTCTGCTGGCATTGCAATAAAGAGGAAAGCCTGAGGAATTTAAATCTGTCCAGGCTTCCCTGGGCACATTTCACTTTTGTATAAAATATCTGTTGCTTTTTTGCTAGAAGAGGCAGATCTATTAAATCAAACCACCCAGCATCATTGGTCATATTCTTGGCACAAAGAAAATGAATATATCCTAATGGGGATGCTGGTGATGCTCCTGCACGCTGCAATATCAGTTCTCGTCAGGAGCTGTGGGTATTTCTCCAGACTGCTTTCATCACTCACAGTCACACAGATACCCATCTGTTTGCACTTTCTTCAGCAGGTTAGAGAGCTTGGTGTCATCACAAAGGATTTATTTTTTAACTATTAGTAAATCAGCAATTTTACTGGACAAAGCAGTGCCACATCCATCACCCATAAAAGATTGTTTGTTCAGAGCCAGCTCTTTCTGCCTCTCCTGGTTTAGGCAGCTGAAGATCAAGGGAGGGGGTGATTTTATGATCTCTGTAATGGAGTTCTGCTTTCCCATTCAGAGCACCACTGCAAGATCTCCTGTCATAGCAGTTAATTTGCAGTATTGTAGACATTTGGCACTTGCTATACTTTTGCATGTGCAGCTATTTGTTATGTTTACATGCTCTGTGCTTCACACTCCTCCAGTGTCTGCACTGTGCATCTGAATTCACTTTGATTTTACATCAGAGAGACCTCTGTCACCTCCTCATTTGCACCGCTGTCAGATCGACATCAGGTGCGGATTTAAAAGGAGAATAAAACGTTTTGAAGTAAAAGGTGCGTGTCTTTAAACACACACTGCTCAGTCAAACACCAGAGGAACATGTTAACCTTAAGTTTTGCATTCTTACATTTTAACTTGGAAATCACTTCTGTCATTATTAGCACTCATCATTAATCACTATCCATGAAAAATAAATATCTTCAGTAGGAGCTTTGGTAGATAACTCAAGGTTTCATGTCTGGAGATAACTACAGGAGTAAGGACTTCTTACTGCCTGGAACCAATCAAATGATTTTGTTTCAAGAGATGACTGAGGAATGTAATAGATTCCTTTCATCTTGTATCTAACAGAATTGATGAATTTGCATTAAAAAGATCAAGGCCCAGCTTCCAGTCTCACTTACCCCAGTGTAAATCATAAGTGACTCCACTGCACAAGTAGCATTACCCTAATGGGCTGAACTGAGCACAGCTCCTGGAAGACACAAAAAGCCCCTGTTAAGGCAGGCACATCACACACGGGATTTTTAAATCTGAGATCTGTGTGTACCAATAGGTGTAGATAAAAGGCCAGCACTGTTCAGCATTCAGAGAGTGCTTTGCAAAGAGGAACTAACCCATCCTGACATGGTTTATGCAACGAGTTACACGGCACACTTGAAGGCAGGGATGGAGATGCTGCAGCCATCAGCTGTGAGGTTGCCTGAGATCCTTGCAAACACAAAACAGAACCATTAAACACACAGCAAAGGATACTCTGATCTGCCTCTGTGTGGTAAGAGCTCTCAGCTCTGCCTCTGGGCTCCAAAACTGGGAAGCACTGAATGCCAATGGCTTCCAGCTCCTAGCTTTGACTCAGGCCATGGAAACACTGTCCACAATTCATCCCTGGAATGCATGGTGGGAGCTGCTAATCCCTGTAGAAACAAAATTTCAGTGTTTCTAGCCAAGGTGTATTTCAGGACAAAATGTACATTTTTTTCAGATGGAGCAGTTGTGTTGTAAAGATGTCTCCTTCAAGGGGTATGTGATGAAATGGCCACTGAAGTGGGGTTAGAAATGCCACACAAAGACATTCCATATAAATTTGGTCTTATGAAAGAGTGAGTTTTGCAAATGGCATGCCAGTAATCTTCACATGAGGCCTGGATCAACCTGGCATTTTGGACACAAGCTCTTACCCTTTCCTGCCCTCTGAGTCTGTAATTGCCACTGGAAATCCACTCCTGTACATGTCAAGACAGAAAGGGAACCAGAGAGAGTCTTTCTGATGTCTTTCTCCTCCTTAAGGATACCTCATAAAATATTAAGTATTTTCAGAAAAATATCAAGAGACCTGTACAGTATATGCCATGACCCAAACATAACAACCAAAGTAGACACAGTGGGAAGAATATGTTTAGATAATTTAAAAGATAAATGGTCTCCAGCTTCACTGATCCATACACTCTGTCAATCCAGAACTTGTTAAGTGCTTCCAATACAGATGATATATTTAGGAAATGATGTAGCTCAGCAATAGAAGACCAATGAAGCCCAAGCCATAAAACCACTAGGGAAGAGGACTCAGCTATAAGCCATGAATAATATTTACATTCAATCAGAATATCAAGTACAGATTACATTTCTCTCCTACCAAGAATGTGCCACCTTTTGCTTAAGCAATCACTGGGCCATCATGACTTTTAAGTGATAATAACAACTCAGTCTCCAACAAATAATCTACACAGGATACAGGCTCAGTAGTTTTTTACATTGACAGAGCTGAGCAAGATTATCTTCTCTTAGAATTTCCAGGCTCATTTAATCATCCAGCTATAATAGCACACAGCTTTTAAAGGGAGCCAACCCTGTTTGCACAAATTTGACAAGATTGCTGTTTTGTTAAAGGCACTTAAAGGCCCCTTTAGAACTGGAAGTAACTCAGGCTGGACCAATATCCTGGCCCCATTAAAGCAACACTGAGGGATAAAGCAAAGAAGGATTTGAAGAGAAAGGACTTATAAGCAGCACAAAACACAACACAGTACAGGGTTTAAACAAAAAATAGGTGTGAAATACACAGACTTATCATGGTCAGGACACATTTAGGATCAGTTCCTAAACATCTCACTGGTTTTGAACAGGTATATAAAGGCATAGCAGGACTTCACAGGAGTTTCTTGCAGAACCAGGGGATGTCCACTGCCAAATCATATGAATTTTTCCCCAAATATTACACATGACATGAATAGGATTGGTTCATTCCTGAAGAGACACAGCAACAGCCTATAGCCAACACAAGGCAACTGATCCCCTGGGATGGAGGAGAAAATCATTGCCCATGCTGATGATATGTTAGATTTAGAATTTCAGAGAATCAGAATAACAATGTTGGAAGGGACCTCAAAAGACATCGGGTGGAACCTTTGTTTTCTCAAAAAGAACTACCTAAGTTCTTCTGTTCCACACCATCTGAAATCTTATTATTGTAATTCTTTGCCTTTTGCTTTCTAGATTGAGAAGAAAGTCTAGGTACTTGTCAACCTAATCAGTTGAAATTGTGGAGAATTCCATAAAAGCATGATTTCACTGAGAGGATTTATACATGCTTACATGATATTTAAATAGGTTCATTACTGGTTCCCAGTAAGGCATAGTTCACTTTGTGTCTTGGCTTTCATATGTAAAATAACTCAATTTTTATATGTTTACAGCTCAAAACAACATAATTATTGTTTTAGACCATTTCTTTCTTGAGTTGAATAAAAGAAGTATTTCAGTAATTTATTCTTTGCTATTTCTTTGCTGAAATACTTTGAAGTATTTCAGCTATTTTTTTCTTTGAAGAAATATTATGGCTTTTCTTTTGAAGGAATGAACTTTCTTTATAATCTATTATTACTCTTCTAAAGGATTCTACATAGATATTTCAGAGTATTAGATAGGGATGCTTCAGAAATTATCTGCCTTAATTTAGCCTATTTTTTATACATCTATCAACCTGTTCATGCTATGAGTATGAAGACCCATGAGGCATCATCAGATAAGAACACAGTTTCTATTAATTTTTCCATCTTCCTTAGTTCTGAGAAGTAAAATATACTGTCAATTCTTGAATGGAAAATATAATTTGGTTCCATTAACTCAATCTTAACACCACCTTTGTAGCTGCTGAAATAATGCAGTTTCAAGTTCCAATAACTGGAGGAGGCAGAACACAAAGGAGGAGGGGTAAAAGTTCACACCTGAAAGTTGGACAAGGCACAATGAAAGGAAGGGTGATAAATCAGCCACGAGGGGATTAAGTGGGAGATCCAGGGTGTGTTTTGAAACACAGCCTCACTTCTCCTTCTCTTCCTGTTTTCTGGGAATTCAGAGAAAAGCACAGGAAGAGCACTTCTGAAAGCAGCAGCAGAGAAGGGGTTAGACCCAAGGAATGTAAAGAGCAGGGAAGGAGATCTGGCAGCCAAGCAGTGAGAGGAGCACGGCTCCCGTGCCAGGGGTGAGAGCACATCAAACATTCTGAGGTTTTTCCAGCCCACATGAGGGAGGTTTTCAATTAAATTTTGAAATAAACTGGAAGGTAGATGAGGTGTTTGAGAAAACCTTGTTTGTAAAAACAGAGCAGGTTTATAAACCTCCATAAGCAATCAAAAAAAAAAAAAACAACCTACTGATAAAGGAAATTGTTGGTAGAGAAGGGAGAAAAATCCTTGTGTGGGGAGCATGCTCATACCGTTGCAATCAGTAACTCTTACACTATTTTAAAAATGCTGTCTCTTGTGACCCTGATGGTAAAATTTGTATTGAAAACATATAGAAAAAAATCACAAAAGAAAGAAAGAAATCCACTCAACAAACAGAGTGAAAACAAAGAGCTCAAAGTACATTATTTTCCTCCAAGAGCCATTTTTCTCTCATTGTGTTAATCACCTTCCTGCAGTTTGCCTCTATATGATGTCTTGTCCCAAGAATCTTACTTGGAAAGCAGATCCACATAAGAGAGGGAAATGTAATGTATTAGGATAAATTTCATATTTAAAGCTGTTCTATCAGTTTCAGACTTGAGTGTCAGACTAGAACTCCAACTCACGGCCTAATAGCACTCTTATCTACCCAGGAGGCCAAAAAAGGAGCTGATCACTTAAATCTATGAGAAATCTGGCTTAAATGATTATGAACTAAGGCACTATTAGTGCCCCAACTCTTTGTTCTTCTTACTTTTTTCTGTCATGTAGTCTTCATAATTACTCTTTAATTAATCCCCACAATCTCTTAAATGTCATGAAAGGTTTTTTGTTTCCTAAACTCTAAATCACAATGCTTTCTATTGCAAAAGTTTTACAAATAGAAAAATATTCCTTATTAAGAAAAATATTCCCTATTAAAAAAGAGCTATACCTTAGCAAAATCTTTCTAACAATTGTTTTGTATTTGTTCAGTATGAAAGGGATAATCTTTATGTACTCCTTGACGCATCTTAGATAAGACTGGAAACTTTGTCAAGCAGTCAGCAATATCATTTGCATCTTCATGAATGGTTTCTTTCCTGGCCAGTCATCTCAGAATCCCCATTTTCTTTAAAGACAGCAGTTAATGAATTGAGATGTCAATTATATTGCTCTGAAAACCTTAAGGCAAATGAACTGCGCAGTGATGCAAAAATTATAAATTACCTTTAACGTGAAATAAGCAAACCCACTCCCTCACACTCAGGTAATATTTTCTTGTATACTCATAAAGGTTTTCAACATCCCAGAACTGGAAAAGACCTCCTTGATAGCAGAGTCTAGACCCCCTTTTATTGTGGGAATCATTTACTCTGAACACAGAAAGTCTCATAAACAAGGTTTAGTGGATGAGCTGACTGAAGATCCCAGGTTTTCTCCTCCCCACAAGAATTGTGTTAAAACAGAATGATTTTGTATTTCACTGACACAAGACAAATTTGCCTTGCAAATTGTGAATGGTGTTAGAGAATTGTGTATGTGCAGCTGCAGCCACGTTGGCAAACAGAGTCTGGAGCAGGGGAGTTGTTATAATCAGAAGTGGCTGAGTGATGCAGAGTCCACAAACTATTCCCTGCTGCTCATGATTTTGGTAGGTGAAGGGGAAGAAAATTGCTCACCAGACAGCGACATCAGCGGCATAATCTCATTTTCTATCAGGCTGAAAGAGCTCAGGGATTGTGAACTAGATATTCACCTTTTAATTTCATCATTAAAGCATCCAGTGAGTAAATTTGCCCATCACAGAAGTGGTGGTTTGAGAGCACAAGGACTGAATGCTCCTGTACAGATGGAGAGAGAGTCGTGTGACTGCTCTGCTCTGTGCTGAGCTGTGTGGATGTGAGGCACACCACATTTGACTTTCCACTTTTTTACATTAAAAAATATGTAAAGGATCATTAGGTGAAAAATTAAGCTCCTATCTAAATGCACATTAATACCCCAATCACAATGAGTCTTTGAAATACTTTTTTTTGCTACCAAAAAAAAAAAAAATCCTGGATGTAACTCTTTGTAAAACTTGGGAGGTTGAAGCTGTATTTCACTTAAAGGTGGTGAGGAATTTATTCTGGGAGTTACTGCTTGTGATTGTAGGAGAAGGGATGTGGTGGCTGGGAATTCCACCCAGCATCTAATGTGGGGAGCTTCTGGATGCTGGAAAGGAAGGAAAGGAGAATCAGAACTGTGCTATTGAATATTTAGGAGAGGGAAGACATTAGGGCATCACTGGGTTGCAAAACAAGAGATTTAGGAATTAAGCACACTCTGAGTAGAAAAGAAACTAATGCCAGAACATAATAATATAAAAGAGGAAACGAACAGTTGATGAAAAAAACAGAATTTCCCTGGAGCATCCTATTGACAGCTGCTCTTGTTTCCCTTTTCTCACTCAGTAAATACAGAAACAAATATTAACATGGAAAGATGCAGAGGGAAATGGGAATATCTTTAGCACTCTAGTAACAAGACTTCTTAGACCAGTGTAATTTTTCTGTTCTCTCTTGACATTTTAAATAAGATTTATGTGCTGGTAGATGTCTCAAATTTTAAATGATGACCCACACAGTGTAATATGTCAAAAGAGCATTTCTCTGCCAACATTCTTCTGAATGAGAAATGGGCTGGACAGCAGGTACTACTAAATGTTAATAGCTCTAAAACTACACAAATTGTAAATTTATTGAATTGTGTTAATAATGAATCCTTAAACTGCTCACAGAATTCTGAAGAGTTGTAACTCGAGCAGAATTAAAGGTGCCCATAATCCTCTGAAGTAAAAGGCAGAAGTGGTCACAGCCACTTCTGTGGCTGGGAGTTTAAGGAGAAGGAGCCAGTCTCCACCTGAAGAGCAGACTGGTTTGGGGCATTTTAGTAGATTAAAAGAGAGAGAAGCACTTGAGACTACATGAAGATGCTCTAGCCATTGCGTAAATAAAAAGTAACACTCATATTTTAAACCCAAAGGAAAGTTTCTAACTCTAATAGCTGCAAAGAGAAGCATGGCAATGGAAAGGTGATAAATACTGATATCTGCAGGCAGCTTAGGCAAGTGTTTGAAGTGTCAGCTGCCAGGTTTGGTCAGGATGGGGCTGTCTCCAAGGCACATGGCTTGGGAAGAACAGTGTGAAGGTGTGTAAGTCTAAGCCCAGCAAAGATGTGGGGGAACAGCACCAAGGAATAACAACCAGCCTGGTGCAGCCTGCTCTAGGCAGGGTGTGAAATGTGTGCTGCTTCACTGGGAGCAGAAGTAGTTGGGGTCAGAAGGGGACATGACTTCTCTTAATTCAAGTGTGGATCTGGTCTTTTTTTGAAAGACTCTAAATGTAAAAGAAAAAAACTCCAACAAAACAAACCATAAACTCAGAAGAGAAAAAAATATATTTGATTTTCCTTTTGTTTCGGAATGTTGATGGTTTAAGAGATGTCAAGTAGCCTGGGTTTAAGAGATGTCAAGTACCTTCTCTGTGAATGGCTGTTTTCACCAACTTCAATCATTTTTATTCCCTTGGGAATGATCTGGATCCTAAGATTTGCTGTGCCTTAGCAACACCATGATGGCACTGGAGAACCAGGGGCTGGCTGTGACAGTTCTGATTTGTGAAATCCCAGTGGGAAACCCTTGGAGAACCAGAGGCTGGAGTGTCACAGGCTGGGGGACTTCTGCGCCACAGGGATGGAAAGTGTCCTGGTGGAAAGTGCCTCATCCAGTTGGATGAGGGATGTTAAACCTGTGTCTCAGAAATTTGCTCTCTGTCACCCTTGCTCCAGTGCTCCCCAGATGGGGGACAGCAGAGGAATCTGCCTTTTTGGGAGCTGATCCATACAGGAATGATGCTCTGCTCACATCAATAAGAACTGAGGTCCTGCCATGCCCAGCTGGAGCAGAGCAGCAGCATTTCTGTCTCTTATCTACTTCAGTGAAAAATAAACTCAGTTATTCCAGTGCTGCACACTTCCCCATTACTTTGTGCAGAAATACTGACAGGGAGTGAAAATGTGGGTTTGTTCCATCATATAACCTTGAGCACTTCACCTTGTGGGGTTTTTTGGTGATTTCATCCAGTCCAATATGCAATCATAGGCTGGCATAACAGGGAAAACAGATTGACACTCTCACAGTTTGCATTGATAATGGGTTACACATTTGAAGATATTGATCAAGGAAAATATTTTGAGCAAGGAAAATAAATTGAAGTAATGCAGGATTTGAGAAAGCTGCTGACTACAGACAACTGAGTCTGCATTCTTTTGGTTTGCTTTCTTTGTTTTAGCTTATTTAGATACTTGGAAGGCTGCAGAAAGAAATTTTCAGGTATTCCAGAGAAAAATCTATCATGTTCTTATCTGAACTAAATTGCACTCTATCAATACAAGTAAAAGTCTGAAACAATAAAGGCTGAGAGGACACTCTGGTCAACACCCTTCAATGACACCAACATCTTATGGAGTTTAGTCACCTCTATAGAGTGGCTGAGGGACCTTTATCTGTATATATCATAATGAATGACCAACAAAAATGTGTCACTACTCTTCAATGGTAGCATTTGAGATGTAAAAATTACCTTATCAGGGAAATATTCCAAAAATATGCTCCCCATTACAGGAAAAGATGAAGTTTATTTAAAGGATGGATATCTCACCTCTATCATCTGCTAAAGAAATAAAAGATTTGCCTTTCTCAGGTAGTCAGTCTGATCCCCTTACTAGTTACTCAAATTTAATTGGGAGGGAAACCCATTTAATTATGACACAGGGAAGGAGCTTAAAGCTATAATCAGGGCTCATTTTGGAAATCTGTCAGAGGTCATTCAGCCCTTCACTGTCATTCCTGTTGATTTCTTGTCCCCGAATCAAATTTTCTAAGGGCTATAATGATCATCTATTACCTATAATTTTCTGTGGAGATACTTCTTTCATCTTTCTCTCATTCATTCATTTTTAAAAATCCTTTGACTTCTCCTATCCTTACATGCTCTTTTTGCTGATGTCCTCCTGCTTCATCATCTCTGCTCTCCCATTCTGTGTCCCCCATCATTTACCAGCCTTGCTTTGGATACTGAAATCCATGTATTTGCCTTCTGCTCCACTAAATACCATGTATTTACCTGCTGATGGCCACAGCTCGATCCAGCACCATTGTAAATCTCCAAAACATTGTGCTTCAGGGCAATAAAAACTCATCAGCTGCCAGCAGAATGACACTATTTATCAGCCAAATAAACACTGCTTTGGCTGCCAGGATTTGTTTTGGTCCAGTCAATGCCCTAACTTTCATCCGACCCTTGCCAAGCATCCAAGCATTCCTTGCAATCTATGGTTAAGATCTCCATCAATGGGAGTTTTTAGAAAGTGATTAATATTTATATTTAAAGAAAGAGGTGCATCCTGCATGGGGTTAACCCCAGAACCAAGGGAGGGTTGTTGTTCAGGATCCAATGTATTCCATATCCTACAGAGTGAGTGTGCCAGAACCGGTTAAAAATAGCCTCTTCCATTCATTAGCGTCAGCAGATGGCCATTAATCTTCCTGAAAGTATTGATTCAAACTACTCGTCTCCACTTTCAAGGCCCTTCACAGAGTCCCCTCTGCCCATCTATCATCCCTCCTTACACAGCTGAAAAGGTGGCTGGCTTTGGGACAAGTGGGTGACAGTAACAAACCGGCCGCTCCCTCACACGCTGCCCCTCTCGTCTGCGGGGAGCTGTGCACAGCACCAACAAAGCTCTGCCATTTGTCTCCTTTAAAATCTTCCCTATAACTTCCCTTTGCCATCAGGGCTACAGCAGCATTCCCGAGTCACCCACTGGTGTGATGGCACTGGAGCCTCTCCAGGGCACGCTCCTGCCAAGGGCCATGTTGACACTGTGTGTTTCTCCTGCTCCAGCATCTGTCTGTGCCAAGCTGGGATGTTCTGTCTCCTTGACTCAGAGAGCTGGAATGAGAACTCTGAGTTATGCCCTCAGAGCATTTCCCAGCACAGCACTGCAGTACAGACAGGTAAGAAGAAGAAAATCCTGGCTCAGGAGGTCAAGAACTGGAAGATTCACCACAAAAAAGGTGCACAGTACCAAAACCTCACAGACTAGTGCAAGCCAAAATTAGTACAGCAGCACAGGAAGTTTTTGCTTGGCTGCAATTTAACCCCTGCATGTCAGCCCAGTGCTGCAACACAAATAATGCCTGAACTTCCCTGAAACTTGCTACCAAAAATATATTTCATCTGGTTCATGAATGCCACCCTTTGAGTGTCATCACTGCAGTTCCCTGTGCATCAGTGCTGGTGTCACCTACAGCAGACAGCCCCATGTAATTTCTAAACCAATTGGCATAAACCTCCCTGTAATATCTGATAATTAACTCTTTTACATCTAGACTTGATGTTCTGTTGTTTGCTCTAAACCCAAAGGTTAACTGTGGTTCCTTTCAATTCTAGACCAGCAAATTTAGCTAATATATATCTTCCTTCTGCCCTAGTTTCAAGATCTTTCCAAGCCCATGTGGATTTTCTTGGAAGAAATATTGAAGATGCTGGAGGCTCTCATCAAGATGTATCTAAGACATCAAGAAATGTATTTTCCTTTCTTTCCCAACCCCAAATCCCAAGACAAGATATTACATTCCTTTTGGAAAGAAACCCCACAGCCATTCACACTCCATCCCTTACAATGGAAAGGGAGACTTCCCAAGCTCAGACATCACCAGAAAACCAGCCTGGTACGGAGTTCACAGCACCTGAGAAACAACCTTTTCTTGAGAAAAGAAGTGATATCACTCCCTTTCTGCATGAGGAGCCAGAGCCCAGAGCCCCAGGTGTTGGTGTGACCTCCCACCCCTCTCTCCATTTTAAGCAGCACAAAGAAATTACAGCACGGACTGCTCCTCCCCATCCCAACACAAATCCAGGTTCACTCCCTGCAAGCTCACAGACTCATTCCAGGCATGGTTACTCTCCCAGGAAATGGCCCAGTCGAGTTTCAATCTTGAGGAATAAAGCACCCCAGGGTTTCCCAACAGAGCAGCCCAGAGCATCTCCCCTGGCCACGCTCCTCCCTGCTCCTCCGCGTTGGCTGGGCCCTTCCCTTGCTGCTCCATCCCGGAGTGCTGGCTCTGCTCCTGGAGCAGGGCTCCCAGCACACAGCCCAGCAGCCAGGAGGGCGTTCAGCAGAGCAAGGGGTGCTGTGGAGCTGCCAAAAACCAGCGCTGGGGTGCAGCACAGAGCGGTGTGTGCTGAGCTGCCCTGCTTCACAGGGGTGCAGTGTCAGCCAGCCAGAGATGGAGAGTTCCACTGTGGTCCTTGTCCCCCTGGATACAGCGGTGATGGAATCACATGTGAAGGTAAGGGAGAAAATCCCCTTTAAACCACTCTGATATCTCCAAGTCTAATAATTCTCCACAGTAAAAATTATTTTTTTACTATACATTTGGAAATTTTGGGTCTGGGACCATTCTGTTTTCAAAACCAATTATATTTCAAAATAATAACTAAAACCTATAACTTTGAAACAGCTCTTTCTGCTTACAAAAATGACCTGTTTATTTGATACCATCTAATCTATTAAAACCAGGGACAGATTGTGATCTTGCTTAATGCCAGATTCATCCTACAAAAGTCATCACATTCAAAACCGTATAAAATTTCTGTGAGAAAGAGAAAAATTGATTCTACTTCTCTATACAACACATTCTAGGAAAAACTAATTTTTCTAATATCTTAAAAATTACCTGTAAATGTCTATCTAATATCTCAAATATGAAACTGAACCTGTCATCTGAAATGTATAACACCAGAAGGGTTTTCACAATATATTGAGTTATTTATTAGGCACCTGAGAATCCCTCCATAAACCCATAGGATTATGTACTTTGTTGAAGCAATGAATTCCCTGACTTTGCTATCATTAATCACACCTTTCGCTGACATCCCTCTGATAAGTTGATATCTTAACTGGCCTTCCAACAGACAAAGCAAAAGTATTTGTAACATTCATTCTTCTCTTTCTTGTCTGGTCTCTCATTCCTCATGCACAGAGCAGGGGGGTCTCAGCCAAGATGTACCAGGAAGGACCTTGCTGTAAGCCAGGCTTTGTGGGGGTCTGCAGCCCCCAGCACTGCTACACCTGTCTGAGCTCAGTGCACTATTGGAGATACAAAATGTACAAAAAAAGGTTTCTGTAATGTTGAGCACTTCATTTTTTTTGCCTATTTGCACATTTCTGAAACATCCCTCCTAAAGGATTTAGAGTTACTTGGCACAAAGGAGTTTGTCTTTAACTTCTGCTTTATACCTAGAGTGGAAAAGGCCCAAACAGGTTCTGGTACTGGGAAGCTCAAAGCAAGTCTGGCCACAGAAAGGCCTCTCCTCAAAGACCAGGGCCATGTACTTATGAATATTTACAGTCTGGACAAAAGGCTGCTGTGTGTTCAGCAGACCCATCACTATAATCCTTAAAACATAAATCTACCTTAAAATGTAAATCTGCCTCTGCCTTTTACTTGTGAGATGTTCCCTTCAGTTACTGGTATTACTGAAAATCTCCCTGGAGAGTCCTTAGGATGAAATACTTTATTACCAACATCATTCTGCATCTTGGGGCTTGATGACACGATGCACAAACATCCTTTTTTGTCTTTTGTCAGTGACCATGACACCTGACTCAATAATTAGCCTGTCCCTTCCCTTCTCCATCCTGAGCCCCCTGCACACCTGCACCCTGGAGCAGAGCCAGTGCTGTGAACAGCCCCCATTGTACCTCCAGCCATGGATGTCCCTTCCCATGTCAGATGAAGGTGATCCATCATGACAAACGAGGCTGAAAAATGAGGGTAATTTCTTGGATTAAGGCCTGTCACAACCTCAGCTATCAGCACCTTGTGATGCCCACACTACCCCAACTCCCCTCGAGACAGCAGTGCCCTCTGAGAACAGGAGACACAAACATTGGGCAAAAAATCAGAGCTTAGATGAGACCAACATTTGCAAAATCTCCAGGCTTCAACATAACATCCTTGGCAAGTGAGCAAAAATGTCAAGAGACTCAGACACTATTGATAGTTGTCACCATCTTATTTCATATCAAAATTCAACGAGATAAAAGAACCAGGCTGCTGATAGCAAGTTTTAATACCTTTGGATCTTGAGGGGATGTGACCTTTGTTTAATAAGAATGTCTGAAAATAATGTAAAATAAGAAGTGCTTTAAAAAGTGGTATGTATGCTGTGATAGAATACAATTTCTTTTTCTCTCTAAATGTGCAGATTAAAACCAGACTTGGAGGACTTGTAGGAAAAAAAACATAAGCAGCACCCTGAAAACTAAGTTCTTTCTTAAAGTATGTCAGAACACATTTTATATATTTAATGTAAAATGTTAGATTAAATATAACATTTTATATCTTTAATATATATATTTTATATCTTTATATATAAAATTTTATCTCTTTAATATGATTATCCCTCTGGACATGCCCCTCAGCCTCTCTGTCACAGTTCAGTTGGAAGCCTTGTCTGCTTTGTCACCCTGCCCTGGGGGTCACACACTCTTGTGGGAATCCATAAAATCAGAGTGTTTTGGGAAAAACTCTCAGGACCACAGGATGGAAGAGACCCCTGGGGACCATCAGGTGTAACCTCCTACCTTCTCTTGGACAAACACAGCTAAATGTCAGTGTGTTTGGCTCATATTCAGATATCTGAACTGAGATATTTTCACACTATTCCATTTGGATCACTCCCTTCACTGCTGGCATCTGCATTGTCTGTCAGAAGTAGAATCCTGCTTTTGTTCCTCCTGCTTTGGTGTAATATAGAATTACAGATTATTTTCCTTCCATCAGCAGCTATGTACTCTGCAGGTGAGGGGAGATTAAACAGTTCCTCAAGGCTCTGCAGCTCTTTCCCCTTCCTGCACAAAGGCAATAGGAGCTTTTTTTAGTAGCCTAATGTTAAGACTTCACAGCCAAACAGGCCAGCTTTAAAATCTTCATTTCAGAGCAGCGTTTTGGAGACAGTCAGCATCAACTATACAAAACTAAAAAATAAGTAGGGGAGGAAAGGCTTGCTGTAGTCCACTGGGTTCTCCCACAGTTTCTCTAGCAGAAGATGCTCTCTGGCATTTCTGGAATAAGCCTAGCCAAGCACTCCTCTGGTGATGAGGGAGGTTGCTAAATACCTAATTTTGACTCTGAGTGCTGTTTCCAAGGATATCTGCAGTACAAACCAATGCATTGGTACAGTCTCCTTCTATCAGCTTTTGGGACAGCACAAATCATCTGCCAAGGAGCACTGCAGGAGCATCAGAGCACAAACAGAGCTTTACACATTTCAGCTCCGTGTGCCAGTCGAATGAAAACCTAGCACTGTAACAATGCAGAAGGAGCCCAAACAGGATTGAGATCAGATATCAGCATTTCTGACATTTTGTCTGGTGTGTTACAAGTGGCACGAGTGCTGCAGTGATTTGTAACACTTGGGGCTAACACTCTGAAATATCTGTTAATATTGGTGGTCACCCTAGAGCAGTTCCTTGCCATCCTGCCTCTGTTCCCCACTCTGCCAAGGTGCACAGGTCATCACTTGCAAAGCTGCTGCATCCACTGGACAAGGAAAAGGGGAAAATGCTGTCATTTCCCTGGGCTCAGCTCATTCCCCAGGGTCTGTGCATATGGCACTGCCTGAGAGCAGCTGGAGCTCCTTAGGGTGCCCTGAGGTGGAACCCTGCCTTTCCATTTGATAACAGAATTGAACTTAATGAAAAATTCTGCTCTGGGTATCGTCGTTGAGCTTCTTTCTGAGACCTAGACCTGAAAACTGATTGAACATAAGGATTTAAACCAAATTTCTCATCATCCTTTTCAGGTTTTTTTGTTTCCCAGGCTCCAAGTTCCTTTGATAGGCAGTGTCTGGTCACTAAACCTGTACCATTAAAAAGTCAGCCTCCATTTCATAAAATACAGACAATCATTTAAAACCATTTTGGATTAGGTTGACAGTTAAGGAGTGGTATCTTTCTGGTATTTCAGCAGTCATAAAAGAGCCTCAGCATTCCTGTCAAAGATAAAGTTATAATACTTTAGAGAAATACTCTTAAGAGAGTGAAGTCAGTAAAACTGGATTATTTAATTGTCTTTGTACAGTATTTTCAAAGAGAAGGGGAAGTCTAGAACAGTGGGAAGTCTGGAACAGTGGGAGTCATGTTTTCTGCTCAAGAGTTAAAAACACAGCATTGACTTGACATTACAATAACACTTTTCAAACTAAATAATTTTCATAATAACAGGAGAGATGGAGTAGTTGGGAAAGTATTATGACTTCACCATGCAGAGCTGCATGTAACAAGAAAAAAAATTTGGTAGCTCACACTAATTTTTTTTTTACATTTTATGCCCAATAAGATCTACCCTATCAAACCAGAAGTACTTTCCCTTTCTCCAAGAGCTGCCAACTTCATTTATCTGGCAATATGTGGGAAAGATAGAGGGATACTCCCTGAAATAGCTTCTCAGAAATTATGGATCATGTGCTCCAAAACACCAGGGTGATGCCTTGGAACTTTATCTTGTTCACCCTTTCCAGCTCACATCTGATTTCACAGTTTTCTATCCTAAAGTCATATATTTCTGAAGAGCCTCATTATTCACTTGTTCTTTGTACAAAAGCTCTTCTATAACTTTGTTTATTTGTCCTTGAATCTTTTTCTGCATCTTTTCCACTTTTACTGTAGCTTCTCTGAGCTGAGGGCTCAGCCCTGCCCATGGTATTTAAGATGGAGTTCACCATGCGTACAGAGCATAAGGAATTCTGGCCTTTTGTGCTCTGCTCCTTTCTTAATGATTCCTACCACTTTATTTGGGGTTTTTTGGCTGCAGATGAGCACTCCGCTGACATTTCACAAAGCAAAATGCATTGGTACAATCTAGCCAGCACTGGTGCCTGCATTTGTATTCCCAATTTATTCAGTCAAGTTTCTCTTGTTAACATTCCAGTTGCTGCAATGGACATTCCTCTCACAACTGGGCTCCCAGACTGCTGGACTATTTAAATATGCAATAAGTTAATTTAATTGCAGTAGCACATGTTTTAATCCTATGCTTCATTTCATTTATCTGTGTACCTTACATGCAAAAGAAAAGCTTCAGTCCACAGCTTTCCAAAAGAAAAAAACAACAACTGAGGAGCTTTCCTTTCCCTTTTTCCATCCCACCCTTGTGCGGAACACATTAAAACTTCATCTTCACATTTTGGAAGTTAGGTTAATGTATCTTTGAAAGGAAATAAATAATGTACAATGAAACAAGGTAGACTGTGCTCCCTTCAGCGAAGCCTGTCCTGACCTGACTTTGGTGCAAAATTCTAAGCAGGCAAAGCTCTCACAGCTCCAAGCCTGGCTTTATTTGCACAGACCCAGGGCCTCGCGTGGGGATGGCACAGGGAGTTACTCACTGTGGAGATGCCAAGCAATAACTCTGTCCTGGAAGATATTTGCTGATTAGGCTATGGAAAATAAGGGAAACAACACAGCATCTGGTATTCCTGAGTGCCCCTGAAGTTATTGCAGAGAAACTTATAAAAACGGTATGATCTCATTTTAATGGAAAATAGAAGTTTGGGGATATTTCCCAAAAAGCCTTTTCAAAGGAAACAATAATGCACTTCTCCATTTTCACCTCCAGATTTTAAATTGTAAACATAAACATACGTACACTTGACAGCAAGATTGACCATTTGCAGCAATGCTTTCCTCTTTGCTGTTATTTTTCCCTATCCAAAACCGCTTAGTATAAAAAGACCGCAATACCTTCCTACAATTTAGCAAATGCTCATGGAAAAAAGTATTCATTTCAGAAGATGAAAGACAGAAGTTTGGGAAAATAATTTGACATAAGCAGTATATTTCTATTACAGTGGGAAATGTCTTTTAAGTGCATATTACTCTTACTGTCACAGAGGAGCCAGTGTTCAGTTTTTATCTTTTGCTATTCACCAGTAATAGAACAGTTTTAAACATTTTACTATTAAATGTCACTGTAAGAGCTAAATGTTTTAATATCCAAAATACCATGTTCTTTTCTGACAGTTCAGATGCATCTCAGGATGTGCAAAGGCCAGATGGAAAGTGTTCTATTCACACGGACACACTCGCTCTAAGTGCTACACAAACCACACTGAAATAAAGCGTAAAATGCTTGAATGTCACCGTGCTTGGCACAGCACTGAGGCACCTGGAGGCTTTATGCAGCCATCATCCTGCAGGAAAGGCAATCACATTTAATGTACTTTAAAAAGAGTGGTACATTTTCCCCCGGGTTTTATACCCCCCTTACAAAGGGGGATAAAGAAATCACAGTCCCAGGCTGCTCCAAGCCCCATCCAAGCTGGCCTTGGACACTTCCAAGGATGGAGCAGCCACAGCTTCTCTGGGCACCCTGTGCCAATGTCTCATCATCTTCATAGCTAATCATTTCCTCCTAACACCTTATTTAAACTTATCTAAATCTATTTAGTTGTCCAGACAAAGATTATTTGGGTTTTTCCCTTATTTTTTTCTTTTTTTTTTTCCCATGGATGTATACTTGGAATTTCAGCTAAGTACATGTTGATTTGCAATTTTTCTAAACCTTATCCCATCAAAACTAAATTTAGCTTAATGACATTCTCAGCATATACAGTATGGATCTAAAATACACTTGTAACTCCTCTATTCTCAGGAAGGTCAAATCCTGAAGTTATATAATGCAGTATTAAAAATTTCATCATTAAATATCAAATATATTTATTTCTTCAGTGATATTTATGGCAAAATGGTTTATCTAACAGCACCTTCTTGGAGTTTGTCTTTTTTAATACAATTAGAAAATGTATGAGGGCTTTCATTATATTTTTGGATGGCAAAGTTCATATTCTATGGCTTGGTGAAAATCACAAGAGGTGATGAGGTCTTTAACACAATAACTGCATTTAAATTACTTGGCTCCCCAAGAATTAGTCCCTCATTTAGCTTTCCATTTCCATAGCCCATTTTCCAGCTTTAAGAACAAAATGTGGTGCATAAAGGTTCTCTTCCCTCGTAACAATTCTTAAAATGAAAGATGCTTTGTTTCAGGTCTCGTTAGCTTCATTTTGCTTTTTCCTTGGAATAACCTTGCTTAGCCTCATATCCTTCATAAAAGACAAAACTCTGCCAGTGAAGTGAGCCAAAGTACAACATTTTTCACTGTATTCACTTCCCACACAGAAGGGAAGATATTTTTCATTCTGTGAGGTCCTTTTTTTTTTTTTTTTTTTTTTTTTTTTCCAGAGGCATGAGGTGCCTCTGGAACACATTTCTTGCTCTGCTCCTGCCACAGAGTTTCTCCTTTGAGTGTCAGTGGTCACCCTGTCCCTTCTGGAATTATTTTGTCCCTTCAGCGATCATCCTGTCCCTTCAGTGATCTTCCTCCTCCTCCTCTTTTGAGTTTGCCATAAGCAATTAACTCTTATTAGAGTATTACAAAAGAATTGTCAGGTACCTGCCTTAGATCCTAGATTTAAGGGTCCAAAATTCCAAGGCTTCCTGTACAATAAAGTTTTTAGATTCAAAATTAATAACATTTGAAAAACAAGCATGCTTTCAGCAAACAGCCTGTTTCAGGAGCTGCAGTTCTTTCCACACTCATCTCTTCCTTCCACGGAATTACATTGCATACTGCAATAAGTCAAGAAATCTTTACCTGATTTGCTGCTTTGTCTGCAGAGCTCATGCTACTCATTAAATATTAACTGGTTTTGCTTAAATGTTTGCCATTTTGCTGACAAATCCACACACAACTATTTGCTATAAGAAACACTTAATCTCTGCCTTATTGTGAGTTCTGACACCTGTAGAAGCTTACTGACCATCCACAAGGCAGATTTGTAGAGAGGGATGGGCAAGGTCTTGAGTTGTGACTGCATTTGTACCTCATCCATCACTAGCCTTCAAAACATGTACTTAAAAACGTGCATGCTCAGACGTTAAATATGATTATGTTAAAACCATTCCCTTGCAGACTTCATACAGCTGCTCATTAGTGCTCTGTTGCTAATGGGATAGCTACTGCTATCCTGCCGTGTTTTCCTCAGCCAAATTACTCACTGGGTTAATACAATGGGTTGGGAAAAGGAGTAACCTGTGCTGTGCTCACAACCACTGAGAATTTCATGTTTGAACTGTATTTTTTCACTCCTGCAGCTCAGTGTGAGCCCCCGTGTGAGCATGGAGGAACTTGTCTGCCTCACAACACCTGTTCTTGTGCTTATGGATTTGTAGGGCCTCGGTGTGAAACAAGTACGTATGAACTCACCCAGGCTTTCTTCATCACATGTTTCAATTAGCAAAAAATTACAAGAGAAAAAAAACCACCACCAAAAAGCCTTTTTTCCCCCATATTTCCTCTTAAAATGATTATTGAATACAAAGGATTCAAGTAATACAGTAGCTATTTCAGAGCATATATTTACCAGCAGCATTGCTGTATTATGTGAAATATGCACATCTAAATCAACATTTTCTATGTAAAATTGCTTCTGGAAAAACAAACCAAAAAAGAAGAAGAAACAAGTGCATGTTATTTATAGTAATATTTAGGAAATTTAAGATTGTGAGTGAACATAGTAATGCTAATTTTGAGAATACAAAAGACCAGCCACACCTATTAGAAGTAATGCTACTCTGCAATACAATTTAAAAAGAGGTTCAATACAGAAAATATCTGAAAATCAGCCTTCAAACCCTTCTATATCAGCAAAACACATGCACTTCCATCATTACAGACCTCGCTGCTTATTTAAATATCAGGCTGCCCTTGAGAGGAATATAATTTTATCTGTGAAACTGAGTAGCTGGAACACTTAAAAAGCAAAGAATTTTAGGTGTATGGCTTCTAATAGAGACAGCAAATCAAGGAAAGGGACAGCTCCCACCCTCAGTTTACCTCCAGGAGTAATATTATCAGTTATTGGCTGTAATAGGGCAACTTTAGGATCTGCACTGGAGTTAGTGATGAGATATTTTGGTTTTTTGTGTGTTTTGCAGTGGTGTGCAGCAGGCACTGTCACAACGGGGGGGTGTGTGTGTCACCAGACGAGTGCCAGTGCAGGCACGGCTGGAGCAGCCCCTCTTGTGAGACAGGTGAGTGCTTGGCAGGGCCTGAGCCTGTGCCCAAAAGTGCCCAAAATCCCTCAGGTTACCCCACAGCTCGGTGCTCAGACTGGGAATTGCTTTTTTAATTTCATTAAAAAATGAAAGCCTAAGAAGAGGAGCCTAAGGAAGAATTAAAGCTAAAGAAGAGGAGACCAAGTACAGGGCAAAACCTCAGAAAGGTTGAGTTTATGTAACTGTTCATAAGTTTAGATATTTATGTAAGTATTCCTAAGTTTAAATGTTTACCTAAATCTCAGGGTTTTATAGAGGGAACCTACAAACAGAATCTTTTTGCAGCTTTTTAAGCTTGTGTGATTCTGGAGCTAGTTCTTGTCACACTGTGCTGCCAGAATTCACACTGCTCCTCCTGCCTGCATCTCACACTTGCAGAGCACCCACAGAAAGCATCCACAGGAGTGGGGGAGCTCAGGAAAAAGCCACCTCCACCCACCAGTACAAAATGACAAGGTGTGGACTGGAATTAGGTACTTATTTCTAGTCAGGGCCCAAAGTTTTAAACAGACAGAGCGCAGACCCCCCCCACCCTCTCAGGATCAAAGTCCTAAAAGCTGGGGTGGATATTTTCTCCAAAGGCACAGAAACTACAGCGCTCACCTGGGACAAGGCATGCAAAATAGTGAAATATTAAAAGATGAGAACTACCTGAATCAGTGCCAGACCTGAAGGCTCCAGAGGCAGTCTGCCTCTGCCACTGTGAATATTAAATGGCTGAGACACCTTCAGCCTACATTACCTTTCCTGGAAGGTGAGAGATGTCATTTTAACCTCCATCTCCTGGAGATTGCTCTTCCTGTAAGTGTTAAAATGACAGACCTACTGAGGAAACATAAATTAGCCCAGCTATGATCCCCAGGAAATGAGTGGGATTGTCACTGCTATTCTGGTTCCCACTAGCTCTGCTTTTTCTTTTCAAGGAGTTCTGCAATTTTATTTTGGGGTGGCTTTGAACAGAATCATTCCAAGAGAAGGACAAACAACAAGCAGTAAGTTCCAGACCAGAATAACAGCAGCAGGATTTTTTTTATCTTTGGTGAAAGGCTGCCAGACTCACCTCTCTGCCACAGTTTTGAGTGCACTGCACAGAATATTTTGAGGGCACTGCTGGGGTTTCCCACCTCAAGTTCTATGATAGAAATGTCAGGAATACAGGTATTAAAATTTAAAAAAAAAGAGGATTTTACCACTGGAAATATAAACACTGACAGACTGACACAATTATGGACATCTATGAAGTAGCCAGGACAATGACATGACTAAACCAAATTCCCCTTAAGCAATGAATTAAGTCCATTTTGACTTCATAAGTGACTGCTCCTTAGTCAGAAAAAACTCTCATCTAGACTATAATTTCACTTTTCTTTTCTTTTCCAAATTGACATTTTATTTCTTCTTTAGTTCATCTGACACATTTTAGCGACCCCTAATTTATTTAAGCTTAAATGCATTTATATTTTAATGGGATATCCTGTAAGATACTGAAAGACAAAGGGAACAGAAAGAAAAAGGCTGGTTTAAAGTGTCACTCTGCTTTACAATGAAAACGATCAGATTCCTTATTCTTCACACACTGACTCCCCATCTAAATCAATTTGAAATTCTAATAGTTTTGTTTTTAGCAGTCTGGTACTTGCCACATAGAAATATGCAAGACAGCTTTTAATTCCTAACGCCTGTTGTATCATCTAGAGTAATAACAGATACATAAAGAGGCAAAGGGAGCTCAGCCAGTGGCTTTGTTGGTGATGAATGAGCCAATGTGTTGTGGGAACTGGCATTTAAATGAGGCAGAACAAACAGGTTTTTTGGTGCACACCTATTCAAGTCCATGGAAATGCCACAATGCTCTGCTGAACTCAGACAAAGCAGCAAACAATTAATATCTCATCTCCAGGTTATCCAGGGTGTATTTTATTTGACTACATTTACTACCTTGGGATTGTGCTTGGTGAGAATACTGGAATGGAAATAAATGAACTGTGCGAATCAAAAGAATACATCCGAAAGAAATTAAATTATTACATTAAATTATAGTCATTTTCATCTCCCAAGCTAGGCTAAAACACCACGGAAATGCTCCCACTGTGTCAACCATGAATAAATGCTGCAGCACAGCTGATCTGCAAGGGTTGCGTTAAACTTTTCACAGTATCACTAGAAATATTAATTCTAATGGCATGTGCAGCAGTAAAAGAGTGCCTACTCTGAAAAGTTCAACATTATCAGAGATTCATGAAGTTATCCTATATTCCCATCCAGCTGTGTGCAATCCTGTGTGCCTGAATGGAGGAGTCTGTGTACGGCCAAACACGTGCTCCTGTCCTTCTGGTTTCTATGGGCCACAGTGCCAGAGAGGTAAGAAAATTCTATTTATCATCTTGATAAAGGGCCCAGGCTCAAAATATAAATCTACCCATAACATTACCTACCCCCACATGAAATATATCCAGAGACTCTCCTTGTCATAACTACGTGTGCTCCTTGTTGTTATAGTCTGCCATAAATCCACTTTTTATTGTTCCTGATGGTATTGAGAAGAAGTAACAACTTATTGCTGATG
Organism: Passer montanus; assembly: GCF_014805655.1. Lineage (NCBI taxonomy): Eukaryota > Metazoa > Chordata > Aves > Passeriformes > Passeridae > Passer > Passer montanus. The sequence goes on along the minus strand of NW_024356504.1, from coordinate 23,365,466 downwards.
CCATTAATGGTAACTAAATAATTATTCTAAAACTACTTGAGTCAGTGATATCATTAATTAGCAACTATTCAATGAAATGAGAAAGCATGGCAGTACTTTGTTCATTTTGGTACCCTGTGGGGTGTACTATCCTGGTTTCAGAGCCAGGTTATAATTTACCTTCAAATGGGGCTCACAGTGCCACCTACTTGACCACCCTAAATTGTTGTGGATGGGAGACTTCTGTAGGACTTCATCAGATCCTTGCTTAAAAATGTGATCCAATATTGCTCTGATTTTTGAATCCCTGTCCTAGCTCTAAGCTGAGACTAACAGTATTCTGGGCTTCTTACTCTGTGCTGTAGAAGACAAATTAATTAATCCTTTAATGATCCAGTGTCTCATACAAGGAGGAGAACTAAGGGCCCAAGCAGCTGGAGCACCACTGGCTTCTCTTTTTCAAATATGGATCTAGTAACTCCCCCTGAATCTGGGAATATAAACGCACCTTTATTACCAAAACAACTTCAACATTTAAAGTTTTTTGTTCTTACTCTCTTTTGTGTCCCACATTCCTAGATGAATGTGGTCCTGATGTATATTTTCGCAAATGAATGATTCACACAGAAAAATCTAATTGAAAATGGAGCTCGCTGGAAACTTTTTTTTTTAATAATGTTGGGGGTGAAGGAGAGAGTGAAAATTAGAGACTGTAGCTTTATGATCTTTCTCTTGAACACAGAACGTGATTTTCAGCATCTAGCTGATTTGAAATTTTTGCTCTCAAGTGTTCTGGTTTAGACAGAGCTAAAATTTGAAAATAAGTATCCACATTCATGGGATCTGAAATTGATGGCAGGATATAATGGATAGATGCTGAAGGAAAGCAAAGCCCTCCCTTCTGCTTCTTTGAGAAAGAGAGAAGAAACAGCGCAAAGGCCAAGTTAGCAAACGTCCAACACTGATCTATATTTCATGGGGAGAAGCCCTTGAGGAAGCCCTTTGACAGAGACTTGAAACTCTGACACCATTGGGAATATTCTGACCACTTAACTGCAAGTATCTAAGAGATCCTCAGGTGCTGGGAATCACATCCCACACATTTTTGCCACAAACACAGAATCAGTGTCCATCCAGGCACCTGCCCAAATCACCCTTTGGGGAAACACCTTCCCAAGAAACACCTCTGTGAGCTGCTCTCCCAACAGAGGCACCTCAATAAGGAGCCTGTGCTTTGGCAGTGTTGATCCCCCAGGTGAGTTTGGTGCACAGAACATTTCCTTTCCTCTCCCCAGCTGTTTGCATTCCCCCCTGCAAGAATGGTGGTCACTGTGTCCGGACCAATGTCTGCTCCTGCGCCGAGGGCTACACTGGGACAAGGTGCCAGAAAAGTGAGTTAACATTTCAAAGCATTTCCTTTTGTTTTCCAGAAGTTCTCTGACTCCTAAACAGCTTTTCTCCTTTTTGTGCATGTTCCACAGAACATTTTTCTGTATTTATGCTGTGATCACCTATATTTCCATCTGATCCCATAATATACCCAAAACCAACTTGTTAATTAGAATAAGTCAATTCAAAGTAGGGAGGAGAACATTTTGCTGGAATCCTCTCTAAATATTTCATGTGTTCAAAATGAGTAACATTTGTATTCAGAGATTAATTAATTATTTTGCATGATAATTTTTTTGGAGAAAGAATTAAAGCAAAAGGCCAAGAAGCTGACTAAGATCCTTAAAAATATTAGAAAGTCATAGTTCCAACTTAATTAAGGTAATTGGTTAACAGCACTTTATCCTTGAATTTGCTCTTGTCACTGAAAACTCCCTTTTTTCACGTTACCATCAGTATTAATATTTGATTCTTCGATTCTTCTGGGGAAATAGGTTATTTTGGCACTTTTACAGACTCAATTGCTCAACAATATCTGTCAGCCAGAGAGTTTAGGATATGTATGTGAAAACTTTTTTTTTTGTTTTGTTTTATTATTTCTTAATCAGTTTGAAATTGGCAAGAGGGGAGCTGTGAAAACAACCATTCTTGGCAGGAAGAATCTGTACATTTCCAGAGCATTTTATGTCTCTCACACACAGAGGGAAAAAAAGCCAGTAAAAAATTCCCTGCAGCAACAAAAGGCCTCTCATTCCCCACACTGCCGCTCTCCCCTCCTTCAGCAGAGAGGGTCGTGACGCACACTGCACAATTGAATAGTCTGTTCTGGCAGGAATGTGCTGGAGGGAGAAAAAAGGAGGAAAAAACCTTATGTTTGGCATCCTGTTTTTGAGGTTAGGGAACATTAGAGAAGTGCTGTTTCCAGCTTTAAACACCCTGCCACATCTCCAGGCAGATCAAAGGGAAGCGTGCTGATGATGATTGCAGTCTAGCAAAGCACTCCCTGGAATCCTCCAAACTCCACCAACTCACAGCAGGTTCCTTTCCAAAAGTTTCTGAGGTTTTGTTGTCCATCTTGGTAAAATCTTTTGCAAAAATGTTTTTTGAGGTGATGAAAACAATTTTATTCTGTCTGATCCAAGCCTTCATTCTACTTCAATAACTGCTATTTAATCTGGTTTATTTAGCCTAGTGTTATAAAAACTTAAATAAAGGACCTGTAAATGTGATGAATGAAGAGAAACATAATTAAGTGGAAGGAAAGCGCTACTTTTTGCTGATTCTGGCCACTGACTGCTAATTGGTGAAAAATGTTTCTTTTTTTCTTGCCTAAAATCAAGAGCACATGGGACAAGTATCAAGATTCATCAAAAGAAGTAGTTAATTCACAAGATTTTGTAACAAGCAGTTTCTCTTAGAGTTGTATGTCTTATTGTCATATAGAATAATTTCTCTCTCCTCTGTCAGAGGTTCCAGATTTTGCTGTTCCTCTGGAGCAGAAGCCTGCAGAGCACAGCAGAAGTCAGTCTCAGCTGACCTTTGCAAACTTTCCTCCCCAGAAAATGCAGAAAACCAGTGCTCCCAGCAGTGGGAGGCTGCTCTCTGTCCTATGAACCACTCAGAGTTCAAATGCAGAACACTGAGATCCCAAACGCAGAACATCTCACCCCTTTTTTAGGCATGATTTTGTATAATTTTGCATCAGGCATAGACTAAATTGGGGGATTAGATAAAATATGTGGCATACACATATTAAATCCCTAGCATGAAGAATTCCTACTACCCTACTTTTTCTTAAATAAAACACGTAAAACCTACCATACTATCCATTTGAAATTCCAAATACAGCGATTAGATAAAATATGTGGCATACACATATTAAGTCCATAGCATGAAGAATTCCTACTACCCAACCCCTCTTTTTCTTAAATAAAACATGTAAAAGCTACCATAATATCCATTTGAAATTCCAAATACAGTTGAGTATCACGCAGCTCATTCTGCAGTGTCACTAGCAGTAAACATCTGTAATTATACATTAATCAGGTTAATTTTGATAATCCTGAGGCCATCTAGGGTAGCTGACTGTGCAGGGGTGAGACAGCCCCATGGGCTGTGTGCCTGAGTGCTCAGAAATCCAGCTGGGAGAATTTTTGTGCAATGCTTCTGCTGACTTTCCCGGGAAGGGTATGGCAAGAAGGAATCAGGAAAAACCAGTAGATTTCTGCTTTACAGAGGGTTTTTGGTTTTGTTTGTTTTTGGGTTTTTTTTCTGGATTTGAGCATCTTTTCTGTCAGGCTTTAAGGATTCCATGTCAGCTAGCTGAGCCCTGAGTTGCACAGGACACTTCAGCTTGCACAGAGTTGTAAAATCCATACAAAGAGTGAGGAAAAAAAAATGCACATATCATGATAGCAAAGCTGTGATCAGATGTGAAGTTTACTGGAAGTTTAACACTGCATCATTTCCTATTTCCAAATACCAGGACAATGCCAGAGAGACTGCTAAAGGTGAACCTGTGGCCCAAATCACAGCTCAGTGGTGTCCCCTGTTGCTGCCAGGTGACCTCACGCTGAGAATTGTACAGGTGGCTTAGCCACAATGATGAATGTGACAATTCTGAGGGAAAAAAAATCTTTTGAAGGATTTTATCATTATTTTAATTGTTCTTTGCACTCTGGATATGAAATTGCTGTGTTCTTATGTACTTTTACACTTCTAGTACCATTTCAAACACTTCTGGCAGCAAAACAGCTTTATTATGTACTTACTGAGTCTATAATCTCAGAAATTTGGGGTGGATGATTACCTGACTAATAAAACCTATCAAAAGAGTGAGTAAACTTAATACTAAGGCAGACAAATTGGCAGTTAATTCAATGTTGTCATTGTTTGATGCACTGATATTGTTTCCACTGCTTTTAGACATTTCTCTTTCCTTCTTAATATCTCACCTGCAGGGACAGAGGAAAAAAAGCTTCTATTTAATTTTGGCAGCTTCAGATTCTCAGTTGAAGGAGATAATAAAAACTAAAAGCCACACAACCCATCAAAGAGATTATTTTTGAACTGAACCCAAACAAGCTATTTGTTTATTTTAAACACATAGAACCATGGCTTAGGGTCATCCCTTTCATCCCTGTACTGTTTGGAATTTCTGCCTTATGATTTTTAGTTTCATCCTTGCACAGTTTGGAAATTCTAGTATTGTCTGCATGACAGCCAAAAAGGTGCAGGACACAGTGGTGGCAGCTCATCTTTTCTGTTCAGGCTCGCTCTCCTTTTCTTCCTGAGTGTGTGGAGAAAGGCATTCAGCCTGAAAGTTTGTGTTTTGTATCTAAATAAACATCACTCCAAAACCCCAAGAAGTGTGGATCAGGGAGGTGTGACTGGCTGCCAGCTGCAGTAAGTGCCTGTGACTATGCAGAGCAGACACCCACAGCCTGGGCGAGGGTGGCAGAGCTGACAGGGAAATGTGTGGCTGTGCCTCAGCAATCTACAACCTCGTACCCTCGCTTGAGAAGGATTGTTTCCAGTATGATCAGTCTTGTTGAGAGGGAAGAGGCAAATGCTGGCAGCACCTCAAAATAAAATATGTTTCTGGATCAACTTTGCATCCAACAAACACACTCAGGCGTTAGAGAAAAACTGTTTGTGCAGTGATTTGAATTCCCTTTTGAAAAACACAGCTTTAACAATCCTGGCATGTCACTGCTTTTCAGGAGGCTTTAAAGCAGGGTTCTGACTGATATCTACTGCATCCTTACTAAAATTATAAACAAAGACGACACACTAGGTTTCCTTTATTTACTATGTGTATTTTCATAGGACTGCTCTACAAACCACCTTTCAAAATGAAAGCCCATAAAAGCTGAGTTTTCTTAGGAAAGGTTGGAATGAAGACAAGGGGAGAGGAAGAAGGATTCACGGGACCACACATTTATCCTTTCCTCTGCTGTCTGCTTCTTGTGAGTGCATCTCTGAGCGAGAAAAGGCGAGCCACAGCTCCCTCTGGAGCTCATCAGCCAGCAGAGGTCAGGGGAAAACAGCATCCTCCTCCTGCCTTTCCCAGCACACCAGGCACGCCTGGAGCCTGACCTCAGCCCCTCTTCTGGCACTACCTCATGGCTATGCAACACAGCCAGAGACATGGGGTTTGCTCCCCATGTAAAACTGAGAGCAAGTTTCTGTGTGCAGCTGTTTCCTTGTGTTGGGCTCGATCCTGACAACTTTGTACCACATAAATCATCCCACTGACACTGGGGCTTTGCAGATTGGATCTCAGAGTTAGGAGATAACTATTTCTCCATTTCAGTAATTCCTGCAGCCAGGATTTATAGCCAATTCACAGTGTGCAATATAACTCACAGTCATTCCTCCAGCTCTGCTTGCTCCTCTTCCCTCCTCCTTTCTTTTCCCTTCCCGGTAGCATGAGGACTTTCCTTGCATGAGAACTAGAGGCAAACTAATTGGAAATGTGAACACTGGGTTTCAAAGGCAGCTTTTTGCTAAGCAATGTCATATTGTGAAAGTCACTGATTTCCCACATTCCAGCCTTCCCATGTAATGTTTCTGTGCATTACTGCCTCGCCAGCTGCATAAGCAGGAAGTTTTACTGCTCAACAAATCAGACTCCCACCGAGTTGTCATTTTGACACTGTGTGATATATTCTCTGGAATGTCTTCACTGAGTAGCCAGATTGACTAAAGCTATCAAAAACCAGCCAGTTTGCAAGCCAAAGGTCCAGCAAACCCTCCCACACAAACAAGCAGGGAACAAACCACGTATCTCATCCAAATGGATGGAGGAACCATTTACACCAGACTTGCTTTTCATACAGTAAGAATGTTTTCTTTAAAAGCAACAAGTGTCTATCTAAGATTCCTGGACAGAAAATATGCTTGAACAGTGGGTGCTTGGAAGGAAATGAGCAGCTGCTTATTGTCACATTCACATTCTCTGGAAAAATTCCTTCGCCCAGGATTTTTCTCCTGGGAAGCTGAGAAGCCTCAGAGAAAAAGAAAACAATTATTATGTCATTTGCTTCTCCTGTGTTATGCTGGAATGTGTTTGGAGATTGTTTACCCACAGGTGATTGTTCCATTGGATTCTGCTGTGAGTTGTTTTCACTCTTTGGCCAATCAGGGCCAAGCTGTGTCAGAACTCTGAAAAGAGCCATGAGTTTTCATTTTTATCTTTTTAGCATTCTGTAAATATCCTTTCTGTATTCTTTAGTATAGTTTAGTATAGTATTCTTTAAGATAATACAGTATCATAAAATAATAAATTAGCCTTCTGAGAACATGAAGTCAGATTCATCATTCCTTCCTTCATCAGGGCACCCTGCAAATGCAATAGGTTATGGCAAACAGACCTGTAACTTCCTGTTCAAAGCAACAAAAATACAAAATCTGTGGGCTGGCTTGTCCCCTGGTTGGTGTCCAGTCTGGAGACACAGGAAAAGGAAACACTGGTCTCAGTTTTCACTTGATTTTCCAGTCTGTGTAACATAATAGGTTCGTATTAGATGCCATCTTCCTCCCCTGGGCAGGAAATGCAACAGAAGATGAACAAAAAAAAAAAATCAGGCTACTGCTGTCTTTCCTTTTCAGCTGAACAAAACATGATACGTGCATCTTGCCTGGGGGGAACAGGGAGAGCTGTGACTTCCAACAGGAGACAGTAACTCACGGCACAACCTGGTTTTGGTGTGCTCCCAGAGCACTGCTCCTCACTGCTCACCCTTAGTAAGGATTTGTGACAAAACCATTAGTCGACCTTTCTTAAAAACTAATTTTTTCATATATATGTAGGTGATGCATTTATTTTAATAAGGGGTTTGAGTACATGCATCTGTCTAAATTTATTTTTCAGGAAGGAAACAAGAATAAATCTGGGTAAGAACAGAATATATTTCCTAAATAAGCCCAAAAGCATTATTAAATTTTTTATTCATTCCATAAGCAGAACATTCCCAGACTGCAGCATGAATTTTACTACAGCAGAACATCTAAATTTTAATATTCTTTACCTATATCTTAAATGCACTGAAGAAATGTACCAGATCTGCTGCTGTATGTAAAAGGATGCCTAAAGCAAAATAAAAGGGATTCCTGAATTATTGTATCTCTCTTTGCAGTGGGCTTCTGTGTGACACAAAGCTCTCTTTGCCCACTAATTGATTTAAGAAACAACATTTTGGGGATCTATTTTTTGGATTAAAATATTTTTAAACGTCTCTTAAAAAAGGAGCAATGGGTCTATCACTTGAAAAGCCCAGAGGACAGATGGTCATGGAGATTAATGTTGTCTGTTTATCCACAAAAAGACAGAGGCAAGACAATCCTCTCCAGCACTGATTTCCATGTAAGCTCAAGCTTATTTCTGAGGCAATAATAGCAGGGTGATGAAGAGAATAGTGCAGTGCCAGTGCAGGCAGCAGTCCTGATCCAAACTTCCTGACCAGGTCCTCACTTTTGGCTAGGTCATCAGCCAGACCACTGCACCTTGTGCCTGCTCTCCTTGTCTTGGGACTTGAATCTCCCTTTTCTTTTGCACAGATGAAAATGAATCAAATTGCACCAAGCACAGGCAATGCCTTAGCCTGCTCAGGGCAAGGAGAATGTGCCCAAATGGCCTGAATTGCTGGTCATCCTCAAGCACAGAGCTCCAAAAACAATCAAGAGAGGAGAAACTGTGTGTATAAGGACTCTTTCACTTCTCATTCAGGCATGACAAGAAAGCAGCTCAGCAGAACAATTTATATGCAGGCTGGAATGGTTCACTGACCTAATAAAACACAGAGCATTCTTCAATGAAGAGAAAATGTTACCAGACTCAAGCCCCTAACAAGTTGGGAATATGACCTGTGCTGAGAGTATACTTTGCAATTCCCCACATTAATTATTCACTACCAGTTGCAAAGATGAGGATAAAGCAGAGCTACAGTAATTTTCAAATTAATAGTGTTGCAATCAGACTAAAACTGGTCCATAAATGAGAAAAAGGATTTACTAATGGTTTCAAAATCTCAGTTCCTAGCAGAATATTCCCCAAACATCCAAATGTGCACCTGCACGTGCTTATTTTGTTTATGGTGGTTTCATTCTGCAAGATGCTGAAGTATTCCACAGCTATCCCAACATGATACTATTGCATGTCCCGAGTTTCACCTGATGGCAGACAATAGCCAAAATGAAGATCATGAGACCAAGACAGAGACATTTCAGTGCAAGGGGAGTGGGGAGTCCCCTGCCTGTATTGCAGTGACAATCCCCCACTGATTCCTGAGGTTTAGGAGTCTTGCCTACCACTCACTCCCAGGGCATCCTTTGGAGGTAGAGATGGAGAGATCAGGATCCTCCTTAGCTGACAGAAAATGTTATCAGCTGCTGAGATAACGTGACAGCAAACAGGATTGCAGTGCATCACACACTGACTCTGGGAGTGCAGTCTAGCAGCTCAGTAGTTTTTCCATATAGTAGTAATTATTTTTCTCATTTTTACTGAACTAATAACTAAATTAGATTTATTTCCTGCTTTAATATCTCTAAAAGGCCCCATAAGTATATCAGAGTACACATCAGCATGAAGACCCAGACATAATTAGGCAAAGCACTGACATTGCAATGCTATCTATATGGTTTGCAATTTTTCTGACCATTTTTTTTCTTCTGAAATGTGTGCTAGGTCATGCAAACTAACTCTTATTGTTGGAGCTCTGTGGTAAAGTGAATATATTAGAAATGCAAACTGTCACCACAACCATCACAATTACATTTACAGCTCCCTCTGTGTCTTGTAGTAATTTGTTCTCCCGCATTGCATCCCTCAGAGGTTTCTACCAGATTATTTTTTATTATTCAGAAAGGTAATTTATTGAAGAAGTGCTTTGCATCTCTGTCAGAGGTACATGAAGCGAGAAATAGGGTGAGCAAACCTCAAAATGATTGGTAGCTTGATATGGATAAGGATCCAAATTTTCAAGCATTGCACAAAATTTGGAATTTTATTACATGGGAAGTATTCTTTCTCCCTAAAATTTAATCTGTGGCTGTAATTACTGCCATTCAGTGGATCACACATCTGAGGTTACTCAGAGAGAGCTTGCAGAGAAAGTTATTTATTTACAAACCCAGATCAACACAGATGAGGAATTTCAGATAAAATCAAGCTGTGGGAGAACATATGTGCCTAAAACTCAGCATGGGCAAAACTATTTCCTCACTGCCCTTGAAGCAGAAAAAGGGGACTGGAAATTGCTGGTGTCCCGAATCCATAACGTGTTTTTCAGAGCTGTGTGCATTTGGGACCTTTACAGCAGCAGATATATTGGTACATCCATCTCACTAATGATCTGTTGAGCATCAGTTATACCCTCTAAAGGGTGAATGACATTTTTCTACCTCTACTAGTTTCTGCCAGTAGAATCCAAACAATGGTGTCCTTTGTTAGAAACATCTTTTTTGGCCAGAACACACCCACTTGGGGATTTTTTTTTTTTTTATTTCTTATTTTTTATTTTAAAGGATTGAAAATCACTCAGCGAGATCAAATCTTTATTTGGAGCCTAGAAGAATCCAAAGAGTTGTTCCCTTTCTGCAGTCAGGATAATGTTTCATCTGAGCAGTGCTGCTTGGGTGCATAATGCACCCAGAGAGATGGAGCTCGTCCTCCAGTGGACCAGTTGAACTGTGCTATTTTGTGAAACTGCTGGTCTGACCTTCCAGTTTGTGTCCTGTGAGAAGGATCAGCAACATCCCTACAGTGTCATGATCATGCCATTCCTGGCACACAGCCTCTCCACGTTCATTTTGTTTTATCAATAGGTGATATATTTTACCTACAAACACTTGAAAGGGCTAGAAGTGCCAGCTTTAGCACAAAATCCACTTCTTTCACATTTAATGGCTTCATTTTTGTCCACAGCTCGAGCTCTGCCAGCTGCATTTCCTGACAAGAGCAGTCAATGATATTGTTAAATCTGCCCCATGCTCTGTGTCCATACTGGGTTGTATCTCCCCAGCTACAGCTCTTTGCTTTTGAGAATGTCACAGCAAATCAAAGTAACCACTAAGCAGCAAGGAGGAAACAAACATGAAAACAACACGTACCCATAGAAAAAGCAAACCTGAGACTGATCAAGCTCCCTGCTCCACAGAAGAGCAGTAGAACAAGTTGAAATATGCACTGGACCCACAGAGAAGTCATCAGTTCAAAACCAACACCAGCCAGAAATAAAAGCAGTGCCTGTGAATCACCCAGAAGTGTCAGCACAGGGATGGTGACTTAAGGGATAAGCTGAAGTATCTACCAGTAGGTGATCTTTTGGCTGCATTTCTGTGTTCTTTGTCAGCAAGATACAGCCTGATGCATTGCCTTAGCTGGCCCACACAGATGTTACTGCTTGAGGCTATTTTCTCTCTTCCTTCCAAAGGCAGGAGGCACTCAGAAGCAGGTCAATTTGCTTAGCTTCCATACAGAAAAAAAAGAAAAGGAAAAAAAAAGAAAAGAAAAAAAAGAAAAAAGGCAGAAACTGAAAGAAAAGCTATTTTGAAAACTATGTCTGCTAATCAGCACTGCAGCCTGATTCAGTCTCCTCATCAGAGCCTTGGCTCAGGATGCCTGATGACAGGTAATTTTGATTCAGAAAGAAATAGTCTTTGCAGTCTCATGGCCAGGAAAGGACAAGGATGTTTCAGTTGCTAAAACATTGCAGAAGATCTCTTTCTTCTAAGATTTCAAGGCCATGGTGTAATATTTCCCCTCTTTTTTTTTTTTTTTACTTTATGAGGGTGGTGATATGTCTTATTTCAGCAAAATTAAAAGCTTTTCACTACTTATTATCTCCTTCTAGTGAGAAATGGTGTAATGAGGTCCTTTTGTCTAAAGGTGGCTTAGGTTAAACTAGGACAGTTTTTGATAATCCACAGAAGCAGTGGGAGTCTGGAGGACAAGTCTGGCTGTTTGTAATCTCTGTGTCTGGTCAGATACTGATGGTTAGCAGTGTGACCCTTCACCCAGCAAAGCACGCCCAGTGCTTAACTTTGCCCCCAGACCCATCTGGTTTTACACAACAGATAATTTGCTTAATACTGTTTATATTTTAGTAGGAGTGTTGCTGCAGATCAATGGGAACAAAGGCAGGCAGCAGAAGTCACTGAAATTGTGGGAGTCCATGGCTGGTGCTACTCACAGCAGGAGAGCAGGGTTCACTTCAAACACAACATTTCAGGTGTTGGGTGGTTTTAGTAATCCAGAAATATTTATTTTGCAGGCAAATTCCTCTCTTCGGCTGACAAAGCAGAAGGTCTGAATACCTTTGAGATTTTAGGGCTGAAGAGTTTGGTATGGAGCTTCATGGAGGTCGATAAAAGAGTTTCAAAAAGCACTTCACTGGGTCAAGTGAGCCTAGAGGGGATAAGCCATGAAAAGGGTCACAGGAAATTTTAAGTGATTGTAAGGTCAAAATCCATTAAAGCCATCAAAGAGAAAAAGCTGCTGCATTAAACAGCAAATTCAGCAAGCTGTGAATGCCTTTCAGTGTGTGGGAGGAGGGTGCCTGTTTTATGTGGTGCTCTGTGCATCACCTGTGTTTTATCTTAGCACCTGCAGCTGCTTGTCACTTTATCAGAACCACCCCTCCTCTGAAATACAGCACAGAACCACACTGCTCCTTCAATCTGCATCACCACCTTCAGCATGGCTCACCTTATCTAACCCACCCGTTCAGGGCAGCCGAAGATCATGGAAGTGGTTCCAAGCTGTAAGTGGTGGCCTTAGAGAATTGTGGCACGTTACAGGCTTGAGAAACACCATTGCAAATGAAATTCTGTGCTTTTCTGAAGAGCATGGAGATGTCAGCACTGGCAGCAGGGGAATGAGGAAGGCTTTGGTGACAAGCACTGACTGCCAGCAAGCCTGCACCCAGGACCTGTGGACAGCCCCTGTCCCAGTGATATATCCTGCCTAACTGCAGCAAAGGGAAGACACAAATGTGTTTATATCCATGGCATTAGGACTAGCTCCCAAGAGAGATGGAAAACTTATCAAACCCCTGTTGTCTTGGGTCAAGGTACCAGGGCTTTCTTAAAAGGAGGGCAAAAAAAATACGAGTCTTTTCAAAGTCATGCTCGTACCTGGGAGGGTTGCAATAATTTGATTTGCTCTCCTAGTGTCTGATAATTTATTTAGTTTTCCTGTGAGACGCTCTAGCATTTTTGTTTGCTATTTTGAAATTGGAACTCCTCCACAGAGGCCAAGGAGTGGGACCAGAAAGGATCCAAACTAGTTATCATTAACAAATGTTGAAGCCTGCCTGATGGGTATTGAGATGGAGTTGTATTTAAGAAAGTTAAAGAAAGGGAGGACAAGGTGGAGATGTCAGGAAGGAAAAGGGGAGAGATAACACTGCATTCATTTACCTAAAGGTGCTTGTGAATTCCTTTGCAAAAAAGAGAATTTCTTCCCCAGACGGCAGGGAGGCAGAAGTGCTCCTCCAGTTCAGAACAGGTTTGGTACTGACCTGAACCCTTAGTTCACTTTGAATTGAACTCCTTTGGATTTATCACTGGAGTCAGAGATGCCATAAGTAATAAAGGCAGTTCATGCTATATTTTCATAGCTACTTGGTCATTTGTAAGGCAACTGAACAAAAAAAAAGGTAGAAACGAAAAGTTGAAAGTCAGTTTGAACTTATGTGTTTTATTCAGATCAAGACTGCACCTCACCTGTTGCTGAAACCATTGCTGAATTAATAATTTGACTCCCTGCAACTGGATCTGTTGTCAGTACAAAAAAAACCCCAAGTTCATGCTATATTTTCATAGCTACTTGGTCATTTGTAAGGCAACTGAACAAAAAAAAAAGGTAGAAACGAAAAGTTGAAAGTCAGTTTGAACTTATGTGTTTTATTCAGATCAAGACTGGACCTCACCTGTTGCTGAAACCATTGCTGAATTAATAATTTGACTGTCTGCCGTTGGGTCTGTTGTCAGTACAAAAAAAAACCCAAACAATAAGAATGTGATTGTTTGTGTAAGGTTAAAAATATACAGAAAATGTAAGCAACAAAAGAAAGAAAAAAAGGTGAAATAACCATCTGAACAAATGCTGCTGTCCTCAATACCTTGATTTCACTTTCTAAGAGGTGGTGGGAAGACATTGTCCAAGTTTCAGACTATCTCAAAACAAAATCTATAGATTTTCAACTGATTTTAGGAAAGCGGGTTAGTGCTAGGGACATCATGGTCCATGAATATCAAAAAGCACCAAGTGATTTTAAATCTAGAACAAAACTTTATGGTTTGGGCTCATCTTTTCTAAATTCTGAATGTCTGAGCTGTTGTATAATTGAAATAAGAATTGATCCAAGATTGTGGATCAAAAATCTCTTATTGGAGATGTGAGATCAAAGGGGAGAGAAAAAGGAAGAGGGAAAATAAGGGATTAAATTATTTCAGAGTTACGGAGGCCATGACCCTTTGAACTCATGTAGGTTTGAACCAGTGGTTGCAGCATTTTTTAACAGCTCAGCAAGAACTGTAGATCCCAGTTAGTTTGAGTAAGCAGAGGCCAAGATTCCAGCATGGATCAGGAGAGGTGGAGAAAGAAGGAGATGGAGAATGACAGCTTGAGGGCCGGGGTCCAAGCAGCCCCTATAATCATGGCCATGCCTGCCCTGCCTAAGGGCAGCTGAGGGATCCAGGAGGCTTGGCACAGAATGAAATGCAAATGTAGCAGCCAAGCAAGAGCAGCAATACAGCTCCAAAAGCTGCCAGTGCAGCAGCATCTGGGCTGAAGGGAGAGACCAGCGCACAAAGTGCCACAAAAGCAATATTTCACTACATCACAGGAATAATTAGGGAACCTAAATCTACCTACTTAAAAATGCCTGATCATCCCTGGGAGAGGAACAAAAGGTTATTCTCCCATCAAATAAAAGTTGCTGCATTTTTGCATGCTGTCTTTCAGTAATCATCCCTATTTTGAAGCTCTATCAGCATTCCACCTCCTGCAGCAGAGGTCTGAGGGGGACTGTGGTCATTCAGAGCCCTGTGTGCAGTGACAGCTCCACAGTCAGGATTGCTGCAGCATTAACACTCAGTGATGTGCAGAAAGGCAGCACAGCCTCGGGGCTGATGGAGGCACTGCTGTGTTTTAGCTGTCAGCCCCTCGAGTCCCCTGCTCTGCTGAGAGGAGCTGGGTGTCCCACGGCCACCCATCCCTGCAGGCAGGGAGGAACAACATCAATTACCCCCGGTGGGAAGGGGTCACTGCCAGCCCCACTGTGCATACAAAGCTTTGGACATGGCAGGAGCCTTTGGGCACAAATGTGTTCTCACACCTTCACTGCCAAACTCCTCCTGCCTTGGCTCTCCTAGCCCATTGCAGCCACTTGCTGTGTTACACGGCTTTTTGTACTCCACCCAATTATCCCATGCCTCCTTCCATGTAAAATGCAAATCATTCCCACTCTCACCATACTGGCACTGCCATGTTTCTGAATTACCCAGCCTCTGATGGGTGCTTCCTGCATTTACCTTAATAGGCAGGGAGAGACAGGACAGGAGGAATTTGGGTACCTGCCTATGGCATCTCCCTACATCAAAGCAGGTTGGGATTGCAGATGTGTGACATCCCAGAAATGTGAGATTTTAATGCTAGATGTTCTGAAACAACATTGATAAGTACAGCTTAATCAAAGACACAAAAACTAGCTATTCAATTTTTCCATGAAGTCAACAAAAAACACATCTGGCTTCTTGTGTTTGAAAGAACAACTCAGCGCTCACATCTTATTTGTACAAAAGAATAAAGTAAAAAGGTAAGTATTTTAACAAGTAACGGTTCAAAAGGGCAATGGATGAATAGATTTTAGGATTTATGCTTGGTTGAATGCAAAATCACACCCAAAACTGTGTGAAAACAATCCATCCTTATTAAGGCCTTTCTTACCCATATGAACATCTGAGAACATGATGGAGGAGTTTTCCCATATGGAAGCGAAAGCTCTAACAATCTTTGGCCTGTCCTCTTGCTTTTCTGAGAATCTTTGTCATCAGCCTCTCTGCTCTGATGAGGCAGCTCTTACCAGAGCTTCAGCCAAAAAGTTTCCACATGACACAGCATTTCCCATAAGGATTTCTGGGACCTATCGAGCCTCTGGGTTTCACATTCTCAATTCCAAACCACTTTTCTGGTTTTTAATTACAAGCCAACTAACCTTCTGCAAGGAAGCACGTGATCCTGCACTAAAGTCTTCCCTCATTTCCCAGCCCTCACATTCTTCCTTTGTTGTGTTCCTGCAGGTGTCTGTGAGCCCACGTGCATGAACGGGGGGAGATGTGTCCACCCCAATGTCTGTGACTGCCCGTCCGGCTGGAGGGGAAAGCACTGCAGCAAACGTAAGCACCTCCACTCCCATCCAAGTTTATATTCATTAGTGCAGTCAACAGCAATTTGCAATCTTTTAATACTAAAAACCAGCACAGAATCTGTTTTGCCACTTCAGCAGTTTGAAGAAATAACAGTTTTAAGTACAGGTGCTACAAAATGCTGTAAACACTTGATGCTTGCAGAGGAGAAAAAGCGTGTGGGGGAACCCTGGTTCTGCTTCATGCAGCTCTGTTATACATCTTGTTATGGAAATTCATTTTTACAGTATTAAACTTGAAGCATTGATTTTATGTTTTAACAGCTTCACATATTTTGTTATATTCTGCAGAGAAATGTCATGTATTTCAAAGTACAGAACTATCTAAAGCCTGCTATAAAGCTTTCCAAACTGATGTACTCTCAAGGTCATTGGTGCATAATTTGGAGAATGACGTGTTCTTACTCTGTAACTCTGACTACAGTTACATAAAAATGTAATTAAAAAAAAAAACCTCTCACCCTAAAATATTTTCAAGGAATATTTTTCCATACATGGCTATTCATTACCGTGAAGTTGACAGATAAACTGAATAAATTTATAATCAAGATGACATACTGTATGTAAACCAGATTAAAATATTGGCTTTTTACCCTTTAGGTCCTGCTAGTAAATATGATTTCAGAACCAGTGGCTTGAATTTATAATATTAATAATTTATTCAGAAATGCTGAAGGAAGGAAGTGTCTCTCATACATATAGACCAGATCATACACTCACTCTTTCAGGATCTCTGAACAAAAAATATATACAATAAACATATCAAACTTTTCTATGAAAATATTTGTTTTTTACATAGAATATGTAGTGCATGAATGTATCATAGAGAGATTTTTCTTAGCTGATGATGAGCTAAGCATTAGAAATGCCAAGTCTCCCAGCAGACAGTTAGCAGAGATAAATTTCTTAAGAAGAAAATATCAAAGAATGCTGATCATCATACTGAGGAAGTGATGAACAGAACACACCCATTCCTTTGCAAGTTGGCCACATGGAATAAAGCCTAAGGTCACCTCTCAGCCAGCTGTTGAGGTACATCACATCCATCCTCTCACTGGTTCCCTGTCCCTGTCCAGCTGTTTGCCTGCAGAGGTGTCTCCATGGAGGGGAGTGTGTCGGTCCCAACGTCTGCCAGTGCTCCAGAGGATGGGTGGGAACGTTCTGCCAGACCCGTGAGTGCTCCTGATTCCTGCAGCTTTGTGACACCGCAGGGTTTTACACATTGCATTCTCTCCTCTGTGTGTATTCTGTCTGGTTTGTGCCTCAACTCAATCATCTTAAAGGTCTTTTCCAGCCTAAAAGATTCCATGATTCTATTACGTGTAAAAGTCAACCATAACATGATTAGCACCTAAATTCTTCCTCTTTATTTGTCAGAACTGTCCTATGCTGCCAGTGAAACTGGTAGGTACTTTCAAAGACATTTCTAGATTCAGCATAAGAGGCTTGACTCATCTTTTTTCTCACATTGATGCTGACATCAATCTGTCAGCCAAAATAAGTACTTTTTAAATTAAATAATTTGAAATACAAGGTAAAAAGGAGAGGTCAAGGAGAAAAGGAAATGGAGTACCCATTCTCTATACCCACGTGGCATTAAGCACAGAAATTCTGTGTGTCTGCTAACCTTAGAGTCTGACCCTGTAAATTCTGCTTGTTCAGACTGACCAAGGTGGCTGGAAGTATTTGCATTTGGAGGGGTGGCAGAGCTGGAATGGGAAGAGATCTGTTATTGCCAATTACATCCAGGGTCACTTCAGCTTGTTGCTGCCATTAGCTTTACAGCAAAAGGGTATGAGGAAAATATCAAGGCATTATCCCCTGTAAAGGGCATTATCTCCTTTATCATCCTTTCCCTCACACTCACAGAGCATAATTACTTATGGAAATCTTCTGTCAGCTAACTCCCAATGGCTGTGTAATTGTTTCTTTGTGCCAGCTGTCTTCTAGTTCAAACATGGGAATGTTTAAAGTTATTGATGGCATATTCTTGACTCAGTTTATAAAATAAATAAACAAATCGTGCTTGCTCATGTGAAAGGCAAGTAGGACTAGCATTAACAATTTCTGCTGTCCTATGCAGGCACACAAGCCAGGTAATTTTTTATAGATTTATCTAACCTTTGAAACTTTGCTCCAAATCCCTTCATTTGCTAGTCATTCTGATTTTACTACTTCTTCCCATAGTGGGAGGTTAAATCTTTTTTTTTTTCTTGTCCAAAAGGGTCTGGCTGAAACTCCCAGGTCCCACAGCAACCCCAAATTTGTGCTTTTTTAAAGAGAAGGAGAGTAGACTATTGTCAGAGAGCAGATGGTGAGGTCTTACAATGCTGCTCCAGGGTATTCTCAGTGAGGCAGGGGCGAAGCAGGGGAACAGGAAAGTCTTCATCCTCACAGATGTTAGGCATGAAGTGTAACCCTGAAAGTAAGTCATGTTTCATGTTTTAATGGGAGGCCATTCCCTCAAACCCTGGACTCGATGGAACAAATGAATTTATCTGTCTAAACATGAGAAGCCTCCTGATTGCCTCCCTTGCTCACCTTCTCCTGAGCTCTGGCAGAGGCTGCAGCAGCACAGAAACCAACTGAAACCAACCCCTGGTCACTGGTTTTGTTGCTCTTGTACTGCTTTGGCCTCTGTCCCATCTCCCAGCAGCACAGGGACACTGGGCCAAACCCGCAGGCTCTGCCAAAACCCGTCAGCTTCTGGCAAGGAGCTCTTGGGTTCATCGCTCCACTCCCCTGTGCAAAACTGCTTTGTCACATTTAAGCTCCTGAGGTTTCCCTGAGCACAGCACCCCTGTCTTGCTTGGATGTGTATTCCCAAACTCCACTGTAACATCAGCAAGGCTGAATTCAACCTAGATTTGCACCACTTTAACCACAGACTTTGGCTATAAAACTCAACAACGGAGCAAAATGTTCACATTGTAAGATGATAAAGTAGTAGATGCTACATTATATGAACATATTATTTCATACTTATATTTGTTTATTCTATAACATTAAATTAAATCAAAACTACAGGCTTTTACACTATATTGAATATTTTGATTCATAATGTTATTATTTCTATGTTTTCAAATTATTAATCTAATTTTTTTCTATTTCGTTAATCTCAATAATTTCCATTTCATAATGCAAATATTTCATCTCACTCTACAAGTAACAATTCAGAGGATAGGTGTTTTCAACAACCACTCTCTAACCTAGAATCCATTAGGGCAGGATTTTTTCTCAGGGGCTTTTTCAAGGGTAGGAGATAATTAGATAATCCCAGCTTCATTCTTTGTTTTCAGCCTGTAGATTCACTCGACTGTCCTTATCAGGATGGTGGTGATGGAAATGAAGATACAGGTTTCATCTACACCCCAAACCTCATTTTTTCCTGCCTCACTTCCTGACACATTGAGGAGGGTGACTAAACCACAGGATACACAGAGACTTCCACTACCATTTTCTGGACATTTCCCAGATGGAACAGGTTGTTGCAGTCCCTTATACTGAGATAGCCAGAGTAGGTCCTTAAGCCAATGAAAGGAAGAATGGACAAATACTAGGAAATCATCTTGGACATCTACTTTTTGATTTATCTTTCATAAGAGTCCCAGATCACCTCCATCTGAATGGTCCATCTGAGCCCACATGGACTATTCAAGATGTTTGGAGGCAGCAGCTGCCACAATAATTCCTCTCTAAACACTTTCTTTCTTCAGCCTTCTACTAAAAAAGGCAAAACATTTTCTACTTTTAGGTCTCCAATAATTTCACTGTTTGCAACCTCAAATACTGATGTCTCAGGTTTTCTTGTCACCTTTCACCAGGAACAAAGACATAAATCTCTACCACAAGTGATAACCCAAAAGGTTTCAACTTTCAGCAGACAAACCCACTGACAGTATCCTAGAGCAGATTTTCCATTTTACTGCAATAAAGATTGGCAATGTCTAAGGCAGAATAAGTTTGTATCTAAAATATTTTGAAAATGCCTCAGAGAGCTAGAATGGGGCTGTAATATCAGAGGTAACAAGGAACTTATAACTAATTTGGAGCAGCTCTGCTACATATTGGAGATGCAATCACACAGGCAAAAACTCTGCCTCTTTTGCAACGATGCACAATGAAATTGCATGTCCGTGTCATGCAGTGAATTATAATTTCTTAATGCTAAAATCAGTCAAACTCACAATGACATTCCAGAGACATCTGTGCAGGAAAGTTTATTTACAGTTTCACAGGTCCCTGGCTGCAACTAGAGAACTTGGCAAGAGCAAAAGAGACTTTCAGTAGACATTGATAATGGATAAAACACAATAGTCCTCCTTTATCAGACTGTAAATAAAGAGGTCAGTCAAAAGAGTAGTTTTCTTCCCCACTCATCTGTAACTGAACAGAATGGCTTCTGAAAGAGAATCGATAAAATAGGTCATTTGTCCCAACAAATAGGGTGTATGGGGGAATACACACGTTATCCTTGATAAATACCTGTGACTTTGAGGGGCATAGTTTAAGGAATAATGGTCAATTTTCAGACTGTACTGCAAATGTAGGGAAATAACCTTTTGGAAGAACAGGTTAAAAAAAAAGTAATTTGAAATATTCAATGTGTCTCAACTATAGAAAAGAGCAGCTTTATAGAGGAGGGTTCTTCCATTAGAATTATTTTTGTCTGATTCTGCTTTTAGCTCCCATGGCTGCAAAAATATCCAAAAACTTGCCTTTCTGAAAAGAAAGAAACAGTATGCCAGGATCACTGTGTTTTCCCATCAGTAATTTCATTCCTATTCCATATTAGACACCAGTTTAAAGAT
The DNA here is from genome assembly GCF_014805655.1 of Passer montanus. Classification (NCBI taxonomy): domain Eukaryota; kingdom Metazoa; phylum Chordata; class Aves; order Passeriformes; family Passeridae; genus Passer; species Passer montanus. The sequence continues at coordinate 23,344,852 of NW_024356504.1, read as the reverse complement.
CCAGGTCTGTGGCTTCCCCTTGCTTCCTGTGCTGGTAACTCACATCTCTCTTTTTCTTGGGCTCAGAAAGAAACACTGGGCCAAAGAAATGAACATCTGGCAGCAGAACCGGATCACCCTGACAGATACACCCAAAACACAGCTCAGTAAAGTCAGAAGGCTTCTGGCCAGAGGTACAGGTCTGTTGTTTGAGGCTCTGAATGCAGGATCATGATATAATTCTAACAATTAATTATAAAGTATAAGAAGGTTATAGTTGTGAAGGATGTTCATCATTAAAATTCATGCTGCTGTCTTCTGTTCTAATATTATTGAACCCATACTGGCTCCTCATTGCCCTTCAGAATAACTTCTCTTTATTTGCATGTTATAAGTGTCAAGCTTATGGCCTTATAATTTCCTCAATATTCTTCACATTCTCTCTCTCTGCCTTGAACAACATCCTGGGCAGGATTTCCTCAAGCTTTCCTCTGTAACCCTTCCAAACCTTAAAAAAGCAAATAATTTTGAAAAGAATGTCGTTTGCATGCAAATTATAGCTCTGTTCTTTTAACATGCAGGGATAAAACTCTTTCTGTAATTGGCATTTATTGATTATAATTTTAACATAAGCTTAGCCTGTCAAATGACTTTGCTGAATCTGTACAGGATAATGCATACATAGCTGGTGTCATTTTTAGTGTTTAGTGGCTTAGCATCCCTTGTAAATACATTTATGAAATATTCATTTGAACTTCAGCTCTGTTATTATCCTCTGTGATGTCAATTCCAATTTTCCTCCAAAATGTTTTGAACTTTTCTCCTAACTGAGCTCTTGTTTTTCTGAGCGCTACAGAAAGAAGCTGGGGGGTGAACAGGGAGAGATAGGAAGAAAAGGATGAAAAAAGGAGGAAATATTTTCCCTTTTTAAAATTCATTTTCACACACTGAGAATCAGGAAAACCACAGACAGAAAACAAAATCCTAGTACCTCATCTGATGCCCATGTGTACCAGAACACCCCCAGATGCTGTAGGGATCTGCAGAAAATCCACTTCTTTTTGCATTACCTGTTCCTATTTTATCTGCTACCAAGATGAAAGGAAAATCAGCTTCCATTTTTCTCCATTCATGTCAAACAAATAATAGAAATATACACAATTCTTCCCCTAATAATATTATCACACACAGGTCTCTCTCTTCCTGCTTACCATACAGTGGAGCAAAACTTGCTGGGGCACAAGGAGCCTTTTCTGCTGACAATGTAACCCCTGTTGGGAAATGATTCTGCTCCAGTGAGCCAAACTCTTAAGAATTTTCCAATTGTAAATCTGTCTTTTCAAGGAGACTTACCATACAGTGGAGCAAAACTTGCTGGGGCACAAGGAGCCTTTTCTGCTGACAATGTAACCCCTGTTGGGAAATGATTCTGCTCCAGTGAGCCAAACTCTAAGAATTTTCCAATTGTAAATGTGTCTTTTCAAGGTTCCTGGAGGAGCTGGAGTATCACTCCAGAGATAAGATCCCTGTTCTAGCTTGAGTGTGATTTCATTCCTCCTCTGCCCCCTCCACACCCAGAATTCAAACTTGCCCCCTGCCCTTTCAGAAAAAGGAGAAATTCTGAGCTTTTCAGTTCACTGTTCTGTATCTTAAGGAGATTTTTGCAACGGACACCCAACAAAACCAAGTTTCCTCCTTAAAATTTGTTTCAAGGAAACAGCACTTTTGCCTTTTCAAAGTGGCAGGGATACACCAACAAGCTCATAGACCAGGGAAGCAAGTCTGTGAGGTCAGTGGAGTCCTGCAGCACACAGCCACTGGCACAGCTGGCTGCTCCCAGAGGAGCACCTGGAGGTCACCAGCACATGCAGGTCTGTGTGTGTTCTTATTCTGGACATGCTCTGGGGCAGTGCTTTGACACAGCATGAGCTCTCACTACCTGATCATAAAAACACTCTTTTGCCAAGCTGGTTACAGTCTCTCCTCTTTAAGAAGTGTGGAGTGGCAGCAAGCCTGGTTCCTTGCTTCTCTGCCCCATGGCTGTGAAGTTCGTTAGAGATATTTAGATTTTAATATTCCTCACTCTGTCAAAACCTCAGCCTCCTCACTGGCATAATAACCTGACAGAACTAACCCAATACAAATTCCAGGTCATTCCATGATGCCAAGGTCACCATTACAATTATTAAAATGCTGAGAATCACTTTTGGATGCCTTAGGATCCCACAATGTGTTTACTAAAGAAGTTTGTCCTGGTCTATGTCTGAGACTTCAGATCTCAACACAGAGACTTTTCACTAACTTAAATCTGAGGCAGAATCAGAACCTAAGTGCAACAAACTGAAATTGTGGAATTTGATCCTTCAGCCCCTTAATTTTTTTAAGCTGATCTCCTGTAGGAAAAAAAAAAAAAGCTCACAGGAATACAGCAAATTCCTTTAAATCTGATGGAATGTCTGCTCCATCATGAAGGAGGTTGGTCACAGACATGTGTCTACTTTATTTTCAGCTCTGTCTTAATGGGGCATGGTTGGCAGCTTCCTGTACTCCTCTGCCACACAAGAAAATGTAAGAAACCATTTGTTGAGTCACATCTGACCAGTGTTTAAGGCATTTAGTTAGACTGCCTGAAACTAGGATACAATATTCTGGCAATATTTGTAGAAGGTTTAGCTCATGAGATCTAATTAAAATACTGTGATGTGTGTTCTTCTTGAATTGGTGCCCTCTGAATTGGCTGTTCTTTTTCCTCTATGCCAAAACAATGTCATAACAATGGAAATTGCTAATGAGGATGAAAAACCAGCTGAAATTTGACTAATTGCTTTTTTCTCTTTTAAAAAATAATAGAACACTGATCCTTTTATGAACAGAATATCTCCCAAGTGATGGGCCTTTATAAATGCAGTGCTCTAGATAAAACATTTCTCTGGTTTTTTCCCCCTTGGGATAAGTAGATCATTCCTAATTCTCTATGACCACTAAATCACATGTTCTTTGGTTTCTAGAGGTCTAAAGTGTGAAGTTCACCAAATTCTCCCATTTATTTATTTATTGTGATAGAATCACCTTTGGGAGTGTTCTTTCATCTCAGCTCGAGGTCAGCTCTTTTAACAGCTGTTTTTTATTTTAATTGGAACAAAAGTAAATCAGTTTTGGCACAAATCTTGCCCAATCATCAATGTTCAGAATGCATCCTGGCTTTCAAAATTAGGGCTCGTACTGATCCATTTCCAGCTGAGACAAGGTCATTATTTTGTCAGTCTTCTCTTTTCCCCATCATTGGGAACAAAAAGAAAAACTAAAAATTGTAAACATAAGAGACACAGAGGAGTGAGAAGCCTATGACAAACCATCTTTAGTTTTCAGTATCTTCAAATATTCACATCCTGATTGTGAGACTTATTCTAAAGACTTTTGTCTCTCCTTTGTGGCACTTTTTGAGCAAAACTGTCAATTTGGGAGCAGATGATCAGACCAAATGTCTGTGCTTGCAGAAGTGGCTGTGCTGGATCTGTGTGTGAGAAGAAGGTAATGCCCAAAGCCACTGATCCTTGTGGTAACAAAAATAACCAGATGTTACTGAAATAGCTTACAGGTAAATGAATAAAGCTTTGTTAACCCTATGGAAGATGTAAATAAGGTCATAGAATGACCTTTGAAAAGAGTTGAATGACTGCTCAGCTGCAAACTAGGCCAATAATCAAGTTCTGGATAACTTTTCACCCCTTTTTTTATGCCTTACCCTCAGTCAGACATGTCTGAATGCCAGAATGGTTTGCAAGGCTATTGCACCTCTGGCAGCTGGGCCTGACCTGGCCATCACACCAGAGGGTTTTTTTTCAGCCACAGTCATTTCCCATACCAAAACACAATTCCTGTCAGATGTCCTGGCTGGCCCAACCTCCAGCTCTCCAAACAGGAGGCTGCCCCATCATTCACCTGTACTGGAAGGCCAGGGGCAAAAATCAATGTATTTTCATTTCAATTACATAACATATTAAGAGAAAGCATGAAATTCTATTCAAATAGCCACTTAATTTTGTTAATGATAATTAGAATTTAATATCACAATTAAATTTCTGTATAGATTTAACAAGTACGTTCTCCTAATAAACTACATCTCCTACATCAATACTGAAATCATCTGATGTAGATAAGATGAGTAAGTGATGCAATTTTCTATACATAAAAAAACCTATTTAACAGGTTGGCCATAGCCTAGGAGAGTAAGGTGAACATTTTCTCAAATAATTACCAGAAGAAGTCTAAATGAAGGCAGAGATATTCCAAGATAAACTGGAATTACTCTCTGCAGGTACTTCCATTCAGGAGACTTCCCTTGCTAGGTCAAGAGTTGACCTTTTGGCTTCATCAGACCAAGATTACCAGGACTGCTTTAAAGAATAATTCTAGTTGTGAATGTGCAAAGTAGAATATTTGTCATTTCACAAATAAAGTGGAAGTCTATCACACTTAGAAGAAAATATTAAATAATAATAATTTTAAAAATCTAACTTCCTTTTCCACATGAACAAACTATTACACACTAAATCAGTCCTGACAGAAAAAGAAAGTAGAAAAAGACTTTGCAAATTATGTATGTCCAAAATGCCAAGTGACCAGTGACACATACAAACACACATGTCTCTCTAGCAATGATCTCACAACTCTCACAGTTTTTAAGACTGTTTGAAGCACTCTTCAGTTTCAGGGCTTATTCTGCGGAAATTCTGATTGGCTGCTCTGACATGGACATGTATTGCTCTGATGTGAAGAAGGAAATGTTCTGAATAAAAGGGACTTAACAGGTTTCCTTCAATCTGTGAGCCTTGCTGAAAGCTAAATTCAGTTAGTAATTAAAATTATGGATTTCATGGTGTCTGATATAAATTACATGGCTTATGTTATATGAAAGCAAATGAGCTACTCCTCCAAAAAGTTAAAACTATGAGAGATGTGGAAATGAAAAGCTAATTTACTAGCCTGGATTACAGTAAACTGTACACATACCCACATTTCTGTAAAAAACTTGAGATGATAAGCCTCCCAAAAGTTCATTTATCAGACTGGATTGGGTGCTATGAACAATCTGTATAAGCTTTAATCAACTTCTCCAAGCCTGTCAGTCATGGAAACATCACAGTCATTCTTCAAGTATTTAACTACATTATTAGAGCACGGTTTTGACTTTCCTAACACTGAACATAAAGTCTGCTGTGAGTAAAATTGATACTTCTGGTGAGCACAGGAAAAAGTTAGCTCAGGTCTCAGTGGCAGCATTTCCATGTCTGAAAGAAACTCAAGTCTCCACTGCCTGATTTTATCCCATTTTCCTGAGCCAAACCCACCAAGTTGCAAACCCTTTTCTCTGTCCAAACTCCAGTTTCCCCATGTCCTTCCTGGTGTGCTGTGGCTGAGTCCAGCCCCCAGCAGCTGTCTCCCCAATGGCTCCTTGTCTCTGATCAATACATTTAAAGAAAGAGATTTACATTTTATGCCACAGTCCTGCACAAAGCCCTGTCTTTCCCACAGCCCTGACACCTTATCACTTATTTCCTTTCCCATTTGGCATTGGTGCAGTTGATTTTTCCTCTGAAAGCACCAACTTTATCCTCCTTACTTAATTTTGTTTTATGGATTTCAAGCTGTTTCACTCATTTATCAAAAAGATTTTTAATTCTAAGCCTGCTTGCACTGCCTCAGAGTGTGACATAGTTCAAGAATGTGACATCTCACTGCCTTTAAGGAAAGTGGTGAATAGCAGAAAAATCAGGACCTACAGACTATTGATAAAATTATTCCTTGATAATGTTTTCTCAAACAGACCTTGCTCCATACTGATTTATTATGAATCAGTTACTGTTATGACTGTCTGAGTCATATCAGAGGTCTCCCTAAAGTGAAAAACATCTGTTCTTGTGGGCAGACTGACTTCCTCCCTCACTAAGCTTGAGGAGCTTATAAATTAATTGTTTAAAAATTTATGTTAGCATCTCCCCAGATACCAACTTAGTCTGAATCTTTGGCTGACATTCCCTTGCTTTTTTTTCTTATTTTTTCGTCATCTAAAGACATGCACTGTGCCTATTGGGACTATTTATACCCTTTGGGAGTTCTCAAAGAAAATCACTGCTGGTTTAGAAACTGCATCTTTAAATATGCTGGGGTAACTCTGAGGATCTCTTGACCTGGAAAAGCTGCTTCATGCAAAGACCCTCTTGTTTGCTGAGATGTTCCATATGGGGAGTTAATACTCAGCAGACAGCGTGCCATAAATGCAAATCCCAGTTATTGCCCAGCCATTTAACCTTGTAAACAGACCTTAAATCAGACTTTTCTGCATCTAAATACTCAGTTCTTTCTCTATTCTACCTTGCATTCATGTTGCCTTGCTAATTCTGATCATGTAAAACCTTTTATCACATTTAACCTTTCTGTCAAGAGTGAAGAAGGGGCGCTGAGCACATCAGCCTTGCCTGTGTCACCTGCAACCTTCTCTCCTCCCTGCTGCATTTTGCCATGGGAGTTAAAACTCAGGCTTTGCTCTGTTTCTGTTATGAATCTTCAAATAATGGGAGCAATACAGAGCAGTGACATGTAAAATTTCTCAAAGAAACCTGGATTAAATTGGAGAGGAGCAGCCTCTTCCCTCCCTTCAGCAGCAGCTGACGAGGGATGCTCTAGGTGACTGCACCTGAACTTAACTGGGAAAAGAATGCAAGGTTGGCTTCTTATCCAGTTTAGGACACTGATTTCCTCCTTTAAACTTAATTTTTGGTCTTCAACGTATTCTAAAATTAGAGTGAAATATTCATTAGAGCATTTATTTTTCCCACTAAGGAAATAGAATCATGGACTCACAGAATGGTTCAGCTTGGAAGGGACCTTAAAGATCACCCAGTTCCATCCTCTCTGTCCTTTATTTTTCTTTTCTTTGCACCAAGCATCTGCAGAGCAAGAATTATTTACTGTGGAAATACTGAAAATGTCATAGTTCCAATCAAATTGTCTGATGTGAATAGAAGCAGAGAGCTGGGAAAAAAAAACAATAAGTCTTCACTGAAAACCCCCCTTTTTTTTTTCCCCACAAAGTAAATAGTGCCTGGAGTCTGGTTTTGCCAGTGTATTTGGAAAAGCTGGATGGCCCATATTTGTTTAATCAAGTTATTCCCCATTCTCTGCTGTAATCTTTAGCATTGTTCCCACTCATGCAGTTAAGATTCCTGGAGGAACAATATACATTTCCCTAAATTATGCTTCATCTACATCCTATTTCTCACGTTTATATTGCCAATTGATTTGCAATTCATTTTGTGACATTTTTGGTTTACTTTGTTTTGGATTTCTGCTAAACAAAGCCTGCCAACAGCATTCCTCAGAAGGCTAATGAACTTGCTAGAATAGCAATCACTCTCTTAGAAACCTTGTGAGTATTTTTAATTTGTATTGACTCCGAGAGATCCAGATAATTTAGCAAGTTCCATGGCAGACATGAAGACAAATGCTGGTGCTGACTTTTACAATCAAACCTGCCATTAGAGCACATTTGTTCAGGGCTGCAAGGGGTGACCCAAACAAAACAGGCTAAACAAACCTTGTCTCCAATGGAAGCCCAGTAAAAAACTTGGCATTAGTCCCAACAGAGGCTGAGACAATCTCTGCATCATTTGTACAACAGGGAATTTTGGGGGAAGTTGGAATTGATATTGTATCTGTTGTCCAAACTGATACCATCACGCTTTCCTTGTTGTTTTTGCCTTCCTAAATGGATTAAAGTAATAGCATTAATTAAGCCTACAGAATTAATTTAAGCTAAACAATGTTATCTAGTTAGATATAAATGGTACATAATACTACATTACAAGCTATCACGATGGTGTATTTTCCCAATAAGAGTTTAAATATTAATGTGCTGAACTTGTCTGTCTCTTGAATATTTATTCTAAGGCAAAAAAGTAGTGAGAAGTATAGCCTGTTGCAGAAAACAATAATTAAAAAAAGGTAAATCTTATGGAAGTTATTTTTAACTCTGTAATTTACCAGTGAATGGAACAGTAACTGGCCATCTATTCCCCAGGAATGAACCCAGTGAGCACCTCCCAAAGATTAAACACACTATTGATTTCAGTACAGCCTGAAAATACACAGTGCCTTTAATAAACTATTTCTCATATTAAGGCAATCCTTTGCTACAGCTAGTGACCTTCACATCACTATTACTTAGTTCATTTATACATTAAGAGACATTAAACCACAAATCAAGGGTGCTCAAGTTATCCAAGCTGCATTCAGCATCAGTCAATGTACAAGTCAGTCACCTGTGGAGTTTTCTGAAAACACAGCTTGTCTCTTTGTAAATTATTTGACAAGTAAATGGAAATAATAGGAGATTAGAAAGTCAAATACAAGCAGTATCGAGCTGTACACATCTGCTGGTCAGACTATTTGTGAATATATATACATATATTTTTATATACATATATAAAATTACACATAAAAGTATGCACACCTAAAATCCAGATAGACATTTTAGTATAAATGTGTATATACACACATGGAAATATGTAATATGACACAGACATGCACATAAATTTTTATTTGGCCCCAATAAACATGTATCTCTCTTCCAGATATTACAAACTTCTTTTTTTTCCCTCAAATCTTTATTCTAACTAAACCTATCTAAATCCCAGCAGGTACTTGTAGGAGTCTTTTAATAGAAAATAAATGTGCCATGTACTAGTCACAAATAGTGTCTGGATACCTCACTATCCAAAAGTAAAGAAGATATTTTAGAGTCAAACTGGGAAGAAAAATTTGGATACATGGTGTTAATATCAAGGTTAACCTGTCATATCAAATATCAAGATTAAGAAACACCTTTCTTCTTGTCCTGAACAATAAAATAACATCAACCTCTTTATGTGCTTTGTAATAGAGATTTCTATAAAAATGCCCTTCAGAACGGGTTGTTAAATGTATATACTAGCATAAAATAAAGCTTTTCATATCATCTATTATCTTGCTTTGGGATAAAGCAAATTTGCTCGTGTATTTAAAATGGGATGATATTCATGGACAACTTCTGCTGGATGAAAATGGGATAAGTGCCCTGAAACGATTTCAGGCAAGAAGCCAACGATCTCCATGCCTTATACAGAAGTGGCAGAGTGATTTTTTTTTTATTTTTTTTTTAAGGTGCACCTGCTTTAGTTGAAAGAAATTGAATTCCAACTCCATAACTGTCAAGCACCACCGCAAATAATAGAGCCTGAGCGGAATCATTGCAGCAATATTGCTATTTTCCTGTTGGGGCGATGGAGCAGAAAGCAGCCTCAGCTCGTGATAGCACTTTACCTGCATGCTTTGGGAACAGTTCCATTCATCATTCCACTGCTTAAGCCCTTTCAAAAACATGTTCTTCATTCCCAGGTTAATAAAAGCTTTGGTTAGCTAAGTGAAAAGTGTAGGGAGGAAAAAAAAAAGGGACCGTGATTTTGCCAGAATTACATAAATTCCTAAGAAACTACTACAATAAATAATTTGAGTGCTTGTACATAATATATCCTACATGAAACTCCGTGCATGAGGCTGTTTTTTCTGTGTCCCATAAGCAGCTGAATCCTCTTTTCTCTTTTGCAGCTCTCAATAGGATGAAGAGAACAGCAGGAAAATGACAACAATCATTTGGGTATTGATAATCTGACCGAGAACGTTTTTCATTTGGGAAGATGCAGTGTGGAGAAATTGCTAGTTCTCTCCCTTTTATCCTTATATAATCACACAGAAGAATGAAGAAAACAAGCCAAAAATCTTTCTTTTATGTCAATAAACTAACATTTATTTTCAAACCTGTCTATGGCAAGACTCAAATTTATGATCTGCAGCTGCAGTGACACCATCACAACTGCTCCTGACAAGATTTTACAAGGGTACAGACACTTTACAATAAAAATTTAGTGCCATGTTACTCTGCTTTCATTAAAATTTGATGGCACAGATGAATTCCCTCATTCTTTTGGATTTTTTTAATAAACATGAATGCTTATCCACAGTCTAGAGAAAAATTAATGAATTAGATCCTGCTTTTACTGAGATATTTCAGTGATTACCTGTGAAAACACCTCAATCACGTTTAACTAACACAAACTCATTTTTTGTCTTTCTGATGAGTAACTGCTAAAGCCAAATGTTTTCCTTTTCTGAGTTCTTAATGTGTCAGCATTTATTTGGGGAGGAATCAATGCATCACCTGGGGAAGGAAAAGCTTTTCCTGGGTCAGTCAACCATTGATATGCTAAGGACACACAAAGCCCCAAGTAGCCAAACAGCATAAATCCCTGGAAGCATTTTAGAAAACCATCCTTCTAATCATACATGTGGTAAAATACTGGAAAATCTAGGTGGGATCAGAAATTTGCAGCTGAATCTACAAAATTCAGATTTACAGAAATCTACCATTGTCTCACCTACCACTGGCCATGTGTTTGTTTCATCACAAGCAGAGGAATTGATGTGGAAAAATAGGGGAGAGGGGAAATGAGTGTGAAAAAGGGAATAAAAACAAGTTCAATTGGGAAAAAAAAGAGTCCTAAACTGTCACCTTGGACAACTCAGGTCCAGTAAGGTAAATCCTAAACCTCCTGGGTATCCACCCTCTCTTTTTGTCTCACTGGGAGATTCAGGACAAACATCTTGGATGTTTTGATTGAGGAATACAGTAGTTTTGATATTCCCTCACTCTTCCTGAAGAAACTTAGGGGAACAATGATACAAGCAAGGATTTTTTGATTGAACCTTCAGGACGGTGACAGTAACTGGGCACAATATTTGATCCGACTCTTGCTGTCAATTTGTAAGTATAAAAAAGCCTGACTGTGACATGCTTGAATACTTCAAATTAAGTATTTTTTTAAAAGCTTGGAAAAACTGTAGCTACTATAATTCACTGAAACAGTCATCCTTCCTTTTGCCATGCTTCTAAGAGTAGCATTTTTCCCTCACATTTAGCTAATACAGCAGAAATTGCTTTTGAATCTATGTATTCTGTTCTCCAATAGATGATTTTCTATTCTTTATTTCTGAAGTTTCATTTTATGTTACCAACTGCTCCAGTGTAAACAATATCCCAAATACAAAAGATTAAAAAAGGAAATTACGCTCAACGCTGCTTGAACGTTTCCTACAATCACTTAGACAAAGGACCAGACTTTAAAAATCCTTCCTATATTTTACTAATACACACTGATCTAGACCACAATCAGCATTGTTAATATGAAATGAAGTTTTTTAGAAGTTCCTGGAAGACATTAATACTAAAAGGGAACATTGGCACCCGATGTGTATCTACAAGATTAAATTTAGGGTGGCAATTACACCTCTCTTCAAGTACAGTCGCAATCAATAAAAAAGATTTCTATTACTTTTCCTCCCTGCCTACCAGAGACAATGCTAATGATCAAAACTGCTTGCCAAGATTGGATTTGAAAATCTAAAACTGCTTTCCATGCCTTGCAGTCTCTCACTGTATTTCTAGAAGGGACTATTTGAGACAACCTTCACCTCCATCTATTTTTAGACAACTCAAAAATGGTTTGGGGTCACTGAGGGTTGTTCATGTGTGGTTAGAAAAGAGGAACAATTGCTAATAAATTGCAACACTGGAGCTCCAGTTTCTGATACCAAACTATGGGTAACCTACAGCTGCTTTGGCTCACAGGCCATGTCAGTGTAACTCTCCCTTCTGAAGGATGAATTTGACACTTCCTTTTCTTACTGTCACTTCAGCACTTAACTAATTTGTTTCCCTTGATTATTTAATATGCTTTGCTAAAAACTCCCTAAATATGACAATTACTTTACTCCCTGACTGTGCTTTAAACAAGCTCTTGGATAAGAGAAAAAATTACTCTTTAGAATTTCATACATGTTTTACACCTTGATGAAAGCTACCCAATAGGGACATTTTCTTGAAAACAAAAAAAGTCTTATTTTTCTAAACCTTTTTACTTTACTCCCTGACTGTGCTTTAAACAAGCTCTTGGATAAGAGAAAAATTATTCTTTAGAATTTCATACATGTTTTACACATTGCTGAAAGCTACCCAATAGGGACATTTTCTAGGAAAAAAAAGTCTTATTTTTCTAAACCTTGTCTTGTAAGCCACTGCTTCTGTTATTTGTCCAAAAATACAGCAAGGAGCTAAAGACAGAAGCCTTAGTAACTGCACTCTACCAAAAAATTGTACCAGCTCAGTACAGTTACCTGAAGTTATGAGTTACTTAGTTCTAACTTCTAATTATCATTGTGACTTCCAATATTCTTTGTTTGCTGAATACTTATTTCAAAATCCTATTAAACCCAAAACAAATAGGGTACAATAAAATCATGATCTCTCTTTGTGGGAATAGCAAACAGAGCCATTAGACAGGAGGGGGTTTTTGCTTAATATAAACCTTTTTAAGAGCACAGTAATTGGCAGATTTAACTCATCCATGGCTTACAGTATTCATTCATGTGGATGTTTAATCATTAATCACTGCTTCTATTCTTTTAGAATTTTCTTAGGGTTTGTGCTGTTTTCAAGCCAAACAGTGTCCCCTACACTTTTTCTTCCTAGAGAGCAGGAGACTGAAAAACATATAAAGTAGTTATTTTTGAGGGCCTACTTTGCCACTATTAACCTTTGCCAAAAAGATGGGACATGTTACAAGCTCCATTGAACACGGGTATGTTTGCACGTAAGTGCATCACCAGAGTACATCACCTCAAAACCTGAGCTCAAATTAGAGATTGCTTCAAAGAAAAAAAAAAAAAAAACAACAAAAACTTCAATATTTTAATGGCAAAATAGCCACATTATTCAGCATTCCATAAGGGAAAATACCATTTAGTTTTAAAAGGGTTTGTTTTTTTTTCCTCATATTATGAAGTGTCATTTTAGTTTAAAGAAGTGCATGGTCCCCCTGTAGAACAGATAAATACAACATCTTCACTCTTTTTTAAAATCAGCAGTTCTGCATCAGAAATGTCCCACTTTTAGGTGCCCGCAGATCTCATTCTTTGATTTATCCACAAATAATTACAACAGCAGAAGCCACTAATTCTGACTGAGGGAGACCAGCCCTAGGGAGAGGAGCATGATCTGGTCTCTATGGGTATTTAATGCTCAACCTTCCTGCCAGAAAACCCTGCTCCCCATGGATCACTGACACAACAGCTGGGATGGGTGGAAATTAGGAAAATTTGGGGCTCATTTCAAGCTGAAGACAATTTGAGAGGATCTGCCAAGTCATATACCACATCCCAGATGAGAAAGGCTTTGCAATACTACATATACATGAATAAAGGAACATGGAATTATGCATAGAATTATTTTGCTTTTTAATTATTTAACTACAAAAGCTGTAGCTAATGATATGCTCTGTGGACCTAATACTACATCTTTATGCTCAATTAATTTTTTAACATTAATATCATCCGGGGAAGAAGCAGGACTTACCAGAATGTACAAAACACGCATAACAATATGTACCTCTAAGATTACGGTTTATACTTGGGCAAACTAATTCATTCTCAGGAGCTGGAGGTAGGAGCTGCCACATCCAAAATTAATGAACTTTATTCAGAAAGACGTTGTCACTGTGCTTGAGAACAGGAGCTTGGGGGCAGGTTTGGACAGGAAGGTTTTCAGGACACAGACACTGCTCTGTCCTCTCTATTGCTGCCCATCTATTTCTGCTGGGTTTGGGGGATTTTAGCCAGTTTCTCCCAGGAAGAGGAGCACACAGATGCTTTGTGCAGTTATTTTATAAAAGCCCAGGCTCTGCACTGTGAGCAGAGATGCAAGAGCTCCTGCAGAGGTGAAGCTGGCTCCAGCAGCACAGCCGGTCCCTGTCTCCTCTCCAGGCCCATTCCCACACCCAAGAGGATGTGCTCTGTCTCTGCTCCTAAACCAAGATACAAATTTCCTTTCTTTTCTGCCTCTGCCTCAGTCCCAGGCAACTCAGTTCCAATTTGACATCTTAGCTGACCTCTTCAGAGTTCAAAGAATTACATCCTTCCCTGTCTTCTCTGTGTCAGACCCAGTTCTGTTATTACTTTCCAGTGTGACAGGTAACTCCTCAACTTCCCAAACTCTGCAGCTGACCTGGCTTGGAGAAGCTTGTCTATTAAAACTGGAAAGTCTGAGCCAGAAAGAACTTTTATCCTGATGATCATAATTTTGTCAAATTTCTTTTGTCCTAACTTTGCTCTTGAAATTTTATTCTTCTGTCATGACAGTGTTTTGGGTGGAATCGGCCAATTTCCCAGATGATTTCTTTGCCACCTGGCTAGATTTCTTTTCCCTTTGTTTAGGAACAATTTTAATCTGTACACGCAACTTGCTGGCATTTGTGCTGTATCAGGAAGATGGGAATATCTTGCAATGAGTTTACTAAGAGGATACAGAGACTTTTAATCAGTTTGCCTCACAGCCATGGGAAAAAAGGAACCTGCTCCTGATTTGTTCTCAAGTCCCTGCCTTTTTCTTTTCTTTTTTTTTCCCTGAAGCAGCTTTCAGCCTGCATTACCCCTGACTGATTTATTAGATTGTCAGTGCTGTTAGAGTCTGTGTCAGGTGTATGACAGATTTGTCATAAGGGTGCAGCAAACCCAGATTACCCTGTTCAAAAGCTGCATGCCTTCTATACTCTGTGTCAAGCTTCTGAGAGTCAACAAAGGGTTTGTCACTAACATGGATGTCTCCGAGAATGAAGATCCAAACCTTTGTGATTATCAAGCCTGTTTATTTCACCTTTTAACTAAGTCTGCTGGACTCAAATAGAATTTCAATGTGCACAAGATGAAGCAGCCTATCTGTTTAATACCACAAGCCACTATCAAACTCATATGTTCATTTGCCCTTTAATACAGAGACCATTTCAAAATCTTTCTCCTGCTATTAAAACACTTTTAAAAGCTTATGCCCTTATAAACCAAGCAATCATTTTCCCCTCGACAGCTACGACCTGCCATCACTTTACCAGACCAAATTACTGAAGAGGATTGGAGGTTCATGAAAGCAAGAGGCAGAGATTTCCTTCAGGAGATAAAAACGACCAAAGCTCTATTCACACACAAAAAGAAAGTCAAACCTGGTTCTATTCACTATTCCTTCATACAGAACAAAAACTGGTTTTGGAACTTCTACTTGGAAGCATATGAGATTAAAGATACAAATCCAGACATAAGAAATGAGCTAAACAAAATTTTTTTAGACTGTAGCTGGGAAGATCAATAAGGAAAAACCTCAGTTATTTAAATTGTGCAAAGTTCAGGACATTACAAAAGAAAAAAAAATGAATAAGTAGGGTGGTAACTGAACCAGACAAGAGTAGAAGGATTAACAGTGTCATAAGGATATACAAATATTACAAAGTAATCCCAGAACACTGATTTACCATTCCTTAAAAGTAACCAGAATAGGAGGAGGTTAATGAATTCAAAATAAACAGAGGAAAGCCAGGCCTAATCTCTCAAGGTAACAGAAGTTGAAGGTGAATTTTTGGGTCACAAGGTCTGGGGAAAAACAAAAAAAAAAGAAAAAACAAAGAAATTGGGAAAGGTTTCAGCAGCAGTTTAAAAATGCTAGGGGTAGATAGGAACTGAATTAGAAATTATTACATTAAAGACTACCAGGATTAGAAAAAAAATTAAAGGATGTTTACATAAAATAGGAGGAAACTATTAGAGGATTACAGTTTAAGCAGGAATATTTACATGTGAAGAATGTTTAAAGTGTGTCTTATACAGAAGATGGACACTCCCTTTTTATGAGGACTTGTGTAGAAAATACAGGATTTTATGGGTACAAATTAATCCTGGGAGATTCTGATCAGAGATATGAGGAAACATTTTCACAGTGAAAAATCAGGTGTTTGAATAAACTCCCCAGAAATGGTGGGTTCCCCAATGTTGAACACTTTTAAGATTCAGCTGGACATGGTGCATCATGTTATAGGGAACACTACTCAAAAGTCAAAACTTTTTCAAAGTCCATGACTGATTTAAGGACACAGAGCACCATGAAAAAAAGCTAAAACTCAGACAAATCAAAATCAAGGCAAATGTTTCCAAGGCCTGGCTGCCACTGTTTAATACACAGTTCAACTGCAACAAACTTTAAAAAGAAAATTCTAAACACATTTTATTAGCTAAGTTATAACATGAACTTAAATGCACTTGTACACTCATCCCAGTTAATTAGCAATCTGCAAACTAATAAATATTCCATAGTCAGGGGAAAAATTGTCCCTGTGCTTAAAGAGAAAAGTTTTGTGCCAGCAGCCCGACACCACAAAGTGCTTCCAGTGTTTGTGTGGTGTTTTGTGTCCATGAAAAGACGACTTAAGCTTAGTCTGCAATTTTAATGCTGTACTGAGAGTAAAGTTCTGCAATCTGTTACTGCCTGAGTGCTGGAGAGTGCTTTGCCTGGATGCTCTAGGCTAAGTCCTGTCCTTGGGTGCAAGGGCACAGCAAAATGCATCTGTGTACTTGAGGGCTAAATTTAGATGAAGGAGAAAAGGCCACATGAGATAGAGTTTCACTTTGGATCATTTCATGCTTGGATTTGTAGTAAGGAGCTTTAAATTTTCCTGGTTAAGAGAGGGACCTGCAATACGTTCAGTTTTATCCAAGTTAGGGGTGCTCACAGATTTGTAATACCCTGCTGAAGTAGCTCTTACTTGATCAAATTTTGTACAAAATTAATAGCAGGATTGAGGGAGGACTTAAAACAGCAGCAAAACAATTTAGGTAGGAGTTTAGAAAGTTTTCTGGCTAATTTTGAGGTCGAGCTCACAGCCCTTATACAAACAAAGCTCCCTGTAGTCCCTCCACAAGCTTTCCAACAACACTTCATCTCTGCTGGATTTCTAGCTACAGATACTCTTGCCCCAGGAAGAATTTGCAGAATTCTCCCTTTGTCCCTCATTTAATGTGGATGACATCAAGCAAATATTCAATGTGCATGCACTGACCTACCCAAAAAACCATCCATGTTTCTTCCTCAGGCTCCCTCAGGAGAGGACACACAGGGAACAGGAAATATCCCCTGTCCAAGCTCAAGAGCTGCAGTGAACTAACCAGGAAGACCCCAAAAAATTCTTTGATTTCAAAAAGTTATCTATAAAGAACTCAAAACGCACAGAACTGAATCCTGGAAAAAAAAAAAACAACATCTTGTAACTAAGTTCTAGGCTGTAGCAGAAAAAAAAAAGGCTAAAATTATTTGCAAATTAGAAAGAAGTCTAGCAGGCACTGGGATTTGAAACCATTCCTCAGTGTATCTTTATTGAAAAGCACATTGTCATTGTTTAATATGCCAAAGAAACTAATCAGAGATTACTTTACGTTAACAAAATTACAGCAAGAGTTACTGAAGACAAAAGCTAAAACATTATTAAATAATACACTTCCATTAAAAATTATAAAATGATTGTTTGCTTCTCTTTGATACAAGTAACTACTAGGGAACACAAATCCAAGTGGACGTTTATTGAGCACAATGCACTTAGTTTTTAATTAGTAGTTTATAGGTAAAATAATGTATAACTCAAAGAGACAGAATCAGACCAAGTTTGGTTGTCAGACTTTCAAAAAATTAATTTAATATTCCTGTGTCTCATCATTATTTTATAAAATTACCACCAAGACAATGAAAATATTTACATATTATCTTTCCAATCAGGTAAACAATTTCTAGTGAAGAAATATTCCTGCTCAGAGCACCAAATTTTGAATGGACTTGTATCAAAATACATAATGAAAAGGAGGGGGAAAATTGCATAATCTGTCCTCAAAATGAGAAGAAAATAAACAATTTTTTCAGCTAATCTGAGATTTCAAAATGTAAAGCCTGATACTTGGGTAAAATGACCCATTTCCTATTTTTGTGTTTGTATTCTCACTAAATGAACCTCAATTGCTATTTCCCTGCTTTTATAAACTGTTGATATAAGCAGAAAAAAGCTAGAAGTTTAGTTTTGAGCTGAAGAAGGGATTAACAGTTAAAAATCCGAGTTTACCAGTACTTTATAATGAAGAGAGGAATTATACCTGAAAAATCTTTTAGGTTGGCACCAGACACAGGGCACAGCCAGTGGAACCTCACTGGCAAAAGTGCCCACACGTGTGCTGAGAACCACCAGTAGCTCCTCCAAACCCACCCTGTTTCCCTCCTCTCCCCACTGCAAACACAGATGGGCCAGGTTTCCTGACCAAGAAAACAATTCTGGCACAGCTGCAAAAGTCACTGAAGTCCAGGCACACACAGCTTTCCAGAGAAAGCAATTTGTTTGACATGAATTCTTCTTAATAAACTCATTTTTACTATTATTCATGTTGCTGTTAGCGTGTCCTCTGTACATATAGAGACAAAAACCTCACCATCAACCTGCTCTTCTTTTTTCCCCTGTCTTTCTTTAAGTAGTTCCCATTGCAACTCAAAGCCCTGGAGACAAGATATTCCTTATTCCTTACTCCTTATCTTTGGTTTCAAAATAGAAGTATGATGGATATTCTGACAGAAATGAGAATAGACATTAGGCCATAATAATCCTGTGTTTTCAAATAACTTAAGGCACTAGTTCAGCTTCACTCATGCAGCAACACAAAATATTATTTATTGGCTGTTAAAGAAAAATATGGTAGATCTTGATGGCAAATTCATCCTTGTTTTCAAACATATGTTATCAGTGCTCAGAAGGAAGCGGTAAACATAGCTTTTAAAGTAGTCCTGCAAAGGTATTATCTCTGAAAAATTGAAGGAGAAACTGATGGAATTCAGTTTGGTCCCATATAGACAGAAAGTCACAGAATCACAGAATGGTTTGGGTTAGGAGGGACCTTAAAGCTCATCCTGTTCCACCCCCTGCCATTGGCAGGGACAAATTCCACTGTCCCAGGGTGCTCCAAACACCATCAAACCTGGCCTTGGACTCTTCCAGGGGCAGCCCCCTGTGCCAGAGTCTGCCCACCTCACAGCAGAGAATTTCTACATAATGCCTAATCCAAACCCACCCTGTTTCAGTTTAAAGCCATTGTCCCTTCTCCTCAGGGCTGCTCCCAATCCATCCTCCTCCCAGCCATTTTTTGTGCTTGGGATTGCCCTGGCAGAGGTGCAGGACCTTGCACTTGGCCTTGTTGAAATCATGATGCTCACAGTGTCCCGTCCTCTAGCATGTCAAGGTCCCTCTGGTTGGCATCCCTCCCTTCCTGCAGGCTGACCACAGCTCAGTGTTGTGGGCAAAATTGTCTGTACTTCTGTCCCAGTAGCACATTTCCCAAATTCCCAGCAAAATGTCTAAAACACGAGTGGAAGCACAGAAAAGTGCTGGGGAAAGGCAGCACTCACTCAGGCTGTTCTCCTTCCTCACATCCCCTGCATACACACAGCACAGGCTGAGGCATGTGGGACAACACAGCCTGAAATTGCAGCATTTTTAATCCTCCAGACACTGTAATAGAGGTCAAATACCATTTACAGTGTTGAATATTTTATTTTTAGGAAGACTGATGACATTACAGCTCATTGGATATTTATGAAGAGACAGTCTCATTTTCATGGGTAGCAAACACTGTGGACAGAAACATTCACACAAAACCCAGCTGTTGATGAGCTGCACTGGGAATTTTTTGCTATCTTACACATACTATCCACAACACTGACATCCTTACAACTGCCAGGCCTTATTTTGAGCAAAGCAGCCTGCTTGGCTGGTGATTTCATACAGCAGAAGGCATTCTGAGAAAAGAAAAGAGACAGGGAGCAGAGCTTCATCAAGTGATTGCAGCACAACTTAATTTGGCCATGGGATGCTATTTTCCATGGGAACTCTGGTTTGTGCTAACACAGTCCTACAGAAAGCCTAATCAGAGCAGTCTGATTATTTATTATATTTAGTGGGAGCAGAGGGAGAAGAGCCTCACTGTATCCTGTGAGCCCTCAGCTGCCAGGACAATGGCTTGTGGGAGCAGAAATGTCTTTAGGTTTTTCTCCAACTTCCCAAAATGCTGGAGTCCCTCAAGGTCCTGGAACACAGCTGCAAACTGTGCTTGTGGGACATGGGATGGCTGTAGGATCTTGCAGGAGCACGGCTGCACAGCAGAAATAACCTCACAAGGGTAATTTTGTGTCTGCAAAGCCACTCTGGATGCCAGGGAAGAGCCCTGCAGGCAGCAGGTCCCATAAACCCTTTATTCTCCACCCCAGGACTGCCAGATAATGTCCCTGCTCCTGCAATAGCACCAGGAGAATCAGGATTGCAAGTGCAGTATCTTCTGTAACCATCCTCAACGGCTGTTTTTGTCCTAAAACCAGGCAATTTATCCTTTAAAATTTCTATGTCAGGCTGTCGTTGCCAGATAATGGCAGACTGATATAAATATTTGTAATATTTGTCCTGTAAGCCCTGACAAAGCCCTCAGAAATGGAGTGATATGGGCTTTAATTGCAAGGAGACACTTTTCTGTAGGATCCTGCTCCATCCAGGGCACTGGATGGACAGGGGAAGGGGTTAGACCCAGACTGCACACAGTGCCACAAACCTGGCATTTCACACCCCTCAGCACACAGCAGATTTCCTTCTCTTTACTCAGGCACCTTCCCTGATTAAATACTGATAACTAAAGAAACTGGCACTAACTCCATCAGCAGGATGAGAAAAGATTGTGGAAATAACCTCTGCTGGAGATAGTGGGGGATGAGAGTGAAATGGAGATAAAGCAAACAAAAGGTGAGGAACATTACAAACTTCAGTGCCTTCAGGCATCACTTAGAAATATATAAATAAAATACAGAGTTATGATAATCAGGCTGGAATAATAAACTGTTATCTACTAATCTTTTGAATTTTAAGTGCAGCTATTGGCTCCACACAGGGAGGACTTGTTACCTTTTACCATCCCCTAGAGACTTTCAGCTGCCTTGACTGCTTTCTGTGCCATTAAATCACAAGTACAGTTTTCCAATTAACTGGGATATTTGATAGAAGGTTTTCCCCTTAAAAATAAAGTCAATTTTACAAGCAAGAAAAGCTTTAAGAGTGAGGTGTCCTTTTACCAGTTTAGTACATCATTTTCATTAACTGAATTTCATCTATTATGTGAAAGAAAACAGTTAAACATACGTAGAAAACTTATCAAATTTCAGTTCTAAAGCTATGCCGGTTAAAATCTAAGTATTTTCTAGTAGTTGGCCAACCTTATTATTTTAAAAGTAGACAATTATTTTGAAGGTAAATACTATTGTCATTGTTACCATGGTAGAAGAGCATTCAGTGTTCATCTCACAGGATATGCATGTTGCAATAACAAATACTTGTTCAATTTACTGATTATATTCACATTGAAATACCTCCTTTTATTTCTAAATCATTTGTCATAGCCTGAACAATATATTCCACTATTGTTATCATTAATAAATGCAAAGTTGATCTGTAACAAACTACTTCTTTTAAGTTTAAAAGTAAGAATTTAAGGAGAGAGGTTTATATAAATGATATTTCAGATGGTAGCTTAACACAAAGTATTATTTTTTCTTATTCTCTTTTAATACTACTCTGTTTCAAATTGATAAAAACCACTTAATTCTACTTCAGATGACATTTACATAGCTAATGAGTTCACACATCCTTTAATTTCTCTGTGTTACCCTTGCTTTCTACCTGAGCTGAATAAAAGAGGTATCAATAAACCTTGAGTTCATTGTAGCTTAGTGTGGTTTTATGTCTAGTACAACCTATTAACAGAAAGAGGAGAGTCCACTGACATATAAAATCACTAGTCCTGCAGAACATTTTCACCTGGAAGTTGGCATCTAGCATCAATGCTAAAATAAAACAGTATAATGCAGTAACAGTATGAAATATCACAAAATACAGGCAATAAAGCTTACTCTCATCCCAAAGTATTAGAGAATTTTCACCTCTAAGACAGAAAAAAGCTATAGGTTTATTTCTCTAACATTTCTCATCTTTGTGAGCATTGGCTTAGCTCCACTGGTTTGGAGCAAATTGAAGGCTGCAACTTCACAAAGCTCCAATAAAATGCATACTGTTCAATTTCACCCTTTCTGAAGCTCTCTGTCCATTACCATAATGGACTTAAATATCTATCAGTCAATTCTCAAACTATGTGTTGAACACACAGAACAGACACACATTAAACACAGGTACAGGCTTATGACAAACAATTCAGGCAGAAATGTGCTAAAAGCATTCTGAAATCTGCTGGCATTTCCATTATTAACATACATCACAGCTATAAGATGCTTTTCTACTTATACTTGTATTTTTATATAAATTTTCTGACCTTGGATAAATAAATAAACAAATATAACTAAACTTTAGTAAGGTTGGTTTATTTTATTATGAATCTTAAGGCTCTTACAGATAGACCATGAAAATACACTCTAGTAACTGCACTTTAAAAAAATGTAGGCTATGACATATTGTCCAGCCATTCTGGGGAGAGCAGTAACAATTATGAACAAGCCCCTTAAGGTTATAAACAGATTTTCTATAAACGATGATCTCTTCTCAGTTATTACACTAATTTCCTTCTTACTGCCATCACTAGTTGTATCAGTAATATCTTTTCAGCCTACTTATGCAATAGCTAAGTAACACTCCATGTAGCTGAATATTTATTTATTTTTGAGAGATCAAGCTCAAAGCTCAGCTGAAGGATATTGGAAAATACTCTTGACCTGGACACATTCTTCTACCTGGCCTTCTAGAAGAGAATTTTATGTAACCTTCTGACAATATCTGTCTTGCACTCAAGGTCAGAAAGTGATTGGTTTGTTGACATTTCAGTTGTTCTCCTCCAGGATTTTTTTTGCTATTTGAAGATTATAATCCATTCTTCCATTTACAAATATATATCGTTAGGTTTTGTTTATCACAGAAGAGAACAGAATACATTGTAGGAATGAGTTAGCAGTTCATAGCTTTTGGAAGATGCTGCCAGACAGAACTGAGTCAGAAAGACTTAAGTCTGTGTGAGACTGTGTTTAGGACTAGGGGGAGAGAAAACACCCTAGTGTTTAATCCCAAATCTGCCACAATTTTACCATAAACCTTCAGCAAAGGCATCAAAATGTTCTATACTCCAGTAACTTCCATTATTAAGACTTGTAAAGAGCTCTCCTTGTTTTGAAAATCTTCCCTTTAGAAGGAAAACCTCATGGAAAGGATTAGTGGGGAATCAATCCCTAATGCCCCACCAGTCCTCTAGGCATGTCTCACCATTACCTGCAGCTACCAGAAGCACCACACACCTGTGAGGAGCAGCAGGGAGCACGTCTGCTTCCCTGTAATCCTCAATTTCCTTCTACCCTCTTCACCATCCCACTGGTGATGCATCAACCTCACCAATGACACCCCGGGAGCCCCTGTGCTCTTAGACCACAGAAATAGCCCAGTCTTGATTTTTAACTCAAATTGTGTTATATCATGAGTAGAAATTCATTCTTGGCACACAATAATGCACTCTGGCAACAGTTCTTTTCCCTGTTATTTTTGATAATCATCCAGCAAAACCAATAACATCTGCAGCCTGGAATAATTTTTTGACCTTGTCCAAATGATTGTTTACCAATATGTGAGCTGCCATGAGGTAATTGGCACAAAGATAGCCTGGCATGGAGATAATGTGTGCAAGAACCCAGGAATGGAGAGATCCTTCCTCTGCTTCAGCCCACCTGGCCATTGTTTGCCCTGGTAAGGATGGAGGATGTGGACACACCAAAGCAGAGGTTTGAAAGAGGCTGAGCAAGGAGGTGGGTGAGGACAAGTTGTATCTGGTGATGACAGGATGGAAAGGAAAGACAAGGAAAAAAAAAAGAAAAGCAGCAGTTGGAAAGATCACCCAAGGGACAGGTAATTATTTCTATTTAACTGCAGCTTCTCTCCTCTGATAAGCTGCATCCTTGGGTAAGCTTCCTCAAAATCTCACATCCAATTGATAAACATCAAATTAGCACATCCTTACCTGTGCTTTTTTTAGGGCTATTAGGTCCATGGAACAAAAATTCAGGCCTGATTTAGACTAAATTCATGCTGATTTTTGACTCATTTCAAACAACTGGCACCCACCAGAGAGGAGTCCTGAGTTTCTGAAAGCTCAGCTGCAATTTGAGCCTTGCTGCAGTTTTCACTGGCTGATGAGAATTGTGGTGACTGTTTCCAAAGCATGTGCCAAGCCTCAGAGGAGACTCAGCTTCAAGGGAGGAAGAAGGAAACTTAATTAAAGAAAACTGAAATCACTGCACTGAATCCTTTGGGAGATTTTCACCTAATTCTCTGTTTTTAAATACTGCAGTAGCAGGACATACTGCAAGCAAAGGAACTATAAAACTTTTTGGAAACTCTTATATGGAGTTCTGGCATAACATTTCACAGCAAATAACAGGCAAAATGCATCACATAATTAAAGACTATCAGGCTGTTGACCAAGATCAAGTTCAAAAAGACATTAAATTCAGTATGGCTAAATTATCAGGAAGGATTCTGAGAAAAAAAGAATTTAAGCAGGCTTCATAAAGATCAAAAAAAAAAAAGCACAGGGAAGAAAGTTAAAAGGAGGTGATTTTCTTCCTGCTGTTTTTATAGATTCTGTAAAAAATTTGAATGAGGCAGGCTGTCACCTTCCACAAATAACTGGTCTGTATTGTGGAACCATTCTCCAATTGCTATTTCAGGCTTTTGCTCAGGATGGTGCAAGGAATCCCACCAGAAAAGACTGGTCTGAAGCCTGAAGTTAAAATCTTTGATGGAAGATGCCTTTTTCTTCTCTGTCCAGATAATTGAGCCAGTGCCCAGCCCCATATTCCATTGTGCAATGGAGCCTTACAAACTCCTGCTCCTGGGGAGGAATGATTTCCTGGCCCCAAGGAGCTGCAGCTCCCCTGTCCTGGGGTCCTGCCTCAGTTTGGCTTTGATTTCTGTGCTTCCTGATCACTCAGAGAAGCAGTTAAGTCATTATAAACATGTTTTTCATTCTATTGTGGCAGATGTTCCTCCACTGCAGTGTGCTGTTGTAAACTGTTTAATACATTAAGCTCCCAAGCTAAATTGCATTGGTAATTTTATCCCCTTTCCTTCCTGACCTTCATAGGTTTAAAAATCAGGTACTTAACCTTGCATTAATGGCAGGGGTTTTATTGCACAAGATTAGACATTTAAAGCCATTATTATAACCTCTGCTCCCAGGTATAAAAGGCTGAGAGACATCCAAATACATGCCAGGAAAATGACTGGTAAGGAAGAATAGGAAACCTTCTGACACCATCATTTTCTTCTTTTTTAACACTGTTATGAAAAATGGGTCTTCCAGTTACTACACAGAAAGCTCTCAACCATAACAAAGTTACATGGATATTTCTAATGTTTCAAAGAGTGACCTGTGCAATGTTAATTGTAATTTAGGAGTTAGGCCTTGTTTTCACATGGAAAACATTTGGCATTTGTGAATTACACATAAAATTCTAGTAAAAGCAAAATTATGAGTCATCCTAACATGACTTTTTTTGACCCAGTTAAGGAAGAACCTAATCATAAAACTTAATTTTCCAAACATTATCTGTCCACAAGTTCACAAAAAACCCCTCTCACTCAAGCTTTGTGCTATTTAAAATCCAAGTTTCTGGAGGTGTAGGATACAGCCTGCAAACTCCTCCAGGGCTGAATTTCTCATGGGTGCCATGAAAACCCCTTGTACTCAGCCTGTCATCTCATTCCTGCTTTTGAGTTGGGGTCTGCAGTGGCAGGACAAGAGGCAATGGCTTCAAGCAGACAAAGGGCAGGATCAGGTTGGATACCGAGAAGAAATTGTTCCCTGTGAGGGTGGGAAGGCCCTGGCTCAGGGTGCCCAGAGAAGCTGTGGGTGCTCCATCCCTGGAAGTGTCCACGGCTGGATGGGCTCCAGTGAAATGGGGAAGGTGAGGACAAATGAGATGGTCTTTATGATTTCTTCCAACATAGACCATTCCATGACTCCATGGTTAAACCTGTGGTGGTGGTGCTGCTGCCCCACCCTTGCCACGCTGATGCAGAGCTCCGGGTCTAACAGGAGTTAGGATGTAGATCTATTTGTGCATAAACAATCCCTTAATTGATTGGGGTTTTTATCTCAAATAAGCATCTTATTTGCAGAATTTCAATTTTCAGGTCTTTGAAGCAAAGTAGACAGAGTCTAACTGGAAAGGTCAAGCACCCAGAAATGTTACCCGCAAAGTCTGCAATTTTGCATTCAGGTGTGTCACATTCACATTCTCTGGAAAAATTGTCTCTCCTCAGAGAAAAAGGAAAACAATAATTATCTTATTTGCTTCTCCTGTGTTTTGCTCCTTTGGAATGTGTTTGGAGATTGTTTCATTGGTTTCAGGTGAATGGTTTTGACTCTTTGGCCAATCAGGGCAAAGCTGTGTCAAGACTCTGGCGAGAGTCACAAGTTTTCATTATTATCTTTTTAGTATTCCGTAAGTGTCCTTTCTGTATTCTATAGTATTATTTAATTTAATATAGTATAATAAAGTAATAAATTAGCTTTCTGAGAACATGGAGTCAGATTCATCATTCCTTCCTGCCACGGGGATCCCTGCAAATACAACACAGGTGGAACAACCCAGTAGTTACCAGACCCTATCAATACACAATAAAAAGTGGCAGCTCTTGTTCATGCCATCCCTGGGAATGCCAGATGGCTTTTTCTGGCTCATGACCCAGATAGATGGCTGGTTATGTTGTTAGTTTACTTCAAATATCTATTTGCTTTAATTGCCACAGTGCTATGTTTTCTAATGACGTTTCTTGAAGAGGCATCAATTTATTTGTTTCACCAGCCATTTCTCTCATAAAATGTGATACTAAATATAAGCTGAGATAATATTGGTGGGATGGAAGTTTTCTTTTTAAAAAAAGAATAAAACCAACAAACTTGGAGAAACAAAAACTTCAAATTTCATTGAATCCATAGGTCTTTATGGTTCACCTTAGATTTACTAGTATCCTGTGGAGACCTTTTATATGTAGTAAAATGTCTGCCCCAGGTAAAATTGCCAGCACTTTAGAACAAAGGTTTTGTAAGTGGTGGTTTATAATGCGTGTGGGATTTGAAAAGTACATTTTTTCTTGTCTTGAAGATAAGTCTTATTAAGATGGCATACCCCCTTGGAGGCAATAATGGGTTTTTTCCATACCTCAGGTTTTCAATAATACTATTTCTTGTAAGAAAGGCAAAGAGTGGGTTTTTATCCTAGATGAGGTTGATGCTTTCTGACCTGATATTGTTACTGTAAGATACAGATTTAAAGGAACTCTTGAACTTCTGAGCACAGAAATCACTTCTGCCAATATAAATCAACAATATTCAATCTATGGCTGGACTGAAGTCTTCAATTTTTCACCCTGTGTTCCCTTCACATCCTCACAAGTAAAGCTATTTGGGGTGTACAACTCAATTTTGAAATAAAATAAATTCCAGAGAGGATAGAAGTGACTATGTCAGCAAACCTGAATCAGGATTTTCAGTAAAATTCTAATTGTACTTCTAAGTAGGTATATTTTCTAAATGCTTTCAGGAATTCCATTTCAGGGCTCACCTTGCACCTCTGAACCTCACCAGGCCCCAGCTGTGCCATCACCCCACCAAAGCTGTGTTTTCCAGGCATCACCCATCCTGGAAAGCACATGCTCTGTCAATCTGCCAGCCTGCACTTTGTTTGCTTGACTTGCCAAAGAAAGTTACAGCATTTTAGAGCTGCAGGTTCTGAAATCTTCTATTATATTATATGATTAAGGTAAATCTTGCTGAATGTGTGCAAAGGCAGGTGAATCACTTTAAACAGCATAATAGGCAGCACACTTCAATTATTCTGCTGTCTCACCTGTATTGTTTCAAACAAACCAGATTTAACAGAACATTGGCTTTATAGTAGCATCAATTTGTCAACTAAACTAGAACAATAAATATAAAACAAATCTTGCAATAGACCTGCATTTTTAATCTGGTTAAAACAATATAGAAAACAATTACCAACACAAAACCTCTCATGAATGGCTTCTGAGGGCACTGTGGGATCAGTGCTGGTGTTCAACCCTGCTCACTGTGCTGTTTTTAGTTCTGTATGCCCAGTTTCAATGTCCTTTTCTCTTCTCCAGGCTAGGCAAAGCCAGCATCCCACCCACCCCAGCAGCCCAAAGAAAATCCTCCTTTTTTGTACATTTCCTGAAATGAGACACAGCCTTGTGGTTTCAGCTGCCCAAGTGCCACCACCAGGAGGGGGATCCCCATCCCCAGGTGCTGAACTCCAGGCTGGCACGGTGAGTTTTCCACTGGCCAGTCTTTCCAGTCTGTTCAGATCCCTCTGGAAGACTTGCTCTGTGCTTTCCTCAGGCACTGGAGTGAGACTGACACCCCTCTACCTCCCCCTTCTTGCATTTTTTAATTATTTCAGATGTGGAAAGTGACATTAAAATCTGATATTTTCCTCAATCTTATTATTCTGAAATTTCCTTCTCACTTTTCTTTCCAGTAAGCCCTATTGCATTAGAGCTTAAGGGAAAGTTTAATAAGCAAAAAGACAACAACTTTACTGCATATTATTTCATTAGTTCCAGAACCAACCTCCCTACTCCTCTGCCCCTTCTATTTACATTCTGTATTTGCAGGCAACTACTGTGTCCTTTGCTTTAGTAGTTGTTAAGCCATGCCATGCATATTTAACTCTTAATCATTTCTCATTAGTTCATCTTTCCAGTTCCTGACTCACTTTTGTGAATATTAATTAGCTTGTTAAGAGCTTTGTGCCTCTGTTGGCCTGGGTCCTGCCTTTATGGAAACTGAGGGAAAATTCCAATTCAAGGGACCAGGCAGCTCCTAATCCAACTGTGACATCTCTGGATAGGAAGGAGAATAATATCTTCCTTTTTTGTCTTTGCTCGGGGCATTTCTGTCACTTTTCCAGGCCCCAACTGCTATTGACTCCCCAAAGATTTCCAGCTGTGGGAGGCTGGCTTTTATTACTGAAGAAATACAGTAACTTATTCTCTCAATAAACTGGAGATGCAAAGGAGCAATTTATAGAAAGGAGAAAGAAATATTTTAGTTCAGTATTGGAACAGACAGTTTGTTATAAAACTGCTTGGTTAATGGCACAAAAATTGATCAATAGCACTGAGTTATATTAAAATACATGTTCGTTCTCATAGAGAGGTAAAGCTACACAAAGAAATTTACACCCAAATTTTAAATAAAAATTGCTGTTGATAACATGGAATTAAGAAATAGAGGAAAAAATGCAACAAATCAGGAGAAACACACAAGCTTCTTTCCTTCTAAACAGAATCTCTTGATTCTGCTTTCTTTTAAAATTATTCCTTTCATAGTTCCTTTACTGAGCTTTTCTTTAGGAAAGTGTAAATGTAAACATCTTTTTTGACTGGAGAAAAGATTTTAACAGCTTTTGATTTGGAAAAGCACTTGCTTTCATTCTCAGATTTTAAAAGTCAAATGAAGAAATCTATTTCTATCCAAGTTCGATTTCATTTTCCCACCAAGCAAATCAGTAAACAATATTTGATAGCTAAAAGACAGTCCATTAAGATGCTCAATTATCTATTACCATTCAAATCTGTATGCATTGAATACTACACAGTTCCTAAATCATGAGAGGAAATGTTATCTAGAACAAATAAAACCTAGGGAGGAATGCTTTCATCTTAAAGAAAGTTTGTGCCAGTTATTACTGCAGGTCACCTTCAAATTCTGTATTAAAGAAAGCACTTATTTTTATGCAGAGTTCTATCTGACAGAGGAGTTTGTATTTTCCTTTAGGATAAAAAACAAATGGTACTGAAACTCCTGCAAGTCCCTAAGCTCATTCATTATGTTGAGAGAACTGGAATATTAGTACAGGAAACAAAGCATCTGAAGAAGAAATTTGTGGTGGTTATGGTAGAAAAATGTTATTAGTGTATCCCTCATGGTCCCAGTGCTCCCCACACAGGAGGGGGACATGGATCCTTGAGCAGAATGCAGGGTCTGCTGCTCTCTCATGGATTCAATCTTTCATTAAAAAAAAAATGGAGAAAATATGAGAAATGCTGAGCTTGCTCATGGATTCAATCTTTCATTAAAAAAAAAAAATGGAGAAAACATGAGAAATGCTGAGCTTGTGTTGCAAATAAATTAATCAGCATGCTGACATCTTTCACGGTGTTGCTACACATTTAAAACAGTGGCATCATCCTGGGGTTTATTTAAAATAATTTGCATAGTTCTATATGAATGGTTTTTAAAAAGAAACAGAGGGAGAGAGAAAACAGGGTGATTTGCAGGAGTTATTTTTCAAATCCAGCTGTAGGACATACTCATTGTCATGCCTTAAAAATGCATTTTCCACTTTAGAAATGGAATAAGAAATATGCGGTCTAAAAATCTTTGAGGCTGCCTTAGACTTCCAAAGAAGGAATCCACAAGTGACCAGTTGTCCTTGGAACCACCACCATCTGCAGAGAAGACAAGGACTTCCCAAAGAGCTGAAAGTGGATTAGTGAAGAATGCACAATCTACCATAAAAAAATCATGGAATCAGGGAGTGGAAGGGACATTAAAGATCATCTAAGGGCACTGTTCCGGAAGGTGACACCTTCCACTATCCCACTAAGCCCTGGCCAACCTGGAACACTTCCAGGGGCAGCCACAGCTTTTCTGGGTAACCTGTACCAGAGCATCACTCTCACAGGGAAGGATTTCCTCCCAATACCCAATCTAAACCTGCCATCATCAGTTTGAATCCATTCCCTCTTCTCCTGTCACTCCAGACTCTTGTCCAAAGCCTCCCTTCAGCTCTCAGTTGGCCCCTTTAGGCACTGGAAAGTGTTCTAAGTTATTCCCAGACAGAGCAGCCCCAGCTGCCTCAGCCTCTCTCCATAGAGCACAGGCGCTGCAGCCCTTGGATCACCTCCATGGCATTCAGCCGTCACCACAGCCAGCACATCATCCCCCAAGGACACACCAAATATTACAGTAAAAGCCCTTCAAGGGCCACAAAAGTCTCATTCTCCTGCAAAGCACATCTAGACATCTGAATTTCAGCACTCCTCACCTCCTAAAGAAGCAATAAAGAACACTTTGGCATATTTCTGCACATTTACAAGATTTAGATGTTTTTGATAATTTGCATAAGAAACCGAATATTAATGTCCACAACCCACCTTGATATCCATCACAACATGTTATTTTTCATAGTACACTAATATTGAGAACACACCAATAGCTGTCCCTGGCTTAGGTGGTCTTAACAACCAGGTTGTGATGGACAAATGCAGCCCCCCTTGGGCTGTGTGGGTGAGCTGGGTAACAAGGCACCATCATTCACACAATGACAAACTTGCCAAAACAATTAAAAGTATGTAATCTCCCTTCATCCCTTGTGCCAGACCTGAACTGATTATTCCTCACAGCCATATTTTTCAAAAATAGCCTCTTGATGTAATCAGTCATTGCTACATCCCCACTTGCTGAGGGGTGTAATGTGGGTAACACATAGGTAATAAAATGCTTGCTCTGCAAACAAGCAGACTCTGCATTCAGCACTGAATGAAGTTTCCACATTGGATTTAATTACTTCTACTTTAAAATATTATCCCTCCTTGTAGAATAAAACTTCTATTTGTGTAAATCACCGTGTCAGGGAACATGCATCATCATCATTCAACTTTCAGCAGAATAATTGAATGTGGGGGTTTTCATCATGATCGTGCAAGAGATCCAGAAGATATTTCTCAGCAGCACTAAAGTAACTCCAGGGAGTGTAGTTATCATGATTATCATCAGGCAATTACAGTCTAGCTACTGAAGGATAAGAGACCTTGAGTTGCATTACTTGCATCATAACGCTGACATTACGGGTTCAATTATCACATAATTCCTGCTTGTTTATCCTGTTTTACTGTTTAACTCTCTAGGATGCATAAAGGGAGACAGGCAACAGTAAACACACACAAAGGGCAAAGAGCACAGTAAGAACGTGCATGGAAGGAATGCATAAACATCAGAAGGATATTAAAAAATTAAAATAAGAAAATAATAAATCTGTAGAGAGGAATATCCAAAGCTCTTTTTGGAAAGCTTCTGCAACATTTTCCCTGAATTTTAACTTAATAAAACACAAAGAGCTACTTGTAATCAGACAGCTAATCCCACCATGAATGAGTAAGGCTATGATCCAGCAAAGTGCAGCTCCTTCTGACTCACTCCAGCAAAAACACTTAACTCCTGCTTAGTTTTGAGCACTTGAGAATCCCTCTTTCACTTCAGGAAGATTTAAATCTGATTAAAACCAAGCATATCTTTCACCTGCTGTGGGATTTGGGCTTCAAGCAACAAGGAGGTTAATTTTATATTTGGTCTGGGAAGAAGAAAAAATAATGGTTCTGTAAAAGATGGTGGTGGCAATATATTCTAAAATATTCAGAGGAAGCTAAAGTCATCTAAGAAACATTATTCCATCCTTGTATTACCTTGTGCTGTCAATTAAATGCACATTCACTAACACATAAAATGTATTGTCTATGCCTATTTCCACATGCCTATGGAATTTTGCTTTCCAACATTTTATCTGTAATTATGCTTTACCTCATTGTGAACAGGACAAATATTGACAAAATTTGAAACTGCAGTGCTTGCATGGCTTACTTGTCTGGATCATTTGGGCTGTAGTTATTTTCCCAGAAAGAGCTCTGATTAATTTTATGGTGTTCTATTCAGCTTCAATGGAAGGTTCTACTTAGAAAAAAAGGAGTTTTGTGGTTGACACCAAGACTGAGACAGTTCAGAGGAAATACAGTGCAATACAAATATGGCAGTATGAGCAATTAATTCCATTTACTGAATTTTTAAGAAACATTGTAAGGGTTTGGCTATTACTGTCACTTTTTTTCCATAAAGATCCAAATAAATAACCAAAAATAACAAGAAGGGAATATATCTTTAGGCAAAGGTATACCCAGCATAGGGCACACATGAGGATTTTAATTTCATAGTTTTAATTGAGTCTTTTGCTATCTTACAACGTCATGTGTGACCCAACATTTCAGATATGTATATAACTCTACATTAATAACAATTGCCATTTATAAAAATCATAATTTGCTTTAATATGTACAAATTCTAAAAAAACATCATCTCCAGGAAATGCTTTTGTGCATTGTGTGGTTAACTTCAAAGACAAGAAGAATTGGGGTTGAAAGAGAAAAAGAAAAACATTGGTGAAGTAAATCTGGAAGCAAGAATAATAGGAAAGCAAACAGTCAAGTTTAGGAAAGCCCTGTTATTCCTTGTCTCCTGGCCCTTGTGGCAGCCACATGGATAGTTTATATTGCAGTTTTCTATTGCTAATCCAACTGGCGCATCAGGTTCAAAGGATTTACAGAGGGTTTTTTTCAAAGCCAGTTAATTTGCTGTGGCCTGCACTTCATTCCTAGCGGACATCCAGTGGTGCTCCCTGGGCTGATAGGTAGCAGCAGGCTAGGGAGATGTTTACATGGCTTTTAAAACTAAAAGGCAGCCTTGCCACGTTCAGTGACCTCCAAAGTGAGTAGAATTGCAAATGGCAAGGACTGAATTTCATTCAGTACCCAGCATGGCACTAATGTTTTACATGCATGATCAACGAGCAGAGCGGGGTGAGAAAAGTGCTGAATATTCATGGCAATGAAATTCTCTAACCCTAATTTCCAAGATAAAATACCATTTCCACTTTGACAAGACTGTTCTGGGTGTTTTCCAAGAATATTGATGCACAAAAAGCTCATTAGAACCTTTAGACTGAATGAACAACCACTGCCCTTTGTCAGGCCTGGAATTATTCAGGATGGAATTGGTTCTGTTCACATGACTTATTGGCTCTGGTAACACAACGACTTATCCATGTCAAATCATCCTGAGGAGCTCCCACATTGTGATTGTCACCTTCACACTTCCTCTGCCACCCCTGCAGCTTTGCTCCTGCTGTTTGAGGTTCTCATATGTCCTCAGACTTACTGGGTTTGCCTGTTTCAGTCTGCTGGAAACCTTTGTGGTTTGAGTTCCACAGACACAAATGCATCAGGCACAGACAGGCACAGCTCTAGCAACACCTCAAATATAGATTGTACAGTCTCCAGAAGGGATCACTGCAATCTTAGATGGACCCTGTGTGATGCCATCTGTCTGAGTTATGGCAGGGAAGATGAATTTCAGTCCTTTCTCTACCTATCTTCACCAGAAATTCATCACATGCTCACTTCAGGCTGCTGGCCCTTAAGAGCTGTAGGGCAGGTGATAGAAAGAGGTGTCATCACCTGTGAAATTCCTATCATTCTCTGTCCTAAAGCCAGCATGAGATCCCACTAGACTGTGTTCAGGTTCAGTGTAAGTACTGACCTATTCAACCCACTTACAGCATCTCTATAAATTCAAACCACATTTCACCAAACATCAAACTTCTAAGCTTGTGCAGAGAATGCCAAAAATCTACCAGAATGAAGGGCAGCCTACCAGACTGTTCTGTCCAGACACAAAAGCCTTTCTTGATAATCATGGACCATTCACTCAGGACAGTCATTGATTCAGTTTGATCACATCAGGAGCAAGATGTTGCACTCCACCAGGGAATAAAGGACATCCCTGCTGGCACTGGGGCACATCTTGTTCTATTCCTTCCACTGATTCTTACTTTGACACAGCCACTGTAAGAAATCTCAAATTAGTCTAATTTTCAATCTGTTTCTATGCAATTTTATTGCTCTAAATTTACAGCAGATATTTTTCTAGGGGATTTTCTAGCTACAGTCACGGGGCTTTTTTCCAAACAGTTTCGATTTTCCTTTAAAAGTCCATATTTAAATTCCAGTTTTATTACTACGATTCCATTGAATGCTAACAAGTGCGTTGGCAGTTGTAGGCATGTAGCATTCTAATATTACCTTGCAAGAAAAATGCCATTTTCTATACAGATAAAAACCCCTTTCCTATTGACACGATTCTTTTCCTACATCACAATATCCTGCAATATTAGACGAAGATGCAACACATGCTGCTTTCTCAGAGATCTGTTACCACGACTACATATTAATAAAAGATTTCAGGGACAGCTTTCCCTTCCTTAGAAATCCCACACTGCAAATGCAGAGGGTTAAGCTCTTAGCTGGAAGGATGGAAGCACATCTCTCTGGGAGCACCAATAATGCAGAAAACAGAATTGGGAAGATATAGAGCAAAGACTCAAGGTCTGGTGGCACACATTTTGGAGTAGAAAATGGTGCTGTAATTTTATTGTGTCACCTGCTTGAGCAGATTTTTAGGGGTTTTTTTGTGGTTTCATTATGCACTTTTTCCTTTTGGCTCTAATAAAGAAACTTCCAGTATTTGAACTCCAGACTGGGAAAATAGTGATTTAATTTCTTGGAATTCATGGTATTTTCACACATGGCAGGAAGGGCAACAATTATCTCCTGGACTTAAGATATCATTACGATAAAATTGGAACTGGAAACTACTTGTTTACTTTGAAAATTGCCTTCTGTAAACAGAAACAGTAATTTAGACCAGAAAGACAGGTGGTCAATTAATCCAAAGCATAACCAGAGAGCTAGGTGAGGTTCCTCAGCAAGAATTATCCAAGCCAGACCTGGAGACATTCAGACATTTGTGAGCAGTGACAAAAGTTTTGTTGCCAAGTATTAGAGCAGCAGAATCATGCTGTGACACCAAATCCTGTGAGTTTTCATCCTATTAATTAAAGCTCCCCTTTGTGAGAAGCATCATCCCAAAAACCTGCTCTGACACACTGAAATATTGCTGAAAGGAATCAGATGTATTTGGGATGTGCAGTGCACATGCACATATGGAATGAGGTCCTGCAAAGCTCAGATCCCAAATGAGAGCCAAGTTAGAGTTTTAAGCAAATAGTAAATTCAAAGTGGAAGTATTTTCAAAGTGAATTCATTAGCAAATTCAAGATGACATCCATGGCAAAAAAAAAAAAAAAACCTACAAGGGGTCACTTATATTTACCCATCTATTCCTCTAATGATTTTTAATAATTTCTGAATACTTAATCAGAAAGACATATCTGATAGTTAAACATTGCTGGATGTTATCTATGAATTATTGCCTCCTAGTATTTTGCCAAAAGTCTAATTGGAAGCACACTACTTTGGAGAAAACTAGTTTTTCAGCTATTCATGCCTGTGGATAGGTTTACCTCACATCTGTGATAAACTTTGAAAACGCAAGGGTGTTTTGAGTCTCAAGAACATTTTATATAATTCACACAGATTTCCAGGTAGAAATGTAAATTTTCAGGCAGAAACATAGATTTTTCAGACAGGTAGAAGTGTAGTCTTCTTCTTTGTTCTTTATTTCTGCATCCTCTGAACAGAAATGCTGTGTATTTGTTTTCTGTATTTGGCATGGCTGGAGGACAAGAGGCAGCAACACATCCCAGCCCTGTCCTTTCCCTCTCTGTGCACAGATCCTCAAGACAATGAGTAATGTGAACAGG
Source organism: Passer montanus (assembly GCF_014805655.1). Classification (NCBI taxonomy): domain Eukaryota; kingdom Metazoa; phylum Chordata; class Aves; order Passeriformes; family Passeridae; genus Passer; species Passer montanus. The sequence goes on along the minus strand of NW_024356504.1, from coordinate 23,308,275 downwards.
GTTGTGGCTAAATTGCACTGGAGATGACTATTCAGCAAAGAGGATTATCTAGAGGCAGGTTACACAGGCAAGATAAAGTTCATCGTGTTAAAAAACAGCTTTTTGTCTAATTAACCTGTGCTGATCGTGTTCCTGGGCTGATTTACAGATCCCTCCTTCAGGGTTTGGGCTGGAGGCTGGGTTACACAGAGCCCAGCTCTGCCATTTCAAGGCTCTCTGCTCTGAGTGCCAGCATCCCAGTGCAGCCCCAATGATGCACTTCTGCTGGGTTTTTTGAGGGGCAATTTTTAAATTCTATCAAATTCATCATTAAACCATGTCTCACAGGGATGGGAGCTGAACACCCACCTGCTACCTCTAAAAGCAAGGCTGTATTTTACATAAGTATTTTAAAGCATAAATTTCTGTAATTTCAGGTGTGATAGATGCAGTTCAGGTGTCTGTCCTGACTCCTGTGCAACATTTCAAGTCATAGGGTGTTTAAAATCATATATTTTTGCTGAGGACTTTTTTTTTTTTGTATTTTAATATTGTGCAAGAAAATTAAATATGTGATGATATTTAAACCCCCTTCCTTGGATATAGATAGAGTTGAGGGGCCACAGTAACACGAGCTGGCTTTGGTCCAGTTGAGGAACAAGAAAAATGGAATAAAAAGTAGGTAAGATCCCTTTTTGCTACAATTCTATAAGTAGTTGAATAAATTTTAAGTTCATGACACATGGTAGTAATGAAAATGGAGAAAAGCTATAAAAATAATGCTGTTATTATCCCATGCACCATTAGCATTAAGGAGAATATCAGATATGCCAAAAAGCTGAAAGTGTAGGAATTTCTGGGGGTACGGATTATGTACAGCACAAGTACCTGCACCTCCCAAAGTCATGGTTTAATCCCCACTGAAGCTTGCAGGTAGGGCTGCACATTCCCATTTCAGGACATTTTGATATAATTTTCATAAGTGATGGAGAGAAAAGAAGTGAACAAACTTTAAACTATCTATGATATGTGAAAATGAACTTTGAATGGAGGAGGAAGGATTCCTCACCCTGTAGATCCATGCGAGTGAAAATGGGACAGCAAGAACCAAAGGGCAGATATTGCCACTGGCCAGTGAACATCAAGAGGGGTACAGTTTACTAAAAGGAAACGCAAAGAATCTTGAGGAAGTTGGCTCATGGAGGGGACACAATCATAAAAATAAGGAACAAAATAAAATTTGAGTAAATATCTGGGTCTTTGAGAAGTTGGACATTTCATTAGAGTCCTGTTCTTAAAAAAGGGCACGTGAATTCCAAGGCACCTGCCAAAATAAATATGAGGATATAGTTCATCACTTAAAATAATCCTCACTTGGACTGTTGCATCCACAAGAGATTCTAAGAAAAACTTTCCCTATTAATCTATAGTTAAACAAATTATTCTGTGATGTGACACATTTTGTGCCACAATCAGAAAAGAAAACATCAGAAGAAACAGGTTATTTGCATTCAGAGAGAACAGAAGAGGAAAAAGTCTCAAAAAGAGGGGGAAAAAAAGAGGGAACAAGGGAAAAGAATGAAGGAAAAAATGGAAAAAGATGAAGACTCTTGATTGTTGGTCCTCTCAGATTCCTGAGCCCCAGCTGTAGGCACCCCAGATGAAAAAATCCTTTAATGTCTGGAATAATGAAAAAGGCTTCTAGTGAAAATTTTTCTTAAGAATTTAAAAATAAGAAAATACCCAAAAATATATGTGGGGGATGAAGCTGGGAAAAACAAGATTACCCATACCACAATTGTGGAAAAATCAGTACAGTCTGAGCAGGAAAAGAGAAAGGGGCAAGAACAGATACAACCACAGCGACATTTCTTTCAGTCATGGATGTACTAAACAAGAACTCTCACTGAAGACAATGTCCCAGCAGGGCTGTCCCCAAAAGCCTCATCCTGGACTCCTGGAACTCAAAAGAGAAGGAGCAGCTCAGGACTGGGCAGTGAACTGGTTTTGCCAAACTTTTTTCACCAGCTGGGAGAGGAACCCCAGCACAGAGGGGCTGTGGTGCACATGAGAACAAGATGCTGTTCCTCATGCCAGCAGCGCTGGGATTTGGGGTGTGATGGTTTCTGACCCACTGAGCCAAACCTGCTCTGGCTGCAGATTCACCAATGGCAGCAGAAGTCCATCACAGAGCAATTTGAAGCACTGTCTTTCCAGAAGTTTCTGGGACAAAGTAGGAATCATCCTCTTGTTGCCACAGGCAGGCTGAAACTCATTGCTCAGTTCAATCAATGTATGCACCGAACTTGAAAAGTTTCACTTCGCAGAATATGTGATAAAAAAATAATAAGTTAAATTTTTCAAATGAAAAATAGGAAAGTTTTGCTACACAGTTCCCAACACCACAAAACACAGTTATTAAAAATGATCTGACCACAAAATTATTCCTGTGGAGAAGCAATACTCCATTGCTGGCGGATTTCTCCAGCAATATCTTTTCCACCTGGTGGGTTCCTTTTTAATACAGAAACTATCCACACTACAGGATTTAAAACTAATCAGTTTGCAAGCTGTTCTTAAACATGTACAGTACTATGTGTCTAAAAATAATGTTCAGCCATACATTCTATATCTATATCATCATTCTCTAATTACATTTCACCACAAGGGCATAAAAGAGGAAGACATCCTCCTTTAACATTCTAAAGGTGGGCAAAACTGTCATCTCAATATTCAGGATCACTTAGCATTAAAGTTTCTTCTATGCTGGTGTTTATTTTTAATTACATGGGCCTCGATGCCAGCATGTGAACAGTTCCTCCACATTTCCTCCCAGGAACATTCTACCAATTACTTGGTCTTCTCCCTCTCCCACGTGGAGAGTTAATATGAAACTGATACAAATAAAAGTAACAGGTCTTTGGATTTTTTCCAATTTAAAAAAAAAAAAAAGAGATATTTGGGGGGAAAATGCATTTACTAACAAAAAAGAACCAAAAAATGAGGGATGAAAATTTTTATCTGGTTGTAATTGTTGTTGCTGTGGCTTGAGAAAGAAATCCATTTTCTGTGAAAGAGATGAAAAAGTATGAAAAACTAAGACCTAGTTTTTCTCCTTTATAACAGAAAATATATATTTTATTAGAAGGCAGTTATCCTACGCTTCCTCAGGAAAGCCAGGATAAAAAGAGAGCAAGAATCTGAAACGCCCACTTCTTTGATTGCCTGCACTGCTTTCTTTGGGCTTCTGCCCCTCATTTACTGAGCTCACACAGACCCAGATGTGGATGCCTCTCCTGGTACCTCTCCCCCAGAACAAACACTCAGAGTTTGAGCAATGGGGTTGTGAGGTTGATCTCATTCAAATTCTGTCTTTTCCACGCTGAGACCCAAATTTCCACTTTGTCATGGTTGAAGAACTGATTTAAGAACCCCACTCCAGTGTCCTCAGTGGAACTTGAGCCAGTTTGCCCTGGAGGCCACAGCTCCCAGGGCATGACAAGACACTTGAAGAAGCAGGATTCTGTGAAAGCACAGTGGGATCCATCTGGCAGGTTGGATTCCCACCCCAGCTGCAACTCCAAGAGGGAACTTCAGCCCAGAGGTCACCTGTGCTGTGTTCATTCGGTATCTCTGCAAAGATTTCAGCTGGCAAAGAGCTGATAAAGAGCATCACAGATAAAGCAGCTCCGCAGAGAGCTATCAGCAGGAAAACACAGGGATTTATCAATAAATGTACAATCACATTGTCAATTTAAAATATTTGAGTAAAGTACCTAAATAGCCAGCATTTATTCATTATTCATAGACAATGTGCTGTTTAATATCTCCATAAGTGATATGGAAGGTGAGATCAAGCGTACCCTGACAGAGTTTGCTGAGGACACCAAACTGAGTGGGGAAGTGGACAGAAGGGAGAGCCAGCCTGCAGGAGGTCCTGGGTGGGACAGGTAAGTATTAATCATTAAAAAGGATTTGTTCTATGCCTTGGTCACATTATTTAAAAGCTGAGAGTGAAGTGTATGGGTAAGACCAGAGCACTTGTCTGTACCACAGAGCATTTGGCTCACCCCCAAACAACCCCCAGCTGTCCAAACCATGGCTGTGCTCCACTAGAACCCTTCTTGTCGCAATGTCATTGTTATTGTCTGGTTGGATTACACATGATTGGACAGACTCATTCACACTAAGCACGTTATTCCAAGGGAGCCCAACCCATTACTTCCTCTCTGTACATACCATCTGAAAACACTGAGTGCTAAAGAAAATGATTCTGCATATTTTAACAGAAAAGCAGCACTCTAATGAAGGAAGAACACAGCTTTCCTTTTCACATACAAGTTTCTGCTCTTTAAAGTCATTTAAACCTTAGTCGAGAGGAAAAAGAAACAAACAAACAAAAAAAACCACCACGTATCTCTGATTTAAAGAATTGGCTCACATTTCTCAAGCTCCTGCCTTTCCAGGCCCCTGTCCTTCCACTCCTCTGCAGAGGTGAGGTTTGTGATCAAAAGCACTTCTTTGCAATCAGTGTAAATGCTCACATTTACTGTGGGCCTGTAAAACAGCCCCTGGCCTTTAGAATCAGAGTTTAAGCACAAGGGAAAGTCTGCTAAAAGACCTCCTAGCCCAGCACAAAATGGATCCCATTGACACCATGTAAACCTACACTGACCCTGTTTGTAAGAAACCCAGGAATGATTTTCAACACAGGCTGTTACACTTACCAAAGCATTTACAAGTTCCTGCAAAAAATCCACCACCACACTGAGACTTAGAGACATTTAAAACAATATTAATTCCGCTATGATTAAAGTATACAAGAGTTACCAAATAAAACCAATATTTTCACATTTTTCCCTGAGTTTTAAATATGTATTTTTAGATTCCTATATTTCAAAGCAAGACTTCTAGGAGATAATTATTATTTTTTTTCCCCTGGCTAAGCACAAAGCAATATTAGCATCTCTAGCAGAAAGCCCCAGTAATTGGTTTGACAATTAAAAACACAAATATCAAACCACTGAGGGAAGATTACCCAGGACCAGTAATTTGCAGTTCTGTTTAGCAGGACAGGAAGCTTAAGGGCATTCAACAAAGAGTATAAAATGTACTGTATAATGGCAGTGACATTTTCAGTTATCGTTACTGTAAAAGGCAACAAAACACATATTGTCAGCTAACATACCTGCGACAGCTCGTGACCCAGAGCATTTGTTCAGAGAAGACATTTTCAGAATTGTCTCAGATATTTGGGGAACAATTTCCTTTACTTGAGAAAATTCAAAGCCATACTTTGTCACAGTTGAGATGGCAATAATATTCAGAGGATCACCATACAATTTCAGAAGGCTTTAAGCATTCACCCAGAGTAGCACCAGACCTCACCAGAAGGCTTCAAGCTTCTGCCCATACAGAGTAACACCACAACCCTTCAGAAGGCTGTATGAAGCTGTACTTTCTTTTTCTTTAGTCCAACATTTTGTACCCTCATGTTCATTGCACCTGTGTGCCCTCTGTTCCCTTTGGTGGTTGGTCAGCACACCTCATCTCATTACCTTCAGTGCTGCTCACCTGCTTTTCACAGCTGTACACACTGGGGATGAAGCTCAGCCCCATTCCCAATTACCACAAACTGTCTAGCTACAATACTTAAATTCTGACTTGCTTTAAAGTCAACTCCTCATCCTGTTTTGATCACAACAATACTCTAAAATAAGGAAATTACAACCCCAGGGGCTGAAGATCCACTGACTGTGCTACCACCTCCATCTTCTCCAGAGATACAGCAGCATACCAAAATACCTCAGATGTAAAGAGTGCCTTGCTCCCTTTCCAGCACCCAAACTCACACACTCCCATAAAAACCAGTTCAAAATGGGTGTTTCCTTCCTTGGCCTTCTAAATATTGAAGATTTCAGTACCTGCAATACCTTTGCAATGGTTTTATCTCTTGGAGAAAGTCATTCAAATTAATATAAAGAAAAAAGGTGAGATGCAGTCAGAACCCTGCCTGCAAATAGTTAATCTACAAAGACAGCCTAGCCAGCTCCTCCATCACATTTTCCTCAGGAAGAAAAGACTTTCAAATAACAGTAGCAGAAGAATAAAGATTTCACAGGGAAAAATCCAAGGACTCCAGCTAAGAACATTGCACATAAAAGAAAGATATTTTCTTTGTTTCCACCATTTTGACAGAACCAGACAGTGCCTGACAGAAACAAGCATTCAGCTCAGTCTCTAAAGAACATAAAGCAGGTCAAGATTTCCAGTTTACCTTTCTACCCAATCCAAAATGGAACAGAAATAAAACAATTTTTTGGTCTCTTATATGTGCTACAGGAACGTAGAAATTTGCTGGAACTATTGTTGGTGACCAAAAACACTTTTGCATTTACTTTTTGGAGTACAGATATTCATTTCTTAATTTGGTTCTTCTTTGGAATGTCACTAGAAGTCTTTTTAACAAATTTTTTGCTCCGCTACTGTTTTCCTTATATTGGCCTCATAAGCTTAATATTCAGTGTGGTGGTAGAGGTTTTCTATATTCTTTGCTAGTGTTCTGCCTTTAAATAATAAAACGCTGACATTGTGAAGTGCCTGGAAAGGTAACAGCCAAAAGAGAACCGTGGCATTCCACATCTGCTACTGTGGGGAATCAGAGCCATCTCCCTCCCTCCCACCAGAGCAGCATTTTGGTTAATTCTGCCTAAGGATCTGGTCCTCACTTCATACCTCATATAAACTCTCACTGCTGAGATCTTCCTGGGCTAATGAAAACAATCTCATTTGGACTGTGCTGTGAGATTGAGTTTCTTAAATATCAGCTCAGCCCAAGGAGAGAGCGTGGGGGGAATGAGGAGCATCCTCTGCATGGTCTATTGATCTGTGCTCCAGCCTCCTGAGCCTCTGCAGCTCAAGGCAGGACACGGTGCCAGCCTCGTGCATCAGGCCTGATTAAGGATCCTGACTGCTGGCCTTATGAGAAACACTTAGGGAAGAAATTGGGCAAAGGATGTCAGAAGCTTGAGGGGGAAAAAAAAAAAAAAGGGAATGAAAGAATAGAAAATGAAGTGTGAAAATAGCAGACAAAGATAAAAAGGGACAAAGACAGTGATGAGTCAGGTGAGCCACGAGGATGAAAATTACCTTGAAAAGAATTAAAGGGCATTAGAGATTGGAAAAGGAGCACATTTTTAAAGTTCACAGTCTCACTTTCATTTGGGAGAGTCTGGTTTTGAAGAGAGAGGAGATTAAGAGTAAGAAGAGTAAATAAGGAGTCCACATCTAATCTAGTTAAAAATTAAAGGCAATCACAAATCCAACTATACAACTTAGAATTCAGTTGGAATCCTCTATAAGGCTACTGTAAAAATGAAAAAAGGGGCATTTGGGAATTATATTTCAGTTAGGAAATTCTTAATTATCCTTGCCTTGACTCTCCATCTATGTAGCAGATCACTTTGACATGAGCACTTACACTGCCCTCCACATGGAGGTTCTACAGCAGCTGCTACTAAAGCCAGCAGCATTCCCTTCTTTCTTCTGGGCTCATCACAGGCATTTCATCCATCACTTGTAGTACCCTATTTAGACATCAGCAAGATGGTTGATGATCTGAGGTCTGCTCATTGAGGTATAGATGTAAAGGCCCAGGTTGCAAAGTTTAGGTTCTGAATGTGAGGTACTGCACACAGAGAGGTTGTATCACAAGATTATTGAAGGCTGACTAATAATAATTTCAGTAAAAAAATTGGTGAAAAAGCTTGCAAGGCACAGGTAAAATTGTGCCTTTGTAACTCACCCTTTTTCTCCAACTCACACTCTCAAAATAAGAGCACTCATCTCCCTGAGAGAGCTGAAATTGTCACAGAATGAGAACCACAACCTGCCAGCCACAGGGATCAGAATGCCAAAGGTTAGAAAGAAAGAAATGGTAATGAACTGCAGATAGGAGATGACAAGAATTCTCTGAGAGACCTATTACACCTCTGCTGGCTGGCCTGTGAGGAGACTCACTCTGCTGACACCTCCAAGGGCAGCCAAGAATGTCAAGCCCAGCACTCCTCGTTCCTCAGGCTGCCCAGGAGCCACCAAGCCTCACTTTCCTGCAGGCAGCATGCAACATCCTTGCCAGACACTTCCCACTGCTCCCACAAAAAAACCACATGTTGGTCTTCAAGGCTTCTGCACCACCAGTGTCCTTCATAAATATGCACTTGCTCAACTCATTTGTAAAACAGACAATTTGTTTTGTTTTTAAGAAACAGCTCTGAGGAACAAGTTTAATAGGAAGTTGGTAGAGGCAGGGTTTGATGAGGGATTCCTCCAGGCCCTGATAGGATTTAAACCATATTAACGCTCTTGCTCAAAGGTAATAAGCTCTCCAAAGCAGCCACTCTGCCTTCCTGCATTAAGAATAATATTCTGCACAACCCAGGGATTATCTAGTAGTAAGAAAACAGTTATTAAAAATCTATACTAAATCATTCAGACCTTAAATTATGCCCATTTTGTAAGACAAATTGCATTTTTGAGTGAAAATTAAAAGCATTTTAGCCTATCCAGATCAAGGTTTCAGCTGGAACCTCTGTCATAAATAACAGTTAGAAATTAAAAGCCTTTGCTTTTCAGCTAGGCCAAGTGAGATATTGGCCTAAAAAGCAATCATCAGGGTCTGCAGCCAAATCCCAGACTCTGGTGCTGGAAACCAAGGAAAGAGTAAATCTATCTTGTTCCTTTAAACATTTGCATTCATAGTAGCTGGAGAAAAGAGCTATTTGGTTTGGCAATTTTTTTTTTCTATTTATTTGCAAGAGATACAGACTTTTAAAGATTTTTTTTCAGGATTTGTCAGCTTTTTGAAACTCGTAGATATTGTGACTGTTCTTCTGAGCCCTATGGCCCTGCAGTTCATGGACAAGAGATGGTGGGAGGGCTGGAATTCTGAGCTCTTCCAACAATGAAGATGTTCCCTACAAAGGAGGACAAGAAGCTGCCCTACCACTAAACTTTCCCTCACTGAAACTTGAGTTCTTCTTTGCAGAAGAACATCTGCAAAGGCTTTCTTTGTTATTAAGATTCATCCTCATAAGCAAGTTTGTTTTCTTGGTGTTTCACAAAAGATTTTTTTTCAGGATTTGTCAGCTTTTTGAAACTCGTAGATATTGTGACTGTTCTTCTGAGCCCTATGGCCCTGCAGTTCATGGACAAGAGATGGTGGGAGGGCTGGAATTCTGAGCTATTCCAACAATGAAGATGTTCCCTACAAAGGAGGACAAGAAGCTGCCCTACCACTAAACTTTCCCTCACTGAAACTTGAGTTGAAGAACATCTGCAAAGACTTTCTTTGTTATTAAGATTCATCCTCATAAGCAAGTTTGTTTTCTTGGTGTTTCACATTGAAACACACAGAAATTTACCCAGGAAAACTGGTACAAGATCTGCTACAGAGCATCACCAAAACAGGCAGCAGGTCCAGCTCAGCTTCAATCACCTTCAGTGGTTTCTTCTGTCCTTCCTTCTGTCCTTCTACTGAAGGGACAGAAAGGATTTGGGGAAAAAAATTAAGAACAGATAGGTGTTTCCCTCTGTTCTCTGCCCAGTCCCTGCAGTCATATTTGGTGAAGTGCAATTTTCAATTGGCCAAATCCCTAGTGAAAGTCTCTTCTGGTGCCTTGCCTTGTTTGTTTGTCCTTCTCCTTGTTCCTGGCCCATAATTTAGGTGCTTCCTTTCTGCAGCCTGCAGAGCACTCATCCTCTTTTCTGAAGCCTGGTGCAATGTGACATTTTCAGCTCTGAAGGCGGCCTCCAGATTGTTCTACTTCTGAAACAGATACATTTTTAGTAGCAACATTTCCTTTTCTCCCCTCCTGATTTATTTCTCTCCTTGATTTCATTCCTCCACCCTGTTCTATGTGACCTGCTTTTATACGGGTGACATCTGTGGATGCAAGAAACCCTCAGTAGCTTTGGAGCTTGGAAGCAGAGACATCTATTTGTCAGGATCACAAGCAATCTTCTCCATTAGAAGTACAAACTCACATTTCAGGCAAACAAAGCCTTTCTCCCTTCAAGATAGGTAGAAGATATCACATAGAGGCCAAAATAATTGCTCATTCTTTCTCCTTTCATATCATTGATAACAAAAACGGACTTATAGGAACTTAAACTCCCAATAAAAATATTCCTATTAACTACTTTATTTTTATTACTCAAATATTTGTTGTTGCAGCATTTAAACTTGATCAGTCTCTTCTTTCAGCAACTCTGCAAACTCACTAAAGCAAAACTCAAATATGAGATCAAGGTCTCATATCTCAAATAAAATCTTCACAGATCAAAGCTGAACTCCTAAACCAGGTCACAGAAGTCCCACTACCTTACTGACACACACACACACAAAAAAATCTCCAAAATAAAAGTTCAACATTTTACTCTGTAGAAGTGATATCGTTGCCATCAAGAAATGTAATTTTGGACCTGATGTGAGTTTCTATGAAAAATTAGTAATCAATTTTATCATGAAAATTGCTTTTATTGAGGTTAGAATATGCTCTAAGAACCATTTACAATGATTCAGATGAGAAATTCAATGACTTTATGCAAAACTGGTAGGTAAGAATTAAAATAAAACATTACAGTCAAACCCTGAAGAGAGACAGAATTTAACAATATCAGGAGGAACTTGAGTTGAATTCCTTTAAGCTGGAACCTCCTCTGTTGTAAAAATAATTTTTGAAGTATCCTGTCCTCTTAGATCAACACTGTTAACTTGCACAAAGGTCACGCACCTTGCAAATCTCTATCAATTAAAATCTACTTTAGATCACAGCAGGTTTGAGCCAGTCAATTATCATTTTACCTCCTCATTACTGAAATGCGCTACCTATGTCCTCATTTATAATTCACATTCATACTCTGAAATCTTGCTTATTCCCTCTGGAAATCATCTCCTTGGCTGAGATCAACTCACCCTGATAGATAACAGCTCTGTTAGCACTTAGTAATCTAGATCAGATTATTAGATTAGGGCTGAACGTGCATTAGTATAATAACACAGAAATCTATTTCAAATAGAGTGCAAACAAGCCCTACTTTAGAAAACAAATGAACACAACTCATCTTTGAGGACTCCATTCAGCAGAGAACAAAGATGATCTGCTGAGAAAGCCTGGAGGAGAATGTGATTTGTGGAATGGGCAGAGGTCCAGAAAACATTACATCTTGCTGGTCCTTTCCTCCTTTCTGTATAATAAGATCATCCCTGAGAGCCAACATCCACTTATACACTAATTATAAACAAAAATAAGGCTCCTGAATTTTTGCTATCATGCTGGAAAAAGATCCTAAGACTGCTTTGAACACAGTATATAAACATTGGTCCAACTTTTTTCAGTTTTCTGGAGTCTTTCTCTCATAAATTATGCAACAAAAACACAGGAATCTCACTCTAAGCCTTTCCCCAAAACTGTTTCTAGGGGTTTTTACTTTGGAATCTTCCTGTTCCATTCTATAATCTCGTCTGCCCCAAAGAGACTCTTCAACTCTTTATCCTTGCTCAAGTTAATAGGGCTCCAAGGATTTAGCAGAATATTTCTTCATCTCCAGGAAGGGCTCAATAGTTTCAAAATGTGATGACTTAACAATACACCTTTATCCACTGACAAATTTCTTACATTTCTCCCTCTCCTACACTAAAACAGAAAATTCAGCTGAATCCATTCTGATTCCTAGATCCATTTTTCATTTCTACAAACTACCAAGAGAGACTTCTGAGCTGCAGTGTCTTTGGCTGAGGTGTATGACAGGGTTCTCCTCAACCCACATTTTTGGTTCATCATTGGGTTTAGAGGTCTCTCCTTCCTGTGTCTTGATTTCTCTGGACAGGACAGGCAGGAGGATGCTGGAGGACAGCCACGGAATAATCTTGTACTGTTCAAGCAAAAGAGCTCAGCTGGGAAAACTCTGCCCTGTGGTCTAAGTATAACTTCTGACCACATAAATCAGATATAACATCAAATATTCCTTGAATATTTAATATATATAATGTATATATAATATCTTGATTTGGTGATAGATGAAGACTGAGGATAAAAAGAGAAATGGACCTCCAGCCTGTCCCTCCTGGTGAGCACCCATAGTTCAGACTCACTCAGATATCTTACCCTGCACCGGAGGCTTGCAGAATTGATGTGACTTCAGTGCCTCCTTAACTTTATATTATTTAAATAAAATTGGAATATAATGTAAAAATAATTCAAATATAACTTCATATTATTTAAATTCCTAATATTCTTAATTTTCTAGGAATCCCTGCCGGCCAACAGGTCTGCTTTTCTAATTTTATAAAACTCTTTGTGCTTTGAGGCTTCATTGAGATGGATTATAATCTCCTACTCTTCTGCTTGCAATTTTACTGGAGTTTTACAAGAAAATCAAAACCAGACTTGAAAAAAAATATTTCAACTGCCAATTAAACGTTGTGAAAAGATAGTTTAATCTCAGTGGACCTCGAAGTTGACAAAGTCATTGTTTAATGTGTTTAGATACAAAGCTAAAAGAAATTTGATAACAGCAATAAGGCAGTTCCAGGAATATCGTTACCATGAAATAATTACATCCCAATAGGATTAGGGGTAATCAGCCACACTGTGCCTCAGTACACCTCGGGGGGTGATTATCTTACCAAAACAACACCACCCATTGTGCTGCACTGCTTCAATGTGTTCTGATAAAATAACATACTTTTAAAGTTTGTGTAGCTGTTTGTGTCAGCAGAGGAGCATTATTACAGTCAAATTATAGTGATCGTGTATTTTCTTTTCCCCAGTAAATTTGTACTTGGAAAAAATTTAAATCCCACTGGAAATTTGCAAACATATTCATTACAAAAATATGTTCAGCATTTAGACTGCAGCATAAATAATCAGAATTAGGACATTCACATTTATCTTGGCAGCCTGTACTTCTTTTACGCTGTGGTGGCTTTAACTTGTGCCACCATTTTAATGTTATTTAAATATGGAATTGTACTTAATGCATTTATAAATTGCTAGAATGAAGGAAAATAAAGAAATGATTCATAGAAGATTATGAGCCGCACAGAATATTATTTATTTACTTAAATTACCAAAAAATAAAGCAATAAATCTTAGTCTCTCAAATAAATGAAAATATTATGCCTGATTGAATGTATTTATTTATACTAATAAAAAATAATACCTCCACAGGTATTACTTGGCTGTTATTTGTTATGCGCTGTCAGTGTGTTAGGAAATATAAAATCGAATAAAAATGCATGCAAGGACAAGAGTTTGACAGCATTATTTTACACAGTAGAGTATTGGGGCACCATATGGGTTCTGCTGATTTCCCAAATTTTCCATGGCAACCCAGGGCTCAAACCCACCTCTGAGGCTGGACCATCCCAGGCACCATTTCTGCACTCACAGGCAGGAGATTCTGCATCATTTACCAGCCCCTACAGACAGATCTGGTGGTGGCAGTTTATTGGTCCTGCAGATATTCAGGGAATTTGTGAGATCAAACCAACTTGTCCCAACTCCTTTATTACCCAAACTTACCACTGGCACTTGAGCTTGCTGACTCAGCTTAAGAAAAAACAACTCATCCTGGGCACATGAGGAGCCTTGGCATTGGAGAGGCACAGAGAGGGCACACAATAAATTACAAATGAAAAGAGATTTATCAAGAGCAGCAACTACTCAGAGAAAGATCATGTTTTGGTCTTCTTGACCTTTCTGAGGACTGACTTCCTGGCTTATTACCAAGAACTTTAAAGACTATTATAAATGGTTGACTCAGCTATTCTAGAAATTAATTATGCAGGCTAGAGAGGGAACTTAGCTGACCACATATGCTACTGTCTTTTGAATGACTATTTTGCTTTGAATGAAAAGTCAAAGAGAAATTAAAATGGTTTTCTTTATGACTGTTTTAAGGAATTTTAAGCCCATAATTGAGAGATAAATATAAAAATGTGCATTTTTATAGTGCATTACTCAAGAATCCCAAAAAAACAGTTATCCCCATCTTATAGATAAGAAAACTGAGGCAAGGAGACAATAAGGAATAAGTACACCCAGAAAACTTACTGTCTTTTACTAACAGAAACCTCCATTAATACATCCCAAGACTGTGTTCCATTAGTAATTACTACATCATGTCATTTTTACACCAGTTTCTGCTTTAAAAACTTATCTTTCAAGAGCACTAACATTTCAATGTTCAGGAAGCCAAACTGAGAATAAATAATGAAAACATCCTTCTCCCATATGCACTGCCTTCTTTCATAGGACCCCTCTGAATTCCCCTATTTTCTGTTCATACTGAGAACATCTAAATAAAGGTGCTAATGCTGCATGTTTGAAGAGAATCAAAGCTGAAATCAAAGAGCAAAATGTCTTACTGTGAAGGCACCCTTCAATTTGTTCTGTGCCGTTTTTCAGACAAAGAAATAAAAGCCTTTGCACCATCAATAGGGCTTTGTTTAAACTCTGCATCACAGACCTGTAAATCTACTGTTCCAAAATTTCTCCTACAGTCAGCCAAAATCAATGATCAAATTAGAGGTTTCCAAAGGACTTTTTTTTTCAGATTCTGAAAACTATTTATTTTGAGGGTTAATCACCGCTGGTTTTAATCTCACAGTGGAACTAGTACATACACATGAAGTGAAGGAAAAATGTTGCTTTACCTATTTGCTTTTTTCTTATACCTGTAACTAAAACAGCGCCTGAAATCAGCAGCTATTCTGGGCTTTGTGTACTTTTCATCAAATTGCAGTCAGTAGAAATTTTTTCCCTTGTGATCTTCAAAACTCTGATATATGTGTCATAAAAATCTATTCATAATTCAATATTCACATTAACACCAGTGCCATTTGGGAATACATCATTTCGACAAGGACTCAAAACACTTACATAAGGATGAGAAAGATTTCCTTTCTAGTTAGGCATAACAGGGCAGATCTTAGTCTGCTTCATATCCCCTCACAACAGGCACAGAGCCAAAAAAAACCAAGCAAACAAAATAAAAGAAAAAGAGGAAGGCCAGTGTAATTAGCTACCCTGAAATCCCTTGCAGGGACTGGAAATACTGGGTACCCAAGGAGAAAAAGGGGGTTTGGGAGGATGCTGACCCCAGCCACTTCTGGGTTCCACAATTAAAAGCCACAACACCAGTTCAGAAATTGAGGGTGAACTGAAGAAAATATCAGTGGGTCAACTCCTACCCTGTGTATCTGTAGGCAACCACAATGCATAAGTTTCTTCATGAAGCAAGGAACCTCTGCATCACCCGACTGTGGTCTGCTCCCATACTGCTCCTGCTGGAGTGTTCCCCTTCTGTTATCACTCTATATTCAGTATATTGCATTGACCCTTCTTGGTTCACACCAGAGTTCTCAGCTTTGGTCCCCCATATTAACTACAAAATTGTAAAATGTCCCTTAGCAGACAGAAGGACCTGGGTGAAGGAGGGAATCTTACAGCCCTGCTGGTACCTATTGCACTTTGCAGAGCCAGGCTCAAGCCTCTCCTTTTTCCATGCCAGAGGTGCATAATTAGTTATCTGTTAATCTTCTCTTCTGCTTGCCCATCCCAGCTTTTGATGTCTCTCCAACTGTCTGCACTTCCTTCTCTCTCCTTTTCCTCTGGCCATTGCCATGGAGCTGTTGTGTCCCTCTACACAAACCTGTGAGAGTTTCACAGGTCCCATTGATTCTCAGCTGATCATCTCTCTCAGTTTGTTGAAGTTCTTGCTACAACAGTTGATTAGGGCTGTTCTTTTTTGTGTCTCAAACTAGAGACAGTTCAATCTTGCTCTTAGGTGTCATTAACTTAGCCTTAATGTAGTCTCTAAAATCCTGAATTAGCTTCCATTCTTCATTTGTGAATCTGTCCTGCAACCAGCCTGTCACTTGAATTCTTGTCTTCCTTTCACTCTCTGTCACCTCCCAGTTTTCATTCCTTCTCCTTCTTTACTTTTTAATGAACGTTTCTACCCTTTTTCCAGCTTCCTAGAGGTTCCACGGAGCTGCATCCATTCTCACCCTTTTTGCTCCTATCTCACTATTTATTTGGATAATGCCATCAAAACCAAACTCTGTCATTGCCCTGAGGCTGATGCTTCACAGAACTGCTTTCCAGCTCAGGCAGATCTGCTCAGGCACTCTCCTTCAGCATCCTCCACAAGGCAAGAAGTCATCCAAAGGCCAGGAAGTTTTCAGCTGAGTCCCAGAGGACCCTTACATCCACCACAGACACAAGCAGCATCCTCACATGCCCAGCCCACGTGCACCATCTCTGACTCAAACTTCACCCCTGCTGCTCACATCCAGGCTGGTTCCAGGAGGTTCTTTCTCTTATCTGAAGGCTTTCTTGTGCATCCACGTGGTCAGGCTTTCATCTGGGATCCCAGTGTGGAAGAAAATCAGAAGGTGCTCTGGAGCAGTGGAGCTTTCTGCAGCCTCATTGTCTGAAGCATCAGCTGCAGGCAGTGCTCTTGGTGCAGGAGTGATGCAGTTTTTTAAGGTATATATTTTGTTTGTACATAATACAGCTTGTCAGATCAACAGATGCCCCAGACACCTCAATGATCTCTCTGCTGAGCTATTTCAAAGCTGTGTCTTGCTACCAAAACTTTATTTTAGTGTTTTATCTCTTGCTAGATATTTCTTCGCCTGATGCAAAAACAGAAATGAAGCTTTAAGACTGAAAATACACAGTTTCCCTAAACTCAAAGGTTTCCCCAAAAGATTCCACAACTGCTAACAGCAACAGTGGCTACATTTTTTTCTCCTCATTTCATCCAGCATGGGTCTCTTTCCAATGCTCACTGCCTGTATTTTCCTTCTCAAAATACAAAAAAAAAAAAAACCAACAAAGTTTTCTTGGAGTAAAGAAGCACTTAGAACTGCTGTTAACATTTCTTCAGTATTCTAATGAACTTAATAAGCTCCCATGATGCTCCTTATAATGCAGAGAAACCTTCAAAAATATTAAAGTGACTTTGTTTACTCCAGCAATAAGGAGTCTTCCAGGTGACTGGGGCAATGCATCAACATTTCACATGTTCTTAATGCTGGAAAAGAGCTCACCAGAGGAAACAATCCTTCACTTTGAAGCTTTTTCATATTTCTGAATGTGACTCAATTACATAATTCTGCCTGTACATGTATTTTTTGTCTCACCTGAAATATCACTTGATTTATGATTAAGTCATATTTTCTCACCCAGTTCTAATTTCATTTATACCACACTTAGGAGTTCTCTATAATTCAGTGGAAGTTGCAGTTTGACACCAATCCTCTGACACCAAAACGAGCTCCACGAGCTAATGAAGTCCCCTGACTCTGCCAATAGTTTTGAGATAAAGAAATCTTATTTTTAAATATTATTTTTCCTACACAGGATGTAGACCCTTAAGAAATTTTTTAAACAAATAAAAGCAAATTATGTAAGTTATTAGAGTAAATGCATAATAATCCTATTTTCAAAAAATATTCTTGTGTAGAACCCATGTGAAAATTTTCTAGCATATACACTAGTAATTCTTAAATATTCATGAAATGTTATATATGCATTATATTCATTACATATAATTGTCTGAAGTATTCCTAGCATTGCATAGGTAATTATTTGAAGCAAGACTTCAGCTGAAACGAGCTTGTTGTCACCATCAGAGCAACAGATGGGTCTTGGCAAGGCTCAGTCTGCTCCCAGTTCTGCCAGTGCTTCACAGGTTGATTTAATCAGTGAATCACCTCACTTCCCCATCCATAAACAGGAAATGCCTCACAGCCCCCTCTGTAAGGCATTTTGAAACCCAATTATTATGCAAGTAAATATTTCACGTATCAATCTTGTGGTTAATTGAATGTTTAAACTCTAAGGGTAACTGAATTTGTGTAAGCAGCTGTTTATGGAATGTAACTGAATCAGAATTAAGCACCTACCTCAGATACATTTTTAAATCACTTTTAGAGAGGTAAATTATTTTGAGGCTGAATTTTTGGGGTGAGAAAGTTGAATGTGTTGCTAACAGGAATTACTATAAACTGCCTGTTTCTCTCAAAATCTGTAGAAATACAACAGAAATGAAGATGTTGAAATGGGCACTTTAGCAGTAACAAGAGACTTCAATTTAGAAACCAATTGGGATGGAGGGAAGAAATAAACATCAAAAGAAGTGATGTTTTTGTAGAGTTGCTCCTAAGAAGGAATCCTGAATGAAGGACAGCTGGAAAAAAGGCACCTGTGCCGTGATCGCACACAGCTCAATCCCATGGGATAACTCCAACCACACTGGCTGGGAGCAAAGGGCCTGATCACACGCAGCAATTAAATTTTGCAATTAAAAGGTGCTGTTTTGCTCGTCATTAGGAGATTTAATGCAAGAAATAGTGCACTGCTCTGGCACAAGACTCAACAAGTCTTCTGGAAATCAGAACGCTTCCTCATTCCCAGGGATCATTAGCAAGGCTGCCCTTGCTTTTGTCACTCCCAATCATCCGTGGAACACAAGAAATCACCATTATCCTCCCCACATACATTATTTACTCTTCTGCATTGTATATTCTGCATCGGCAGCACCTCCTTTCCAGACGCCCCTCACAAAAATACAAAATTACAAGATTTAATAAACCTCCAGGAACAATTAAGAGGCTTAGTCAGGAAGTTTCACATGTTAGAGGAATACATCAGCTGCAGTGTTATCACACCAGCTGGATCTTACTCTGTCTTTCCACAGGGACTGATGTTTCCCATTATGGTCTTGTGTTTTGGAAATTAATAACATTAGCATGGAAAAATAAATATACTTAGTTAATAGCCTATTAGGTGATTAATTTACTGATAGCTCAGTTGTATTGAAATTTGCTTACATTTGTATAATAGCAGATTATGGTCTCAAGCCTTAAATTTCCAACGTGCTCTTTCACAATACAAAAAAAAAAAAAAAAATTTTAAAATTTGAAATTGTGGGAGGGAAGATAGAAGAATATGTACTCCATGCATTGGCATGGAAATGTTACAACAGAAAAGGGCCTGGCTTGCTACCTCAACAGTATCATGTAATCAGGAAAAGAGAAACTTTGGGAAGTAGATCACATATTCTTCTTTTGCTAAACTGGTCTACCCCTGGAAAGTATTTCTTCTGAAATTAGCTAAAACATCAGTCCCTTCTAATTGCAGATTTTGATATTCTTTTTTCTATGTTTCAGCTTCATAATCTTCTGCAACTCTTAAAGGAAGAGGTCATATATAGTCATGCAATCAAAGCCAGATTGTTTTTATATTTCCATCTGCTTCTACTACACTCCTGTTTTATAGAAAATAATTTTCATTGTATCTTCTTTCTTTAATTTTATTGTCTATTTACTTCTCCAAAACAAATTAAAAAAAAAAAAAACAAACTGAATATTCCACAAAATTCTTATTTAAGAAAAGTGCTTGAAGCACCAAAGAGCCATACTTGGGAACTCACATGAAGGATGGGCAAACATTTAAGTCACTGAAACTGCAGCTGGGGAGATGCAGTGGCAGCTCCAGTTTCCTTCCTTAAATGAATTTTAGCAGCACAATCCTTATTTTTCACATTAACAAATCTGAACTGCCACATTTTAATACAAATTAGGTACAGAAATAAGGAAGGCATAACAGGGGAAGCAAGTTATTCAGTAAAGTGAGTGCACCAGTGATTTAGTAGACACATAAGGTTGAGATTCTTTAAGAAGAAATTAAGAGTCAAACTCTTTGAGGCATAAAGATGTTCTAAAGGAAGGAGAGAAGGAAAATGTTACAAAGGATATTTCTATGCCATATACAAAATTGACCAAAAAACTTGGACTAAGAAAGACCAGGCAGAAATGGATTTAAGACAGAACACAATTTTTTTTTCCAGCAAGACCGTAAAAATTTAAGCTAAAAAAAAAAAATCAAATGGCTTGCTATGAGAACAAGCAGTAAACATTATGAATTTTTAAAATGTGTTTGAAGGATGAGAATCCTGCCTGAGAACAGAGAGAGGAGAATGGCTAATTAAAGCTACCAAGCAAATGCAGTGCCTGGGCTGTTTCCTCACGCTGGTCTCAGACACCCCACGTTCCTGTATCCAGTACTGCAGGCAGGTTGCTTGGCTTCACTCAAAATGTTCTTTATTCTGGTAGCACAGAGCACATTTCTATCAGAGCTGGGTGTTTGCACCCTGCAGTCTCCTGTTACAAATCAGCTGCAGAGCCCCATCCAGTTATGCTGCACACACAGCACTGCTCCCTCGAAGCTCTGCTGCACAAGCAGCAGCTTGCCATGAGCTGCTAAAGTTTCCTTTTCTGTTTGTTGCCAAACACCAATCTTCCAGTTTTAAAAAAAATTTCCCACTGAATTTTTCTGTGAACTGATTATTTTGTACTGAGTGCAGATGGAAACAGCCAGTGTGGGTAAGCTTGCAGAAATATTTTCCAATACAGCGGGCAATTTTTCTTTCACCGATAATTTATGAAAAATCCACAAAAATTACAGAAATTTGCTATTTTTTCCTCTAAGGATAATCTTGATTATCTTTTACTAGTTTGACAGTGAAAAAAGTAGGAAAAAATCTAAAATCCCAGCTTCACTGTTTCTTTATTTTTCTAAGGGAAGAAAAATCTACTGTATACCATGCCACAAAATTCAGTTGACATGAATATAATAAATATACTTGTAATATTCCTGTAAATTCATAATTTTAATGTCCCAATGGTGTGAATTTTGGAGACTGAGTACTTGGGCTTCTGAAGTCAATTGAGAAAATCATCAAAGAATTCAATTAGGAAAAAAAGAACTGTAATTGTTGCTTCTGGCATTCACTCTGGATATAGTTCCCTGCATTCACTAGACCACAAAAGACTATCTAAAATTGTTTAAGTTTGATCATAATAAAAAAAAAAATCTTTCTTTTCTGTTTCCATTAAGCAATCTCAATTTTGCAGGATGTAACACTGAAGTTTGCACATTACATTCCTGGAAGCTCAATTTTCTATTCGCTAGTGGGGAAAAAAAGAGAAGCAAAGTAGTTTTCACTTGGAAAAGAAATAACCAAATGACAGCTCCATGTACAAATGTATGCTACAAAATGTAATTTTTGGGTGGCTTGACTACAGGATGAAGGGAGGTCAAAGATGCTATTAAAGAAAAAGAGGATCTATCTCTAGGCCATTTAAATAATAACGTGCAATTGCTTCTCGTGGTGTATTTCCTAATGTCTCATTCATAAGAGTTTCTAGTAATGAGATTTTCACAGTTATCTTTTGAAGAATATTCCATAATCCAGTGACTGAATCCAGACCTGAGTCAAGGTCCTGAAAGAGTTATACACCCCTGAAATAAGAGAGAACTGGGAAATAAATGCAAGACTTTACAGGATTAGCCCTTGGTAACTCATTCCCAGCTAAAAGAGAGGAAATACCAAAAGAGTAACATAAGGGGAGAATGCAAAGCAAATTAATTAATTAATATTAATGTATCTTTTTCTCTGGAGTCTAGGTGTGCACCCAAAGTGAATAATCTTAAGTACAATTTACAAAGGAAGCAGATTTTGGTTGGCTGGGGAAGAGTTATGCAAGATCAGAGTGAAAAGGGCAAAGAAAGGGCAAAGGAAAGGCTTCAAAACTCATCCATGTTTCGTGAGTGTTTGGAAAAGCTAAAATGGAAAATGGTGGTCTGAGCAGCCTGAGGACAGCCGAACTCTGGATGTACTGCGGAAAGTCCAGCACAGCAGTAAGAATTCCAGGCTGTCTCCTGGCTTGATCCATGGCTGGGCTCTGAGGCTTTAAACCAAACTAAATTCAAGAGGAAATTAAATCTCTCAGAAGCCTTGCAGGGCAGATAACTGGAAGGTTTTTTTGTGAAAAAAGCAGGAGGAAATCTGGCACATTTGCAATTTTTGCATGTTACTGGAGTATTCAAATGTGACCTAAATATTTGTATCTGACCCAGAGGAACATTGGCTTCATAATTATTGATGCCTGTAGTTAAGCATCGTTAGGATTTTCTATTCAGCATCCAGTTTTTCCTTGCGCCTAAATCTCTCTCAGAGTAACAGAAAATTTCCAAAGGAGATGTTTAGTTTTGGACCTTGGTTGATTTTTTTTTTTAATCTTGAGAAAAGCATCTGAGCTGCTTTATTGGAAAGAAGTCTGGTGAAACCGTGCTTTTTGCATGTAAACATTTGAGACAGCCTTATCTAAAACTTTCCTGTTCGGAAGCAGAGACTGAATTTTTAGCAGAGGGACAAATCGCACAGAAGGAAAATCCTGTTGCCATATCATTAAACTATTCAAATCTGGCCACATTTTCAGACTCTGAAAATATTTGCTCAGTGAGGAACCCACTAGAATTTCATAGCTAATTTCTCAGCTCACTGCCCTGCACCTCACAGCTCCCTCAGTCCGGGTGGACATTGCCTGCAGAGCCTCCTGCCCGCGCTCGAGCAATCCCAGCGCCGCCGGATCTCGGCGTGTTCTTCCATGCAGCTGCTCCTTGGAGAAGAGAAATTCTCCTGTCAATGACCCTTCAGAGCTGCATGGAAAGCAGTCAGTTCACCTTTTCTCTACAATTAGTGTTTCCACCCTGTCCAAGGGGAAAGGGGTCAAAGGCATTCTGGGTTGGGGTGCAGAGTGGAATTGTATATATAAGTGTTTTAAATATATATATGTGTCACTCTTGTATTAGGGACACTGAATGAAGTGACACGACTCCTATGTTGACAGAAATGTGAAGTTTATTATACATCACATTCTTTTATAGACTGTTCCGAGGAAAGCTGGACCTGATTGATCCTCAGTCAACACCCCTCACATTGGCTAATTAGGAACAACACCCTTCTTGTAAACATCTTAAAAGTTCAAAACAACAGCTGCAAAGATTAAGGATTATTTTAATTCTTTCTCTGAGTTTTCTCAAAAATCCCCAGAGCAATGCCTGGGAAAGTTTATCTGACTTTCTCTCTGACCAGACTGTCAGCAACCACATATATATACAAATAATTTTTTATATATATATATATATATATACACACACATTTAACATATACTATACACACATATATATATAAAAACATTTGAGAGCTCCATTACAAGACACTATGCAAAAAAAAAAAAAAAATTATTAGGGTTGTAAAAATTGATTTCTCCAAAAATAAAAATGTCAAAATGAGAACTGCACTTGGACACTTCTTTAGCTCCTATAGACCTAGACCTCTTGATACAACTTCTATGTACATGACTGTATTAATATTTAAAGGAGTTCCACTTCATTCAGAAGATAAGGTTGTGAATTCAAGCATAGACACATGGTTAGGTTTGCAAACAAGCAAACATTCACCTCTGTAACTGAGACCAGCAGAAAATGCAGCTTGAACACATAGCATGCTACTGAAGACACATTATTACACAAAATCTAAATGTGAGTAATTTCAAACTGGATTTGCAGCATTAACACTCCCTTTTAATCCATGTTCTAGGTCATAGTCACACAGGGACCAACACTTGCAGGGCTGTCATGCTAATTAATTTAGCTACAACACTGAAAGCATGATGTAAAACCACTAGAAGGCTATTTATTTGATTTTTTTGATGCAAGGCTTCAGTAGCACTCAGTAAATAACCAAAGAAAAAGGACTAAAATAAATACTGACCAAGTACTTATTCAGTAGGCACTCTGTATGCTGAGCAAAGCAAAGCATATCTGGAACTAGGAAAGGGGTGATTTAAAGTTTCATAGGTGACTTTGATCCTGGGATTTCTAACTGCTTGACTTACTTGACTTTGTACTCTGAGCGTTTTTTTCCCCCTTAATATTAGTATTGGTTTGGCAAGGTCAGTTTTATGTAAATTGGACTAATTTAATGATAGTGGGTGGAATTCAGACTGGAATGTAGAAAGCCCCCTATAACAGAGATGAAATTTAAAGGGTTCCTTCTTATAATTAAAGGTGTGCTAAATTGATATAGAAGAAAATCTGTCTGGAGGGAGCATAATGACCGCCCTTGTAATGAGTCACTCCAGGCAGAGAAATGTTCAGACCCATAATGTCAAAGTCACCTGCCCACAGAGGCAAAAGAGTAAGAAAGGCAACCATTTGACATTTCCATTTCCTTGGTGATTTCTGTTCTATCAGCAAACAGCGCTCCAAGTATCATCATCACTCAGAAATAATGGGAACCGTTGCCACTTCTTCTAGAAACAAAGTCCAAAATTCAGAATCTGTCCTTCAGGATGAAAAATCTGTGCAAAAGATGTGGGGTTCCCTTGGTGGGTAACATTTACCTGAGCATCTCCTACCATACACAAAGGAAGACTGCATGTCCAGCTGAAGCATACACAGCAGCTGCCATTCAAAGCACAGAGTACAAATGGATTTAGTCATCTTGCTCAGATAGAAATCTGAGTATTGAATTTTTTGAAGAGAAAATTCCAGGTCTCCCTGTGTCCTATTTTTGGTGACCAAATCATCTTTCTGGAGCTGCCTGGGGCATCAGTTTGTTCATAATACAGACTAATGATAGGTGAAATTTCCCTGTTCTGCTGGGTGCCAACAGGAGGAGAAGGAAACTCCTGTGTTTGTAGGAGAAGCATCTGCCCCTTTTCAGATTCTCCAACAGACCCCTGAGTGCACCTCTCAGGCACCTCCCTGAAGTGGTTTGTGTTTGACACCAGCTCCCAGGACCTCTCTGATGTGGGTCTCTAAATCATATCCCCTTGGCTGGTAATTGCTGCTGCAGCCTGCCAGACCTCCCTCCGACTGAGTTTTTTTCTTGTGGAAGACAAGAAGCACTACTAAAAGGCTGTGATGCAGAAAACAAATTCTTCAAAACAAAGTGTGATTTATTTTGTCAAAAGGTGTGCAGCACTCAGAGAAATTGAGTTAAAATGGCAGAGCCCAAGGCAATACTGTTACTGCTTGGCATCACCATCAGCCTCCAGGGAGATGTGATTTAACCTCGATGTCCCCTGCTCCCTCAGGTACCTTGTCACAGCTGCCCCAGCCTGTGGCTCTCAATCACCTCCAGCAGCCTGTGGCAGCTGCCTGCTCCTCTCTCCACCAGGTTACAACACTCCAGCCTTGTTCCACATCAGGGTCTTCTTGCCTCCTCCTGCTCTTTCTCAGCAAGACAGCCCTGCTGCTGCTATTAAAACTGCAGCTGCAGCTCATGGATATAAATATGACCACTCTGTTCAAGTACTTCTGAAGTGCTCTTTTTTAGCTCCTTATTTTGCTTTCCTTGCCTGTTTTTTTTTCCTTCTTCTTTGTTTCCCTATCTCCCTCTTACATATTTCACTTCACATGATGGAACTTGCTGCACAGAACAAGACAGAACCTATAATCATAGAAAATAGTTCCAGGATAGAGGAATGGAAGTACTGAGCAGAAAGTGAAGGCCTTGAATTTATACCTGCTCCCAGAAAAGCATCAAAAGCAAATCCCAATGCCCTTGCATTCAGCCCAAGGCTATTTCCATCCCTCCTGACCCCATAGCTTGAAGTCACGAACGTTATTACCCACTCTGAGATATCTTCTTCCCTCTCTTCCTCCAGGATACAGAATTCCACTCAGCAAGTAGATTTAAATGTACACCTTAAGCAAAGACATCAATCTTACCCTTCTTCTGTGGTATTCACCCTACTGCAACTGTCCTCAGGAACCCTATGGAAATTACATTTTTTCTCCCACAGAAACCTGTAACTGCATTGTAAACATTCAACAGCAGCATTCAAGAGTTACTGGTCATGAAATGACACGGCTAAAGATCATGAAAGGAATTACTTTAATGTCTACACCTCGTCTACACTTGGATTTTCATTGAATCTTCAGCATTTAGTGATATTTGCTCCTATGTTAGCCAAGTCTTATCCTACAAAGTAATTTTCACTTTCTCACAACCCAGGGGAGTGGAGTTAACACCGACTAAATGAAATGCCATGGCATTTTTTCCATCTTTCTCAAATGCTGGGGGTGTGAAAGTCCAGGGAACGAGCCATAAACAGCAAAATCACACAGTAGGTGGGAAAAAATGGGGAGGAGGGAGTGACTGGGTGAACCCTCCATGGCTGATTGAACAGGACAGCACATTTGGACGAAATTAAATTTCAGTGTTGAAATTATGTTGCAGCAGTGACGATCAGAGGAAAATATTGATAGCAATAAAACGAAATTCTAAAGAAAGTGGCACTACATCAGAAGACAGCACGTTGACACGATTTATGTTAATTTCTTCAGGTTTCATCCCCATCTGCATTAATGTTGACACCTCATGTAACCAAGCAAATAACTCTCAAAGAGCCTGGGAGGGAAAGTAAATGATTGCAGCTGCCATTAGGCTCCTATATATTGTAGTAAGCAAATGCACCGACTCATTATGACCTTGATCTAACAACCCCAGGAGATGGCTCATGGAGCACTACATTTTTAAACATTATTTCATGGAGAATGTTTATAAAAAAGTTACATTTCTCTTACCAGTTTTCAATTATAACAAGCAAAAGACAATGGCAGAAAAGAGAGGGGAAATAAAAGCGAGGACACAGGAGGAAATCAGAGGCAAGCGAATCACAAGCAATAAACAAACCTCTCTCTGCAGTCAGGTCTGTTTTCAAAACTATTTAACAGGTCACAGATATCAGGGGACACTTACTTGGGTCACCTTAACATTATGTTAGTGAGCATCCTCTCCAATCCCATCACTGCAGAGCCTGACTCTCTAAGCAGACTCTCAGGCATGAAAATAACTTTAAACAAATTGCACCAGAGTCCTATTGCCCTGTAATTCAGCCACCCTTGTGGAGCTCCTTGCAGAGGCTCTTTCCACTGGGAAAGAGGATATAAACTCTTATTTATTCAAAGTAGTGAAGCCTGATTTGGACAATTGAAGTCAATAGAAAAATTCCCACTTACTTCAATGGACTTTGAATCCTCTGCTAAGCTCTCAACAGGTGTTTGCCTTGGCTTTACTTCAGCTGTTGTCCCCTCTCCTTCAGGTGCAGTTGCCATTTGGTCAAATTAACTGCTGTCAGATTCAGGAGATAGATGGGATTTTGGATCTGGCTGTGTGGCTGCCCCTGTTACATTTTCATTTTATAAACCTGCAGCTCCTGTTTTAATTTGAAAATTACTTTGTTACACTTAAATTGCTTTCAAAGGCAGCTTGTCCAGGCCAGCAGATGCACTAATGAGGGTTCTTTATATGTAAAATGTGCAAAAGGTAATTTCTTTTTTTCATTTAATTTTGAAAATATTTTATTCTGTTATTTCTTGGTTCACATTTAATTCCAGAAAGAAGGGACAGAAACATAAGACGCTTTGTTGTAATCCTTAATGGATTAGTGGTATTGATCAAAGCTTTGGGTGCTGATGTGAATTTGTCACTTAATCTTATAGGCATGTTTATCTATTTACCAAGAATTCAGAGTGCCAGGCTAGCAGTGCTACGAGGCCAAGAGCCAGTCCATCTGCTTCCATAGCTGGATACACTTGCTGAGGAAAAGAAATAAATGGTCAAATGATACATCTTTGAGGAGTAGGGTGGGGATTGCTGTTTCTTTTGCTAACTCACAATTTCCCCTAACTTTATCTAAACAGGGCAGTTTCATCAAGAATGGAGCAAAGCAAGAAAACACTGTATTAAATTAGGTACTAACCTGTGCTGTGCATGTTAATGGGAAGAAAAGCTGCATCACTGGGATTTCTTTCTTTTTTAATTAGGTACAATCACTTTGACAAAAGGACATTGAGTGGTCTTGATTTTCATTTCAGAGAGATGTGATCATACTTACAATATACTTGTATGGCAATTTTTTAAAATGCCAAATTAGAATATTAAATTAACTCTTTAGATATATCATATTGGTAAATTAAATCTGAAGTGACCTTGAAGAAATAAAAGTCTCAGATTTTAAAAAGAGAAGTTTTTGGAGGAGAAAAAAAAGGGGTGGAAGAGGACTCATCCCAGCACTGGTGGGGCTGAGCAGGCTGGGGTGGGGAAATGGCCCAGTGTGGCTGCAGCTGCACAAAGGCAGAGGGCAGAAAGGACTTACTGTGGTGCCAGGGAAAGAGAATCTGTGATGAAAATGAAGATGAGAAAACAGAAAATGACTGTTTATGCAGCAGGTGTTGAGATGGTCCAACATTTGTAGTCAACATTTGTGTCAGAAAAGGTGCAGTAAAAGCATGGCAACACTGTGAGAACCAGTGCAGTACTGAAAACCAATGCTGCAAAGTAACTGAGCTGCCAAATGGGCCAGCCAGGGTGCAAAGCACCACTGTGAACCATGGCTCCTTAAAATCCCATGAGATGAACAACCATGTGGTGTGTTTTAGCAGACTGCAAGCTGAACCCAGAAACAGCACTGCCTTTCTATCCTCCAGATTTTCATGTAATATTTTCCCCTGCAAATTAAAATTCATAGCATTTTGGACAAGGAATTTGCATATAATAACCCCTGATCTCTTTTACCTTTCTTGCTTCCTGGCTCCTGGTTCCTAATTCCTACCACCAGCTCCAGTCTCAACCTGTACTTTCTGCCAGTCCTGTTCCTTTACCTGAATTGGATGCTGCTACTTATTCACAGTAACTTCCAGCTAAACTGACCTTCTCCTGCAGACTCAGAAGGCTCTAACATTTTTTAGCATTGGCACAGCTTAAATGTGTCAGCTGGGGCCAATTCTGTTTCCATATGCTTGAAATTTTTCTTCTGTGGGTATAATGGTTACTCTGGTTATAAATGGTTACATTGGTTCTGTGGTCATAAAGGTTATACTTTAATCTAAAAGACTTTCTGCTCTTTTCCTACCCAGAACAATTGCACACACTTCAAAAGCTGCAGATGA
This sequence comes from Passer montanus, assembly GCF_014805655.1. Lineage (NCBI taxonomy): Eukaryota > Metazoa > Chordata > Aves > Passeriformes > Passeridae > Passer > Passer montanus. Next base: position 23,279,410 of record NW_024356504.1, on the reverse strand, counting down.
TAACTACAAAAGCCTGGCAGCACTGACTGGAGAGTTTTTCTGAAGTATTGATGTGAACCACTCTCATCAGTGACTTTGTAAGAAGAACATTAACCCTGATCTCCAGGAGCCACCTTCAGCTGTATCAAAACTATCCCACTAAAACAGACCTCCAGGTCCTTCAGGATATCCTCAACCCAGTTGTACCCTCTTATCACTTTGGGTTACTGAAAACATGCTTAGACTGTAAATAACTTTTTTACATCTCTGTTTGCAAGTTTGCAGATGAGACTTCTGCAATTTATGTTTCTATCAGTGTAGTCTTCCATGTACCAACAACTTAATTTTCTCTATTGAAGATATATTCCCATAAAACTCCTGCAAGCTGCTATGACACAGCTCAGCAAAGTTTCTTAGTGGCACATAATTCACAACCTTTTCCTCCACCTGCTCCAGGCTGGGCAGAGTCTCAAGCACAGACAGAATCAGAAGATCTATAGAAGGTCTATAAAGGACATTATCCCTGGAAAGAGACACTGGGATTTATAACCTATTCTCTCTGGGCTAATGCTTTAATGCAAGTAAAGGCCTACAGCTATAAACATCCTGCCAAGAGTACAATGAGAGTGACATCCACTAGAAATTAAGCAATTTTTTTTGATAAAATCATTGCTCATATTTTTTTACCAGAATAATTCCAAACTTCTTAGAATCATGGAATGGCCTGATTTGGAAGGGACGTTAAAGATCATCTGGTTCCAGCCCTCCTGCTGTGGGCAGGGGCATCTTCCACCAAACCTGGTTACCCAGAGAACCATCCAATTTGGCCTTGAATATTTTCAGTGATGGAATATCCACAGCTTCCCTGGGCATACTGTCCAGTGTCTCACCACCCTCACAGTAAGGAATTTTTCTTTTAATATCTAATCTAAATCTGCTCTCAGTTTGAAGCCATTCCCCCTGTCCTATCACTACATGCACTTGCAGGATGACTCTCTCCATGGCTCTTGTAAGCTTCTTTTATGTACTGGAAAGATCATGGAGAAAAAGAAATCAAACTCTTGTCCTGTGAGTTATCTTTCCTTCCCCTGGTTTGAACAGAGGAAAAAGTCACCAAACAAAACCTACCTGTATGTTCTGACCTGAAACAACAAAAAAACCATCAAATGGCCCTGCAGAATGGGAGCCCATGCATTGAGCTGGATGCACGTGGAATCAGGAGCAAAGACCCTTTGCCTGATGCTCCCACACACACTGCACTTGATGCTTTACCATTTTTTCCCCATCTGGAGGAGGTTCAGGTCTGGCAGCCTACAGAGCTGTCCCATTTCTGCATAAGCAGCAGAGGTTGTCTATAAGAAATGTAAGCCATTAAAAAAAGATGCTGAAGAAACTTTAGAAATGGAGCTGTTGTCAGCAGAGATTAAATTGTATACCAACAGCACGACATTTATGCACTGCTACTTAAACTGTGACAAATGGTTGCAAACATGATAGTTTCAAGATCTTTAATCTAAATGAATGGTGCTTTTAACCTACCTCTGAATGGAATTCATTTTGGAAATAAAGAAGCATTTCCTACTCATCTGTGTACAGAACTACACCAGCAATGACTGAAAGGGCAGGAGTTGCAGCTCTTGACAGAGCTGTGGAACACTGAAAGGATTGGAACAGGCTGTCTCTATGTATTTATTCCCTTCTGAGTCCCAAGCAATGTCTGCAATGCAAATTAAGATTTTACCTACCTGCCAACCTCAGAGAAATTGTTTTCAAGGAGTTTTTTCTCCTCTTTCATTTTTCTTGTTACAACAACACGCATAATGCAAGCTCACATAAGACAGCAAAGATCACATTAAAATGTAATTTTTTAAATTGCAAATATCTCAAATAGCATTTTGTTCAAAAATAATTTCCATCATTATCAGTTTAAATGTAATATTAGCTGATGGCATAGGGAGTTTATCCTACTTGCAGTGAATTTATTCCTCAGACACTCAGCTAAAGGAATTAAACACACAATTCTTATAAATAAGTATTTACAAAGCGATTATTTTAGTGTTTATAGTCTTGCAACACAATATTTATAAAATTATATAACTTCAAACATTCCAAGGTGTTTTGCACTTGATAGCACAAGAGAAAAAATAACTCTTTTATCCTTCCCCCTCTACCTACCCCATCACCATCCCTGTTCTCAATCAGAGACTTGACTGTATCCCTTAGAGATTTTGGAATTAAATAAAAATAAAGAAATTATAGGAAAAAAGAAACAGGAAGAGATGTTAGGTGAAAAACATGTCTTCACAAGGAAACAACTTATCACAATTATAAAAAAAGAATTTGACATACAACCAGGTGACCAAATTTTGATGCTTGCAGGAGGTTTTCAGCCCCTTTGCACAACTGCAACATTTGCAGCTGCAGGGTGCAAGGACCTGAGGTGGTGAACTGGGTGACACACTAAGAAAAGCATCCCTTCAAGTTACCCCTTGAAACCGTGAAATTTCCACCAGCTTCTTTTACAACCGCTCTACTAAAAAAAAAAAAAAAAAAAAAAAAAAAAAAAAAGACTATCTTTCCCGTTCATTTTTTTTTTTTTTCAGGGAAAATAAAATCTTTGCTCAGAAGAAATCCTCCTGATGAAATACTTAACTCGGAGCAAGGTTAAAGCGAAGCTGTGCTCGAAGAGCAGGAGCGCACTGCCATCTCGTGGTGCCCGCCCCGCGCCGGGGATGAAGCGCATCCCTCCCATCATCATCATCCTCCGCGCACAGCCAGCGGGAAAAGCGAGTCCCGGCAGCTTGGGAAGCTATAAAAATTTCCCGAAGGACATATACCTGAGCAAGTAAGATAAAAGACCTTTATAAACCATCTAATGCGGAGGTCAGGGTGATTTTTCGCTGCGCTGCCTCGAGGCTGCTGCCTCTGTGCTGGAGGTTTGCAGAAACCAGGGGCGGCGCGGCGGCAGCTTGGGCAGGGAGAGCTGGCCTGGCCGCCCATGTAGCAGCGATATCTGCCACAAAAAAATCCCTCAGAACAGCAGGGCACGGGTTTGGGGCAGATGGATGGCCCGCGGGCACAGGGGTGCCCGGTGAGTGACCCGTGCCCAGGCAGGGCTCCGCAGCACAGCCCGCAGCCCCTGAGGGAGCTCGCCTGGCTAGAAATGAGTATCACTCTCATTTTTTTATATCAGTGTCTGTTATTTCAATGTATTAGAGCTGAGATATTCAAAGCTGCCTGAGGGTTTGGAGAATTAGATTCAAAATGTTCTAGGCAATTCTGAATATTCCTAAGAGAGTGATTTTACAATGCTATGAGTCTGATCCTTCAATCCCTCCTTGTGTAAGGAGCACTTACTTAGAGAAATAGTTTAAGTAGTATTGTCTTAGAGCCAAATTTTGACATTTAGCTGCTGGCCATGCCGGTAGCACATTTTTTTTCATGCTCTCCAATCTACAAGTAAACTCAGAGTGAACAAAATCTGCCATCTTGCCTTTGGGCAAGGTGCACTCCTGGACATGCACCAAGAGAAGAGAGCCCGTAATTCACAGATGATGTAATGATGAGAGACAAATTCAGCACATGGAAGTGGAAAATATGCTCCTTACACACTGTGTTGGAGGTGGGGAGGACTTTAATTATTTTGCAGAAAAATATGTCTTGATTTGCTTGCCTGCTATTGTGTTGTGTGAGCTTAAATCCAGCAAAGGCCGGGGATAGGAAGAACGGGCCCACACATTGTACCAGGATGGATCCACCCTTAGTGAAACGATGCAAGAGAAATGGAAAGCACTTAGAGAAATGGTGCTGCAAGGCCAAAACCAGAGCCCTGCTGAAGATATAGAAACCATCTGAGAGCATTTTCAAGGCCCCAGGACAGGCAAAGGCTGTGTGGATAGAAGTCAGACTGATGACTGATGTCAGATCGATGGAGCAAAGGCAGAGCAAGCTTAGCTCCAGCTTTAAAGGGATGTCAGGGACAAACAGGGCCTATGGAAAGTGTACAGTTCAGGGAGGGGTGAGGTGAGCTAAGCTTTTTGCATGGATTTTTTAGGGGGAAAATACTTATGCAAGCAGCTTGCTTGTGTGCCTGTGTCTGGCAGTCCACTCAGTGGTTTTTAAATCTTTGAGCTAGTTTAACCAAACCCAGCAGAGACTCAAAGGCCCTGTATCACTAACAAAGTTTATCAGTACAAACACTTAGACATAATAAACTTCACACCCCAGTCAAGAAAAAACTGCAGCATGAATCAGAGCTCAGTCATAACCCAACTCCAAAACACAAAATCACAAGAATCCGGAATCCAGGACTTCTGCATTTTGTAGGACTGATGCTTACTCTAACACATTTCTTTCCATCACTACTTTTAGTGGCTGTTTTTCCTTCCCAAAGCATTTAAGTTATGACATCTCAGGTGGCAAAAAGGAGATGGGGTGGAATGCTGATTTGATTTAAAAACAGGATGAGCAGTGGGATTTCATTTGGAAAGGAGCACAGCGATAGACCCATTTTTTTGAGAGAAACAGCCAGGAGAAAATGAAAAACAGGTCATAGCTCACCCTGAAAACATTATGCCTGAGAAAAAGTCTGGCCCAAGTAAAGGGTGGAAGTAAATATTCTCCATTCATGTCTAAAATAGCACTTCCAGGCAATTTACTCTCTACCCACTGCATGAGAATGGGTATTCACACCCCACAAAGTAACCTTGACCAAGGTGTAAAAAATGCTGTGCGTAAGAAGCTGGCCTGAGTTTCTAAAATGCCCTGAGTGTCTGATTTGATCCAGGGAAGGGTTGTGAACTGAGGGCAAGCTGAGGTTTTTCCACTTCACTCCCAGCTGGTAATTGCACTCATCATTCTTACTGTATGTAGGAGACCATGGCATACTGTGTGAGGAAATATTTTGTTATGCAGGATAGAGATGAAGAGCATGGACAATACCAGCAAAAGCCTGGCAGGGACTTCAGCATCACAAAACTCAAACTAATAACTATGGAGAGCTCAGATCTGTGTTACCCTTTATTGAATTCACTAAAGCTTGGAGGGTCAGAGGTTTGGTTACCCATGTCTACTGCAGATTCAGTTCTCTAACACAGGCACTGGATTTCAGTATCTCTTTTCTTCTGTCCATACCTTTTAAAGTCTTCTCTTTAGTGTTTGATGTTTCTCAAAATACCCATAGATGAGCATCAGAGGATTTTTGTGCAATACACTTGGCAAACTCCAAAATGCTGAGTTAGAAAAATACACTGAAGCAATAAAAAGAAAGTCATAGAAAAAAACAGAATGGTTTGGGTTGGAAAAGTCCTTAAAGCTCATTCTGTTCTGTTCCCTGCCACAGGCAGGGACACCTTCCACTAAACCGGGTGGCTCCAAGCCCCATCCAGCCTGGTCTTGAATGATTCCAGGAGTGGGGCAGCCTCAGCTTCTCTGGGCACCCTGTACCAGGGCCTCCCCACCCTCACAGGGAAGGATTTTTTCCTAAGTAATTGCTTCCTATAAATCCCTTCAAAGTCTTTGATGAGAACCTGACATTTGTACATTTTCTTCAATAAACTTTGATGTTTCAAATGTACTATTCAAATTACTTTTACGAAACATATTTGGACCAGCAACTTGCCACCTATTATCAACTGATACATATGTAACAGCATGTCATTTTATTATAAACATTTCCAGGTCTTGCAGAAAGCAAAATATGAACTCAAGGAAGTATGGTTTCAGTCCTGTTGAAAAGCTACCCCAGTTAGTAATGGCACATAGCACCAGGACATCTGGTGACTTGCAAAAATCTTGGTCTGGTTTATGAACAAGAAAGTAATCCTGATTCATTACAGTCTGGGAAAGTGATTGGACACAGCCATGTCCCACAAGGGCAGAATTTAAATAAATATCCTACACCCAAATATTATACCCAGTTTCATTATATTTTAGCACTTGCAGCTTTTTATTTGTAACTGGGCATTTGCTCCCCTGTCAGCACCCAGCTCTTGTCTCATGAGCAGGTCCTGCTTTTCAGCTGCACCTCACCCATGTGTGGTGGAGAGATCTGTGCTGTCATTTGTGCTCCTTTGAAACTGTGAATGTTGTCAATGCTGCATCTGACTGTTGTGGCAGTACCCAAAGGTCCAGTCTGGTCACCATTACACTAAGTATAGTCCTTGCCTCTGAGGAGCTGTTTCACAATGAATAATTTAGCTGACAAACTTAGTCTGCTTGAGAAATACCCATGAGCAGATTTCAATTTCTTCAGCCACAATCATTAGTCAAAATATGCTGGAATAAAGATGGGGTGAAAGAGGTTGAGGGAAAGAAAGATGAAGAAAAAAACAAAGGGGATCATACCTGTATTTCTGGATATCACAGCATGACTTCAGGCTGCTAATTTCTATTCCTCATGCTCAATGAGTGAAATTAATTTGGACAGAAGAGGGAGAAAAAAGTCTCTCTATGCTATAAAACTAGCCTAGATTAGAACTAAAGCACTAATATAAAATTCACTGCCTTCCTTTCCAAGTACAAGATTGTCTTTTTTAATCATGTTTCTTCTGTGATACAGAGGCACCTGAGTGCCTATGAGGAGAGGGGGAATATCCCCTTTACTCCCCAGCCCAGGTGCAGAATTGTGCAGCAGAAATCCCCCATTCCATGCATCCAGGGGTATGATACAAATCACTCTGGGCCAGCCAAGAGCTGGGAGCAGCTTGCACTGGACATGTGCTCCCTAGAGCCAAGAGCTCCTGCATTCTGCCTGAGGGTGGCCACACTCCTCTGCTGGGACAGAGTGCACCACCCCCAAGTGCTCTTCACGCAGGGAGCCCCCGCTGAGAGATTTATGGGGACTGGAAAAGGAAGAAATTATCCCTGACAGCAGATATTAGTCCTGGACTGGATCAGACTACAGGAAGAAATGGAGTAGGACCAACAGGTACTGCAGTAGCTACCATGAGCTGCTGCACTTCCTGAGTTAACATAATGTTTTCCAAACACATGGGATGTGTCACACTGTATCCAGGACTAACATATCTAAAGTAAAATTCCCGCTTCCTCCACAAAACACAAGCAGAACTAAAATAAGAGGCTAATTCTGGGCTCATTCCATGCCTGCCAGAGTGATTATAACCAACTGCAACCAACCTACTGCAGAATTACACTGATATACTTACACAACAATATTGCACCAAACATAAAAATACTTAATATCTGATCTATCCTTTATTAGGTGACTTAACTGCTGCTGGTTTATGGCCTTGAGGTACATATCTTTTTTCCCAAGACTAATATCTGACTTGCAATCTCGACTTCTCTAAGAAAGGAAAAGAAACAAAATTGTATTTTACAGTCAACTAGTAATTACTCTTTCTTTTTTTTTACCCCAAGTAAAATAAAGCATTTCTTTGATTAGAAATGAGCATGTAGCACTTATGATGTTGTATAAGTGACTGAGATCTGGATCCCTGACATAATAATTAGATGCCATTTTTAAGACTGAGCACTGAAATACAGTATCCACCTTCCCTTTAGTCCTTCAACACAGCACAGCAATTTTGAATTTTTTTTTAAAAACTCTCCCTACTCCCTTCCTTCTCTTCAGCAAGTTTGGCAGTCTGATTACTGCCACAGAAAGCAGCATGTGTGAGCTCTGTGCTGTATTAGCAGAAATTTTTGACAAGCTCTTTATTTTATTTTTCTGAACGTGGGAGAGGGACGTTTGTGACAGTCCTTATACATGGGAGGTTAATAGAGAACACCAGACTCAGTGATCAGTCAGAACTAAACACATTTGCCAGTTCATATCGGAAATTGGAGAGATGCTGTTTGGGGTACCTAATTGCTCAGGATTTTCTAGAAGGAAGATGATCAGCCCAAGTACCTCCCAGGCAGGCAGCAGCGAGCCCACTAAGGACACACAGCTCTGTGTGGAGCTGCTTCAAAGACAGCAGAGATAACTAGACAGATCTGCCTTGGAGGCAGGTTATCAACAAAGGGCTGTCTCCCAGACAAGTACCTGTTCTTGTCTGCCTGGAAAGTGAGTTATGAGCCTTTGTACAGCACCTTTCAGGCAAGCAACTTATTCAGGTCTGCCTGGAAGGCAGGTCAGCATGCAGATATGCACCTAACAGGCACAGAACTGTGCAAGTCTGCCTCTCCACACCTTCAAAGATCCCAAGACAAGTCAAGAATTTCATTTTAATGATCTCAGCAGAAAGCCATTATTTCCTGTATGAAATAATTTTCAATATAGTTGATGGATATCTCAAACTGAAGTTTCTTTAACCATACTTTCTTAATGCCAGACACCAGAGCAAAATTCATTTTTAAAATCTTCTGGTAGTATTCTTGATATAAAAGGAAGTGTTGTTTTATAAGATTTGGCAGTGGGTTACTACAGAGAGCAAAGTGTTCAAAAGAACCAGCAAGTACAGGTGGAAAAATGAGAACTGACAACAGACACACCAAAAAATTTTATGTACTCTACCCATACAAACACATCAATTAATTCAGTGGAGGTTTAGATAGAATTGACAAAAGCAATAAATGAGTTTAAATTAATTTTAAAAGGATTAAAATGTTTTAAAATCTCCATTCTGGAAGGGCTTTAGTAAAGCCATAAGTTTAATCACTTAACTAGAGAGCTTTTTAACTAAGATGCAGGGCTGGCTTTGCACATACAGACATGTGGTGCCCTCTGTTTGTGAATCCAGGCAGCTCTCCTTCAGGCACACTCAATTCAGGACCTCAAGTTTCCTTGTCTCCTCTATGATCTGCATTTTCACTGTCCCCAGGAAAGCTGAGACCACACCAAAACAAGTTCTGGGACAGTGTTTGAAGAACCTTGGCCATGTGTGTGGCCCAGAGTGAAGCAGGAGCCTTGGGCAGAGAGCGGTGAGGGACAGTCTGCAGTGAGCAAGGACAGCCTGTGACACGAGTCAGTATTTCCAGCAAGGAAAGGCTCTACATCTCTGGGAAAGATCCAGCAGCAGCACTGTGAGGGAAGAGCACTGGTTTGGACAGTGGGCAGTGGTCCATTCCAGCCAAGGGGACCCCACAAGGCAGCTTGGAAACTGTTTAAACTAAAGAGAAGCACAGAAGAAGAATTCTACAAGACTCCAAACTGTGCTGCAAGGTCAAGAGCAAATTGAGCAAATTTCAGGGAGACAGCAGGGCACATGCAGAAAACACAAGGCAAACAGCTCCTGTAGAAATTAAAACAAAGAGTTTGGTTTAATTCACAGAACCAAAGCCACTTCATACCTGCACAATCTTTAAAGACTCAGGATGAGAGACCCTGCAGTTGTGTTTTGCAGGACCACCTGATCTGCCAACTGTCAGCAGGAATCTTAATGGACATTATTCATTCCCAAGGGATATCCCCATAGGCACCCCAAGAAAGGTCAAATCATCTTTGTAGTGGGTTTTCTGTGCCTGAGCTTGATCTTTGGTGTGCAGTCTCTAATACGTGTAAAAGACTTATCATACAACAGGGTCTGAATGAAGATTCTATAGGTATAAATCCACCAAAAAATTAATTCTTATATTACACGTGACATTATTATGGTCTGCACAGATCCCTAATCTAACTAGCTTAGTCAGACTTATTTTCGATGATACTATATACTCTGATAGAGCTAGAAATTCATTCCAAAAAGCATAATACTGGCATTGTTCCATGTTTGTTTGGCATAACAGGATATTCTTCTAAGCTTTCAGACTGTAAAATCTTTGTTTGCTATAATTCACCTATTATTTATTAACCTGTATTAGTTCAGCTCCAAAGAACAACTGAATACATCTTCACCAACAGCTGTGGATTTAGGCTTCCAAAACACTCTTTTCAATTACAGTGTTTTAGAGTCAATTCTGTTTTAAATAGATAATTTCTTTGGGTTTATTTTTTCCAACTTGTGAAATTATCACATTAAAACTTTCAATTAGTGATTGATTAGAGGAACTTTTTAGAAAACTTTCCACATCCCTGTCTGAAGATAAAAGTATCTACTCCCCCTGCCTCAAATGTGAGTAAAAGGTCAGGGATGAGACAATTCTATTATAAATTGTAGGATCACATGGCCCTGAAAAGTTGGCTGTCTTCTTTACAACACACATTTGACATTGAAACAGCTTTATGTTTTTATACACATACATATATTCCACTTAAACTTGTCTGGCAAAAATTGAGAACATGAAGGAATTTACCTTCATGCAGCCTCTAATACCAATAAGGTATTTCCAATGGCAGCTTAAAGCTTATTATTGTTCTGATGATGCCACCAGCTACACTGGTGCAGGGACAGATTAACTCAGCTGGTGGCAGTGGAGTCAATTCTGACCTGAACCTGAGTGACTGAAATTGAATCTGTCCTTTAACCTAATTTGAACTAAGAAATCATGATCAGAGATGTCTTTGCTAACAGAAATGCTCGTGTGGAATTGAAGCACTAAGGAGAACAAAGTGAAGCTTCTAAAGAATGTCAGATTTTGAGTATCTTCATAAGAGGAGACTAGAAGCTGAGAAGAGGGACAGAAACCGTACAAACAACTTCAGTTGCAGTGATATTGCAGAAGCTGTGGTAATTATACAATCAATTATATTTCTTTCATGGGCTTTGGGATATCTTTGGATTAGTCAGCTCTAAGCACTTTAAAGCTATTGTTGGAAATACATTCTTTAAAGTACCTACAAAATCTTGTGTAGTATAGTGCTATTCATGAAAGCACACTGTAAAAGCAGAAGTATGGGGTGAAAAAAGCTTTTTTTTGGCAGATGTAACTATAATTGGGAGGGGAAGATGGAACAAATCAAATTGCAATAAGGATTTTGAAGTGTTTGCAATAGTTGTTCCACACAACTGGATGATTCTACACCTCATGTTCCTGTTCATTGTTACAGTAGCTGAGTATTTTTAATAACAAAAATTCAGTTGCATTTCTACAGCAGCATTCCACCTTTATTAAAAAAATAAATAAATAAAAAAGAAAAAAACCAAGCAAACACAAGTTTATGTGAAAATTGAATGCCTATTTCATACTATCCATTCTGCTTCTCAGTGACCTAGAAAGCTCCAGAAAAGCTGAATTTCCATCAGTGATCCACGCTGCTAAGCCTGGATCATCAGACATTGCAAAACAGACCTAGCAAGCCTTAGTCTCTGAAAAGGCAAAAAAATGAGATGTGGGAGTAAAACATTACACAGGCTGACCATCATGTGACAGATCTGGAAGTGGACAGAGAGCATGAGCTGTTGGGTCTTTGTCGTGAGAAATTTGAAGAGCACCACACCTTGCTGGGTGGTGCTCCCAGTCCCTTTTCCCTGTAAATCCAAGCTGAGCACACTTCTACAGTGCATGTTTGAGGCATGGGCTCATGTCTGAGGCAAACCACAGGAGAGTGGGAGAGCCCCTCCTGGCCAGCCAGCCATCTACAGAGACCCAAGCTACCACAGCTTCATCTAAGGCCTGGTTTCTCACCAGCACAGGGATTTCCAAACGGATTAGCAAAGGATCTCAGCTCCCAAACCATGCTCAACAGCTGAATGTTCTAGACAACACCTTCCCAAACACTAACCAAGCTCTGTCAGGATGGATTTTAAAAGCAGTGAAATAAGGCAGCAGGCAAGGGAGGGCTCTGGCAGCTTTAATGAACAAAATAGACTCTGTAGAAACACTGCTTCCAAAACATTTTTTTTTTGACAAGGGCAGGTGTATTGTCCTTATATCACTTCAGCCTGACAGAGAAAAGAACATGCCTTGTCATCTTTCTGCTAAATGCAACCACAATCAAAAATTACTTCTGAGGCAGTTAATAACAACTTCAAGAGTATCAGCACAATGTGTAAAACACCACTTAGACTTGGCAAGTTTAAATGGTTTTGAAATAGCAGGTGAATAATATATTTGGATTTGCCTCTGTGGGCAGCCAGAGCAGAGAAAATTACTGTAAGACAAATTTTTTGTCAAAAACCTGAAGATAAACAACTCAGCTTCTTTTTGTCAAGAGTAACAGAGTGGGTGTATAAATAAAATGCAGTAGGCAGGATGTCCCTGGTGTTTAACAAGGCCTCTAGCACTCCACCACACAGAAAACTCATTAACACACCAGAGAATCGTGGCACAGATCAATTCAGATGAAGAACAGAGATTGTAAGTGAAAAGATTGCAAGTGAAGAGATAAGTGTCATGCTAAATCTGGCTGGCTGGAATATCAAGAAGGGACTTGTTAGGTCCCACATTAATCAACTACCAGCAGTGCAGGGCAGAGCTGCTCCTGCTCCTCCCCTGCCTGGGTACTTGCACTGCAGTAGCAGACTGAGAGTTCAAAATGTGTGCAGGATATTTATTACAGTCTGGAAGGTTCACCATCCCACCTGACAGGATTTTAACACATGAAGCCTTAAGTCCACCTCTTGATTAGCCTTTCCTCATTTACCATACTCTATGCAAATCCTCCTTCGCCAAAATATTCTCTTGCACCATCCCATATTTTGACTGCTCCTCAATCTTTTCTCCTTAAAATCACTCCCTTAAAGAACCTGCATGGAGTAAAATGCTATTTGAAAGATTCTTCAATCAACAGGTATTTTATGGCAGTCGCATTTATTAAAAATTGCAATAAAAATGACAACTCTATGGTTGTGGTTTGTGAAGGGCAGCAGTAGCTGCCACAGCCAGCCAAAGTCCAAGACAGACACATCATTGATAACATTTTGTCAAATATATTATTTTCAGCTCTATGGACATTTCCAACCATCAACATCCTGTATTTGTTTCTCTTTGTTAAAGCTGGAGTCTCCCTTCTGTCAAATGTGATTGAAGTACAGCATGCACCTGCCTCGTCAGGTAAGCACTGCAGAACTATCCTGGTTAATAAAACAGTTAATAACAGTGGTTTGGAAACCTGTACAAGATCTGGGCTGCTTTTGCCTACACACAGTTATATCTTCTCATACGTGTGAGCAATATTGCATGCAGAAATAAAAATACATGTGTATGTGAAATGGCTTTGATGAAGAAGACAACGTACAATCCTTCAAAAAACACAGCATGTGGCAAGAAGCACCATGGAGTGAGGCAGAAAAATATGAATAGTTGGGAAAAAAAAACCCAAAAATTTTGTCCATAGGATACTGCCATATTTCTGCTCTTGAATAAACAGGTGTCTCACTGAAGTCAGTGTGACCTGCAGGCACAGAATGAGGACACAAACATTCAAGTACTTCTTTTTAAAGGCATTTTTGTCCCTGAATGTCTTTTTTTTTTTTTAACAAGTGAACAATTTTGTGTTATACTTCCTATTTAATGGAAATACATTTGAAAGGCTTCTTGGCTGTGACCAGAGACATTCAGTGCTGCTAATTTAGATTTGTTTCTTTTGTTATCCTCTAAATAACTTGCTCTTTTCATAGGTATAGCTTTTCCAAATTGCCTTCTTCTGAATTCTTCTTTCTTTTTTCTTATTTCCTATTAACACTGTTCTTCAAAAAATAAAGGCAAATTAAAGAAATGGCAGCCACTAGACTGCAACTAATCAGTGAGATACTTCATATTTCCAGTCTTTTGAATACTGTTGAATGCTTCCTTACAATGGATATCAGATAACTTTCTCCACATAGCATGAAGGCAAATTTCAGGCAAAACCTTATCACTGCACATGAAATATTGCCCACTCTTCTGCTTTGCATTCATGCAGCCCCGTTCCTGCTCGCTATTAGCAATTCAGCAAATTGTAAAATAACAGCAATGCTGCACCTTCCTTGAGGAATATGCTCCCCCAGCACTTGCATAAATATTATCCCAATCAATAATCTAGTAATTAAAGCCACCAGCATTTTGGCCATTTTAAAAGACTCCTTATCTAACCAAAAAACCCCCAAACATTTCTTGCATTACTATATCCAACTGCCTTCGAAACAGAACAAGAATCATTCAGCCACCCCTTTGTCCCTAACCCCCAAATTAGCTATTGCTGTAAAGTCACTGAAAATCATTCTGGTTTTCTCTGCAGACACAGCATCATTTTCTTCCTGAGTATCTCTTATTCCTTTTCTCATTCTTGGTTTATCAATAAGCCATAAATTCTGACTTTGAGAATACAAGTTTTAGTTTTGTCTCAGGGTTCTTTTTGTTGAAGGGGGTTGATTTTGTTTTGGTTTGCCTTCAGTAATTAAAAAAAAAAAAGAAAAAACAAAGAAACTGAGATGCTAAGGACAGGAAAACACTGGTAAGCAAATGAGTGAGTCTGACAAAGAATCAATTATCTCCACTGCTCACTACCAGAACATATCAAGGGTGAAATCCTGCCTCCATTAAAGTCAATTGGAGATTTGTCGTTGGCTTTGTCTGGTCAGGAATTTTATTCTAGAAATATTGGAGGTGACAAAAAAAGCCTGCATGGAGGACAGAGCAGGCTTACCTGGAGACTTCAAAAAAGCAGCACGTCTAAGGACTGCAATTCAACTCCAGAACTTTATGGATAATTTACTTTTTTGAAAGGTTAAACAGACAGAATATCCTACTGTGAGAGTAGGATATGGTTATACTCACAAACCTCAGGAAAACTGCATGACTTTGAACACAGCTTTCCCCAGCATCTGATGACAAAGGGTCACATCCTGCTCTCACCCCAAAGGATTCTTTTGGATCAGTAGCATGGCACACACCTGTCCATCCGGCCTTGCATTTCTTCAGCCTTTGCTATCAAACACCTCAACCTCAAGCTAATTTTATTGCAGCAATATTTTGCTATGGAAATCACAAAAATCTCTAAAACACCACCCAGTGGGAAATCGAAAGACTTTCCCTCTCTTTGTCCCAAGTAACATAAAGGAAAATCACATTAAATAAGTCTTGTTCATTAATAGGCCAAGGTAGGATACTGCTGCAACTGGCTGACAGAGGTGTTGGTCCATTTTTTCCTTCAAGTTCTGCCCAAACATTAAGTGCAACCAACATAAACCAGCACTTTGCCATCCCAGCAGAGGAATGCACTGCAGAGATGCAGCCCTGCCTGTTGGTACCAGCTTTTGTATTTTGAGAGGGCACAAGTCCCAGCCAAACATGTCTAAGCAGCTGCCTACCCTTAGTGTGTGTGCCCATGATTAGACAGATATGACTCTGCTAATCCAGCCCTGATTCGGGAAGAAGGATTCATATTTAGGTCACCACAAATAAGCTTCTGGGACCACAGAAAAAAGAGTCATTTGAGGCTGCCTAATCAGGTAGGGATGATTCATTTGAGTAAACCTGTGCCATGACCTTTCATGAGTCTCTGAGCTCAGACAGGATGTCAAATTTTTATGAAGAAAAGAGGTGCGATCAATTAGAGCTCATGATGACCTTTTAATAAGTAAATGATTGAGGCACACATTCACTCTGAACAGAATGAGAAATTGGATTTGTATGTGTCTAGGGTTGCCTGGGGAAGGTGGTAAAATCCACCTCCATGCGTGATCTATCACTCCAGCCAAAAGATACCTTCAAAGGAAGCTGTAGCCAGGTGAGGGTCAGTCTCTTCTCCAAGGCAACTAGAGAAACAGGAGGACAGAGCCTCCAGGCTCAGGCTGGACATCAGGAAGAATTTAATCCCAGGAAGAGCTGTCAAACATTGGAAGGGGCTGCCCAGGGGGGTGGTGGAACAGCTGGAGGTGTTCAAGAAACAGCTGGACGTGACATTCAGTGTTGTGGTTTAGTTGACAAGGTCATCACCGTGTCAGCCGGTCAAAGGTTGCACTCGATGACTTCTGAAGTCTTTTCCAGCCTGAACGATCCTGCGGCACACACACCCACACACACGCTGCAACAGACATGGAATACGGGGGCGCAGAATGGGTCAAACCCGCAGAGCTTTGCACGCCCCACGGGGATCCCAGGATCGGTCACACCGCTGGATGCGGGAGCGCTGCTCCCGCGGGAGCCGCCGACGGGGCCCCCCCGGCAGCGGGAGGAGGAGGAGGAGGAGCGGGGGGTTTCCGCGGAGCCGCTGCCGAGCCCGGCACCGCGACAGGTGCGGCGGCGGCGGCCCCCGGCCGAGAGCAGCCGCCAAGCGCGGCCGGCGGCACACGGGGCGAGCAGGGGCGATGCGGCACCTGCCGCGCATAAAAGTGATGGAGCGGCGGGGCGGCGGCGGGCGCCATGCGG